>NC_133705.1:12349679-13564054 GCF_048934315.1 Petromyzon marinus
GGGTGGGTTGTTACATTGCAGGGTTGTGAGAAATGGTGATAGCTTGTGAAGATCTTCATCCAGCTGTGGATCAGTCATGGCTGATGATCATTTTTCAGGAAGCTTTCACATTGGGATTTTTTGGTCAATTCCATCCATGAGTGTTCAACTTGCACGGGAGAACATTGGAGCTCCCCCCAAAAAACTCCTGAGTGCGATACTCTTTGATTCTTTTGGTAAAGTCACGTAGGTAGAAAAAAAGAATAGATCACGACGTTTCTATCGCCACACAAGCAATCGTCTTCAGGTGGGAGCACGAGTTGACGACACTCAGCGTTGCCATCCCATGGCTATCTCACAAACCCCACCGCCCCAATACCTGGCAGGTACAGGTGGTCGCCCATCCAAGTATCAGCCAGGCTCGGCTCCATTTATCGCAGTCGATTTTTCCTCCAAAATAGATTGTCCGATAAATCAAATGTTTCATGTAAAACATATTTCCTTTTTTTTTTTCAAAGGAAATCATGGAGGCCTCAGGCTTATGAATAGAACAAATGTATGACAAACTAATTAGATTGCCAAGTTTACTCTACTCACGCATTTTGTATATGCGGCATTTTGCACGAATAAAAAAGAGCAGAGATTTAGTGCACAAATTTGCACCTAATAGAATTTCAAGGGACACTAGTAATACTAAATGAATGGTGACAACAGTTTACAACAGTGGCCATGAAACCACTCAATTGCAAATTAGAGGCAAGGACCCATAAGAATAACTTTTGGGCATTATTTGCAAATTTGCATTAATGTATATAACAAGTGCTTGTTCACAATGTCCAATTGCACATGATTTGCTTAAATTTGCTGAAAATATGACGGCTTCATACATTTAAATTGGTCAGGATTTGGATTCTCAGAATCGTCATGATTTTGGATAATTAACAGGGGTTCATGGAATGCGCAGTCAATTTTGGTAAGCTTCTGTGTGCCTACAAATGTTACTCATTCAAATCCATGTTGGATGCTGCCGTGGTGTAATGGTTAGCACACAGAACTTGCAATACAGTAGGCCACGGTAGCGAGATGTTAACTACCTCGCCTGGTGTACAGGAGGCAGTGGGTTCGATCCCGTCCCTGACGCCTGCATATTTGGAGTGGCATTTTGCCCTTATGGTTGCGTGGATTTTTTTCCGGGTCCTCCGGTTTTCCCTCCTCATTTATAAATATGCGTTTAGAGTATTTGCAGGTGTAAATTTAGACATGATAAGCCACTACGTGGGGCCATCATTTGTGGACAGGAAGCTTCTGAAAAAGATCCACGGAGCTCATTGGGCCTCATCTGGTAAACTACAAATAAAATAAATAAAACATATTTCTACCCAAAAAAATGCACGCTCTGTGGTTTGATTTCACTCGTATGTGGCTATGCTGTCAGACGTGGGACAACATTGTTTGTGTACTGTATGTGCTAATAGGCAGGCAGTTGTCTTATGCGGTGCATTGTGGATTCTACGCGGTCTCACTTTGTGCGCTCTTTTCTTGGAATGCATCTACCGCACGAAGCGAGGGAGACCTGTGTTCTGTGTATAAAAAAATATACCGCTAGGAAAATTAAACAAGGCATCACTTTTCCCAGATGTCCTATAGCTGACGATTGTGTTAATTGTGTAGTGACATAGAATGGGTCACTACGGCGCGTAGCGCTGGTTACTGGTAGAGAGCGGCATCATGGGTGTAGTAGCCCGGTCTACCAGCAGGGCAGGTGAAGTGTGCTACTGGAGCGCGCAGCGCCGGTTGCTGGCAGTGAAAGGCATTTGAGGATACAGTGGCCGGTCTGCCAGTAGGTCATGTGATAGGCACGTATGTAGGGTAAAGGTGCCAGAGGGGACACGTGGGGCAGAGCCCAGATCCTTCTGGTCGGTTCCAGAAGGGGGCGTGGTCGAGGGCGGATCCAGGCCACGCTGAGGAGGATTGAAGGGAGGCCTCGATGCTGGGTCGGGGCTGCTGCGGTTTGGGAATGGATCCCGTCATCTTCACAAGTCTTCGTCTCGGTCTTCACCTCCTCATCGGTGTTGGGTCAGGCAGTGTGACGGCTGTCCTGACCCGTATATAGTTATCCCCTACACTGTGGAAAGTGTAGAATGAACGTGTATGCCTCCTACTATTAGTGTCTCTGATGTGACTCACTACAATTGTAAAGCCGTGTATCCAATTCAAATGCAAAACTGAGATTTCTACATTCATAATGAGTTCTCTTTCACTGGCACAAAGGAGGCTCAGACATTTGGGTTACCTCTGTGGGGTTCTGTTTGATCTGGCATCGTGAAAAAAAAGGCCTCTTCTGTTTCCAATTACAACCTCATTTCCCAGTTTCGATTGGGATCCTGACCAAGTGCTTTCTTATGACTTGCATAGCTCAACAGCTACGCAGGGACATATATGCCACCGTACACTTTGCGCACCGTAAACATTTAAAATAACTTACCGTCTCTAGAAATAATCCTGATCGCGATAATAAGATGTAAAATGGTGTAAAGTACATGCTTAAGGGAACACATGCATTTTTAATATGTACGAGTTTTGCGCGTTAGTGATTGCACGCACTGTAAAAACTATAGATTTCTTTGCTTAATGCATTGCTTTATAACCAAGTGAGGCTTTTGTCGAGATACAATATTGCTTATTGAGTCTGTAAGGCAAAAAAGAACATACGTGGTGGGATTTGTCCTGCCGACCTCCTGGCTACAGATATAAAAAAAAAACATCGCGATTGTTTCACCGGAAGCGTTTGGCTCTTTGTGATGTACGAAAAGCGAGCAAATGTCCTAGGTGAATTGACTACCAAGGGCCCAATTCTGATCTTGGCAGAGCGCTTTTGTCTTGCTGCAAATCAATTAGAGAATGCTAACTCTCTGCCAACTTGAACGCATTTCAACAAAATTAGTCTCGAGGGTTTGAACTTTGCTGGTTATTGACCACACGCACGCACGCATGCGTACACGCGTGCTAACACGCGTGCTAACACATGTACAGGATTGGGAAGTGGTGGCGCAGTTGTTGGTGTGCAGCGCTGGGAACCCCGCTTCCAGATGGTGGGACGTCGTTAGGGTAGATTTTGAAGGTCGTGCGTGTCTACTGCACAGCAGCTGCGGGATCTGGCTGAAGGTAGAACTCATTGCCGAGGTATGGTAGCTTCATAATAAAGGTTTTTTGGGTTAGATCGCGTTTATTTATAAATGTGTCGTAACCCTCCACCACCCGACATGGCCAATCAGCAAAAAAAGTGTCACGTTGACAAAAAGACAAATAATTCACTACTTTAGCCCACCGGTGTGTTGAAGAGTGAATCCACATTTACAGTTTGAGTACTCCACCACCCGACACGGCCAATCAGCAAAAAAGTGTCACGTTGACAAAAAGACAAATAATTCACTACTTTAGCCCACCGGTGTGTTGAAGAGTGAATCCACATTTACAGTTTGAGTACGACGTTTCGCTGGTAAATACATCCAGCATCATCGGGCAATTCGCCAGAATGGTAAAGCCCTCGCTTGCTCCCGGATTTATATAGAGCAGCAGGTTGACGTCATCACTTAACTCATATCAGGTGCAGTGATTAGAGGCGGAGGGGGGGGGGGTATTGTAATTATATAATCGATTAGTGATCAGTCATTGGTTATGATTAGTATGATTAGTATGATCAGTCATTGGTTATGATTAGTATGGTAGCTTCAGTGGCTTCGGTCATTGATGCCACATTGATCTTGACAATAGTTCCATCCTGGCTAGAGTGGTATCTCAGTCAGTTTTGCACCTCCCTCCATCTTCCCACCCTTCACGAACCGGCATTTGCCATCGTGGTAAAGAATGGTCAAAATGCACCTTCATCCAGCAGTGGATTGACAAAGTGATCAATATTATATTGTTATGCCATCTCTGGTGGTTGTTTTATGTATGTATGTTTGTTGAACTTCTTTCGCATCGTACGTAGCCAACTCTGCTAATTGGAGGTGGCTACATTATAAAAAATACGTATCAAGTTTCAACAGTGCATAATAATAATAATGATTTCTCAATAAATTTACACATACGTATGTATGTCCGTACAAAACTTTACTAAATAATAAGTGGTATATGTATTTCTTTAAACATATTTTGCAAAGCTTTGGTTTTTGTAACAACATGCAGTGCCGTTGCATTGTGAGCAAGCTTGGCTTGCAATGCTGTATCAAGTCACGACAAACAAGATTTATTATTGTGTGCTGCTGCATATAGATCGTTAAAATGAGGTCCACCAAATTTTTCAAAATCTAACCGTTGTTAATCACACGTACCATGCATATTGTTCAAACGGAGCGACAATTACCAGCGCTGTCCCTCTGTCTATTAAAGCCTGTTTGGGATTTATGGCTACATTTACAGGGTATGCTGTTTCTTATATGTATATATATTTGATTTATTTACAAGGCAGTACGATAAATTAATGCAACACTCGTACAGGGAAGAACAATACGCCACGGGTGTAACGCTCACCAGCAGTGGCAGGAACAAGTAATTGCAGGGCTGCACCTTTAACCGCTTCCCTTCCCCTCTAGGTACGTTACATAAACTGGAATCAATTCATGACACTGCATGTATATGATAATAAAATACAGTTGAATTCTTTATTTTAGAAAACAAAAAAGATAAGCAACAATCATATTACGTACAGTAGTTATCTGTAAGACGTGAATACAGTTTTACAGACACTGAGGTATTAATAACTCTAAGAGAATAAATCTTCACCATATACTGTAAGTATTTACAGTTTTTTTGTTGTTTTATACCAGCGGTAAAAATGTACACAAGAGCCAACCGTCAAACATATGCAACACATATGCAATACATTATCGTACACCCAATATCAGCCCAATTTGTCCTGTAACTGCAAATGCAGCTGTCAATACGACAATACGAGAGTGCCCTGGACCTAATCGGACCCAGAGCACTGCCGACGCACAGAATCAGAACAGGGGGGGGGAACACAAAAAAAAGCCAACAACCTTTTTGTTGTCAAAGGAGTCAACAAAAATTATTCGAATGCGTCACGTCATCAACCCTGCAAAAGAGTAATCGTTTTGCGATATTTTCATGTGATTTATTCGAAGTTGCAAAATTCCGTCTTCTTGAAGACTTTTTTTTTTTAAATCTGGTAACATATGTTGACTATTACGCTCTGCCTGTAAGATGGCCTGTTTACTAATTGTGTTCTTTCAATGCACAAGGCGACTCATTTATGGATACCCCACCGATGTCTATTGACGCTCTTGTTCCGTCTCCCGGCAGAGGATATTTAATACGTTTTTTTTAAATTGTTGGCAGACGTGTCGCTGCTCTGAAATGCAATGTTTTGTCGACAATTTTTCACATTTTCCGCATTCTCTTCATTATAAAATGCAGCTTTTTCCTCGTAAAATTGACAGCAAAAGTTGGAGGTGCGTCCCATCTTGTAGTCTGGTGGGTTTGTACGCGTGTTTCTTTGATCTGGTACGTGTGGGCAACAGTATTGAGACATGGGGAAAATGTTTGGGGTGGGGGTGTGTGTTGTTTTTTTCGTGAGCATCTTGAAATCTGAAGAATACGCTATTTTTAGTCGGGCACAGATAAATGGATCACCCTGCATTTCCAGGGCTCCGGTCTAAAGATGTCATTTTGTTTTGAAATTGCATAATGAGCCGAGATATCAGCCTTTACGTGACCCACCCTCATTCACAAAGCAATATTCCAGTTGCTTTCATGTTATTTGTGCCCGTCGCACACAATTGGAAGATACAACTTTTAGCTCCTCTCTCTCTCTCCCTCTCTCATAAGAAGAGTGCGTTGGCGCTCTTGGACTTCAGACGTTATGCCATAAGCAATAAGCAACACTATCTAAAATCGCCTTAATAAATTAACAAAATTGTACACCGGTCTGACGACATGCATTGCAACTGTGAAAAAAAAAGTTCCAAGTTTTGGTGTGATTATACCGTGTGTGTATATATATATACAATGGATATAAAAGTGTAAATGAGAATTGCCACGTAAAGCTTCCTTTGTAAACTGGCGAAGTATATCGTGAAGAACAAAAAGTGCCTTCGCTACTTTTGTGGGATTCGACTGAAAACAATTTGCCGTGGTCAATTTGTCGATTTCATTTCAAAGTGCACTCTCCACACAATGGGCAGAATTATAAAAGGATGTCAACTCTATTGTATATAAATTCATGTCCGAGCCCATTGGCAAAACAAAAAAAAATGCGGCACTATTTTTTCAAATCAAAATAAATATATTTGATATATATATTTTTGACTTGCATTGCTTTTAATAGTGGCAATGCAACATTAGCCACTGGAAGAGCAGACACTTTTCTTAATATGCAAATATGCATCCATCCTTCATCGGCGTCAAAATGCAAAGAAACCGGACGGCAATCAGGTAATATAAACAATTTTAAAAGCTCAAATCGTACAGCCGAAGCAATGCTGAGACGCATGTCAGCGAACACAAAATTGACCTGTAACAAAATAGGACGGCTGTGACTTGCAAGCCGTGTACCATCCCGAGCAAAGACCAGTCGGTGACTTTGCTTCACGTGTGAATAAGAGACATCTGTAGTAGGACCACCATAAGCATCTCCTGTGTCGACATCACCAACGAAAGGCCCTGTCTCTTGGTGCCCTCCAGACCAGTGGTTCTCAACCTTGTTTGGCTCCTGTATCCCCCTTGTTTAATTTTGTTTCAACCCGGTATCGGCGCCTTGCCTGACCCCCCAAACATGGCTCTGAGATGATAAATGTATAAATAATGAGCATCTGTATTTTAACGAGTTGTCCATTTTGCGAGGTATAATCCTAACCTGCTCGTGACTGCAAAGGAATACAAGCAAAGTAACGGGCGCTGTGTGTGCGCGACGTGATTTGTTCACGCTCGCTGGTTACTCTGGGAAACCACGTTGTTTACGATCAACGAGTTTAGCAAGGTCTTTTACATCGTCCTAAGTTACCGCCTGGATTAAACATTTTTCGTACAATTTTATGTTGGCAGATGCATACGTGATTATTCACCAATGACGTTGCCCCCCTGGGACGTTGCCACGTTATCCCCAACCAGGGCCCCCCCCCCCCCCCCCCCCCCCGGGTGAGAGCCACTACTCTAGACCAGGCCACAGCCAGCAAGGACTCTGTCGAACCTCATGTGTTTGTTAAGCGCCTTGCCAAAAGCATAACGTCACCATCGACACACAGGTCTGACTCCAGTGGTGGTGGTGGGGGGGGGGGGCTAACGTAACGGTGATTCACACCGCTAAGGAGAGTCGACTTGAGTCGGCCCCAAAGGACGTTTGATGGTCCAGGCCCAGCGTGCAAATCCACCCAGATCCGGCCTAGCCAACTAACAGTCAACGAAACGAGACTCTCATAATCGAAGCACTGCGCGTTATAGTCTGCCTTTGTCACAGAGTCACGTCAACCAAGTGTTAGGAAAAAAAAAGCATGAAAAATAATTGGTGATGATATTGGCAACCGTGAGGTCGCTGCTAAGCAGTGTTGAATAATTATAGCTTGTTGTGGAGTCCGCCTGTGTAATCGTAGATAACGATAGGTGCCATATCTATGATTACACAAAACGGGATTCGTTTTTTTTTTTTAATACAGATCAGTGAAGGATGCCATGACCATTACCGAAGGTCGATCAGCACAGGGAAAAAAAAAAAACCCTTGGTGTGGTTTGAGGCTCACAACACCGACACAGAGTTCTCTTTACAAGGGGGAGGTGCCACGCAACATTACGAACACCCTGTTTGTAGTTTATAGAAGCTGGTTATGCCAGCTTAATAAGTTTAGTATTTATTTAATGCACATACAGTCACCATAACCGCTGCTCTCTTAGGAACATTTGGCATATTTCCCCTTTATAAATGATTATTTTTGCATGGCCACGAACGGGTTATGACAGCACAATTTTCACGTCTTCACTAATGCCTGGCTTAAGGCAGTTTTGGCTAATTATTTGTGATTTTATGACGATTCTCATGGCCTGAATGTCACTTCGTTTATTACGCACATCTCATGAAGACCCATTTTTTTTTTTTACCGGACATTGTTCGTCTTCTGTTTGCTCAATTAGTTTAGTAGTTTATAGCCGTTTATCACTCCACGTTGTGTGTCGGTCATGTTGTGGGTCTGTTTGACCGTACTTCACCACTGTCGGATTGTGGAGGTTGGTGAAAGGTTGGAGAGGGAACCAGGACCGGTTCAGGCATTAATCACCACTGATGTTAGCCTTGACCAGGAATTTAATTCGGACCGCTGGTTTCGTCGTGAAGTGCGCTAACCACCGCTCCACCGTTTGCTCAAAGTAAAGCTGCAAATACCATCTCAAGGTGCATGCTGTCATTCTATTGCCCTTTGCCTCCCTCCCAAGAATAATAATATGAGGAGTTATCAATTTATGACGTTGCCAGCATGCTCTTCTAGTACTTTATTTTCACGTAGTTTTATGTTTGGACTTTATGGAGCGTTGTAAATTTTCTATGGAAATGTTTTTTTTGTTTTACTGCTTCGCAAAATGTTAGTGGTGCTTAATTGCTAAACGTATGTTTTGCTAGCCGCAAGGGGTGGGTGGGTGCAGTAGATTAGCAAAGTTAAGCAATTTGTATTCATAATTTGCAGATGAGAGAGAATGATTGTGTATCCGTGTGTGAAATATGAGCATAATAATATACGGGCCAGTGTCAATCCACCAGATGGTGTCAGTCATGTATTTTTTCTTGATTTGACCATACTTCACCACACTGGTCAGCGAGGGTTAGTGAAGGAGGGGGACCACCCAGTCCCGTTGGAGACATTACTCGCCACTGATGGCTGCGGAAGAGAATCAACCTCAAGTTGCGGGATTCATAGCTCGATGTGCAAAAAAATGTCGCACCGCCTCCACCATGATATTCTTACATTGCACCTACTTGCATACAATTAGAAGGTAGTTCGATGTTCCATTGGGATTCTTTCAACTGGAGTTTGATACCTAGATTCCCAGCCGTGGCGAACGCAAAGTGGAAAGAAATTCCCGAAGCGATCCTACAAAGTGCCTTCCCTCCCTTCACCAACTCGCGCTGACCATAGCAGTGGAGTATGGTCAAACAACAGTGCCACGGCTGACACAGAATGGGGCGCCTTTTTATCCGGCAGTGGATTGACAAAGAACTGCAAATTATTACCCTGTGATGAATCTGATCAATCCGTATGTTATCTTCACAACATACAGCCCTGTTGCGAACGTACAGCGCCGGGGAATACTTTTGCAACGACACGCAACTGTAGTTTCCATTTAAATGACACATTTCAGGGCAACAGAGAGTGCAGATTATCAGTGATTTGGTAAAACGTCAAATAAACCCAACGACTTGCAAATGAGGTATGACGTTTCTGATCATGTTGTGTTCTCATTAGGTAAATAGCACTATCACAACAAACGTGAAATGAAAAGGCGTTGATTGGCAACCTCCAGGTGTCATAACGGTGTTGTCAACAACGAATATAATTGAGAACCAAGGAATACGTAAAAAAAAAAAAATCCCACAATTGGAAACACAAAAAAATTGCCATTCGTCAGTGCTTCTGCTCCTAATTTGTACAAGCATTTAGTTGCGTGGAATCAAACTGCGATGCGATCGTAATTATTTGCTACAACACAAGAGCTTCGTGAATATATCGAGTATAAAACCAAAGCAAAACCGTGTACGTTAAACCTTTCATCTGGCAGACGGGCGCAGACGCGATCCACGGCCGCCGTGAATCGCGAGCCACCGGCAGGGCGTGCGTTGACCCTCCTCGCCTCCCACCCCGCTCACCACGTCACTCACGAAGGGGAACGTCGTCTCAGACGCGCCGTGCGCGATTGTTACTTCTCCTTATTCTCCTTCTCCTTCTTCACGTCAGAAACACGTGCGGTGCGTTGCCGGTTGCAGATGTTCTCAACATCATTCCCCAATCTTGTCTTTAACTTTTTTCTCCTCCCACCCCTCCACCACCAACCCCTTCCCCACCAACCCCCCCTCCCCCCCCCCCCCCCCAGCACCACCCCCGTTCGGTTCCATTTATTCCATTTGCAATGGAGAATTCTCCCTTAAATAATAAAGAGGCGGCCTTGGGGCCCTCTGGGGGCAGTGAGAGCAGGGCGTAGCTCGGGGGCCGGTCCCGGTAAAGTGCCGCTTTACACCTGAACTCCAGAGTCCTGCATCTGCACCATCTGTGCTCTCATGATCTGGATGCTGTTTAGAATCTTCTTTTGATGGCCCACCAGCGTGATGCCTATCCGTATAACGTCGCTGTTCGAAAAACACGCACACGCACGGCGAAACATTAATCGTGGCAAAATGCAGTCCCTTTTCTCCGGATGTTTATCCAGCACATCATGAAGATTTGATGTTAGTACATCAGCAGTGCGTACTTTTTATAATTGTATATTATAGCACGTACACATACGATGAAACTCGTCTGTGTTTTGAAGAACGGCCATTGTGCAAAAATGTCACCTTTTTATATAAATTTCCTCTTCAGGCAATATTATTGGCATATTTGTGGGTTTTTGTTATTGCTCTTCGGCTGGGCTCTCTTAATGGTGACCTTTCCTGCTCATGGTATTTAACTCGCCCTGTGATTGATGCTATTATCTAGAGATACATTTTTTTTTAAAATCTGCAAATCTGTGGTAAGTCGAAAGAATGTGGTGACAGACGCTATGTTATTTACACCGGTAACGCGAAGGTATTCCTGGAATACAATTTTCATGTCTAAGATGAATTGGCCACTGGGATAATCATGTTGTGTGCGTGTGTGGGGAGTGGTGGTGCAACTGTTAACGTTGCGTTATGAACCCAGCGACCCGAGTTCGAATCCGACTCACGGCCAACACCAGTGACGATTATCTGAACTGGTCGTGGGCCTCCCCTATCTCGACCCAGTCTCAAATTCAGTACCTGGTTCAGTTTGTAAACATCAGCAGTGGGGAGACAAAGGCGGCCAGGCGTGGTGTTGGCTACCCACCCCCTCGTGTGCGTGCCGGCCTTCATAGGTGCAACTTGCTAACAGATCTTGCCCTAATAGTCTGTTAAGGCTATACGGGGGATCTTTGTCTTTGATATTGTCGGTGAGCAACTAAGGATAAGGAGGGATTTTATTGCATACGACAAGATGAAACTTCTCGTATCATTGAATTTTCTTATCTGTGGTATAGATGAGATGAGTCGTATTTTCATACGGCTTTGAACAAAACTAACGATAATTATTTTGCATCAGAAGCGTGGCCATTGAATAAAAGTGCTGATAATAATTATGTTTAAAAAGTAACATTGCCAAATGTGTTTATTTATTTATTTAGAAACCTATAAATTGCATACATTTTAATGGCATGCATTAGCAGCATTATTTAAGCACAGGCTAAAAATAAAATGAGTTATGTTTCCCAAAATAATAACCATTGATTTTGTTTAAAAACTGAAATGTATACAGCCTAGTGGCTGTTATATTTACCAATTACTGTACATACATTTTCTGCAACAACCTTCTGTGTAAATATGTTATTTTCATTTCTTAAAGTAAATAAAAGATTCAAACTAACTAAATAAATAATATCGATATAACGACGTTTCGATAGCAACACAAGCAATCGTCCTCAGGTTAGATATATCGTGGGAGAGCTGCTATTCTCAGCAGCTCTCCCGCACTATTTCTCACCTGATGACGATTGCTTGTGTTGCGATCGAAACGTCTTGATATTGATATTTTTTAATATTACTATTATTTTCAATTATTTGATCCGTGTACGCGGCTTCATCGAAAGAACCAAGAACATGAATTACTGCAGTCACGAAAGCTTTAAGTCAAGATTTAAATAAATAAATTGACCTTTAAAAAAGACCCCCCCAATAGTAGCATTTAAAAGCTTGCAGATCATATTTCTCAACGGAATAAATTGTATGTAATTCATTGTGGTGGAGCCCTATCATACTGTAACACACTGGGGACCCCTAAACCCCTACGACAGATTATTTCCGAAGAAGTACATATTTTAACTGCGTTGGTTTTCCGCAGTTGTGCTGTATAACCCTCCAATGTAATTTCAGCAAAAAGAAGTTAACTTATGCATAATCATATTATATATAAAACACATTTTGATGCCACTGCCATCTGCCACAGCGATCAAAACCAATGTTACTCACTCAAGACTCATCTGTGCAACTGACTCCAGGTGGTTGAAGCCTGCCACGGCAAAGTTGTCCTTGTAACGTCCCATCTTGATGACATCCAACCAGTCCCCCACTGAACGGAAGGCGATGAACAGCGGGACACTGTGCTCCAGAAACGGGTTCTGTGGCCTGGGCAAGACAAACAAAACAAACAATCACTCGTAGTAAGCAGCATGCTCACGCTCTGCACCTCCCGATAAGCACGGTTGGCTATGTAGGGTGTGGAAAAAATTTCAACAACAACAGCCGCCATTCGCCACTCAGTGGCGGTGACGTCATCACGGCGCCTGTGCCAGGCCAGGTGCACTTTGAGGCCACGTGAAGTATCGAAGGCTCGCTGCTGACAGGAGGTTACGGGGACAGACCCAGGAGCCACGACCCGATTGACTGAGATGACTGGAAGATACACCAGCTGTGCCCCCTACTGTGCCAACTTGCTGCATTTTAGTTGCCTGGCGTTCCGTTCGTTGTTGTGAGCGTCGCTCCTCTGCCCTCCGTTGTTGTTGTTGGAGGGCGACTGCGTCCAACTGAGCAGTAGCGTCCTTCACGAGCGTCTTCCATAGTTGAATATACATGTATACATACATGCTTCTGTGCTGTAATCATAGGCAGACTGGATGCACAATCCAGTGGTCGCGGGTTCTATCTCCCGGCGCGAGTGTTAAAACAATGGACACATTTATTAAAATCCCCTCCAGCCTGTGTCCAACCCAGCGGTATAAATGGTTGTATGTACCACAGGGAGTCGATTTTGGCAGGACGTGTGTGGTGGGGTCAAACGTGGGGTTTTGTGTGCGGGAGGAAACCAGAGCATCTGCAGAAGAAACCCCTACTTGGACAAGGGGATAACACTGAAAGATCCGTACAGGTGGGTTCACAAACCCTCTCGCTGTGCTGCTACCTCCAAGCAACCTTATGGCCCAGTGCATTTGGGAGTTTCATAAATCTGTATTATCATCCACTAACGCTTGCCTCGAAATTGCTGGATTACAGACATGCAACCACCACATTTCACTTTACAATGTGGCTTCGGTGGACTTAACGATGTTAGCAAATGCTCTCAGTTTCTGCTTTCGACGTTATTACTATTTCATTAAATATATTAAGAAAACGCTTTTTTTATTTTGTGATCGTATGCACGAACAGTCTGTGCTTTGTACAAGGTGATTGCGGATGAAGTCATAGCCAAAGCCCCACTTGTAAAATCACCTACAACTACTATCACAAAATATGATATGTCTGCAAAAGCAGTTTGCAGATATATCACATTTAGATAGCACCTTGGGACGACTCCCAGGTGCTATCTATTGCGTAGTGAAATTAAGACTACTGAGTGATTGACAGTTTGACACGTATTGACTTATTCGAAGTGTGGGGAGGGTATATAAGATCGTATTGCAGCCCATCTGTAAATGCCAGACAGGCGCTGGGCAGGGATGCGTAGGCGGTACAGGATATTTGTTTGTCTGCAAGAGCAATTCTTGGCGAGCTAAGCCTTCATGGATTTAACATTTCTTTGACTGTCGAATGGTGCCAAGTGTCCAAACAAATGGGCTGCCTTTTGAACGCTTTCGGCTGGAAACATGCGAGGCACTGGAATCATCAGAGAGGGTCAGCCTTGATGAAATAGCCGCTGGGCCACTTGCAAAACATAATCGCAAACTGTGTAGGCCATTTTCCAAGGTTCAAATGGCGAGCCTGCAACATCAATATTATTATTATACGTTTGTACGTTGTGTTGGGTATGTGTAAGTGTATATTGGATGGATGTGGGATGATGGTTTAGCACGCTGAGCTCTGATCCCGGCGATACATTGCTTGATTGCAAACGATGCATGCCGTTGCCCTCCATACCTGCCGGACCTCCTGACGCCCTGCTCCCAAAGCACCGACAGAACTCTGCGCAACTCTGCCCAGGAGTTACTCTCGACACCGAGAGTCAGGGACCACGATCGCCATTGCGTCGTTTCTCCGTTGCCGGCTCCTCCACCTGGGACGCCGCCATACCCCTCCACATTCACAGCGCTGGCTCTTTTCCCCCACCTTTAAGCGCCTTCTCAAAAAACCTTCTGCTATCTGACTATTACTGAACGGATCTCTGAGTTGGGCTCCACGCCTCAGGGTCGCTGCCTTTAGGGCGAGTGAACAATTTGCGTGGAAAAAAAATTGTCATTGTTATTAATTGGTGCCCGTGTCTATTCTCCGACCTCCCTTCGAGTCAACACTTCATAGCCCGCCGTACCTCGTGCAATGGGTCAACATCAATACCTGAGAAGACTGGCGGTTACAAATGAGACAATTGTGGTTTCTCGAGTTCTCACGTGGTTAATACAAACAGATTTGAAACTTGGTGTCGCTCTCTCACCCTCGAATGGTTTATTCTGGCCTCAACAATAATAATGTGAAAGCAATACAACTTTCCCTGATTTGATAATAGGGTTTTCCCCTTTTTTCTGGCAACAAAACAGCTGTGTTAAGATGTTAAAACACCAAACTGAAACCTTTTACAAGGAATCATGTCTGCATTAACCACAAGCGATGCAGACATGATTCCTTGTAAAAGGATTCAGTTTGGTGTTTTAACATCTTAACACCTGTTTTGTTGCCAGAAAGGGAAAACCCTATTATTATATTTCCTTTATTCATCGTGGAAAAAAAAAAAACCTCACTGAAGAATGTGTGGCCAATGCCATCGATGAGAGTTTGGTTTTTGGGAGAGCCCAGGTACCTGGAGAAAACTCACACAACTAGATTCAAGAACACTAAACGATTTTTTTTTTTTAACCAGGTAAGGCCCACTGAGCTATATAGCTCTTTTCTCAGAAGCGACCTGGCCATCACAAATGATAGCTCAACGAAGTGGCTTATCACGTAGACATTTATAGCAGCCAAATGCTCGAAACGCACGTTTCATTCTAAATGTGAAGGAAAAAGCTAGAGTACCCGGAGAAAAATCCACGCTACCACGGTGAGGGAGACACGCAAACTCCCGATATGAAGGCGTCAGGGTGGAGATTGAACCCACGACCTCCTGTATACCAGGCGAGGGAGTTAACATCTCCTAGCCACCGTGGTGACCCCAATACATTTCTCTAACTGCATGCTATCTTCTGGTGATGCCAAAGCCCAAACCGATGACACCCGGTATTCGCAAGCAGTCTGTGTCATCCAATTACTAACAAGGTACACTGCTGCCTGAAGCTTCCAATACGTGACAAGATCAAGCACATTGCTGGTGATTTTAGCATCAGGGTTTCTATAGGCGCACACAAATGGTTTAGGCTATATATATTTTTTTACAAATATTGATACAGACTCTATCACGACAGAATGTTGTTTTATCAGGAATTGGAGCATTACATATCAGTGATGGGATTACTGCTACTGGGTTAATGCAATGTGCCATCTCACTGGAAAAGAGATTAAGTGCTGGTAAATCCAGCAGCCAATATATTGTATTATCCTAAATAATAGCTGGGACATTGACAGGCGCCCGTCTTAAGTAGACAGGATTCCACCTCCATAGATTGAATAACGCACACATGCATGCTCACCAACAGCAGGAAGGCACGACTCCCATCGGAGCTGAACGTGTGGCCACATGACCGGCTAGAGGACCAAGCCAGAAAGGGTTGGAACGTGGCAATCCCAAAACGAACGTTTCTACTTTAAAGGGGGGTTTTGTCGTGATTTCTAGAAAGAGTTGGATTTGAATTCCCAACCCGTGACACAAAAAAAAATTGGTGTTGAGTAGGCACATATTCACTATGATAGCGCATTCATTATCTATCCACTGCTATATGAAGGCCTCCCCATCCTCCATCACAGTTCAGTGCTGCTACCATCTATCTCTCTCCTGCGCACCAACCGATCTCATTGCTCCATTTTGTCACCAGCCTCGTCCACTGGCATCCATCCTGTTCAGTGGTGTGTCCTGCCCAAGCCCATTTACCTTTCTTGGCAGTGAATGCGATGTCTCTGATTTGGGTTTCTGCCATCAACTATGCGTAACGTTTTTCTGTTTCTCAGTGTAAATTCTTAGCATGCGTTTCCCCACGCTGCTTTCTGCACTTTGTAGCTTTTGTTCCATTTTATTTTCAACGTCTGTGTGTATGTAGAACTTCTTTTGCACCGTACATAACAAATCGTGCTAATCGGAGAAGTGAGTTTTCAATGTAGATTTAAAAATGTAGAGCTCCGGTGGCTTCCTCATATTGGAAGGAAGAGCGTAGCTGGCTGTGTGCAATGATTGAACACGTTTTTCTTCAGAAAATCGGTCATGCACCTTTCCACTATCATGTTTGCCCTTCCACAGGCATTCCAGCCTGCTCTCGTTCTATTTTTTTCTTGTGCCATGTATGTGGACAACATGAATTCCCATACTCTTTGGAAGATCATGCTTTCCCACCTGATGACGGACGCTTGTGTTGCGCCCGAAACGTCGTGATTTAGTTCATTTTATACCTACGTGATGACTTTACCGAAATAACCAAAGAGTATGGATTCCTGCAGTCACGAAAGTCTAAAATCAAGAATGAATTTCCATACCCTTATTTTTATTGTGCTATGTGCAGAACAGCCCCGCAACATCGTGACTGAGAGCCCGCGGATAGATTGCCACTTGCAGTGGTTACGTACAATGCTGGGTAAAGAGATCTACTCAAGGTTTCCATCTCCTTCTGATAATTAAACCCGAGGCCTTGGATTGACTTGATGCTGTCGTGGTGTAATGATTAGCAACGGTGGACTTGAAATCCAGAGGTCATCGGTTCAATGCGATCTCCTAGAGCGGCATTTGAAAATGAACCCCCTCCCCCCCCACTGCTCCCGTCTCTGTCCACCGTGAAAGATTAATGAGAACGCTACAAGTTCGCCGATAGGTTGTGCGCAGTGGAGTAAAGAGAGGGCACTCGTACCTCTTGTAAGAAACCATGGAAGAGGTCGGCCAAATTACGCTCGAGAGAGGCTCTCTTAAGCTCACTCTCGTGAAAACCTTCCACCAGCAGGTGGCATTAGCGAGTAATTGCAGCCCTGCACCTTTACCCTGTATCTGGGATTGGAAGCCGATTGTGCTGTTTTGCTGGTTCTGCTCCGGTTGTTTTTGGTTTACACCAGGTGAGAGCTCAATGAGACAGTCCGAGAATTCCAGTGGCAATTTTTTTTGTATAATTATACGTAAAAATGTTAAAACGTAAATGCTTTAGAAGCTAACAGGCTGAAAAAACTAAGTACAATATATATGCTTTGATGAGAGAAAAAAATATGTTAAAAGTATAATATTTGTTTCATGATAAAAAAAATATCATGAAATTGTAGTCCAAAATACCCTTAAGTGGTAGAGGCCCATTGGCCAGCAGAGATGTGAGCTGGTAATTGTAGGGCTGCACCTTTACCTCCGTCCTTAATCAAAACCTAATGAGCACAATGGTTGCTTTCCATTATCATTCTCAAAAGCATCTACAATCGTAAGTGCCAATGAACGCATTGATCTAGCAGCCTGCACAGCTGCACAAGCCATGATTATTGGCTTTTAATTATCGATCGAATGTGGTGCTAAAAGTTCAAATGCTGGTCAGGGGTCGGCTGGCGTAATTACTCCTCCAGAAGTTGATAACGTGAGTCCGCTTGTGGAAAGCCAATAGCATTTGTCCTTTGTAAAAAGAAAACTGACCCCTGCCATATCAATGTGGAATGAACGTCGCTGACCGACTACAGCCAGTGGAGATGAGTGGCTGCCCATTGTTTTGTTTGAGTCTGGGGCATTTTAGTCTGTGACTAATGGAGGAGGCAACACAGAGGTCTGATGGACACAGTTGTTGTGCAGAAATTGATCGTACATTTTACAAGCTGATCAATACTCGATTTAAATGTGTTTTCGAAATTGGAATGGAGACGGTCTGGGAATTCCATTTATAACACGTGGGATAATTATGGTCTTTATACTTTTAAAATATTGAGAGTGATAGTTTGAATTAAGCATTCAGACGTTACGTAAATCCATCAATCCCCGATTTAAAATCTATCCTTATTTCACCGTACTTGCACTGAATCACGCATATAAGAATCATCGTATCATGGAAATAATTAGCAAATAATATGCTAATGACATGTTGGCTAATTGAGTGGACAAAATATGTACAAATGAGATTTAAAATATGATCATAGAACTCTTTTAAGTTGAATAATGAATATTGATCCTCACAATTTACCATTTATTTTTAGGAGTTTTAATAGTTAGATGATCCTGACCTATTTGATCCACTGACGAGGGATTGTTAGACATTTTCAGGGTGCGATTACAAACATCTTGGGCCCATTCTTCTACTTATGAGGCCCAGAACCTTTGGAATTCCCCACCTCGTCAAGTAAGGCAGTGCATCTCAACTGTTTTCATTTAACAGCACACTGAACCAAAACAATCAGTTTGGGTCCCAGTTCGTGGGGACGAATGTGCAATCTAGGAAGCTGAGAGGGGCCGGGTTGGTGGGTAGGAAGCTGAGAGGGCCCGGTGGGTGGGTAGGAAGCTGAGAGGGCTGGGTGGGTCGATAGGAACGTGCGACCGAGGGTGCTGAGAGGGCCGGGTGGGTGGGTAGGAAGCTGAGAGGGCTGGGTGGGTCGGTAGGAACGTGCGATCTTGGGACCTGAGAGGGCTGGGAGTGTTTGGCTGTTGGATGGGCCGCTGAACTGCATGGAGGAAAGTTCGTCATCTGTCAGAGATTGTGAACAGCGTGGTTCTTTGCTGTCATATAATTCTGCAAAAAATTGCGGCGACACACCTAGTCTGACATTCCACAGCACACCGGTGGCGATGCACCGCAGTCAGGGACTGCCTGACCGTCCAAAGCTTTAAACTGGAGCTTAAAACGTTACCTGCTCAGCCAAGCCTTTACAGACGGAGATTAAACTAGAGTCACAATAGTGTCTGGCTTGATATTAACCTGATTATTATTATTATTATAATTGCATGGTTTAGAAGTTTTTTTGGAGAATAATATTTTCTTGCACTGGAACTTCGGTTTAAGGAAGGCACCCTTTTAGCTAAATTGTTTTGATAAATTGATTGATTTGCAAGCTTGGTTAGTTAGACAGATATTAACTGTTAGGTTTCATTTTTTCCACAAATAAAAGCTTAATTTTCGAAAGTATGGTATCAGTAAATTCTGAGCACAATTTGCTATTTTTTAAAGTCGCACGTATGTATAATGATTACCTTTCATCTTAACTAACTGCTGTAAATTATATCACACTTCACACGTGTAAAATTAGGTCACGTTTTTTATAAGATATTAAACTGACACATTTTTTTCTTTTGAAATGGCTTTTAGAAACGTCCAATGCAATATCACAATGGACACAGTACATGCATTCCACTTTGTCTCTAGCTGGGACAATATCGCAAAAAACTAACACTGAACACCTGCATTTGTGTGCAATAAATATACCCTTGAAATGTTAAAGTAATAATGGGCTTTTCTTAATTACTCCCTGGCCAGTTGGAGCAAGACATTAAGGCATGTAATTATGTTGGCTGGCTGTTCTCAGACGCAGGGACATTCCACAGCCGTAATAGTTCAGCTACACCTTGATAATGAGGTCACGTTTTCAGTTTCTTGAGCCTGGCAGAGGCAAGTCCGAGAGCATTGCGGTGGGCCACATGACACACACGCACCGCATGCAATTGGCACCAAGATGGCGATATGTTAACTACCTCGCCTGGTATACAGGAGGTCGTGGGTTCGATCCCGACCCTGGAACCTGCTGTACATTTGGCATTTGCATGTTCTCTCCCCGTGGTTGCGTGGGTCCTCCGGTTCCCCCCCCTCCCCCCCCCCCCCCCCCACACATCTAGAATGAACATGCGTTGAGCTTATTCGGCTGCTATAAATTTGGGGACAATAAGCCACTTGGTTGAGCTATCATTTGTGGCCAGGTCGCTCGTAAAATAAGTATATATATATTTAGCTCAGTGGGCCTTGCCTGGTAAAATAAAAATAGTTCAAAAGTAACATTTTTTTTTACAATTATTTTGCTGCGATGGGGGGTGGGTGGGGGGGATGTGGTTTATTTGTATCATTCACAGAAAGTGTCGGACTTGAACCTTAAGGTGCCGTTGGCGAGCGTGTTGAGCAGTCCGGGGCTGCGGATGAGCCTGTCGAGCGCGTTGACGATCTGGCCGAACTTGGGCCGGTCGGAGCGCTCCTTCTGCCAGCAGTCGAGCATGAGCTGGTGGAGCGGCAGGGGGCAGTCCATGGGCGCCGGCAGCCGGTAGCCCTCCTCGATCGCCTTGATCACCTGCAGGGCACGGGGGACATGGTCGGCAGCTCGAGCGTCGTCGCTAACCCCCCCCCGATAACTTCTCTGCAAGGCGTTAAGTCGATTTACGTTCGCGTGGAAAGCACGCGGCGAGGAAGAAGGAGGAGAAGCACGCCTGGAGGTACCGCAGAGAGAGAGAGGAAGTGGAGCACGCGCATGCCAGAACGCACGTAAGGTTAATGGCATCGTTCAAACTGTTCGCAAGATTATGTGGGCTTGGGCAGGACACGCCACGAGAAGGGATGATGGATGATGGTCAACGTTATGAATGGAGTGACAGCCGAGGAACGGAATATGTTTGAAAGGGCACAGCAGTGCTAGACTGCTTATTGAATCGCAGGATGATGGGACACGGTAGTGGCTTGGGGAGGCCTTCATCCAGCAGTGGATTAACCAATAGTGCTGCTGCTGATGATGACTTGAAGATAGAATGAACAATATTTTGAGGAACGCAGCCTGCTATGGCATGGTTCTGTCAGAATAATGGGTCCAAATGGGAATCCACCCAAAGCAACGGGCGATGGTTAGTGGAAGGCAACAGAGGCAGAGGACAGCTGAGATGAACTGATCGAGTGGCAGAGGAGACGGCACGAGAGCAAAGAGGAATGATAGAGACATCAGCGGCAGATGGGATATGGTGATGAAGGTGATCGCCAGCGGTGGAGAACTGCTGCTGCTGGAAGTTTGTGAACCCAGCAAGATAAAGGTTGGAGAATTTTTAGTTTAATATGAAGCAATGAGAGAAACGAAGGCAAGCGACTAAGCCACCAACCCGGATGGAAGAAGTGCATAGCACACAGTGTTAACTTATTTTAAAATATCTGCAGTTAGTCAATGAAACACATCAGCCATACTAAATAAAGTAACAATACATAGGTGTGCAAACGTAACACACATGCACTCTGATGTGAAAACCAAACATAATAAACACGATCAGGTAGGATGTTTACGTAATAAATCGCGGGGGGAGGATTACAGTTAACCACTGTGTACAAAATGAAAACTACTGTATATTTACATTATAATCCTGAGGGTGGAGCAGTGAGCACGAGGTGAACACGGCGGAACGGCGACCACCAAAGTTGTGTACAGATTGATGGGAGGTGGAGAGAGAGAGAAAGGGCTGTGTGTTCGGAGCAGACGGAGCTGAGGAGGGAGTGCTGCAGGGAACTAAGTTCGGAGAGGCTCGGGTTACGAGGCCACGCGTGGACCTTCAAAGACAACGAGGGAGATTTTGTCGCTGATGCACATGGTGAATAGAGAGAAGCCAGTGGGATTCAACTTCTCAGGACGACGACAATGCAGTTCGTGCCACTTGTGAGCATAAGCCAGAAGCCCAGGTAACATTCTGGATCAACTGCAGCCTGTGTAGTACGGATCTCGGGTATCCGCAGTGGGGTGGAGGGAGGTGACGAATGAAAGTTTTGGTCAAGAGGACAAAGGAATTTGCGGAGATGGCCAATTTTCGCGGGGTGATGATGGGAAGGTTTACAGAGCTTCACGGATGGATTCCAAGACACCTGGCTAGCATGGAAGATGAAGCTTAAACACCCTCTAGAGGAGCTCTCTAAGATTCTCCATCTCGTGGGAGGCCCTTCCGCCAGCAGTTGTTTGAGCAAGACAGTGCAGGGTAGCATCTTTATCTTTTTATACCGAGAAACACCTCCTGCACAAATTGGAACATTTCACTTTTTTCAAAAACATAACTCCAATTGTTTCGGATGTCCTTGCTTTTTTTCTAAATGGTCTCTGGTTGCAGCATTTGTGAGTCAGAATCTGATCTCAGTCCTTCGTTGACAATCTGAACTCGACGGGTAATGGCCTCGGTGCTAATTTGTGTGGACGTAAGTAGACCATTGTGTGGTTGGTGTTGTAGACTGAATTTAAGAGTCTCCAGCAATGATTGCATGACAAGACTATGCCCCTTCCTGGATACTTTCACCGTCAAATGCCTTAAGTGTTAGACAGGGAACTGTTCATCCTGGCAAAACCAATGCTCGGCGACAAATGGGACATGGGTAATGACGACAGAATGATAACAGTTTATATTCATGTGTGTGAGAATACAGAGTATCTAACATAGGTGGTCGTGAGTGGCTGAATGAGTGACGTAAATTAGAGTTGACATTCGGCACGTCGAAAGTCCAGCATATGCTTCTAAGAAATCAAAACAAAAAATGTAAAAGCCAACTATTCCATGGAAATCTCGGAGGTTGCTGACTCAAAATATCAAATCACATTTAACTCGATGAAAAATAAAACGTAATTCCAGATACCGGTCCTACCAATTTGGAGAGGGCAACATTTCTGACCACTTGTCTTTGATACTCTTCAAACCTAGGCCTACTTAGGCTGATATTTGGATAATGTTGAACGGTGCTCCATCCGAATATTACGACGTTATATTTCCATTAACAGTGCTCAATGTTTTCAGATACTTTTTGGATGAGTGTAACACTTAAGCTTGTGAAGCCTGTTCCCAGTTGCTAGGATGTACGTGTGTATCCTGCCTTGCCCATCATTAGTTCAGCTGCAGGATATCCCCACTGCCACGTCCTTCATTCACCACTTGACATTTTAGGGATTAAAAGCTTGCGATGTGACACATGTCACTGCCAATTAACAGTTTACACTGGTTTGACGATATGGGCGAATGTAATTACGCCGATTTTTTGTATTCACAAACTCCTTAAACAACTCGCAGCACCAATAGGAAAAAAAATACCAAGATACACATTTAGAATGCACATTTCAACTGTTGTATCGAAGAAGCTCCCCACCACGGGCAGTAAAATGTTGGAGATGATGACGGACCACGTGTGCTCTACAACCCAAAAGAGACAACCGCGAAAATCAACGCCAGTTGTATCGGAGCATCTATCCATAGTAACGGAAGGTGGTGATGACCAACAGCGACCCGCGTACTGCAACTCTACTCGCAGCGCCAAGCTTTGTGGAAAATCTCGGGCATTTGCTACGCATCTCTTTTAAAACACGTGATGACAATGTAATTTTTTGTTTTCCTGAGCTGCCCTTAGGTCAAATGCTGACATATGAAATATAAAATGCAGCACGTGATACCCAAAGAGGAGTGCGCTTGTCAAAAGTACAAAACCCCCACTGAATGCTTCTCTCCCACTCTTCCCCTCGTCTTGTGAAATAAGAAAATCAATGTACGTGGACTTGGATGAAAGTAAAGTCTCTTGAGACGCGTCATAAAAGATTGATACGCATTCGATTTGGTTTAGGAATTTGATTTTTTTTTAGTTTGTGCTACTTTGATGATATTTGAACATTTCCTCCCACCCTAATTATATATATGTGTGTGTGTGTGCTGCTGTCGTGGTGTAAACGTGAACACGGTGGACTTTACATCCATAGTGCTCTGGTTCAACTCTTCTGGCGTGGCAGTTGAAGCACTGGGCACATTTATTAAATTCCCCCCACCTCGATCCATCCAGCGGTATAAATAAATACGCTGCAGTTTGTGTGTCACGTGTGGTGAGCTAAAGTCTGTCAATGAGTGGCTGTAGCGTGGAAGGGTAAGCCAAAATACATTTTCAATAAGGGCTCTCAGAATCAGAATGCTTATTTATATTGGAGGATTTCCGATGAGCTATAAAGCTCTTCTTTATAGATGTCCAGTCGGCTCTAGACCTATATTTAGCCGAGGCCCTTCTGCCAGCATTGGGTTTAGCAAGAAATTGCAGGGCCGCACCTTTATCTTTGTAATACACTAGAATAACAAATTAGAACAATGCTTTGTGAAAACAGTATTCCGGGCATATCTGGGTACATAAAATAATAATAATTAAATTAAGTATATATGTATGTATGTTACATTCAACTTCAGCAAAGGTAAATTAGGTCAAGTTTCAATAAAAAAAACTCAGCCGTAAAATAAATGCCATTAAAAAGTGCAAAATATTATGACAGACAATTGTGTACAATATTGTGTACATCTTGCATGCAATTGTGTAAAATCTTGCTCAAACAACCCTTTTCCTATACCCTCGTTAAATGTTACTATGGTGACTGAAATGTTTGCACCCATGAATTCAGTACATAGTCTACTTGCACTGTGTAGGTTTTCAATGTAATCGATTGCATTGAAATGTGCTTACCTTAGCACACATACGCACTGACTCGAACAAGGTAACACAATATTAATAGATTACGATTTTCCCAAAAACACATTCCACTAATTTGCAATCACATATATGAAAAACCAAACGATGCTCGAGTCGCATAAGACAGTAATCCGCGACAAAACTGCAAGTGAGAGTAATCACAAGTGGGTGTGGTGGTACACGCCTGTAAATCTAGCAAAACTTGGAGATTACGTATTCCACTGAAATCGTGACCACAAGATAGAAGGTGGCACAGCAAGTTGGTTTCTGACCTGTCTGAGTGGAGTTGGAATGTAATCTCTCACCTGCTCACACACGTGGGTTTTCTCTGTGTGGTCTGGTTTCTGAGATGTTAACTACTCGCCTGGTATACAGAAGGTCGTGGGTTCCATCCTGACCCTGATATTTAGATTTTGCGCGTCTCTCTCCCCGTGGCCGCATGGATTTATCTCTGGGATCCTTCGGTTTTTCCCTCCACATTCGGAATCAACGTGCGTTTAGAGTATTTGGCTGCCGCAAAATTCCAGATGATAAGCCACTTCGTTGAGCTATCATTTGTGATGGCCAGGTCGCTTATATATATACAAAAAAGAGCTGTATAGCTCAGTGGGCCTTACGTGGTGAAATAAAAAAAATATAGTTACAAATAGTTAATCGGCTGATAACACCACATATAGAGGATCTCAGAGCTTGGGGGTATTTCGTAGCAGCTCAACACCTTTCCCGCTCGTCTGCAGTTCCTCGCGTCTCCCGCAGTGTCGTTCTCTCTCGTCGAGAGTGAGGGAATATTGTGTGGCGCCCTGCAAGTTTAAATCATTATTGTACGTATTGGTTTTTTTTTCTCCGGGCACTTCATCTCCCACATGCACAAAATAACTTGAGCAGCAAAACTGACCTTCTCCATTCCAAGCGGGACCCTCCTGAAAAGGATTCTCCGTTGCCCGCAACGCGCGCCACTTTCTGCGTGGCGGTCACGCCATCCGGGCACTCTGAAGGCTCAACTCCGCTTGGAGTCCAAAGTCCGGCAAGGTCGTGCGCGTTCTGGCGATTTGGGCATCGTCTATCCATGTACGTGTGTTTGTGTCTCTGGAGATATAAAATGTGGGGCAGTTGCAATCTGAACTTTCTTTCATGGGCCTCTCTTTTGCGCATGTCAGTGGAAAGGCAACGGTGTCAGGTTTTGTGCTGTGACTATCACCCCCCCCCTTGCGTGTCATGTAGTTTGGAATGTTAATTTATTAACTACACGTACGCGAACAGAAGACATACATTCTAGATTTGAAGCTTTCGTGACTGCAAGGATTCATACTCTTTGGTTTTATTCGGTAAAGTCACGTATATAAAATGTGACTTTACCGAATAAAACCAAAGAGTAATAAGACATACAATATATGTATAAAAATAATTTCCTTTTCATAGAAGGCATCTCAACTGGGGCTCCATGGACATTGACAGAGATGTCGCCATCCTCACTTGCACATCCAAGCCATGCCAGCATGGGGCCTTCATGGATCTGGTAGTTTTTTTATCTCAGTATATTCAGATTAGCACGGTTGGCTACGTACGGTGCGAAAGAAGTTCAACACACAGAGCCAGAACCAAACTGTTATATGCTGGCCTTACAAGACATCTGACTTTGGCTGAGAGCCAAGCAGGGCCAGGCATAGGGGCTAATGATGCATTCGTTGTGTGCGATGTCTTTTTTTTCCCTGTGTGGACAAATCGTCACTGTTTCATCGACACATTAATTGCACGTGACGTCAATGGCAGGGTTCGGTTTCTGCAGTGGAAAAAAACAACCTGCTGCCTCCTTTGCCGGGCCAAGGCGTTTCGGCATGGCCTTAGCATGGCTCCGCTTGGAAGTGGAGAATAGGGATATGAGGATAGTATTTGGGAGCCTGTTCATGAAAGGCAGGGCCCTGTGCTGAATAATTTTCATTCCTGCACTCCATTCCACTACCCCAAACTGATCTGTTGAGAAATGGCAAGTATATTTTCAGTGACTCTCATAAAATGTCCATGATACCGACAATACCAAAACAACACTATTCACTGTAATGTCATTTTATGACACGTGGAATTCTCAAAGCTATGTTCTCCAGCAGAGAAGTTTTTTTATTTATAACCCGGCTGGAGCCAAATGTCACGTAACATTACTTTTGGTAGAGCGGTTTGCATAGCCAGAGATGGTGAAAAAAGTTAGGGTCTTCATGGTCAAATGATCATATGGTGGTGTTCTGATACACATTAGTGATTCTAAATGTGATGGGTCGTTCGGTAAAGCAACACAAGCGGTCGTCATCAGGACGACCGCTTGTGTTGCGATCGAAACGTCGTAGTCTTTTGTTATTTTTGTTATTTCTTTTAACCTATCTAAGTGACTTTACCGAAAGACCCAAGGAATATGAATTCCTGCAGTCACGAAAGCTTTAAGACAGGACATCCACTGTTATTCATCCATTTTATATCCACAGCTGGATGCAGGCTTCCCCAAGGCCAACGCCACCCCTCGCGATCCTGAAATTCCACGTTCTCATCTCACTTCTGACCATTGCATTGACCTCATTGCTCCCAACTCTACAGTAGTTCTCTTCTCCGGTGTGCTCTCTTGTTATTGATGCCATTCCATCACCAGGCTTGTCCATAGGCCAACATCCCTTTCGTGATGTGCCATACCCCCATGCCAAGTTATGTACTTTAATCGAGTCTCTCGTTCGTTTTTCTTTCATTACCTTTGCCGTTCTCTATGTTTCTGATCGATGCTGACGCTGCGGGATACATGCATTTAAATAATTCAAAACTGTCGTCTTGTTATTCTGCTGCTTTTCAGTGACAAATTCGGTGTTTGAAAAGCACTCCATCGTGCTTTTGATCGCTACGCGGCAATACTAGTTCTGCTGTCCTTTGTATGGGATAATGGGGATGAGTTGGCCATCGGTGAAAGTTGAACTCATGACCTTAACAAAACCACACGCAGTTATTCTACTGATGAATTTTCCCAGCTGCTAAACAAAGAACGGTCCTTTTTTAAAAAATATAAATACATGTGATTTAGTCGTGAGTTATTCCAACTTTGGATTTAAGCCACGATACAAGTACACAAAAAGGTCTTCTCTTGGGAATTATGTCACAAGGTCTTTAATGTGCGCTTTGAAGGTAATCCGCTGCAGCATTACTGGGCACACACAGGAGTCCTATGCCTGAATGCTGGCAGGCATATTACCCCTTGCACCATTGGGCTTCACCCACGGAGTCAACGTCACAGAGTTGTATTGAGGGTACGAGCAAAGTCGGCAACATCCCTCATCACTACAATAAGTGAAAGCACAATCAGCCCTTGTGTCGACTCACTGAAGGCATCTGAATGTGGTGTCATTTTTTTTGGGGGGGGGGGGGTGGGGTTGTTTGACCATACTTCACCGCGACGGTCACTGCTCATTAGTTAAGTGGTCGCCGAGAACTGGTTCGCGTGACACGTCACTCGCCGCTGACATTTGTCGTCTGTTGCCCAGGTAGAGAACTCAGGTCGCCGGGTTTAGAGAGCAGTGCGCTAACATCTGTGCCACCACTCCAACAACTACTTCCACAGAGCCTTCCATAACCACGAACATTGTGCGGAAGTTGGAACCCTGCCCACACAGTGCCTCGTTGCACTTGAAAGAATTATACGCAAAGCGGTCAGGTTCGTTGATCATCCAGAACTCAGCGATTCACCCCAGTCAGTCACTCAAAGGTGCTCAGTTGCCTCCTAATAACTCTTCTATCACTACTATCAGAGTTACCATTCTCGTGAACTTCCCTCATTGATTCTGCCACTGGTTCGTCTCATCCACACTCTGTTCCACCACCGCGCTACAGCTCCCAGCACATTGCTTGCCGCTTTTTCCCCCTCACACTGTTTCACATCGGAATTCCCTCCCTTCATTTGTTTTCCAAAGTTCTTAGGCAATGAACTCAAGTTGCAGGTTCGAAGCACAGTGTGCAAACCGGTGTGCTATCTCTCCACCCCCGGATTGCTGTGCTATGTATTATGTACGTTGAACTTCTTTCGCACCATACGTACACAATTGTGCTAATAGGAGGTGAATGCAAGCCGTGCTATACCTTCTGAATTGGAAATCTGCAATGTGGAATAAATCATCGTCACCCATGGTCGATCCACTGGTGGATGAAGGGCTCGTATTCGTTAGCACAGTATGATGACCACGCTGGCACCTTCTCCAATTAAAGTTCAGACAGAGTGTCCGGTTGTGATGGGGAAAACCGTCAAGAGACATTGCGGATTGGATAACAGCTCACCCGTAGCGGAATGCTACAGGTGAGCTGTTAGCCTATATATATGTCCCAAATGGTGAACTGAGAGATGACCACATTTAACGATGGGTGTACCCTTCTGAACGGAAAAGCCTGATAATATGCGCAGTTTGACAAATCGATGCATCAATTTAACTGTTTACAAACGCTCATTTCAAAACGCGGGTGTGCTGACATTTCAAAAGTGACAGCGTTCGTCTCTCGGGGGGGATCCTTTTTGCGACTAAATCATTCCAATGCAGGCCAAAGTGGCTCCTTATGAGCTGTAACAAAAACGCTCATTACAACTTCAGGCCTAATAGCCACAGGGGCTACCCTCGATGAACGTGGCACAGTTGACCGTGGTTGACATGAACGCACGCACGCAGGATATGCTCGTGCTAAACTTTCTTTAATGTGTGTGTTTTTTAATATATCCTGGATGTTTTTCCCCCCTTCGGCATGGCAGAGTTGGACGCGCGCTAAACAAAGACTCCCCTTTTTTTTTACACTGATCGCCGTGAATCCATCTTGAACCCCCTTGAATTCCAAGCCAGTTTGGAGTTAGACCGATGTATGAAAAAAAAACGCATAAAGAATGGAGCAGTGTAAAATCATAATCCGGTAAAATTATGGGCACTAATTAC
Source organism: Petromyzon marinus (assembly GCF_048934315.1). Classification (NCBI taxonomy): domain Eukaryota; kingdom Metazoa; phylum Chordata; class Hyperoartia; order Petromyzontiformes; family Petromyzontidae; genus Petromyzon; species Petromyzon marinus. Next base: position 12,379,307 of record NC_133705.1, read on the forward strand.
ATTGCTCGAGACATGACCCATCTGTGTGTAGTTTTCCCTGAGCTGAGACTTGCCTGAGCATTCAACTCGCTGTGGCAGTCTGCTTGGCACAGTCAAATTCATCTTTTTCCCCTTCATCGTACTGAACAGTGGAATAATTCTGTTTTTTTACAACGGCGTTTAGTACGGATGAGAATTATCTTGCTCCATCGCTTGTGAAGAATTAAAATGTACTACACGCGTAATCTGGTATGAATTCACCCGTGAATGGGTCCCTTTGTGTGTGAAAAATGTGGTGTTAACTTGCGTATAATACAACTTTTGTACTGCGCTCACCGAAATGCAAGTCTGAGATAAACAACGGTCGTATAAATCGCCATGTAACGCCTATTTAAACGACACCGTGTTTTTTTTTCTTTCATATATCTTGCGATGGATTTATCGGCGCACGCTGCATACTGCGGATACTTGACCTGGACTTGAGTCAGAAATGTGTTCACTCGCCTTCTCTCTACCATCAAACCGCACTAATGGACTAATCACCTGTTGGGCATACAAGGAGGGTAATTGTGCCAACGTTATACCCCGGGAAGGGAAATGTAATGGGAACTGCAGTAAGGAATGTTCCATTATTGTGGGTCTGGATAATTTGGTAAAGAAAAACCACCGGTCGTAATGGCCTCATCTCGCAAACACGGCTTCCTGAGATCTTTAACGACTTATCCGTTCCCAACAAAAGACACTACTTTATATTCAATGTGCAGTATGCCTGGCGGGATTTGCTTTCACACACACACACAAACCAGTTCTTTTTTCCTTCAGCCACATGCCCAATGGCTCGTTTGATCCACGAACAATGACACAAGGAAAACAGCCGCTCACCGCGAATGCTCCACGACAGTGAAGCTCTCCCCTTCGCGCTCCTCCTGTCCCCAACTCAAAAATTCGCGGTGGCCCCCCTCCCCCGTCACTCCACTCCAACGCCCTAAAATTCCCGGAAAATTTCTCAAATCGCGTTTTTACCACAGAGGAGATGTTTCTTTCGCGTCGCATCGTACCATCACAGATTTTTGTTTCAAGGGTTTCGGCGAACGGCGTTTTGGAACATCAACTGCGGACTCGAGGAGTTGCGATGCGCATTGAAAAAAAAAACAATCTCTCGATCGGACACGAGTCCAGGAGATGATGGAAGGGGGGGAGAATTAAAATAAAAAAACTCAAACTCACGTCCTGGTTGCTCATGTCCCAGTAGGGCCGCTCGCCGTAGGACATCACCTCCCACATGACGATGCCGTAGCTCCACACGTCGCTCGCCGACGTGAACTTGCGGTAGGCGATCGCCTCTGGGGCAGTCCAGCGCACTGGGATCCTCCCTCCCTGCTAGCAGCAGCAGCAGAAAACGGAACGCGACGTTCACACAACCTTATCAACCTTGTCGACGACGATGGAACCGTGACCTAGGGAAATCTGCCCCCCGAGCATATCATTTCCTGTTATTCTATTACTTTTGTTTTTAATTACAGGGTTCCACCACGTTTTCACAGTAGAGGGAGATTTTTGCTGCGCTGTGTAAAGGAAATTGAGTCATTTGCAGATAATGTGTCCGGAGGAAACCCATGCAGAACAGGTGGGAGAATATACAAAAACATTCTACATCGAAAAGGCACCCGAGTCAGGAATCGAACCCAGGTCCTTCTTGCTGAGGCACACGTGTTACCACTGGCGCAGAGGTTAGTGCACCGCGCTCTAAACGGTGACCAGTTCAATACCTGGTCAAAGATAACGTCAGAGCTGGTCCTTCACCAAGTTGAAAATATCAGCAAGGGATTGACAGGGGCCTTCAAACTTTAAACGTGAAATCACCAGGAGCACCCGTCTGTTAAAAATTACAGGTATTTTATGGGAACGTGTTTCAAAATGTAATCAAGACATTTCAAGTGAACTCTTCATATGCTGCAGACCGTTGCCACACTTCTATCATGGGAAATTAAACATAAAGTGCCTCTGTAGGACTCTCTTCAGTTGTCCGTGCAGTTGAATTAAACTTTGTCGTCTCAACCTAAGTTTAAAGCCAGAATTGGGCTTCATCCTCCCTAGGCTTTACCACGCGTTTAATCTGGCATTTAGTACTTAATTAATTTTCAACGTAAACCGTGTGTTTAGTGTGTACTTGAGTGTTATGTGCAAAAGAAACGTGGTTAGAACTGATCAGCAGCTGCTACTGGTTGTCAAACTTTACCATTTAGAAGGCCCATCGCTCAAAGACCATATTTTTGGGGGGTTATATGTGTTTGTGCACCACTGCCAAGGTCAGTATCACTTGTTCTTTGGCATGTGCAGTACTCTATGGATTGTAAGACAATGTCCCCTTATTTGCAAACACAAGTTGGCAGTGCGTCTTGTAATCTAGTAGGCGTATGTTACCAGATTAGTATAACTTTATCGACACTAGGAAAAGTGTTTGGATTTCATCTTACTCTCTTAAGTGTCTTACAATAAAGATGTTGATTAGAGAATGTCTTTTTACATTCGGGGCCGTCCATAAATGACGTCACGCGATTTTGGACGATTTTTGCACCCCCCCTCGTCACCAGACGTCACAAAAACGCAGACCCCCCTCAAATATGACGTCACAAAGCTCTGCTCCCCCCAAAAAAATATAAAACATGCTTCAAATGACTTTAAACTATTGTAATTGTATTGCGTTTTTAATGTGGTGCTGCACTCTGATGTTGTAGGAGAAAACACGTATTAAAAAAGTCTATTTAATTAAGTAGAACGTGGTGTCTATATTTATTTAAAGTTGCGCATTTTGATGTGACGTCACATTTCTCAAACCTCCCCCCCCTCGTCACACATCGTCACAAATGTCTGACCCCCACCCCCCCTAGGTGCGTGACGTCATTTATGGACGGCCCCTTATAACTTTCAGCGATTTTTCAATCCACTGCTGGATGAAGGCCTACCCCCACACTGTGTTGGTCATGGGGCATGTCTGCTTTATACCTAACCACGATGGTCAGCGTGGGCCGGTGATGGGGGTGACAAAGGTCAGCTCGGACACCACCTGCCACTGATGGGCTGCCGTTTTGCAGCACCGTGGCCAGGAACTCAACTTAAGTGCCACCGTTCCATTCCAACAAGTGTGGTCAAACAACCCCCAACACAGTGTTTGGAGAGGTCTTCATCCATCAGTGGAACTTGTCCCGCCACCCCCATCTTAAACTAGCACTGCCCTCGTATTTGCGTGAGATCCATGGGCGGAGGTGGAGGATGGGTGGGGGAGCGGGGCGGGGTGTAGGTAGGTGTGACGTCATCGCGACGCACGGACGCGGCTCAACACTATTGGATGGCAGGTGACGTCACAGCGCATCGATCTGCCCGCGCGCCAGCCAGCAAAACTTAAACCAAAAAAAATATTGCATGAAAAGTTATACATTTTAACGGATTATGCTATGTTTGCAGACGTCAGAAGAAATCCAGAGTAAAGCCTGAAAACTCTCACGATGCATATCAAATATGACCACTCGCACATTAAGCGTATTGCCAAGTGAGAATCATAACCGTATGAAAATGTTTCCCACACCTAACAGCACAACTTAACGTCACATTTTCTAACAAACGTGTGTGGGACTGCATTGTTTAAAGCGTACATACAAATGCCTTTTTATATCAGCCCACGCATGAGTTTAATTATAAAAAAAAATCTGGAATATCACAATCTGTACCAGACAGGGTCTCTCCTGATGACATCACTGAGATAAATGAAAATCGCTTTGTGATGCACCAAAATGACCTGAAATTATCACTCTCGAATCTGAGCTTTGAGCCAGCGATTTTGAATGAACGGCCTTATGATGCCACAATAGCAGGGATCAAACGAAAACGTCTACACTTTATTATGGGTGGAATAAAAAACTCTTCAAAGGAATACCATGTTGAACAAGATCGTCTTATGCAAATCAAACGCGCATTCTTGGGGAAGTGGTTGGCGTTGTGGTTAGCATACTGCGTATATACACCAGGTGACGTGAGTTCAATTGTAAGGCCGTGGCGGACCCGTCCTTGGCGAACGGCATCGTGATGTCTGAACTGATTGTGTGCAACCTCTTCACCAACCCGCATGGAACAACGGTGGTGAAGTATGGTCAGACAGCCACCGTGACTGACGCAACGTGGAGTGAATTGATGAAGGGACTGAAAATGATTGTATGTTTTTTTTTATTACCCACTATCAAACTAATACATTTATAAAATATATTTTTCACTCACACTAATTTTTTTTCAAATGACCCATATTAGACCAAAACAATTTCGAATATATTTTCTCCTCATGAAACGCATTTTCTCCTTGTCGAGTAGTTTATCCCAACTGCTGAATGATAAATTGACCATTAAAAGGCTGATTCTCCTGGGAATGAAATAAATGGACGAAAGTTTTTTTAGAAAATTCCTCTTAAAACAAACACACTACAGAGCTTGCGCTCCACGTTTAAAATCTTTAAAAGTTCTTTAGTGCCTGCTGGTCATGCAAAAAAAAGCCTATTAAAACATTTGCAACATAAACACATTCCATGCTTTGCATTTAACAAAAAACCCAGTTTAGACTGTGTGCGTGCACTTGGCCAACATTACTCATAGGGTTGCCACCTCTGAGGTACAAATAAACGGGACACATCATAGGGAAAAATATCTCAGTGTCAGAAGATGAGAAAACCACATGCAGATGAGTTCTGTATTTTCAGTGCTGTATGACTATATTCTCCATGTTATAGGATGCTCTGGAAAATAAGACACCCTGAAACTGGATCATAAAATCAAACCCCGACGTTTTCTTTTTTAAATATATGGATAAAATAAAGTCCATCATTATTCGGAGAACATGGGATTACGCAATTGACAAAAACGGAGATTTTTTAATGTCCCTGGAAGAATCTAGATTTGAAGTTTTCGTGACTGCAGGGATCCTCATACTCTTTGGTTCTTTCGGTAAAGTCACGTAGTAGGTATAAACTAAAATAAAATAAATCACGACGTTTCGGGCGCAAGACAAGCGTCCATCATCAGGTGGGACAACCACAGCAAGAAACAACTTCAGCAGTTGTTTCTTCAGCAGTTGCTTCTTGCTGTGGTTGTCCCACCTGATGACGGACGCTTGTGTTGCGCCCGAAACGTCGTGATTTAATTTATTTTATAGCCCCGTGACTTCACCGAAAGAACCAAAGAGTATGGGTTCCTGGAAGAGTTAAAGATCTTCCCAAGGCACATCTGCCTCAATAAGAGGACGTTCAAATAATAATAATAATGTGTTACACTTTGTATGTATGCCATTCCTATAGCAAGGCAGTCACAGAGGCACAATGTTTTGCAGGCATCGTCTGCGGGATTTTTACGATCAGGGACAATGTTGCTATAATATTTTTCTTTTCACCAAATTGGGTCACACGAGGAATAAAACAAAAAAAAAATCGTGACGAAGTCGGATCGTGCCGCCGGCACACGCAATGACCTCCTTCCCTTTGTCAAATTCGGTCACGGGATCTCCAACTTCCGCCGCCAAGCAGACGCCGCAGCGTTAACCAGGGGGCGGCCGCTGGGCTCGAACCGCACATCTACGCAACGAGCGGCAAAAAAGGCGCTGCCGCCGAGCCCGGGGCAGCTGGCAACCCCAGGGACTCGGTGTCGGGTGTTTCCTGCCGGCTTTGCTTTGCGCACCACCTTGGCGGTGTACGCGGCCTCGGGGTCGTCCTCCAGCACCCGCGACAGCCCGAAGTCGGACACCTTGCACACCAGGTTGCTGTTGACCAGGATGTTGCGAGCGGCCAGGTCGCGGTGCACGTAGTTCATGTCGGACAGGTACTTCATGCCGGCCGCGATGCCGCGCAGCATCCCCACCAGCTGGATCGACGTGAACTGCCCGTCGTTCTTCTGCAAAGCGGGTTAAACAAAAGTAAAAATGGTCAGGAACGGTTAAAAAAACAATAATATATAACGCCCCTTATTCAACCGGCATATTTGAGCAGAGCTGATATGGAGGCCTCATGGTGCAGGTTCGTCGTTTTCTACTCGCTCATTGCCAAGCTGAGCCAGAGCTAAACCGTGATGAGTTGGCCTTGCAAGACATTTGAATATGACTCCGGGCGAAGCAGGTGCAGAAATTGGGTGTATGTATGTATATATGTTGAACTTCTTTAACACCGTACGTAGCAAACCCTGCTAATCAGAGGTGCCGGGGAAGGACAACAAACTAAAGACAAAAGGCAATGACACATTCATTGCGTGCGACGTCAAGTCAAGACGGCGCAAGGACACAGCGTCACGGCGTCGTCTGCGTTTGCGTCCTGACTCGTTCAATGCATGTTACATCAGTAGGACGACTCGGCTTCTGCGGTGGAAACACGAACTTGTGCTCCCGTGCCATGCCGGCCTAGTTGAGGCCATGTACAGCAGATTCTACAAACAACTGGAGATATCCATATGAGGGGTAATAGCTGTAAAACACAGCAGAGTGTGTATACCTTGGGCAGCTATTAAAATTGGACCAGAATCAAAATGATAAAGAGGTGGAACACAGCATAGGATGGAGTATTATTGGAAACCTGGGACTTGATAATGAAAAGTAAACATACTGATGTGCTGAAAATAACTTTTTTACATCAGTGTCTATGACCTACCCACTGTGACATATTTACTTCAATATCACAATATCGAGGATGTTTAGCAGCGGATTTAATGCAAGAGTGGGAAATTGAAGAAAACATAAATTGGAAATTGCACAAAAATGTTTTCTACACCATCTTATTGTGTATGGCCTGTCTGTGTCTGAAATGTGGTACTATTGCATAAAAAAACACAATCCGTAAAACTGTCCACAAAAGCAAGGGCTCAATTCTATATTTTTTATCGCTACGTTATTGACAAAGGTGAAACATTGTTGCCACTAGTAACAACTTGCAGCAACTTATAAAAAACCAGTCCGCTTGAGCTGACACATTTCTCATTTTCTAATATTGTCCTTGGCTGGGGCAGTTTCTGCAAAATTATAGGAGAATAAAACATTAATAATAAAAAAAAAATTGCGTGCGTTTGCGGTAAATTGTAAAAGGGCCATTCAGCGCGCAAATGCTTTTTTGCTGATGTCGTTTAAAAAAAATATCCATTTGGTGCGTCCGTAGCTGATGAGTGGGTGTAATAATGCTGCCGTGACAGACTAATTGCTTAAATTGTTGCTCCTTTTCAACCTGTCTCATTTAATTGTAAATCCACGTCAGTGTTTATACCCGCGGTTTTGCCCGCGTCATTTCTCAGTTTGCTGAACAAGGCACCGAACAAAAAAACACTCACTCCGGTTCATTTTCATTGCAAGTTCATTTTCCCTGTTCTTGTTTTCTTCATTGTAAAAGCTTGCATGACGATTAGTAATACTCGATTGCAATGTTACCGCCATGTTATGAAATCTTTATTGGAGGGGCAGCGGGCGGTTGGCGCAGCCCATCACCCCTCTGGCGTCGATGTAATGAGTACCACTTTGTGGGGAAATCAGCAGCGGTTGGCCTACGGTCCCACTCGTCCCCTGCCATAGGAACGTGGAATTCCCACCACTGTCTCACAGAACTGTAAGCAGGTGGTGTGCACCGCCTCAATGATCGTTCGAGCAGCAAATCACTTGTTTGACTCCTTGTTACCACTCTATCAAGACAGTATCAGCAAGAGCTGGCCTACGATATGCCCATTGGCAATTACTAACACATGTTTACAGCCTTAATTACAGACGTATTGGGCATGGTGGTTGTTTAACCGTACGTGGCCGCGCTCGTCAATGCGGGTTGGCGAGGGGAAGGATACTCGGGCACCGTTTGGATATCACTCGCCGCTGATGTTGGTAGTTGCTGGGAATCAACCTCAGGTTGTTGGGTGCAGAGCAGAGTCTGCCTCGCACCGTGCCATCGTTCTCCGCATTGGCAATTAAATGAGCCGACATTGTTTTTCGTATTGTTATTATTCACGTATTAATATCCTTTTAAGAATATTTACAAATTTATACTATTGGCCAACATATATTCTGACTGAATATAAAAGTTTAATGAGCATCGCAAACGCGTATTGCAATGCAACATAATCCATTTAACAAGGAGGAATATTATTACAGTCTTCACAAAAATCCAAAAACTTGTGGAAAAAAAAGACAACATGTACACACTTGGGAACATGCAACGAGATTAGGAAGGACGCAAAATGGACTGTCAAGGCTTATGCAACCCATTAAAAGATATAACCTTGGACATGCATTAATAGCCCAGAAAGGGTGATAATATAATGAATAACGCAGTAAACAAAAACATTTAGACGCAGGGAAATATGATTCTTTCACTGCTGAATAAAGTCCTCCACAATTTGTTTCCATCTCTCATGAGTCTGCAATCCACCTGCATGTCGCCCCCATCTATTAAAACTGAAACTATATATATATTTTTTATTTTACCAGGTAAGGCCCACTGAGATATATAGCTCTCTTTTTCAGAAGCGACCTGGCCACAAATGATAGCTCACCAAAGTGGCTTATCACGTGGAAATGTATATCGACCAAATACTGTAAATCCATGTTGATTCTAAATGTGGAGGGAAAAACCAGAGGACCCGGAGAAAAATCCACGCGACCACGGGGAGAGAGACACGCAAACTCCAAATATACAACAGGCGTCAGGGTCGTGATCAAACTCACAACCTCCTGCATACCAGGCGAGGTTGTTAAAATATCGTTATTGTGGCACCCTCAGTGGATGTCCCATCGGACGTGCACCATTCCTTGGCTGCCACTCCATCACTATTCTTGACCATCGGTTGTCGTCCCTTCTCAGCAACGTGGTCTGTCCTAACCTACTTACTTTTCTCAACACTTTGAACTTTAGTCTTTAACCTGCCTATGTTCTCCAATCGACGTGCTCCTCTCTCTGTCTCTCAATGTACTTCCAAGCCTGTTCAGTCGGCCAGTAATATTATATTCGACCAGTTGAGAGCCAATTGAGACTACACGTTCACTTTCAGAGCGAGATCTTGGATATGAAGACGACTAGAAGAGCAGATACACATTGAATATTGTTTGGTTGTAGTGGTAGAATCTTAAAACCCATAAGCTTAAAGGCATGGTAGTCTATCACAGATGGATCAATTAATGTGCCAACCTGCAGGGCATTGAAGTACCTATAGGAGACAGTAGAATTAGTATGATTTTAAACCGATCTACGTGGAGTTTTTGAGTGTTCTTCAACCAATTTCAATACATTTCCTAGATATGCAGGCTCACCGGTGTTTTCCAAGACAGAAAGATAGTCCGAAAATTGAGCAAAATTTAAAAGCAAGACATCTGAAAAGTATTTTTTAAATTAATGAATACTTTCCTTAGTAAATGAAGAAATTAGTTGTGCTTGTTTCTAAAATCTCCCCGGTGTCTCTTAACGCAGCAGTAAAATGGGTGAACCACAGTTAGTCGATCAAGAGGTCATGTGTGGTGTGCCAAAGTGCGGCTACTCCCCATCTCTTCCGAGCAGTCTGGCCGGCATGGAAGATTAGGCCAAAATACATTATCGAGGGGCTCTTTTTAAAGCTACCTCTAGCGGAGGCCCCCCTTCCACCAGCGGTGGCGGGCAGTAAGCAACTGCAGGCCTGCACCTTTACCCTTTTATGGTTGTACTGAGAGTAAATTAACGTCGCCAAACATGAAGAGGCCTTCAATCGCCAATGAAATTGTGGCTGATGGGCCGATATTCGCTACATTACACACAGGCTTTAGAACATTAAAGCATAGCCGATAGGTTTAGGCGAATGCAAAGATAATCTTAACGCCCCGTTTCTTGTAATATTCACACAATTAACGTCACAAATAACATCGTATTAAAGGTCTGCATTAAGCGAATGCATTTTAACCACGAAGCAATTTTTTTTTTGTATCGACAATAACAAAAATTAAATTATTCATTACTTCCGAACGCACTTACCCTTAGGAAGGAGTCCAGAGAGCCATTCTCCATATATTCCGTAACAATCATGACTGGTATACCTGTAGGGCACACATTGCAATCAGTGAATTTCATTACCGAATGCATCCACGCATACCTAACCACCTAAATACTACAGCACTCACAACTGTCCCACCGGCAAGCTTACCATTACTGCGTAAAAGTTTGGCTTTGTGTCCGAAGCCTCCTCCTGAACATTGTCGCTGAAGCAATATTTTCTAATAGGCTTCTATTTTCAGCCAGGGCTCTTCCTCCCCTCAGGTCAACTCGGCATGAAATTAGCAGCTGGCTGTTATATGTCAGAGCTTAGTTGGAGTGTAGCATGGGAAAGGGCTGAATGCAGTCAACCGTGGAGCTAGTCACGCACATCTAGCTTCAATCAAGTGCTCGCTAATAATTCCTTCTCAGCTCGCAAATCACTTTTCCGGGGTAGGCAAAATTCTGCTGCTACTACCACGGCCCCTGCTGCTGTTGCTGCTGGTGCCATGACCAAAACTTACCCCTTCCAGAAACATCGTGTGCATGTTTCCGTATCAATCCGTCACTTCCGATAACATACACTCGGGATGAGGTTTGTACGTAAAGGACAAAGTGGAATTATTTTTGTTTTAGGATATTTTTTTATGTTTTACGTGCCTTTGCCAGATAACACCACGTTTGGTGGGCGAAATGGAAATGTGGCATCGCATCAAGTGACGTGACATTATGTGATGTGACATCGTTGGGTCAATCCGAAACATAAAAAAAGAATCGGGATCTTCCGAACGTTCGTGTTTGGGCCCATGTTTCGCATTTTTTTGGATTAATATGATAATTGGGAACGTCCCTAATATATACGTTGTTACGGACAGCTTGAATGTTGTGTTTTCCTTAGGTGATGCACTGATGAGGAACATACTGCTGATGTAACCAGGAACGCGATGAGGAGAGCCAAGGTTAATTACCGCAGAGATAATTTCGTGTGACTATCGGTCACCTTTCACCGAATCTAATAATGCTTAGAAATATTCAAACAGACTCATGTACACAAATTATGCAGAGTAAATAGGCTGAATTATTTACATTCCATGTGATCATAGAGGATGATACTGTTGCTTGCTATAAGGTGAACGCGCAGCCCTGCAATTCCACACGCCAGAATCCGAATATTTAATTATACTGGACGAATCCGATGAGCCACAAAGTAATTTTTTTTCCCACAGGCCCTTTCGCCACTGCTGGTAGAAAGGGCCTCCACTAGAAGCATGTATGTTTTCTTAGGCCTTCTCTTCCATGCTGTCCAGGCGTCTCGGAAGAGGTGAGAGAATACCCACACTTTACCCCACCATAAGGGGACCCGGCAATTGACTCGTTGTGCTGCATCCATTTATACAGCTCGGTGGACAGAGGGCAGGGAGATTTAAGAAAGCTTGCCCCCATTGTTTGAGCCCCATACATTCCAAACGCGCTCACCATTACACTCTGACTGCATTGTTAACACCCAGCATAATGAACTTGTTTTCATTTTTTGGCTGAAAGGCCAGAGCCATTGCTCCAAACAATACGATTTCAATCCCCATTCTGTAATAACTCATATGCAGCAAACATCCCTTGTGCATTAGTAATGTAAAGGGCCGTAATTTTAATAAGTAATCTTAGCATCTGGAATCTGATACAGACTCTCTTGCTGCTAATTAACTCGTGTTTTGTGATAAAAAAAAAAAAAATTCCCTCCCCCAATGCTTCACAGACACCGGGCAGCTGTGGCAATCAAACAGCCGGAATTCTGAAGACTGCCTTCATGGCTCAGTGTCTAATGCATGGACGACTACCAGAAGGTGTGGGGACGTGAACCAGAGATAGCGGGGGGTAACACACACACAGCACACGAGCAAGTCCTACAAGGATGCAATGTCACGCACACGCAGACACAGAGATGGGTACTACCGCAAGACAAACACAGAGGTCGCCCGGATAGCCTCAACAGACTGCTGGGACAAGTTCGCGTAGAGAGCACTTATCAAGGCCACAACCGCACACGAGGAGGTGGTGTAGTCAGTGTTATGCCCAGCTGCCTTTGTCTCCCCACTGCGGGTGTTTACACAACATGCTAGGTACCCCTGTACGGTCGAGTCAACTTGGCGGAAGTCCAGGGTAGGTTTTCACACTGGTGTCAGTCAAGGTTGGGACTTGTGCGGTGTGCTAGTCACTTGCACCGCCGCTCCATGCCACGTAAACACGTGCTTACATGAACCCACACAGCAACGCATAACAAAACAACAACAACAAAGATCCCCTGTATGTGCCTTAACAAATTGTTGGGGCAAGTGCTGTTAGCGAGCACCTGTGAAAGGCCGGCACGCCAGATGAAGGGGTGGGTGGCCAGCACCACGTCCAGCTGCCATCGTTTCCCAAGTGGCGATGTTTACACATCGCACGAGGTACTCATTTGAGGCCGAGTGGACCTTGGGGAGACCCCAGACTGGTTCAGATAATCGTCACAGGCGTTGGCCGTGAGTGGGTATCGAACTCATACATTGGCCCTTCGCTCACACACCAACGCATAGGGTGGCTGCAGTAAGGTACCTCTTGCTGAAGTCCCTTAAAAAAAAAACAGGTCCTTTCACCTGAAAATATGAAAAATAACGGGATCACTATATAAAATTCTTAGCTTCTTCTCACCATTACGTCAATACTCGTATGTGCGCACACATTAGCTCACTTATTTTCATCAAACCCCCACTCGTGAATCATTTTTTCTAGTTTACACCCTGTGATTATATTGATTGTAATAATGGGGCTTCATTGCATCGCTGGGCTCGCGCGGCCGCGTGGGCATCGTGGGTGGTGAATCAGTATTCAAGGGGCGATGTCACCTTTGCAAAGGTGAGAACAAAGTCGGGGGTTGCTGCGATGTGGCGACGCCACGATATATACCCGTACGATGCAAGAGCCGCGGCAATCGCATCGGTTATTTTGTTTGCAAAAAATATCGTTTTCTCGTAGTTCGCTGAATGTGTGTTGTGTGCAAATGGCAGCACGTGCATTACGAGCGTGTTGTGGATTCTAAGGTTGCAATGACTGGAAGGCTTCGAATTTGAAGACTTCTTGTTGCCAGAAAATGCAGCTCAAGAACTTCTAATTATTCTTGACTTACAGTGGCTCTACAGGAAAAAAAACTAAGGCAATACAATAATAATAATAATAATGCAACATACAAATGCAGAGTTATTTGAAAATGCTGTTGCGATAATTGCGACACCGCAAAAGTCAATACGTTATCTCGTCATGAACACTGATTTCACGCGGCCTTAGAACAAAGCATAGCTTTCTCTTTTCTACCTCTTTATCTTATTCCCCCTCTTGCCACCTGTTGATGCACGTGTTCATGCCGGCCAGTCCCGACGTCGTGTACTCTCGCTCTGTGCTTGGCGCGTTAACCAAAAGAACAAAGTGCACCACTCACTCTTGGTGATGACCCCCTCCAGCCTGATGATGTTGGGGTGATCGAACTGGCCCATGATGCTCGCCTCGCACAGGAAGTCTCTGCGCTGCTCCTCCGTGTAGCCGGCCTTCAGCGTCTTGATGGCCACGGAGGCCTCTCCCTTCCCAGGCAGCCTCAGCCGACCTCGACACACCTCGCCAAACTCGCCTGCCAATTGCAAGCGCACGTGTCAAAATCCTCGCCCCGGTTGGTAAGTATCGTACACGTTTTTTCTGTCTCCGTCTCGCATGGCAAATTTCCGTGGTAATGGAATTACGGCTTTGGACGTGAGACGGATCCTCCCGCGGCGTGACGGTTAGCTCACCGGACTTGCAATCCGGACGTCGCAGGTTCAATTTGATATCACGGCGGAGCCGTTAAAAGCAAAGTGCAAGTTTCCTAGCTCTCTCCCTGTGTCTATCCCCCCAATAATGTAAATAGGTACACCACGCAGTCGTACGATTGGCATGCCGCACGTAGTGGCGCAAAGTGTGGGGGCTCCCACCTCTTCCAAGATGTCTGGCTGTGTAAAAGCGTAGGTCCAATGTCCTCTAAAGGAAGTCTGCAGAGCCTCCTCTAGTGGAGGCCCTTGTGCCAGCATTGACAAGCAATTGCAGGGCTGCACTTTTACCTTTTTACATACGCGGGCCGTTAAAGGTTAACACGCGCTCTTTTCCTTCTCGATAATTCACGAAAGAAATGACCGATCGCTGCTAAAACAGTTGGTGGGGTGGCATTGACAACATTTGTTTGGCAACTTCTGTGCCGGTTTAGCTCACAGCTGTGTAAAGATATCTAGGTATTTTCTGGATGGTGGGGAAATGTGTCAACTTCATTACCGCGTTGCATAGATTAAGTTTCCCCGTGAAGGATAATATACACGCCGTCCGCTTCTCAGTGGACGTCAGAGATCCCATGACATTATTTCTAGACAAGAGTAGGCCTTCGTGTGCTGGCTTTACTGGCCGAAATTTTCCAAATTATGGAAAATGTACTCAATTGGGAAAACCGATATCAAAATTGGCCCCTCCTGCGAAACTTAGCGGGACCTTGCCTAAAATGAGGCTTAAGAAGCAAGTGAGGCTTTCCTGCCAACATCAATGCAATACATTTGATAAATACATATGGAAGACCTGTAATGTGTGGAAGTAAAAATACGGTTACACTTATGTGTAACAATGCCAAATGAAATGCGTCGAAATTAAAGTGCCATTACGAGAGATTTCGTCAATTTATGGAAACTGTTTCCCACCCCGTTGTAGAACTTTAACAATGTATAATAAATTAAAATTTACAATGCGACTGTTGTCGCTTTTTCTGCTGTTCATTAAAATTAGTCAATTTGTCAAAATGAAGCAAAATTTAATTCCAGCACCACGTAAAATGCTTGCTCGGGCCCTGTAAATGTTTAATTGGGCACTTGTTTGTGTTGAGAGATGATTTGAAGCATTCCTTGATGAAAAAAAATTCTAACTTTAAAAGCAAATTATTCTTGCCTACGATGTGAATGCAGTAGCGCTGTGACTATTCCCCGTACAAATGCTGATTTATTTTCCACTTATTCAAGTAAAATATTTCTTAATGATCACAAGCAATTCATCTCTTAAATGCACGTTGCAATGCAGGGCCACTGATTTGCTTTTTTGTTGGATAAGGGAAGGATTTTACAAGTCGGTTCTTAAGTGGGCTTATAAAGTTAATGGATGCCACGTAATAGGAAGCAACGGTATGCTGGTGCTGAATTGATGTACGTGTTTATATATGGGGGCTTGTAAGATGTGCACGGTTACGTGGGTGAGCTCGACTCTTACAAATATGATCAAATATTGAACAATGCAGTCTCGCTTGAATACAAATGACCATTGACAGGCCAGAGGACCGCAACATCAGTTTGTTACCTTCAGACCTTTGAGAAATAAAAAATTGTTGTGAAACTGCACCGCATGGTCTAACGTCATGATTTCACCAGTAAATATGTAATGTTGGGCCAATGTTTGGACCGTTGGGCCAACCACATCCCAACGTTAACCCAACGTTGCGCGTTCACTGGGGGTAGTCTTCTGACGTGCTTTCGGGATGTGCACCGCGTGACGTCTGTCCAAGGTTTCGCTCCACACGCTAGGAGCTTTATTCTGGAACCGAATTGAGTTCAATTCCCAGCACGCGGAGCGAAACGTTGGACACCGTGCTGAATAACGCGCAGGGGGGACAGCCTGGAAACACATCGGATAGCTATACATGCAGTAGCATTCATGAATTAGTCACCAGTTCATTCAATTTCAAGTGACTGAAAACGACTGTTTTATAATTAATCACTTGGTTTACATTGCAGCTTACTTCCCCCCCACCCTTTGACGGGCGCCTCGCGAGAGTGAAGATATCCGCTTACCGGCTCCAACGACGCCTTCGATTTTGATGTACGAGACGTCGATTTCTCTCGCGAACTCGTGGACAGCTTCACATGGGTCTTCGTACGTAAAAGGGTCTATGTACATCTTCAGACCGGGCAATTTCACTGCAAAGACAAGCAAAGCCACACATGCCTCAAAGCCAGAAGTGTAATTACAGCATCAAGCGCAGTACTTCGCGCAAACTTAAAACTAGGAACTGAATTCCGCCCCCTCAGCTGGCTCTTCCCGTGAAGGAGAATAAGCTATCACGCAAACTCCGATTAAGCATGGTTGGCAATATACGGTGTGAAAGCAGTTCAACATACATACATACAAACTCCGGTCATCCTCGCAGCAGCTTTTGGCTAATAATCAAACAGAGACGGTCACTGCATCGCGCGTTTTCAGATGCGCCTCTGCAGCCGACTGGAACACTCTTTCCTTCCGATATTAAGAAGCCACTGGACCAATGCACTTTTAAATCCAATTTTAAAAGTCATTTCTTCAGAACTGCTTTTTGTGTTTCATTTGGTGTCCTTACCCCGTTCCTCCGTTCAGCACAGTTGGTTATGTACGGTGCGAAAGAAGTTCAACATGCAAAGATCCATTCCCATACGTCAGTTACAGAACCTTGCACTCCCTCTGATCGCAAAATATTGTCTGCTCTCTCAGTCTCCACATCCTTATTGACAGGAGTTTACTGCTACTCCTCTGCTGTCCCTACTGCTGGAAAGCAAGCGTTTTTGCCTTCCATTCACATTTCTGAAGTTAAACTGTTACAATTTGTGGAGATTGATATTAAAAAGCTCCACGATTAACTAATTCTATCCGTGTTTATATATATATCTGTCTCCCACACGTTTATACAGCATTTGTATAAATGGAGCATAAGAATATGTTGATGATTATGTTGTGCAAATAAGCAATTTGCACAAAGCGGGGCAATTGAAACGCAATCTTCATGTAGTCGGTAATTCAACAAAGTACAGTTCTGCCTTTCATTAAAACATATCTAAGCGTGGGAGTGGTAGCACAGTAGTTGCGGCATGCGATATAAACCCGGTGATGTCTGAGTTTCGATGGCCAGCCATGGCCAACGTCAGTTGCGAGTGATTTGTGAACTACCCTCTGCACAAAACCGCATTGACCAGTGTGGTGAACTATGGTTAAACAACCCCCATAACAGGCACGGCATTGAGAGGCCTTTATCCAGTCGTGGATTGGCAAAGGGCTGGAAATTATTACAATAAATATACTTATATTATCTCATCCTTAAAAGGTTTTGACTCAAAACACGTGTTAAAACATCGCTATAGACTATAGATTTGAAGCTTTCGTGACTGCAAGGATCCATACTCTTTGGTTATATTCGGTAAAGTCACGTAGGTAAAAAATAAAACAACAAAAAACCACGACGTTTCGGTCACAACACAAGTGGCCTTCTTCAGTTGAAATAACAGAAGGAACAGAAGGAACAGAACTGTCGGGACGACTTCATTGAAGTGCTGTCATCCCGACAGTTCTGTTCCTTCACCTGAAGAAGGCCACTTGTGTTGTGGCCGAAACGTCGTGGTTTTTTGTTGTTTTATTTTTTTACCTACGTGACTTTACCGAATAGAACCAAAGAGTATCGCTATAGACATCTATAAACAGGTCTTAATGTCTTACTTCATATTTCCTGAACACTGCTAGGATGGCTTGAAGGAGGGCTTGTTAGCATAAGGCACTACCACGAGAGTACAAGGTATTCATATATTAACATATATTATTCTACCCTAAAATTATTATAATGCTATGAAAATCGAAATATAAAATAAGGAAAATTGTATGTTGGCCTGTCAAAAATAATTTCCAGACCAGTATCCATAATAAAGGTTTTTGGGTTAGATTACGTGAATATAAATGTGTTGTAAACCTACCCTCCACCTGACACAACCAATTCGTAACGTTTGTCACGTGAACAAAACGTGCCAATTAGTTACCACTTCAGCACACCACTGTATTATTACGAACAATATTGGTCGCGAAAGCCTACGCATTCAATTTCCCCAGAACAGTGTTCCGTATTATCCTGCCTGAGATGAAGCACTCTCTATAATTGAGCACATCTTAGATTGTGTTGGCATATTCATTAAGAGATTGCGTGCAAGAGACTTCCACCGACAGAACATCAAAGGTGCTTGAAGTATGCAGCGCAGCAAAACTGGGATTGCTAACCTATCTGGACAGATATTCTTGGTTCTTTCGGTAAAGTCACGTAGAAGGGAAACAATAAAATTTATAAAAATATAAATAAAACAAATTTCTCACGACGTTTCGACTGCAACACAAGCAATCATCATCAGGTGGGAAAAAAACCACAGCAAGAAAATTTGATGATGATTGCTTGTGTTGCAGTCGAAACGTCGTGAGAATTTTATTGTTTTATATTTTTATTATTTTATTGTTTCCCTTCTACGTGACTTTACCGAAAGAACCAAGAATCAGTCACGAAAGCTTTAAATAAAAAATATCTGGACAGAGTTTGAGCGCTGGTCACTCCCACCCACCCCCTCGTTGTGAGCACGTGAGTGTGTGTGTGGGATCTGTTCGAGCACTCCAGTTGCCACCCACACGTAAACATGCTCAAAACGAAAATTGGGCTGACATTTCAAGCTCACGCCGCCGCAAAAGTGTTGTGAGAATGAATGAAAGCTGTCTTGAAGACATAAAATAAATAGCACGTACACCACCGGCATGGTTATTGAATAAAAAAAAACGTAGGCTGCTTACTTTTACACATTTGGTTGTCTGGAGGCCCACCGTTAAGCGATTAGTCGTTAACAGGAGTGCTCGTTAATAGGGGTTCTACTATACACTACATTATACACTACACTACTATACACTACATTATACACTACACTATACACTAAACTATACACTACACATTGGGTTCTATGGAGGCCCGTCGTTAAGAGATTAGTCGTTCACAGGGGTGCTTGTTAAGAGGGGTTCTACTATACACTACATTATACACTACACTATACACTACACTATACACTATAGACTACACTATACACTACACATTGGGTTATCTGGAGCCCCGTCGTTAAGAGATTCGTCGTTAACAGGGGTGGTCGTTAATGAGGGTTCTACTATACACTACATTATACACTACTATACACTACATTATACACTACACTATACACTACACTATACACTATAGACTACACTATACACTACACATTGGGTTCTATGGAGGCCCCGTCGCTAAGAGATTAGTCGTTAACAGGGGCGCTCGTTAAGAGGGGTTCTACTGTGTTGTAAATGACACAAGGGAGAGTTTAACATATTGGTCAAAAGTAAAACGTAACTGAGAATATCTGCTGCTGCTGCTGCAACGTGTTAAAGAGACTTGGCGAACGTGACTGCACGCAAGAGGCTATGCTTACCATGGCTACCTTGGAAATGTTGCTTATCCTCATCGCAGTTTTGCTTCGCTTTGCTGTAACCACAGTACCTGGGAAGAGAGAAACCGGTTGCACGTTGAATGTTTGACGGGAAGAAAGTTCGTACAGAGTAAATCAAAGTACATATATACACACACACACACAAACATATATAACACATACGTTCTATACGATTATGTTACATGAAGTGTTTGTGATAGAGAAACATCTGTGAAGTGCTACAAAGGGTGTATATATATAAAATGCAGTAAGAGCTAACTGAATCAATGCTGAGGCTTCAAATTTTTCAAAAAGCAGCGTGAAAATGGTACAATCTGCGAAAGTTTGCTTGTTAAAATGTGAACCCGCCACCATATCACACGTTGCTCGCTTTGATATTGTAGGTGGGTTTAAAAAAAAAACACAATCTAACACAGGAAAAGCAAGTAAAAACAATCTTACATTGTACATCCTCTTGCTAACGTTCTTAATCAGTAACCGTATCCGAGTACTTTATTGGAATTTCAAGAGTCGTCATTGGGATTGTTATTGTCAGATTACTATTTCGCTTAGACTGTATCTATGTGTGTGAGTGCGGTTTATTTTTTATGTACAGCGCTTTAAAATACTTCAATATGGAAGGAGCTTTATAGAAAAAAGAGGTTAATATTGTTCTAAGTATTGCTAGTACTGTGCAATACCACGTATGGACAATGAATGAAAAAAATGTATTGTCAAGACCAATATTATTCGGCAGCATTAGATTTAACGAGCAAACACTGACCCACCTATTGAAGACCTCCCCAAGCTATATGTGCCATGGGGGGTTATTTGACTATACTTCACCATGCTGGTTGGTGTGGGTTGATGAATGGGCATGGGCTTTACACTGATGTTAGCCATGTATAATCAAACTCATGTCCACGGGGGGGGGGGGGGGGTTCAGAGCGCAAAGCGTTAAACAATGTACCACTACTTCGTCTAAAAAGAAGATATTTGCTCGACTAGAAACGAAATCTTACATTATAACGGTCACTGGGAAAGTGTCGCACCATGTCACATACAAGATAAAGCTGTCCTGTTTAACTGACAACACCACGAGGAGGACAAAATGAAGATGTGCTATTGGGTCAAATTGAGGTCACGTGATTTATGATGCATGTAACTGAGATATAGTTGGCAAATTTTGGTCGAAAATTAAAAAGACAATACTCATGATAATGCTGTCAAGGTCAAATCAAGGTCATGAAACCTTTGATGAATATTAGACAAAAAATATGTCTAAGAAGTTATATGTACAGAGTTTGAACAGTGGATCATTGATGGTCTATAACATACAACCAAAGAATGTATGTAGACTTACAGAATATTGGAACAAGTGCTATTGTTAGGGAGCATCTGTCTCGGCTAATATAGAATGTATACCAACAAAGCCACGCACACATACATTAGAATATAAAATATCTGCAATAGAAGTGAAAAAGCTAATTTTCTAACCGTGTTCTTGTAATGCCATCATTAGTCTTGCAGGAGCACAAACATTTCCACATGCGCGCACACACACACTTATGCATCGCACGTGAATTAATTTTTGTATGCACAGGACAGGCTTGTGTCCACACACAACAGCGCAGGCACACACGTACTCATCCACTCGTTCACAAGACAAGGCAAAGATCCCCCGTATAGCCTTAACATACTGTTAGATCAAGTGCTGTTAGCGAGCACCTATGAAGGCCTGAACGGTACACGAAAAGGTGGGTGGCCAACACCACGCCTGGCCGCCTTTGTCTCCCCAGTGGTGATGTTTACACACCGCATCAGGTACTCATTTGACCTATGGCGAGGCCCATGACCGGTGTCAGATAATCGTCACTGGCGTTGACCGTGAGCGGGAATTGAACTCGGTTCCGCCGAGTCCATAGCGCAGCATAGCGCTAACCGCTACGACACCACCGCTCCCCAATACATAGACGTATGAACACTTACATGCACACACTCATCAGTCACGGAGACAAAGGTCCCCAGTTACACATCCAGACTGTTTGGGCCAATGCTATTTGTGAGTGAGTACATACTAAGAAGGCTGTGTTGTAGGTTTAATACAGCCAGCACCACTGGTGGTGGGTCACTTTTGTCTACCCGGGGGGTGGGCTGGCCGATATTGATAACCGCACACAAGTTACTCGTTTTATACTCGGCTCTAAAAAAAACAACCCAACAAACCCCAGATTCAATCATTATCCAATCATCTTCTGCAGGACCAGGGGCTGAACCTGAGTGGTTGGGAAAGTAGTGCAGCGTGCAAATCACCACGAAACCTTTCTCGATAAAAAAAATACCTTAACAGACTGTTCTCGGAAAGTGCTGCTAGTGAGTAGCACCTATGAAGGCTCGCATGGCACACGAGGAGGTGGGTGGCCAACAGCACGCCTGGCCGCCTTTGTCTCCCCACTGCTGATGTTTACAAAGTGCACCAAATGCTAATTTTAAGGCTGAGTCTACCGAGGTGAGGCCCAGACAAGTGCAATCGTGCAAGCACACATGGGTAGATAGAGGTACACACAGATACTGTACTGTATAGTAAAGCTCTGCTGATCAGTGCTCCTATTATCCACTCTTCCTATTATTCATGTCGTGCCCAACCTCCCCCACTCCCTGCATCGATCCACCCCCTTTCCTATTATCCACACATCTATTCATCCTCTTACATAGATTCCGGGAGTAACTTTAAAGTCACAGAAAATTAATCCGATTATCTGCACTTATCAATTGGACTTGATCTGGTCTGAAATGACTTGGAAGCCGTCTCTAGGATGTACGGCATGCCTATTATTATCCGTGCTCAACTTACAGATAAGAGGAGTCATCTAGCAGTAGTGGCAAAATTCATCCCATTATCTGTGTGCATCAACGATTCTTACTACATATTCGGGTGAACTGCACAGATAAATAGCAAAACATTATCTGCCCATGTACAAAAATAGAATGTCCGACTCCAAAATATGAATCTATTTAAAAGGAACAGTTGCCACCTGTCCGAGTCTTCCCAGAATCGTCATCTTGTTGAAGTAGCTTTTCTTGGAAATCTGTACATGTTTTCCGGAACATTAAATGTCTGATGTTTGTCATTTGAACAATAATACAACACCCAAGACTATTTTACATACAGATCTCCCCTCTTTTCTGTATTGTGAGATATTCTTCTTTGATGACAAGTCTTGGTTTTTGTACCATTGAGATTTTTTTTTTTCGTACGGCTGTTGTAGACACAGAGCAACGGGCTACAATTTCTCATTCAGGTGGTCGAGCGAGATTACCGCGTCGGTAGCAGCGGAGTGCGTCGCTCTGATGTCTCCTTCGTAATTGTGGATCGGGGCATTACGTCGTTATGTGTTCTGTGGTCTGCTCCAGATGACCACAGTCGCACACTGCTGGAGGGTTTTTAATGTTTCATTTGTGCATCACGTATCCGCATTTACTGCCATGGTTTGTGTGGATGTGGTTTAGGGTGGAAGATCAAAACCCAGGGATCTTCTGCGTTGGGTCTTTCACGAGGTGTTTGTTTGTGAGTTCGTTTGAACCTCATTCTGCTAACAATGCTAATGCTAATGAAAGGAGTGTTACTGTGTGTACACAAATGTGCATGCACACATTGATGTGGCCTAGTTTGTATGCATTTAAACACACAAAGACAACCACACACACGGTACACACCAATCAAAATAGACAAGCCCATGCACAGGTCAACCATTGCATCTGCCTGCCAAGTGGGATAAAAAAAGAACACAAAACAAAAGTGTCTGATTAATATACTCATTCGCATTGACAAAAGCTTTGGCATTACGTGGCAGCTCACTGATTAAGTGCAAAGATGGCCAGAGATCAATTAGCTCGAGCATGAAACCCGTGTTTATCCACACACATGCTGTGGTCAGTAAAAACACAAGAAAAATCACCATTGATGGTGCATTTGCATACAGCGACAAATTGGATAATGTAATCTTAAATATCCATGTTTCTGAATATATTATACTCGTGTAAATATTTGAATTTTGCTCCAATTTCACCCAGATTCTGCTAACAGGGTCATTTCATTAGACAAAGTGTTCATTCCAATATTCATATCTCTTTGCAGGGCATTGAAACCCTTCCTAATAGGGAACAGCTCATGGAAGCAGATATCATAGGGCTACCGTTGAAATTACTTTCAAAGACCTGTGGGCTACACAGCAGGGGTTAGCACTTTCTCACTCACTCTACCACTGAGAGTAATGACTGTTGCCACGACATTCAAATTTCACTTTTATTAATCCTCGCACCTGGAATTTATCAAAATTAAGTACATGGTTTCAATAGGATTTTTTTTTTCAAATGGTCAATGCTGAAACTATAAACTCTCTATAATTGAGAGCCCGGTTTAATTAAATGCGGCTGAAACCATCATTCGAACTCAGGATTCCAGCTCTGTGCACTTAACCTCTGACCTCTGAGCCACTTCCGAAATATTATAAACGTACAGAGTTGCAGGGACACTGGTTCCTAGGTTATGAATTGAACATTCTCATACTGTGCTGTAGCAAAGATAAATATCCCCCCATATAGCTTGTAACGGACTGCTATGAAGGCCGCCACGGCACACAAGGGGGGTGGATGGCCAAACCATGCCCGGCCACCTTTGTCTTCCCAGTGGTGATGTTTAGACACTGCACTGGGTACTTATTTGAGGCTGAGTCGACCTAGGGGGGAGGCCCAGGACTGATTCAGATAATCGTCACAGGTGTTGACCGTGAGCAGGAATTTAAAGCAGGTCACCGGGTTCGCTTCCGCTCCCCCGTGCATGTACACATACGCAAATGTACGCGCGCGTCAGTGTGCAATGTTTTTTTTTTACTAATAGCTAAAAAAAAACATATACCAAAATGTGTTGCGCAGGCAAATATGGTCTCGGCTGCGAATCCAACTGCTTACACGCAAAGCTACCTGCTGTTGAACACATTGTGCATCTTATTATTATTCTGCTGCTGCTAATTGTGGCCAAGGAAAATCTTGGACGTAACCGTAAATGAGCGCCGCACGACGTGGAAAGTTTGTCAGTCGTGGACAGTGGCGGTGCTGGCTCATTCGGGGCACGAAGCATAAAAAAAAACATATTTTGGGAGGGCCCTCTATTAATTTACAAAACAGCCAGTGAGATGACCAACTGACACACTGAGAGATGCAGTGTGATTAGAGAAACGTAAACAAAAAAAAATAGATACAGGGAGATGAGCGACGAGAGATACAGACAGGTTAGAAGCAAGAGAGATTAATTGGGAATGGAGTGGGTTCAGCAGTTTCATTGCTGGATTATTTTTTGTCTGCCCGAGGACGACCGCTCGTGTCGCGATCGAAACGTCGCGCTATATTTATTTATTTTTGTTTTCTTTTTCTACCTACGTGACTTTACCGAAAGAACCAAAGAGTATCTTAAAGACAATTGTTCGGTTGTGTTTACGAGTACATGATTTTGAGCTGATATATGGTGCACCTATATTATTTTTTCTTGTTCATGAACCCGGGGTGCCCCCTCGAGCTACTCAGGGTCTTAAGTTGTTAATAACAATCATAATGACATTTTAGAGAGCGTCATTCATGTAATTGCACCCCACAACGCTGCACATGAATTAGCCGGCGCATTACATGGATAATACAAAACCCCACTAACTTAGCAAATCAAAAACAGAAAAATGTATACGTAAATAATGCCCTGGTATGTGGCCTCCGATACGATCGCTCTTATTGTGCGTGGCGTGGGAGAGGGGGGGTGGGGGGTGGGGCACTGCGCTATGGCAGGCAACGCGATGGAAAATTTTAATTTTCAAACGCAAGAAGGGCAGACGGCTGCGATGCGAGAGCTGGCGGTGGTCGACGTGGGCCTGTGAGTTCCACCCGTCAATATTTGTGTCGTGAAACCATCGCGCACGGCTGCCGACAGATACAACGCCATCGGAGCAGCGAGCGGGCGGGGGACACAGCAGAGGCATTAATCTGGAGCAGACGTAATCGCATTCGTATAATATATTGCAACATATGGCGCACCTAATTCACCGGTGTAAATTTGCGTCCGCTGTGTGTGTGTACGTTTCAGGAAGCTTATCCCTGTTTTCGTAAGAGGCTAGCCTTTGCTGAAACATTTATATTATTATACTGACGAAGACGAATGTGGCAATATTGAAAGGGTTTTTTTCCTTTCCCCCCCCTCCCCCACTCTCAGGCAGCATTAAAAACAACTAACAACCAAACAATTGTTCCCTCTAGGTACCCAGAAAAGCCTCTCCGAGTCTTAAGACACTTTTTTTCAGGAATTGTCATGTGTGCTCAGAGGTGGATCTCAAAACTTCCTAAGATAGGCGGGGGAGAGGAGTTGTCCCCAAATTTCAATATCGGGATATGTGGTCTATTCTAACCACGCTTTCACTCTCTCTCTCTTCTTGCTCCGCCCCCCTGCACTGGAACAAACTTCCTCTCCACATTAAGCAGTAACCTCGCTGGTTTCCGCTCCTCACTCAAAACTCACTTGTTGTTTATTCCCCTAGCTCACGACCCCCTTAATCTCTCCCTCATAACCACCGCCCTGACTGCTCCCTATTGATATTCTCATTACATGGCATTCACTCATTCCCCATTCATTCGATCCATTCATCATCATTCACTGTCATCAATTTCGCTTTCACCGAATTCACGCATCGCAGAATCGCCCCCATTGCCTCCTCTCATCTCCTTTATTCATCCCATCTCCACCACTACATTCATAAGTACCGTTCTTAATTCTCAGCAAAGCACCGTAGTTAAGGCGCTACATAAATTACATTTAGTTGAGATTCCCTTAATGGGCATTTACTGGTAAAAAAAAAAAATAACCTGGAAACAATCCCACGCATGCAAGGGATAACACTCCAAACTCCACACAGATAGATGCACGAATGTGCTATTGTACTGAGTTCTATTGGTCGCCGTGCAGCTCAAACCTACAGCGCTTGTCATTCCCAGGCGGTCGCCTATACAAGTATTAGCCAGGCGTAAAAGCCTGCTTAGCTTCTGAGATCTGACGAGATCGGGCATATTCAGGGTCATTTAGTCGCAGATTATTTCGTACAAGAGACACCTTGGTGACTGGACAAATGATACATAATTAGGATTCGTTAATTGAATGCGATTTTCTCAAATAATTTTACCTGCTCTCATTGTGTTTCACTTCTTATATTTTGCGTTTGCTTTGCTTTTTGCACAACCTGTTTTCCTGCTTGTTATTTGTTTCCCCTAAACCAGGTCTCGCAGACTCGGGGGTTCCTCACGTGCTTCGTACTCCGTGAAACACTTTGCACACCAAACGGCAAAAGGGTTGCACCCCGTGCGGTTACCCGCTCATGCCTCGACCTCCACTAGAAGAAGCCATCACCCTGGCTTGCCAGCAGTACGCAGTACAGCAAAAGTGCGGACCAATATAATCTGTCCCTTCACTGTGGGATAGAGTGTGTTGTCAGCCGCTCCGGTTTCCTCAATCACATGTTAAGACATCTTCATACATACTCTTTGGTTTTTTCGGTAAAGTCACGCGGGTAGAAATAAAACAAAACGAATCACGGCGTTTCGACAGCAACACGAGCCATCGTCTTCAGGTGAAATTCGCGATAGCCGCAGATATCGAGCTGCTCGCAGAAGACAATCGTGGCTATCGCGATTTTCACCTGAAGACGACGGCTCGTGTTGCTATCGAAACGTCGTGATTCATTTTGTTTTTTGTCTTCTTGGTTCTTTCGGTAAAGTCACGTAGAATGGAGGTAAAATAATACAAATAAAACATTTTTTTTTATCTTATTACGTTTTATTTTTATTATTTTGTTTCCATTCTACGTGACTTTACCGAAAGAACCAAGAGGATGAATCCCTGCAGTCACGAAAGCTTTCAATTGAAATCATTTTGTTTTTAATTCTGCCTACGTGACGACTTTACCGAAAGAACCAAAGAGTATGGATTCCTGCAGTCACAAAAGCTTCAAATCTAGACATCTTCATATGTAGAGGAATGCTGAGCAACGGTTGGCGCCAGCTCACCACCTGGCAGACTTCCTGCTTTTCGGTAATTCCTCAGCGATTGTGAGATGCAATTTGCATGAATGACGCTATTTGAAACGAATCATTCGATATTTTTTTTGTATGTTTTCAGATTATCTCTTAGAGAGCTCCTCTCGGGCCTATTGGGCCTACTCGCTCACGTTGACCAGGCGTCTCGGTAGAGGTGACAGTACCCACACTTTACCCCACCACACGCGATCTGCCGATCGACTCGTTATCGATGTTTCTTCGTGGACAGAGGCAAGGTCGTTCAAGAAACTTGCACTGTTGTTTCAACTGAAAATGTTCCTGTCACGGCGTAAATAAATACTGTCACAGCTAAATCTCTGAATCAGAATGTCATTATCTGCTTTTTTTTACCACCATCGTTATGCTACGCGCTCAGATTTACAAAAGAACAAACGCGATAAGAGACGAAACGAATTGTTAACGCATTGAACCAATTGCTCTTGTGCCTTCTTCCCTTGTCAAAGAGCCGAATGAATCGCAGATGAAAGCGGAGTTGCTTGAGTAAAACCACCATCGAAATCACGAAGAACACAATGATTTAAATATAAAACGAGCCGCTCGCATTTTATTTATTAAATCTCAGTTTTCAATTTTTTTTCGAGAAAATACGATTACTGAGCAAGATTAATGAGCCACCTGTGATGATTTAGAATTTTATCCTCCACATAAGGGTGCCTTTCGTCTGTGAAATCTATTATTTTATTATTATGAGTACATAAATAAACAAAAAAAGACGACATTCAAAGCAATAAAATTAGACTGGGAATTTAGTGCTGTGATATCAATAATCGTAGTGATTTCAATCCTTTGTCCATCCACGTTGTGTCAGTCACGATGGTTGTTTGACCATACTTCACCATGCAGGTTCGTGAAAGCGGGGCCCCATGCATGCCCAGTTCAAATATCATTTTCCATTTTTTTTTGTATTATCCACGGCTGGAAGCGAATCCACTTTGGCACAGCTGGATTAACAATGCAGTGCGCAAAGCACAATGACACCACTCCCACCCCACTACGCACTGCCGCACGCGATTGTGTATTCGCGAAATGAACAAAAATATAATCGTGCATTTTTATACCACAAAAATAAAAGGTCAGCATTATTTTTTGTAACATTAAACGCATGCCAACATGGGCAAGGCTTTTCTTTAAAACAAAAATATTACACACAATCACCCCCCCCCCCCCCCACCCACCTCTGTCTTTACGCAGAACACAGGTAATGGCTGTTTTTATGGTCACTGCCTCATTTACAGAGAAGTAGAAAGAAGAAATAAAAAAAGCGTAAGGTGAATGTCTATATTTTATTATTTTATACAGGGAATAAATCTTGATTGCTTACTGCCTCCTTTTGATGTATTACTATATTTCAGTGCAATTTGCATTTCTCGCTCGCATTTCTTCCCTTTTATAGATTCCGCTGGGTACTTGGGATGTGATTTATGCGAGATTTGTGTGTGTGTGTGTGTATTATACGCGGCATTCAACCAACTCTCATAAAAAATGAATTGATATACATATATTTATACGTGAACAATAGACGTGCCAGCCACAGCAGAAATGGTTATTAATATTTCAGCGCATGAAAACTTTTTGCGCGATTTTAAAATTGAAGATCAAACACATGTTGTCTCCTTTAATAAAAGTCACTTCACAGGCGAGGGTGCGGCCCTGCAATTTCTTGCTGACGCCACTGTTGGTGGGAGGTCCTCCACTCAGTGGGTATATTGGTCTACTCTTCCACGCTGACGAGACGTCTTAGAAGAGGTGACTAACTGTGGTGTCACCCATTTACACTGCAGAGGCAGGTTAGGTGGGTGGGTGGGTGGGTGGAATGAAAACTCGCGGCATTGCTTCAACTGCCGTGCCGGGAAATCAAACCAAAACTGGCGACGTCTGGATTGCAAATACAATGCTACTCCATTGCACCACGGCAGAAAATCAATGCAGTAAAAAAAAATAAGAAAGCTTGGAAACTTAATTCTTTTCTCAGCACATATTAAATAACGCTGGCAGTAATATGTAAATGATGTGCAATCGACGGATACTCGGTACTGGTAGCCTTTCACCTGCACAGTATTTTTTAGCACTGCCATGCGTTTAAATGTCGTGGTTTGAACTTACACGACTGCCTGAATAATCCCACATATTCTCTACTGAATATAATAGTAGTACAAAGGGGAAGTGTTTAATAATTTTGTTTTGAAACTCTTCAACAAATAATTCAAGCACTCGTAAGTTGGCAAAGGGCATTTTTGTAAATCTTAAAATACAATACTGATCCTCTGTTGAGCAACACGTACACTACAACGGTGTATTCTATCTGTTAATTTCAAATGGATGATAAAACTTTTTTAAAAATTATAACCTCCGCTAAATTATTATTTTAGCAATGAATTTGGAATACAATCCCAAATTCAATTCCATGTTATTAAGTGTGTTCAAAATTCTGCATTAAATCTTTACCCTTCGGAATCACGACAATTCCTCAAGAACTCGAAAAATTCATAAATAATAAAACTCCCCTAAAATATGAAAAATAAAAATATATAAGAGATGACATTTCAGGAAGTGGTCCTTATTCAAAGCAGAAGCCACAACCATTTCCATGAAGAAGGCCCATTGACCGAAACGCCAAAAAAAGATTATTTAAGAGCTCCATTGGCTGCTGCTTGCTCACCGAATGAAATTTAAGGTCTTATGCATAATTTATATGCCCCTAAATAACCTGGAACTACCCCCACCTAAAAAGATTGCCCCGGTACTCTTGTGTTCCAATGTAAAATCTGTGATCCTCTGGTAATGGCATATCTATCGGCCGCCAGATGTCATTCTGACAAGGATTGGGTCTTTTTTTCGTGGAAGGACCCGAAAGACCCCAACGAGTATGAAGGACAGAGACTTTTAATTCCCAACCGGTTGAAATGAATCTTGCTACAACTTTGCCGGGCTTTAGGAATCAATGAAAAGGGCCGCATGTTCACCAAAACCTTTGTCCGGATGGTATGTGCATGGGATAAAGAACTTAAATGAGGTGCTTTTTTGGGCCCAATAAGGTGCCATGAAAACGCACGCGCACGCAAACGAACAATCTCCTTTGGGAAAACAAGAATATCTCCCAGTGAAACGATGCTTTTCAACCAGAGACACGAATGGTGTTACTGCTGACAGTCAGGATCAGTCAACAAGTGCAGCTCTTTAACGGAGAGACTGCCCTTCGTCTTAGGTTGATCCCGACAATAGCTCAGAATGGCATTGAGCCGTCGGAGAGATTTGTATAGGTGTGCACGGCGTGCTAATTCGATGGCAGCGTGTGTGAATGACGGCGAACGTGGATGCAGAGTGATGCAAAAGGCTTGCACCATTTGATCAATATCGGCGCGGGTGATGGCTACGGCAGTGCCACTGTTGAGTCTGGGAAGGAGAGTGATGTATTGCGGGGGGGGGGGGGGGGGAGGGCGGGGGGCATTTCGAGTGTTGCAAGGTCAGATTATTAGTTGCGTTTCATTAATGTTGGACAATCAATTGGCGTTTAATATACAGCGAGTGGGAAAAAAAGACACCCTCGTCATCCATTAAGCGTTTATCTCTTGTCTCCTCCCATCACGACCTCCAATGTCCCCTCATTTGCATCCTCCTGCTGGTGCCCTCCCTCCCCCACCCCCCTGCGGAGACCACAGCATCTCCCTGCGCTCTCCATTTACGCGGAGTGCCCCCCACCGAAGCTCCTTCACTCTCGTTCTCTCTCCTTCCCTCCTGCACCTGCTGTGGATGGAGCTAAAAATGACAAGGTGAAGCCCTAACATAGCACTATATTAGCACGGTTGGCTGCGTACGTTGCGACAGAAGTTCAACATATGAACACAATTTGTTTTCTGCAGCCTTTCCGCTGTCACGTGTTGTTCGTCTTTCCCATTATGAACTTCCCTGGCTATTTGTTTTACATTTTAGTGTAATTTCCCTGCGTACAATGTCTGCTGTTTTCGCAGAGAGTGTTTACTTGTACAAGTCTATGCCTTTTCACTTTTCTCTTTAACCACAAGATGCAGTGGTTGGCTGTAGGAGAGAGATTAATGTTGTAAATTAGTCCTTCCCCGCCATTATGGTTTTCTCGTCCCTGTTTCTCTTCATGGTCAATATGTTCAGGCTTTCCTTTTTTTTCCATACTGTCTAATTGTATCATGTATTATATCCCCTTATCTTCCCTTTGGTGCCCTGATAGAAGACGTGTTAGAGAAGCAAAGCCACAATTCTGAGGCCACAAACTTTAATACAGGTCAGTTAACTGAGACGTTCTGTATCCAATTAAGCCAATTTTTCAAGTTCATCAAACTCCAGTCCGTGTGACTCACAATCCTACATTCACCAATCTTCTCCAGTGAAGTCCGTGCACACTGCACCCACCAAATGATTGCTTAACAGGTCCCGACGAATTTATAAGGCGGTAATTTAAACGACGATCCAGATATTGTGTACGTGCGTGCGTGTCACCACCCACGTGACAGAAAAGCATGATCCTCATTTCAATCGGGTGCTATCTGCATTGTGTGGAATGTGTTTTGCAATCATCGGGCACGCACAGTGTGCAACGACGTCCTTGATGAAAAAAAGTACGGTAAATGCTCGTCTCTTCACTGACCACCACATGGTAAGATGCAGCACTCGATGGTAAACCGAGTGGTTGTGTTAAGCAACATAGCTGCAATGGGAATGTAGAGCACCAACAGTTGACCTGAGATCAACAAATAAACACGAGCATTGCCAAATACTCGCAGCAAGCACGGAGGAAACTTTGACATGCATTCTGAATCCCCCTTCTGGCATTGAATATTTTCACCTTCAGAATGGAATTCCTGCGCAGATGCAGTCACTTCCATGGCTTCAATCAACACAGAGGCGACGCGCATTGCGTGGCCTTAGATCTCCGTCCCTTGCACGTCATCGGCGACAAGTCCCAAAGCAGCCAGCGCTGTCTCCTCTCTCGACACGTTTGACCGCGCAGTTGCGCGTGTATGTGTGTCTCGCTTCCGCCACTACGCACGTTGATGGTCGGAAAATATATAAAAAAATACTCCCATCGTCTAGTTGATTTGTGTGTTAACGACCTACCTTTATCAACGTCGCATTAAATACGTTTGCGTTTTTACAGTACAATGGAAATGACTGCTGCATCCTATCACGATGCAGATTTCAACGACACTTCACGGTTCCCCGGTGGGTTCTTCGTCATTTATTTTGTCGAGATGTCATGCTGCAATCGCTCCGAGGTTAAGAGTCAGCACTATATATTACGCTGATCAAATACATCCCACTCGCACTGTTGCAAATCCAACCCTTATTCACAGGCGGGTTGTTTAATTCTTTGTTTATTATTACACAGTGACGGAGGCCAACAGCGAAAGAAAATTGCTTTTGGAAGTTCATAAAAGAACAGTTTTTTTATTTGTTTCTATCCAACATGCGTTTGCCACTTCGAGCGAGGTTTTAGGGGGCATTGAATTTTGGCTACACTGAATTACGCTATTTACGTTTAATACAAAATCTAATACTTGAAACCTCCCCCCCCCCCGGCCAAGACTTTCATGCAAAATATTATTTTTTTGTTTGGCAAAGCTCCCGGTAATATCCGTCTTGTTAAAATACAAAAATGCCCTTATTTTATATCAATAAAAAAATCCAGGAGTTTTAATAAACCCGTTATATTTAAAGTGAATTTATTAAAATTGCCTCGCACATAAGGTAAAACTTGTGTGTGTGCTTTCGTGCAGTATCTTTAATAATGAAGACATCTTGCGGGCATTGCAATTTTGTATAATTTAAGTAACATTCCCAAATGCCACGGACAATTGTACTAAGAGGCTTGTAGTTTGTTATGATTGGCTCTTGGCCATTACAACAACAGATGGCTGGAGAGAGAACGGTGAAAACAAGGCGCAAATAATGACATGTGTTCCTCCAAAGTGCCTGCAATTTTAAATAAAGAGAGGCCTTTGAACGTATTGAGCATGTCGCTCTGAAGACTATGGTGGTTCACCTTTATACAGTATATATGTGTGAACATGAGCCAATGCATATATTGTTTTTTCCCCCCCCCCTCGTTTTCCCTTTGTCATATTTTTAAAATCGATATGGTACCGTTTACTCATTAGCCAATCTATTTCTAAGAGGCATTACTATTCTGAGGGATCCTTGTCGCGCATATATCTCGTCCAGTACAACGCCGGATGTTGCCGTGGCGTAGAGGTGAGCGCGGCGGACCCGCAACCGGACGTCGCCGGTGCATGTCGATCTCCCGGCGCGGCAGTGGAAACCATGGACAGGTTTCTTAATTATTCCCGCCTCTGTCCACCCATCGGAATAAATGGGGGCACCGCAGTTAGTAGTTGTGCGCGGTTGGGGTAAAGTGTGAGAACTCCCACCGTTTCCAAGATGTCTGGCCGGGCATGGAACAGGAGACCAAACACCATTCGCGGAGCTTCTCACTGGCGTGAGCAAGTCGATGCGTGGCTGCGATTTCACCTTTTTATCTCGGCTGTTCCCGTCGTCCGAAACGAGATGAGCACCAGGTGACCCTGGTTGTTAGTAGCTAAATTTCGATTTAAAGCTTTCGTGACTGCAATGATTCATCTTCTTTGGTTCTTTCGGTAAAGTCACCACGTAGAATGAGAATAAAATAATAAATTGATAAAATAACACAATAATATTCTCACGACGTTTCGGCCACAACACAAGCGGCCTTCATCAGGTGAAGGGGCGAGACTGTCTGGTAGGACAGCGCTGGAGTGAGTAGCTACTTAGTTAGTAGCTACTTAGTAGCACCTGGTGGCTGGACCATCAGGGCTTGCCGGATGTAGCAGGCGTGGGGCTGTGAGGTGGTCAAGGGATGGCAGCACTGAGTGGTAACCACCCCCGCTCCACCCCCGCCTCTTATGCATGGGCTTTCTCTGGGTTTCCCAGCTTCCTGCCATATTCCAAACACGCATTGATGGCATTGGCCAAGCAAAAAAAAAAAAGCAAAGCGGGATCCTTCCGAAATAAATCTTCAGACTCGAATTAATTGCACGTTCTCGTGTAGCACTATTGCCAACAATACAGTGAATTATTAATCCTCGTTACGAAAAGGTCATTAAGCGGCAGCACTTATCTTCCGTACATTTTTAAAACCGTGATTAAAAAGCTGCACGCGCTGAGAACACTGGAAACGATTGCACGGTGAGGTTGTGAGCTCAAGTGAACGTTGCAAAGGCGGGGAGCCGGGGATGACGGGGGTTTTTGTTCGCGGCAACAGGGGTAAATTGAGTAGCATTTACACTCCGCTACTCGCTACACCTTACCGTGCTGCCATCTCCCGCAGGCTCTAGCTGCGTTGCTATTTCGTTGCACGCGCCGGAGCGTATCCATTCCTCATCATAAATTTAAAAACATTCAGCCGCCACATGCAGATTGCAAAAAAAAAAAACAAGTGAGGGCTTGTGGCCGTTGGAGGCACGCGCACATCGCCGCTACTTAACAACTGCGAGAGGCGTTTACAACTTTTTTTTTTTATTGCCAACGACAACCTAGCCACGAACTATTAACACCTCAGCAATGTCACCTTGCGCCCAGCTCAAGTTTCTGCCACCGTCCTAGAATCTCGCCCGGATCCGGAAGAACGCCGGCGAACACAGGGTGGAACAACGCGGATATTCAGGTTTAAACACCTCGTTTGAGAATTCAAAGATTGCTACCTCCTGGCTTCAACACCCCCTGAAGACACCGGCGTAGCCATCAACCATATCAGAACATCAACAGACCGATGTGCACATCTCATTCATAAAAGGGACATTCAAGGCACACGCCGCGGTGGTGCGATTGTGGCCATGGAACCAAAACCATGGACTACAGGAGAGTAATCCACTGTAGGCTGCACTCCTTCAAATGGAGAATAGCAACAACTGCACAAACGAAAGTAAAACTAAACTATTTTGTATTTTACCAGGTAAGGCCCACTGAGCTTTACAGCTCTTTTTCAGAAGCGACCTGGCCACAAACGATAGCCCAACGAAGTGGCTTATCACGTGGACATTTATAGCAGCCAAATACTCAAAACGCACGTTAATTCTAAACGTGGAGGGAAAAACCGGAGGACCCAGAGAATAATCCACGCGACCACGGGGAAAATATGCAAACTCCAAATATACAGCAGGCGTCAGGGTCAGGATTGAACCCAAGAACTCCTGTATACCAGGCGAGGTTGTTAATATATCTTAAAGCCCACTTGTCATGGCTAGCAGACCTTGACATTGGCACTCCTGAACATACCGCCATACGCAAGGAATAGATTAGAAACAACAATTGAGCATGTTCTGTGTGGCCTTGTAGCTAGCAGAGCCGGGGCACTGAGCAAGTGTAGCTGGGATCCCGGGTTGAGTCAAGACCTGCCACCAGTGATTGAACCAAGTCGTCAAACGCACCTCCCATTAGCACCGATTGGCTACGTACGGTGCGAAAGAAGTCCAACATACATATATGTACATATATATACACACACACACATACGGAACGAGTTGATGGTGTCAGCCCAGTCACCAATAACTAAACAAAAAAATAATAAAATATGGTAATATTTCTGGAGTATCACTTAAAATGTAAGGTGCAGCCCTGCAATTGCATGCTCTACGCCACTGCTGGCAGAAAAGCCTCCACTCATGGGAAGCTCTGGAGAGCCCCTGTAGAGGATTTTCTTGCCCACTATTCCATGCTGGCAAGACGTCTTGGGAGATAACTCATTCACTTAACGTGGCTTATTCCTGCTCTGAGAATTTAAACATCTCTGTGTGAATGCCAATTGATTGAGGCCCCTTGGGAAGGAGTTCTGGGAAGTCATCTTTTCGACGCCACCCTCTGGCACTCGCAGCTGCGGAGTTTGCGAATAAAAATGTTTTCGTTTTGTGCGATTATGGCCGATAGGGACACTTGCCATGTAATTGGGGATGGAAAATAAAGTAACAACCGTCCGTGAAGACGACAAAACACTGGGAAGCTTCATATCAAGTACAAATCGCCACGTACTGCCGTGAATGGTTCGTGACAAAGAACATTGTTTTTCTGCTGGTCATGAATACATTAAGGCATGCTAGGTGTTAATTCGATATCTTTTTTCTTCTTCTCCATTCATACAGGATAAGATTCTCTCGAAGTGTTAATAATAATTTTCCAATCAGAAATAATAACTAGATTCAACTCTGTTGACATATTGCCATTGCATGTTACGTGTGATTAGCTCGAAATACAAAACACTATATGTTATTAAATTATGTGCAGCTGAAAATGAGTCTGCATTAAATTGTTTTTTTTTTATTATATATGGCATTGTCCACGAAACTATGTCACGTCAGCCCACCGTGTGGCATACATGCGTAGCGAGTGACTAGCGACTCGGGGCTGTCGTGTGGAGTGGGATCTCCCGTAGTCCTCCTGCTGCTGGAGTCTTCACCGTCTCAGGGTCGCCAGTCAGGCAGTCTGGGAACCGTAGTCGACTATAGACGGATTATTTGGAAGTGTCTACCTGTTGGTGCTTGTTAATAAACAGAGTGCCTCCAACTCTCAGTGTCTCCGATTCAGCGACTACACGTGTGTGCGGTATATTTGCCTACGTGTGCATGGTGAAAATTGAGAGTAAGTTTTAGGTGACAATCATGCCCTGAACCTGCAGCCTCAGTGACAAAGCAAGCAGCTCGCAAAGGGAAAGTTGCTCGTTCGTATACGACGTGTTTGTTAACTCAGGCCATCAACGCTCATCGGGTCGATCAAACAAGCACAGATTCGCGGGGAATTCAACAGCGGTTGCCTTAAGGATAGACTCGCCTCCGTCGCGGGAATGAGGCATTTCCACGATCGGCTCTGGGCTGTAAATGGGCGATGAGACAACAGCTCATTTGAGCAGGACATCGCTGTGACTGATTCATCAGGCAAACCCCACTGAGTACCAGGACTACTTTTTTTTAAGGAGGATCCTCAATAAAACTGAAAGGCAAGGCACAGGAGCGCGATTGTGGCCATGCAACCCAAAACTATGGCCCGTGTAGTAAACCACTGTAGTCTGCACTCGTTCAATGGAGGCGTAAGGAAAACTACGCAAACTCTCTCCTTTAAACCCTCCTGTGGCGAGCAGACCTCGACATTGGATATTTTTGCTGCTGAACATATCGCCATCGTTATACGCAAGAACAGAATTAAGAGGCTCATGCATCGGGGTAGTTTGACAAGTGGTAGGAAACTAGAGTACTCGGAGAAAACCCACACATCAAATGGGAGATAACTCAAAGCTCCACACAGATCGATTCAATAATCCATGCCCATACTGCCATACCCTGGCTCTATTTTATTGACAGTTTTTTTTATAAGACGAACAGACCCCCAAAAAGGGCTTCATCGCATCAAATTGTATTAATCGCGAACCTATTGGACTTAAGGAAAATATAATTTGCTTTATATTTAACAAAAATTCGCGAGAAGATCTGGTGCTTTAATTTGAATTTACCCCATCTGCTTCTCCGTTACGTTAAAGTTAAACACGCGGTTTTGTTGAGTTTTCAATTTTCGTACAGCTTTCAAAGTTGAACGTTTTAAATGTGTGAAATCTTCCCCTCTGTATGATAATTTCACATTATACAAAATAGATGTTCTCGCGAATTGCGGCGAGTGTGAATAAAAGTCCCTGGGCAAAATAGACGAACGTGGCAGATTTTCAGTCGATGCTGAAGTCTGTCTCTGGAAAAATGAAGGTATATATTTTAAAAAGTAACAAATGTGAACATCACAAAATGTAAGAGTTTAGCTTTGTTAAAGATCCATCAGATGTGGGCTTTAGAGTTATATCTTAGCGCTGCCCTTGGCGACACCATACATTTTTGCATAAAAAATTTAGATTTTGAAATCGTGAAGTTATTAAAGGGGGGGGGGGGGTTAAGAAAGTGCAGACTAACACCAATAGGGTTGGAGATTTGCTCTGCAACTTACACCGACCAAGCTAAAACGATAAAAATGTGTGCGTTTAAACGCTTGTGAACGCGACGATCCAATTTGGTTGGCTATGTCGGGTGGTGGAGGGTTTCACGACAGAAAATTGGCCAATAGACCAAAAATCAATAATGGATTATAATATTGGCCCCCGAAAGCTTTACGCATTATGCGATCGAACTTTGTCTTGCAGACCACAGAGGGAGGTTGTATGCGTGCAATGTACAATTTAAAGCTCGCCTTCAAGAAACACGCGTCGAGTGGTGAGCCCAAGATGTTTTACTCTTCAAACTGCAACTTCCTCTGATCTGCAATAACACATGCTGCCACGTTCAAGGGATGCTGCCCTCGTGCTAATGATCAGCACACTGGACTTGCAATCCAGAGGTCACAGGTTCGATCTCCCGGAGTGGCAGTTGGAACAACGGGCACATTTTCTTAAATTCACCACCCACCCCCACGTCTGTCTTACCCAGGTGTCACATTTGGGAATGCAACAGTTCGTCGGTCGGCAGTGGATGTCAAAGAGCTGAAAATGACTTCGTGTTTTTTTGTCAAGAAGATGACCTCCTAATGATCCGTTTCTATTTTTTTTGCGATTGCATGACTAAATATAACCGTGTTGTGGTATATGTTTTCATGCTCAAAAGAGTATTTTGTTATGTCAATCTTACATTAATAAACTTTAACTGTCAGAGCAGGCCTCGGCCAAATTAAAGTCAAATAACCAACTAATAATGTTTTCCCCCCACTCCCCCCCCCCCCTAATATTCACTGGTTACCGGTTTGAGGCCATAAAGCTCACTATACGTGATGATTTGGTTCTAATCGCGGGCAGCCGCTATGATTTGCACACCGAATCTCAGCAGTGCTGGCTCTCCGCTCCGATAAAGGCATCATCCCCTTAAGCAAATCAGCCACTTCAAATTTTTAATCATTTTGACGACCATAATCAGCTCCCACTCTGCTCGTACATACTGTGCGTATGAATATGCACACATTAGATGCACAGTTACGTGCGGCTGAAATTGAATCTCTCGAATGTTATAATTAACTGTGGGCATATTCATTGGATCATCCATAATAATGTAGGGACAAAATGAAGCATCGCTGAACCTAAATCATAATCATCACATCTAGGATTAACATTTCAATTTAAAATATTTAAATAAAGGTAAATATGCATAATACTGTAATGGCTGTTGATTTTTTTTATTTTAAATAAAACTTGCTTTTATTGATTTCATCAAATAATTTTAGTATTTTAACGAAAATTCTACAGTCTCCATCACACTGTATATACTTAAACATGTATATCACATGTGCAAAATAATAGACTTGCTAAATAATTAACGAATTCAGTGTCTCTGATTGTGGCCACAGGTCAAAGTGAAATATGGTAAATAGTAATTATAACGGCAAAAATAACAAATGTGTTAATCCACCCCTGGACGGAGACCTCTCCCATAAGTTGACCATACTTCTCCACGTGGGTCAGAGCGGATTGGTGAAGTAGGTTTGGTGGGGGAAGGCCAATTCAGACATCAGTCCCCACTTGATGTTAGCCATGGTCAGGAATCATCGCACCCAGCATGCTCTTACTCCTTGGTCACTGAGGAAATTACTACAATGCACTGTTATGCTGGATGAGTCCCCATTCTTCTTCTTTCGTATGGCTGATGCATATGCAGAGCAACAACTTACAATTTCACATTCAGGTGGTCAAGCCAGAATTAGCGGAGTGCATCGCTGTGATGTCTCCTTCGTATTTGTGGATCGGCCATTGCGTCGTTATATGTTGTACGGTCTGTTCTGGAGAGTTTCTTATTTTTCCATTTGTGCATCAGGTATTCGCATCATCCATGGTTTCTGGTGATGTGGCTTAGGCCGGACCATGAGCTTCGTGGATGATCAAACCCAGGGATCTTCTGCTTTGGGTCTTTCACGAGGTGTTTGTTTGTGAGTTCTTTTGAACTCCATTCACCTCTCTAAACTTTATTGGGGTTGAGCTCCATCGATTGACACCGTTTATTTTATTTGAATTGAGGACCTCCCATCCTATCGATTAATGACGATGGCCCTTCTAGTGTATGTGCGCACGCCGGTGCGTTCCATTGTGAACTCTGTCGTCTCTTGGCCTGCAATAACCCTCCCGGTGAAAGCGCATACTTGCAGGCATCACACGCCGACTGCAAATGTGCCAGAAAATTTAAGCTTTGGGCAACAAAAGTGAAGGCGCATTGGCCGCGCGTACAGTGTCGCCTTGTGACACTTAATCCCCACGAGCGCTGATCACAGAGAAAGCCACCGCAAGGAATGCCGCGGCCGTGTTTACCTGGATTACAATCAAGGTGCACACTGCTACCGCGCTTGCCAATGACAATATCCTAATGGGAAGCGTGGTTGCAGACAGAAAGGGAAATTCTACGTCTCTGCTGATTGCGTTTAGTCTGTCCACTGTCACCTTGGAACACGGCGCTGTGATAAAATTCCGCGTAATGGTTATCGTACTGAATCTATTTCCCATTGGGGGACATTGAAACAATTGAGCAAGTTGTTTTTGTAATTATTATTGCCCCATCTTTGTCCACCCCACAGCGTAAATTAATACACCGAAGTTAAATGGATATGCCAACGTTCATCGATCGGCGGGTTGCGTGCG
This sequence comes from Petromyzon marinus, assembly GCF_048934315.1. Classification (NCBI taxonomy): domain Eukaryota; kingdom Metazoa; phylum Chordata; class Hyperoartia; order Petromyzontiformes; family Petromyzontidae; genus Petromyzon; species Petromyzon marinus. Next base: position 12,420,373 of record NC_133705.1, read on the forward strand.
GTGGAGGCAAGTGTGGGTACCTCCCACGTCTGCCAAGACGTCAGGCTCGCATGAAAGAGTAGGCCAAATACGCTGTAGAGTGGTTCTCTGGGACTTCCTCTAGTGGAGGCCCTTTTGCCAGCAGTGGGGAACAAGCAATTGCAGAGCTGCAACTTTACCAACTTGACCTCACTCGTAATGAATTAACAAATTTGGCATCAGGAGTAGACAACTGGAACACAATGGTCTACTCTTTTCAACGGAAGAGGGTGTTTACAATCCACCCATTTCATAACCATTCGGTGGAACATTCTCTCCAGGGATTATTTGGGTGGGGTGGCTATAGACACGACATCTTTTCAATCTGGCTCAGTGGCCGCTAAAGGCTGCACAAATCAATGCCTCCATCGTCTCTTTTCCTAAGGCCTGATAACCCGGTTTAATTCGAGAAACGTGTGCACCCACACATGTACAAATATTACAACTCGAATATGGCCACTTGTTGCGTTAGGACCATTGGGCCTTTGCTCAGCAAACGTGATACAAAATCTAATTAAGACATTACAAAAAAAGCTGCATATAAGCACAACTCATAAGCACATTTCCGTAAAAAACGACAATATGCAGGTTACATTGGCGGGCTGAAGGCGATGGGGAAACTTCTGATACAAGTACACTTTGGATATAAGCACAGCTGACCTTACTCAAAAGGGCCGTGCTAATAGCCAGCTTTCTACTGCATATACACGTGAGTTTTCTTTGTGTGGTGGTTAACCTCATTTACCCCAGTAACTGCAGGGGTGGTAACTAGCGATGGATGGAGTGTACCGCTACCTAGTTTTGTATTTATATGTTCGTTTTTGCACAGCAAAGCAAATGTCCACAAGTTATTTATATTTAAATTTAAAACTTTCGTGACTGCAGGGATTCATATTCGTGATTCTTTCGGTAAAGTCACATAGAAGGGAAACAATAAAAATGATGATTGCTTGTGTTGCAGTCGAAACGTCGCAAGAATTTTATTGTTTTATATTTTTATTATTTTATTGTTTCCCTTCTACGTGACTTTACCGAAAGAACCAAGAAGATGAATCCCTGCAGTCACGAAAGCTTTAAATTGAGACGTTGTGTTCTTGCCAAATAATCGATAAAGAAGCGGCCTTGCACGGCATTATTGTGTACATATTTGTAAATGTTCATTGTTATTAATAATTATTGTGGCCGGGGCCTTGTGTCATGCACGATGTGCATGCATTCGACTTGGTGACTGGGACTCGTCTATTTAAAGACTGGTCCAAGGCTGCTATCAGCAAAACATTGATCTGGAAAGCCCATAGGTCAATTTTTTTTTTGACAACGGAAACAAATGTCCCGTTAATGAAACAACAAATATGTTGTAGACAAATAGGACACTTACTGTACGTGTGTAATGTAAAAGACAAAAAAAATGGCAAATATCAGACGAGAAGCTCTGAACAGACTCTTGCTGGCAAGTGAGGGCCTAACGAAGGCTGACACAGCACAAGCGAGGGAAGGTGGGCAGTCTGCCCAGTGCTGATGTTCACGCACCGCACTCAGGTACTCATTTTAGGCCGAGTCAACCTTGGGGAGGCGCCCAGGGCTGGTTCAGCGGTAATCGAACTCTGATCACCGGCTTTGTGGCGTAATGCGCCAAGCGCTACGCCACCGCCAGCCACGAAAATGCGTGCACACAGACGTCTCCAATTCAGGTACAAATGGTTTCTGTGATAAATTTTTTTTTTTATATATATAAAGGTGTTACCGTGTGATACATTCAGTGCAAAATAAAAGTCCATTGCTTTTTTGTAATTTTAAACACGCGTTAGTTAAGACAAGGCTCTTCTCAGGACATGGACAACTGCCTGCATCATATGCGACTGACTATAGATGGAGTGCACTGCTTGTCTGGCTTTGCATTAACGTCTCAATTTTACACAGCAGAACGCACTGATTTTGCAATCTGTTGAAATTCTAACAAATCATCACGGAGCGCCATTTACTAAGAATAGCTGCATGCATCATACGCGAGCATTTTAGATTCACGACGCAAGGCAGAAGGAACTTTGTTGGCCCAATAACAGTTATTGGCATCTTTTTTTCATAGGGTAAGTACAACATGGCCTCATCATATCTCTAAGGCATTTACACAAATAGCTTCCTGTCAAAGATTGTAAAAAAGTAAAGGTCACTCCTCAACGATATCTATCTTCAACCAGTATACCTGCATTCGATCTGGAAATATCAAGTAAGGCCACGCGTGTCATTAAAGTATTTGACAGATTTAAGGAAGAATGAGAAGATTGCTTTCTTACCTTCCCTTCAATAAGAAGCAAACAATGATGAGAACAACGATAATCCCGGTCGCTACCGACAGCCACACAATGGTACTCTGGCTTGGATCACTAGAGATATCCAGTGCTGCAAAGGAACACAGAAAGAAACACGCTTTTAATATCCACAATTCAATTACGCGATAAGAGGTACCCACATATCAAGGGCAACACGTGTGCTGAATGGTGTTCAGCGATACATTCCACACAGTTGGAAGAGAAGGTGTCTCACAGTGGTAAGCAATTATGACAAGTGACATTTTTACTTCAGGGCATCATGGAGGACACTGACATCTTTTTAGATTGCTAATCTTGGGTGGCCAGCTATCTAACCAGGCATTAAAAAAAAAGCGAAACTATTTTTTATTTTACCAGGTAAAGCTCACTGGGCTATATAGATATGTTTCAGAAGCGACCTGGCTAGCTCATGCGGAAATTTCTAGCAGCCAACTACTCTAAATATTTCTAAATATGGTGGGAAAACCGGAGGAACAGGAGATAAATTAAAACTCCAAATATACAGGCGTCAGGGTTTGGATCGAATCCACGACACCAGGTGAGATAGTTAACATCTCACTACTGTGGTGCCCACAGTGGCTTGACTGTCGAATGGGAGACAGCTTGTAATATTTTCTTATATTGTAGTGTCAATTTCAACACAGATTCTGGCACATTTCAAATATGGCACGTGTGTGTGTGTATGTACTACAAAGGGTGAAGCGGTGGCAACATGGTTAGCGCACTGAGATACAAACCCAGGCAACCTGAGTTCAATTAATCGGTGGTGAATAATAAAACGGGATCCGGACCTCCCCTAGGCAGACTTTTCCTGAACTGAGTACTTGATGCGGTGAGTAAAACAACATCAGCACTGAGAAGATCAAGGTGGCCAGGAGTAGTGCCGGCCACACTACCTTCCTGAGCGCTGTGCCAGCCTACACAGATATGCGTCACTGGCGTTGGCCGTGAGAGAGAATCGAGCTCGGCTCGCTCGGCTGGTAGTGCGGTGTGACAAGCACTTTGCTAGGTTGCGATCTGTGCTGGCCTGAAGTGGTGCTCAATGATACGACTTGCCCAAATCGCCTAGGGAAGGCTTATGGGGAAAATCTTTGTCGGTGTTTGTGTGTGCGCACTGTACTGCCGTTTCATGAGACTAGGTAATGTTTTTTTTATTTGCATATTTAATCGACCTGGAAAACAGGCAGGGCAATTTTAAGCCAAATGTCGGTTTTAATAGATTTACGATCAACTCGCAATGATAGCACAGCCTGTAAACAACCACGGGGATGGGATCGACTGTCCTCGCGGTTGTTTGGGTCAGCAAAAAAACGAGATGAATAAATTACGCAAATGTGATGGAAAACACAGTAGCGGTCCTTTTCAGTGGCAGTAACGGTTGAGGGAATGCAGAATGTATGCCTAGGGAAGCACAACTCCTGGAGGTTTTAAAAAAAAAACCAGAGAGTCTAATTTCCACACAGACTCCACGAAAAAAAGCATTCAGTTTCAAATTTCACGCACTAACCGCAGGAAGAATTTGCTACTTCACATTTGACAAGTGTTGGGCAAGTGTCGAACACGCAGTATTGAGAATCCACTGGAGCAATGCACTTTTAAATATAGATTGAAAACTAAATTTCTTTACGACAGCTTTTTGTGTTTAGTTTGTTGTCCTTCCCACCCACATCCCCCGATTAACACGGTTGGCTACGTACGGTGTGAAAGATGTTCAACATACATACAAGTGCACGGTTTACTTCAACGTTTGATTGGCATGGTTAATTCTCGAATATTAATTAGAGATCAGTCCAACATATCAAACTCTGGCAGTGCCACCCACCTATTCGCACAATCTACACGCCCCACTGCCAAGACTTTGATGTGGAAAAGAGCCAAGCCCTGTGAATTTCTCGTGGTGGAATGTGCACTGCGATATGACAAATTGTCTTGTGATGATAGGACAAAGGCAGTTTTAAACATGACTACTCCCCATAATAATAATCAGCGCATTGTCAATCCACCACTGTAAGTCTGCATGACAAGTCTACCCACTCCATTTCAGTAAATGGCGATTATTTTAATCATACCTCACCAAGCTGGTCAGAACGCGCTGGTAGAGAACGACTGCTTCAGATATTACTCGCCACCGGTGTCGTCCATGTGACGGGGTATCGAAGTCGTGTTGCCGAGATCATTGTGCAGTGCGCTAAGCACTGCGCTGCCACTCCCCAAAATAAAGTTACATACGTACACCCCAACTCTTGGCATGGCTGGATAAAGCAAGGCTGCGGCCGACCATGATGAAAAAAAAAACCAATGTGGTTCTTGAGGAATTTCAGCTTAAATGCTCAATTATATCATTTTGGGAAAGGATATGCATTTAATGTAATAAGCAATGTACAGTAAACTGAAAAGAAAAATACTTCGCATGTTGCAATTTTGACACGGTAATTTTTTTTTTCAATATGCAATATCGCAGGGATTCAATCTCATTAATATCTTAGGAACCGTAAAAGTGGTCCCTAGGATATAGGGGTTAATAGTCAACAGTGGCAATATCCTGACCCGTGACACCACTTACAAATTCTAGCTTGGGATCCCATTTTAACCCAAGTTTTGCTCGAACGTAAATTATAGAGGAATTGGAACACCGTTCAACGATTTTGTGTTTTCAGAAGACAAACATCCGCTTGCAGAATCTTTGAACACGATTTATGTAATAGGCTCCGTACAGGCGCCTGGCAACACTATAGGCATTTAAATCCATGAGAACAAATATGGTGGCAAAGGTAGTTCAAGGTCTAACATGATTTAAATGGCAGATTGGCATGACGAATTGTACACAAGTAGCTGCTCCGGCATAACGGAAAAAGAAGGACAAAAGCAAATTGATTGGCTAGCATACGAAAGAACAAGAAGATTAGGGCCAATAACTATCAGTTTGTCATATTAACAGCATACATTAACTGAATTAGTGTCCGAGAGTAAATATATAGGAAGGAAATAATAATGGGGAGAAAACTGTTTTTTTTTTAAAGGTGCCACAATCAGAGGCTTAACGAAATAAATTTCAGGTGTGCTCGTGCATTTGTGAAATGGCCAATGATTATAGGCTGGGACAGAGAGTATAAGGTGGAAGCATGCCGAGTGACTGCTCTGATTAGTGAGTTCTGCAGCGTGCCAGAAAGAAACATCTTCAAGGTCACACCGGGCAGTGAGTGAGCGAGAAGAACCAAGCCAAGCTAAGCTCCATGGATGTGATGGAAATGTATGTTTTATTATTATTATCATAGACTGGAGAAAATGAGGTTTGTTCTGGGGCAACCCATTAAAATATTCCTTAAAGAACAATACTGGCAGAAACGTGATTGGTAGTCAAATGAAGGTTAAAGTTGGCCTCACAAGGAAGAAAAATAATGCATATGCATGGAGCCTTTAATGTTTTCCAACCTGGATTTGTCCTTGGAAAATATATATATACTTTTAAAAAAAAATATAAGGAGGTTAATGACATAATTCGTACTGCTCACAAAAGTAAGTGGATTCAAGCATGACACGTCTAGAAATCATGCCTTGTCATTTCAAGTGAGGGATGGAAGCAGCTGGTATGCAGATGCTGGGTGAATTATTACATCGCAGGAGCATGACAGATAGTGGTGGCTCAGGGAGGCCGTCATCCAGCAGTAGATTGACCGTTGGTCGATAACGATTAATAACAATCCAACGTCGCTTGGTACGTGAGCTCGCGATGTAATGGCTATGAGGCTGGACTCGCAAATTTGGATTGCCACCAATTATTTATCCTGATGTGATAGTCGAACCAATGGCACAAGTTTATTGAATTCCCCTGCCTCTGTGCACCCAGCAGGATAAATGAATGCAACAGAGTCGGTTGACAGGTCACGTGTGGTGGCGAAAAGTGTGGATTCTCCAAACTCTCCCAATATTTGTGGCCGGCATGGAAGACTTGGCAATATACAGTACCCTCGAGGGGGGCTCCCTAGAATTCCCTCTCGTGGGGGGCTCTTCCACCAGCAGTGGCGCGTACAAGCAATTGCCGGGATGCACCTTTACAGTTGACCTTGTCGTGTGCATGTGTGCATGTTTACCTTGCAACTGTGCAGTGTGCATTTGGTTGTAAGTATACACATAAACAGACGCAAAATGCATGCAGTCCATATAAATCTGCAAGCACAATAGCTTGTTTAATTATTTTTTACGTACATTTAGTAGTGTAGCTGATAGTGAGAGTGATCTACAGTCTGTTTAAAAATGTAATACGTGCGTTTTTGTGTAAAAGAATAAATCATAATTGGTTTATTTTGCTCTGAATGGATTATTTCAAGACAAACATTAGACTTCAGCATTGGACAATAGTACTTATTTTAGTTTCATTAATGATTAATTTCCCCTTATTCTTTTGCTATTCATGAGCGAGCAAGATGACTATGATTGTTAATGATCTTTATTCATCATCTCCAAATGTAAGTATGTTTTGCATATACATTGGAAAAAATGGTCAATCAGCAGCCTTAATTACCTAGGATACAATCCAGCTGTGATCTCTGTTTGAGCAGATGGATAACTGGGAAGGGATGCGTCTGTAATTTCTCCACTGTATATTTCTAATTTTAAAAAAAAATGTCTTCCCACCTTTGCACCTGTTATTATTAAAATCGTGGACTTTCATTTCGATTCGGTGAACATTCAGTTCAAATTATCTTCACCAACCTGACAATGCATGAAATATTTACGCGATAGGTTGAGTGTAATAATTCGCCCACACAATGCATAATGTTTGGGACATTTTTACCTTCATGTGCCTAATGCAATTCAAAGAGACAGGACATCATACACTATAGACCTCTTTCAACGAATAGCACTGCAATGTATATAAAAATTCAAGCCACTTATGCAGTGGCTCCAAATGGTAGGAAACGTCTAACATTGGTGCAGTTATATACTTATTTTTGTGCTGCCAACTTTTTCCAGAAGCGGTGAGTGCCTCATTCTCACAGATCTGGCATGATCCAGCTTTAAACGTTGTTCTGGTCGAATTAAAACTGGTCGTGAAAATGTGAGATATTTGTGCTACGAATATAATTGTTGTGTTACAGGAATGTGAAATTTCCACAACTGGTTCAGGACCACGAATGGAGATTAACAATGTTCAATGACACTTTGAATGTGTGCCTGACAGGGTACACAGCTTTTGATTTAAAGCTTTCGTGACTGCAGGGATTCTTATTCTTGGTTCTTTCGGTAAAGTCACCACGTAGAAGGGAAACAATAAAATAAGAATAATAATATAAAACAATACAATTCTCACGACGTTTCGACTGCATCAGGTGTGAAAACCACAGCAAGAAAATGTTATTGTTTTATATTTTTTAAAAATGATTTTATTGTTTCCCTTCTGCGTGACTTTACCGAAAGAACCAAGAATATAGGGTACAGCTTGATAATAAGCTGAAGGTGTAGACCTGTATTTTCTTGTTCATGCCCCTAATGGTGGAATGGCCTCTGCTTGACAGAGCCCCCCTACTCGTCCATGCTGGCGAGATGTTAATTACCTCGCCTGGTATACAGGAGAGTGTGGGTTCGATCCTGACTCTGACACTTGCTGTATATTTGAAGTTCGCATGTTCTCCCCGTGGTTGCGTGGATTTTTCTCTGGGTCCTCTGGTTTTTTGCCTTCACATTTAGAAGCAAGCATTGCGAGTATATTCTTGGGTCTTTCGGTTAAAGTCACGTAGATAGGTTCAAAGAAAATCATCAAAAATAACAGAAAACGACGACGTTTAGATCGCAACGCAAGCGGTCGTCTTCAGGAAAAGGACTAAAGACGACCGCCTGCGTTGCGATCGAAACGTCGTAGTTTTCTGTTAGTTTATTATTATTTTCTTTGAACCTATCTACGTGACTTCACCGAAAGACCCAAGAATATGAGTTCCTGCGGTCACGAAAGCTTTAAGTCAAGATTTAAGCATTGAGAGCATTTGGCTGCTGCAAATTTCTATATGATAAGCAAGCCACTTCGTTGGGCTATCATTTGTGGCCAGGCCGCTTCTGAGAAAAGAGCTATATACCTCGGTGGGCCTTACATTGTAAAATACAAATAGCTTAGTTTATAGTTTTATAAATAGGCACGCTTTATCTTGATCCGTGGTTCCAAAATTACTCTTCTACGCTGGCCAGACGTCTTGAAAGAGGTGGGATTACCCACACTTTGCCCCACTGCACGCAACGTTCCCATCAGCTGTAACTGCGGTGTACCCATTAACACTCCTGGGTGCAGCAGAGGCAGAGGATTTGAGAAACTTGCCCCATTGTTTCAACTGCAGCACTGGGAGAGATATATATATCGCGATCTGTGGGTTGCAAGTTTAGTGCGATTACCATTACACCAAGGTTGGCAGGATAAAAAAGAAAAACTAAGATTGACAGCTTATTCTCACAAAATAGTCATGGCTTGTGCTAAAACAACTTCCCCGTAGAATAACTGCGCACGTACTTGAGCAGATTTTCCAGGGAGCAAGGATTCATGGAGGTCACGAGGGTTACGTGAATTTGAAATTTGAATACAGTCTGTGAAACCTTGGAAATGGCTGTAGAAAGACGTTAAAACTAGGTGCTTCCTTTATTACCTTTTCCAAAATGCCAAAAAAATGAACTCAGAATAAAAAAAAATTACTTCCCCTGCACCTCGGACATGAATTTAACAAAATAAATAAATATACATGGCAAAACCGTAGCTCTAGCAATGAGTAAGTGTGATAAGCAACACAAAGCCTGAATATATTTCCGCGTGCGTTTCTTCATCTTAGTCAATAGCGGCGAATAAATGAATACCGTTTCACCCCCTCCCCCCCCCCCCCACACCACATTTAGTATCAACATGCTTTGATTTAAAGCTTTCGTGACTGCAGGGATTCATCTTCTTGGTTCTTTCGGTAAAGTCACGTAGAAGGGAAACAATAAAATAAAAAAATATGAATAATAAAATTCTCACGACGTTTCGACTGCAACACAAGCAATCATCATCAGGTGTGAAAACCACAGCAAGAAAATTTGAAAAAAGTGGCGTTTTTTTTCTTATTAACGTTAAAAAAACCCGCCACTCTTTCAAATTTTCTTGCTGTGGTTTTCACACCTGATGATGATTGCTTGTGTTGCAGTCGAAAAGTCGTGAGAATTTTATTGTTTTATATTTTTATTATTTTATTGTTTCCCTTCTAAGTGACTTTACCGAAAAAAACAAGAATATCAACATGCTGTTCAGAGTATTTTGGTGCTATACATTTCCACGTGATAAACCACTTCGTTGGGCTATAATAATTCGTGGCCAGGTCGCATCTGAAAAAACGAGCAATATAGGCTCAGTGGGCCTTACCTGGTGAAAAAAAAAACTAACAACAACAAATTCGTTACAGCGTTCGTTTAGAAAAAAACAATTGTACACGATGCTTACGCTCATTGGAGGTCTGGAAGTGGAAGGGCTTGCTGTACTGCCCGTATCCTGCCGTCGTCCGTGTGCGCACTTGGAAGGTATAGATCGTCGAGGGCTTCAGGCCGTTAATGGTGATGGTGTTCCACTTGGATTTCACTGTGGTGTAGCTGATCTCCGTTTGCTCCTGCGCAAAAGCATTGGAGACAATTTGGAGAGAAAGAGGTTTGATTGCGTTAGAACGTGCGCGATGGGTCATTTTTCTTTGCTTTGCTCACCGCATGTGTTTGATGAGGAACGATCACTTTAGAGATTAATGCGAACATATACTAAAAATAGGTCCTGTGAGTTGATCAAAGGGCGTCTTTGAAAACTCAACACATTAGTGAATAACACTGCCCTAAAAAAATAAACAATATGTAATCGGTGACGTTTTGCGAAATGGCTCTTTTTCTAAAGCAGAGGGAAAATATATCAATTGTGTCATAGAGAAAATATCGAAAAAATATACACGAAGCAACAATTCAAAATATGGCCCGATTCATTGCAGAGAAAAAGAGCCATAGTCGGAAACATTGTGTAGACATTTTCCTCTTCAGGGAAGCGATATTGATGCATGCGAGTATTTTGTTCATAGTTTAGTTACACCAACTGCCGATGCAGTATTCCATTATTTAGTTTAAGCGCGTTTGAGAGGCCTATATGAATTATATAAGCTACTGGACACACACTTTCCCAGTGGACGTATAGAACATCTAAATAAACATCAAGCTCAAACTATTATACAAGTAGGCTTTCACGACCGATATTATCATTCATAATCGGTTTCTTTTGGGTTAGCTCGTCGTGTAACAAAAATGTGTTGTAAACCGTCCCGCATGGAAATCTCGTGAGATCGCTCTCCGAAAACAACCACCAGCGGCGCTGCTGAACCAGGTGATACGTCTGGCCACGTTTAATTTACGTGACACTTTTTTTTTAATCCACTGTCGGGTGGAGGAGGGTTTACAACACACATTACTATTATTACAACACTACCTCACTGAAAATAAACCAATGATGAAGCATAAAACTCAAGACGACCCATGTCCCCACCTGTGCCTGATATTATGTGCGAGCTCCGTTTTAATTCTGGTTTCAACTGGCTTTGCCTTTCCCTGGTGGCATTTGTTTCGTATGATTACAAATGTCAAACAGGAAGAGAAGAGGATATTCGTATGCATACATTTGGGTTGAAAGTAAATATCCTTTTTTTTTAATAATCTTATGAACAAATACAATCTGTGGATTATTTTCATGCACGGTGAGTTCAAGCTTAGAAACTTGAAGTGGAAATTATTTTTGTCTGATTTATTTTAACACCGTATATCTTATTTCTTCCGCATTTTCTTGAATTACGTGGAATTCTCTACGGAAAACCGTGTGCTCTGTGGCTTTGAGGCCATTGTTGCCATTGAGTTAATATATTGATAAAATACATAACATTGAAAATTTTGATTTAAAGCTTTCGTGACTGCAGGGATTCATATTCTTGGTTCTTTCGGTAAAGTAACGTAGAAGGGAAAAAAATAAAATAATAAAAATATAAAACAATAAAATTCTCACGACGTTTCGACTGCAACACAAGCAATCATCATCAGGTGTGAAAACCACAGCAAGAAAATTTTATTTTTTTAGATATCATAAATGCTACAAAAACGTTGCATGGGGAATTGTGATCCTGTGTAACTGTGATGAGTGTGTAATGCAATGTATTTTTAAACATGATGGGACCTCCTTTGGCCACAAGTATTGTGGTTAATGCAAAGACATGATTCCTAGTGAAAAGGTTTCAGTTTTATTGCCAGAAAAAAAGGGAAAAACCTATTCTGATATTTTGGCACTGGCAAAGGAGGTCACATGATGTAGATGCTCACCACGAGCTCTCATTGCTCTGATAGTGGCGTTGTCTTTGAGCTGTACGCCTTTTGGCTTTCTCTGGTCTAATACCGTTTGAGACGAGGCTCAAAAGAAAGATGTCTCTGGTGTGGAACAATCAGTTTCAAGGACAATGCATATATTATCAGAGTATGTTTTTTTGTTTGCATACCGACCACAAGTATTGGAGTTAATGCACACATGAGTCCTCGTAAAAAAAAGGTTTCAGTTTTGTTGCCAGAAAAAAGGGGAAAACCTGTTCTTGTTTGAAACTAAGTAGAATACAATAGAAACATGAAACAGGCTTTTCTCAAGCTGTACCATCTTAATATGTAACGTCCTTGTGTTTATACTGTATGTGAATTTATATTTACAAATATATGCTCAGTAAAATTACAAAAAATATACAAACATTTCAATTTACATTTCGAGTGCATTTATGCATGCACATCATATAAGCCTCTGTGTCTTGTTTGTGCGTGTAAACATATATCTGAGCAGTGTTTTCCAAACGTCTATATGGGGAGCGCTAGCGTCGTGGCGAGTGCATGGCACTCCCAACCCAGCGTCCCGAGTTCGATTCCTGCTCATGGTGACGAATTTTTTTAACCTGTCCCGGGCCTTCCCTAGGTCGGCCGCCTGGTGCGGTGTCTAAACATAAGCATTGGGGAGACAAAGGTGATCAGGAGTGGCACTTGCCACCCACCTCCTCATGTGCCGTGCCAGCCTTCATAGGTTATCGCTAACAACACTTTCCCCAACAGTCTGTTCAAAGCATTATTGGGCGAACGCTTTCTTTATTTGTCTTTGTGCATCCGAAAAAAACCCAAACCCATCATTTACGGCGTGCATAAAATAAAATTGCTCATCCATTATAGTTGATTATGGTTTTCCCCCCACTTAAAGGCGACAGCGAAGGATGAGGAATCATCCTCGTCTGCTCGATTGTGTTCCCCTGATACGGCTGGAATTGTTCTTGGCAACATCAGCCAATGTTCTTCAGCAATATTGATGGCGTTTGAAAAGGTGGTACACAGAGACACAATATCTCGGTTGGGTCAAAGGGTCAACGTTCAAGGTCACCGTGGTCCCAATGGTATCATTATTTTGGTCTGTCAGTCTGTGTAAGCCTTGACATAACCTTTTTTGGCTTGATATAAAACAGATATTATAGCTCTGTTGTACTTTTCGTTATTATTATTATTGTTGGGTGATAGTAAAGTATGCGACTGAAGCTTTAGCTTAAATAAGCATAATATGAAACTATTGAATTAAAAATTGACGTCATGATCAACGTTGCTAACACAAAAGGGCATTTGAAAAGGGTATTGTACCTAAAATATATAACATCAACGTAATGCAATGATCAACCTGCTCTCATGATCAACATTCTTATCACAACAACCATTGGCCCTCAGAGAGGGTCACGATGCGAGTGAAGAATACATTTTTTAAATCTCATATTTACCGTCTCATTTCCACTGTTTCTCAGTTTGTTTGCCTCATGTGTACAGTTGTGGATTTTCCATGAGTCTAAATGCGTCATTAGCATCTGATATTTTTTTTTAATGGAAAGGTACAGCCCTGCAATTTATTGCTCATGCCACCGCTGGCAGAAGGAGCTCCCTCTCGAGGGAAAGAGGCTATTTGAAGTACTATTCCACATAGACCATCGCCCTTTTGGAATAGGTGAAAGTACCCACAGTTTATCCCACCACATCGGACATGCTTTGCTTGACCGACGAACCCATTCATCAGCAGCGGAGTGAGAATGGCTTACGGCAGTAACGCCGCATATCCCGCAGGCTCGGGAATACCGTATAAGCTAAATTACCCATTATCTTATCTTAACGTAATTCATGAGCGCCTTGACTAAGGCGCTTATGAATCACCAAAGGCATTCTACAAAGAATTAACAATGGTACATGTGAATGTAATGGTCGAGATGAGGTGAATAAAATATATGAGAGGAAGTAATGGGTGAATCTGCGATGCATGAATTAGGTAAAAGCAAAATTGATGAGAGCAAATGATGATGAATGGATTGGATGGATGAGTGGTAGCTATGGGGAGAGATTGTGAAGATGGAGCATAGACGGTAGTGGTTATGAGGGGGAGATTAAGAGGTCGTGGGGTGAGCTAAAGTGAGTTTTTGATGGAGTGGAGAATAGTTGAGCAAAGATGACTGCTTACCGTACGCGTACGTCATTAGTTTTTCACCTGATTTCATTCCGATTAAGTCACCGGAACGGAATCGGAAGGAAAAACTAACATAAAATAACTTTATCGTGAGGTCTTCATGTCGGAAGATGTACCGAGGCACCCACAAGGCCATGCGGGAGGGCGTGTGGCACGGTTTGGCGCCAGCTATCACATCGTGCGGTCATGTCGCTAGGGTTCTCTGCGGCGAGTATAATGGAACTTTGCCTCTCTAAAAAAAATGAATGCTAACCGCTTGCGCGGGTTCAGAGATTCAGCGGTGAACAGGACACCCACCCTGCAACTTGCAGACATCTCGGAACGGGATGGGGTTCATGTGGAGGGGAAGTTTGTTCCAGTGAAGGGGGGCGAGAAGAGAGAGATAGCGTGATGGAGCACACGGAGGAGGCGAAACAGAGAGAGAGAGACAACAAAGATTAAAAACGTAGAGGGGGAGGAGCGACATGGAAGGATGCAATTTGCAATGTAAACAACTTAATAGAGTTATGTCACCATTAACATGGGGCTTCAACGGGGTCACCTTGAGGAAAGTGGGGATTAAAACGAATGTTTGACTTCAATAATATTATTTTCTACGACATGGGTGACCGACTTCCACATTAATTACGAAAAAGCGCGTCACGCAAACAATGAAAGAACACCTCAAAGCACTCCGGGAGGACGCAATTCGTGAACCGTGCAAGAAAATGGCTCGGCAGAAAGTTCGCCCAGAGGAAATGATTCACAGAGTCGCTTTCAAGGATGCGTTTCCGTGCCACTCATCCTGGTGGAATGGCTCACGTTTGCTCGACAAATTGTCCGACCATTCAGGCGTGTGCAGCCTCGCCTGCCATGCTCCAACGAAAATAGCCGTTACTAAAAGTTAAATAAAAAGTCATGTTTTTCCATTGATCTGTGTTACGTCATTTCTGTGCGATTCCAATCGTATTCATAGTCCAAATCGCCAAATTTGCGGAGCTCCGCTGCGAATGCAGGGAGAGGCCAGGAGCCAGCGACGAGCTCAGCAGCCTCCCCTCTGATTGCGCAACCCCTCAGAAATTACATTTATAACACAGATCAGTGGGACAAAAAAATCCAAATTTTTTTGTTTTAACTTTTCATAACAACTATTTTCATTGGGGGTATGACGGGTGAGGCTCTGCCTCCCCTGGCCGCACGTCTCTGGTCCTATTAGAGAATGGTTCCCGGTGGCTATTGGTTCGATTGCAAACAGAGGATAGTATCCGCGAAGATTGCTGCCCAATTTCGTTGTGGATTAGGTGTGCTGCCGTCCTTCAATTGTCCCACATCTTAGTTAACCACTGGTTGCTGATTCGGTACTGGGCCTGCTGTGTGTGTGTGTGTGCTGCTGTGCATATTTAAAGGTTCCGTCAAGCGCAATCGACAGTTGTTATGGGCTAACTGTGAGATTTTTGGCAGAGGCACCAACTGTCATTCCCACTGCCCAAATATTTAATGTAAAAACGAAGTGAAGGTTCACCCGTATAGCCTTAGCAGACTATTGGGGCAAGTGCTGGTAGCGAGCACCTATCAAGGTCGGCACGGCGCACGTGAGCGTGGGACGCCAGCACCACGCCCGGCCGCCTTTGTCTCCCGAGTAGCGATGTTTGCACACTGTACCAGGTTACTCATTTGAGGCTGAGTGGACCTAGGGGAGGCCCAGGACCGGTTCAGATATTCGTCACTGGTGTTGGCCGTGAGCGGGGTTCGTAGTGCAGTGCGCTAACCGCTACACACTACCGCTCCCCACACATTTATACACATATACACAAACACACACACATATACATAAAGATGTAGAGTACAATTTGGACAATACCATTGATGCTACCACACCTCACCGCTGCTTCTTTCCTTCCCCCTACGAGCTCCTGCAACTGTTGCAAAGTCAACATTCAAACCTCTAGGGTCAGCTCTTAAAATGTTTCATTATCTCCTTGGTTGGTGACCTCTGCACGTCAACTCCAATTCACATCTCAGTCGCTTGCCCTTCTCTGTCATCCACACACACACATTGCCCCGCACAGCAAAAGCCCTCTCCTCCACGAGTCTATCACCGATGCTTCCTTGCATGTTCCATTACAAACTTTCACGCCTCACACGATCCTGACATGACAATCCTAACCTCCATTGCATGCACTCGCACTCATATCGAAAGAAGCTTCTTCTTTTTTTTTTCCAGAAAAAGTCCAGTGCTCGAACCCAACCGGTAACTTGGGACATTTTTCATGCCGCCAAACACACACAACACCTTAACGTGACGGTTCCACGGATAAAACTCTTCGGAGTTCGCAATGCTAACAAAGCACATCTCTTAATGTGGCACATTAGGAACGGGCCACTCTTTTAATTATTTACTCGTGCAGCAAGGCAGTCAAGTGTGGTTTTGTGAATGTCCGTATGTGTTGTGCAGTACATCAATGCACGTGTGTACACCAGCATGCGATAACTCAGTTGGGCCTGTGGGTGGCTGGCAGGGTTTATTCATTCACCGGACTTGTACACCAGTCACGTGGTTAATGGCGACTCGGTTGAGGTTGTGTGTGACACACGTGCTGTTGCATTTTACAGATAACCACAATAAATGTGTTTGCCCTGCATTTGGAGCACCTGCCCACGTCCTTCATTTCGAGTGTGCAACATTAACCTTCCCTCTCTCAAAAAAACGTCAAGCTTTAATGCACATTTAGCGATGTTTACCCTTAGGGCCCAAGGCCTCGCTCCGTCTCAGATGGTCAGACTGGTAGATACTTCCTCAATGTCGGAATGAAGGAAGGCAACTTGACAGCGTGGCTCCTTATCCGAAATTGTACAATGTGGACCTGGCCCAAGTTGTAGCAAAACAGGGCTGTCTCCCAACCTCCTTGTTCACACCACAGCTGGAGGAAGGGCCTCCAATCAAGGGAACTCTAGGGAGTATTTGGCCTGCTCTTACATGCTCACCAGCCGTATCCCATCACATGCAAGCTTTCAATCTACATACCATGATGTACTCATTTATACCAGAATCAAAATCTTTGTTTAGACCGGAGGAATCCAATGAGCTAGGAAATATAAGCAAGTCACTAAATCTAAATAAGGAATACAGTAATTAATTGTATAAACAACAACAAAATAGTCCCTGACCATACCAAGGTAACACATAGTCCCTCAATAAAATGGCACGTCAACATTGAACTCTCGATGCACAGGTAAGGATCAAAGTTACAAATCACATTTGCAAATGTAAAGAGATATGGGGGGGGGGGGATTAAATAAACTTAACTATTCTTTAAAAGAAACAACAAAATAACAAAATATATATAAAACAATAAAAAATTCTCACGACGTTTCGACCATAACTCAAACGGTCATCATCAGGTGTGTCGGTTTGCATAAATTTATTTTTAAAACGGCATATTTATTTATTTATATAAAAATAACGTTTGCGTCACGCGCAACGATTGGCTGTTTGCCAGGACTAGTCCATCTATTTTTTGAAAAGAGGAGGGGGGAGACGAAATTTGTTTTTATGTATGCTGTCTGAAAGGCACTGTAAGCGTGAACAATCAATCAAGAACTGAAATGATTTATCAAATCTTTCCAATGATTGCAAGACGGAGGTTCTTTGTAAGCCATCTGGCTTCCATGAGAGATTCGTTCATGAGGCTATCCACATATACAAACACAGAGACAATTTCAACCGAGAAGATGGATTCTATCTTAGCAATCATTGGAAAGATTTGATAAATCATTTCAGTTCTTGATTGATTGTTCACGCTTACAGTGCCTTTCAGACAGCATACATAAAAACACATTTCGTCTCCCCCCTCCTCTTTTCAAAAAATAGATGGACTAGTCCTGGCAAACAGCCAATCGTTGCGCGTGACGCAAACGTTATTTTTATATAAATAAATAAATATGCCGTTTTCAAAATAAATTTATGCAAACCGACACACCTGATGATGACCGTTTGAGTTATGGTCGAAACGTCGTGAGAATTTTTTTATTGTTTTATATATATTTTGTTATTTTGTTGTTTCTCTTCAACGTGACTTTACCGAAAAAACTAAGAATATGAATTACTGCAGTCACGAAAGCTTTAAATCAAAATTTTATTCTTTAAAACTTTAGTGCCAGGTGATGGAATTGAACGGTGACCTATATATTTACAAGCCCACAGTGTCGAAGCACGACACCCTGGCACCGTCCCATCGTTATACACAACAGCAAGTGCTAACGGTAGCAACGCATTGCCTTGGAATTAGATCGTGATGATTAGAGCAAGCGCTGGAACACACCCATCGGCATGCGATGGCAATTAAACACACGGTAAAAAGTGTACATATATCTGCAAGGTTCCTTTTTTGTCACAAAGATGTTGCGAAAAAAATATAGAGCAGTCAGGACATGCCATCGCTGCTGTGGTGAGCGGTACATTGTAAGTATATATATGTATTTTTTTGCGACGCGCCCCAAATGTAAACGTTGACAAAATAAAATAAGAGCGCGCGCTCCTAATTACCCGTGCACTTTGTTAAAAATTAACATTATTGCATTTTTAGTCATTGTGGATAATTGTAACAAACAAAAAATAACCCAACAACTCCACTATCATGCCGCCATCAGACACTGTGCACAAATGATCGGTTTGTCCAATTCCGTATGTAATTTTGGAAATGTTGAATCACTTCGTTTCACATTTAAATACGGGCACAGGAGATTATACATGCAGATTCCTTTAACTTACACTAATTGCACTGGCAATTGCACACATTCGTGTTGAGAGTATAGAAAGTCTTTTTTTTATAATAATATACAAATTCGCACAATGGGTGGTTAAATCCTTCAATGTGTACTACAATTTGAAGCATACTGCCGAGGTGTGATGATTAGTACACTGGAAATGGAATCCAAAAGTCACCATTTTCTGTCTTCCAGCATGGCAGTTGAAACAATGGTTGTATATTCTTGGTTCTTTCGTGGCTTTACCGAAATAACCAAGAATATGAATCCCTGCAGTCACGAAAGCTTTAAATCACAATGGTTCTAGTTTCTTAAATCCACCCACCCGCCTCTGTTCACCCATCTCCAGTTAATCGATGGGGGGTAAATAGTGAGTGCTCCCATCTCATCCAACACATCTGGCTGGCGTGGAAGAGTAGGGGAAAATATGGGACAGTCTTGAGCTTCCACGAATAGAGGCCCTCTTACCATTAGCGATGTGAGCAAGTACCTCTGATTACCACGGTTGGCTATGTACAGTGCGAAAGAAGTTCAGCATACATACAAGTAATTGCAGGGCTGCACTTTTACCATGTATGAACATGGTATACAGGCTCACAATTAATCTCTTTCTGTTGCAAGACTGAAAAGCAAAGAATCGATGGTCTTATATATTTTGTATGTGATTGCTCTCTATAGCTAGGACTTTAACATCAGACTAGCAATTGCTAGTCTGTGTGTGTGACTATATGTAATACTCAGTACTTTCTATCCATTGTCACCCTAATAATATTTTCCCCCAATTTCATCACACACGCCTAAAGAACACGCAAACAGTTACCGAATGATTTTTTTTGAGTGGTTTAAAATGAGTTGTATTGACGTCTCAGCCGCCCGTGTTTACGTTAACAGGCTTCTTTCTTACCGTTTCATTTGCGGGACAAATGAATCAATTTTTGAAATACTTTACCTCGGCAGCGATCGGTCCACTTTTTTCATAAGCTATTTAGGATCTAGTGGCAAAGCTAGCAGGGCTGAACAGTGACCCCCCCCCACCCCCCGAGACACATTAACAGAATCAGTCTTTATACTGGAGGAATTCGATGAGCTACAAAGCTCTTTTTAACAGATGTCCAGTCGGCGTAGGTCATAAAGTTACAACAAGCAATTAAAAAAAAACGACAGATGTGCAAAGTGTAGGAAAGGTAGGCAAATTAGTGAAACATTAAAATAAAACTCAACAATTTTTTATTATACCAGGTAAAGCCCACCGAGCTACATAGCTCTTTTCAGGAACGACCTGACCGCAAATGATAGTTCAACTAAGTGGCTCATCATGTGGACATTTATAGCAGCCAAATAATCTAGACTCCAATGTTTCTAATTGTGGAGAGAAATACCGGAGAAAAAAAATCCACACGACCACGGGGAGAGAGACATGCAAACTCCAACTATACAGGTGCCAGGATTGGGATCGAACCACGGACCTTCTGCATACCGGGCGAGGGAAATAACATCTCGCCACCTTGGAGCCCCTTGACGTTATTGTGGAACCGTATATATACGCAGGGACACCGGACTGCGACGTAACATAAACCCTTAATGGAACCAAAGATCAGCTTGTGATGGAGAGAGAGAGAGAGAAAACAAAAATGCGTCTTAAAAAAACCCAATGACAAATCTGTCGGCTCGTATGATCGAGACATGCACCCTTTGCTTGGCAGTTCACAAGCAAACGATGTAAACATTATCCCTGTGTTCATTTAATAATTTAACCTCTGTTATAATTGCAACTTCTAATTGGGAAATTATTCCCGGCATGCTCTGCTTCAGCAGTACGGATGACCGCAGACAAACATAGCAATTGGAAGCCACGTGGATAAAAATGCTGCTTTCAGGCCATAAATGTGGACTGGGATGCGACAATCCATCCGGCTCTTTTCCATGAGCTGATGTCATCGCTCCAGCTTCTCATCATGGCTATTCCTATGAGGCACGTTCCCTCATTTGGCAGCCACTCCACCATCATCAGTCACGACCATCAGCCATCACCATCCCTGCAAGTGACTTCTTCTCTTGCCCAAACCCACTTCCTTTTTCTTAACAGTCAACACGATGCCTCTAATTTTCCTTTGTTCTGTGGTCTACGTGTTCCTCTTTCTGTTTCTCAGTGTCATTCCAAGAACGCGCAAATCCGTGCTTCTTTGCAAATTTTTCAGCTTGCGTGTTGTTTTCTTTTGTCAGTCATAGTTACCGATGTATGTACTCGTGGTTAACATGGACTTATTAAAAAAAATGCTTCTTTCTAATCTTTTGGTGTATTGATTTTCTTTTGCAACACTGCCTAATATCATTATTTTCATCATCATCATCATCCTCCTTCATTATTTATACATCTCAAGGTCCCAGAACAAAGATTACTTGAGATAATTACTCAATAAGGAAGTGACTGAAGAACCAAAAAAACGAATGAGTGGGACGATGTAAACACGAAACGGGAACAAACTATAAGGTTTACTTCAGACTACTCTTTCCTTTGTCTGCTTTATTTACGCTATGCATACGCAATCTGAAAATAACGTCTGAAAATGAAGACTTCGTTTGAAGCATGGTGGCTCCATTAAACACTACTTCTGGGCAAGCTATTCCACGACCTTGGCGAAAAACAACTCAAACCAGACACATGCACGGGAGAGGCTAATTTTACTGGCCGTGTCCCTCATTCACAGCTCTGGCTGCTTCGATGGCCTCGATTGAACTCCTTTTTTGTTTTAACCAGAATATCAGGACCCTTGAGGATCTTCAGATAAATTTCAGAATTCCAGATCCCCTGGCGCCCCGTGGATAAAGGATTTGCAGATAAGAGGGTGAAGCGTCAAGAGAAGTTTAACTGTCATTTTTTTGTCTGTCAGATATATTATTCTTATTTTGTCATATATTATTCAAGGGATGCTGCTGTGGTGTAACTGTGAGCATACTGTTATAGCAATGCAGAAGCTGCACTTGCAAAAAAATAGACGGTCAAAAAGTTGTCCATCTCTGTAGCACTGTTGCAGGTCATATTTGCAGGAATATATTTTGATGCGAGAACACAATGCACTTCTCCAGGTAAGACCCACTGAGCTATACATATCTTTTTCAGAAGCGACCTGGTAACAATTGATAGCTCAACGAAGTGGCGTAATCATGTGAAAATTTATATCAGCCATATACTTTAGACGCACGTTGAATCTCAATGTGGGGGGGAGGGGGGGAGAAACCGAAGGACCCAGAGAAAAATCCACACGACCGAAGAGAAAGAGACACGCAAACTCCAAATGTACAGGCGTCAGGGTTGGGATTGAACCCACGACCTCCTGTATACCAGGCACAGAGGCTGTATGATTTATAGGTTTGTGTGTGTGTTGTTTGAGATTAAGAGGCCGACGGATTGTGTGCTCCCCGTGTGACATTTGAAGCAATCGTGCAAGTTTCTTAAATCACCACCTCCCCCTTGTCCACCCAAGTAGTATACATGGGTGCACCAAAGGTCACGTTCTGTGGGGTGAAGTGTGGGCACTTCCACCTCTTCCAAGATGTGCCTGACCATCATGGAAGAGAAGGTCAAAACACCCTTTAGGGGAGTTCTATATAGCGGCTCTCTAAAGCCCCCTGCGAGTGTCAGTCCAGTGACTTGAGCAAGCTGCGTCTTTACCTTCACCAATAAATCGAGTACCAACACAGTTTGCGGGGATCTTCAACCAGCAGTAGATCGATGAAGGACCGTAAATAGTTAGGTAATCATCATATGGCAATCACTGTTCCCTATCGGCTGTCAGTGTTTGCCAACTGAGATAACAGAAATGCTAATTTTTTTTGGTGGTCAAATATCACCCCTCTCTCTCTCTCTTTTCCATCACAGGAATAAGCAGCTGGCAGCTTTTCTAAAGTCATTCGTAAATGCAAACATTCCTCATGTGTGGCTTGCCTTCAATTGGCAGAGACGTGTAATTAATTGGCTAGAATGCTCTTGATTTTGTATGCGCAAGGCCGGCAGATTGGATTTTGTGTATTTTGTAAGATGAAAGCCCACACATACAAATGCGGAGTGTATATAGTAGACCGTAAGTGATTGTCATTCATTAATCAGCAAGATGAAAGCCCTATTCATTGGAAGCTTGTGGATTAAAACAGTTTTGGACTAATGAGGGTTTCGGTTCAGATGAAAGCGCCGAAAATTATATTGTAACATCATTCATCGTGAGGATTAAACAGTTTGGTCACCAATCAGTCAGGTGAATGTGTGGGACACAATGGATGATTGTTTTACAATGGCCACATTCATTCCCCAACAGTTGGCAAGATTACGGATACAATCAGTCAATGATTCTCGTTGGGGCCCGTGGTTATGTTCTTAGGCCATGGTGGCAAAGAGATGTTATCTGCCTCGCCTGGTATATTTGGAATTAGTCTGTTCTCTCCGTGGTGGCGTGGATTTTTCTCCGGGTCCTCCGGGTTTTCCCTCCACATTTAAAAAAAACGTACGCTTAGCGTAATTTGGCCTGTTAGAAATGTTTACGTGATAAGCCACTAAGTTGAGCTATCTTTCGTGGCCAGATCGCTTCTGAAAAAGAGCTATATAAAATAAAATTGTTTATAGTTTTCAGTATAACAGCAAATGTCAATAACGAAGGGAATCATAGTATAGTAGATTGGGAAAATTAACCAGCCAAAACGTCATTCTTGAAACATTAAATTCTCATGTAGTGATAGGAATGACGCGCTAAATAACTTGGCATTTAGCATTCGTCCCAGGTAAAACGGAGAACCAGGTATCTCTGCTGACGATGACGTTATGTAATCTGTATCTAATGAAATGTATGCTATTTATAGGTACTTGATTCTGGGGTGCAGAGGTGGCACAGTATTGGAAGCACTGCGCTTTGAACAAAGCGACCTGAGGTTGCTTCCTGGCCAAGCTAACATCGGTGGCGAGTGATATGAACATTGATTGCCCCCCCCCCCTCTATTCAATGACATACACTGATCAGCATGGTGAAGTATGGTAAACGAAAAATATTCTTAACTGCAATGGCATCGGGAAGAGTTCATTAATTGGTAGATTGAGAATGGCTCTGATTTATTTAGATTTTTTTACTTGATTCATTCATTGTGCAAACATGTATGCTTTGTTCTTAGATAAAAAAAATATTGTAACATGTTTTCCTGCACTTATTTGGGTCTGCTCTCTTCCGCAACATATACTTTTAATTGCAGTATCCCCTTTCATGAGCGAGATACTGTCTCACTGGCTTTGGAGTAGTTTTGTCAATGAAAGTTGGCACAAATAATTATATTATTTATCTCATCGTCTCTTCGCGAGTGAGGATTGTAGGGATAATCGGTTTGGGGTTGGGGTTGCCACCTGGCCCGGTTTCCCCCGGCATTTCATCCTGTGAAATATGCATGTCTTCCAGGAACATACAACTCCCATTTTTAGTCAGTTGTGTATAAACACGCCACTCCAGAAAATGCGTTTACATTTCCCACAATGCATTTTGCATGTATTATGAGAAATGCTTCTTCCTACGATGTGTCCTGGTAAGGTTTGTTGTTTACATCACCTCACAGGTGACAACCCTAACTCATGTATGGTGTTTGAACAACACATCAGACACCATTTCGCACTGCTGATAATGGGATTCGCAAATAATTTGGTTGCAGATAAACAGCATTGTACTCTCCATACACATTAGCAATGCCTTTTTTCCCCTCATATTTCTTTTTTTTTTTTAAATAAAACTTTGATCTGCTAGATTACAACAAAATAAATGACCACATCTCTCGACACGTGGGATAATAAACATCATCTCAAGCATTAAACAAACAAAAAACCCCACACTCGCAACCACTCTAACACTGAGCATATGTGCGGGTAAAGTCGATGAGTTCTTACTCCTTAAACACGCCATTTAAAATGTCATAAACACAGCTGCCAGTGACAATATCCAGATAGCAATGCACGACCTTGAAATGGACACACACGAACGCCTTTTATATTATTCATAATAAAGGTTTTTGGGTTAGATCGCGTAAGTGTAAATGTTGTGTCGTAACCCTCCACCACCCGACACAGCCGGTAAGGTTTGTCATGTTAACAACGCGCCAATTATTTATCACTTCAGCCCACCATTCAAGGCAAATGGTCCAATGATGCTGGATGTAATTACCAGCGAAACGTCGTACAAGTCAAATTGTAAATGGTGCGGATTTAGTCTCCATCACAGCGGTGGGCTGAAGTAGTAAACTCATTGGCGCGTTTTGCTTACGTGACAAACCTTACTGAAAATGTCGGGTGGTGGAGGGTTACGACACATTTATACTTACACTATCTAACCCAAAAACCTTCATTATGAATAATATTGGCCGCGAAAGCCTGCGTGTCAAATTGCCTTTCATATTAGAGACCAGGGGTTGTCCGGGGGTACCTGTGGCGCCCCTCACAACCATTTACGGCCTTCGGCCAGGAATGTCACGAAGAAAATTGCACACGAACGACGCAGTCACGCAAGCACCCGAAGCTCTGTTTTGAAGTTTTAAAATGAAACATATTTTGAATTTCCATTTAAAGCCTTCGTGACTGCAGGGATTCATCTTCTTGGTTCTTTCGGTAAAGTCACGTAGAAGGGAAATAATAACATAATAAGAATAAAACATAATGAAATAAAATTCTAATGACGTTTCGGCCACAACACAAGTAGCCTTCCTCAGGTGAAGAAACAGAACTGTCGGAAAGACTGCTCCAATGAACACTGCTAAGCTTGGCAGCGTATTTTTAGCTGGGTGGGAGGAGCAGAGCGCCTTGACAAAGGAGTTTACATATCAACAGAAGAATTTAGGATTGAAGTAACTTTGTTAATGTGAGAGATTATCAGGATGTTAAAGTCAGAAATTAGCATGTAACTGGGATATTAGCATGATGTTTGTGTGATGAATTAGCACGTAACTGGTCACAGAAGTAGCTATGTTAAAGTCAGAGTTTACATATCAACAGAGGCATTTAGTATATTGACGCTAAAGAACTGCAACTATATTGATGTAGTTTATATTTAGTCATTTCACATCGGTTTATTGTATGATAGTTGGGTAGTTGCACTAACATCATGCTAATCTCCCAGTTACATGCTAATTTCTGACTTTAACATCCTGCTAATCTCTTACATTAACACAGCTACTTCAATGCTAAATTCTTCTGTTGATATGTAAACTCCTTTGTCAAGGCACTCTGCTCCTCCCACCCAGCGTAAAAGACGCTGCCAAGCTTAGCAGTGTTCATTGGAGCGCTGTCTTTCCGACAGTTCTGTTTCTTCACCTGAGGAAAGCTACTTGTGTTGTGGCCGAAACGTCGTGAGAATTTTATTTTATTATGTTTTATTTTTATTATTTTATTATTTCCCTTCTACGTGACTTTACCGAAAGAACCAAGAAGATTTTTTGAATTGTATTATGTTTTTAATTAGATTATTTTATTTCTTCATTAAAAGCTTATATCATTTTACATCAGGAATACTTAATTGAAAACGGCATTTCGTGTGAATTTCCTCTCGTCGTTAAGTAGATGGCCTTGCTGGGGGTTTGGTTCGATGCGGACTTTCACCCGCCCCTCTATAGCCCCGACAAGCGTTGGTTGGCTGCTTGGTCCCGGTCACATGACACACTTTCACCAATCTGTGCCATGTTAGTCACAGAATGACAGAATGACAGAATCACAGACCTGGGTGTTTACATATGAGGATTATTCAGCACTCTCATTACAGCAATTCCAAGCTCACTCTGCATTGTTGTGGAGCATCACATGCAATAATGTATACGTGTGTGTGTGTGCATATATATACAAAGACCCCCCGTGTCACTGGTGCAGGCCACCTGCCGCCTGGTGTACCGTGCTGGCCTTCATAGGTGCTCAGTCACAACACTTGCCCCAGCAGTCTGTTAAGGCTGTACTGGGAATCTTTGTCTTTGTACTGGAGCCAGAACCAGTCCACGTTCAAGTTACTCAAAACATTTGGATCTGTTCCGTGATTTCATTCCGGCGGGCCTTTGCCAATTGGCGTGGCCTCAAAGTGCACCTAGCCTGGCACACATTGCTGTGGTTGCGTCACTGTCGCTTAGTGGTGATTTGTGGCTGTTGCTATCGTTATTGCTGCCGTGTTGCACGTGACACAGAGTGCTTCTAATTTGATTCCGTAATTGTTATGCGACGATGCTGTTTCACAATCGTCAGACATGTGCGGTGTGTAACCATGTAATTTGTGTTCAGAGGGAGGCTGATGAACGGAGTAACCCAGAAGCCTAGAACTGATGTGGGGCACGAGGACTGTCATGAAAGGAACCCACGCTTGTCAACCCGTATGGTTTCTCCCGTATGATTGTACAGGGAAATTGAGTTTTCAGGTCCATGCGGCAAACAGTCGTTGCAATACGGCCAACATTTTCTTTGTCTATTTGTGTTTGTGTTTCTCCCTTGTGATGGGACTTTTGTAGGATGAACGTTGAGATTTATAAGGGCACGGAGTGACCAATAAAGTCTAAATTGGTCTGTAATAAGGTAGGGCACTGATAAGGGGTTGACAGGTATGGGAAACCCTGTTATGACCCTCACCACTCGCAGGTACATCGTAATATTTTATGACCTCATTTTGTCGAGCGAATGTATCCACACATGTTCAGCATTGCGGTTGCCGTACGTTATTGATATTTTAGGAGAGACATCCTTTACACATGCTGGGAAACATGAGCGCACATTGAAGGTCTTTTTTTTAGGGCCCTCTTTAAATGTTTCGCATGCCTCGGTATCCCCTTATTTATTTTTTAGCACAAACCTCATAATTCGCCCTGAGCACTGTGTTTAAGCACTGTTACGTTGCACATGGTGGTATGACGGCAGCAGATTTTGAGATCCAGTTTGAGATGCCAATGTTCTGTAGCCAAATTACAAAAAAAAACAAAAGAACCTTTCACTTGCGCTGCACGCATGCAGGACTGCTGTTCTACTCGGCAAGACTTGGGAGCAATCTGTTGAGATATCCAATAAAGTAGCATAACTCCCTACAAAGGGGGGGGGGGATAAATAAATCACGTATAGTTTTTGAACACTTTCCAACTAAGTTTAAAAACGTCTGCCACTGCCTGTCTGTAGTGGGGTACACTATCGTACGCATAAAGATAATGCAATGGGAGAGCAGTACCCAGAAGCAGATGCGCAGAACTACCTCTGAAATACCTTCAAGTGACCTATTATCCACATTCTGGGAGAGCATAATATTTGTCACGTGATAGCCAAACTCATATTTAAATTCACAGACCTGGAATCTAGCCAAATCAAGTTAAAACCCAAATATACCATCATGTGATGTTTTTTTTGGTGCAGTCATTAGTGACAGGGCCCAGATCATCAACTGACGACATTTGAGAACCGAGTTTAATCGCCGAATCACAGACACCTGCCTGGATTCATATCCAGGATCTTGATGGTGCCAGCTCAGCGCTCTGACCTGTGAGCTACGCGGCCACTTCAGCCATCTACGTTATCACACAAACATTGGAACACGCCAACGTACACACACACACATGCGTGCACACACACACACACAAAATTTGGCATTATCCCCCCCCCCAAAAAAAAAAGTCTCAAAGCATCCTTGTCCCAAGCCACCCATACGTAGAGTAATTCCGCTTTTCAGTGGTGCAGTGTTATTCTTAACAAGTGCATTTTTGGCATGGTGAACAGACTACAATTGCTGGCTTTGTAGTTCTCACTGGTATGGTTTTTTTGTATACGGTAAAAGCCCCAGCAAGAGCATTGCAGCACGTCAGTGAGTCGTTTACACCTGAGAGAGAGAGTAAGCTGCAATGGCCATTTAGGATTTATAAATTCACAACTATGCAGTCGATATGTCAACGGCTTCTCTGGTATAACCTCCATACGTTGTCATTTACTGATGTCAACTGATACACGGACTCCTCCACTTACGAACATTCGACTTACGAACTTTTATAGATACGAACAAACCTGTCTGTATGTCCAGTTGCCTGTTCGGACCGAGTTTTTCAAGATGGCAGAGATGAAACGTGAGCACCAAATGGAATTAGCATCAACATCCACCGAACATAAAGAACCTGTGGCATCTATATCTGCGGAACATGAAGAACCAGTGGCATCTACGTCTACAGGAGATTATACAACGTTTAAAGCCGTTCCCCGTGTTTAGTGTACATGCCGTACACCATGTTTGGAATCGACAGGAGGAAAGTTTGACTTTTGGACAAATCAACTTACGAACAGACCTCTGGAACCTAACTCGTTCGTACGTATTCTTTGGTTCTTTCGGTAAAGTCACGGAGATAAAAAATAATAATAATAAAGTGAATAAAAATGACAATAATAAAAATAATAAAATAAAAACCACGACGTTTCGATTGCAACACAAGCAGTACGTACAAAGTGCTGACGACTGCTTGTGTTGCGATCGAAGCGTCGTGCTTTTAATTAAAATGTTATTGTTTTTTTTTATTTTTTTTCATTTTTATTCACTTTAATATAATTTTTCTTCTATCTACGTGACTTTACCGAACGAACCAAAGAATATGAATTCCCGCAGTCACGAAGGTTTTAAGTCAACATTTCGTTCGTAAGTAGAGGCGTCTCCGTATGAACGACACAGAAGAAGATTCCGGTCGACCGCCCACGCCTACGCTCCACAATTCGTGGCTCGACCTTCGGTGACGAGGTAAAGTCCGAATTAAAGCGGGATTCCAATAATCCACAAGTCCCCGGTATTCGTGGATTATTGGCTGTTTGCGTCTTCCACTCCTCCCCCCCCCCCCGTAATCTGTAGCACACCGCGATGGATAGAAAACTCTTCGTGGACCCAAAACCACAAGGAGGCAGGGGCTGGGCTAACACGCAGGAGCGGAGCTGCAAGACCAATGCAGAGATAAGGCTTGCATTTATTTTTTTAATTTTACTTGAGCACTTTCTATTGCTTCGCAATTGCATCAGCACAGGCGAGCTGCGTTGGTGTGATTGGTTGAGTAGAATAAAAAGTGTAGTATTTTGTCGTCGCGATTTGTAATTGCGTCTTGTTCAGCGGATCATTATTGGAGTTCCGATGTATTCAACTTTGAACCGGCTCTCGGATGCAAAACTGCAAATTCAACTTTTGAACATCGATTTCATGTTATAATTAATCATCAGCTGTGATCAATTCAATCAACCAATCTTCATTATGCGTCCATAATAAAGGTTTTTGGGTTAGATCGCGTTTATTTATAAATGTGTCGCAACCCTCCACCACCCGACACGGCCAATCAGCAAAAAAAGTGTCACGTTGACAAAAGACAAATAATTCACTACTTCAGCCCACCGGTGTGTTGAAGAGTTAATCCACATTTACAGTTTGAGTACGACGTTTCGCTGGTAAATACTTCCAGCATCATCGGGCAATTCGCCAGCATCATCGGGCAATTCTGGCGAATTGCCCGATGATGCTGGAAGTATTTACCAGCGAAACGTCGTACTCAAACTGTAAATGTGGATTAACTCTTCAACACACCGGTGGGCTGAAGTAGTGAATTATTTGTCTTTTGTCAACGTGACACTTTTTTTGCTGATTGGCCGTGTCGGGTGGTGGAGGGTTGCGACACATTTATAAATAAACGCGATCTAACCCAAAAACCTTTATTATGAATAATATTGGTCGCGAAAGCCTACGTGTTAAACATTCATTATGCGTGTCAATATTGCCCTCGATATTGTCGGCATCAGTGGATGTTACAATTCACTGCTAGATGTCGGCATCCCAAAACAATCGCCATCCTCTAAGGGTCCTGCGAAGTAATAATCCATCTAACGCCTGCGCATGAGCTGATTTCATCGCTCCATCTCCTTCGGAGGATGTCCTCTCGGATGCGTTCCATTCCTCGGCTGCCAGTCCATTTGCATTTTTTTTTCTTCGAAAGCAGCAAAAGATAACAGAGATTTCTGCACGCTTTGCATGTCAAGATGACATCACCGTTGTTTTTGCACTTATTCCGCACGCAACCTTGTTCGAGCCACCAGCTGTCAAGGCAGTCGAGGTTGTGACATTTCGCTTGGGTAGCAGCAGATGAACAACAAGTCAACTGTGTTTTGCTGGCTCTGTTCTTGTTAGGACTCGTCATCCACGATTTCCTACAGTTGAGCTCGATTTTCTCTTTGGGAAGTAAGTTACTGCTCCCACTACTGTCGACGTGTCTGTGGTTTTGCTGCATCAATGGCACCGCGGCGGTGAGATGTTAACTCCCTTGCCTGGTATACAGGAAGTCGTTGGTTCGATCCCGACCCTGATGCTTGTGTGTTTGGAGTCTCCATGTTCTCCCCATGGTCCTCTAATTTTTACCTCCACATTTAGAAACATGCGTTTAGAGTATTTGGCTGCTGTAAATTTCCACATGATAAGCCACTTCATTGAGCTATCATTTGTGGCCCGGTCGCTTCTATATAGCTCAGTGGGCCTTACCTGGTCAAATTAAAATAGTCTAGTTTATAGGTTGTTTCATGAACGCGGAGAAAAATGTCAGAAACTGTGCCGAGCACGCGGGACAACCTGGAGCACATCAGAGAGTGGTTTTAGTAGGGAGATGAGCTTGTCTGGAATGTGGATGGTCCATTAAGGACACGCAAAACTGCTCCATAGGTCCAGCACCGGTTGTGTTACCTTTGTGTGACAAGTTGGAGCTGTGACCATTTGGGATGCTTTTACTGTTTACGCTAAAAGCCGCCATTCGTAGTTTTCAAAAAAAAAAAAATGTAGGATTTCTTTGCATTGTAGGATTTCTTTGCAGTATAACAGCAGCTTCAAAATTGGTTTCCATGTTGCCTCATTACCATCTTCCTGAACACTTGATTTAAAACTGGGGGACAACATTCACGCAAGTGCATGCATTCTGTAACGCTCTCCAACGTGTGCTAGTTCGCAGAGGTGTTACATTCTTTGAGGGAATATATGGAGGTGAATGACACCGTACAGGAGACCTTGCTATAAAGGATGATGGCAGATGGTCAAAAAGAGCGACAGAGCGGCAAGCACGGAGGAGAAACGCATCCAAGAGAGATGGTAATGGGCACAACCACGGAGGAGATGGAGCAATAAAATCAGCTTGTGTCCCGGTACCAGGTGGGTTATCGCATCGCAGGATCAGGGGAGAATGTGGCTGCTTGGGGAAACCCTCATATAGCAGTTTATCGACCGTGGACTGATGATGATTATGCAAAAGTATCATACACGTGTAGTGTTCATAGTGAGCTCATAACTCACTACTTGTTACGGGGGAGTTTGTGGCATGAGCTATGCAGTGGCCGTGTGTCACATCCTGTTAGGTTTCACAAGTCATGCAATGGCTACATTCACACCGAAGCACTTATTCTGAATACATTTTGTTCTGAACGAACAAACCGTGCCGCAGAAAATAATACAACTCGTTGGCAGAAGTGTAAAAAAAACACTGCTGATCTTGCAAATCAACCAGAGACAATAACTGCGTCCTGCTGGATTAAATGTTTATTACTAATATCGCTGTGCATAATTATAACGCCGTTAATGTTCTTGGCTTAGCTCTATACTGCTAGGCCAATGCCTGAAAAGATAAATGGCGTAGTCAAATTCCACTCGGGGAAACAAATAAGCATCCACGGACACATCACACGGGCAGTGCACGCAGAGAGTTTCAGTAACTACTGGAATGTTCTTCCTGTTATCCACAGTATTTTTTGTGGATAATTGGGAGTCACGTGGATAAACAAAAAAAAATTCAATTATCAGCAGGCTATCCACAGCTTTGACTGGCACTTTTTTCATTTGGGAAAATCCCATCGTATATTTTAATGTTGGGGGTGATATGTGGAGTTCATTCGGCAAATTCATCCTGTTATGTGCAATCACTTGTGCTTTCTTTTTGTGGACAAGTAGAGTTGTGTGGCCAATTTTCACCCGATTCTCAGTGGGCTGCTCGTGGATCTTGAACGCGCCTTTGTTTCGGCAACACGCTCTTCGGGGACGTCACGTCGTAACTCCTATTGCCCACAAATATGTCGCGGATAAACTAACAGAACAATTATAATTTTAGCAGGTAAGGCCCACTGAGCTCTGCAGCTCTCTTTCAGAAGCTCAATGAATTGGCTTATCACGTGGAAATGTACAGCAGCCAAATACTCTAAAACGCGTGTTGTTGATTCTAAATGTGGAGGAAAAAACCGGAGGAACCTGGAGAACGATCCAAGCGACCATAGGGAAAACATACAAACTCCAAATATACAGCAGCAGCAGGCATCAGGGTTGGGATGGAACCCACGACCTCCTGCATACCAGGTGAGGCAGATGTGGTCTTTCCTACACGTGTGATGCATATCCCTTTTATTCTTTACACATGGCTGATTAATTCACTTGCATTTTAATCCGTCCTTTCCATTATTACTTTGTTTCTTCGGTTGGAATTTCTGAAAAAGCCGCAAGGGTTATAACCTGCAAGGTCTTCCCAAAAAGCAAAAGCAAAATAGAGGCCTGAAATATTTTCTCAGAGGGCCTAGGTAAATAAACTATGTTGTTGTTTTACTAATGTAAACACAATGCTCACTCTGCTAAATTCTTAATTCGTTCCTGACATCTCTGTTCCTTGGAAGTTGTCTGAGTGAACAATTCCCGGTGGTCATCGATGATATTACAGATAGGGTCCCCGAAGATCACTACCTACTTCGGCATTGGTTAAAGGGCAGTTATACTCCACTATAATTATACTAAATCTACGGCAACCGCTGGCCCCTGACTCAATGCTGAGCATGCGGCTCACGCGCTGCTGTGTTTTTAAAAAGGTTCTATCGTCAGCAAAAAATAAATCTGCATTCATTTCACCTTTGTTGAAGAGAGATTACTGCAGTCTGAAAGATATGATTATTTTTGTTCAAAGTGTTGTCCCTTAGCTGTGTCTAGACAAGGTTTGCGGTGTTCAGATACTCACAGTAGGTTGCACCCTTGGGTCACGATGGAATTAGTGTTTTGTATGAACATCGGAAACATTAATGCTGAGAAAATGCTCTGCTATAAACACTGCTGAAAGCTCAGTGTAAATCACCACAAGTGGACTCTTGCACAGGCCATGTAAGAGCACCGGAAACTCGATGACCTCAACAAACTGGTGAAATATATACTTTTTTTCAGAAAATGCTGCACTTCCTTGCATTTTAGTTGAGATCATTGTTCCTACGATTTGCGTCAGCCAGAGTTTCAAAGAAACACATTCTTTTTTAAACATCATATTCCAATTGTTCTCTGGGAATATTATCGCCAGTGAAACAAGGACACTGTGTAAGGATGAGATGAAAAGACTAAATGTGATTGATGTGGTGCGACAGAAGAATGGAAAGAGCGAGCTCGCCTGAAAGAAGCTCCCAACATACGGAGTCAAACATGGTGGCGAACAACACGCGGCACAACCCAAAATCACATCAGCGAGCTATTCAAAATAAAACTACAAATATCGTTCAGGGTTTGTAATTGCATTGTTTCTATTTCCTGTATAATTTGTACCATTCTGTCACGTTCGCCAAACAAAGATGCAACATCCGCATAGCATTTGCGTGGACCGCTGCACGGCAGCTTACAACCGGCAAACCCTACGCAGTGGTGACAACCTCACAATAAGCACAGGGCTGGCATGAGCAACGTGTCCTTACATTACGCTGGTCGGAGGGCGAGGGCAACCGTTGACAAGCCCACAGCTTTGAATGTGAGCCACAGCTGGCACTGCTCCTGAACGGTGTGTTTATCGCCAGCCCTGGACCTCAAAGCGAATGGAAATTGGAGGCGATATCAAAAGGCCTACACGATGATGTGTTGAATGTGCGGGAATCGTGTTTGGGGTGGGGTGGAGGGGTGTGAAAACGGGTCATTGTCGCAGGCACATAAACAGCGCGGAAGGGGGAGAAAATGGGGGATGACTCACGCTCTGGAGGATTTGCAAATTAAGAACGGTGCTGTCGTTTATCTTTTGATGAGGATTAATTCCCTCTTTAATTAGCTTTATAATGTACATCTGATGAGCGAAATTGGAAAACAACGTGACATCAACGTTCCACAATACAGGGCCATTTACACCTGTGGCTGCCTAACTTCCACTAGAAATTACCGTATTGATACGCGTACATTTCAATCGCATGAAGTTACATAAAGCGCGTAGCTGCTTCCGAAAGTGACCCCCTTTTGCTCGGGCACACGCGCTGCCAATCTTTCATGATCGTAAACAAATGCAAAAAAATGTGCTTCGCTGACAAAATGCGAATCCTTGCAGCAGGTGGTTGCAAATTTATGCAAAAAAATATATATTTATTATTGGCATAAATAGCAACGAAAAGCAGCGGCCCGTTACGTGCAAGATGATGAGAGATGCCATGCGAGCTCACCGCTTTCTGACGAACGCATTTCGTGCAGGTGCACGATTGTGTGCAGCCGACGCGACTTTTGTAACGGAACGTGCTCCACCCGGCATTAAAATCTCTTTGTCTTCCTTTGCACAGTGCAGTAGGAGTATTATTGATCTGTACAGAGATCATTGGAAATAAGGTCTTGTGGCCAATCCCTGCTTAGAAAAACGTAGCAATCTCGCGCAATTTTCCCAGACAAATTTGACCACGGTGTCGGCACACAATGCTCCAGTCGTTTTATTGTCATGGGATCTTCCACATCAATAGGTTAGAGCAGACGTGCATGTAGCCTGCAAAGGACGGGCCGGACTTCTGTGGTAAATTCCTCCCACGAGGGCTTAAACTACATTTTGTTTACCGGCAAACCCAAGACTTAAAAGGAAAATGCGCTAAGCTTCCCGGCCTCCGCCAAATATTCGCTAGCGCTCGGGGAATGCGCCGCCCGTCTGCAAGTGCACACTTGTAGCGAGGTTAGGGTGGAGAGCGGCGGCGAGATTAGCCTTCATTCTTCTGGAGAAAGAGAGAAAAAGAAAGAAAAAAAAACGATTTTCTCCGCAGCTGTTTCCCCCGGCCGGAGATGT
The DNA here is from genome assembly GCF_048934315.1 of Petromyzon marinus. Classification (NCBI taxonomy): domain Eukaryota; kingdom Metazoa; phylum Chordata; class Hyperoartia; order Petromyzontiformes; family Petromyzontidae; genus Petromyzon; species Petromyzon marinus. The sequence continues at coordinate 12,456,067 of NC_133705.1, forward strand.
CCGGCAGAGAGTTTGCATCGTGGCCGAGCGGCAGCGGGATTGGCGGTTCAAGTCGGAGTTGGTCGCCCCCGGTTAATACTGCGGGGCTGTGTTAACCGTGAAATGCTTCGGCACAGCGTGCGTTCGCGATCTCGTGGCGTCATTCCAAAAGCAGTAGGCCCACTGTCCCTCGTTGCCCGGTGTCATCGTCAACATTTTCCATATTTCAATATTACTCGCAGATGACCGCGGGGGTGTGTTAACGGTAAAATAATTGCGCGCAGCGCGCATTCGCGATCTCGTTACTTTCTTTCTAAAAAAGAGTCGTGTTGTACCGGTGTCATGGTCAATTTTTTTTTCCAGATTTGAAAATTACTCGCAAATTACTCTAAGTGGGCAAAACCACAGAGGAACTTTGCCCCCTTACTGGTGAACTATACCCACTTGTGAAAGGTGTTTTGATGAATTTGTTGGGTTTTTCGTGAAAGACAGTGCCTTCCTAATAGCGTTTGTGCTCTAAGAATAGCGCAAATACCAAAGCAAATGTACAGCATTTGCCAATCTATTTTTTTACTCCCGCAGTGCAGTCGTATAGCACCTCCGATGAAACTAAACGTTAGCTCCAAAGCTGTTTGTCTGTACCAAGGGTAATTCTCTAAAAAAGGTCTGCATTGCAAAATGCATAGCAGAATCATTGCCACAGAAATACAAAACACGTATGATAATAACTTGAATCTTCGATGGTCACATTTGCATATACAGTACTATAACATGTGGCGGTAAAAGTTAAAAATGCCATGCGAGTTTATAGTTTGGCTGTGACATCCCTTGGTATGCTTGTACAATGGAAATACTCGTGTTTGCTTCATTGCTCTGGATTTTTTTTGCGACAATTAGCTATGATTTTAAGTCCGATTTAAAGAAAGTTCTCAAACAGCATACTGCTTTCTGGGAAGGGAAAAACATATCCCGCGATTTTTTTGTATTTTTTTGTGTGTGCAAAACATTGCTTATAAATGTACAGTATTGGGGTTGTTTTCCTCCCACCCACAATGGGAATCAAGACCTCTCTGTTGCTTCTATTGGTTTAAACCACCTTGCCGTTTGACAGGTGTGACCGATGCTCGCATCGTATTTGTTAACCCTTTGAGAAACTTGCGGGCGCACATCACAGGGCACAGCATGCTTCCGAATCGCTGTTAAGCCGCAGCGTTGCGGTTGCTTTTCTTCTTCTCATTTTATACCGCATCAAAGAAATACACAAACTGGCACGGAGGCGCAGAGGCGATGCAGCACATGTCGGAGCAGCGGTGAATGTTTTTTGTTGTTGCTGTTGTTGTTGTTGCCGAGGCGAGAGCAAGTAAAGCAAAGAAGCCCTTACCTTCTCGCTAAACGTTATTTCGTAATCCAGGATGACGCTGTTGGGATGCTTCGGCTCTGACCACGACAGGGCGATGGCGTCTTTAGATATTCGGTTTTGACGAACGTCCAATATTTGTCCCGGTGCTGAAAAGCATAAAAAAGTTAAAACAAAAAAAATCCGGTTACTCAATCTACTTTGTTTTCTGGCTTCTTGAATAACAATGACAAATATATATAAAAAATATAATCCTGTTACATTCATCTACACGGATTATAATGTGACAGACAACACACAGATAAAGATCCCCCCTGTGTAGCCTACACATGCAGTTGGGGACAAGTGCTCTTAGCGAGCTCCGATGAAGGCTGGCCAAGGGTTGGTGTGGCTAGCACCGGACCACCCCTGCTGCCTTTGTCTCCCCCAGTGCTCATGTTGACGTACCTCAAAAGGTACTGACTTAAGGCAGAGTCAACCTTGTGGCGGGGAGGGGGGGGGGAATGCCCAGGACCAGTTCAGATATTTGCAACTGACGAGCAGGAATAGAACTTGCGTTGCCGGAAAGATAGTGCAGTGCGCTAACCACTGCGCCACCACTTCACAGAATACGTACTGTATATATATACATAGCACACACACACACAACAACAACAAATAGGACATTAGAGGTGGCCGGTCAGCATCCCAACTCGATAAATAAATGGCATGTTCAGCTCTTGAAAGCTGCTATCTTGAACTTTGTTGGTTTGACGAATCAAAAATTGTACCTTCAGCTTTTGCCGCAAAGTTCTATTTATTATGCCGCACGACACGTTGCGGGGAGGCAGAAATGCGCAAAAAACTCATTACTTAATTCAATTCACCTTTGCCACGGAAGAAATCATCGCGCTCTTTAGGGAACGTACACGCGCGTTAACACGTTTGAGCGATAATGAATTGGGGTTCTCGCGCTCCCGACGCCGTCCTGCTGCGTGGGGGGAGCGGTTGTCGCGTTGACGGGGGATGCGTCCCGTCCCCCTCGCATCTTCAACATTCCCCTCGTGCTATTTCCGCGGGTCACGTAACAAAAAAAAGAAGTGATTTGATTCGCAAGTGATTTAGCTCCCGTTTTGTTAAAATCCCTTAATGCAATTTTGGTTTCTTCGGAAGCATATTTGTTTTATTGCTAAACTCCAACTTTCAATAAACACAGTCGTCAGTGATGGTTTGTTGGCAACAGATGCTGTTTTGACTATTCAGCCAAACCGTCCACCCCACCCCCATCAATTTGTATTTGTCCTGCATTTATAGCGCAAAATTATAGCGCAGAGAAAACTACCCAGACGTAGAAGAGCCAAATAACTATTTTAATCAAGCTAAACAAATACATATTTAACGGTGGATGTGCGTGCGGACTGAAGCCCGAGGTATGGCTGCTGCTATGTTTCACAAATCGACTGGCAAGTGAGATTGTATTATTTCCGTTTCAAAGTTCAAAAGGCAAAAAAAGTGCGCGGTGCGAATTTGAGCAGAGGAGAAGGCCGATGCGCCGAATGGCATTAAGTATTTACAAAGAGGCGATCGAGACTTGGATTCCTTGGATTGATTGATCTATGGCTTAATTTGCATCGGGACATTCCAATGCTCAATTCCAAAGACGAAAGGAAATCCATGCCGGTAAACTTTCGCAGCAGCAAGTGCGGTTCCTTACTGTCTACTAGGGAATACAAAACTACTCTATGAAGGTAGAAAGACCAGTTTACATGGTTTGGTTTGATAGTTTGTGTAATCTTGGACACTTTGAAAGGAAACTTCGTCTCGAACGGCTGGAACTGACAATTGAAGTCAGCACTCGCTGGTAGTAATAGCTCTGTTTGTCACATGCTATATGGTCACTTCAGGTATTTTTTTTCAAAGTAACCAAACATTATTAGTTTAAATTACCAAAACCTCAATTCTCTATATGGGCAAAAAGAGCTCAACACATTAATCAATAGCAATACCTGAAGAGGGACAAAAAACCCCCCAAAATCTTATAGCACGTAAAAAATGTACATGCTATTAAGAAGGGCCATTTCCTGAAACGTAACCTATTATATATTTTATTATGTATTGGCATCAGAGCAATGGACTCATCGTAACCCGGGTTCTTTGAACAGTGTGCTAACCACGGCGCCACCGCTCCCCCACATAGATACGAACTAATATTGGTACGTGGGGCATTACGATTGTGGTTTGAATGCCATGTCAACTATGCAAAAGAGCCAGATAATGACCTTCATTCAAGTTTCAAAGATTTTATATTTTATATCTATAAAATCTGCCAGAATAGAAATTGTGAACGGCAATTTACCGTTGGTATGCTGCTGTGTCAGAGTGGATTTTATTTTCTTGCTGATAAATGTGTTTATCACTACACATAGTCGTCACTGCTGACATGCGTTCATGAGCAACTTAATGCGTAATGTTGCTGAATCTTTAATAATGTCTAACAGTGCTGCGATGTTTAATATCAAACACAGTGATTTTTTTAGGCATATTTTACGGTACAATTAGATTATTATTCTCCTTAAAACATCTGAATATGTGACAATAACAGTGCACACCACTGTGATGAGTCGATTTTCATTAGATAATAGCTTGATATTTACTAAGCAACAAGTGCAATAATCTCTGTCTCAGGTGTGATGAAATCCTTTGCCATTTTAATCGGATATTTCACTTCCTTGCTCAATGTCCTTTATTCAAACAGAAGATGAAATAGACCCATTGATATACACACGAAACGTCACTCTCTCTTTTTAAGATCAACCTGGGTAAATATCCCCGCGCGATGTTGATCAATTTACGATAAATAAAGTTTACAACTAGAATGGTAAATAGCCTTTGCGCATTAGTCGTTTGTAAACAGATTTTCTGAATAAATTGACAGCGTGGTGGTTATACGATGTCGTCAATTTCTGACAGCATGGGAGTTACACGCGTTACAGATTGTAACATTATAATCATTAGAGAGACATGCAATAGGATTGAGTTTACCATAGTCTAATAAATGTATTCATACATAATTTGCATCAAAGCACAAAGACAAGGTTTTAAAAATGCGAAATACAAAGATAAGGGAAACGTATGTTGCGATTATCGTCGTTTCAAACTGTATTGCAACGCAGCATGAGCAATTACATTGTGGCAACCCTACTTCCCATGTGCCTTCTCAAAGATGTACACTCACGTTGATGCGCTGCGCTATTATCAATACACTGAACGCTCTCCCCGTAAATCTGGCTTGGTGGCCTCGTGTTAGAACCAGCAGCTCGTAATCGGAAGGTCGGAAAATTAAAATCTTGGTTGGAGGTTGGCTCAGCCCATCATCTCTCCGGATCAATAAAAGGAGAAGCACTCAGTAGGGAAGTCACCGGCAGTGTTCAATGGGTAGACTCAGCCCTGCAATTTTAATTAGGAATTTGCTGGCTCAGAGTTGTAAACATGAGATGAGCACCACTCATTCATGCACTATCGATTTGACAATGCGTAAAGATACAGACACACAATGGAAGCGATCACTCCTTCCGCACGCCAAGGTGAAATGTATAACGTGTGTGTGTATATATAAATCCTTCACGGGGCACCCCTGCAAAGTGTTCTCTCGATCTAAGCGACGCGCACTCAGACGACGCAAGGAACGTCTTCAACTTTCCCGCAAGCACGGTTGGCTACATACGGTGCAAAAGAAGTTCAACACACACGCACGCACACACACACACACACACGTACAACTGGCTACGGGACGTCGAGCCGTCGTCGTTGCGGGTTCCAGCGCGAAACAGTGTTCACTCACCCGCGGGATTCATCGTCAGCCGAATGGAGGCCGACTGTGGCGGAGCCCGGGTCAGCTCGGAGACTCCGTTGGTAGCCCGCACCTCGAACGTGTAGTTGGTGTGGGCGGCGAGCCCCGTCACCGTGACCCTCCGCTCCGTCACGCCGGACTGGCGCGGGGCGAAGCGCACCTCGGCGCCACACGGCAAGCATCGGGGGCTCCCCGCGGCACCGCTGCTGCCATCGTCGCCGCTGGCCGGCAGCGGCTCGGCGGGCGCGCACACTCGACACGCCACGCTGTAGTTGAGGTCGCGGCGGCCTCCCGTGTCGCTGGGCGCGCTCCACTCGAGCACGAGGCACGTGGCGTTCATGCTGGCCATGAGGGCGCGCGGCAGAGACGGGGGCCCTGCGCACAGCGACGCGGTGGGGGGGGGGGGGATGCATCCCAACATGCCGCCGGTGATCATTTTGCGGGTTGTGACTTGCTGACCACTGCCCCCCCCCCCCACACAGCTCATCGAATTCATCCTGGATAAATGCAGATTTTGATTCCCCATCATTTGCTCGTTCGTCCGTTAATTCGTTCGTGTAAAAGGTACAGGTGTGGCCTTGGAATGGCTCGCCACTGCCAGCCAAAGGGCCTCCACTCGAGGCAGCTCCGGAGAGCCCCCTTATATTGGGTGCTCATTGGTTTGTGCAAAAAGGTAAAAATGAAAGTCGAGGTGCAGCCGTGGGAATGTCACGTCAATGGGAGATGGTTGCCCAACGAATAGAAGCGTTCCCAGCTGCAGGAATGCGAATGTTTTTTTTTGTTCTGTTCGTTTGCCACCAATGTAGGTGAGTGTTGCTCAGTCACACTTTGAGTTTCCCCGAGGCCACACAGGTCGACGTGGTGAATTAGCCGTCACTTTGTGGCACTTCACCCACCGTCCCACTCCTGTGGAAGTTTCCTGGCTTGGTTGGGAAGTTGAGATTTGCGGGCTGGACTGCGACCTAATGGACTACTTTCCTTGTTTTGACAGCTTCTTTTTTTGCGGTTTGTGCATTCTGCCCTGGTGCCATTTCTTAATGTGTTTATTAATTGCCTATTTACTTTTTTTGCTTGGTAGTAGAGTTTTAATTTGATTGGTAGTGGCTATATATGGGATTCGGTTGGCACATATAATTATCGTGCTGTGGAATGGGATGTTATTAGCATCGCTTCTCAGTTTTAACTAAGATCGAGTATTGGATGGGATGCGATTAGCATGAATTTCGCAATATCAAGTTAAAGTATTATTATTATTAGAGATACAGCCCTGCAATTATTTACTTATACCACGTGTGACAGAAGGGCCTCCATTCGAAGGAGCTCAATGAAGCCCTCCTCGAGAATATTTTGGCCTACCCTTCCTTGCTGGGCAGACATCTTGGCAGCACTCATACGTCACCCGCAGCACGTGTGAATCAATATCGAGAAAACATTAAACGAAATTCCACACGGATCGTCAGAAACTTACTTGCTAGACTGCCTGACACGGCAATTTTGCTGTCCTCTCTGTATGTGTCACGAGCACACGATCTCAGTGTATTGCACAGGCCCCGCTTCCAAGGGTTCGCATTTCAGGCATGCCCGCACCGCATAAGTGACATTTATGCCAATTGTGTTTTTCATGCATTTTGATATTCGCCATCCATTACAAACATGAATGAAGCATTTTATTTAGCCTATTTGTAACGGTCACGGATCCACGCGAAGGATTTGGACAAAAAAAACTTTCACGAGAGTTGTGGGAGTTGGCTGACTGTGGAATTGTAAAAATTGCCTCTTACTCGAATGTTTAGATATCGTTTACACTCTCAATTGCAACTTTACTGCCATGGGGCTTCCCCTCGGTTGAAATGGTGCCGTGTTCCTTCTGCCAGAATAATTAAATGTATAACATGCAGCCCTTTGCCAGTCCACTGCTGTATGAAGGCATCCCCGCGGTGTATAGGTCATGGCAGTTGTTTCACCATATTTCACCACACTGATCGGCTCCCTTGTATATTATATTCACCAGCGAGCATAGCTATTAGGTTAGCTGACATACAAAAAGTGTCTGCCTCACTATAGGGCACCATAGTTTAAATGGGTTGCTCTTGCCGACAGCTTCGGGTAAATTCAGCAGCATCAGTTTAACAAGCCTCGATGCTGATGAGACCCAGAAGGTCAAATCCGGTCAAGAGTCTTACTCGTTTAAACAGATGCTGCTGGGTAATATTGGTCTGGTAAGTCAATAGGACGAGGGCTAAAATGCATTTTTTATTTATTTATACGCAGAGACACAGAGTGGAGTTGTGCTTGTATTTGCTTTTATCTCACAATCGCATTAAATACTCAGCTGTGATGTTAATGGACCTACTTCGGAGGTCCAGGCTAATAAAATCATCTCAGTTCAATAAAATCATTCAATTTATATTGACAGGTCTTTCGCTTCAACTTATGAAATAATAAATGATGTACTGTTTTGATTTGGTTACTGGTTGAAGGCATTGTGTGGTGTTGTCAAGCGATATTAGACCACACTAGCTCTCCGTCCATGGCTGTTTTGTTACAAGCCAGTTTCTGGATATGTTCATGCAGCCCAACATCATCAACATTTATGACATGATACACAATTTACAAAAACATATGTCAATCCACTGGCTAGATTAACCGGACTTCACAACCCTGGTCAGTAAGGGTTTGCTGAGGGGTAGTAGCCCAGTTCTGGTTTGGTTACCACTCACCACTTCTTCTGCATGATGTAGAGCAACAATGAACATTTGACACTGCGCTGCTTGAGCCAGATTATTGCGTTGGGAGTAGCGGAGTGGAGCATTTCTCTGATGGTGCCTCCTTTGTTTTTGTCAATCGAGCGTTGAGTCGTTATACGTTTCATGGTCTGTTCTGGGTGACTACAGTCGCACACTGGAGAGTTCTTAAAGTTTAATTTGTATACCAAGTCCCACATCTGCCATGGTTTATGTCGGGATGTAATTTAGGGTTGTAGCCGGTAAGCTTCGCGGAAGATCAAAGTCAGGGATCGTCTGCGTCGGGTCTTTTACAGATGTGAGGCATGGCCAGGTAACTAAACTATAAACTGGACTCTTTTTATTTTACCAGGTAAGGCCCACTGAGCTGGAAAACTTATTTTCAGAAGCGACCTGGCCACAAATGATATCCCAGTGAAGTTACTTATCATGTGGAAATTTGTTGCAGCCAAATATATTCTAAAACGCGTGTTTAGAAATGTGATGGAAAAAAGCCCGAAAATCCACGTGACCACGGGGAGAACGTGCAAACTTCAAATATACAGGTGTCAGGGTCTGAATCGGGATTGAACCCACGACCTCCTGTCTACCAGGCGAGGGAATTGACATCTCGCCACCATGGCACGCCACGACCTGAGGTGGCTGGGTTCATTGCGCATTGTACTATGCATGTGCATTAACCACTTTGCCTCCACTCCCCTATCTGGAATATAATATAGTTGTTAACATATCTATTTAATATAGGGTAACGTTTTGTTCCCCTTTTATTCAACAAACCGAGAGAAAATGTTCCTTTTATTGAACAAATCTATTGCCATTCTTAAGATGTGAAAGAAGATCTGATTTTAATAACATAAATAAACAGACAATGTATTTACTTCATATAACGTCTTTTTTTTACAAAAGCTGTCAGCCGTAAAGCCTTCTGGGAAGATGTATTTCACTAGCAATCGCTGGACCATTTTGATGTACTACGGTGAAACCACTGGAGCGTTTGCTTGTTTTGAACCAAAGCTGCTGAAAATAAGACCTCCCAGAAGGCTTTGCAGTTCTAAAACACTATTATTCTTTATGTGGAGGAGCAGGAGATATACTGTCCGCTCATTTATTTTGTTACTTATATTCTCCATGACGATGCTCATGATTATTTTTGCATAATGATGTATTTTATGGAATTTGGTTGCAGGTAATTTTACCATTTTGCATTTGAGCTATTTTACCCGAACCCCAATGCATGCTATTAACATCTATTTTATGGCAGATGGTGTGATCAAGTAATTCCCAAAAGGAAATTGCTCAGCAGTTATGGATATTGAAGCCTCGGCTCCATACACACACTGGCGCGGTAGCAAGTGCACCGCGAGGACAGCTGTTTAACTGTGCCCTCGTAAAAACATAAAAGGTACAGCTCCGAAATTGTGTTCTCAAGGCACTGCTACCAGAAGGGCCACTAGCTTAGAGGGAGCCATGGAAAGACCCTCTCGCGAGGGTATTTTGACCGACTCTGTCATGCTGGCCGGATGTCTTGGAAAGAGTGAAAGTACTCACACGTCATCCCACCGCACACGATCTGCTGATCGAGTAACTGCAACGTAACCATTTGTACTTCTTGTTGGATGGAGGCCGGGGGATTTAACTACCTCGCTGGGAGACCAAGTCGAACAGGTGACCTCGGGATTGTAAGGCCACTGTGCTAACTATTACTTATTTTTTGTTATTTTCTTTTAACCTATCTACGTGACTTTTACCGAAAGACCCAATAATATGTATTACTTAATAGCAGCGTGATCTAATTCATTTTTTTTACGAATTAAACGCAACATTGCATATTTTAGAAGAGAAAACAGAAAAAAACGGAAGGTGGCAATGAGTTTTTCAGCTTAACAATGTGTGGACACGAGAGCTGATGTGACAAGTACCGCTGCACCACACAGAATACGAGTGGGGCATCAAAACAGATCGGCTCGAATGAGCCTGTGGTACTGCTGGGAGGTCGAACAGGCGACCTCCGTATTTGTCCGGAGTGCTAGACATTACACTCTTCAACTATTTGTTATTTTATTTTACCAGGTAAGGCCCACTGAGCTACATAGCTCTTTTTTTCAGAAGCGACCTGTCCACAAAGGATAGCTCAACGAAGCGGCTTATCTACACGTGGAAATGCATAGCAGCTAAATGCTCTCTAAACGCACGTTGATTCTAAAATGTGCAGGGAAAAATCGGGAGGACCCAGAGACAAATCCACACGACCACGGGGAGAGAGAGAGAGACATACAAGCTCCAAATATACAGCAGCAGGCGTCAGGGTTGGGTTCGAACCCACGACCTCCTGTAAACCAGGCGAGGTGGTTAAGTAAAGCCACAGGTAACATCGCAGACGTCCCCCGTGTCATCACGGAGCTCTGCCGTCGTGCTCGGCAGATGCGGTCTTTCAAGAAACATGCATTTCACGACAGCACCCCCCTCCCCCCGTGTGCTTCAGGAGAACGTAAGGCGACCCGCTTGCGATGCCGTTCAAGGGGTCCCCCAACCCCGACGCGTGCCAACGTACGTGTGCATGCCATGGACTTGGGGTCCGCCTTGGCTCTGTAGTAGCTCTCGTCGCACTCGCAGTCATACGATCCGGCCCGATGCGATAGGCTGTGTGGGGGGCACTTGGAACACATCTGCTCGCCGGCGATCTCTTTGTAGAACCCGATGCCGCAGGCTTAGAGACGCGGATCAGAGTGGAGAGAGAGAGAGAGAGAGCAGAGGAGAGGGGAGAGAAAACAAACAAACAGAAACAACACCTTGAGCCTCATTGCCAGAGGTGGTTCCATCAAAAGCACGCACGCTCTCGCTTGCACAACACGTCTCACTTGTGAAAATTACTTGAATGAAGACACACGCAGCTGTGCGCACGTAATAACAATAATAAGCACGATTACACATTTAAATAGCACGGTATCTGTGCACAGCTATTTATTTCTACATATATAGACATATACAAAGATCCCCCATATAGTCTTAATAGACTGTTGGGGCAAGTGCTGTTAGCGAGCACCTATGAAGGCCAGCACAGCGCACAAAGGGGTGGGTCACGAGCATCACGCCCAGCCGCCTTCGTGTCCCGAGTGGTGATATTTACACGTCGCACCAGGCACTCATTTGTGGCGAGTCGCCCAACGGGAGGGCCAAAACCGGTTCAGATAATAATCGTCACTGGCGTTGGCTGTGAGCTCGAATCGAACTCTGGAAGCCAGCTTTGTAAGCGCAGCGCGCTAACCGCTACACTACCGTTCCCATTGTACATATATATCCATACACATATACATATATATTACTATACATGAATATCAATACATATATATTTATACGCACACGTGTGCGCACATGCACATCTTAACAGAGGACGTAAACGCATACCCACACAAGAGTCATGTTAAACGGTGTTGATCCACTCTAAATATTTCCCCAGAGGTCAGCTACAAAGGACCATTATTGTGTAAAATTGTAAAATGGGAATCTCTTCTCGTGCCTCCGGTCCATTTGGGACAGTCGCTGCTGTCAATCACCGCTACGGCATCTCGTCCAATCCGGCTATCGCCCGTTCCAAGAGCAGCGCAACGCGTCTGAGAGGACCTCCACGCTGCAACCCACTGGGCTGTCGTCGGCTGGACCGCTGGCCTAAAATTTGCCTTTGGATGGGGAACTCCCGCAGGGCAAGAGGCTGCGGGTTCGCCCGGCTGTGACGCATTACGACGCGTCACGCACCGCTGACGAAAAGGAGTGCATCGGTTAATATCGACACTCGTGCTCAAGATGCCGGCATGAGATTGGACACGTAAGAATGCATGTTTTCACGAACGCTTGTATTTCGGCGATACGGGGCACTGATTACCGCGGGATCCTATTACCCACGGGTTTATTCACAGCGGTCCTTCTGAGTAGCACAATGTGCAAGGAAGAAGGACCGTTGCCCAAATGTTGCCCACCATGTTCTTTGAAGTCGGTGTTATTGACATAATGTGAGGTTTTTTTTGTTTGTTTGTTATTTGTGCTTGTGTATCACTGCCAACGCAGGATCACCAAGCGATCCGTGTGTATCGTGTGCGTATGGATGATTGGGAGTGGTTAAAGAGGGTTGTGTAGAAATGTGGGCCGAGAAATAGCCGCGATTACAATTCGTGGCACTCAGCATTAAGATAAGTGAATGGACTTCGACAGGACACGTTGTTTTAAGGCTTGGTAATCTGCGAGTACATGCAGACAAGCAAAACGACAGCAGAGAATATTGTACCCGGATGGTCTTTATGCAGTGCTGTGTTTGTTTTTCTCCTTTGGGATTATTTTAATGATTCATATTGTACACGTATGAACATACGTTGCTTCATAGCTTATTTCGCGATGCACAATAACGTTTTGTTCATGATAGTGCAGGCTCCAAAATAATTCAACTGTAACCGTCGCTCATTTCCTCGGTGTGGTTCTGCACGTTCAAGAAATACACCTCGCTGGTTGATGAATATAATCAGTGCGATGCTACCTGCTCTGACATATGGTTCAGTCATTTAAAAAAAAACAACACACGGAAGAACAAACGGAAGCGTGTGGAGAGATGCACGCTTGGAATTACAACGAGAGACAGAGAGAGGAACCACGTGAGCGAAATAACACGCACAGGTTAAATAATTAAAATTACACTGTTAACCCTTTCCCCGTTCCGAGACGTCTGCAGAGTTGCAGGGTGGGTGTACCGTTCATCGCCGGAATGTGTAAGCGGCTCAGCGTTAATTTTATTTGGAGACGCCTAGCGCCGTTTGTTTTTAAAGACATTGTACTCACGGCAGAAAAGTGTAGCGACACAGCCGCACTCTATGATCGCTGGTGCGAAGCTGTCCCACACGTCCTCCCGCATGGCCTTGTGGGAGCCTCGATACCGATTAAGTTATTTTATTTGAGTTATTTCCTTTGGAATCGGAAGAAAAAACTATTTTTTTTAGCTTTTACTTCCGAATCGGGAAAAAAAACTGAAACCAGAAGTACTAAATTTAAATAACACGTACGTCATCGGAATGGAATCGGAAGAAAACCTGTTGACCTGCACGTACACATACGTCATCAAAATTGGAAAGGGTTAAGAAGAGTGGGTGGCCTTGGGCAGGATGCGTCACAAGGAGGGATGACCGATGGTTAAGAGCAGTGCAGGAGTGGCATCCAAAGAATGGAACGCATCCGAGCATGACGTCCACTGGGTGAGAAGAAGCCATGCGATTGGCGAGAGCGTGAGCGAGAGTGTGAGCGAGAGCGTGAGTGAGAGCGTGAGCGAGAGCGTGAGCGAGAGCGTGAGTGAGAGCGTGAGCGAGAGCGTGAGTGAGAGCGTGAGCGAGAGTGTGAGTGAGAGCGTGAGTGAGAGTGTGAGTGAGAGCGAGAGTGAGAGTGTGAGCGAGGGTGCTGGCCGGATCGTATCATCGCGAAATCACGGGGGATGACGATGGCTTGGGGAGGCCTTAAATCCAGCAGTGAAATGTTGATGATGAGATGACGATCATTCCCTCAAGAGTGGTTTTGTTCAATGTATCAATGTAATGCTTTCCCTTTGATTCACCTTCATTTAGCACGTGTCTATCCCAAGTGTGATCATCATTTATCGTGCATAAGCATAGGTTAATGACTCTTATCGGCTATTATGGAACAATTTCACTTCCTTTATTGTGCTAATTTCTTTGTTGCTTCAATCCGTCTTCATAAGAGGATTTTTCCTAGAGTAGCCGTGAATAATGACTTGGCAGCATATTGGATTTTGCACAATCATTCCCAATATAGCCCAGTCAGCAGCCCTGCGAAAATGTGTGTGCTAACTGGACTACTCATAGTTGCCTGACAGTTCTAAGACATGATGAATCTTTAATAGCTCATGAGGCGCCACGGTGGCTAGGAGATGTTTACTCCCTCGCCTGGTATACACGAGGGGTTGTGGGTTCGATGGCAACCCTTGACGCCTGCCGTATATTTGGAGTTTGCGTGTTCTCCTGATGGTCGTGTGGATATTTCTCTCCGGTTTTGTCCCTCCACATTTAGAATCAACATGCAATAAGAGCATTCGGCTGCTATACATTTCCACACGATAAACCACTTCGCTGAGCTATCATTTGTGGCCAGGTCTCTTCTGAAAAAGAGCAACGCAGCTCAGTGGTTGCCTTACCTGGTAAAATAAAATAAAAATTGTTTAAATAGTTCATTTAATTGTTTTTTTTTATTTTTAAAACTATTTCCACAAAAGGAGTCTCGAATTCCGATGTGTTCCCATTTGTAATGGTGTAGTACACTTGCCCTCATGCGAAATATTTAATTATGACGTAAATAACGCTTTGGTAGTCCGTGACTTGGGGACCATCTAAAGCAGTGGTTCTTAACCTCTACCGCAGCCTTGCACCCCTTTGGTTATCAATCGTAAAATGTTTTTTTTACGTGAATAAATACACAGGGGTTGATGAAACGCGCCCGTGCTTTATTTGTGTTTTTGATTATTTACCTTCGAAAAAAATCTGGCCATGTCTCGCAACCCCCCAGAAAGGGCATCTCGCACCCCCCAGTGGGTGAGTGCACCCCAGGTTAAGAAGAAGAACCACTGATCCAATGTGAAGCCCCCGTCTCCTATCCCCCCACTCCCTCCCCCGACCGCTTGCGTCAACATGCAAAAAGGTTAAATTCTTTGTTAAAATTATGAAATCTCATGGCAGCTGCCGTTTGTCATCACGAGGCTCTTCAATCTCCAATCGCCGTCAACGTCCACGGAGGTTATTACCCAAACGCGGGGACAATCCCGATGACAGAGCCTCACTCGTCGAAACCCCCTTGGACGCACGCCATTTTGACCGTGCGTGTGTGTGTGTGTCTCTCTCTCTGTGGCTAAATCGGTGTCGGCAGGGGTGCAGCGCTGCAGTTGCTTGCTCATGCAACCCGCTGGTGCAACGGCCTCCTCCCATTGGTGCGCACGCGTGGTTTGTACGCATGCTTGAGGAACTTCTTTCCCACCGCCGCACGTAGCCGACCGTGCTCATCGTAAGGTGCGGGGTCTTCAAAGAGAGCCACGTTAATAGAGGTGGCACAGAGGCTGATGCGACAAAAGGGCGAATCACAATCGGGTTAGTAAAGCAAAGGTACAAGTGCAGCCCTCGCAATGTCTTGCTCACGCCACTCCTGGCGGAAAGGGCTTCCGCTGCGGGGTGGGTGGGGGACTCTCGATAGCCCCTTCCACAGTGTAATTGGCCTACTCTTCCACGCTGACTAGACATCTTGGAAGAAGTGGCAGTGCCCTCATTTTGCCCCATCACACGCGCGAACTGCCGATCGCCTAACTGCGGTGGACCCATTTGCAGCGCTGCAGGGTGGATCGAGGCGCTGGGGAGGGATTTATAAAAGTTGCTCCACGCAGTGAGATCGAATCCGTGACCTTTGGATTGTGAGTCCAGTGTGCTCACCATTGCACCGTAGCTGCATACACCTGGCTAAATAAAGTGCCTAATCGCTTGTATGAACGTAGCCAACCGTGCTAAATCGGAGGCGCGGGGAGAAAGACAACAAACTAAACACAAAAAAAAACACTTCTAATTAGATGACTGCTGCCCATAACATCTGCAACATAACAGCATTGCTCTAACGAGGCCTCACTGCTGATGTGCATCATCACCATCATCATTAGCAACGTTTATCTACTGCTGGATGAAGGCCTCCCCATCCTGTCGCTATCGCTCACCGTAATCAGGCGGCATAAGGCATCTCACTTGCAAACATGAGCACATTCCCCATTGACCCATCTCTGCAGTGGTAATTCTCTTGGGCAAGCTCCCTCCTTTGACAGCCATTCCCATCACCAGTCTCATCCATCGGCCACCATCCCTTCTCGTTATTATTTTTCGAACAGTTGAAATAATGTCCGTGATTTGTGTTTGTTTCTTGGTCCATGTGTTACCCCCTCCCCCCTGCATATCCCAGTTTAATTCCAAATGTGTAGTTCTCCCCAAGATTATTTTGCCATGCGTCTTGGCTATCGGTCCTTTCACTTTGTCAGTGTCTGTGTTTTTAAACCACTTGTCGCAGTGGGTACCATGCACTGATTGGACAGTATCTTTTTCAGGCACGTTGATATGTTGCCTTACATTACAGCTTATTTTTTTTATCAAAGGGCTCTGCCAATGAAACAAAAAAAATAAAATCCAGTGTTTGTCTCCAGAATTATCTGTTGTTATCAACCATTGGTCTGGAATGCCCATATATCGATGTACAATATATACTACATTTATATTTTATTGCAGACTTTGACATGTGTAGTTATTTACTGTAACTCATCACGATTTGAGATCACATCCATTCTTGAGTATATTTGGGTATCGGTGTAAAAACATAAATGCAATATACATCTTACAGCCAAGCAGGCATTAAGATAACCACAGCACTCTCTGATGTTTATATTAATGACGCGTATTTACCTTCATAAATATGTATCGAATAACATCACGGGGCTTTGCTTCTCTGTGGCCAAGGGATAATTGACTTAAATGTAGATCCATTTTGACTCGCGGATAAACCAATCTAGGACACGATTGATAAATGGACCGTGAGAATATACGTGTCCTCGCGTTCGAATAGAGCACGGGACAGTGCTTGTATCAGTTGGCGGTGCTGACGGTCAGTTCGTTTCGCGGTTTCTGCCGCGACTACAGCCGTTTATATTCTCGAACCACCCTGTCCGCTGTTCCCGCCGTGACTTCACCAGTTGTTTCCTCCACCCTTGCTGAGGACTTCGTCTTCCGGACCCCGCCGTGTTCAACCACCGCAGCGTAAGACAATCGACTTCCCTCCTCTGCGTTTCCCCTTGCACTGCTCCAATTGGGAAGTTCCCCTTTCCCATCGTCGTCATTTCTCGTAACTTTATTCGAATCAAGTGTGCCGTTTCTTGCTGGCCGCACGGCATTTTTGAAGCCCCCCACCCACCCACCCCCCCCCCCCCAAGTGCCTTGCGCTCACCAACCGTGACGGAAAATAATAAAAAGCGATTACTCCACGAATGTTAAGTCCACCTCAAGTAGAAACATTGTCGGTGAGCCACAAACACAACTGCCGCCGTAGCACTTGACCAGATTCAGTTTAAAATGCAATGACTCATTGCTAATGAGATGCCGACATCCTTGCTGCGGCCTGCACGCCACTGACAGCCCTGCCTAGCCACCATGACTCGTGCCACTGCTATTTCCATGGTCATTGCACTTCAGAGCTGGCGAAATCCCGTTCCCCAAAAGAGCAGCCCCTCCATCCCCCCCCGCCCCCGCCAAGCTCATTCCAGTCAATCTGTTCAACGTCCCACCCGTTCTGCGTGCCAAACAGCGGTAACATCACTTTCTTATTCACTACATTTATTTGTTGTTACTGTTCAACGCGCTTCTTGACGCTAAGCGTTATGTTCTGTCTCTTAAAATGCACAATCTGCAGCGATGCGATTAAACGCATTGGAAATATGTGGATTTGTAGCTGTCAGGACGATATTGCTGAGGATCGTTAGAAAGCTCGCGAATTGATCAACATTCTCTCATTCCCTCGTAAAATAAACCAAGATGAATGTAGATATCCATCGCACAGGTCTTTTTGGGTTAGATCGCGTAAATATAGAAATGTGTCGTTAAACCCGCCACCACCCGACACAGCCAATTAGTAACGTATGGATAATATTGGTCGCGAAAGCCTACGTGTTAAAATGAATGTATATACGTTGAACTTCTTACGTAGCTAACCGTGCTAAACGGAGGTTTGAGGAAACATGTGCGTGCACACTATTTTGGGTTCGTGCTTTTGGTGAGCACCTGTTGTGAGCCACGCAGGATGGTATCACCCAGCCACAGTAGCCGCCTCAGCGCCGATGGTCACACACCGCACCAAGTACTATAACTGCACTTATTTTGGGTTGAGCTGACCCATGAGAGACGCGGGCGAGGTCCTGGATACCACTTAAGCTGTCGACGTGAAAATTGCCTGGAGTTGCACTCGGTTTGCTGCCAGGGCAGTTGGGTGTGGTGGGGGGGGGGGTGGGAGCAGTCCAGCTAGTGCATGGCTTCCCGGTGGTTATGCGTTAGATTAGAGACTGGGTCCGGACAAGTGGCATTCTGCTGCACTGCAATTACATTGCATCTTCACAAAACCGCTTGGCTACCGACGGAGCGCTCAAGCCAATTGAGCGTGCACCCGCTGTGAACGTGAAAGGTTTCCGTCGTCGCCGTGCCGCGGATCGACGTTGACGTCGCCTTGATGCGGGCAGACACTGGAGCTGCCCCCCTAGACCTCCTCGTGTTGGCATCATGATTTTTTAGCGTAATGTTTTTTTTGGGAGGCGCGGGTGGGGCGGGGGGGGTCCGATCAGCCTCGACGACACCCACGTTGGCTGTGCCCCTGGCGGGCTGGGATTGTAAGTTCCCACGTGCACGTGGTTTTCAGGGCACTCAGAAAAGAGTTTGGCTAAGCGCTCTGTTTTTGGCCTGCCTCTTATCGGCTCTGCGGGTAATTCCGGGGGGTGGGTGGTATATGTCACGCTTCAGAATCTGTTTCGCCGGGGTGTCGAGACTGGTTCCGTGTCACTTTTGTGATGTGCTGAAGAGCTTCCCCCTATCTAGTGGTGCAAAAAATAATGTGTTTCGGGACACACTTAACAATGTGTTAGTCAGACGCTGTCCGTTTTCCTGAATGGTCGCATCATAATCTGCCACTGGCCTTTTGTGTTATCTTTGCATTCACAGTGAGAGATGTTTCCAGGCAATCTCCATTCGCTCCCCTCCCCAAGAAATATATAAATAAATGGGAAAAATATGCTATATCTCTACTTGAAGGCCATTAATATACATCGAAAACGTGATGCTTTTCTCTTCAAAATGCAAACGAGTGTGTGGGTGACAATGAAATGTCATCTCACCAGCGGGGTCACTGATCGAAAAGCCCACAATCGGTGCTGCTTTAAAATTGATTCATTTTTCATTTCTAAAGAAAACTTCCTGACTGGCTGCTATATTGATCCATAAATGAATTTCACTCTGGACACTGTAATCACTGTAAAGCCCAAGCTGACAAAATTGTTCAGACAGTTTGACTTGAAATATCTCTGGTAACCTTTCCTAAACATTTTGCCAAAAGTGTGTTTTATACGTTTAATGATGTCAACGATTATCTGTCACGTAACGATATACTTATGCTTTTTTCAGAGGGACATTTGGACACATAATGCCATCATGAAAAAACTACCTTTCTCAATCAATGGTAACCACCAAATTCAAAAATGTAACAACAAAAATGATTATATTTTGCTGTTTTATACTATATGCGGTATTTCAAAAACAAACAAATATTTACGGGAATACTGCCATTATGTAAGAGGTCCCTGAGTCAATCCCCATGGCTTGGCATTTAAACTATAAACTATAAGCTAAACTAAAAACGACAAATGTCTTAAATTCAGCTCCCTCTGGTCCACCCAGCAGAATAAAGTGTTGCACCTCAGTTAGTCGATCAGCAGATTGCGTATGGTAGGGTAAAACGTGGTTACCTCCACCTATTCCAAGACGTCTTGCCAGTTTGAGACAGATTAAATATACCCTCAGACTGGCTGTCTAACGCTCCCTCTAGTGGGGAGGCTCGTCCATCAGCTAGCAATTGCTGGGCTGCCCCTTTATCTTTGATCTTAATGTATGGAAATGAAAGAATTTCTCAGAGCCGTTTGCTCGTAACACGACGCCAGGCATGTGGCGTGGCCGATAGTCTTTAAGACATCTCAAATAAAGAGCCATACTTGTTTCTTGCCGCACCACTGCAGCGCAAAAATAAATGTCTTTTGTCCGCACCGTGCAACACACAAACACACTGCACACACAAACAGACAACACCGGGGAAGCGAGCAAAAAAAAAAGTTCCAAAAATAAATATCACTTTTAAAGGTGGAATTATTTACAATGGGTAACTTGACTCCTGATCCGACAGAGAGCTTCTCCCATTTCTGCACAAAAGCTCCCAGTAACAAACACGCCGCATGTTTGGGGGCGGGCGGTGGGGGGGGCCTAATGGGGCCCTGGGATGGAATGGTGCACAAATAGGCGTTTTGTTCCGGTGGTGTGTGGCCGCTGGGTGGTGGTGGTGGTGGCGGCGAGGAATCCAACGGCTCTGAGAGGAGACCGGCTGTACAATGTCCGGTGGTGGCATTCCGCCGCGGCGAACGAAAAAAAACATCAAGAGGGCCGGGGCCCTGTTACTAAAGTCAATCAATAGGCAAGCGAGCAATCCCGTAAGGTGACGAGATGGGATAAACACAGCGGAGCAATTTGTACGCAGAAAAGACAGATTTATCACTTGCTCCTTTTCTTCCCCTCGCTGCCCACCCCCTGGTTAGGATCGCCCTCCCTGAGGGTGAGAGCAAGGCTGTGCCAAATGAAGCTATTTATCCTGTAAACCCAGCTCCTGTCCCAAGCAAGATAAGACACCAATGAATGTTAAATCTTTTATGGTTTCAACACCCATTTGTCATGCTCTCCCCATTGCCCTGGTATCCCTTTCAGTATGCATATAAATGATAATGCTAAACAGTTGATGTAAAGAAGTGTGTGTGTGTGGGGGGGGGGGGGATCAACGTACTTTTGTTCACATTTTCTTACACGTCGCTGTTGTCGGATTAGCAAGCTTGGTAGAAGGGATTAGCAGTTGGCGATGAATGATTGTGAGCGTTTGCTTGTTTACTTTTTATTAACGGAATACGCACGAATGTACTTGCATCCATGTCAATTTACGGCCATAAGCGGAACTATAGATTAAAAATAAACATAAATTCCAGCCTTTATCATATGCGCCAACGGATGCAGGCTTCGCCCATATGCCGTGTTGGTAACGATAATGATTATGTATATATATAAAAAAACATTTTTTACCATACTATACAACGGTCAGTGTAAATTCAGTAATAAAAACACTGTGTTCAAGCCATCGCATGTTGTTACGCGCGATGTGTTTTAGACTGTGTCGCGCAATCAGCTGAACGTGGAGCGACCATGCACACGTTTTACCGTGCAGGATCGAGCACGTGACAGCAGCGTGTGCTCTGCACGGACAGTTCTTCATAAGGGCCTTGCATCTAGCGGGTCGGGATGCATCTTTTTTTTTTAAGGATGCACCGACGGTATGACCATGGCACATCCCCCGTATAATCGCCAAGGCCATCAGAGCAGAAGAAACCTAGGCAAACAAGCCATTGAAAAGTCAACGCCACAACCGGGACTGTTAACTGCTATTCTTTACCTTCCACACCTTCTGCCAACTTAAGATAATAATGTCCCATTGATTTCTTGTTAGCTTTGTAAAGGCTGTGTTGTTTAAGAGTACACATTTGCTTAGTAAAGTGTTAAGCCGAGGGACCGTTTAGCGTTTTTATGTTTTTATTTAAAGCTAAATTCCAATTATTTCACGTCATATTTTCATAGCCTCAGATATGTATCGTTAATCCTTAGCCTAAAATAGTTCAATTTGTGTCGTGTTTTTATTAAAACCACTAATGTCGGGCATAAGATTTTCACAGGTTCAAGTTGGAACGCACTGTTCTGTACAAAGAGGTATTCGGAAACATACGTTATGTTTGTCAATGCATACAATGTTGTACCCAGAACGTAATCCTCAAAATGCCTCTACATTTCATGGTTCTGCAATGTATCAATCCACCTAGCATCTGCACATGAGCTGATTTTATCGCTCCATCTAATCAATTGACGGTCCCTTGGATGCATTTCACACCTTTAAATGTTGAACATCGAAATGATTTAAAAACGCACACTGTCTCCTCTCTTTACTCTGCCTTTCCCACTCTCCTCATTCCTCACCTCATCTCTGCGTTCTCAGACTTTCTATAAATAGGCCATCGCATTCAATTTCCACTGCACAAAAAAACGTGTTGCAACAAACAACACAAATTGGATTTTGCATGAAAATGTAATTGTTTCGTGTGAAGGCTATACTGGCTCTCACACAGAAACACATGGTTGGTCTTAATTACGAATGAGATGTTCCTAATTGCGCATAAAATACAGTGCATGAAAAGGACTGCTGGTGCAGCGATACATGCGTTTGTACAGCAAGGCAGTCAGAAACAGGTATTGAGCATTATAATAATATTTAGCAAACACAAAATTAAACTAATAACTGTGCAACCTCTGCTTATCCCCCTTACCATGAAACAGATATTTATAGTCGATTTTGCCCGACCCACTTGTCACTTGTACAAAGAAAGGAAGTTAATAGTGTAGAGAAAAACAAACATTTATCATAATAAAAAAAACAACACCCGCCACACGTTCAGGTAAAACAAGCTCATTGAATGTCTAGGCTCACTTTTAATGTGAGGTTATCACTATTACCCATGTTAGCCACCCTCCACGACTCGCCCACACTCATTGTACAACTGGTGGAGCGGCCACAATTATCTACGTCCCAAAAAAAAAAACAGTCTTGTGTTATGGATCTAGACGTCCCACAGGCGTGCGCATCAAATTGTGGCGAAACGCGTCTCTGATGTGGCTTCGTGTTTGTGGAACGCACTCCCCCATGCAACGGGATAAAAAATGACTCTTTTTTATGAACTGTAAGAAGCATTTCGTTTTTTTTGTCTCTGTATAAATGTACAGCTCTGCAATCATTTGCTCATGCCTCAACTAGAGCGTAATTTGGCCTACTCTTCCATTCTCACCGGGCGTCTCGGATGAGGTGGGAATGCCCACACTTTACCGCACCAGGTTGCGAGCTTTCCGATCGACTTACGGTGGTGTTCGCATGCATCAATGCGAATGGAAATGTACACATGCCTAAATGGGTACACCCGTTTTATGAATGGTGTACGCATTAGAAATGGGTACACCAAAGTGGTGTGTTAATACATCAAAGAAAGCGGTTCGGTGCAGTGTCAGATATGGCCAAAATGGTTGAAATGTAGCAACTCGATGATTTTCCTTACGTTGGTGAGCAGAGCTGTATCGGTAAAATTCGTCGAAAAGAATGGGACACAAACGGGCATTCACCGCCCGTGTGAATCATTCCCCTCGCGTCAACAGACCTGCAGTATTAGCAACGCAGCACGTAACATACAAACTCCGAGGGGAGGTTACAACCCCACAGTTGATCCCTCAGCCCAAGGCTTATTATTTCTTTACGTCTCTCATAACGCGTCGCGTGTGCTCGGTGGCGGCGGTTGACATTTTGAAGCTGTTAACACTTTTCCAGAGAACAACACACACACAAGAAAGACTTGGGGGAGAAGCGGAGTCAAATTTAATAGCCCCACAAGCCAGCAACTGTATCAGACACCAACCACCTGGGTCCGAATCCAGCGCCGTCACACCAAAAAACATCCTTCCCCCCCAACCCATTTTGAAACCCGTTCCAGTCAAAACAATGGGGGCGGAAATATTGCAACAGAAGTCTCTCTCTCTCTCTCTTGGCGTGGTGTCTCCCCCGGGACTGTTATTGACCACATAATCTCTTGGGGCCCAAAGTAAACAAGCGAGAGAGACAGTTGCAGCTGAGAACGTTGTTCAAAAGAGACCCAAGGTAAACATCATCGCGTAACAGTTTCACCCCCCCCCCTTCCTTCATCTTCTTTCTGGGGTGGGATTCGAAGGGCTCAAGCCTCCGCCGTATCGTCTGGATCCCGCTTATCGGAGAAAATGTTGCATCGTTATTTATTTATTTATCTCCGTCGTCTCGTCTCCCATCCACAACTGATAATTCCACTCTTGTGGGGGCCCTTGAGCGCTTCCTAGAGTGCTCTCGACTGGTCTCCACGCCGCATTTGTTGCCATAACATTGCTCTAGGCCCGTCGCAGGCACTTGACGATTTCTCTTTGTGCGGTGATGAGCAGCAAGGGGGTGGGGTGGGTGGCAGTGGCAGCAGCCAGATAATGCCATCTTCTGCCGCCTCCCAGCATGCACGGGATAAATACTTTTGAAATTGAGCCTCAAGGGGGTTTGCAATGCAATTAAATAACCACTTTTTGTTTGTTTTACCAGGTAAGGCCAACTGAGCTATGCAGCTCTTTTTCAGAAACGATCTGGCCACAAATGATAGCTCAACGAAGAGGCTTATCGCGTGGATATTTATTGCGGTAGTCAAAGACTTTCTAAGCGCACGATTCACGATGTGGGGGGTGGGGGGGGGAACCGGAGGACCCGAATAAAAATCCACGCGACCATGGGGAGAACCTACGTGCAAGTTCTGGAAGTCACAGCAGGCGTCAGGGTCGGGATCGAACCCACGACCTCCTGCACACCAGGCGAGAGAGTTAACATCTCGCCAGCGCGTTGCCCACCTCACCACTTGAACAATTTTGCAAAAAAGAAAAATACCGTGCGAATGCGTGGCAAGGGGAATGGAGAATTCTGTATTTTTAAAAGCATACGCTGATCAAATAATGGAAACGTATCTATTCTAGATGTGAAGCTATCGTGACTGCAAGGATCCATACTCTTTGGTTCTATACCGAATAGAACCAAAGAGTATGAAACGTATCTACTTATTTTTACATTACGATACTTATGATACACGGTTGGATTGATGAAGGGCTGACAGTTTGACATTATATTGCATCCAGTGGGTTCACATCACTCCTGCAGCCACCTAAAGAGGTGCTACCATTCACTGAAATGTAAAAAAAGTTTATAAAATTTTGATTTAAAGCTTTCGTGACTGCAGTAATTCATATTCTTAGTTTTTTTCGGTAAAGTCACGTTGAAGAGAAACAACAAAATAATAAAATATATATAAAACAATAAAAAATTCTCACGACGTTTCGACCATAACTCAAACCGTCATCTTCACCTGAAGATGACCGTTTGAGTGAGAATTTTTGATTGTTCTATATATATTTTATTATTTTGTTGTTTCTCTTCAACGTGACTTTACCGAAAAAACTAAGAATATAAAAAGTTTATTACTTAACCAAATTATGACCCTGGATCATGACAGTTCATCGAATTGCATTGGAGATAATACACTAATCTACCCCTCCTGTGTATACTATTAACTTGGGTACTTCACCATTACTTTGCAACATATACATGAGGCAGGTGTTGTAGGCTGCCTTGGGGAGCGGTGGTGTAGCGGTTAGCACGCTGATCTACAAACCCGGTCACCCGAGTTCGATTCCCGCTCATGGTGAACACGAGTGACGATTATCTGAAGCAGCCCTGGTCCTCCCCTAGGTAGACTAAGCCGCAAATGAGTACCTGGTGTAATGTGTAAACATCGCCATTGCGGAGACAAAGGCGGCCGGGCGTGGTGTTGGCCTTCAACCCCACACTGACCAGGGTTGGTGAGCTACGGTCATGCAGGAGTGTTACTGGATGTACAGGGGTACAGGGTGGTGGTCCAAATGTGTTGTGACCCCGCCAATTAATGAATCCCTAATATTTTTTATTTTCCTTTGCATATTCGTGTCTATTTTAAATAAACCTTAATTTTAAAAAAAAGTTTTAGATAATTAATGGGGGTCACAAGGCACATGGACCACTCTGTACCATGTAGCCGCGATTTCCAAATACGTGCCCATTAAAACTTGCTAGGTTCCTTCCATTAAAATAGTCCACAATAAATGTAACCTTTTATCTCGCTCTGAATCAGAGACAGCCTCTTAATAAAGTGCAGTTGCTAGGTCTGCAAAAAGCGAAGCTGATGTGTTAATAATATGCACATTATTAACACAAAGCGCTGCTTCAGCATCTTATATAACAGCATGTATATTGAAAAGTACATTCTGCTAAACCAAGGAATAAACTATTTATCGGCCGACGGGACACCAAGGTCAACATTTTATTTGGCGACTGTGCGAAACATTATGCATACCGGACGCCGCACGGCACACGTGAAGCACAATCAATTGTGCATTGTACCCGAAAAAAAAACAATGAAAGACCAACTTGAACCGTGGAAAGAGCAGGGTCTGCACACACAGGGCGGCCCCGCAGTAACGTTGGCTTGGAGCCCCGACACCTCTTCCCACTCCTCGTCACCATAATCATAGGGGAGCAGCTTTTCCCTGGCACTCGATTGCGCCCAGTGTCATAATATCTGTACCTTGCCCACGCGTTTGCGAACATTGCGTTTTGGGAGGCAGAGACTCGGTCGAAAATGATTTTTTCTCGCGAATGAAATTCTGTAGGTGACTGAGATAGACAACCCAACATAGGGGCCATCCATTTAGTAGGTGCGTAAAAAAAATATGTCAAAACTTGACCCTCCACCCCCCCCTCCCTCTGTACGCACGCGTACTTTTTACCCCCCCCCACCCCACCTGCGTACGTACGCCTGACGCACCACCCATCCCCCCCCCCCCCCAAATCCTATAGATCGGCCGATATTTAATCCACGCAGAAACGATCCAGGATTAATAATATAAACGTGTTTAAGCAAACAGATAGTCCACCGCCGGACTATCTAACTAATTTGAAGGCCAATGTAGACAAATCATTATTATCGAGGCTTCACCCCCCCCCCCCCCCCGTTTCCTATATGTACATTGTCAGTAGACCGCTCCCATATGCAAGCGTACGCATTTGGGTTAACCCCCCCCCTCCATGCGTACGTACTAAATGGATGGCCCACTTATTTTGCGAAAGGGGGGTGGAGGTGTGGGGGTCAGGGCTCCCCTCCCTGAACCTGGGACCCGTTACAGTCGCGTACAACCACGTTTCCCTCCACTTTTGTCAAGCCCGCCTACGTTCGCTGCGCAGAAACTGTACGATGTTTTGCGTGCGCTTTCCTTGGGGCGAGGTGGAAACAAAAGCAGGAAATAGACAACTATTGTTGAGCAGTGCATGAAGGGAAAAAAGGAAAAGCAGCGAAGGCCCCCCCCCCCCCCAACATGTTCTGGAACAGGGCCCTCGGTTACCACGTCCAGGTTGCAAGGCGGCACGGCGGGTGAACACTTGTTTACGACCAGCTTCATCAGGCGACAGCCACATTTGTCTGGCTGTTGCCTGATGAAGCTAGTTGTAATTACTGGCGAGACGTCGTACTCGGATTGTAAATGTTGTGGCTTGGCTCTCCAACACACAACGGGTGTGCTGTACTAGTGACGAATTGGCCACGTTCTGTTTACGTGACAATCCCTTACTAGTTGGCTGTGTCGGGTGGTGGTGGGTTTAATGACACATTTAGATATTTATGCGATCTAACCCCCAAAAAAACCCTGTATTATGGATGATATTGGTCGCAAAAGCCTACTGCGTGTTCAACTGTTAAACACTTAAATTTTGATTTAAAGCTTTCGTGACTGCAGTAATTCATATTCTTAGTTTTTTCGGTAAAGTCACGTTGAAGAGAAACAACAAAATAATAACGTGACTTTACAGAAAAAAATAAGAATATGTTAAACACTTGTTTAGTGGGAACGAGAAAGCTGACTATTTTCTCTCCGTCATGCGGCATTGGCGAGTGTGATGAAGAATGGTCACCCGCCCCTCCCGACCAATGTAGAATGGCGAGAGCTTCATCCAGCAGTGGACTGACATGTTGTTTTATTAATCATTCACTTCTATCAATGTTTTATAGCGACACGACGCCGTCAGGTTGAAATGCGTTCTCGAGGTGCCGTCGAGCGAAATTCCCTGAAGTTCATTATTCTGAGGAAGTTTCGCTTCGTGGTGCCTCTCATAACAAAGCCAAACAGACCCCCGTGAGTTTGCGCGTGAAGGACAGCGGACGTCCCAACTCTCACGGCTGTGAGCGGAAAAAAGGGAACGCCTCGCTCCCTCGAGCGCCGTTGCATCCAGTCGCTAATGAAGGTTTGTATGTGCTTTGAAAACACCGATTTAAACTCATCAAGCATCCCTTTATCGGCTTGACAAGGGGAGAGGGTTTAGTCTTTGCAAACAGCGATCTGTCTTTGTCAGAATCAGGCACGTACGGGGCTCAGTCTGCATTTCTGGGTGCTCGTGCATTTGCGAGAGTTAAACAAATTCTGTAGTGGTGGTGGATTTTGTTGGGCCTTAGTCCCGAACGACTGAGTTAAAGTTTGCACTCTTTGTTTTATTTAGCCTCAATGCCAGCCAAGTGTATTTGTGGAAAGCCAACGGGTTATCGCTGACCATCTGAAAATATGGTATGCAGTATTAACCGTCAAGATGCTGCCCTGGTGCGATGGTTAGCACACTGGACTAGCAATTCAGAGGTCGCCGTGTTCGATGTAACTCTCTTTGTGCCGCCGTTTAAGCAAACGGCTCAAGTTTCTTAAATCTCCTCCGTCTCTATCCACCCGGAAGTATAATTGGGCCCATAGCGGTTAGCTGATCGGCATGTTGCATGCTGCATGCGATGGAGTTAAGTGCGGGTACGGTACCCTTATTCCAGGATGTACCGTCGGCGTGGAAGAAGAGTAGGCCTATTACCCTGCGGAGTGGCTCTCGAGCTCACTCGAGTGAAGGAGCTTTTTTCCTATTCTTAGCTCTTTCGGTAAAGTCACGTTGAAGGGAAACAATAAAATATATATATTTTATTTTTTTATTGTTTCCCTTCAACGTGACTTTACCGAAAGAGCTAAGAATATGAATTACTGCAGTCACGAAAGCTTTAAATCAAGACCTTTCTTCCATCGGGGGCTTGAGAAATACATTGCATAGCTGTACTTTTACCCTTACAAAAATCGGAATCAGAATATTTATCTACATACTGGAGGAATCCGACGAAGTAACCATGAAGCGCTGTGTTCACTGTTAATGGCAATCGTGAATGTAGACGCTTCGTACGCCTCTAACGCGCGACGCACGAGCAATTACTCCCTGGCAATTGCTGCGACTACAGTACGTTTATTTTATTTTCACCATAACAATCATTGTTTATGGGGACCACCACGGTTATTAAGTGTGTAATGAATATCTTCAATCGGAGCCACCCTTTACCCAATAATCAGCAATGTTTCAGCACATCCTCACGACGAATTTGTCGCGAGCATTCCGATATTGAGGAGCCACATCCGGCAAAAATACATCTTGCTTGATGTATAGTTTTCCTTCTCAGTCCTTTAGCTGAGCCACATTCAAACGAGTGCAGGAATGGGGGCACATAGACACATAGCCACGGTGGGCTGTCACCGATATGTTTGAGCGTTTGTGGTGCACATGTCCACGCACGGACACCTTTTGTCGATGTGTGGCTGGATGAGGGCTTCTCACCACGCCTAGTGGGCCATGAGAGATATTTCAGCAATTCTGCCACAAATTCTGGTTGTTGTTACCAGCGAAACGCCGGACTCAAATTGTAAATGTTGTGGGTTTACTCTCCAACACACCGTTGTGCTGATGTAGTCACTAATTGGCACGTTTTGTGCACGTGACAAACTTTACTGATTGGCTGTGTCGGGTGGTGGTGGGTTTAACGACACATTTATACTTACGAGATCTAACCCGAAATAACTTTTATTATGAACAGTATTGTTAGCGAAAGCACACGTGCTAAATTGCATCAAAAGCACACCGGTCACCGCCACTGCCCCCTCTACTGCCCACAATGCCTACTACATCTGTTTTATCAGCCTGGTCTTCACCAATCCAAGCACTTGTCAAGATTCAACCCTGGTTAGCTTGCGAGATGCGCCGAGATTGGGCACATTCCACGTGATTTCATTTGGTGGTGGGGATCGGGGTGGGGAGAAAAAAATGTAGTTGCTGCAAGGCACCACTAATTGTCCTTTATACAAAATATGTACGAATAACTATCCTTGCTACCCATGGGTCTATATTTTCATTGAGCAATTTACTGAAGTTGGTGCCATACTCTTGAGATGTTATCAGCCAGCAACGTCTGTTCACGCGATCGCCAACGGTCGCCGCTGCGTTCACGCAATCGTTCTAAACCCACGCTGCAGCTCACGTTGAGCAGCGCGCTGTCCATAAACGAGCGGTGAGTGGCGGTTTGATTTGCATAACCGTGTTACTGGTTCCCAGTGACTTGTGCTTGATTTCAGGCCGCGCGCGCCGTGGGGGGCGTGGGGCAGTGGAAAGGGGGCGAGGAGGGGGTGCGTGACCCCTTTAGACAACTCGGCGCTATAATGAGTGCCCGGCGTCGTGGTGATGCGGTCAACGTTAGCGCGGTACCAAGAGCCACGAAGGCAGCCAAGCGAGGCGCTGACTCCCAACGCCTTCCCCGCGTGTCACAGATGCTCGCCAAACTAAGCGACGGCACTGTGGACAATTTACCGAGGCCAAAAAGAGCATCTTTGTCGACTAGATTCCATCTTCTGAATATATGTATAAAAAAAACCCACCGCAACTTGTTCGTCAATAACACTGTGGCCTTGAAAGGAAAAGTATACTATAGGCAACGTGTCTTGCAATGCCACCTTCCTTACAGAACATTCCTTGCGATGAGGTTGAAGGTTCCCCCCCCCCCCACTGTACATACCGATACATGTATTTTTTACCTCCTGAAATAAAGAGAATTCTTGAAAAATGTCAAGGAAGAAAAGAGTAATACATCAGTTCGTAATACTGGATACGCCCTAAAGGTAAAAGCAGAATAGGAAAAATGCCCCTCAAATTATACCCCAGTATCCGCGGGGTATAAACCGTACAAGTATAAAATAATATATGACTATTACAGGTGTATTTGTAAGGGACCCTGCGGCTTACAGGAACTTTATAAATTGATAAATGTTATATTAACTATTCCCTGCAGGCAAACGAAAAGAGAAATGCCATGTGGTGTATTGTGGTGCATAATAATAATAACAAACGTGTCCATCTGGGGCAGCACAGCATCACTCCTGCAATTTCGTACAACTTCTCGGTTAGTTCATGTCACAGGGCAATACAAAAAAAAACCGTACAAGTATTTCCCAAACAATTTAAAACAACCCATGATATTTACGGTGGGATGGTTAATAATGTCACGACCAAATCGCTCGAACTGCACCCAGTGATGGCAGATCGAGGATGCTAAGTAGGGCTGATCTTGGTGAGTACTTGGATTCGACTTGCCTGGTGTTTTAGCTACAGGGCCGTGAGGTTCCCAGCAGGTGGGAGTGCTGAGCGTCAACCCACCGTATGCGTGGTCAGGGAGGTTGTTTGTGATCATAACTTCACCGTGCTGCTCAGCTCGGGTTGGTGACAGCGAACGGACCCACGGTCGTTTAAGATATCGCTTGCTACTGCTGTTAGATGTCAGACTAAGGCTTTATGTCAGCCGGTAAGGCCCAATGAGCAAAGCACAGCTCTTTTACACGGATGACCACAGCCCAAGACAGTTGGCAGTGGGTGGCAGCGACAGGACCCTGCAGGGAGGGAATGCGCAAGCTAAGCAGACCACAACCCAACAAATTATCTACACTGCCCCGTGGCAGTGAAATTGAACTCGGGTAGTCCGATTCAAAGTGGAGAACTACCCACTGCACCACCACTCCCTGCACAAGCCAATGTTATACCAGCTTCAATCCATCTGTGCTTGTTGCATGAGAACTTTGCTCTATTGATATAGCAGAGCAACGCACAATTCTGCAGGCAAAGCTGGGCTGAATGAACACGTTTAACGCATCAACTGTGAAGTGCATTCCCACACAGCCTGGCGGTGACATTTGCCGCAATAACATGTGAGGGGGGAATGCAATTACGCTTTTAATAATAGTGGGGTTGCATTTCTAAGAGATAGTCGTTCGGCACAATTAAAGTATTGCCCAGGACGAAGCGGGTCATGCACGTGGTGCAATAATCTGTCACGTTTCAAAATTATTTACATGAGCACCATTTTGTTTACATTAGCAAAATGGGCACTTATTAAGTAGAATGAACTGTATACAGTATGTAAAAAAACTACTCGATAAAAACATAGAGTTTCATGGTCATGCTGCACAGCTCTCCGACGCATTTTCGGGGTTTATCGCGTGCCATTCGACACGATATCCCAGCGTCAAAAGTTTTCTGGGGAAAAAAAAAAAGTTTCCCTAGCACGTGGAGTGAAACTTAGGACATCACAGCTGAACAACAACGCGCGGTATAACCTGCGAAAGAATAAAAGGTTCTTGTTTCACCACGACTGCCTTACTTGGTTTTGAGGCAATATTTTTAGGAGCCACTTTCTTGGAATTACTTGGCCAATTCCTTGAGCATTTATTGATTTTCTCACGTTAAATTACGTCTGTACTGTTGGCTGTGCAGTGCAACCATCAATTACAACGCTTCTAAAACAACTGAGCAGTGGGTTATACGAGGTGATGATCCCTGAATGGAATGTACAGAACTACTCCGACGTATCCTCAATAATTCTCATGCTAAATCCACATTATATTTCTGCTCTTACACATATGGTTGGGTGCTTAACCCCATGTCTGCTGCTCTATATTGATCCCTCGTGGCTGGGATGAAGAAAATAAAGTGTCAAAAAACTTTAATTTGCTTGTATTTATTTGTATCCGTGAGCAGCCAGTGATGACAAATCCACTGGACGAGATAACATGTTTTTTTTTTTTAACGTGGGCTCTCCATCCAAGGCTTAAACTTAAATCTCAGAGGTACCGGTTCATTGATCTGACACAATGATCAGCCTCCTGACCCACCCAGCCACCTGTATGGGCATTTTTCTTTCTGTTTTTCCAATGCCCTTCCAATTGTGCCGTCAGTTTCATGTCATGAGACAAAGCATCGGTTCATAATTCTGGCAGATCTGCGCCATAAAATTGCCCGAGGAAGTGGATACGATAAAACTTCTTCTGACATTCTTCTGAGATCTCTTCACAAATAACCTCTCATTTCATATAAAGTGCTCCTTTCAAAAGAGAGTGTTGTTGGGTGGCAGACCAACTCAGATTTGGAATTTTCTGCCGAAAGTATTGTGCCTGACCGCTGAGATTCTCCAATTAAATAAAAAAGGTATTTTCCATGACATGCTGAGATTCTCCCATTTAAATATGAACGAAAAAAACTAGGTATTTGCTATGACATGTTACGTGAACTGGATCGTTTTTCTCTCTCTCTCTGTATGGAACTCTGAAGACCTTTATTGGGTCTTCTGCATCTTATAAAAACGTAAAATAAATTATTGGGTTTCATTTTTTGCTTGTAATTATTGGTGAATTGTCTTTGGACCATCAACGCACTACACTTGGGAGCCCAGATTAATCACCTATGGCTGAAACCGAGATTTTTATCCCAGACCTCATCGGGACCGGATAAGTGCTCTGGCCCTCTGAGCCACCCGGCCACCTTTGATGCCCAATCACACGCACCACGAACACTTGACCAATACATCGAACGTACCCATTTATAACACACACACACACAGTATTCTCGGGATTATAAGACGCTCTGGAATGTAAGACGGACCCCACACAGACAGACGGAGACAAATGATCCCCCGCCTTTGTCTCCGCAGTGGCGATGTTTTTACACACCGCACCAGATTCTCATTTGACGTTGAGTCGTCCTAGGGGAGGCCCAGGACCCATTCGGATGATCGTCACTGGTGTTGGGCGTGAGCGCGAATCGAACCCGCGTCCGCCGGGTTCGTAGCGCAGCGCCACAGCCACTGTGCCACCGCTCCCCACACACACACACACGCGCAACACACACACAGAAACACACGCAAACTCTCGTCTCACAGATCCAGCGCCTACCTCTACACGCTCCCACCACCACCTCCTCGTACCCGGGGCCGCAGACGCACCTCCCGATGGGCACGAGCCACTCGCCGTCGGCGCTGCAGAACATGCGCGGCGCCTCCTTCTCGGCCGAGTTGTCGACGCAAGCGCCGCGCACCTCGATGAGCGAGGACGAGTCGGCGCCCGTCACCGTGTCGGGGAAGACGGCCAGGCCGCGCACGGTGCGTGGGCAGCGCTTGTAGTAGACCCGCACGGAGACGAGCGCGATGCACGCACCCACGTCCTGGAAGGCCAGGTGGAAGCCCTTCTTGGCGAGGGGGCCCACGTCGCGCACCTCCGTGTTCAGCTTCATGATGCGGCCGCCCAGGTCCACCTGCGTGAAGCTCTCGTCCGCCGCGATGGTGTCGATCTTAAAGAACTGGTTCTCGTCGACGTGAGCCGACGAGTCGCTGTCCGACTCGTAGTAGTGCAGGTTGAAGGTCTCCTTGCACGTGCCGGCCACGCCCGGGATGCTGCTGCAGTCGCGGAGCGTGAACTTGAGCTCGATGTAGATCCGCTGGGCGCCGCCGCACGAAATCCAATTAGTCCTCAGCCAGTTGTTTTGGCTTGGCTCCATCACATGGCAGACCTGATAGGTGGTGATGGGGGTGTAATATTCGTCGTAGCCGCTGATCTCTTCCCACTGCCAAAACAAGAAAAAAAAACCGCAAACAAACGAGGACGAAAAATTATTCGTGCACACGGTGCGTGGATTCAGTGGCACTTTCCGACGTGCGTTTGTCATCGCAAAGAATTTCAACGAGAGACTATAACGCTACCCTCCGGGTCGCGAAACTAGTTGACGTCACGGGGCTTGTGTCGTGTGATGTCACGGGATGACGTCACAAGCAACGACGTTGTCAGCTCGCGAGCGCTTCCCCGTTATCGCTGATGTGTTATCGCCATGTTCTGGGTAAGCCTTTAAATAATTATTTTCGGTTTTACGTAATATAAGCCTCTTACAGGCAACACAACTTCAAACCAAAACCTTTTTGAGAGTTACTGAACCCTATGTTACAGACAGATGGACAGCACTAATTAATTAGAGCTTTCGACGAAATAAATCGGCACAATGCAGCAACTGTACTGTCAAAATGTAAATGGTTTGGAAAAAGTGTCAACATTTTAAGTTGGAATTTTTTTCTTGATAAGTGTTTGTTGACAGCAAACTTCACGTTGGCCTTTAGTCCACTTACAGACAAAAGAACCTTCTAGATAGCAATAATCGGCCAAACGCTGAATAGAAGAGGTAAACCGGTAAAGGCGCAGCCCTGCAAATTACTTCCTCACACTACTGCTGGTGGATGTATGCATGTATACAGTATTGCACTTCTTTCGCAACTGTACGTAGCCAACCGTGCTAATCGGAGGTGCGGAGGAAATGACAACAAACCGAACACAAAAATCAGTTCTCAAGAGACGAGTTTTAAATCTAGATTTAAAGGCGCATAGCTCCAGTGGCTTTCTAATATCGGAAGGCAGAGCGTTCCAGACGGCTGCAGAAACGCATCTGAAAGCTTGAGATGCAGTGGCCGTCTTTGTTGGATGGCGAGCCCTAAAGCCGATGTGAGGACAACCGGAGTTCGCGTGATGGTTTATGGATGTGCCTCCACTTGAGGTCTCTCTGGAGAGCCCTCCTTTTAAACAACGGCTAGATAGCTTGTAAGAGGTTGGAGTACCCACACTTTAACTCACCACACGCTGCATAACCCTCGACTAACTGCGGTGTACCTATTCATACTGCCGTGGTGGTCAGTGGAAGGGCGATCTAAGAAACTTGGCTGAATATAATATAGCATTTCAATTGAATATGTTACTTAATTAATTCGAAGGGAGTTCATTGAGATTCGTTATCTCTTTTTGAGAGGGAGACCCAAGTGTCACTATCATTATATGAGCGGTGTAATTACCCCGCGAACAATTACGTTGTGGTGTGTAATTTTCACACTCGAAATACTTGAAATATAGAGTAACCCGGCATACGCACTCAGACACCCACACATGTGAATTGGTGTCAAAAAATTGCCTTGCTGAAGGTATAACGATTCCCAGCAATTTTACAAATTGTTGCGAATCAGGGTCACAGTTCGATAGAAGAGTTTTTTTCTTCTTCACAACGTGGTGAGCGGTAGCGACCAAACGGGGTTTAGGGCACACTTCAGCGTGGCTCTATGCTTCGTCTCCACACGAAGGTTACACTATTGTGGTCCGTCAGCCTTTTGGCTTTCCAGACCAAAGTTGTTCGGACGAATTTTGTTTCAGAAGAGCAACTTCTGGACCGCTTTCCACGTGGAGATACAGGACAGATTTTTGACTCCTGTATGCATTTTACCTGTAATGATCCACAGTAAATGCAAAGTGAGGTTTTTTTTAAAAATGAAATTGAGAACTAAATTCTCAGGCAGCATATGAGATGCGCTATCACTAAACGTTTAATGCTGTTAAATATTAAGATAACTGATTGTATCCAATGCGTCCTGGAATTGGTGCGAAGACTCACTGCTCAGGTTGCGATTTAATTCAAGAACCAACTTTTATTTTCACATTGTAAGTGGACATAGCGGCGAGTAACGGCTGCACAAGCCATTGGAGCCAATTACAAACAATATGCGATCGAAAAACTGTGATCGTCGGACTCCTGATTCGACGCGTGCATCATTTGATTACAAAGCGATAATAATCGATACACGCTTACGCCTCTCGTCGCTGACATCTATTTGAAAGAATAGAGGAGACTTTTTTGTTTTGTTTATTATCACACAAGAACTGGCATGCTAGTATTCATACCCATGAGCGCAGCGATGTCAAAGAGTGTTAGCACAATTCTTGGACCAAACTTGAGCCGTATGATGGATTCCGGTACATTTTGCATGCAGGTGAAACACATTGAGAATGTGCGGAAACTTGTTTGCACATTTATCCCCGTATTTATAAATCCCAGGCCACCTGGACGCGGTTTTCAACGCCGCAATTAACTTTGGGACTCAAGTTGTTTGCAAGCCAGCCGTTTCGAAATACAAAATATTTAGGAAACGATTTGAGTGCGATAATTAGCTCTGAGCCCACACACCCCTCGCGCCGATGGCGTTAAACACCGCCACGTTTATTTTTTAAACAAATGCCCCCCCCCCCCCGCTCCTCCACCCGCCACGTGACAACGCCTTGTGTCCCAAAAAGTGCTGCTTTATTTGGCAGCCCCCCCCCAATCTTTTTTTGTTATCTGGGAGCCCCCCGTTTTTTCGTTGTTGGTGTTGTTGTTGTTGTTGCTCAGCGGCGGCACTTAGCGAGCTTCGCATTTTGTATTTTGAGAGCGCACGTGTTGGACGACCTGAGCGCAGTGAGTCTGAGCGGCAGATGGGCAAATTGGGCGAGCTCTCTGCCCCGGCGGAACTTTGCCATTAGCGCTAATCCGACAGCTTAGCGGGAGCAACTGGCGGGGTCAAGCCTTGCTTGTGTCGGCCGGGCCAGGGTTTGGTCAAGCTAGCCTGGACTGATGTCTGGCCGTTTGAAACTAAGCAGTGGGCAATTATCTGGAAACCAGGGCTGTGGGCGTGTCTCTTGCGGTCGGGCGGTAAAAATGCCCGCTTGTGCGCGTGCGCATGTGTGCGTGTGTGTGTTTGTGTGGGGATTGATAGTGTGGGTGCTCGCTAAAAAGCGCTTGCGCCCAATGGTTCTGTTAAGGCTATACGGGGGATCTTTGTCCTTGCCTTTGGAGTGGAAGTGGAGCAGTTCGCGCGCAGGCTCTACGAACCCGACGACCCGAGTTCTGTTCCCGCTCACGGCCAAGACAAGTGACTCTTACCCGACCCGCCCTGGGCCTTCCCTAGAACGGCTTAATCTCAAATGAGTACCTGGTTCGGTGTATAAACATCCCCACTAAGGGGACAAAGGCGGCTGGGCGTGGTGCTGGCCAACCACCACTTCGTTCGCAGCACCTGCTCCAAAAGTCTGTTAAGGCTATACAGGGAGTCTTTGTCTTTGCAAAAGCATAAATCAGAATCCATGTCGGTGTGTGGTGAGCGCTGGCGGAGTGATTAGCGGACTGCACAATGAAACCCACGATCTGAAGTTAATTCCCGACCGCAGGTAGCATCAGTGGCAAATGTATGAACCGGTCACCAGGTAGACCCAGCCTTATACGTGTACCTGGTGGGATGTGTAAACATCAGTGGTAGGGGAGACAAAGGTGGCCGGGTCGTGGTGTGCCTGGCCACACCGCTCTCTCATGTGCCCTGCCAGCCTTAATAGGCGTCTCGCTAACAGTACTTGTCCCAACTTTCTAAGTAAAGATCTTTGTCCTAGTTCATGTGCAGTGACTTAGTGCCCCTGTGTTGCTATTAGCAGCATGTCCAAATACATTTTCACGTCAACCATTATTTCTATTTTTTGTTGAAATCCACAGTGGCACGATGGTTAGCGCCCTCGGCTGCAGCGCTCGTCAACCCAATTTATATTCTTGGCCATGCCGGGGCCAAGCGTAGGTCAACTCAGCGTCAAATGAGTACCTGGTGTGGTGGTGTAGAGGCATCGATTAGTGCCAGGGAGACAAGGCAGAGAAGGCATGGTGCTGACCCCGCCAATCCAACCGTGTAGTTCTGCTGTCAATAATAGGCGCTCCCTAACAACACAATGCCCTCGCGGTCGGCCCAGTCTAATGGAGGGGGGGAAGGAGGGGGATCGTGTTCGTCTGTGTGTAGCCCATGCCAGGACCCGTGCAGTGAGCTCTTGCCCTCCGTGTGGATATGGCAAAGCTCCGAGTCCCAGCTAAAACTTCTTTTTGGCAACAAACCGGAACATCGTGCCCACGCACAATCTGGAATACCGAAGTAGCAGAAAAGATTCGGCAGCTGCGATTCCGAAGCCCCCTTTAACGTGTCAACACTGCGCAATGCGCCAATTAATTTGCTTAAATACCAAAGGAGCAATTTCCATCTGCTCAGTTTTGTGCAATTCTCCGTGTGAGAGCGTGGTTTCAGAATGAAGGGGGTGGAGAAACAACGCTGTTCTGTTGACATATTCACACTGCTTGTTTCCCAGTGCACCAGTCTCAACGCTTATGCTCAGGCTCCAAATGGTTCCGGGGGAAAGCAAATAAATAAATAACACGGACCTGCAGTAACTATATAGCGATTCATAATTGCAAGTTCATTAATGGAAATGCTTTGTGGGCGGGCAAGGGGGGGGGGCTATTGATTATTTTATACAACGTCCGTCATCCGCTATGGCTCAGTGGTGGACTGACACACGTGAAAGATCGCCTCTTTTTCAAGGGCCACCTGGGTTACACAAAGCAACTTTTAAAAACGTTAAACGCGGACAAGACAAAAGTCGCGGGCGACCCACTCCAGATGACAGGATGGATTTGACACTCGGCTTCGCTCACACGCGAAGAGTAATTGCGGACAATCGGAAGCGCTTTCGGCGAATCAGAATTGTACAAACTGCGGTGAATTCCCGACAATCGGAAGAATATCTTGGACAGACGGTAAGACGTTTCCGCGGAGACCCTGCAGCCCATGCTGCGGATAACAAGGGTCGCGGATGAGAAGGGAACTCTCCTGCACGACCGTTTAAGTTTGCAATCGGCATGCGGAGCAGTGACGAGTCGATTCCGTTCAGCACGTACCAAGGCAAGTCACTCTTGCGTCTGCGAAAGCGTGCGCGCCTCCCTCCCTCCCCCTCCTCCGTGTGCGTGGGAATTGAAGGGGAGAGCGCTGCCGTGATTGCCAAAGTGCTTTGTTGCCAATACCTGGGACCCAACGGGCAGTGCACGGTGCAATAAGCTCCATCTTCACATGGCACTGCTTAATTGTTAAGAAACTGATACCAGTTGAATTCACGGTGCACTGTGCATTATATTGCTTTAGTGTATGCCAAGTGATTATTCATGAAAGCCCCCACTGAGTCTTAGGATTCTTTGCAAGAGGGTCCTGCATTGGGATCTTGGGTCAATATCATTGATGGAAGGTTGGTTTAAATGAGAAAACTCACATTTACGAGGGGATGATGCTCAACACTGTCATCTGCTGGCCACCGTGCAGCCCCATCGCAAGCCCTTGGTGGTTCCTCATCTAAGTACTAACCAGGCTGTCAACCTGCTTAGCCTCCGAGATACAAGAACAAGATGCAGGGTCATTTGGCTGTAGGACACTTAACAAAAACAGGCCGTCGTCAATTCGCTGTTATATGATGGCCCACCCATGCTGTGTCAGTCGTGAGGGCTTGTTTGACCATACTTCACCCCACCGGTCAGTGCCAGCTGGTGAAGATAGAGAGATACCCAGGACCTGTGTTTATATCACTCGCCACTGATTAATAATTAGCCGCGGCTGGGAATTAAACTCAGGAGGCCAGGTTCAGAGAGCGGTGCAGTAACCACTGCGCCACCCCTCCTCTCCACCCCCCACCCCGAGGGCCAATTTAACTGCGGCATATAAAGTGTCGTTGTCTGCAGGCGCAGGTAGCAGAGAAGTGCTGTGACTTGTAATGCACTATAAATGCATTACAGTGGCATCGTGTCCCGTGTGCAACAACAGGTCTCCGTATAAATAACAGCCTCGCGGCTTAGCACTCGCTCGCTCATACTCCTGCGTTGGAAGCTGCAGGCTTCTGTTACACGTGTGCCGATTAAGGGCGCTTGCGGGCCAGCGCTCGCCGGCCAAAGGGATATCAATTCCGCACAGCGCCAGGGAGTTTTAAGCGCCGTCTCCTTTAACCGCGCCTTTGTGGCTGCGCTGGGAATATCAGGTGCCTCACTCAAAAGCGGCTTATACGAGCAGCACTCCCGCCTCCCCCTTCCCTCCTCCACCCACCTTTGCTTTGTCAGACATTCGGCCGTTGTTCTCCGAGCCCCCCGAAAGCGAATTAGCCGTCAAGCGCGACCGAAAAATCGACGAACGTCGCGCTCCGTAGCCTGGCACGCGCAGGAACCGATGCCCGTGGAGATGCGCGCTCGTGCTGTGCGTCAGAGAAACGCAAGCAGGCGAGAGAGAGATATGATTCAATTGTGAAGAAAAATGGGCTTGCGCCATGGCTTGTTTGCTCGAAGGGATTAGACCCACGCCCCCCTCTCTCTTCCCCCGATGGTCAGTCAAGGAGGGCGACGGAGCCGCGCTCAAGGAATGGAACGCGTCTGAAGGGGACGTCGAAACGCTGAGACGGAGTGATTAAAATCAGCTCGCGTGCATGGTGCTGGCTTGGTGGATTGTTGCATCGCAGAAGCGCGAGAGATGGCGAGACAGCTCGGGGCAGGCATTCAACTAGTGGCGGATAGATCATGGCTGATGATTGTGTGTGTGTGTAAAGATTAAGTGGGGAGCGGTGGTGGAACGGTTAGGGCGCTGCACTACGGACCCGGCGATCCGAGTTCGATTCCCGCTCACGGCCAACACCAGTGACGATTATCTGAACCGGTCCTGGGCCTGCCCTAGGTCGACTCAGCCTTCAATGAGTACATCGTGCGGTGTGTAAACATAGCCACTGGGGAGACAAAGGCGGCCGGGCGTGGTGCTGTCCACCCACCCTCATCGTGAGTTATGCCGGCCTTCATAGGTGCTCGCTAACAGCACTTGCTCCAACGGTCCTTTAAGGCTATACGGGGGATCTTTGTCTTTATTTTTGGTTTGAAATTACTAATCTCAAAGTGTTCAAAGTATGCTCCGGTCTAATGTTATTTGAAGATTCGCACAATCACGAAATGAAGGTGAGCTTCAATAACCTTTCTATTCCGCTTGTTGCTCCCGTTTTAGAGTTTTCTTTTGGGTTAGATCGCGTAAATATATAAATGTGTCGTTAAAACCCGCCACCACCCGACACAGTCATTCAACAGACTTCGGGATAAGAAGGCTCAACTAATCGAGTCTCTCACCTTTCTGAAGAGATGCCGCGACTCTAAGCTTAAAGGCCGTATCTGAACGTGGCTCTTTCACTCCAGCGCTGTCCTACCAGACAGTCTCGCCCCCTTCACCTGATGAAGGCCGCTTGTGTTGTGGCCGAAACGTCGTGAGAATATTATTGTGTTATTTTATTTTATCAATTTATTATTTTATTATCATTCTACGTGACTTTACCGAAAGAACCAAAGAAGATGAATCATTGCAGTCACGAAAGCTTTAAATCGAAATAGTAAGGGTTGTCACGTAAACAGAACGTGGCCAATTCGTCACGAGTACAGCCCCACCGGTGTGTTGGAGAGCCAAGCCTCAACATTTACAATCTGAGTACGACGTTTCGCCAGTAATTACAACTAGCTTCATCAGGCGACAGCCAGATTTTGTAAATCTCATTCACCGGTGTGCTGTACTAGTGACGAATTGGCCACGTTCTGTTTACGTGACAACCCTTACTAGTTGGCTGTGTCGGGTGGTGGTGGGGTTTAACGACATATTTATAAATTTGCGCGATCTAATCCAAAAAAAAACCTCTATTATGGATGATATCGGTCGTGAAAGCCTCCGTGTTAAATTGCACTCGTTTTGTTTGGCCAGATAAACAGCTGCAGTTGAAACGTGGCCCATTAGCACACGCAAATTGCAGTGTCTGTCACTTACAGATTCCAGTTACTGGACACGTCTAATAAATTTAGCATATATTTGTATATGCAAACAGTCGGAGCACGTGTACAATCAAGTGAACTCATTGACACGGTTCGACTAATTCAGGACGTGAGCCTTATGCGTCCATATTTTCCATATCCAGCGCCAGACATTTCCATACCACGGCTGCTGCTGAGACCCTTCATCTCCGCCTTGATCACATCATAACTCGGCTATTTGCAACTCTCCTCTAAAGCCTCCCCACACATCCCCTCACCAAAACCCTCACTCCAGATGATCCAAAATGCCCCTTGCCAGACTTCTCACCCTAAATTTGAAGTTTTTTTTGTGATTGCAGGGATCCATACTCTTTGGTTCTTTCGGTAAAGTCACGTAGGTAGGTATAAAATAAAATACACTAAATCACGACGTTTTGATCGCAACACAAGCGACCGTCATCAGGTGGAAGAGATACAGCAGGAGAACTGCTGACATAGGAGAAAGAGCTCGTTCTCTAGGAGTGATCTCACCCACACACGTGAACAAGACCGCATCATCCCAACACTCCACCTCTGTCCACTGGCTCCCAATACATCCTTGGACTGAAATCTGCCGAATCCCACCACCCTTGTCTCACCCTACTGCTGCCCTCCATGCGCTCTGCTCCAAAAAGCACGGCTTTCTGTCGCAGCCACCCCCCTCCTCCAATCAATCTCAGCTCAGCCGGAGGTGAATCAGTGGTGGCACCTGCTTCCATTATCTAGAAATACCTTCCTCTCAACAATCAGTGCTGCTGGCTCCCTGTCCCTAATCAAGTCCAGGCCTGTGATGTTCCTTTATTCGTCTGTTTGTGACTGTGACTCGCTCTTTCTTTCCATAAAATAATCACGCCCTCTGTATCTGTACAGCATCTTGAGATGCAGTTGCATTTAAACGCTCGGGAACAGAAATGTACATTGCATTGCATCTTGGCAAGAAGGCTACCTGTTAAAAAGTAACGCATAAATCCACAGAAACAATGATGAGAAATACATCTTGAGAAATTATGGGAAAGTAATAATACGTTACTCGTAGAGGACTAAAATGTTGTTAATTCGTGAAGATGCACTCAAATAATCAGCCGGCTGGGGTGGCGAGTTGAAACATTCACGATTAAAATATATATTTCCTTGCTTTGGTTTACTAAGTGTTGGTCAGTGTCGAAGAATTTTAAATAAACTGAAAATATCGAAACAAGTACTCAATCAATTTTTGACAAGTAATAATGTATGTAATACGCATCAAGCGTTGTTGTGGAACATTGTGGTTAATGAGCGAAATCTACTCAGCTTATAGGCTTGGCATTCCCCTTACACCGGGAACCGGGGGGGGACCCCAATGCCCAAAGATCTGCGGATCCAGAGTTGGACTAATCAGCCACCTCAAGAGCCACCACCAAACCTGATGGACGTCATCCTCGAACCCCGAGGGACGATC
This sequence comes from Petromyzon marinus, assembly GCF_048934315.1. NCBI lineage: Eukaryota > Metazoa > Chordata > Hyperoartia > Petromyzontiformes > Petromyzontidae > Petromyzon > Petromyzon marinus. Next base: position 12,499,653 of record NC_133705.1, read on the forward strand.
GGGTACCGCGGTGGTGAGATGTTAACTACCTCGCTTGGTATACAGGTGGTCGTAGATTCCATCCCGACGCCTGTATATTTGGAGTTTGCATGTCTATCTCCCCCTGGTCGCATGGCATTTTCTCCGCATCCCGGTTTTCTCCCCCTCCACATTTAGAAACGTGCTTTAAGAGTATTTGGCTGCGATACATTCCCAAGTGATGCGCCTCCTAATTGGTGGCCAGGTCGCTTCTGAAAAAAAAATAGCCTTATATAGCTCAGTGGGCCTTACCTGGTAAAATATTTAGATATTGCTCGAGAACAGCGCACGAGTTTTGTTTTGTACAACATCTCTCAGTTGTATATCGCCTTGTTATGTATATGGAGGGCACTCCCCACGAAGATCAGGTAACCTCAGCAACAGTATTTTGTTTAACATCACCTGACCGCTGACAAGACGTCGTACTCAGATTGTCAATGTTGTGGATTTACTCTCCAACACACCGGTGTGCTGTACCAGTAACGAATTCGAATGTTCTGTTTACGTGACACAACCTCACTAATTGGTTGTGTCGGGTGGTGGCGGGTTTAACGACACATTTATATTTACGTGATCTAACCCAAAAAAAACCTGATGACGGACGCTTGTGTTGCGTCCAAAACGTCGTGATTCATTTTATTTTATTTCTACCTACGTGACTTTACCGAAAGAACCAAAGAGTATAGACTTAATAAGGTCGATGATTGTCCAACGTTTGCGTCGTTAAACAATTGCTACTTAATGTATGGTCTGGGGAAGGCACATATTGGCTGACAGAACAACGATAATATACATAACTATTTTATTTAAGATCCGTTTATTTATGTTGTCACTTATTATCACTTGGCTACATGTGCCTGTGAGTGCCTTTAAATAGCTCACGAGTTAAACGCTCCAACAACAAACTGTGTACTTGGGAAATGTAGGTGTCACGGCTTTCACGCGTTCCCACTGGGAATTGGCCCTCCCTGAAGGCAACCGACATTGTTTCTATCACGGCCAATTCAGACGTTGCATGGGCCATGGGGCACCTAACAGCGGGTTACACAAGTGGGTTTAAGCAATATGACCCCTGTTGCTTAAGTGGTGATTCATATATAAATATTTGTCTAATGACTACAGCAATGTGACCAGCGGTGACGGCGGTTCGAGCGGTGGGCGAAGCGGTTAGCGCACTGCACTATAAACCCGGCCACCCGAGTTCGAGTCCCCGCCACGGCTAGCGTCAGTGGCGAGTGGTATCTGTACCGGTTCTGGGGTATCGCACCGACACCAACCCTGATCAAACATCTCCCTGCGACTGACAGAGCTTGGTGAGGCCTTCATCCAGCAGCGTATTGACAAAGGGCTGTACATTACAATGATCTCGTATGTCAATTTCAGACAGGTGGTACGTATAGCAGATGCATTGTTTTGGTACCGCATTAGACCGAGAGACAGAGAGACCAACACGTGGATATATATATAAAAAAACCACGCGCAGGTTAAATAAATAATTCAAACGGCGTATGGGAGGTCTTCATCCAGCAGTGGATTACTGAATGAAAGATTGTACAACTATCGCTATAGAACACCGTGTGTAAAACAAAGAGGAGGCAGCTTTCATGCGCGATGCCTTACAACACTGGCCCCCCGTGTGTAACGGGAGATGGCGCAGGAGGGGCGAAGGGATTACGGCTCACACACCCATTGTGTGCGCTTGCAGCAACCGACTCGACCGCTCAGGGGACGGTGGTTGCTGAACCTTTACTGCAGCAATTGCGTACACCCTCGTTGGTTCTCATTCGTTAAAACATTTCATAATGTTCATAAGCAACATGGGGGTTTTTGATGAAACAATGTGAGTTGTACTTATGTGCCCGTGCTTAATGAGTGTTTTCTATGATTTAGCTTCCCAAAAAAAAATCTGGCGTGTCTCGCAGTCCCAGAAAGGGCATCTTGCACCCCCATGGAGATGTGCGCACCCCAGGTTAAGAACCAGTGGCCTATGTGGACAAAACGCGTCAATTGGTGCACCCCAGGTTAAGAACCAGTGGCCTATGTAGACAAAGCGCGTCAATTGGCCCCAATGCTTATCCTACAGGCAGGGATTATATTCATCCGGAGCTGTCTGGGGCTGAGCTCTGGAAAATCCATGATAAAAAATAATCCCCGCTTATGAGCGGGAAGACGAATACAGAAAGGTGCAGCCTTTTAGCGTCTTGTTCACAAAGCTGTTGGTGGAAGGGCTACTAATATATGCGCTATGAAGAAGGGTCCATATCCGAAACGTCGCTTGTTATATATATACACACACACACATATACATGTCCCCATCCCCCCCTTTCAAGACCGTGCGGTTTTATTACACGAATGTGTCGAGCCTTGTGTGTACGACGAGTGAGTGAGTGCTCAGCGTTGAGCTGCGCGTGCTGCGGGAGAGGGTTAATTAACGCGCGCGCTCGTGCCGGGCGATGCCACGCTTCCTGCTGCCCGCCACGGATGCACACGTGGCTGGCTGGGGTGGTTTAGCAAGCGCTCCCAATAGCGAGAAACTGCTCAAGCATCCAAATGCAGGACCCTCTTTGTAGTGGCAGTTTTGAGACTCGACTAGGATTTCCGCGGGGGTGGGTTAAAGAGGCGTGGTCATATTCATCGTGCTCCCATGATTGATGTTCAGTAACAAATTAAAACGTAACGTTATTCTGGTAAGTCAGCTGGGGGCGTACGCATCAGCGGATGCCCCATCAATTGAGGGGTTAGCCCCCCTCGTGCCTCGACGCGCTATTGCCACCACCACCTCCAACCACCACGAGACGGGAGGGTTCGGTTCACATGGAGCTCGTTCATTTCTCAACAACAACAACAAACGTTCAGAGACCGCTTTGGCAGTTGTGTTCACACGCACAGAAGAAGAAAAACACCCCACAACAATATCAACATCTGTCCACAATCGTCAACATTACTAAAACAGAAACTGAACAATTTGGCTACGTGTGTACCGGGTGCTTCAAATAAATGTTAACACCTAAATGGGACTATCGTTTTTAATGGACACAGAAGGGAGAATATACTGTAACATGATAAAAAAAATGTATGTTATTAGTTTCAAAAAGTCTCCACTTGTTCGCCATCGTTGTCAACACGTTGTCTGGAAGCTTCTCCAGGTGGTCTCCAGAGCCCGCAGTCACATTTATTGTCGTATTGTTGCAAATTCTCACAAGTGTTAAAACATTTTTTTAAGCACCCTGTATATGTGTTGAACTTCTTTCGCACCGTACGCAGCCAATCGGTGCGGGGGGGGGGGGAAGGACAACAGCATACTAAGCCCATGAAGGAGTTCAACGTCGCATGTAATCGACTCGCTGGGAATTGCGGTATATGCGGATATGTGAATAGGGCAGATATGTGAATAGGGCAGATATGTGAATAGGGCAGATATGTGAATAGGGCAGATATGTGAACATCTACAGAAAGCGACGGTAGCATAAGGCACACGTTTCGGGCACTGGGTTGAAAAAAAAAAGCTAAATGATTCAATGTGGGGGGAATGCTTTCCTGTGATTTATAAGTCAGCGATTGTGCGTGAGATCAAGAACGCCATTATCATTGCGCGTGAAAAGGTCAGATTTATGAACGTCTGTGGAAAATTACATTTACACCACGCATCTTTTTTGCATTGGGTGTGGTGGCGCTTAATTGATCAGGGCGGATGTACTATACAGGACATGTATGTTTACTGCACAGGCATCTCTGTTGTAAGCCTTGGTGGGTGCAACTGACAAACGTGTTGAGGCTATATTGTTTTTTTTTATCTCCCAGCAAAATGTCTAGAAGGACTAAACACAGACAAGCGAACCATGTAATGCGCCTGTCAATGGAAAACAACCCCGTGCGTGGGATGGAACTCACCCCCTCGTGTGGATCGGCCGTCCATCGCCCCTCTCCTTCCAACGATTTGGAGTCCAACAGGTCAACTGTGGGAGAGAGATGTATCAATAGTGAGACAGGGCTCCGTTTCAAGTTGACGCAGGCTGAGCTCCGGAAAATATTCCACGCGGTATTAAGCCCATCAGTGTGCGTGCGTGCGTGCGGGGAGCGATAGTGTAGCGGTTAGCGCGCTGCGCTATGAACCCGGCGATCCGGTTTCGATTCCGGCTCACGGTCAACACCAGTGACGATTATCTGAACTGGTCTTGAGCCTCCCCTAGGTCGACTCAACCTCAAATGAGTACCTGGTGCGGTGTGTTAACATCGCCACTGGGGAGACAAAAGCCGTCGGGCGTGGTGCTGGCCACCCACCTCCTCGTGTTCCGTTCCGGCCTTCTTAGGTGCTCGCTAACAGCACTTGCCTCTACAGTCTGGCGAGGCTATACGGGGGATCTTTGCCTTTGTTAGGCACACAGACGGGGACAACTTGAAAGGCGTCCCGAGAGATGAGAGTTGTGTGCCATCGGATGATTACGCACGCGTGGTCACGCGCGCGTTGTGTTTTGCGCTGGTGAGGTTCACGTCGATATATCATATCACATACGGGAGATACAGAGAACGGGTGTGTTGTATTCTGATGAAAGCTCCGCTACGGCGATCGTTGAGGTTTCATCACGTGCAGTCTATAATCATGTACAGTATGTATCAATGCAGTATATATAGAGAACGCATGCGGAACCTTGATTGTATTCTCGCGCTGCGCAGTCACGAAATGCTTCACCAGAAAATACTGCAGGGCACCTTGGCTATCCTGGCTGAAGGTGATTATTATTTAATTAGCAACATGTTAAACGCTTATTTTTTATCCTGCATATTTGCCAACGAAGGAGCGGTGGCGCCGCGGTTGCCGCACTATGCCCTCTATTCTGAGCCCGGCAAGTGATGTTAGAACCGGTTTTACCCCCCCACTCCTTCCTCTCACCAACCTGCACTGAACCAATGTGGTGAAGTATGGTCACACATACACCCCCCCCCCCCCCCATGATCCGATACGGCGGTGGGGAGTCCACGATCTATCCAGCAGTGGATTTCACAGAGAAGCTGGAACGTTTCAATTGACACCGCACGAGTTTATGTCAGTAAGGTTAAGTTGTTTAACGTGGTGAGAAATCGAAGTTTGTGGAGAGAGGCATCTGTCCGGGTCAGCAATTCGGAAAAATATATCCACACCCGGCACACCAACCAAAATATCACTTTTACTTTGGCTTCTCATCACGAACCACCACCACCTCCTCCTCCAGTCTAAACAAGTGATCCTAGAAATATTCGTTGAGAAAATGACGCCCGGTGTGTGCGTGCGTGTTCGTGGGCATGTGCCCATCTAGTAAGATAAAGTACAATTGTTGTGTTCTTGTTTTGTTCAATTCTCACACTGCGTTCAATCGCCGTAGGTGACTTGGCCAACAACAGTGATTAAGAAGTGCCGCGCTGCAGCGTTTAATATTCGAGACGGGTCCACTTGTTTTTAACGCGACTCAAGCCTCCCCCCGTATATTGAACCACGCGACAAGACAGATGTGGAAAAGGGGACTAATTCCAGGAGGGCGATTTGGCCGAGGAGCCGGTAATTGGTACGAAGTGCTTAACCTATTACGCCAAACAACCCGCCAATGTATTTGATCTAATGTTCTGGCATTCGCCCTCTTTGCCCACTGGCATCCATCCATCCTCTGGCTAGAGCGCGCGTGATTTCTGAACGCACTTGCCGCTGCTCTATCCCACAGCCGTACCTGTAAGCCACGATACGCACGGTCTTATGCAAGCAATGCCGTTGCAAGCACACACGAGCAGAGAGTGGGTTGTAACTCCACACACACACACACAAAGTATTGAGTCCATCAGCCTATTGGCTTACGAGACCAATGTTATCAAGCAGCATGTGTTCAGCGGTTTCGACCTTCTTGGGTCTCATCATGCCGTTTAAATGATTACGATCAAACAATGCCACTGGCCCACATGGAGTTAAAGGCGAAAATGACTTATTAAGTAAGAGGCGATTTTGATAAACTGGAATCCAATGGAACTTTTGAATTGCAATTGACCGTCGCTTTGATCGATGGCATTGAAGACCTCCCCCCCCCCTCTTACACTTAACTCGGCAAATGCTAACGCATACATGCCACTTTATTTATTTATCAAGATAATTCGTATAGGCATGCAGCAGACTGCCGAAGACACATTCATGTCAGGGTCCGTATGGGAACAAGAGGGTTAGTAGCGAAACAGCATCACGCACGGCCGTCTTTGTCTCACCAGCGCGTGTTATCCAACGTACAGTGAAGTACTCAATGAAGGCTAAATCGACCTAAGGGAGTCCCAGGACCAGTCATAATATCAAGTGGCATCAGCTGTGAGTTGACCCTTGGCTGACCACTGCGCCTCGCACTCACGCACTCACACCCACGCATCTATAGTTGTGGCAAGTCTAGCCTCGTGCCTCTGCCCTGCTTGAGTGAGTGCGTTAAAGAGTGAGAGATACGCTCCGCTCACCCCTCCGTCATTCCGTTACGAGATTGGCACAAAGAGGACTTATTCCTTAGCTCGCAAAGAAAAAAAGAGTCAAAACTCGCCTTATATAGCTGTTTGACGTTTCGTGCGATGCCCCTACTTCAGATGAAGGTTTAAAGGAACATTTGCAAGGTATCTTTAACGTCCGGATCAGCAGACGTATCGGTCGTCTGTCTCGACAGCGTTATTACCACGAGACAAAAGTTCGCTTCAAATGTACAATCAAGATGACTAGAGTACCCACCTTACTATGTACAATGGAGTATACAGTACCAACATGATTATGTGAAGTGCATTTATAATGGTATTGCAACAATGCAAACTGTAGCTGTATCATAGCAGGATGCAACGCCACGTGCACTCCACTGAAAGGGGTCATTTATTATATAAGCTGCCGATTCGCGTATGTATAAACTCATCAGGAGATACAGCAATTACTCTGCCGTGTGTTCGGTGGCTGAATAAGCTCCCAACACGCGGCGCGAAACGTCGGACATCCCCGTACGAAGAGCACGCGGGCACGTTCCGAAAAACACATCGGCTTCAACAGACCCACATCGACTGCGACCACGGTGTTGCGGATCGAGGCGACCTGCTGCTGCTGCTGCTGCGGTATCCGCGTGTAAACCCGCGTGTAAACCCGCGTGTAAACCCTCGTGTAAACCCGCGTGTAAACCCGCGTGTAAACCCTCGTGTAAACCCGCGTGTAAACCCGCGTGTAAAGCCTCGCGTGCGATCCCGCCAGTGTTCGGGATCCATCCCTGAGTCTGAGCCAGCTCCGCAACAGACTCAAAAAGGTGGTTGTTGTTGTGGTTTGTTGTGGTTGTTGTTGTTTCAGAGAGCCTACTTCAACGTGTCTTCAATGCGCTTTCGTGATGGACTGGACCCGTCAGAGTGCGCAATATCAAATGTTCTTACTTACTCTGGCGGTTGCGGGCGCTACACCTATACTCACCACGCCTCCGATTTGCCACATACGGCGCGAAAGAAATTCCACGTGCGCACTTCACCACACCGGCGCTCATATACTCCGCTCAGATTCGATACGTTAAGGGACGCACGTCCCACGTTTCTCGCTTTCAACTTCTGAACGTGTTGTGTGGAACAAACACGCACTGTTCGTGTTTGCACTGGTGCAGAGGCTGCGCATATTACAAATCAATAAATCATCCACACGATGCGTATATCTGTGCGTTCGTGCGTGTGTGTGGGTGCGTATGGGTAAGAGCGCTATCATTTTCACACAGTTTGGAGCGGTGGGACGGTGGTTAGCGCACTGCGATCCGAACCCCGCGACATTGACTTGGTTAGAATCTCGGCCATTGCTAAACATCACTTGGTGAGTGATATCTAAAAGGGCTCTTCCTGCCCGGGGTATATTCAAATCTCACTCATCAGCGTGGTGAAGGATGGTAAAAATAAATTAATTAATCACTCCCTCTATCCAGCAGTGAATTAACAGAGCGCTGCACTTTACAATGATTTCATATTACGGTTTTCAGACGTGCGGAAGCAGATGCATGCTTAGAATTACATTGAGCGAGTGGAACACGTGGATTAGAGAACATAACGGAGGTGAAATATCTCATTCAAACTGTTAGGAAAAGTCTGCGTGAGCAGAGCACGTCGCTCCAAGGGGATGATGAACGAAGGTGAATAATAGTTACGGAGTGGCAGAGAAAGAATGGGGGCGCGTCTGAGAGCACGTCCACGCGTGAAATATGGAGCAATAAAAAAAATCGGCTACGGTGTGTGTGTGTGTCGGTGTGTGTGTACAGGTGAGGAGCGGTAGTGTAGCGGTTAGCGCGCTGCGCTACGAACCTGGCGACCCGGGTTCGATTCCCGCTCACGGCCAACACCAGTGACGATTATTTGAACCGGTCCTGGCCGTCCCCTAGGTCGACTCAGCCTAAAACGAGTACCTCGTGCGGTGTGTAAACATCGCTACGAGGGAGACAAAGGCGGCCGTGCGTGGTGTTGGCCACCCACCCCCTCGTGTGCCGTGCCGGCCTTCGTAGGTGCTCGCTAACAGCACTTGCCCCAATAGTCTGTTAAGGCTACACGGTCTTTGAGTGTACAGCTCCTGTGTTGTGCATCGGTGCATCGCGGAACTGTGGAAGACAGCGATGGTTTGGGGGGAAGCCGTTATGCAGCAGTGGATTGAGCACGGCTGACGGTGTCCAGTGACGGCTTGCGCTTGGTGACATGAAGGGAGCTTGCGAGGGAACACGACGGCATTCCCCTACGGCGTGTGCGCATTCCCCGTATGCCGTGCTGGAATTCTCACTTCGAAGGGCGGGATCTCTCCGAGAGGACAGTTTATCGAGCATCTATTAAGCCCGGAACGACGTTCGCTTTTGTTTTACCCCCAGCGGTGATGCATTTGTTTTTTTCCTAGACAAGTTCTGCCATCGCTTCGTAGCGTTAAGTAGCGCACCAACACACACACAGACAGCCAGCCACGCCGTTTCAGAATTCGAATTTGCGAGCGCAGACTGCCGATCGCATTTCCGAGATACCGTCGTTGGCGGTGCGGTTTGCAAAGTGTGTGAGGTTGTAGTCCGTCACTCGCAATGCACGAGCGAGCGACTTGTACACGCGCGCACGCACGCACGCACGCATTTACGCCGTGTTACGCATAATCTGGACGGGTGTCAAACGCTGCAATTCGAAGACGCCCGCTGACGTTACGAGCTTTTAAAGCAACTTTCGCGCCCAAGTTGCCTGCCCGACAAGACCAGCCTGCACAATTATTTCACAGTAAATCGCATGCACGAATAAAACACGTTGTTCTTTTTGTTGCTGTTGCTGTTGTTGTTGAAAACGCAAAAAAAGGGCGCTCTAATGTATGTTAACATTGGCCGCGGCAAGGAACGGCAATTTGGCAAGTCTTCTTACCACCCAAGGCGCCGCTGACAAGCGCTTAAACTGCTCCGAATCAATGAATGAATTGCATAACAGCGTGGAACCTCGCCTCTCGAAACGGGCGGAAAAGAATGAGCAATCTTTGAGGGCAATACGAGGCGAATAGACCAAGGAGAGGTCATTGCTGGAAGAACACACGCACACACACGCGCGCGCTTTGTTATATACATGAAACAACGAACCTTCATTGGTCGGATTGTTGGATGAAAATACGGACGTGACGAATAAAATCCAGACGTGCAGCGGCAGCAGCAGCAGCAGTCTCCGTGCCATCACTGCCGAACTTGCGAGTCTCTGTTATTTTGGTTTCTCGCTTCTCTCGTTCGCTCGCTCTCTCGCCTCTCCCTCGCCTCTCCCTCCTCCGCTGCTGAGCTGGATTAAGAGGTCTCACATGGTCCCAGCGCAGAACGGTGCAAACGGGGCTGTGTACATTTCTAAGCTCTGCCAACAGGCGGTGACGACTACCGCCAAGTAAGAACCGAGCTGCGAGCATAGACGGTGGTGGTGGTGGTGGGGGGAGCGGAGGAGGAGGTGGGGACACAGAAACGTGACGACACACAGAGGCGAGGCGGGGCCGCTGTTCACAGACCCTCCAATTGCCTCGATTCCACCCCCCAAAAGGATTTTTTTTGCTCCCCTTTTCTTTCTCATTTATCCATCCAGCCCACCCCACCTGCCCACCCAGCCACCAACCCAAAGCCCCCACCACCACCCACACCACCCATCCCACAGTTGAGATTAGTGTGCAGTATTATGTAACTGCAAATTAGAGTCAGGACTCTTATTTTTTTTGCTGATAGGTACAAAAAATAATGCCCCGTTTAAGGCAGCGAGTCTGCAATGTGGTGTTGGTGGGGTACCGGGGTGGTATTGTGACATCTGATTAATCTAGACGGTGGTTCAATGATTTCTCCTGGTATAATACGATCCCATTCGGATTTGTTTCAGTTAAAGGTGCAGCCCTGAAATTGCTTCCTCACGCAACGGTTGGCGGAGGGTCTCCACTAAAGGGAGCTCTGGGGGTAGGGAGGAGGGTGGGGGGGTTATTTTGGCCTAATCTTTCACGCTCAAAACAGATGGGAGATTGCCTCGCTTTTCCCCACCATACACGCATCCTGTTGATCAACTCTCTGCCGATTATATTCTTTGTTCTTTCGGTAAAGTCACGTAGAAGGGAAGCAACGTGACTTTACCGAAATAACCAATAATATGACTCCCTGCAGTCACGAAAGCTTTAAATAAAAATTTTCTCTGCCCATTGTGATGCGCTCTGCCTGCAGTCACACAGTGCAGTGCAAGTTGAGTTTATGGAAAGACTAAAATTTGACTGCATCTCAAGACCCTGTGTGCTAGGAGCGATAAGCCCATCTAGTGAGTTTAAAAAAAAGTTGCTTTAATTGGAGTGGGGAATGAGGGAAATAACTCTCCAAGCCACAGAGATACATGCCGTGACATTATGGTGTAAGTGAGTACTATGAAGATAATTAACAGAGAGACAGTCAGCTATATGAATATGAGATGAGCAAAGTCTTACGCCTGGACTTATGCTAATGCTTATTACATACCCAGGAAAGCCTCAGTAAGTTTAAAGATTTATTTTCAGAAGCATTCTGCATTTGGATGTTTGGCCAGTATCAGTAATGAGTGTTTGGCATGTGGAGTTGGAAACTGGAGCGACTTGGGGAAATCCATACATATAAGGAGGTGATACTCAGCACTGCCATCTCCTGGCCAACCCACAGCCCCATGCCTACAGCAACTGGCAAGCCCTGGTGACCCCCCCCCCCCATTATATTACTAACCAGGCTCAACCGGGATCAGCTTGCGAGATGTGACGAGTGCATTTTGGGTGATTTGGCCATAGGAATTTAACTGGGTTAGGGTCTATTTCTATGATCAATTGTAGGGGATTTCAGACATTAGGTGCAGCAGCAGAAACAGAACGACACCCTATGCAGCAAAGGGTGGTGATTGAGGTCTTTGACAGATATATGGCATTTAAAGTGGAACTCAAGGTCAAAGTGATTCCTTGCCCAAGTGAGCATTGAGGCTATGGCTCACCTGAATGTTCACATTCCTGAGCCAGTGTTGGAAACTCCACATTACCATGGCAGGGGTGAGTATATCACTCTGACAATCTTTGTTGGCTTCCCCAAACAGTGGTGTCATGTTGTCGCTCTGAATCCTTATTCCTGCTCCACAATAAAAAAACAATCAGTTAAATCACTTGGAATGCTTCAGGCTATTTATGGACAAACCAAATTGCAGGTAGACTGCCCGCTCAGAATTTCAGGCATTATGCATGACATTTTTTAGTTGTTCCTGAAACCACGACTGCTAAAGCCCAATTCTTAAACCGGTGAAACCCTTTAAAATCCCCCGGTACATGTAAAGGCACTATATTAGCAGAGAGTACTGCATATATGAGCGCGGACATATTTTAAGGGCATGTTTTATTTAAAAGTAATAAAAGGTCAGTGGCCAGCATTAACAATAATATAAAGCATGTTAGTGTGACGTTTATAAGCTCTTAAATGGTGCTGCTCTAAATGTAAATCCAAATCGTGGTCATTATCGCTTCTCTTTTTCCTGTCTCAGACGGCTTGGCTGGGATGTTATCCCACTAAAATAGTGTCCCCTGCAAGATGCAAGGTGACTGCTAACCTTTGGGCATGAGCTCGAGTCTGCAAGTCACAGCGATCGTGTGTTTTACCGAGCTCAATTGAAACGTGTCAAAATATAAGGCTGCAAAGTAACAACCGCACAACTGGAATGAAAACGAAATAACTTCCAACGATTTGCTCGTCAACAAATCACTTTCAATGCGCCTGATTTATTCGGGAGCTTGGGAGCCGCTACCGAAGGCTAGTCGGTCCTTAAGAGTAAATCCGTTTCAGCTCGGGTGGCGGTGACACGGTGGCCTAGCGCAGGGGGAGGGGGGTCGGTTAAAACCTGCGGCTCCGGGTCCGCACGCGTGCGAATAATAATCGAGGACTCGCTGCCGTCACGTTCTTTTACGAAGAACCACCGTCTCGTACTCATCCACGTGCATTGCGGATTCTTGACAAATTGAGGTGGTGTTGTTGTTGTGTTTTTTTTTTACCGAATTCGAAGAAATAAAATGGTTCGCTTGCTTGCCGCAGATGTTCACCGTTCAAATCTGCCCACCGTTCAAATCTGCCCGTGTAACGACAACCGAAAGCACACCGGCCGTCTGCTTCAGAGGGGACGTCAAAGATTCCCCGGCACCCCCCCACCCACCCACCCCCACGTCGTTTGCAAGTGGAGGTCATCGTCTGCCGGCGTTTGTGTCCACATCTGTCCGAATGATCCACCGATGAATCACAGCTGGAATATAACGCAGCGGCAATCTTCACTCCCCCACCCCCACCCCCACCGCCACCGCCAAATGCGAGAACCTGGCTGAATCTTCCCGACAAAGAGTCGACGAGATTCGAAGACGATTTCCCGGGTCAGCAAAGTGTCCGAATTAAACAAATAACGAGAAGTCCATTACCAGTCCGCCAATAGATGACGTAAGAATAGAGGTTGTTTTCGGGGTTAGATCGCGTAAAGTATAAACGTGTAATTTACTCACCAAACACCCGATCGAGACAATTAGTGATGTTTGTTTGGCTGGTAATTACATTAAGCATCATCGGGCAAAAAAAAAAAATCGCGAGAAATAAAATGGCCCGATGATGATGCTGGGTTTAATTACCAGGGAAACGTCGAGCTCAAATGGTAAATGTTGTGGACTTACTCCCCAACACACCGGTGGGCTGAAGTAGTAACTAACTAACTAATTGTCACGTTTTGTTTACATGACAAACATTACAAATTGGCTGTGTCGGGTGGTTGGCGGGTTTTACGACACATTTACACTTACGCGATCTAACCCCTCAAAGAAACCTCTATTATGAATAATATTTGCCACGAAAGCCTATGTGTCGTCATGATATGTGTTTGACCATCCTTAGCCGTGCCAGTCAGTGCACCTTCGATTAGCACGGTTGGTTATGTAGGGTGCGACAAGAGTTCAACATACAGATTCGTGAGCTTGGGGGAGGGCAGTGTGTGTTCTGAAGCGATCTGTGCGGAGCTTTTAGTGTTATCTCCTCGTGTGCATTGGTATTCTCGGGGTGCTGTGGATGTCTCCCACATGCCAAGCACTCATTAATGGCCGTTTCACAATTCTGCACGATCTGACAACCCTTAATGCAAAAAAAAAACATTCGTTATATCAATCAAGAACACATTAGGATTGAACAAAAAAACATCGATCACCCTTCCAGCCACTAGAGGCCGCTACATTCACCCAATGTAAAAAAAAATTATTGCAGAGTAAATCTAAATTGTGACAATGCATCAATTCGCAGGATTTCCCTTGAGACACGTCTGCCAGCCGTAGCGTGGGCAAGCGATTCCACGGTCACACCTTTACCGTGGCAGTAACAAAGAAACGTTTTCCCCTCAGACACTGTCTTGTTTGGTAAGGGTGTCTGGGGTGGTCTGTGTGTAACAGCGAAACCTCTGCTTGTCTCTGAGATGACAGGGTCCGCTTGTTAACTGAGCTGCCGTATCACCCTCCCTTGCATAATGTGTACTGCTGGAAGATCGTAGGCTAGGGCAATAAACTACTATCCCTGACCTTGGAGAAGGTGTTCCGTTTTTTTTTCCTTCCTGCCTTTCTGACATGTAGACATTAAAGATCCCACAGGCTCTGAAGAAAAACGTTCAATGTATGCCTGTATAGGAATAATATTGGGGGGAGATGACATTTGGGATTTTACTATAAATACCATTACTTGGGGATGGTGCAATGAATTAGTCAGCGCACTGGACATGAGGTCACTGGTTCATTTTGATCTCCTGACGTGGCTATTGAAACAATGGTTCACCTTTTTTTTAAATGCCCCTGCCTCTTGTCTACTCGGGCAGTACAAATGGGTACACCATCAGTGGTGGGGTGAAGAGGTCGGTGTGGAAGGGGAGGACACAAATAGCCATTAGAAGGCCTCTTCAGAGGCCCTCTTTAGTGGAGACCCCTTCTTGCAGCAGTGATGTGAGCAAGGAATTGCAGGGCTGAAACTTGACCATGATCTCTACTTGAGTAATGGGTCAATATAATATCTATATATACACACACACACACACATATCTTGCATTCAAATGAGCACGAACGAGTGTGCACATTTGAATGGTTGAGTGGAGAGAAAAAAAAATCTCAAATGTTTGCAAAGCAATACTCGACGTATCGTTGGTATGCGGAGTTTTCTTTCGTATGCAAAAGTAATGTGCATGAGCCTTACATTGTTGTTGAAGAGAATTTGAGATATCAGCTAAATAAATAGAATGGCTGATTCTACCTCCACCACCACCGCCATCCACCGCCACTGCCTTCTTAAATCTAATATTGGCTCGTCCATTCATTTCATCTGCAGCTTATTTATACTAATCTTTTGAAGTACCATTTGATAAGAAAAATCAAATGCATGTAATCCGATGAATAACGTTCTGATAATGGTTTGTGATAGGACCAATATTTCAAAGAGCTATTCTGGTTCATATGAATAGAAATCTTCATATATTAAAGTTCATTTCCAGTACTATATACCCTGGACAAACAAACAATTACGATGAAAGGCCACTGCACTGGTTCGGATAACACTCTCCACATGATGTTAGCCATAACTGGGAATATTTTTTTCATACATATCATGACCATCATCAGCCTTGGTCAATACACTGCTCGATGAAGAGCTCACCAAGTCTGTATCATCTCTCACGGTCTTGCAATGCAATGATCCATCTAGCACCTACCCATGAGCAGATTTCATTGCTCCAACCCTGGAACAGACATGCATTCGGCTGTGTTCCTTCCTTTAGCTATCTCCGCCCACACCTAACAAATTTTAGTCTTTTATTAAATCCTTCAACTAACCCACTACATGGCAGATCACTTGATGACGAAGTCGTAATGTGGCGTCTATTGCCGTCATTTACATGCTGAGATTACATTGTCATCTTCTTATCCATCATATTTTGGTCTCTGAACAATGGAAACAATTTCAGGTGCAATTTCAGCTTAGAGAAACCATTTGGAAAGATCATAAGACCATGCATTAGAAATGTTTCATTGTTACGCGAATCAAGGCTTTTTACAATAAAACGTGATATATAGAGGTTATTTTCTTTACTAAATCATCAAAGAATAACACGCAGCAGCAGCAACGATAATAAAACAAATAATACGAACAATTCTGGCATTATTAAGCTTAAAAGATTTTCCATTGCATGCAATTTTTGGAAATGAGTATTCAAAGCAATAAAAAAATATATTCCTGGTTGTTCATCACACGTGGCCATAACGGTAAGTTGTTAAGGAACACAGTGGGGGAAGCTTAAGCGATGGCAGAGATTTCCATTTAAATCTATCATTGAAGTTTGATAGGGTTATGAGTGATAATGAGTTGTCAGATACACCTTTAATTTACCTTTCATTCCTCGGCAATGGAAAGCGTGGCGTAGAGATTGACATTTGAAAAGCAATTGTGCCACCAATGGTTTTGCTTTTTTTTAAACAAAGCAATGCAATGCACTCAGGTTATGGTACACATCTGTGCGTGGCGTGCAATGCGATCGGCATTCCCAATTCTTCATACAGATATGAAAAAAAATTAATCTAAGAAAGCATACTCAGCCGGCGATAATATTTAAGGTTATGAATTTTATGTCAGGTTCGGTTAAACTTTTCTGGAGGCCTATTATATGTTCAATTCAAAGCCAATATCTGGAGTGATTAGTGGATAGATCCAGTGAATTGCAGCGAGTCTATTTCACATCCACAATAGGTGAAAAAAATCAAGGGCTACTGTTTTTTTTTATTGGAATAAATTAAGCAAAATGGCAATGGATAATCTCTGACACTGTAATGTGTTCCTCTTTCCATAAAATTCAATCTTGCATTTTTTCATGATGTGGTTTACATATCAACCGCTGGTGTTAATATGGAAACCTTTCACATGAAACAGAAGAAAATACTGGCTGAGAATTGAGCATTCATCAATTACTGAACATGCTACTTTCATGGGTGTATTCCCAATCTTCGGGATTAATCTGGAAATCGAGCCTGCAAACATTATTTTGGCTGATCAAAATATGTGTTTTTGTTTGTTTCAGATTGATCCAAAATGTCACATCAATTGCGTACTTTTCCTGCCAAAATCGGTGTAACCGTGCCATTGGGTGACGTCACTATCCATAGCACAGAGACATTTTAAACTGGTGCATAATGTCAGTGATCTGGACATCCGATGAAGACCTACTTAAACGTATAGGTAATGATAATGCGCAGACCTGAAATGTCTCGGAAGAGGTGGAAGTACCCAAACTTAACCTCACCACACGTCATATAACAATTTATACTCCTGCGTGGGACAGAGACGGGCGATTTGAGATGCATTTTATTATTAGTTTTATTATAACTTGCACTATTGTTTCACTGTTTCAGCCTTCAAGCCATGAGATCAAACCGGTGACCTCTGGATTCTAAGTCCAGCGTGCTCACCATTACACAGCGGCAGACTTCAACCTAAGAGTACATTGTAGAATGATATATTTTTTAATTAGATGTGTTCATGAGATTCTCATTATTTTAGTTTCCTTGACAGCTATTGCAAATATATATAAAAAAGTCAAATGTGCCTTTGCACCACACTGCCTCTTGAGAATGTCACCGTGCAGGTTTAGCAAGAAGGCGCTTGTGGTCACAAGTTCCGTCGGTTGAATGATTTGTATTCGTACATGTTTCCCTTAACATTCAAGCGTATTATTGGTGATTTGTCAACCTGGATTATGTCATGGGTTCCACCAAATGTTCTATCACCACTTGCCACTGAGCAAGTGCTTGCTTGCGGGCACATAAAACAACATCGAGCATTGTTGAGTGTTGGGCACGCATTCCAAACAAGCTGTTGATGTGCCTAATTTCATGCAGTGCCAAAGGGCCCTTGAAAAGCATCAGGGGCCTGACTCGTGTGGTGTTTTTTTGCTCATTATTCAACCCCGTTTTGGCGGAATGACGGGTTGCTTTTTGCACAAAGTCGGCCCCATTCCACCAATTGCTCTTCATGGACGTCTCTGCTTTCTTCCGTCCGTTGAAGCGCATTCTGCCATGTCTCAGTCTGTGAGCTGGACTGAGTCAAACTGCGGGGGGATAGCGGTTGAGGTGGGGTCGAGTGATGGTGAAGTCGCGGATGTGTAGGGCTTCGTGAGCTTCCATTTCACGAGCGAATTCACCGCTTCCTTTAGTTTCGGGTCCGCACCACGTGGCACTGTGGTTAGAGCTCTTGACGCATCAAGAGGACGGACGGGTGCAAGTGACGTCCTGGTTGAGTGTGGACGTCTCTGCTCATGAGGTCACTGCTGACGGAAGTGTTTCCACTTCAAGGTAGTTCGAGAGAACGCCTCTCGAGGGTTTTTTGGCCTACTCTTCCAACTTCAAATCAAGAATCTTCCAACTTCATTCCACACCATGCGACCTGCCTATCAACTCACCGTGGTGTTACCCGTTTGCTGCACACCGGTGGTTGGACAGCAGTGTTCACGCCAAGAGAGGCTGATGCTGCCTATAATGTCAATACAATTAAATGAGTAGCAATGTGTGGGAAACGGACATTGGTCATCCGACATGAGAGACTGGTCCCCTCCCCCTGCCCATGGAAATGTGGATGTTCCAACATTTCCTCAAGAAAAACTTGACGGAGATATGTACCGTCCATGGCTGATTTGACCAGTTAGGAATTGTTCTACAATGTTATTGTAGAGAAATCACACTCGCCTTACATGTTTGTTTGCGCCATCATATAAAATATATAGATTTAAATTTAAGTTTGCACCACACGCGCGCAGAACCGGTGATTTTTTTGAATCATCAACAAATTCAAACAGACGTTTTGCTTGAAAGCTCAATCTACAGAGACCTAAGCATAATTAATCAATTGCAATGAAGTCAAATAAGAGACATGGTGATGCAGAAATAGCCATAGCAACAAATTGGTAAGGAGTAATGGAATGGCACAGCAATATGCACATGACTGCCAGTACAGGTTATTAATATTAAATTGCAAATAAATATTAATGCATCAAATATCTAAACCTGGCCAAAGTATTACTAAATAATGCAATGCTACAAGGCGTGACAGGTTAATTTGCAAAATTAAATGGAGATTTGTCACGCTCCCTATAGGTAGAGTAGGTACATTAATCACATCATAGCACACATATATTGATGGGTAATTATAGAATAAATGGGACGATTGGTGCACAACTGGACCCGGTAATACTGGTTAAAGTTTAACTAGTGGGGCCGTTCAAAGGGCGGAGTGATGGTGCAGAACTTTAGTTGAGTGCTTCGCAGCTGGAGAGAGAGCCCACGGTGTGCCACGATATTTTTGGAATCTTTACGGGGAAGGAAAGAACCTCGCTGCTTGTGCGAACTCTCTGTGCCGGTAAGCGGCTCTGTCCAGCCCCCACCTCTCCACTGGTTGTGGCAGCAGACAGCCGCCAGCCACCACCCCCCGGCCCTCTCAACTCCCTCGGTCGCCCATGCGCAGATTGACAAAGAGACACAAAGACCTCCTCCCCCCCCCCCCGTATATCTTTAGCAGACTGTTAATAGACTGTTAAGGCTATAGCGTGAAAGAAGTTCAACATACATACAACTGTTGTTAGCGAGCAACTATGAAGGCCGGAACGGCACACGAGGGTAGCCAGCGCCACACCCGGCCGCCTTTGTATCCCCAGTGGCGATGTCTACACATCGCACCAGATACTCATTTGAGGCTGAGTCGACATAGGGGAGGCCCAGGACCGGTTCAAATAATCGTCACTGGTGTTAGCCATGAGCGGGAATCGAACTTGGGTGGCCGGGTTCGTAGCGCAGGGTGCTGATCATTGCGCTACCGCTCCTCACACAAAGAGACACGGACACACACAGAGACACACACACAGACATACTACACGGAGACACACACACACGTACTACACAGAGATACACACATACTACGCAGAGATATACACAGAGACACACACACATACTACACAGAGACACACACACATACTACACAGAGATACACACACATACTACGCAGAGATATACACAGAGACACACACACATACTACACAGAGATACACACACATACTACGCAGAGATATACACAGAGACACACACACACACATACTACACAGAGACACACACACATACTACACAGAGATACACATACTACGCAGAGATATACACAGAGACACACACACATACTACACAGACACACACACATACTACACAGAGATACACACACATACTACGCAGAGATATACACAGAGACACATACACATACTACACAGAGACACACACACATACTACACAGAGATACACATACTACGCAGAGATATACACAGAGACACACACACATACTACACAGAGACACACACACATACTACGCAGAGATATACACAGAGACACACACACATACTACACAGAGACACACACATACAACACAGAGACACACAGAGATTCCCACACAAACACGAATACACTCACTCAGTCGGGCAAATTCCCGTCGCGGATTTTGGCAGCGTCACTTCATTGCTTTTTTTCTCGATAAGTATAAACACGGGATCGTGAAATCCCTCTCCCGCTACAAAGCGTTGCCACCCATCCGTGCGGGCCCATGGTGAGCTTTTGGTTTCGGTGCGCCGCGGAAACGGATCGAGCTGGAAAGTGTTGCGAGTGCCGTGGAGAGAAGATCAAGCTGAGAAGCATCCTCGCAGTGCATAGCACCGGGATGTGAAGCCAGTTGCCTGGGATAGATTCCCGACCGTGAATAGCATCATAATTGGTGAGATATCTGAAGTTGTCTGCGCCTCGCCCCACCTTCCCCCTGCGACCCTTTCACGAACCCGCATTAACCGGCGTGATGAAGTATGGTTAAGTGACCCCCGTGACTGACATCCAATAGCAGATTAACAAAGGGCTCCAAGTGACTCTTAAACTTTAGAAGCGCTATTAAACTTTATTACTAAAGCAAACAATTTACCACGCGGAGGAAGGACATAAGTTATGTTCAACTACCATTAGCAGATTTTTATTGGCAGGAACCAAAACGTGGCTATGGCTAAATCGCACGCAATTAGGATTGAGCCTGGTGGACCACCAAGTATAATACACGGTGTTATAGGCTACTGCAAGGCTTAATATTTCTTTGATCAGAGGGTGATGCAGCAGATTTTATTGTTGTGCTGTGCAGACATCCATGGATGTATGTTGAACTTCTTTCGCACCGTACGTAGCCAACCGTGCTAATTGGAGGCGCTTCCCGCCGTCGTCAAACCCACACTGTTCAGAGTGGTGAAGTATGGTCAAAGAGCCCCCATGAGGCACACGGTGTGCGGACGGCTGTTCGTCCAGTGTAGGACCGACAAAAGGGAGCTGCGCGTACATATGCAGCATTGTGTAAATGCACTATCAAACGACGCCCCTGTTAAACGCCACGTGCCTTTTACTGGTGCGTCTAGAATGCCACGTGCTGTTTAATGACGGCGAACGAGCCAAGATTTAGGAATCATTGGTATTTCTATCAACGCGTCTCGTATATAAGGTAATAACAAGAGTGTGCAGTCGTTTATTTTGTTATGAACGGGACATAAACACAAGCTAATGAGATTTTCAAATTTTTCACCGATGACTTGGGTTTGCGACAGGAGCACACGTTCGTCCCTTTCGCGCGAAAGATTGAACGCCGTTTTCAATATGAGGCACAGTAGGAATGTTAATGCACGATTCGATACATATTTGACTTATTGTGACGAGAGAGGGTCTTCTCAGATACCAGCAACAAAAACAAGCAACACTTGACGAGGCATCGCGGGCGTTACGATTCGCCGTCTCAGTGGGTCGACGAATTGGCACGATGGAGCAGCAGCAGCAGCCATCGACTATCCGCTGCTGGATGAATGCCTTCCCTATGCGGTACGCCATCTCCCGTGGGCCTGCGATGCAATGACTCATGTCTCCGTCGTGCGACGCAGGCTCATCTCGTCGCGCCTCCGATTGTCGCGCTTGGCTACGTACGGTGCGATAAAAGTTCTGCACGCACGTGCTCCCATTTCTTTTGCGGGGGGCATCTTCTCGGGCGTCTTTCTCTCCCTATTGAGTGCAATTCCATGACCACGCTTGCTTACCGGCAATCGTGTCTCATTGCCACGCGTCCTGCCCAGTAATTTTGATGCCTCTATTTTTTTTGCCCTTCTGATCCATGAGTTCCTTTTTCCGCCTCCTCTCGGTGCAATTCAAGTACGAATTTCTGTATCCCTCTTTGTGCACTTTTCTGCTTTGTGATCCATCGTCTTTGGTCCAGAAATCCACGATTGTGATCCACACGAAATCGCGAGCAACGCGCAGTGATTGAATTCAGAAAACAGCGGATGTATTTCGATAACAAGTCGGACCACATCATTAGACCTCCTTTGCCAGTACCAAAATATAATAATTGGGTTTTCCCCCTTTTTTATGGTAACAAAACTGAAACCTTTTAACAAGGAATCATGTGTGCATTAACCACAATACCTGTGGTCAAAATGCAAACAAAAAAAAACACACTCAATCAGTTTCAAGGACAATGCATATATTATCAGAGTGCTTTGTTTTGCATTTTGACCACAAGTATTGTGGTTAATGCACACATGATTCCTCGTAAAAAGGTTTCAGTTGTGTTGCCATGAAAAAGGGGAAAACCCTATTATTATAAGTTGGACCACGCAGAAGAAGTGTGATATGGGATTACATTGTTCTTCATGCAGATTGCTTCGTTGTTTTTCACCATCCAATTCAGTTTGGATAACATTGTGGATAGGGGGGGGGGGGTGTGGGTGAATGGCAAAATAAATAACAATAATATTAATAAAACAACTCGCTCCTAGTCAAACTTTATAGCCTGAGCAAGCTGGCCGAGTGAAAAGTGCGCTGATGACCGTTCGGTTGTGCAGCCTCCGACGGAAGCGAAAAGCGAAGTACTCCTCGACAGTGTTTATGTTTCCTGAACATATTTCATCTCATGATAAATGCATTACTGTGAGTGCAACAACATAAAAAGCCCCCCCCCCCCACCCCCGGGTTACTGGTCTGTTGGCCTTTATAATGCGATGCGCACTCATATTTCCGAAACAGCACTTATTAGGCCAATGCACTGAGCCGTTAACAATGCGGCCGCGGTGTCTGAACAAAGTCGTAGTCGGTTCGATGACCCTCAAAAAGAAAGTAAACTTTGTCTGATTCATCGCATAACGTAGGCTTGCTTTCCCGATATTGGGCAAGAGAGCTCATGTTACACTGCTTGACCATGACTGCACATTTTAGAGGTGCAGTGGTTTCATTGACGATGTACATATATATGTGTGTGTATGTATATATAAGCAAGAGCTCTGTTTTTTAATACCTGAAAAAAAAATGATTGTGAAAGAAGTCAAGTGGAACAGGGGAGGCCACGCTTTGCCAACAACTGAGAGACAAAATCGTCTTCGGAGTGGATACCGAGAGAGGGCGCGAGAAGCAGAGGAAGACAGCGGTAGAGAGATGGCAGGGAGAAAATTCAGAGACCATTACTGAACCAGAGCAAGTCATGCGAAGGAAAGAATGAGGTGACCACAGTGGCGAGATGTTAACTACCTCGCCTGGTGTGCAGGAGGTCGTGGGTTCGATCCAGACCCTGACGCCTGCTGTATATTTGGATTTTGCATGTTCTCCCCGTGGTCATGTGGATTTTTCTCCGGGTCCTCTGGGGGTTTCCCTTCACATTTAGAAACATGCTTTTAGAGTATTTGGCTGCTGTAACATGTCCACGTGATAAGCCACTTTGTTGAGATATTATTTGTGGCCAGATCGTTTCTGAAAAAGAGCTATGTAGCTCAGTGGGCTTTACATTTAGTTTAGTATACAGAATTGAAGGAAATGGGCAAGGCTTTAACGAGGCAATGGGAAGGTACAGGCGAACAGCAACAACGTAGCATCAAACAACTTCACATTAATTCTAGATTTAAAGCTTTCGTGACTGCTAGGATCCATACTCTTTGGTTCTATTGGGTAAAGTCACGTAGGTGACTTTACCCAATAGAACCAAAACTTCACATTACTCTTTGGTTCTTTCGGTAAAGTCACGGAGGTATAAAACAAAATAAATCACGATGTTTCGATCGCAACACAAGCGGTCGTCTTCAGGCGGAAAAAATATAATCCAGCAGTGGACATGTAAGCACTCTCATGCTCACACGTCCTTTGGATTGCACTCTCATGCTCGCATGTCCTTGGGATTGCACTCTCATGCTCACATGTCCTTTGAATTGCACTGTCATGCTCACATGTCCTTTGGATTGTACTCTCATACTCACATGTCCTTTGGATTGCACTCTCATACTCACATGTCTTTTGGATTGCACTCTCATACTCACATGTCCTTTGGATTGCACTCTCATGCTCACATGTCCTTTGGATTGCACTCTCATGCTCACACGTCCTTTGGATTGCACCTCTCATGCTCGCATGTCCTTGGGATTGTACTCTCATACTCACATGTCCTTTGGATTGCACTCTCATGCTCACACGTCCTTGGGATTGCACCTCTCATGCTCACATGTCCTTTGGATTGCACTCTATTTTATACCTACGTGACTTTACCGAAAGAACCAAAGAGTATGGATTCCTGCAGTCACGAAAGCTTCAAATCAAGATTGAACTTCACATTGCAAAGGGGACACCTTCCCTGAGCCTCACAGCCCAATTATTAAAATTTTGCTAATGCCAATGCTACATGTGTTGCTTGCCCGATTCAGCAAATTTCACCTTAATTACGATATTTTTCGTTGCAGCAAATGCCTGTTAAACAAAGGTCCAGAACGCTGAAGCATTGAGGGGCGTTGGAGGTTGAGCACACGTGGCCACGTGCTCAACGGACCCACTCGACAGCGTGGGTGAAAACTTTACCTTCGACAATAATGGCCTCTGTGAACGTCGTTAGACTGTGTATTTAACACGACACATGACCATTTGTATTCATATTCGGAGATGTGGTTGTCATTTGGCGGAGCAGGTGCAGTCAGTCACAATTTGCCTCCAGATGGCTCCATCGGTTTTTTTTGGTTGTTGTTGTTGTTTTTGCGCGGCTGCAAATGATCTCTGAGGAAGGCTTTTTAGAGAGTGCGGCCGCTCAGCCTCCCGTGTGCTTTGAAGGGAAGCGCATAATAAGCAATCAATTTATAACAGCACTTGCCCCAACAGTCTGTGAAGGCTATATACGGGGGATCTTTGTCTTTACTTTATTTTTCAACCCATCAATTGATTGCTTTGTGTCACTGCTGGCGAAAAGGGCTTCCACTATAGAGCGCTCTACATAGTCATATGCCTTCCTTGGAAGAGGTGAGAATGCCCACACTTTACCCCACCGCGTGTGACCAATCAATCGACGAACTACGGTGCACCCATTTCAAATATTGGGTGGACAGAGGGGATTTAATAAACTTGCCAATTGTTTCAAACGCCATATCGGGACATCGAGCCAGTGATCTCCATTGAACTAAACATTGCATCATGGCAACACCTGTTTGGAATTCACATGGCATCAAATTGCCTCTCATCTTGGGAATTATTTGTTTCAAACATGTTTTTAAATATTTAGTGGTCATACAATTAGTATATACTGCAAATATGAGAAGCAGACAAACATTTTGAGAATGAGATTTTAAAAGTTTACATGGCAAATGTGACTTGAACTTTCAATATGATAGCAAATACTCTACAGATTTAATGTAAGCCTGGGCTGTAAAAGTTTCCTTTGTGTACGTAACTATTGGTATGCATACGTACACATGAAGTATCATTTAATCTATCTACAATCCAATTCTCTACCAATCAGTTGCTGGCCAGGGGGATAGCTGTTGCCGACATGAGCATCATATTTATTATCCACTGCAGACAAGCATCACGTGGAGGCGACTTGCACTCTTACACTACACAGAGCAATTGGATTTTTTTTCATGCAAAATTATATATTGTTTCCCATTTCTGTGCTCATATGACTTACGAGACCTGTGGGAGGGGTGGTCTCCCTTGTGTAGCACCGCAATTGTTAGCCGCTAACAGTAGGGCTATTGACATTTTTTTGTTGGTTACAAGATCCATATTGTAAATTATTGAATGAGCGAGTACCGCAGCAGTTTATATTCAATGATTAAACATTTGACGTGAGAATTCCTACTGTACTTTCGTTTTTCAGCCCTTGATCAATTAATAGATAGCGCAATTAAGCAACGATGAGGATGGTGATAACCACATGCAACACTTTGCACGAACACCCACACGAGCAATCTATTTGGGTGTCGGAGGAAACCAGAGAACCGCAGAGAAAAACCCACGCATTTCAGGGATGACACTCGGTAACACTGCCAGCTCTTGGCCACCATCCCTACCACGCATGGCAAACCCAGACGGTCGCCCATGCTTAGCTCCTTAGCTTAGCGCACAATCCAGTTCGATCTTGTTCAATCGAGGCAGTTGAAACAACGGTGAAAGTTTATTAAAACCCTAACCGCCTCTGTCCACCCAACAGCATAAATGGGAACACACCATTTTGTAGATTGGCAGTTCACGTGAGGTGGGATAAAGTGTGGGTGCTCCAACTTCTTCCAATGCATTTGACCAGCCTGAAAGAATAGACCAAGAGACCCTCCAGAGGGTTGTTTTCTAGACTTCCTTCCAGTGGAGGGCCTTCTTCCAGCAGGGTTTTGAGCAAGCAATATATACGCAGCACCTTTAACTGTTACCTTTATTCATTAAACTGGACCTTGCATTTAGAATCTTATGATTTGGGTACACTCCTTATCTTCACACGTACAGCCCCATATCCACCGGACAAAGATATTTTAATTCTGAAGTTGTTTTGCCACCTTTTCTTCGTCTCTCGCCTCAATTATTGCTCGATCGCTTTCATTAAACCCAAGTAAGAGTCCTTTGAGATCAAAGGTCTCTTATTCAAGGGAGCCTTGAATCAAAATACAATCATCAACCGGCGTAACAGGGTGCCCGAGTGCAAACAATTCGAAGCGCACAAAGCAAACAAATTATGGAAACAATATTCATATTCATACAGTACCCTGGTGTCTACAAACTAAGTTACCTCTGTGGTAGTAGTTACATTGGAGAAACCAAACGACATGTCTCGGACCGCATTCGTGAACACAAAGCAGACCTTAAACATGATAGGACTAACACCTCGGCCGTGGCAGATCACTGTTATAATTCAGTAGGTTCACATGACATTGACTTCTCCAAGACAGAGGTTATTTGCAAGCCATCTGGCTACCATGAGAGATTCGTTCATGAGGCTATCCACATATACAAACACAGAGACAATTTCAACCGAGAAGATGGATTCTGGCTTAGAAATCATTGGAAGAATTTGATAAACCATTTCGGATCTTAATTGATTGTTCACGCTTACGGTGGCTTTCAGACAGCATACATTAATTTTTTGTCTCCCCCCTCCACTTTTCAGAACATAGATGGACTAGTCCTTCTAAACAAACTGTCAAATCGCTATCCGCGGTGCTAACGTTTACAAATAAATAAATAAATACAGACCGCCACTTCTTTCAAATATTCTTGCCGTTGGTTTTCACACCTGATGATGACTGCTTGTGTTGCAGTCGAAACGTCGTGATAATTTTATTGTTATATATATTTTATTATTTTATTGTTTCCCTTCAAGGTGACTTTACCGAGAGAACCAAGAATATGAATCATTGCAGTCACAAAAGCTTTAAATCTAAATATTCAACAAAATAAACCCACGGGCATTATGTAACATTCTATTTAGATTTGGTGACATTTTGAGAGTACAGTATCTACAACTCGTTATTTTCAAGGAATTGATTTTCCATAAGCACACAAATAAACGTACTTTGATAATATAATACTATTTAATAATAATGTTTTCATTTTATAGAGCGAAAATTCATGCCAAAATCATCCCACAATGCTGTACATTAATTATAAGGACCAAATCCCATATATGTGGTTGGCTACGTAAGGCGCAATAGAAGCCCAACACACAGACGCATACCAAGCAAAAGAAATCCCTGCTCTTTGGTTCTATTCGGTAAAGTCACGTAGGTAAAAATAAAATAACAAAAATCACTTACGTGACTTTACCGAATAGAACCAAAGAGTATGGATCCTTACAGTCACGAAAGCTTCAAATCTAGAAAGCCCCGCTATCAAGCAAATTAAGAAATAGCAACAAAAAGCACAAGCAACAAAACAATCCTGTAGTTTTAAGCGTAACGCAGATATAATACCACGTGTGAGAAGCATTTTGGGAGGGATCAGTGGCACGGTGATTATCACACTGCGCTATAAACTTTGACTTAAAACTTTCGTGACTGCAGGAATTCATATTCTTGATTCTTCCGGTAAAGTCACGTAGATAGAAATAAAAAGAAAAATAATCAAATAAAATTAAAAATAAAAGAAAAATAAGAGCTTCAACGAAACATTTCCAAACGATGCATTTCCAAACCCAGTGGGTTTTTTGCTCTTATTTTAAAAAAATTGCTCATATTTTAATATTATTTTTCGATTTAAAGCTTTCGTGACTGCAATGATTCATCTTCTTTGGTTCTTTCGTGACTTAATATTATTATTTTTATAATATTATTATTTTTATTGTATTTTCTATCTACGTGACTTTAGCGAAAGAACCAAGAATATGCGCTGCAAACCCAGCGACCCGAATTCAGTTACTGGCAATAGCCACAATGAGCTGTGAGCGATATCTGAACAAGTACTGCCCCCCCCCCCCCACCTTCACCAACCCACACGGACCCGTGTGGTGAAGTATGGCAAAGGACTTTAAATTTCAATGAGAATTGTACTTCAACGATACATTTCCATAATTCGTAATTATATAAGGCCTTGGTGTAAAATAATTATATCTGAGGTTCACCTTCCTGTCAATGAACAGGATTTCTGGCTCAGACACCATTTAAGAAAATAAAGGTCGTGGCAATACCTTGATGAAGATGAATGTAACCCAGGTCGCATTGTTAAATTCATGGTCATCAGAGTGTGAAGCTTTCTGTCATTGCGCTAAGCAATTGGGCAGTGCCTTTGTCAATGTGTTGATGATGATGATGTGTTAATGCTGCAAAGCTGCATGCTTTTTGCTTCCCGAAACAGATGGACGGGCGGCGTAGTATTTTTTTTTATTCACATGTAACGATTTAAATGAATTATCGGCCCTTTAGGAATAGGTTTTACCCTTTTAACTGGCACAAAAACTGACACCTTTATTCAAGGCATCATGTTTGCAATGACCACAACACAAGCAGTCAAAATGCAAACAAAAAAGACAACTCTGATAATAATATGCACTGTCCTTGAATTTAATTGGTCCACACCCGAGACGGCTTTTCTTAGAGCCTAGTCTCCATTGGTGTTGGACCAGAAGACGCCAAAAGGCGTACAACTCAAAAACAGCTTGTGTTGTGGTCATTGCAAACATGATGCCTTGAATAAAGGTGTCAGTTTTTGTGCCAGTTAAAAGGGTAAAACCTATTCCTATATCTTGTTTCTGACAAAGGAGGTCTCATAAAATATCGGCCCTTTGTTCATCAACTCTTGGTGGATGCCTTGGCGTGGCTCGTCGGTGATGGGTGGTCTTTGTCCATTCTTTATCACGCTGGTGAGCACAGATTGGTGAGGGAAGGCCCAGGCCCAGTTGATGTATCGCTGACCACTGTGGTGCAATAAGCAATGACAACCACCGCTCTCCCCATTCGCACCTCCGATTGGCATGGTGTGCTACGTACGATGCGATCGAATGTGTGTTGTTAAACCCGCCACCACCAGCACGGCCAATTGAAATTGACAATTGCAATGGTGCAAATGTTGTGGGTTTGCTCTCCAACACAGCGGTGTGCTGTACTAGTGAAGAGGAGACTTGAGATGGCTAAGCATGATCTTTATTTACAAGGCAACTCACACCGAACTTCCACTCATCATCGAAAACCAACCCCGAACCCTCCAAATCCTCTGCCTTATATAGCCCGTCTTTCCCCTTTTATAGCACTCATTCCCTTCTCAGGTTTTCTGCCCTTGTTTAACCCTCCACGGGGGTTTCTCCCCTTTGCCAATCCTTCTCGGGTTTTTCCCACCGCCAATCTTTCTGGGGCCAATCCGATCAGAGTGTCCTCCATTCAATGATCGGATTCCGTGTCGTACACGACAGCGCTCCTGTGACCCTTAACCCGTGGTTGTGTGGTGTTTGTGTGCGAGGACGTCCCGACGATCATCTACATCAGCGGTCACCCAACCTTTTTGGCACCAGTAACCGGTTTCGTGGAAGACAATTTTTTCACGGACCGGTGGGGGGGGGGGGGGGGTGGTTGGGGGGGCTTCATCATTGGGTCTTTCCCCCTTTTCAAAGAAGCTCTCCAGCGACGTTTGTTTTTTACTCATTGTGGCTACTAGGGGTTAGAGCTTGTGGGCTTACTCATTGTGGCTACTAGGAGTTAGAGCTTGTGGGCTTACTCATTGTGGCTACTAGGGGTAGAGCTTGTGGGCTTACTCATGTTGGCTACTAGGGGTCAGCTTGTGGGCTTACTCCTTGTGGCTACTAGGGGTTAGCTTGTGGGCTTACTCACTGTGGCTACTAGGGGTTAGAGCTTGTGGGCTTACTCATTGTGGCTACTAGGGGTTAGAGCTTGTGGGCTTACTCATTGTGGCTACTAGGGGTTAGAGCTTGTGGGCTTACTCATTGTGGCTACTAAGGGTTAGAGCTTGTGGGCTTACTCATTGTGGCTATTAGGGGTTAGAGCGTGTGGGCTTACTCATTGTGGCTACTAGGGGTTAGCTTGTGGGCTTACTCATTGTGGCTACTAGGGGTTAGAGCTTGTGGACTTACTCATTGTGGCTACTAGGAGTTAGAGCTTGTGGGCTTACTCATTGTGGCTACTAGGAGTTAGAGCTTGTGGGCTTACTCATTGTGGCTACTAGGAGTTAGAGCTTGTGGGCTTACTCATTGTGGCTACTAGGAGTTAGAGCTTGTGGGCTTACTCATTGTGGCTACTAGGGGGTTAGAGCTTGTGGGCTTACTCATTGTGGCTACTAGGGGGTTAGAGCTTGTGGGCTTACTCATTGTGTCTACTAGGAGTTAGAGCTTGTGGGCTTACTCATTGTGGCTACTAGGGGTTAGAGCTTGTGGGCTTACTCATTGTGGCTACTAGGGGTTAGAGCTTGTGGGCTTACTCATTGTGGCTACTAGGGGGTTAGAGCTTGTGGGCTTACTCATTGTGGCTACTAGGAGTTAGAGCTTGTGGGCTTACTCATTGTGGCTACTAGGGGGTTAGAGCTTGTGGGCTTACTCATTGTGGCTACTAGGGGTTAGAGCTTGTGGGCTTACTCATTGTGGCTACTAGGGGTTAGATCTTGTGGGCTTACTCATTGTGGCTACTAGGGGTTAGAGCTTGTGGGCTTACTCATTGTGGCTACTAGGGGTTAGAGCTTGTGGGCTTACTCATTGTGGCTACTAGGGGGTTAGAGCTTGTGGGCTTACTCACTGTGGCTACTAGGGGGTTAGAGCTTGTGGGCTTACTCATTGTGGCTACTAGGGTTAGAGCTTGTGGGCTTACTCATTGTGGCTACTAGGGGTTAGCTTGTGGACTTACTCATTGTGGCTACTAGGGGTTAGAGCTTGTGGGCTTACTCATTGTGGCTACTTGGAGTTAGAGCTTGTGGGCTTACTCATTGTGGCTACTAGGGGGTTAGAGCTTGTGGGCTTACTCATTGTGGCTACTAGGGGTTACAGCTTGTGGGCTTACTCATGTAGGCTACTAGGGGTTAGAGCTTGTGGGCTTACTCATGTAGGCTACTAGGGGTTAGAGCTTGTGGGCTTACTCATGTAGGCTACTAGGGGGTTAGAGCTTGTGGGCTTACTCATGTAGGCTACTAGGGGTTAAAGCTTGTGGGCTTACTCATTGTGGCTACTAGGGGTTAGAGCTTGTGGGCTTACTCATTGTGGCTACTAGGGGTTAGAGCTTGTGGGCTTACTCATTGTGGCTACTAGGGGTTAGATCTTGTGGGCTTACTCATTGTGGCTACTAGGGGGTTAGAGCTTGTGGGCTTACTCATGTTGGCTACTAGGGGTTAGAGCTTGTGGGCTTACTCATTGTGGCTACTAGGGGTTAGAGCTTGTGGGCTTACTCATTGTGGCTACTAGGGGGTTAGAGCTTGTGGGCTTACTCATGTTGGCTACTAGGGGTTAGAGCTTGTGGGCTTACTCATTGTGGCTACTAGGGGTTAGAGCTTGTGGGCTTACTCATTGTGGCTACTAGGGGTTAGAGCTTGTGGGCTTACTCATTGTGGCTACTAGGGGTTAGAGCTTGTGGGCTTACTCATTGTGGCTACTAGGGGTTAGAGCTTGTGGGCTTACTCATTTTGGCTACTAGGGGTTAGAGCTTGTGGGCTTACTCATTGTGGCTACTAGGGGTTAGAGCTTGTGGGCTTACTCATTGTGGCTACTAGGGGTTAGAGCTTGTGGGCTTACTCATTGTGGCTACTAGGGGTTAGAGCTTGTGGGCTTACTCATTTTGGCTACTAGGGGTTAGAGCTTGTGGGCTTACTCATTGTGGCTACTAGGGGTTAGAGCTTGTGGGCTTACCAACACTGTGACTGAGACGAGTGCGCAGTGCGGGAAAGAGGTGCGGACAGAATTGGTAAATAATAAAATAATGGGGGCGGGCCACGTGCGGACTCACCGCTCACACCTCCTGCTGCTGTGCGGCCCGGTTCCTAACAGGCCGCGGACTGGTAACGGGAAAGAGGCGCGGATTCTGTGTACGACACGGAATCCGATCATTGAGTGGAGGACCGGTAACGGTCCGCGGCCAGGGGGTTGGGGACCTCCTGCTCTACATCACCTGCCCAAAACCCCCCCTTCTCTTAAGAAGCAGCCATTCTCGGCTCGGATAATTCTCCGACTAGGCCAGGGGTCGGGAACCTATGGCTCGCGAGCCAGATGTGGCTCTTTTGATGATTGCATATGGCTCGCAGATAAAACAAAATATTCTCACTTGTTTTAATCCATCCATCGATTTTTCACTGCGCATGTCCTGTTCAGGGCTGCAGGAGCAATTGTCCATTATTTTAATTGGATGATACTGGCCTACGTTTGCCGTTGCTGGGTAAAACAGGTAAACGCCCCCTTTTGAATCAGTCTGAGACTGCGTCTGCTCGGTCATTAGCTCAAAGCTAACCCTTCGACGAAGAAGATGGCGAAAAGAAAACAAGACGACGAGTATCGTACATTTCAGGACGAATGGACCGAAGAATTCGCCTTTGTGGAGAGAGCGGGTTCTGCGGTGTGTCTAATTTGCAATGACAAAATTACATCGTTGAAACGGTCGAATGTGAAGCGGCACTTCGACACGCGCCACGCTACCTTTGCATCAAAATACCCTGCGGGAGACAGCAGAAAGAAAGCGTGCCAAGAGCTTCTGAGCAGGGTGCAAGCTAGCCAGCAGCAACTCCGCGTATGGACCCGGCAAGGTGACTATAATTCGGATAGCTTTGCTGGTTCTTTAGCAATAGTGAGGAACGGAAAACCATTCACAGATGGCGAGTATGCTAAAACGTTCATGCTGGATGTAGCCAATGAACTTTTTGATGATCTTCCGAACAAAGACAAGATAATCAAACGGATACAAGACATGCCTCTGTCGGCAAGAACTGTTCATGATCGTACCATCGTGATGGCAAACAAAGTGGAGGAAACGCAAGTGAAGGACATAAATGCAGCGCCGTTCTTTTCTCTGGCTTTGGATGAGTCAACAGACGTGAGCCATTTGTCGCAGTTCAGCGTGATTGCAAGATATGCTGTTGGTGACACACTGCGCGAAGAAAGTCTTGCTGTTCTGCCATTAAAAGGGTCCACAAGAGGTGAGGATTTATTCAAGTCTTTCATGGAGTTTGCTCAAGAAAAAAGTCTACCTATGGATAAACTTCTCTCAGTGTGTACTGATGGTGCTCCGTGTATGGTGGGGAAAAACAAAGGATTTGTGGCGCTTCTCCGTGAACATGAAAATAGACCCATCCTAAGTTTCCATTGCATTATACACCAGGAGGCACTTTGTGCTCAGATGTGTGACAGGCAGTTTGGCGAAGTGATGTCGCTGGTCATTCGTGTGATCAACTTTATTGTTGCCCGAGCCTTAAATGATCGCCAGTTTAAAACACTGCTGGATGAAGTTGTAAATAACTATCCTGGTCTGCTTTTGCACAGCAATGTGCGTTGGTTGTCAAGAGGGAAGGTGCTTAGCCGTTTTGCGGCTTGCCTGAACGAAATCCGGACTTTCCTTGAAATGAAAGGCGTCGGGCATCCTGAGCTAGCCGACACCGAGTGGCTCCTCAAGTTTTACTATCTCGTAGATCTGACTGAACATCTGAACCAGCTCAACGTGAAAATGCAAGGCATTGGAAATACAGTGTTATCCCTTCAACAAGCTGTATTTGCTTTTGAAAACAAGCTGGAGCTTTTCATCACGGATCTTGAAACAGGTCGTTTACTACATTTTGAAAAACTGAGCCAATTTAAAGATGCATGCACAGCAAGTGAGCCCATTCAAAACCTTGATCTCCACCAGCTAGCTGGCTGCACATCCAGTCTCCTACAGTCCTTCAAAGCACGCTTTGGAGAATTTCGTGAGCACACTCGTCTTTTTAAGTTCATCACCCATCCAAACGAGTGTTCACTGAACACAGCCGACCTGAATTACATCCCTGGTGTCTCCGTCAGAGATTTTGAAGCAGAAGTGGCTGACCTGAAGGCCTCAGACATGTGGGTGAATAAGTTCAAGTCACTGAATGAAGATTTGGAAAGAATCACACGACAGAAAGCGGAGTTGGCGAGCAAGCACATGTGGACAGAAATGAAAAAACTCCAACCCGAAGACCAGCTGATTCTCAAAACTTGGAACGCGCTTCCTGTCACATACCACACACTGCAGCGTGTGAGTATTGCTGTATTGACCATGTTTGGATCTACGTATGCATGTGAGCAGTCATTCTCACATCTTAAAAACATCAAGTCCAACCTACGATCACGTTTAACGAATGAAAGCCTCAACGCTTGCATGAAGCTTAACCTCACCAAGTACCAACCCGACTACAAAGTACCAACCCGACTACAAAGACATCAGCAAATCCATGCAGCACCAGAAGTCGCATTAATGGTGAGTGTTATAACAACATTATTTAAAAGAATAAATTCAGAGGCTTATTATACTGACATTTAGTTGAATTCACTTTTAAAATATATTATATGGCTCTCACTGAAATAAATTTCCAAATTTTTTGCTTTCATGGCTCTCTTAGTCAAAAAGGTTCCCGACCCCTGGACTAGGCGAAGAACACACAACCCGGTGTAGTACCGGAACGTAGGAGTAACAATAACTTCCGCAGTAATAACAGGCCACAATCGAGAATATTTTTTTCTTCCCCCAGCAGTAATTGCACAGGGGGGGAGGGGGGGGGGACAATAACAATAACTTTCGCGATACCCCCCTTGTCAGGACATGAGCCCCCGAACATTCTCTACACTGGCACCTATATTGATATTCTTGGTTCTGTCGGTAAAGTCACGTAGATATAATTTTTTTTATAATTAAAATAAATTTTAAATAATAAAAGCTAAAAATCCACAATTTTTAATTTTATTTTACTATTTATATATTTTTCTTTTATTGTCGGTTTTTTGTTTTTATTATTTCAATTATTTTTTTATTTTTTATTTTCTATCTACGTGACTTTACCGAAAGAACCAAGAATAAGAATTCCTGCAGTCACGAAAGTTTGAAGTCAAAATGTAAACACATTTATTGATGTTTGCGTGTGACGGCTCCTTAAAGCCTCACCTCTTATCCACTGCCCATTCCCTTCCTCTCTCCTTCCCCTCGTCCATCCACTCCTTCCCGTCCCTCCCCTGAGTACCCCTCAACCGCTATCACTCACTCATCAGCCCTTGCGCTCCCCATCATCTACATAATTATATTTTGTTGCCGTTTTTTTTAAACTACGTTTAAGCACTTTGAGTAAAGGCTCTATATAAATGTAAAATAGGATTCCTGTATATATATTCATATTTCCACGATGTAAACACCCAGTATAAGCACTGAAAGTAATGCGTGCAACTTATTCGTGTAGGTGTTTCAGGTGATTAAACTTGAAAATGATATTTAACAGGATTACATTTTATCATAAGTGTTTTCTGTTGTGCATGCCTTGTACAGTTGGCTAGACGATTAGCATTTGCACTGCATTCGCAATTACAGCACGTTGAAAGCCTTACAATATTTAGTAGTTTACAGTCATTGACTTGCAGGCACGAGTCATTATGGCAACATTAGCATTACAATTAGGAAGATGGGAAGTTATTAAGCACCGAAGAAGGAGATTTGAGTCAGGGTACTAACAGTTTAGTTCTTCACGCGTTATTTAAAAAAAAAGCATTGCACTTGTAAACGTACATTACACCCTGCAATACACTCATTGTTATCATGGAAAAAAAAACCGAGTCATATTGTTGCGTGCTATTCGTGCAACGTGTCAGTATGAAGCTCAGTAAATTCACGCTGCGGCGCTGTACGGTCGCCGGCTCGATCTCCCGGCACGGCGGGTTTGAAACGATGGCGCAGGTTTCCCAAATCCTCGCCGCTTTCTGTCCGCCCGGCAGTCTGAACGTGGGGGGTACGACCACGGTGAGCCCCGTCGGGCAGCTCGCTGGTGGTGGGGTGAAGCGTGGGGAACTTCTGTCGTGTAAACCGGGCCACTGATTCGCACACAGCCCGCCAGCGGCACCGTCACTTCAAAGACGCCCTCCGAGCCCCGGCCAGCGTCCGCGCAAGGCCGATGTCGCGGGACGTCGAATCCACCGGCTCCGCTCCTCGTGTGCGGAAAACTAATCTCAACTTTTCTTTTTGGTTTCTCGGGTAAGGCCCCGCTGAGCTACGGGGGTCTTTTATCGTAAGCGGCCTGTCCATGATAAATTATAGCCCAACGAAGTGGCTTATCGTGTTGAAATGTACAGCAACGACGTTTTCTCGAGGCGCACGTTCATTCTCGATGCGGAGGGAAAGACGGGATGGTCCCGGAGGAAAAAAACATCCACGCGAGAGAGAGGGAGAGAGAGAGACACGCAAACTCAAAATATACAGCAGCAGGCGTCAGGGTCTGGATCGAAAGCACGACCTCCTGTATACCAGACGAGGTAGTCAACATCATCGGTGGCGAGATATTAGACCACGTGGTTCTTAACCCGGGGAACATGCCCCCCCCCTCCCCCCCGTGGTTGCGAGATGCCCTTTCTGGAGATGCGAGACACGGCTAGATTTTTCGTCGAAGGTAAAGCATCGGAAACACAAATCATGCACGGGCACGTAAGTGCAACCACCCTATTTCATCAACCCCTGTGCATTTATTAACATTGTACATTTGAATTTTGATTTAAAGCTTTCGTGACTGCAGTAATTCATATTCTTAGCTCTTTCGGTAAAGTCACGTTGAAGGGAAACAATAAAATAATAAAAAAATATATAAAAAATACAAATTCTCACGACGTTTCGACCATAACACAAACGGTCGTCATCAGGTGTGGAATTTTTTTTTTATGTTTTATATATATTTTATTATTTTATTGTTTCCCTTCAACGTGACTTCACCGAAAGAGCTAAGAATATTGTACATTTGTTTAAGCGATTGAGAACCAAAGGGGGTTGGTGGGGGGGTTGCAGGCTGCAGTAAAGGTGGAGAAACCACTGTCGTTATTAGATGATGCTGCGGTGGCTTAGGGCGAGCGAGTGGCCCAACACCACCACCGCCGTCCCTCCCCCGCCCCGCCCCCCCACGCCCCCACAGCTCGGACCTGAGATCTTTCTGTTGCGCCCGTTATAAATCGAACTTATTTCCCGCACCTCCGACGGGAACGGTTGGCTACGTACGGTGTGAAAGAAGTTCAACATACATACATACATTGTTGTTTACTCCCACAAGTATTTATGATTGTTGGGCTTAGCGTGGAAGAGTAGGCCAAAGTACCCTCGAGAGGGGTTTCTCTGGCGCTCTGTCTAGTGCCTTGCTCTTCATTGCAAGACCCACGGGCCATTGGCAGCCCCTGGTGGCCTTTAGTGCGGCCACCGACAAGACACACATTTGAAAAGACCACCCATCATCATCATCATCATCGTCGTCGTGCTGTCAAACCTCAATGGTGTCTGATAATATATGCATGGTCTTTGAAACTGATTGGCCTTTTGGCGTCCTCTGGTCTAACACCGTTTGGGACTAGACTCAAAATAAAGCTGTCTCTGGTGTGGACCAATCAGTTTAAAAGACAATGCATATTTTATCAGAGTATGTTCTTTGTTCGCATTCTGACCACAAGTATTGTGGTTAATGCAGACATGATTCCTTGTGAAAGGTTTCAGTTTGGTGTTTTAACATCTCAACACAGCTGTTTTGTTGCCAGGAATAAGGGGGGAAACCTATTCTCATATTTTGGTACTGGCAAAGGAGGTCCCATGATATAACACTGCTCTAGTGGATGCCCTTCCACCATCCGTGCCAAGGGTAAACACACTGTAGGGCGATACAAAGACAGAGTTCCACCACCCCTCCGTTTAAAAGGGGCAGTGGTCATCTTTGTCATCAGACCTGGCTGAGCCAGTGGTATGAATTCCATATTCTCAAAGGATAACGACTGTTGAATTCACACGCAGTGGTTCACATTCTCTAGACTCCAGCGTTACGATGGCCTTAATAATCCCACGACTGAAGTTTGAAATCATTTCAATTCGAGTCCTTACCACCTGCGTGGCCTGCGACCACCATAACGACGAAACAGCAACATGCGCGGTATATAGAACATGTAATTTAACAGTAATTGATTATTGGCAATTCAAACACTTTTCTGGACTATTGAATAGGTTTTATTGGATTAATTTATTACTTTTCGTGATTGTGCTTACTCGGACTGTGAGATTGCAATCTTTTAATTTCCCCACTTTAACAGTGGCGCTCCTCTTGAATTAAAGCCGCGCTTCTAAACTATATTTACGCACCATATAAAACACGAACCCCAAAAGGGCCGCCGATGTTATCGCCCAAATTGCTACTTTTGTGATTCGACGCCACGCATAGCCAAGTCAGGCGGCAGCGGTGACACACTGACGAGCCCACCGCGCTGCCAACCTGGCAAACAAAGTTCGATTCTGACACCAGACCTGGGGCGTGCCTTTGCCAAACCACCGTTAGAACACTGGTCGCGCAGCGCGATAGCGACACGCCGATGCCAAGACGAGATCGAACGCGCTCGATCTCGTCACGTCTCAGAAGCTAAGTAGGTCTGGGCCTGGGTGTGCGCAGCACAGGGCGTGATATGCTGATGCGGGTCACGTTGTGGGCAATAAAAGGCAGTAGAGGAAATGTCCGCTGTTGTACTGTACTCTAAATCTTTAACAGACTTGTCGGGGCAAGTGCTGTTAGCGAGGAGCAACCTATGAGGGCTGGAACGGCACACGGGGGGGGGGGGGGGGGTGGGTGACCAGCATCACGACCAGCCGCCTTTGTCTCCCCAGTGGCGATGTTTACACACCTCACCAGGTACTCCTTTGAGACCGAGTCGACCTAGGGGAGGCCCAGTACGGTTCAGATAATCGTCACTGGTGTTGGCCTTGAACGGGAATCGAACTCGGGTCGCCGGGTTCGTACCGCAGTGTGCTAACCACTGTGCCACCGCTCCCCGTATGCCGATATACTCCGCCACATTCACCAACATGCACTCACCAGCCTGGTGAATCATGGTCAAACAACTCCCCCTGACTGATTAGCACGGTTGGCTACGTACGGTGCGAAATAAGTTCAATGTACATACGTGCATACCGGAATGGCATCGGGAGAATTTCATCCAGTAATAGAGTGACAAAGGGATGTAAATTACTGGTAATTGAATGCCATTGTATTGTGTAATGCAAGGATGCTGTTATAAAGTACCGCGTTGAATACAATGCGCTGGGGAATGGCTGGGAGACTGTTCACGATGCTGACAGCGTAACCTTGACATAATAGTCTTACCCCAGCCCTTCACTCACTCGCTCTCACGGAAACTCAATCACCATTTTTCCTGCAAATGACGTAACTCTCAGAGTGGCAGTTGACAGTCAATGTCAGAAACATATTTAACGGTTTCCATTCTGTTGCTTAGCTGTGCAGGAAAGCGATATAAACTCGGCGCAGCACGTATATGTATATCACACATTTACATCGCTCTGGAATGTTTAAGAATAAAATATCCACTACTGGATGAAGGCCTCGCCAAGCCATTGGCAGAAGCTGGGAGGTTATAGGGCACGCCGAGTGTCAAACACCGTGGAGGCAGCGAGGGTTTGGTGGATGTATGCATGCATGCGTGTATGTTGGACTTCGTTCGCACCGTACGTCGCCAATCGTGCTAATGTTGTGAAACTCCCTTCCCGTGGGGGGTCAAAGTGCCACACCCTGAATTTCCTTGATAAGCTAACAGCAGCAAAATGCGGACTAATATCAGTCTGTGCCATATTGATTGGATAGATTGTTGCTCGCTTCACACGTGTGCTTCCGCTTTCCTCCCACGTGTATACATGTATTCATTGGATTAAGATACAATCATATAAAGGACCGCAGAGCTTGGGCAATTGTTGGTCTCTTGCTCACCGCCTAGCTACCTACTCACCTGTCTGAGGTTTCTCGCTCTTCTGAATCTCTCTCCCTTGGAGGGTGAACAGATACTGTGCGATATCTGATTATATGTCATAATCTTGCAATTAAATTGCCTAACTCCTTCCTACATGAGCAGACTCCACCGATGTATTGCCCTCTTGGGAATGTTGTCTCCATTGGCTGCAATTCCGTTCTTTGTCTCGACCAAGGACCATCGTTCCTTCTAACGACGTATCCTGCCTAAGCCCGCTTTACATTGCTTGACAGTCAATATGACGTCTTTCTTCTGTAATATATGTTTTCTAATTCGAGGGTTCCTCTTCCTGCCTC
The DNA here is from genome assembly GCF_048934315.1 of Petromyzon marinus. Taxonomy (NCBI): domain Eukaryota; kingdom Metazoa; phylum Chordata; class Hyperoartia; order Petromyzontiformes; family Petromyzontidae; genus Petromyzon; species Petromyzon marinus. Next base: position 12,540,256 of record NC_133705.1, read on the forward strand.
TCAGCTTAATTCCAAGCATGCAGCTCTCCATGCTTTTCTGATTTTGTATTTGCGTCAAACTTCATCAGTTACTTATTCGCTCACTCACTCACTCACAACGAGCCACTACGTTTGATATACAAAAAAAAAACAAAAGCAACAATTTAATAACAGTCCTGTAATTGTAAACATACAGGACATATCAAGGTGCAAGGGAAATTATTCTGGAGGGAAGCCACGTAATTATATTTGCTGTAGAGGAAACAGATGCTGCTAAGGATAAATCGAGTAGTGTGTTTGGCACAGCGAGTTGCCTCTTCAAGGTGAAACCCTCTTGAGAGGCCGTTGTTAGTGCCTTGGAGCAGCAGCTGAACGGGTGGCGAATGTCTTGTGAGGTTGGCGTAATTCTCTGGATCAGCTCGCTGAACTGCACAGCATGTTGCTGCCTTCATTGGCTGTGGTCCAGAGGCGGTTCTAGAAACTTCCCCCAATTTGGGTTGAGATGGAGTGCTCAAATTTGAAGATTTAATATATATGAAGGCACTCCTACATAAAAAAAAAAACCTATTCAATGCATTTGTGGAGGTAAATATCAATAAAATACCAATGTTGGTGTCTCAAATGATGGAAAATAATTGTGGCGTCACGGTGGGCAGATATTAACTGCCTCGCCAAATACACAGGTCACGGGTTCGAGCCCGAACCTGATGCCTGTGTATTTGGAGTTTGCGTGTCTCTCTCCTCGTGGTCGTGTGGATGTTTTTTTCCGGGTCCTCCGGTTTTTTATCCATATTTAAAACAAAACATGCCTTTAGAGTATTTGGCTGATATGAATGTCCACACGAAGGCCACTTTATAGAGCTTTCATTTGTGGCCAGGTCGCTTCTGAAAAAGAGCTATGTAGCTCAGTGGGTCTTATCTCGTAAAATAAAAAAAAGTTTCGTTTTTTTTCGTTTAGTTTAATTATCCCAATGTCCTCCCGTGCCAGGATATACTGTGGTCGTAGTTTAGCCGAAGTGTTTCGGGGTAGTACCGAACGTTTTTAATTGTGCACGATGGCCGACGTTTCGCTTCGTGCGCTGAAAGCTTCTTCAGGAACGGATTTGAACGTTCCTCAACAAGGCGTTCCGATGCGGAGAGAAAACATCGGACATCGTGCCGAATGAAAGGCCGTGTCCGGAAATCGACGTGGCAATTTCAATCTGATCACTGTTCGTGTCGAAAAGTATTTGTCACAAGTGCGTGATTGTGTGCCATAACTTGAAACGGGGCAGTGATAAGGAAGCCATGAGTCGCCCCTGTATGAATCAGAGCATTCGGGGCCGTCCATAAATGACGTCACGCACCTGGGGGGGGGGGGGGTCAGACATTTGTGACGATGTGTGATCAGGTGGGGGGGGGGGGGGGATTTGAGATATGTGACGTCACATCAAAATGCGCAACTTTAAATTAACTTTTTTTTGTACATTTTTCTCCTACATCAGAGTGCAGCGCCACATTAAATACGCACTACAATGACAATAGTTTAAAGCGATTTTAAGCATGTTTTTTTTGGGGGGGAATGGGGGGGCAGAGCTTTGTGGCGTCATATTTGAGGGGGGTCTGACTTTTTGTGACGCCGTGTGACGAGGGGGGGGTGGTAAAAAATAGTCCAAAATCGCGTGACGTCATTTATGGACGGCTCCTTACACTTGTTTGTTGTTGTTGTAAACACCACCCAATTTGTCAGTTGTGTGTTGGCAGTAAAACAGACGGAGCTGGAACACCTGATACACTGTGTACAGTAAGTGACGCACGACTATCATATTTAAAAATTAAGGCCACTGTCACGCGATCCAATTGAAACAAATCGAATAGTAAACTGCCCATCTGTTCCTCAGCTCATCACTCAGCTCTGCAAATGGTCGTAATGAGGTCACGTGACCTGGACCAATAATTGAACAATGCCAAGGCAGAGCTATTGTGATTAAGACAATAGTGGTAAGTTCCACACACACACACAAAAACCCCGCGCAACAGTTTCTAGGGATTTAAAAATAAAAGACAATTAGCCTCAACTAAAAAAATATGTTCCATCAATTTTAGATGGGTCTCCCTCTTACCCGATTGTGCATTTACTGCCTGTCACTCTTGTCAAATCCTATTGTTTGGCGCCACGGTGGCGAGATGTTAACTACCTCGCCCGGTATACGGGAGGTCGTGGGTATGATCCCGATCCTGACGCCTGCTGCATATTTGGAGTTTTTGCGTGTCTCTCTCCACATGGTCGTGTGGATTTTCCTCCGGTCCTCCGGGTTTTTCTTCGACGTTGAGAAACGTGCGTTTAGAGTATTCGGCTGCGATCCATTGCCACGTAATAATCCACTTCGTTGAGCTATCATGTCGCTTCTGAAAAAGAATTATATAGCCCAGTGGGCCTTACCTGATGAAATAAAAATAAATGTTTATCGTTCATTTTATTTTTCTCAGTTCCTATCTCTTCATAATCTTCTCTTTCCGTTGCCTTGTTTCTCTCCAACTGGAGCTAAGTGTGCCTCCTATAGGATGATGTGTACCTAGGCTCTGCGCTTTCCTGCATTTGTTGTGTTGAAATGACACACATTATAACTACGACAATAATACAAAATGTATATATCAAACACACAAAAAAAACATTCAATGTCATTGCAGAGGAAACAAAGTCGCAATATAAATAAGCAGACACTACACCTGTCCTCCACATTTGTCTCTTCACATGTAAACAAAACGAAACATCATAATAATTGCACATTGATCTCGGGACATTCTGACCAAAGCGTGGGGCTCACTGCAGGTAAGTTGAGGGCTTAGTGGCAGGGAGGACAGCGGAGTGGTGACGGTGACGATGCGTTCCGTTGGAGATGAGGCGGGCCAAGCGAGGTGAAGTGACAGGGAGGATTGCCATCGCCAATTCTCCGGCACAGTGGTGACATGGGGCCCACGGGGAAGTTTAGTGCGGCGTACGGTCACGGGGTCACGTTTTTGTGGGACTTGCGGGAACAGCCACTTTCGTGCGATGCGAGAGGAGATATTAAACTATGCGCAGGCACGCGAGCAACGACAGAGCCTCACCACCCCCATTTCCACAACCCTCCTCGCCGATCAGGCTTCAGTCTATGCTTGTTGCTAGCACCGTTGGCTGCGTGCGGTGGGAAAGAAGCTCAAACATACATCCACGAGTCCTTGACTCAAAGTCTTAAAGCAGCCCTGCACTGCAATGACTTGCTTACACCGCTGCCGGTGTGGGATTGTACCTGAGCTCTAGGGATCCCACTCAGGACGTTTTTTTTTTGTTTGCTCTACACTTCCATCCTGGCCATACTTCTCGGTAGAGGTGGAAGTACCCACACTTTACCCCACCACACAGAATATACAAATTGACTAGCTGCGGTGTACCCATCTGTACTGCTGGTTCACGTTGGCAGGGCGACTTAAGAAACGTGTCAATTGTTTCGACTGCCACACGGGGATATCAAATATAACCGGCAGCCGCTGGATTGCAAGTCCATTGTTTCTAAACATTGGTCGTCGTGTTATTGTTATCCACTGTATTTTGGCACGCCTTGTGGCCATCATCAGTTCTTAGTAAAAAATAAAACTTCGTGACAGCATGACTGACCTTTAAGGCGCATTGAAGTCAGCCGTGCATGTCATAGCTAGCTGTGGACAGATTTGGCTTAGCTGTTGCAATGTTGTTCCTAAATGTTGTTGATGACTGCTCATTTTTTATTATTATAAGGCATACAGAGAATTGTCACTTGTCCGGAGAGCCAATGCAATCTGAGGCTGCCATCTGTTTCTGCTTTGCCTTTCAGCTTTCATATATATATAACTCCTCTTATCCGTGAGCCTATTAACTGTGATTTATATTATTTGCAAGAGCTGTGTACGGCCTTGAAAACTCCCGTCATCCGCACCCCTACTGTTCATGATGATCTGTCGGTTTTTTTTCCCGTCCCCCCACTCTGGAACAGTTTCCTGTTATCCAGATTGTATTTTTTTCATGGATAAGTGGATATTGCCGATGAATATAATTTATCTAACATTTCTTGAGCTAACGACTCTAATGAAACAAGGCACGGCATAAACAAAAAGCCCCTCAGGTAGTGCCTTGTTTTGTGGGAAGTAAAAAAAAACCGCGTAAAATATATATATATCCACGTATGTACGTATGTACGTATGCAACGTGACTCGAGCTGCTTAGGTGGCGACGCTTGCGTTGGCGGCGGTGCACAACCACAATTAGCAGTGAATATAGCTGGGACAGATGATTATTATTATTATTTTACATCGCACGAGCATTGCCCGGGTAATGATTGTCTAACTCCAGGTGTGCCCGTAACAGTAATGCGGAGTTGCCGACTACGTTAAGAGACGATGCCATGGGTGAGGGCCGCCTCCGTAGCGCACTGCGTTGCTGTGTGTACGCACGGACAGCGGCAGCAGCAGCAGCAGCGCTTCCCTATGAGCAATCGTGTTTAATTAACACCCTGGGTGTCGTTGCCCAGCAGGGCCTGCACTGTAAATGAGACGTTACATCTTGGCCGAAACATACCGGAGCAATAATTTAAATAAATAAATAACCGTGCATCTGCATTCTCGCTGAGTTAACGCCCAATTTAATGCCCTGGTGGTTAGGGATTAAACCTGTCCCGCTCACTACCACGCTGTTTCAATGGTGCTTTATTTCTTGCCGTTGGCTTATTGGAATGGCGACATTTGAAATGGCCAGCAAGAGTATTCGAAGTGGCTAAATATCCGACAGATTTGTTTCATATTGATATTGGTTGTAACTTTATTCCCATGATAACGTGCATCAACGAATTCCGACTTGCCAAACTAGACTCCCCAAGCCGATCTTTACTTGTTTTCGTCAAGTTACACCAGGACCCTAAGCCATTTGAAAGATACATCTTTTGGTATTTTAGGACAGGTTTCCGAGACAGATGCTATAAATGTCGTAGCAATACAGGATAAGCGGGGCGCAAGGTCCGGGAAAGGACGTGGCAGGTGAGTGTTGTTAGCTACGATTAGGCACAAATGGTTGCGCTGGGTGGGACGTGTGACGATCCAACGACCAAGGTGAACACGACAGATTGTGCGATGCTGTTAGGGCAGATCTTGGGGGTTCACGTGTCAACTGTGCAGCAGCTGCCGGGATCTGGCTGAAGGTAGACATTGTTGGTGAAGTGTGGTGACATCAACGGCTGTATACGTAGTGCCGAGCAAAAATAGCCATTAGCTCGTTATTCAGGAGTTTAATTCACGCGTAGCAATGGAGCTTATCCTTCCAGATTGACGTTACGATTTCGAAGCTGTATGCTCGGCAGAGTTATTGTTGTTATGGCGTGCGTGTGTGTAGTTTTATATTCAGGTAAAGCATTACTCAGTCTGATGACTCTTTTTTTTCAGCAGGCATCTTGCCTTGGGATGTTGGCCTACGACCAAATCATTCCGAACGTGCCAAATATAATCGGATCTTGGCAGGGTTGAGCTTAGTTAATATGGCACTTGCATGGGTGACTGCCAGTGCATGCCAGGTGTTGTAGGTATTGGACTACGAAGTTGCCAGGAGATGGTGGGGTTTATCCCAGTTCTCTAGTTTCCTCCTGCATGAATTAAAAAAAACACTCGTTAATGGAATTGGCCAAACATCCCCATTGCAGGACCCTCTTAAGTACACTGTACTTCGACTCAGTGAGGCCTTCCTGTGAATATCATTGCATTTTACTATAAACCCCAATGGGTGTCTTGAACGATGGGTTCCAAGAGAAACATCCACATATACAAGGGAATAAAAGAAAATATGTACGGACAGGTCAATAATTCCCTTTGTTGTACTGCAATCTACAAAGGACCCTACGGCCCAGTAGGATGACGTCTCATGTACATAATGAACATCTGCATGATCCACCAAAAACCCATTACAAAAAAGTTCCATTAAGGTAACAATGGAAATATTCCTCGTTCATGTTAATGGTAAAAAAGTAGTGTATACATTTATCGACGCAAGTACAGCGGTATCCAACCTCAAGGATGCAACCAAATACAATCTAACATCACAGTTAATTTGCTGGCATGAGAATACACATTAATAGTGACATGACAGATAATCAAATGGTGCATCCCATGACAGTGACAGGGCGGGCTGAGATTGTGTGTGTATGATCACTGAAATGTGATAATGCCCTCAGCGAACAAGTTGTCAATTTGGATTGGTGTGTAATGAAAATAAAGTCGCTATATATTACAACGAATTTGTCAATCCACTGCTGGGTGATGGCCTCCCCGTGGTCTTGTGAAAAAAAAAACAACAACAGCCGCTGGTCACCACTAAGTGTTGGTGACGTCAACACAGCGCTCGTGTCAATCTTGGTGTGTTTTGAGGCTGCAAGAAGTGTGAAATGTTCGGTGCTGGCAGGAGGTCACGAGACAGACCCAGGTGCCATGGGTTGACTGACTGAGACGACCGGCAGATGCATCTCCTGCGCTCCCCATTGTACAAAAATCCCTGGATTTTATCCGCCCTGCGCTCTGCCCGTCGTTGTGAGCGTCACTCCACTAGCCCTCCGCTGTTCGTTTGAGGGCGACTGCCTCCCAACTGCCCAGCGGCGCCCTTCACGAGCCTCCTCGACACAGCACCTGTGCACGAGGTAATTTCACCGCTCCATCTCTTCGGGCGGACGTGATCTCAGACGCGTTCAATTCCTACGCTGTTATTCCACCATTATTCTTGACCATCGCATAATCATCCTTCAAGTGTTTTTAACCATTCCCGGATAAACGAAAGCGCATGATTCAAAGTTTCCCCCTTGTAAATAAATTTTCAGAACCGTGTGTGTTTTTTTTGCATAGTCTCCAATTATCTTTCAATTTTAAAGATGATATACGTTTTCTCGACATTGTAAAATGTATAGTGCAGCTTGGTTTCAAAGCCAAAGGGACAGCCATACGATGAACAAGTGCACTTAAAGATGTTGGTGTGTAACTACATATATACATACATCCGTTTCGAGACTTCTCTTGCAAATGTTAGTGGATGATGCATAAGCGTGCGACTGAAGGGTTTCGTGAGATTCAAGTGGTGGGTGTAAGCAACACTTCAATTCAGGCAGCTTCCTATAATACGTGGGTTAGAAATAATTGATTCACAACTTTTTTGTAAGGGTGGCTGCATGTTAATATACCACGGTAATAGAAAATACACAGGAAGTTCAAGATAAAGAACTCGTCCGTGTGTTTTTGGGTCGTGCCGCGCGAACTCTTCTGCACGATGTCCGACGTTTCACTCCACGTGCTGGAAGATTCTTACGAACAACACGCGGTACAACTTCAACAGCGCATCGGAGAGCTAAAGGGCACAACCTTGAAATCTAGGCTGTACGAATATGCATATTTGTTCAGTGGATATTATTGTAAAGCATTGCACACGTGAAAAATTGCGTGTGTTATTCAGCATCACGCTTCTCAATGAAATCAATGAGAATATCAGGCTGCTCCATGTGTGTGAATTCCAGCCCACACGTGATGATTGAGTGTCAACTATGAGCTGGCTGTTGGCAGAATAATGCCTCACTTTACCATTGTAATATATTACAGTGGGCCCTGAGTGGGCGGTGGGGGAGAAGGTTTTGGGTGGTTAAGAAGAGGAGACCACACGTGTATGCAGGGGGTTCCTTGTGTGTTGATGACCTGACAATTTAGATTAAAATTGCAAAAAAAGTGCTTGCTTTCGCCACTGATGGTGGAACAGTATCCACTAGACAGAGCTCTATAAGCCCATCTCGAGGGAATCTGGCCTCCTCTTATATGCTGGCTAAATCTAGATTGAAAACTAAATTACTTCAAACTGTTTTTTTGTGTGTGTTTAGTTTGTTATCTTTCCCCGCACCTCCGACTAGCAACGTTGGCTACGTACGGCGCGAAAGAAGTTCTAGATACATACACACAGAAGTTTTGGAAGGGGTGGAAGCAGTACCAGCACTTTTTACCCCCACCACACGCGACCTGACAATCGAGACTCACTGTGGTGTACACATTCATACTCCCGGGCGAACAGAGGCCAGGGGATTTAAGAAACTCGCACCGTTGTTTCAACTGCCGTGCCAGGAGGTCGAATTGCCGTTCCAGTGCATTGCTGACTGTTGCACCACGACAGCATCCCTCATGAGTTCTCCTGCTGTGTTTGTCTCAGCTGATGACGGTGTGCTTGTGTTGCGATCGAAACGTCGTGATCTATTAATTTTCTATCTACTTGACTTTACCGAAAGAACCACAGAGCATAGATTCCTGCAGTCACGAAAGCTTCAAATCAAGGATGAATGGGAATTATATACCATACCGAGTAGATAATTCCCATTCGTGATAATTGGCTAAAATGCACCTGGAGTCTTCTTCGACTTGAAGTCCGGCAGCCAATCCGTTGCGGCAGTTGTTCTTAGTCATGGTGTTGTCGTCGATGGCTTGTGGCACGAAGTGCGGCTTCCGCCGAGGGATCAAGTAAGGTGCGACCATCTCAAGGCTTCCTCGCTAAGCCCTCCCTCTATAGCAACAAGCACGTGTTCCACATATAATGTGCATTAGCCCCCCGCGGCTCACATTCTGCTGCCTTATTTAAAGCCCGCGTGAGATTACAGGCCTTTATTCCCATTCACGGTGCCGCATTCAGACTCGGCTGACTCATTTCAATCTCCCGAACTCAAAGAAGAGTTTAGCTTGAATGCCCAGTCCCACCCAGTATGATAAACAGTTGTTTTAAGATCCATTCAGAGCCGTCTGGCGATTCGAGAGGGCCCTGCTGAAGCAGAAAGAAAAAGCAAAATCACTCTGCTCGCCGCACGCGAACTGTGCTTAAGATTCTCGGAATTATTTGCATTTTTTCGTAGGGTAAGGAGGTAGAGCACTCCTACTTTGTGACCAATAGTGACACGAGGGTGAACGCGCCTGGTGCAAGGACATCTATATTCGTTACGCGGCACTGCTGAAAGCGTTCACCGGTTGTGATGAACATGTTTTTTTTGTACGTGATTAATGTGATTGGCACACCTAGCACTGTGGAGCGATAATAACGTTTCATTTTAGTTTGAAAATTTCGGGAGCATTAATTGGGAGTAAGTGCATTACTCTGCAGTTGCTCATGCAGATGAATAATATTTGGACATATATTTCTGCACAGGGACAGAATTATCAACAGCTTTATACAGCCTTTAGGCTCCTCCATGCCCATACCCAATTTCTAATTATTTCCATCTGTTTTCATTTATAAAAGTCTAGATAAACTCAAGATCATTCCAAAGTAAAGCACTCTTTTTTCTGCTCTTGCGCCTTTCTAGAACAATCTCCACAAATTGGAGAACGATTTGAGGTCATCGTACCGAATGCCATTGACGCACCTACACCTCGCCAATGCATTATTCCTCCTGACAGATCCCACAGTTGTTTATCAGTGAACAGCCAACAGCCAAGATGCACTCCAAAAAGGCATCCAACCACGTGGACTTCAGGTATTCTCTTTGGCGAAAAGAAGACTGACGAGTAACACTTAGTGAGAAGTCAGCAGTGGTTCATAATAAAGGTTGTTTTGGGTTCGATTGCATAAGTATAAATATGTTGTTAACCCGCCACCACCCGACACAACCAATTAGTAAGGTTTGTCACTTAAATAAAACGTGCCAATTAGTGACTACTTCAGCCCACCGGTGTGTTGGAGAGTAAACCCACAACATTTGAATACTTACGCAATCTCCCCCAAAATCCTTGATTATTAAATAATATTGGTCGTGAAGCGTACATGTCAATCAGAAGTGGTTGTTTTTTTTAAACCTTTCCCCCATCCCAGTAATGTGGAATTTTGACTAATTAGCTCAGGAATGTTTATTGATGATGTTGACATGTTCACTCTTAACGAGATGTGTTAATATATATAATCTAGATTTGCAGTTTTCGTGACTGCATTGATCCATACTCTTTAGTTCTTTCGGTAAAGTCACGTAGGTAGAAAATGAAATAAATTAAATCACGACGTTTCGGGTGCAACACAAGCGTCCATCATCAGGTGGGACAACCACAGCAAGAAATAATTGCTAAAGTGGGCAAAAGGGCTGCTGTAACAAGAGGCTTTATAGGCAAGAGAGGGGGGGAGGAGCCAGGGAGGAGAGATAGAGAGGGAGGTGTGGGGTAGGGGGAGTGGAGTGCTGCAAGCTAGAGTGATTACAGGGCGAGCAAGGCACGAGGGGAGGGGGGGAGTGAGTGGGGCTGGGAGTGGGAGGCTGAAGAAACTGGAGATGCGGATATGAAGGCAACACCATAAAGCAGTTAAGGTTTTACCTGGTTAATAACATCCTTCCAATGATTGCTCAATTTGTATCCGTCTTCTCGGTTGAAGTTATGCATATGTTGATATATCTGGATGGCTTCATGAACAAACCTTTGATAGTAGCCCGAAGGTTTGTAGAGCACCTTGGTCTCAGAAAAAAGCAATATCATGAGAGCCCACAGCATTATAGCAATGATCAGCCATGGCGGAGGTATTAGTTCTGCCGTGTTTCAGATCTGACTTGTGCTCAGGAACACAGTCCGAGATATGTCGTTTAATTTCCCCAATGTAACACCCACTACATGTGCAACTTATTTTGTAGACTGCAGGATATTGCATGTCAAGAATGACATCCTTCACAGATGGGATTGGATCACGGATTTTGTGTACTGTACTGAATCGGACCTGGATCTTGTGTTTGTTTAAGATTTTGGAAATCTTTTTGGTAACGCCTGCTATGTATGGCAACATGATGGTTTTGATCGGCGACTCAGGGGGTTGTTTCTCCCTGGTTGGTGACAGCTTTGCGAATAATGCTGTCCGAGTACCCATTCATCTTGAGGGCCTGGTGTATGTATTCCAGTTCACTGTTTAGGTGGTGTTGGTCAGAAATGCAATGGGCCATATGGTGTAGTGTTTTGATGGACTGGAACACGTACTCGCAAAGCTGTGTCTCCAACCAGGGAGAAACAACCCCTTGAGACACCGATCAAAACCATCATGTTACCATACATAGCAGGCGTTACCAAAAAAAATTCCAAAATATTTTTTTCCGAGACCAAGATACTCTGCAAACCTTTGGGCTGCTATCAAAGGTTTGTTCATGAAGCACCCCCCCGCCCTCGTGCCTTGCTCGCCCTGTAATCCCTCTAGCTTGCTGCACTCCACTCCCCCTACCCCACACCCCCCTCTCTATCTCTCCTCCCTGGCTCCTCTCCCCTCTCTGACTTATATAGCCTCTTGTTACAGCAGCCCTTTTGCCCACTTCAGCAGTTGTTTCTTGCTGTGGTTGTCTCACCTGATGATGGACGCTTGTGTTGCGCCCGAAACGTCGTGATTTAATGTATTTTATACTTACGTGACTTTACCGAAAGAACTAAAAAGTATATATTTATTTTTATATAATTGTATATTTTCCGATTTTCAAGGTATGTTGTGTTGCAGATTTAATAGATCGCTTCTCATTTACCTGTGAAGGGAGAGACCGCACTGTGATAAGAAGTTGACAGACATTTCACATGGTAAATTAGGATTGTTCATCTTCCAACTCCGCCAATTAAATAACGATGTATAAATGTGCATCCCTACTCTTCTTCATAATTGAGATGTGCGTGCACAAATAAAATTTGAGTTTTTTTCCGGAGAAATCCCCACGCATTTGTGATTATTTCAAGAAGTCTTTATTACTTTAATGATCTTTATTAAACATAGTTGTACTGCTTATCTTCTCATTAACTACTTTTACCCGCAACTAACCACATATTTCCGAGCAATTCTGTTTGTATTTTTTATATTTTGCTGCGAATTATCCTTAAATCTTGAAAAGCACAACTCACTTGGCACCTCTGGTTCGCACGGTTGGCTCCGTATGGTGCGAAAGCAGTTCAACATACGTATATTTCTATGTTTTTTCTGATGTTTCTTGACGTATTCCACCAATTGCATTTGAAAAAAAACCTTAATTTTAACTTATTATGGATCTAATAGTGGACAGTGCATCGTCAATCCTTTTTTTGATGACTTATACACCTTATATTACAGGTTCAGTAATTTTCCCGCGTGTAATGTGGGCATTACTATCTCAATGATTATACAGTGAGGGAAAAAAAGTATTTGATCCCCTGCTGATTTTGTACGTTTGCTCACTGACAAAGAAATGATCAGTCTACAATTTTAATGGTATGTTTATTTGAACAGTAAGAGACAGAATAACAACAAAAAAATCTATAAAAATGCATGTCAAAAATGTTATAAATTGATTTGCATTTTAATGAGGGAAATAAGTATTTGACCCCTCTGCAAAACATGACTTAGTACTTGGTGGCAAAACCCTTGTTGGCAATCACAGAGGTCAGACGTTTCTTGTAGTTGGCCACCAGGTTTGCACACATCTCAGGAGGGATTTTGTCCCACTCCTCTTTGCAGATCTTCTCCAAGTCATTAAGGTTTCGAGGCTCACGTTTGGAAACACGAACCTTCAGCTCCCTCCACAGATTTTCTATGGGATTAAGGTCTGAAGACTGGCTAGGTCACTCCAGGACCTTAATGTGCTTCTTCTTGAGCCACTCCTTTGTTGCCTTGGCCGTGTGTTTTGGGTCATTGTCATGCTGGAATACCCATCCACGACTCATTTTCAATGCCCTGGCTGAGGGAAGGAGGTTCTCACCCAAGATTTGACGGTACATGGCCCCGTCCATCGTCCCGTTGATGCGGTGAAGTTGTCCTGTCCCCTTAGCAGAAAAACACCCCCAAAGCATAATGTTTCCACCTCCATGTTTGACGGTGGGGATGGTGTTCCTGGGGTCATAGGCAGCATTCCTCCTCCTCCAAACACGGCGAGTTGAGTTGATGCCAAAGAGCTCCATTTTGGTCTCATCTGACCACATCACTTTCACCCAGTTGTCCTCTGAATCATTCAGATGTTCACTGGCAAACTTCAGACGGGCACGTATATGTGCTTTCTTGAGCAGGGGGACCTTGCGGGCGCTGCAGGATTTCAGTCTTTCACGGCGTAGTGTGTTACCAATTGTTTTATTGGTGACTATGGTCCCAGCTGCCTTGAGATCATTGACAAGATCCTCCCGTGTAGTTCTGGGCTGATTCCTCACCATTCTCATGATCATTGCAACTCCACGAGGTGAGATCCTGCATGGAGCCCCAGGCTGAGGGAGATTGACAGTTCTTTTGTGTTTCTTCCATTTGCGAATAATCGCACCAACTGTTGTCACCTTCTCACCAAGCTGCTTGGCAATGGTCTTGTAGCCCATTCCAGCCTTGTGTAGGTCTACAATCTTGTCCCTGACATCCTTGGAGAGCTCTTTGATTCTGGCCATGGTGGAGAGTTTGGAATCTGATTGATTGATTGCTTCTGTGGACAGGTGTCATTTATACAGGTAACACGCTGAGATTAGGAGCACTCCCTTTAAGAGTGTGCTCCTAATCTCAGCTCGTTACCTGTATAAAAGACACCTGGGAGCCAAAAATATTTCTGATTGAGAGGGGGTCAAATACTTATTTCCCTCATTAAAATGCAAATCAATTTATTACATTTTTGACATGCGTTTTTTTGGATTTTCTTGTTGTTATTCTGTCTCTCACTGTTCAAATAAACCTATCATTAAAATTATAGACTGATCATTTCTTTGTCAGTGGGCAAACGTACAAAATCAGCAGGGGATCAAATACTTTTTTTCCCTCACTGTATAGCTCTGCTAGTAATTTCACTGTTATCACAAATGTGCCACTTTAGACACGTCATTTTAAAATTAGTTTATTAAACACTTGGCAAGTAATAATGCATGTTACCTAGCTTTGGACTAAGTTTCAGCATGTGTCAAACGGTAATTGCAGTTGATTTACATAAAATAACATCCACTTACATTTTTATAACTAATTAAGATTTTTTTTGCCGCAAACTTCCTGCCAAAATGCTGGTAAGTAGCATGTCGATCCGGACAAAATACTCATGCATTTTATAACTCAATACTATTGTAAATTATATGGCGAAAATTTGTTGCTTTTCATAACAAAAACAAAATCAATAAATACACTGATGAGCTATTTATTAAAAAAAATAAACTTAACACGTAATTTACTTTTATTGGAAATTGGGACTACGGCAAAGTTTTTCCACCTCAGGTGGTTATGAATTTATAATCTGGCTCATAGGATATAATTTGACATTAGCATTCGTTTTTTTTGTGTGGAAGTCTACACATCTTTACAATTTGTGACCACCTCGCCACCCACTTTATAGATAAATACAGTATTGGGATTGCTAAGCATGGCATTGTTATTAGCATAGATAAATACAGCATTGGCATTGCTAAGCATGGCATTGTTATTAGCATCAGTGGAAAAAAATCATTGCGTTCCAGCAGTAATTTAACGGTAATGCCAGTTTCAGTTTAACGACACATGAATAACAGTTGATTACCGCCGTGCTCTGTGCTGTTGTTGCCTTGGTCATGTATTTTCTGCATTCAAGAAATTCATCTACTCCTCATCATAATCGGCCATGGTCAATCCACTGCTGGATGAAGGTCTTCCCAAGCCACCGGCACATTTCACAATCATACGATGCAACAATATCCACCAAAAAACAGCTCATGAACGGATTTCATTATTCTACGAACCAATTTCGAATATTCCTCATTACTTGATATACATTTATATAAAGCGTGAGCCACCTGTTTGTAGGACCTGTGTGTTGCGAGTGTAATTTTCGCAATTGTTACCACTAATTCACATTTCAGAATACCCCCTCTTATTCACGCTGTGCTTTATTTCATTTTTACAATTCATAATTAATATATAAAATTAAATAATCAAAAGTGTTCCTAGATATAAAAACAAGAATATTTCTATTTCTCTAATGAATGATGAGACCAGAAATGAACATTCCAGCATGGTGTTCAAATGAACTCAGATTCAACCTGCCATGCATAAGTGTTCCTAGATATAAAAACAAGAATATTTCTATTTCTCTAATGAATGATGAGACCAGAAATGAACATTCCAGAATGGTGTTCAAATGAACTCAGATTCAACCTGCCATGCATACCACTGTGCTATGAACCTAGCTAACTAAGCTTGATTCCTTGCCAGGGTTAGGCCACCCTTCACCCACCCACGCTCACCAGGGTGGTGAAGTATAGACATACAACTCCTATTACTGACATTGTATGGGGATTCCTTCATGTAGCAGTGAGTTGCCAAAAGCAAATGTGGCACATGTGGTATGGACACTGTGACAAATTGTGGCATGATCCATATTCTCACGTACAGACTGTATGCATTGACGTGTTGTTGCAAAAAGGCCAGCTGTTATCGTGTGTTTGTGCTATACAGTACCGTATTGGTAATATTCAGCAATTTATCAAATAACATTGCTGGTGTTCAGGAATTGGATTCGATGGTGGGAGCTGTCCCTTGATAATAGCTATTAATCTGTAAAAATTGGGGCACTAATGGTTTTACTATATGATTGTTAAACACCACTGATGATGATGATTACCTCATTCGCAAATGCAACCGGCAATTTTTGTTTGTTTTAAACGATATTGTCAAATTAACAAATACCGTACGTGGCAACAATAAAACAGCATGTGTATACACTGCATTTGCAGACTCACTGGCAAGTCATTAACAAAGGATTCCACGTGCGTTTCAGCAATTTTTACTTGCTCCTGTCTACTGCCTGGCGTTTTTTTGTGTAGCGCTGTGGATTGTAGTGTATTCATTGTTTGTGTTTGATTTACATTTGGGGTGTTTGCATTTGGCTCAACCCAACTTAAAGCGCATTCTCATGTGCTCCACATGCAAACAAAGGATGACGCTGTTATGCTCCGAGTGGTAATGCATCATCCCCGCAGTGCCTTGTTCATGCGGCCGCCAGTCGTAGGGGCCTCCACTAGAAGGAGCTTTCTAGAGAGGAGGTTATTTGGCCTACTCTTCCACGCTGGTCAAGATGTCTTGAAAGAGGTCGGGGGGGTACCCACAATTGACATGTCACATGCAGCCTGTGGATCAACTGACTGGCGAAGGACCCGTTCATACTGCTGGGTGGATGGAGGTGTTGCGGGGAGGGGGGGGGGGGGGGGTTCCTCTGGTTTTTCCTCTCCACATTAAAACAAAAATTGCGTGAATAGTATTTGACTGCTGAAAATGTTCCACGTGATAAGTCACTTCTTTGAGTGATCATTTGTGGCCAGGTCGCTTCTGAAAAGGAACTACTGTATATAGCTCAGTGGGCATCACCTGGTAAAATTTAAATAGTTTGTTTCATAGTTTCATTTATTTGGTATAGCCCTGTGAGCCATTCGGCTTTTGAGTCGGGTGCAACTGCAACAAACAAAAACACAAAAACATGAACAAGAAAACATCTTAAAGTGACTTTGTGCATGTGCAAACAGAAAATCCAGGAAAAAAACATCAAAATATTCCTGAAATAGCACCGTACACCAACGCTGTGTGCAAAAATCCCAGTGGGATGCAAGTCAAACAACAACAACAAGAAAACTTAGATTAAGGCCATCAGTCTAACTCCGTACTACTATAAACAAAAACATGGCCAAACCAAAAAACTTTTAGAAATCACCAAAATAAAGCCATAAATGCAATGTTACAGCGATCATAGGAACTGTGACCGAATTTTTAACAATAAACTACATAAATTACATAAATTGTTAGGATTTATAGAAACGTGCACCATTGTTTCAACTGTCCCACTGGGAGATCAAACCGATGACCCTCTGGATAACAAGTCCAGTATGCTAAACAGCAAACATAACCTCACACTTCATATCATAACACTGCATTACACGGGCAATACATGGAGGGTTGCTCCTTTAAAATAAGCGCACTATTGGTTTGGTGGAACCATTCTTAAGTTTCTCATCTCAACCGTGTTTAAATTTGTACATACCTCTACAAACATATATATACACACACACGTATATATTTCGCTCTGTATAAATATCCGTAAACATTTGCTCAAAATGAACACAGTGTGGCTGTAAAACAGCAATCATATTTTAATTACATGCGATATTTCATTATCATGTCAGCGGTGTTTGCGTGATTGTAATTGTTTCTCAGTAATTTTATTCCACTACTAAAATCCAGCTTAAAGGTCACAGCTGAGAAAACACATACAACGTTTAATAACGTTATGTTTTCACTTTTAATTGTGGTATCTGCCTTATAAATATATAAAAAACACGCAACGGCAGAATGTGTATTATAAATAGGCACGGAATATACAGAGGAACTTTATTTATTTAATATTGAAAGTTAATTAATAAAGTTATTAACCCAGAAAAAAAGTCTCACTCGTTATTAAAGTTACGTTTGATTTTTTGCGTTTGTTTCACGATGCATTCAAAAACAGCATACACAAATAACGTTCGGCTAAATGTATCTGATGGTGTCAGTAAAAGGTGCAATCTTTCAATTCCTTAATCATGCCGTTTGCTGTAATAAAAAAAATACTCATGCCTCCTTAGCTATGTGAAGAAAGAAAAAAATCCTGCAACTTTTATACACTGAGAAAGAAATCAGTGTTGTTTTGTGTGAATATAGCGATAGATTGTGGCTTACAATATTTTCCCCTTGTTTTTAAATTATTTCAATATCATCACAGTCATAATCCCACAATAATTATTATATGTCATTCAGCTAAGAGGATGGCATATTTATTCTCTCATAAAGCAGCAGTAATTGTGTTCAGCCAGATAACAATTCCCCGCCCCCCCCACCCCCCACTTATTTCCAAACCAAAAAAAAGAGCACGGACATACTTGAGCTTGCGTTGGATTTCAAGGTCAAATTTTAATTAGGGTCTCATTTTTTGATGGATGGGCGCAGACTTGGCAGAGGAATGAATTTATCTTTCGAATCCGCCCTGCTTCCTCTCGTACAATTACTTTCGCCTGGCCCCCTTATGTTTCCGCGTTTATTGCACTCAATTAGCACTCCGACTGCACAATTGTGAAAAGCGCTGCCCTTCCCGCTTCGGATTGAACTGGCCTCGTTCAAATGTGGACGTCTTATCAGGGCCGCCGAGGATTCTGCATCAGCCGATAGCAGGTACACAGCTCTATTATTATTAATATTTTTCCCGCAGCAAACTTAAATTGATAAATTTTCTGGTAGCCTGGAAGGCATTTTGCGCTGTCAAGGTGCTTATAAAATATTGGTGTTTTATTACTACTGTGGTTTTGAGCGCAGTCGTAGCATTCAAACGTTTTTTTTGCATCTGCACGAGTGTAGAATACACGTGTGTGTATGTGTGTGTGTGTATTTGTAAGGTAAGGTGCAGTCTGTCACTCGTACCCGATTATCAATATCTGCTTTACCTGTCGCTGGGTCAGGTCATTGGTTTGGTTGTGCCATGGTGGCTAGGAGATGTTAACTACCTCGCCTGGTATGCAGGAGGCCGTGGATTCGATCCCGAGCCTGACGCCTGGTATATTGTTGAGTTTGCCTGTTCCTCCCCTTGGTCGCGTGGATTTTTCTCCGGCTCCCCTGGCTTTTCCCTCCACATTTAGAATCAACGCCATGCGTTTAGAGTATTTGGCTGCTATACATTTACACACGATGAGCCCCTTCGTTGAGCTATTATTCATGTAGCTGAGCGGGCCTTACCTGGTAAAATAAAAAAAATAGTTAAAACATAACATTTCAAATAAATAATGAAAAGTTTAATTTCACAATATGATGATTATCACAATTGCAGTTCGAAGCTACCAGCATGTGGAGCGAAACGTTGCACATTGTGCGGAAACAGCACGTGACACGACCGTAACAAGGTAGTGATGAGAATAATTCCAAACTCTTTTGTCCGCTCATGTTGAGATCAGTTACTGTAGCAGAAGTTCGTGATTGCTACGACAGGAGCTATTCTTGGACTCACGTGAGCATAGGAAGAATAATTAAGATGTATGAATTTATCTATAAAAAAGTGATGAGGTTTGAAATGTGCGAGTGAAGAATATCTGCGCACATGATGATTGGTGTCAATGTATTGACGAATGTTGGCGGTTAACGCACGGGTATAGTTTGTAAAACTAAGCTCAGAAAGCAGCATTGACGTCCAATGCTCGTGGTGATGCCTGTGTGGGTGTTTGAATGTGCTTTTGTGTAATATCCTTGGTGACACTGTGATGAAGTGTGGTAAAACAAATCCCCGTTACCCATATGGCATGTGGAAGTCTTCATCCAGCGGTGAATTGTCATGGGCTGAAAATAATACGATGTATTTAATTGCATTTGTTCAAGGATTTTAATTATATTTAACTTATGCTACTTATTTTGCAAGCGTTTAGGTTAGTTGATTTTTTTCTCTGCATGAATGCATTTTTTTGGTGGAAAATAAGTGAATAAATGAAACTGTCAAATAATTGTGTAAGGTTTTTGCGGTTGTGTTGTACAGCTCACCGATGTTTTTGTCGGGTTGTAACGGGTGTTGTTTTGCATGATGTCTGACATTTCACCCCACGTGCCAGTAGCTTCTTCAGTAAATTATGTTGTGAAAATATAATCTGAACATTAACTTTATATGAAAAGCTCCCAACGCACGGAGCGAAATGTCAGGTGTCGTGCCTAACGGCACACGGTGCACCCAAAATACATCAGAGAAATAAGCCCGAAATTATATTATTGCCAATGTCACGTCTGCGTTCAACTTCTTCCTTAAACATCGCCTGTTATGAAACTACTCCTCTTCTGGCTATCCCGTCAGTGTCTGATCCCATCACAGTGTTTCCCTTCTCTTGTTTCACATCATCCTCTGACCCCTAGCTTACTGTCTTTTCACCCCTATCGGACTCGTCTCTCTCTCTCTCACCGGCTCCCTTTACACCACCACTCCCCCACCCCACCCCCCCAACTATCAATCGCTGCCCATCTAAATCATCCCCGTTGGTATTAATCTTTGCAGGCATCACTGGTGAAATTTCATGCCCTGATTCCCTTCACTATAAAGGTCCTGCCATCCTCGCAGTGTTCAGTCCGAATCAGTCCAAGACCAATATTGATTTTGCCTTGACTCACAAAGCAACAAGAGGCTTACACAAACCCAGCACATATATCAGGCAGGGCAAATGAGTCGGAGCCTATTCGGTCTATTACAATATTGCATAACTAAATGCTGTAGCTGAATGAAAAAAAAATACGTGGTGCTCATGAAGAAGGTCCATTGCCTAAATCATCACCTATTGTGCGCATATGTTTCCTCTTTTAGTGCAGTTTTTTTGACGAATGCGTTGAGATTTTTGTTATTTGTGATTGCGCACCATGGCGAATGCAGTGCCACACAAACACTTTGTTGTTTAAATGCGTGACTAAAATACACATTTTGTCCAATCCAACGTCAAAGCTCATATATATAAAAAATGTTTTACAAACAAATAACCGACCAACGACCGTTTAATTATCACCTACCGGCGTCTCTGATTTGGCGAAGGCTGGTACCAGCGGTGCCGAGATCAATTACCACTCTGTGTGTGTGTGTGTGGGGGGGGGGGGGGGAATTGTGAAAAATGGTGATGGGCAGCTGGTGCTGGTGTGGCAGCCGCACACTCCGGCAGCGATGAGGAGGCGGAGGACGAGAAGCGACGCTGACGACGAGCCCCAGCATTGAGCTTGCCAGAACGCACACAAGTTGGCACGCGAACAAGCGGAGCGCGGGTGGTGCGTTACTGCCAGTCACCTTGGCCCTTTTCAAGGAGAACGTCCTGGATCTCTCCGTTAACCTTTTTGTTGCGAGGAAGCCTTCAGCCGCTCCACTTGGACGCTAGATGCACCTAGCCTGGCACTAGCACCGCGGAGATATAATGACAGGCTTAGCGGTGTACGGCTGCCATGTGCAGAATATCGGAGGCACAGCTTATGCATGTCCGACTCTGGCAGCTGTGAAAGGGGACCACTGCGTATTAATAATGGTGGTTCAAAGGTAATGGTGCGGCACTGACATGGTTTGGCTCGCGCCACTGCTGGTGGACGAACTTCCACTCGAGGAATCTCTGGAGATGCCCTCTCGGTGACAACTTTAGGAGGCGCTTTAGCCATGCGCCTTAAACCCTACTTCGTAAGGCAGCAATGACACGCGGCCCTCCGTCACTTCAAGGATGGCCTTGCCTAAGCCGCACTTTACCGCGCTGCATACCGACGGTGCAGGCGTCATTGTCCACTGATTTTAGCTGCGGCAGGGGACCAAATTGAGGCCGCCAGTTTCACGGCGAAGTTGCGCTAACCACTGCGTCGTCGCTTCGCACGCTTGGCTGATGACGTTGCAAAATAGGAGTACAACGTACGTACGTGCGTGCGCGCGTACGTACATTCACTTTTCACGCAGATCTACTCCAGAAATGTCCGTGCCCTCGCTTTCACCGAACATTCCGGTTTTGAGAGGGCAGTCAAAAGGAATAACGGCTGCTTTTCGATTCACCGCACACCACGTGCGTACGCACGTTGCGAAAATAAGTTCAACGTAGTACGTTCATAGCGCAGTGCAACTCACCACGTGCGTGAGTGCGGTGAATCGAAAAGGAGTCGTTATTCCTTTTGACCGCGCTCTCGAAACCTGAATGTTCGGTGAAAGCGACGGAACGGAGATTGCACGCGCGCACGCGCAGAGGGGGGAAAGCGAGAGGCTGAAGTGCATTTGTACGATTTTGCCCTGGAGGGTCCACGTCTGTGTTATTACACTATGCAACACAATGGTTTCTTCCTGGGCAGTAAGTGTTATTTCGTAATTGCTCGTGCCTAAAATGTATAGAAAATGGCTATTATTCCCCACTAACTTAGCTTTTGTGACCTTGACAGTGATATTTTGAAATTCAAAAGTCTACCTTTGTGTTTTACCATCATTTTGCTGTTTCTCCTTGAGGCTTGCATGTCTCGTTCGGCACAAGACACGGGAAACAGCAAAATGCCTTTGAATATACTACCAGAGCAAAGTGAATGTAACCACCAGAATTATCCTGTGTTCCTTTGGGTGTGGTGGCGGTCGTGGTGAGTGTACTGCGCGAAGAACTCGATCACTTGATAAAGTATTAAAGCTTTCGTGACTGCATAAAATTACCCATTGTTTTTTTTCGGTAAAGTCACGTATGTAGAAATACAATAAAGTTATATTAAAACAAAAAACAATCACGACGTTTCGATCACAACGCAAGCGATCTTCATCAGGTGTCAAGAACAAATCACGGAGGGAAATACAACAAAATGATGAGAGACAAGAATTCAACAAACCTGAAAAAAACATTATGTGAAGCACATCCAGTCAGGCCAACAACACAGTTAGACACTTCCTGGCGGACCACGAATTTCAGAAGAGTGTTAAATTTCGTGTTCAACCTTTGGATTGCACATACCAGCATAGATAGAATGAAAAATACGAGGTACACGGTCGGTAGAAATACATATACAAGTCCACCAAGAGGTAAGGAGGGAGGAAAGACGGACAGGGAGGCAGAGAGAAAGGGGGGGGAGGGCGGAGGGATGAACAGAAGCTTAAATAGTAAAGAAGGTTGGAGGGGCCAGAGCGAGAGCGGCAGCTCAAACACGCACATCTTACACATACAAAACGGCAGCTCAAAAAAGGACCACCTCTTGTAAATACAAAACGGCAGCTCAAAAAATGACCACCTCTTGTAAATACAAAAGTCGATCACTTGAGTTTATCAGCCACGGATAACATTTCCCCTGCTGCTTGCTGTGATCAGTATGATGAAGTATCGTCAAATATACCCCCCCCCCACACCAATATAACCAACACAGCATCAAAAGGCCTCAAAAAATGGAATAACACAGGGCTGAAATTTATTGATGACTGCATTCTCTAAATTATAAGATGCACTTCATTCCCCCCATATTTTAAAGCAAAAGTTTGGGTGCATCACAATCTCGTTGGGGTTTATTCAGAATCAGAATGTTTATTCGTACTGGAGGAATCCGATGAGCTATAAAGTTTTTTTACCCCAGATTTGTGTAACTTTATTGAGACCAGGCACAACTTTGCAGTTTATCTTACATTCCACAGTCTCTTACACTCTATAACATACGATATTGTTTAATAATTATCGGGTAATGCATTTAAAGCTTAAATTGTGTTACTGTTTGGTATAGCTGAGGTTCTCAACAACGTCGAAAACATCAACATAAATATATACTTAATCATTATATTTTAATGACAGTAATGGCTATAAGTCAATAAGTTTAGAAAGCTTGTTTTTTTCCTCATTACAGTAATTTTTAATGAATGCAGCAATATTATTTTTTTTTGGCAGTTAAACTCAACAACAACAGGGGATGGTAGAAAAAAAGTGACATCTGTCTTAGTACATGTCCACGGCACTTCATAATAGGATTCAGCATTACCACAGGCAATATGATGCATGCAATATACCCCATGCTAAGTGTATCTCCCGCTGTGGCTTATATAAATTCTCCACACTACAGCTCAAAAGAAGTGCATCGCTCGTCGGATGCTGGTTATATCTCCAAAGCAGGGCATGTCTATTTGGAGATATGTTGCGCTATAGGGATCCAAGTTTATCTTCATAGGAATTATGCATTTTAGGATGAAGACATGTGGTCCCTTGTGTGTTTGTGTGCTTGTTTTTTTTCTCTGACAATGTGAAGTTTCAGATAATGCTCCTGTTTGTGGGGTGCGTCGTTGCATAAGTGTTACCGCAAAGTGGACAGCTGAGCGTGTGTTCAATACCAATTAGCCGGGAAAGGGGATATGCTGCCGTGGAATATTGCTTAGCGCACTGGACTTGCGATCCAGAGGATGCAGGGGTTCGATCCCCCCGTGCGGCAGCTGAAGCAACGGGGCAGGCTTCTTGAATCCCCATCACACTTCTGTTCACCAAGCAGACAGTTCGTGGATCGACAGTCCGTGCGCGGTGGGTTAACGCGTCGGCCACTCCCACCGCTTTCAAAATATCTGGGCAGCGTGTAAAATAAATCACGCCGTGATTTTTATTTTATTTTATACCTACGCGACTTTACCGAAAGAACCAAAGAGTATGGATTCCTGCAGTAGCGAAAGCTTCAAATCAAGGTGTAAGAAGATCTTCATATAGAGCTCATTCGAGTGGAGCTCACCCTTCTGTCCGACGAGTTAAAAATTGCAGGGCAGGCATCTTCAGCTTTACACCTTTACCCAGCAACGCCTCACTCAGTCAAAAGGCCAATTTTTAGGACGTAGGTATATTAAGTATGGCAGAGGGAGGGGTTGGGGGCGGGGGTAGCAACAATTCGTATCGATGATGTCAAAAGTGCATGTTAAGGTCCTTCAACGAATCCAAGGCGGCGGCAGTAGACACTGCCCGGATTGCAGCCATACGGCCAGGGTGTGCGTGGATGGAGCGTGTTGGTGGTCTTACTTTGGGGTGCTTGGCCAATTTCAGAGACCAGAAAGGTGAATACCCACCAGCATTTCTGCAAATGGGGGTAGAGAAGATGGGGGGGGGGGGTGTGCGACACTCAGTACTGTCACCTCCTGGTCACGACGTGCAGCGCCTGACCACGCTCTGGTGGTTCGCCCCAATCCAAGTGCACTACAACCCTGGCTCAAACACTGCTGATATGCCAGCATTGGGTCACGGCTCCTCCGCCACGCCCCCCCCCAGCCACCCCACATGTTAGAAGGGAGTTTCACAACATCTCTGTCTGATCCACCAACCCTCGTTTCTGCCTCCAAAGCGCCGGATTGCAGGCCACGTGCAGCGTAGCCACAGCAACCAATCTGGCCGTTTTGTTGTTGTTGTTGCCGTAGCCACACATGCAGCGATCGTTCATACTCGCGCAACAAAACAGGACGTGGTGTCCACGTGTTGCTGCATTCACAACACGACGTGCAATTTCACGCGCGCGCGCGTGTGTGTGTCAGTGTCTGTATGCGCGAGCGGTGGCGTAACGGTTAGCGCGCTGAGCTACGAACCTGGCGATCGGCTTCGATTCTCGCTCACGGCCGACACCAGTGACGATTATCTGAACCGGTTCTGGGCCTCCCCTAGGTCGACTCAGCCTCAAATGAGTACCTGGTGCGGTGCGTAAAAACATCGCCACTGGGGAGACAAAGGCGGCCGGGCGTGGTGCTGGCCACACACCACCTCGTGTGCCGTTCTGGCCTTCATAGGTGCTCGCTAACAGCACTTGCCCCTACAGTCTGTTAAGGCTATACGGGGGATCTTTGTCTTTGTGTACGCGCTGCGCTACAAACCCGACGACCCGATTGCGATTCCCGTTTCACGGCAGACACCATTGACGATTATCTGAAGCGGTCCTGGGCCTCCCTTAAGTCGACTCAGCCTCAAATTAGTACCTGATGCGATGTGTAAACATCGCCACTGGGGAGACAAAGGCGGCCGGGCGTGGTGTTGGCCACCCACCCCGTGGTATGCCGTGCAGGCCTTAGTATGTGTTCGCTCACGACGCTTGCTCCAAATGTCTACTTAGGGCTATAGGGGGGAGTCTTTGTCTTGTCTTTTGCTATGTGTACACAAACTTTTGTGAGCACGATGCAGGTATTGGCTGTGCTAAAATGACCTTTCCGTTCCATGATAAATGGATGTCCTGTTGCTGTTGCGTGGACATTATGGCAATATCACAGTGCATTTCTACGGACAGAAAAAACACACACACGCCACTGTGAAGGTGGCACTCTCTTGAATGTGTCGCGCGAGAGCAAACATTATTAGAATTGATAGCTAAGCTTGGTGAAACATAATCAAACAACCTCCCCATGAACAACATGGCATGATGGTGGGGGTGGAGGGAGGCGATCGCCTCGTAAATGTTGCTTCTGAAAAGAGCTGCATAGGTCAGTTGGCATTATCTGGTAAACAACAAAAAGTTTACTAGTTTAACTTGCCACTAATGTTCATTAGCCATGGCCGGGACTGAAACTCGGGCCGGCTGGCTTCATAGCGCAAGTGCGCTAACTGTTGCGCCACCACTCCTCAGAATTGTTTTTATTTTTTTAGAATCGAAATGTTTATTTTATACTGAAGGAACCCGATGAGCTATAAAGCCCTTTTTTTCCAAAGATGTACAGCATTTTCAAAGACGTCCTCACCCACCCCCATTCGAAATCAACTCGCAATAAGTGTGCAGCAGCAGCAGCAGCGTTATTACCCATCAGTGCCTGAGGTTCGGTGTGGTCATAAACGCACGACTGTAAGGATGCCCCCCGACAGACTCCCCCTGGAACGCTACCGGGCAGCGCGTCCCACTGGGGGAAGACCCCGGGGCTGGCCCAGGACACGCTGCAGGCGATGGGACGATGTCGCTCGGCTGGCCTGGGAACGCCCGGGAATTCCCCAGCAATAGCTAGAGTCTGTGTATAGTAGTGAAGAGTAGTGTATAGTGTAGAGTAGTGTATAGTAGTGTATCATGTATAGCTGTTAGCGAGCACCTATGAAGGCCAGAACGGCACACGAGGTGGTCGGTGGCCAGCACCACGCCCGGCCGCCTTTGTCTCCCCAGTGGCGATATTTTTACGCACCGCACCAGGTACTCATTTGAGGCTGAGTCGACCTAGGGGAGGCCTAGAACCGGTTCAGATAAATGTCACTGGTGTCGGCCGTGAGCGAGTGTAGAGTATCGTAGTGTATAGTGTAGTAGTGTATAGTCGTGTATAGTGTAGTGTATCGCAGTGTAGAGTAGTGTAGTGTATAGTCGTGTATTATGGTAGTGTATAGTAGCATAGAGTAGTGTATAGTGTAGTGTATAGTAGTGTATAGTAGTGTATAGTGTAGTGTATCGCAGTGTAGAGTAGTGTAGTGTATAGTCGTGTATTATGGTAGTGTATAGTAGCATAGAGTAGTGTATAGTGTAGTGTATAGTAGTGTATAGTGTAGAGTATAGTAGTGTATAGTGTAATTTTCAGTAGTGTATAGTGTAGTATATAGTAGTGTATAGTAATGTAGTGCTGGAGTCTGTGGCCAGAGAAAGGGAGGTGTGGACCGCCACTACTCAACACGCTGCTGTAGTGCATAGTGTAGTAGTGTATAGTGTAGTGTATAGTAGTGTATAGTGATGTAGTGCTGGAGTCTGTGGTCAGGGAAAGGGAGGTGTGGACCGCCACTACTCAACACGCTGCTGTAGTGCATAGTGTAGTAGTGTATAGTGTAGTGTATAGTAGTGTATAGTGATGTAGTGCTGGAGTCTGTGGTCAGGGAAAGGGATGTGTGGACCGCCACGACTCAACACGCTGCCGCCGCGACCCTCAGCATGACAAGCGGATTGAGAAACGAACGAATGAACACTCTTGCATAAAAAGATGCCTCTGTTCAGTTGCCACAGTGGAGAAATGCTCCAGATCAAGGACGCACACTTTACTTCGTAGAATTGTCAATGTGCACACACGCGTGCTTCGTATGCAGTTTGCACGGAATTTGAATTGCATGTATTTGCTTCTTCCTTACATATTGAACAAACGATGCTGGAGAGACAGAGCGATACATTGATTGTTTAGCCCACAATGCATTGAATGTGTAATAATTATGTATATGTTGTACGAAGGTTCATGTTCTACCTGCAGCCACTAAAGGTGAACCTATTAAACACAATGTAAAACGAAAAATTGGAGTTTAATATATGACTCCGCATCTTTTTATTCGTAACATTTCCGGGAGGTGTGGATTAAATTGTTTAACCTCTGTGACGTCCATTGGACAGAACTACACTTACCATTAAGAGTTACCACTTTCTTTCTTTACAAATTCGCTTGCCGAATGAGAGCCCACTCATATATATAATCACTCAACACGAACATCGCAAGGAATCAAGCCCGGGTCGCCGTGCCCCATTGCGATGTCTATCAACCACTGGGCCCATCGCTCCACCCCGCTGAGGACAGGAAGGGTATGAGGTGGGGCTGTGGCAAAGTCCGCAGAAAGTTGTTTGGCCAGGGCCTCTGCGCATAGTCAAGTGCTCCTGTGGACGGGCTAGTAGAGCGATTCAGTCAGCTTGAGGCCGAGAACAGCGGAGGGTGTAACAATACTTGTCTTTGTATCTGTACAGATACATTGTTATTTATTAATGGGCATGCAAATATAATAAGGTGAATGGAAACGTGATAATTTATTAATACATTCATTATTAACACATTCATTAACACATTAAAGGAATCAATAGGAAACAGTTCAAGACGGAACGATGCATAGATAAATGAAATAAATAATTAATAGCGCGCATTTTTTTTTTTTAAACGTTACTTGTTTATTCGTGAATAAATTAGCGTACAAAGTAATCAATGAGGCACAATTCAAGAATGAACAAATGCTTTGTTGTTGTATGAAGGATAGAAAAGGCATGCTGGGTGTGTTGTTAATAGATAGAGGGTTTGCTGGGCAATGTCGTTCTCACACCACTGCTGGTGGAAGGGTCTGTACTAAAAGGGCGCTTGAGAGAGGCTCTCCAGAGAGGATTTGGCCTACTACCACCTCCCTTCAGGCAAATGCAATCAATAGCCGATCATCTCCGAGTAAGGCTTCGCCAAACAAACCGGAGTATTCAACGCATTGCGTATGCATTGGGAGGTCATCACGACCAAAGTTGGGCAAGGAATCATTTAAACCATCTCACACAAAAGCACTTAGTCCAGAAATCCCTCCCCGCTCTCATCACCACGGCACATATTGGATTTTGACCACCAGTTCGCGGCCTGAATGGGACCCATCAGCATAGACAAATAAAGGGAACAGCCAACTGGGCCAACTTAATGACTCACAGCCGTGAGCCGCAAAAGCCTTAAACAAAACTGACTTTTTGGATTATGGGCTCGGGGCATTGGCAATGACTGATGGCTGGGATTGTGGGTCAGAACATATCCAGCATTTGTTTTCCTTCTTCAGACAGAAGATGATGATTTCCCGAGCAGGTGGACAGTCACATCCCGGATTATTTTCACAGCCGCACATTAAGTACCAAAGTTAGGAGCCTCAAGTGCCAGATGGAGCGACGTCAATTGAGACTTCTAGCGAGTGGCATTTACACTGACAGGCATTTCTTCAAAAAGCAAGTGGTATATATACACAATAAAATGTACTTGACGTTTCCATCGATAAAAGAAACAAACAGCATTCCTTGCATAAGGGAAAAATATATATGGAAGATAAAAGAGGACTTCATAATTAAATACAAGTAGCATAATATAATTCAAGTAACATCGTGGTTAACATAGTGCCTCTAATGATTTGCAGCAATCATTGCAAAATAATAACGTACAGCATACAAAAGGCAAAAGGTGTCGCCTCTGCAATGTGTTGCTCGCAACCACTGCTGGCAGAAGGGCCTCTACTCGAGGGAGCTCTAAGAGAGTCCCTCTAGAGGGTATTTTGCCTACTCTTCCACACTGGTCGGACATATTACAAGAGGTGCGAGTAGACACACCTCAAAACCTCACCGCACGCCGGGTGGACAGAGGCGTTGAGGATGAAGAAGCTCGCCCACTGTTGCATTCGTCGCACCGGGAGATCAAAACGAGCCGGTGACCTCTGGATTGCAAGTTCAGTGCGATAACCATTTACACCACAGCAGCACGGAATAATAAAAGCATATAAATGTTTACGTGCACGATTCGGTGCGTGCGTAGCTAGCGTACGTACAATGCATTATTGCAGTCCTGTTTTACAGTATGTCCCTGTTTTCAACATGCGACTCATTCCCTTTGTTGACGAAATCGTGCATAAAGTTGCTGACTGGTCACGAAGGACCCAACTCTTACAAATGGTGGTGGCGGCTAAATTACAGAGCTCAGCGGTTTGGTTCGTCATCTAAAATAGCCCCCTCCTGATGACAGAGCTGTGTGCTTCGGCTTAGGACAGATCTCCAACAAGACAGCGCTTTCGTGTGTCCCTGGGGCTCACAAGGGGCACGATCCCACACAATCAGGGCTGCTGATTCAATACTCTTATGGGGACATTATCCCACCGAGGCAACTAAGCCATATCATTGTTTTCGTTGCAGTAATCTTACTTTCTCACGAACATCATCATTTAATATTGTACTTTTGTTCTCACTTACAAAGGATCTTCCTGTTTCTTTGTCACTGTTACTAATATTACACATACTGTTATATATCGTCAATAGGTGATTCAGTTGCAGATAATTTCATCGACACATTTGTGAGATAGTATTTTTTCTCAAGGTTTCAAATCGTTTTTTTTTTGTTCCCAAGTATATTTCAATTTTGCTATGGGTGTAATGTCACGAGGCAAAAAAAAAAATCTCCGTTCAGAAATATGCAGATAGCAGTGCATCACCTGGTGCTAGAGGATGGCCCAGGGGGAAGATTTTTGCACGTATGTTGAACTACTTTCAGTGCACCTTACAAAGCCAACCGTGCTGATCGGAGGTGCGGGGAAGGGCAACAAACTAAACGCAAAAATCAGTTCTAAAGAAATTAGTTTTCAATCTAGATTTTTTTTAAATGTATAGCTCCAGTGGCTTCCGAATATCGGAGGAAATATCACTCCAGACGGATGCTGAAGTGCATATGAAAGCGCACGATGCAGTGACCGTCCGGGGTCGATGGCCAGCCAAGATATGATGTCACAACGGCTTCTGAAATCGCTTGAACCGGTCTCTTTGTCGTACACGTGCGTCGGCTTTCGTGGTTGCGCTGCACAGCTCCCCGACGTGCTGTCGAGTCGTACCGTACGTTGTTCGGCACGACGTGTGGTCTTGTGCTGCACTAGCCGGGAGCTCAAGACGTTAGGTGGACACGTGGGAGCGAGACGTTGGACGACATCTTCTTCTTCTTCTTCTTGGTTCTTTCGGTAAAGTCACGTTGAAGGGAAACAATAAAATAATAAAATATGTATAAAACAATAAAATTCTCATGACGTTTCGACTGCAACACAAGCATGTTGCACGACAGCATTGGCCACGACCCAAATCAAAGCAAATCAGAGTTCGGTCTCTTCATTCACAGTAAAGGGCCTCTCGTTACGTTACCCGAATATATAGTTAATCGCATGCCAATCAAACAAAAACGTTTTAAGTCACGGAGCTGGAATAAGCCGAATTAAGCCAGCTAAAAGGGTAAAACAATTACTATATCTTGTTACTAGCAAAGGAGGTCTCATAATGTAAAGGCTTACCCCGAGCTCTCAATACTCTGATAGTGCGCTGTTTTTGAGTTGTACGCCTTATGATGTCATCTGGTCCAACACCAGTGGAGACTAGGCTCTAAGAAAAGCCATCTCGGGTGTGGACCAATCAAATTCAAGGACAGTGCATATCATTATCAGAGTTGTTTCTTTTTGTTTGCATTTTTGACTGCTTGTGTTGTGGTTATTGCAAACATGATCCCTTGTATAAAGGTGTCAGTTTTTGTGCCAGCTAAAAGGGTAAAACCTATTACTATAAGTTAAAGAACTTTGATAGAAAAAAAAGATGTTGCGGAAGCATTGGTGAGAAACCATCCACGAATGGCACTCGAGGGGGCCCTGCTTAACCGTGGCACTCTGCTCAGGCACCGGACCACATTGTTTTACTTCTTGGGCACGACACGAGATATAAATATAAACTCGAATTTTGCCAATATCTCTGAATCGCAATTCGACAGCGAGTGATACAATAACCCGTGTTTAATACAATTCACTTTAATTAGTCGTGTACAGAAGCCCGGCGTCCCTAAATATCTGCTACCATCCTCCACGCCACCGGAATTCTGCTCCGGCCCGCAGATTAGATCCATCGGTGTTGGCGTATCGGTGTTGTGAAGCCCCGAACCCAGACTTTTGTCGCCTTCTCTCTTTGATGCAACAAACGCGTGGACTCATTAATGGCACAACTCGCTGTTTTAAACCTTTGTGGAAATCTAGATTTGGGGTTTTAAAACGGTATAAAAAATTAGATTTGAAGTTTTAAACCTGTGTAGATATCTAGATTTGGGGTTTTAAACCTATGTAGAAATCTAGATTTGAAGTTTTAAACCTGTGTAGAAATCTAGATTTTAGGTTTTAAAACTGTGTAGAAATCTAGATTTGAAGTTTTAAACCTGTGTAGAAATACAGATTTGAAGTTTTAAACCTGTGCAGAAATCTAGATTTGATGTTTTAAACCTGTGTAGAAATCTAGATTTGAAGTTTTAAACCTGTGTAGAAATCTAGATTTTAGGTTTTAAAACTGTGTAGAAATCTAGATTTGAGATTTTAAACCTGTGTAGAAATCTAGATTTGAAGTTTTAAACCTGCAGATAGAAAACGTATCACTGACTATGAATGTATGAACCGCTGGCAATTAGCAAGGTTCACTTGTATTGTGCGCAGCCAGAAAAATACATCCATCATCACCTTGTGCTGTGATTGATAGCAACACAGAATGTGATGCAGTGAGCTTTGGTGCAATACAATTTGGATTTATTTTGCGTCTAAATGGGCATTCTTAATGTCCATTGAAAAGGTAACTGCAGTGGCATTTTTAATTGAAATTTTAACAGATTAATTATTCCTTAGTTTATTTTGCTTTAAATTCACAATCACGTGCTCTGTCAAAAGTGTTTATGGCTGTAGTCAAATAAATATCATCATCATCATCATCCATGATCAATCTCCTGCAAGATGTAGGTCTCCTCAAGTCATGTTGATCATGGGAACTGTTTATTCTTCACCACGCTAGTTAATGTAGCTAACCACTGTGGGCACGACCCCACTGCTTCACCACTGCTCACGAATTGTGGGTATACTCTATTTACATTGTATACATTCAAAAGAATACTTCCTAGTTTCAGTGTTACGCAGAATACATAAAAAGGATGGAAAGTCTTTAAAATTAAAATACTTATACTTTTAATTTTACCAGGTAAGGCCCACTGAGCTATATAGCTGTATTTCAGAAGCGACCTGGCCACAAATGATAGCTCAATTAAGTTGCTTGTCACGTGGAAATTTATAGCAGCCAAATACTCTAATCGCATGTTTCTAAATGTGGAGGGAAAAACCGGAGGACCCGGAGAAAAATCCACGCGACCACGGGGAGAGAGACATTCAAACTCCAAATCTAAAGCAGGCGTCAGGGTCAGAATAAAACCCATCATCTCCTGCATACCAGGCAAGGTCGTTAACATCTCACCACCACAGCGTCTTGAGCTGTGAGAAGGGTGAGGTTGGACTGCCTGTTGGTTCAGAATGCTTACTGTCATCTGAAACATTCGCTAAATATCTGGAATTCGAATGTGACAACGAACTTTACAGACGGGACATTTTTTATTTGTGTATAATACCAAAAACAATGATATCCAGTGTGATACATAAAAATGTATGCAGTTGCATATCAAACATTACCCAATATTAATGTAACCTCGTTACATTTCACAAAGAAGACTTTTTTGTTCCCCGAGCACAGTAATTGCTTTTTATATTTTATATATACTATATATACTATATAAAAAACACATTACAATTCTGTTAACTTCATTGGTAGTTCTGTGTCTGCAATATAGTGACGGTACATGACCCATATTGCAATCAAAGTAACAGTCACACATTGAAAGCTTGACGTTGTTACGCTTCTTTGGAAAGCTATTTAATTATTTTTACTTACATTGCTTCGTATGATCACTGGCAACTTGTAAGACAACCTGATACATCTGCTAATCTAAACATTATCTGATCTATCGATAGAGATCCTAACTTATCTAAAACGTAGTTTCTAAGATGAATACTATCGCTTCGTTTAATATGCACGTAAATCATATAGTTAAAACATCACAAAGATGTTTGTGCAGATATTTTTTTTTATTGAGCGAGAAAATTACTTGAAGTTGTATACACATTTTTGTCGCGATCTTATGTTTCATTTAGATGTGATCACATGTTCAATTCATATTCTTGGTTCTTTCGGTAAAGTCACGTAGAATGGAAACAATAAAATAATAAAAATATAAAACAATACAATTCTCACGACGTTTCGACTGCAGCACAAGCAATCATCATCAGGTGTGAAAACCACAACAATATTTTTTTTATATATACGGTATACAATTTTCTTGTTGTGGTTTTCACACCTGATGATGATTGCTTGTGTTGCAGTCGAAACGTCATGAGAATTTTATTGTTTTATATTTTTATTATTTTATTGTTTCCCTTCTATGTGACTTTACCGAAAGAACCAAGAATATGAATCCCTGCAGTCACGAAAGCTTTAAATCAAAATATGTTTAATTAATTTTAACGGTCATTGGAAATTGTAACGCTACTCGATATGATTAACTTTTTTTCCAAAACAATATTTAAAAGTAAAGTACATCACTTTAAAATTGAATGTCTGGACTTTTGGTAAAGGAAGCTAGAGGTATATTAAAGTATCGTAACTTTTGAGTTACTTTGAAAAGTTCGACACACGAAACAAAAGCGAATGGGCAGAAAGGCCATCTCTCAATTTATAGCAAAATGTATTTTGTTCTTAGGCCTATTTCGAAAAGCATTTATTTAAGCAGGCAAACTCTGGACAGGTTCGAAC
The DNA here is from genome assembly GCF_048934315.1 of Petromyzon marinus. Lineage (NCBI taxonomy): Eukaryota > Metazoa > Chordata > Hyperoartia > Petromyzontiformes > Petromyzontidae > Petromyzon > Petromyzon marinus. The sequence goes on from NC_133705.1 coordinate 12,574,775, forward strand.
ACATTCTGGGTCTAAGCTGCAGTTTAGGCCTATTATACACAAATGCTGCTGCCTTGCCAGATTTTATGTAGATGTGTGAAATATTCACCATGCGCTGTTGGGGAAACACTTTCGTTTTAACACTTGTCTATGAATAAATGCATACGGTGCCGTTGGCAGGCATGCGACACAGCGCCGACGAATCCATTGAACACTCCAGACTTGCCTGTATTTGCAATGCCTCTTAGAAGCCGGAACCCACAGCGAGGGAAAGATACATCGAGAGCACTCGAAAGGGGTCTCTCAGTGCATACGGATTTTGCTCAGCTGCCGTCCCACTCACCCACTGTCTAATTTAGCCCGCATATTTTCCGAGTTAGTTAAGCTGATCATGACGAAGTCGTCGGGGGGATGGGGTGAATTGGGTGATTGATTTCATGAGACACGTGTATTTACTTGCTTGCTCTCCCACATTTATTATGCATGTGTAACTGTGTGGTCTATCCCCAAGCTCTTTTTGATCATCCCTCACTAATTACGGGTCTATTCAGTTACACTTATTAGTCTATACACGAAGTCGATGATGCTAATATTATTTTATCCACCCTAAAATTCCAGTATTTTTTTTACTGAATGATTAATGACATCTTTCATTTGTGGTGTATGCACATTCTTATTTTTTTCTGCAGTCGTTTCGTAAATTGTTATGGCTAACGTGAGTACAACATTTTTACCAAACGTCTTGGATTAATTTGATTGTAAATTCACAACGATGTTGTTGAGCCAAGCGACGTGGAAGAAGAGTTAGTTCGTCTTTATTCATACTGGAAGTACATAAAAAGCACCAAAAAATGCAATAAAATGGAAAAACAATTACAGAACTCCGTGAATTTTTTTTTAAGTCAATGTGATTTCCTGCTCAATTGGGCATTAAGCCGTAAAAAAAAACCGTACAACCACTGTTGACTTACCCACGTGTTCACTTCCTCACATACTGTAGGTGCGCGTCGTTTTTTTTCAACCCCAGACGAATGATGGACCGAGTCAACCCCCGACAAGAATGTGAACCTCCGCTTGTGAATGGCTTGCTCTATCGCTCTATATATCCCAGTCATTGTCATGCGGTAAAAAAAAAAAATATTTTTAGTAACGTGCCATCGTATCATGAAAAAGATAACATCGTTGGCTACTTGATGAGAGTTGTGTTTCAGGAAGGAGTTGTGATGGCCATAGAGTACTTAAACTTCTGAATGAGAGGTTATTCATTCCTCGTGGGTTGGAACGTTTCTTATTGAATTGTAGTCGTATGAGATCCGGGATACATAGTTTTTTGTGTGTGCTTACTTTCTAAGGAGAAGAGGAGCTAGTGCCCTTGAAGGTCTCTATAAATATCCCTGAATAGGTCATGCGGGCAGGCAAACAGTGCAGCGGTGCTATTTAAGAGTGTGTTCCAAAGCTTCTCCCCGTTCACCAAACCCCCGTGCCACGAGCACAATAGTGCAACGTGGCATTTGTTCGAATGAGGCACAGCCTGAGAACGTCTGGAGGATTGGTTGTTAAATTGAGATGCGAGAGGCTAAACTTTAATACACCCCTTTAGAGAGAGTTTATTTTTGTACTTTGCCGAGGTCAATAGTATAAGCCGAAAAAAATGTAATGTAAGTGCATCAGTGGTGTAACGGTCACATGGTCCGGTGTGTTCCATCAGGCTGCGCAGCGTTGTGTCGCTGTTTTGCAAACAATAAAAAAACAAAATCCCTTTCAAAATGTACGTCTATAAAACGCTTGGAATATGTACATTTTTGTCTTACAGTTTAAGTTCATGAATCAGAGACGTGGCCGATAACGACGAAGCGAGCGAAGAAAGCTGCACTGTTGTCAGAGATCTCATGCAATAAGCAAGTTAGCAGTCGAAGAGGTAGGTTACAGAATCAAGAAACAGGAAAAAGGGGCAGGGGGAGGGGGTCACTGATTACATTGGCCCGTTGTTAAAGCGAAATAAATCAAGTGCAAATGGGCAGCGAGAACAGCCGATGAGACGTGAGAGACAAATTGTCTCCAGAGCGGAGACCCTCGGGAAGGCAGCGGAGGGATCGGCATCAGCGAGCGGACACCGCGGGGTTGGGAGGGCCACGGCTGGAGAGGAAACAACCGCGAATGTTTTTTTTTCTTCACACGTGACTTTTGCACAGTTAGAGCACCAGGTACATAAGAACAATAAGGGAAATAATGCGCATGTCGATGTATCTACGAGTGGACCGTCAGCCCACGTCGCCACAGCGCAGTGCGGCAGCCGCCTCCGCCTCACCTCCTCACCTCCTCATCCTCGTCATCCTCATCCTCCTCATCCTCATTCTCCTCCTCATTCTCCTCCTCATTCTCCTCCTCATTCTCCTCCTCCTCATTCTCCTCCACCTCGTCCTCATCCTCGTCCTCATCCTCCTCCTCATCCTCATCCTTCTCCACATCCTCCTCATCCTCCCCATCCACCTCCTTATCCTCATCCTCTTCCACGTCTTCCTCATCCTCATTCTCCTCCTCATTCTTTTCCTCCTCGTCCTCATCCTCCTCCTCATCCTCCTCATCCTCCTCATCATCATCCTCCTCCTCATCCTCCTCATCCAGCACGTGCACGGCGTCAGGCAGTCCGCCCCGGGCACGCCGTGACGCGGCCGCCACACAGCCTGAGTCGAAGTGCGGCCACGCTCCCACGAGAGAGAAGTAGCGGAAGTTTCCCGCTCACCGGAACAATGACGGGCAAAAGTGCATTTAATCAGCAAAAACAAAACAATTCCAAAACAGGACAACAATAACGACGGTGCAAAAAGAACAAAATGGTTACATCAAGTCGACTGTTATTCTGCGAGTAGTAAGCCAGAGTAATTACGACATGTATGCAAGTATTCTCACTTTGGTCTCTGGAGGGATAAAAAAAGATGCTCAAAGGAGAGCAGAATGGCTCCCTTGTTTTCAAGCTGTGCACTGTTTTCCCGCTGCAGGGATGGAGCAATGTCATTAATTAACAACGAGAACATTAATTAACAACAACAACAAGTACACACCTTGATTCAAGGCCGTAATTATAATATATTCTGGGGGACACACATCCCCCCTATAATTGAATATGCTCAAAATGCCCCCCCCCCCCAATATATTGCTATAAAAATAAAATAAAAATTGCAATGCTATGTAAATCAAAACTACAATTTGTTAAACCTTGGCCACAATATCTGGACTTGTCTTCATATAACAATGCATAGATTTATGTTCGTATGATTGTACTTTATGAATCCCTAATCTCTGCCATTACATACAATGAAACAAGAAAAGCTAAAAAAGTAAAAACAGAGCAATGTAACACAATAAAACTAGTAGACATTATTGTCAAAAATAAATAAAAAGTCCATCCTATGTGTTAGTGAATTTTTTTTTAATATATTTTAGGCAGGAAATTCGTTTTCAAATTTAGATTTTTTTCTGGGGGGGGACCCCCTAGAAGATTTGGTCCCCCCCACCCAATGTTGACTCCATGGCTACGGTCTTGCCTTGATTACGGAGTTGCATGCACACACCCAACTGGTGCATTGTGGGTATATGTTATGTCACAGGAGCGTGCGAGATGGTGGCGGCTTGTGGAGGCCTTCACACAGCAGCGGATTGGCCAAGGCCGATGATTGATGATGATGACGACATAATCCACTGCTGGATGAAGGCCTCCCAAAGTAGTGTTGATTATGGGGAATTTTTCTCTCACGTAGCTCAACATGCTGGTCATTGCAGTTTGGTGAAAATATATATTTTTTATTTTGCAGAGGGACACTTGGGTTTTAGTTTCTGTGTAAGCGATGAAATGTTGTCTCGTCGGCAACTTAGAAAAGACAACGAGACAATTTCTCTGCTTTTTATATCTATAAAAAATTACTCATCGTATACAAACAATGGAGTATTTTCATTACGTTAGCCATTCTTTAAAACTCAATCGCTGTTATTGGAGAGGAGGGGAGGTAAGAATGTACAGGTTAAATATAACTATTTTAAAGATATATTTGTACCATATTGCAATGAAAACCGTACTCGATGTACCACTTGAATGATTGTTTCAAAAGTAGAAAATAGCACACATCTGACACCTTATAATTGTGTGAAATTATCAACTCAGGTAGTAGAGCTTTCTTTTGATTGGGAAAATTGTTCACTTCTTCAATGCTGCATATAGTACTTTAAACTCTGTTGATTTATGACTGATCTCTTCCATATCACATGCCTTTTGTAAAACTTCGTGAAGGCAAAGTTGTTGCACTTTATATTGGACCCATTTTTTTCCAATATCAAGCTGATGAATAAATAATAGGCTTCACCATTTCTGGCAACAATACAGGTAAGATGTTCAAACACAGAACTAAGCTAAACAATGCAATGCTTTTACCATGCAAGGCCCACTCAGCTATGTAGCTCTTTTTCAGAAGCGACCTGGCCACATATGATAGCTCAGCGAAGTGGCTTATCATGTGGACATTTATAGCAGACAAATACTCTAAATGCACGGTGATACTAAATGTAGAGGAAAAAACCGGAGGACCCGGAGAAAAATCCACGTGACCACGGGGAGAACACGCAAACTCCAAGGGTACAGGCGTCAAGATTTAGATCGAACCCACGACCTCCTGTATACCAGGCGAGGTAGTTAACATCTCGCCACCGTGGCGCAAACACCAAATGGATTGCTTGACCACAAGCAATTGCCTGACCACACCACTGCTGGTGGACGGGCCTCGGCTATAGCGAGCTTTAGAGAGCACCTCTAGAGGATATTTGGCCTACTCTTCCACACTGGTTAGACTGTGGCTGTTCCCCATCCTGAAGGACGATACATTTCTGTTCGTGCTTCCTTGTTTCCACTGCTCAACTTTCCACACCCGTCTCATTGTGACTCTTCCTGATTTCCCGTAACCTTGCTCAGTTCAAGAGTGAGGGTGTTTTTTTTGTGTCAGCTGTGCTATCAAGTTCTCTTCAGTGCAGTCACGTTGTGATATATCTCTTTCGGGCTATGGTGAGCAACTGCGATAATAATAAAAACTACGTCTCAGACAGAATACACTGCGCCTTCCAATAGCTCATGCAACTGATAAACTTGCATGTGCACTTCAAGGTCATGTTGCTACGCAAAAGCATATTAATTCGAGGGTTTTCACGGTTGCGTTTTTCGGGGTTGTGTCCAACGTTTCGCTCCACGTGCTGGGAGCTTTTTCAGGACCTGAATGGACCCGCTCACGCTCTCCGATCATCATTGAAAGTTGCCGCCTGCTGCTGACGTTTGCTGGCTATGTCCTGTTACTTCATAAATACTTGTGGGTAACTATTCATATGCCAATTAAAAACATTTTCTTGAATGTCATTCTTGTCATGCTCTCGTCTCTCGGACTCTTTCAACAAAACAAAACAAAATGCCACAAGTAGTTTCCGTTCATAACGTTCTGTTGTTCGGGCAGCCGCAAGGCTAAGCGCGCTCAGACAGCCACCCCCCCCCACCTCTTCTCGGCAAATTTATTTTAATTTTAGTTCCGGAGGAAAGTGGAACTGGCCAATTGACGCTGGCGTCTCACGCGTTGGTGTCTTGTTGCTGTGCGAGCGCATCAGCCCTCGCTTATTTCTTAGCCAGGCTGACGTCCAACGGTGAGGAAGACATAAATTAAAATCGTCAACCAACCCCCAAGGGTAGAGAGAGAGAGATTGTTCAACTCATCTGGGTAATTGTTACTCGCCATCGGCAGCATCATGTTGGTGTGTCGCAAATGCTCCCGCGGTGTAAATTTTATTTTAACTCTTTCGGATCACGAAGGTGGTCGTGTTAAGTGGGTAAATTGTATGCAGGTGGCCACGAGTTAATAATGTTCAGTGAATGGATAATGCTGCTCGGGGTTTGTCCGTGGAAGCGATAAGGACGGGAGGGTTCCCGTCCGGGCTCTCCTTGGTGGGACCCTCCATAGCCATAGGCGGCGCAAGGCACAAGCAAAGTCATTACATTCATTAAATTCATACGAGAAAACCAAACGTATCATCGTGAATTTAATTCCCAATAAATATGAAATGCTGATTGAAATTTTTTAAAAAGTGATTTCATCTCTCTCATCCCCTATCTTGTTTGTCTCTTCTCTCGTCTAACTCCATCGCTTGCCTACGCATCTCTCATATCCCTACGTTGATGCGTCATCTGTATCGTTTGTCTCTTATCTCACGACTGCTTGCTCTCTTGTCTGTATCTCTCTGTCATCTCATGAGGAGTTTATAGACACAAAAAGAGGAACCTCCACCATCGCCTATTGGATACCCGTATGGTCACGTCTTAAACAAGGACATCTACGAATTGGTTTATCAACCTCGACTGGGTTCAGAGGTTCCCCTCCCCTCCCTTTTTCCCACCCCCCTCCATTTCCCCCCATCCCCTCCCCCCTCCCTCCCCTCCCCCCTCCCTCCCCTCCCTCTCATCTCTCCCCTCCCTCCTCAGTGGTTGGAACTCCCTCCCCCCTGGCGATCTTTGGCTCTCGATCACCTGCCCCTTTTGAGACCCTGGCGAAGATCACTGGCAACGAATCCAGGGACCAAAGGGAAGACCGAAGATCACGTGGTGGCACACTGTTAGCGAATACCTTGAAGGTCAGCTGTGGGATCTGGTGGAGGGTAGATAGTGCCACTGAGGTGTGGTGCCATCAACAGCTTTGGCCTAAGATATATTTCTGTGATGAAGGCATTTGTAGATATTCAAACCCAGTGGCATTCTGAAAACCTCCTCTTCCTCTCTGGAGGTTGAGGAGTTCCATCGGAGGCCGTGTACAATGCACTTGTCGGGTATCCATCTGTGTTACGCAGTTTTATTTTGTTTTCATGCTCAAACAACCTTGTGCTCATTCACACTTGATTTGTCTCAGGACAAATTCGATTTTGTTTGTCTTTTATAAACAAACTCCGGGTCAAGTATTACAATTATTCATGATTTGAATATTTGTTCAATTTATTTTGAAGTGAAATTTATGCTTGCTATGATATTGTATTCTTAATTGAGTACAATTTGCATATCTTTTCATCAACAATTGTGTAAAACCTAAGCAGGGCTTAACATTCGCCAGTATGCAGCAGTGATTTTAGATGGCAGTGCACAAATCGTCAATTTCATGTCGTCTGTTTCCAGAACGTAATATCAGTGATGCTGGCTAATTGTTCACACCGATGGCGAGTGCTGCAAAGCGTAAATTCAAGAACCTGTGATATAGTTCTCAAGAGTAGACCATTGTGGTAAAAACAACTTAGATTATATTTAATTCTGGTAAATCGCCCGATGATGCTGGTTGTAATCACCCACGAAACTTCGTACTAAAATTTGAAAATGTTGTGGGTTTAGTAATTGGCAAATTTGGTTTGCGTGACAAACCTTACTGATGGTGGTGGTGGGTTAACGACACATATTTATGTGATCTAAACTCCCCCCCCCCCCCAATTTTTATTTATTTATTATGAATTATTTAGAAATTGAATTTTTGCTTCAGTGGACGGTTTCAAGGGTAGCGCGATGCATTCTTTCAGAACTGCTGCCCGGTAAATGACGGACAGTGTGCAGTGGTGTACTGTGTGGCTCACGGATTGATGTTGGTCACACCATTCGGGTTTATTTGGTGTAACCATGTGAGAAGTAAAAAAAACGAGGATCCATACTGTTTGGTTCTTTCGGTAAAGTCACGTAGGTAAGAATAAAAATAAAGTTAATGAACTTTATAAAATAAAGTTAATTAAGTTAATTAACTTTCTTTTATTTTTAAGAGACGAGGATCCATACTCTTTAGTTCTTTCGGTAAAGTCACGTAGGTAAAAATAAAATAAAGTTAATTATCTTTATTTTATTTAAGTTAATTAACTATTTATTCTATTTTATACCTACGTGACTTTACCGAAATAACCAAAGAGTATGGATCATTGCAGTCGCAAAAACTTGAAATTTAGAATAGGAGCAGCCCCATTTGCAATAGTGATCGCACTGCGAGCTATTCTTCATTGTCAATTAGTGTCGGAGATAGCCGTATCTGGTGTGCCAGTTCCGTATGTCTCCCTCCAAAACGGATGTCTTGAATGTGCATAAGCTTGCACCCCATTGTTACAAGAACATAGCATTAACTGAATGACTAAAACAGACAAAACATACATTGAGAATCTTGACTCTTTATTTTTCTGTATACGTTCAAGTCGTATACCTTCAAGTACCTGCATTGAGGGCGTGCGAAGTTTGAACACAGTGGAGAGGAAACATTAAACAATATTCATAATGCTCTCCAATGGATGTGTTTTGTTTTATTTTTTGGCATGTTGCTCAGCGCGACGCCCGAAGTCTCCCTCCACTTGCCTGGGAGCTTTTTCAGGAACTGGGCCATTGTTTAAATTGCTGAAGAACGTGGGGAGAAATTTCGGACATCGTGCTGACAAACAAACGGAACGACCCGTAAAACACATCGGAGAGCTATACGCCGCAACCGCGAAGACAAGTATGCAGGGTGTTTAAAATGAATGGACACGATTTGAAATCGCTATATCTCTGCAACCACGAACCGCCCATGAATGAATCTCTTACCACTTGAAAAGGCGGGGCATAGAGAGGGCGGGGCATAGAGAGGGAGGGGCATAGAGTTTCAAATGATTACCGCGAGATGCCTCTCCCAGCGCACAAACAGCCCCTAGCCTCAGTCATTCGCAAGATGGTGACCCCGCAACACAAGGGGCGTTTTGCGTTCTGCAGTTCAGCAAGACTGAATCCGTAATTGCGGTGCGACGTGCGTTTGAACGGCGTTTTGGCATCGATCCGCCAATGTCAAAGAGCGTTCGTCGTTGGTACCGACAATTTGAGGACACGGGCTGCTGTTGATGTAAGGGGAAGAGCACTGGGCGACCACGCACCTTAGAGGAAAACGTGAGAAGAGAGGCGTTTGGGACGAATTCAACTATCATCTCTCGATGTTGTCCATACAGCAGGTGGAGGGCACATAGAGCATTTATACAATGGTTAGTAAAACTTAAAAAACTCATTAAACAGTTTGTAACTTTTCGTGTAATTGTAACATGTTGCCATCGTGAAATATACTGCTTTGAAATTGGGTGCATGAATTTAAAACACCCTGTATATTCACATCGATACAAAATATATAAGGATTGCAAACCACACGACTTGAGTAATAGTCTCAAGGACCCATAGTTTGATTGTGTTATGAATGAATGCACAGGTCTTGCTTTTTCCTATGGCTCAATTGGCTCAGTGGAGCCACATAAGGCCACTTGATTAGAGCACTGGGGGTGGATCGTTAAACGAGGAAACTTGTCTCGACAACCAGTGACATTGTGGGTATGAAATGTAAAATATGAATGGCTTTTATTTCTAATTATCTTCCCGAGTTCTCCACCTCTTGAGCTCATAATACGCAACATTATAACCATCTTCCAAGCACAGCATTGTCAAACGTCTTTACCTCGCTGAGCCATTACATTGATAGAACTAGTGGTTGAGCATGCGATGCACATTAAGATTTTATCCTCATGTAAATTGTATGCAAATTGTTAATACATATTCTTAGCTCTTTCAGTAAAGTCACGTTGAAAGGAAACAATAAAATAATAAAATATATACATAAAACAATAAAAATTCTCACGACGTTTCGACCATAACACAAACGGTCGTCATCAGGTGTGTCGGTTTGCATACATTTATTTATTTTTAAACGGTGTACTTATTTATTTATAAAAAAAAAACGTCAGTGCCACGCGCAGCGATTTGGCAGTTTATTTAGAAGGACGAGTCCATCTATGTTCTGAAAGGAGGGGGGAGACGAAAAATTAATGTATGCTATCTGAAAGCCACTGTAAGCGTGATCAATCAATTAAGACCTGAAATGGTTTATCAAATCTTTCCAATGATTGCTAAGCCAGAATCCATCTTCTCGGTTGAAATTGTCTCTGTGCTTGTATATGTGGATAGCCTCATGAACGAATCTCTCATGGTAGCCAGATGGCTTAGAAATAACCTCTGTCTTGGAAAAGTCAATGTCATGTGAGCCTACTGAATTATAACAATGATCTGCCACGGCTGAGGTGTTGGTCCTACCGTGTTTAAGGTCTGCTTTGTGTTCACGAATGCGGTCCGAGACATGGCGTTTGGTTTCTCCAATGTAACTACTACCACAGAGGCAACTTAGTTTGTAGACACCAGGGTACTGTATGTCCGGAATCACATCTTTTACAGACGGAACCAGATCACGGATTTTATGTAATGTGTTGAAACGGACCTGGATCTGGTGTTTATTCAAGATTTTGGAGATCTTGTTTGTGATCCCCGCAATGTAGGGTAAAGTGATGGTTTTGAAAGGCTCCTCAAGAGGGTCCTTCTTCATGGTTTGAGTGATAGCTTTGCGGATTGTATAGTCGGAGTAACCATTAGCCTTAAGAGCTTGGTGTACGTGCTTAAGTTCACTGGCTATGTGTTCCTGGTCGGATATGCATTTGGCTCTATGATACAGAGTCTTGATGAGAGAATTCTTCTGTGATGGATGGTGGTGGGAATCCGGTTTCAGATAAGCATCCATATGGGTAGCTTTCCTGTAGACAGAGTGGCTCATTGAACCATCAGGTCTCTTTTTAATTAGGACATCCAAAAAAGGTAGCTTGCCATCTTTTTCGACTTCCATGGTAAATCTGATGGCTGGGTGTATGGAATTGATGTGGTCGAAGATTTGGTCTAGAGCAGGCCGACCATGTGGCCAGATGACAAAAGTGTCATCCACGTACCTCTTCCATAAGGTTGGGCGCAGAGTGGCAGTCTGGATGGCATCAGTCTCAAATTTCTCCATGAAAATGTTAGCTATAACTGGAGATAGGGGGGAGCCCATTGGGGTGCCCTCAGTTTGTTTGTAGAAAGTTCCATTCCAAGTGAAGTATGTATTGGTTAAACAGTGTCTCACCAGGGGGGGTACCTCAGTGTTTAGTCCTTGATGAACCAAGTCTTCAATGATTGCGATGGTGTTAGGTACAGGAACCTTGGTGAATAAGGAAACTACATCAAAACTGACAAGCAGGTCGTCTGGGGACAGGGAAATACCCTTGATTGTCGATACCAGGTGAGTAGAATTTTGTACCGCAGAGGTGGTTTTTCCAGTGAAAGGACGCAGGATTTCAGACAAAAAACGAGCCAGTTTGTAAGTGGGGGAGTTGATAGTAGAGACGATGGGACGAAGGGGTGTATCTTCTTTGTGTATCTTTGGAAGGCCATATAATCTTGGTGGTCTGGCAGCAGAGGGTTTCAACGAGAACTGTTTAGATTGATCAATTAATGCGGTTGAATCAGAAATTATTTTGTTGGTTTGTGTGACGATGCTGTTAGTGGGATCTCTTTTTATTTTTGTATAACACCATCGTCGAGTAATTCTTTAATTTTGTTGTTGTATTCTATTTTATCCATGATGACAGTAGCATTGCCCTTGTCAGCTGAGAGGACTACAATATCATCCCTCTTTTTTAATTTATATAATTCAAAACGCTCATCTTTGCTGAGGTTGCTAGCTGGCATCTTAGCGTTTTTGAGGGTTGCAGCGATTTCAGATCTTGCTACGTCTGCAGCGATGTGACCCAGGCCCCTGAGAGCAACGTCTACTTGGGCAATTATATCATTAACTGGTATGTGTTTAGGTGTGACTGCAAAGTTTAGACCTTTAGCTAAAACGGATTTCAGACCATCGGAAATAGAACTGTTACTGCGATTAATTACGACTTTGTTAACGTCTAACTTTTTGGTGTGTGGGTCCAATATGTCTAATAGCAAACATGTAATGGACAGTGGTGGCAAAGTGGTTAGCACACTGCCCTATGCACCCAACGACCTACGTTTTATTCATGGCAAAGACTAGCTTTAATCAGTGGCAAATGATAAGGCACCCCCCCCCCCCCAAATAATTAACTCACACAACCTAACACGAAATATGGTCAAATCTCCTTCATAACTGACAGTGTATTGAAGTTTTTAATGAAAAAGTGTAATTATAAAAGGTGAATATTATGAATATATGTTTACGCATGTTAGTTTCCCAATAAAAGGTCCATTTATTTGCGTGTGTTGCTAACGTATTCCTTATGATCACCAATTATCTGGCTAATTGTATCCGATAACTATTAATTCGCAACATTTCAATCTGATTTCAAAATGAGGTTGTTTTGTTCATAATAGAGATCACAGTCTGTCACCATCTTCATCAGCCATGGTCAATTCAGTGTCGGATGAAGGCCTCCCCAAGCCACCGTCACCACCACCACCACCAACCACCTCTCACAATACTGCGATGCGGTTTATAACATGGAGATCGATTATCACAGTTAGCAGCAAAAGCCACGTTTCAGCAAGCGAACGACAACAAGCTGCATACATACACAAAGGCACTTTTTTTTTTTGCAAAGGCACTTTGAATTGAATGTGCCCCCAGCATTTTAGTGCGCAAGTCTATCTCGGTTTGATTGCGAACGACAATTGAGCATAGGAGGCTTGCCTCGAAATGATTTTGATACACACGTGTAGGGAGCGATTTCCGACACACGTCTAGTAGAAGGCTTCTTATTTATTAAGAGCACACAGGGCGATACGCGGCTACACCCAGGCTGCTCTAAACAAGCAGCCTCTCTCCATGCTGTGCTACGCTGGCTGGTCGACGAGCATAGCGGCGAAGACGGAGCGGGTCTTGCAGAAGAGCAGCCACGTGGTCGAAGACGAGGGGATGACGACGGGCGGCGACGCAACCAGGACCCAGACCCCACGCTCACGGCCCCGAAGCTCTGGTTCGGTGCTCCTGATATCCGCCTGGCGTTGCCAAGCTCCACCTCTGGCCACGCCCACTTTCTAGAACCTACTAGGCCCTTCGGGATGGTTCCCGGAGCTTCTCGACTGACACCGCCCTTAACCTTAACCCCAGATACGCCCCTTCACAGTAAGGCATTATGCAATGCAGCTATAACCGTAATGACCGTTACAGGTTGGCAGGTGTCACCCTGTCATTACGCATGTATAAAAGCGTGCTTATTAAGTTGCCATTATGTCCACTCTTGGTATTAAGTAATAACACAGTCATGACAGCTTAAATCCCAATTAATATGTGGGGGAGAAATAGCTTACATTTGGAGGCTTGGTAATTGTTATATATATATTTGTTAACATTTTGACAACGTGTCTTAACACAGTAGTGAGATCACAATGCATTGATTCAAAGCCATACTTTAAAGGGATCTGTCACTGTGGTTTTAGGTATATATTTTTCATTTATTTCAATCAATATTCCGTACGTTTGCTTTATTACACAGTCTTAGTGCCAAGTAATGGTGCTAGGAACAACAAACCAAGGACATTAGTGGGTGTCCTCTGGGATTTCTGGTTTCCTCTTATAGGTTAAACAAACACACACAAATGCTGAACAAAACATGCCTGCGTATTAATCAATTGGGATTACACAATTCAACATCCCCCTCTATTGCAAAAAAGCTGGCATGGCTAGCCTGAAAGAAAACAGTTAAGGTTCAGTGAGGCTTTCCTGGTAAAACAAGCATAATAATAGAACAGTAATGATAAATTGGCATAATACACCACCAGATTGTCCCCATTTTAAACCAGCGCGTGCATGCCAATCTTCTGGAAGGTGGCTCTCGGGAGCAATACATACTGTAATACTGCATTGTAAAACACACTTTTTTCCCCAAATGAACACCAAAGTATTTTATCTGGAGAGTACGATAAACATTACACTGTTCTGGTCATCTGAAAACGTTCAGATCGAGGTTTAACTCTGTTCATGGAAGTAATCATATTTTAAAAGTGGCAGCAACAGCACAATTTCATTCCATGTTATGGTTTAATGTCTGGGCAGATATCACCTGTTCACTTTTTCCTTTGTGCTGACAATGAAGAGTGTCGATGAATAAGAAGTGTCATTGTTCAAATCACATTGTGTGTTTAATGCCTCTAGGACATTGATTAACTCCTGAGAAATTATAATTTTATGGTATAAAAAGAATGCCCCAGGGTGTCATATTTTCATGTCATAGCTCTTCGCTTTCTGGAATATAGCCTCGAAGATTTAAACTCAATTTCTTAACATAATACATTGACGCCCTTTGAAAAATTATTTTAAAAAATTAAGTCATAATCTTAGAACCAAATACAAAATCGACAATTGCCGCGACTCATGCACAGTCTAACAATGTTCGAGAAGTAGTATAAAGCTGAACGGCCGAACGAATGTGGTTTTGGTCTATGCTGAAATCGAGGACAATCCAACAAGATGCGTTCCTAGATTCGTTCGTTTCTCAATCCGCTTGAGAGTAGAGCGGTCCACACCTCCCTTTCTCTGGCGACAGACGCCAGCACTACACTACTGTACGCAAAATTTTGATTTAAAGCTTTCGTGACTGCAGGGATGCATATTCTTGGTTCTTTCGGTAAAGTCACGTAAAAGGGAAAGAATAAATTAATAAAAAATATGTAACAATAAAATTCTCACGACGTTTAGACTGCAACACAAGCAATCATCATCAGGTGTGAAAACCACAGCAAGAATTTTTTTAAAAAAAGTGGCGTTTTTTTTTTACGTTACCACCACGGAGAGCGATTTGGCAGTTATTCAGATGGACGAGTCCATCTATGTTCGGAAAAGAGGAGGGGGGAGACGAAAGTAATGGATGCGGTCTGAAAGCCACCGTAAGTGTGAACAATCAATTAAGACCCGAAATGGTTGATCAAATCCTTACAATGATTGCTAAGCCAGAATCCATCTTCTTGGTTGAAATTGTCTCTGTGTTTGTATATGTGGATAGCCTCATGAACGAATCTCTCACGGTAGCCAGATGGCTTGCAAATAACCTCTGTCTTGGAGAAGTCAATGTCATGTGAGCCTACTGAATTATAACAGTGATCTGCCACGCCCGAGGTGTTTGTCCTACCGTGTTTACGGTCTGCTTTGTGTTCACGAATGCGGTCCGAGACATGTCGTTTAGTATCTCCAATGTAACTACTACCACAGATTTTTATTTAAAGCTTTCGTGACTGCAGTAATTCATATTCTTAGTTCTTTCGGTAAAGTCACGTTGAAGGGAAACAATAAAATAATAAAATATATATAAAACAATAAAAATTCTCACGACGTTTCGACCATAACACAAACGGTCGTCATCAGGTGTGTCGGTTTGCATAAATTTATTTATTTTTAAACGGTGTATTTACTTATAAAAAAAAACGTCAGCGCCACGCGCAGCGATTTGGCAGTTTGTTTAGAAGGACGAGTCCATCTATGTTCTGAAAAGAGGAGGGGGGAGACGAAACATTAATGTATGCTGTCTGAAAGCCACTGTAAGCGTGAACAATCAATTAAGACCTGAAATGGTTTATCAAATCTTTCCGATGATTGCTAAGCCAGAATCCATCTTCTCGGTTGAAATTGTCTCTGTGCTTGTATATGTGGATAGCCTCATGAACGAATCTCTCATGGTAGCCAGATGGCTTACAAAGAACCTCTGTCTTGGAGAAGTCAATGTCATGTGAGCCTACTGAATTATAACAATGATCTGCCACGGCCGAGGTGTTGGTCCTACCGTGTTTAAGGTCTGCTTTGTGTTCATGAATGCGGTCCGAGACATGGCGTTTGGTTTCTCCAATGTAACTACTACCACAGAGGCAACTTAGTTTGTAGACACCAGGGTACTGTATGTCCGGAATCACATCTTTTACAGACGGAACCAGATCACGGATTTTATGTAATGTGTTGAATCGGACCTGGATCTTGTGTTTATTCAAGATTATTGAGATCTTTTTTGTGATCCCCGAAATGTAGGGTAAAGTGATGGTTTTGAAAGGCTCCTCAAGGGGGTCCTTCTTCATGGTTGGAGTAATAGCTTTGCGGATTGTGTAGTCGGAGTAACCATTAGCCTTAAGAGCTTGGTGTACGTGCTTGAGTTCACTGGCTATATGTTCCTGGTCGGATATGCATTGGGCTCTATGATACAGAGTCTTGATGAGAGAATTCTTCTGTGATGGATGGTGGTGGGAATCCGGTTTCAGGTAAGCATCCGTATGGGTAGCTTTCCTGTAGACAGTGGCTCATTGAACCATCAGGTCTATTTTTTATTAGGACATCCAAAAAAGGTAGCTTGCCATTTTTTTATTATTTTATTGTTTCCCTTCGAGGTGACTTTACCGAAAGAACCAAGAATAATATACACTACTATACATTACACTACTATACACTACTATAATACACGACTATACACTACACTACTATATACACTATACACTTCTCTACACTACTATACACTACACAACTATACACTACTTACACTACACTACTATACACTACACTGTACACTACTATACACTACTAAACACAACACAAATGTACACTACACAACTGTACACTACTCTACACTACTTAACACAGACTCTAGCTCTTCCTGGGGAATTCCCGGGCGTTCCCAGGCCAGTCGAGCGACATCGTCCCATCGCCTGCAGCGTGGCCTGGGCCAGCCCCGGGGTCTTCGCCCAGTGGGACGCGCTGCCCGAGAGAGTTCCAAGGGGATATCTATCGGGGGGCATTCCTTAACATCTTTACCAGGTGCCTGAACCACCTCAAGTGGACCTGCAGGAATTACAGCCCGGAGGTTGAGTTGTTTCACTCAAAGGTTGAGCCTAAAATTATACTTTCTTTCAGGTATCCTGATACGATAAAATAATCATCTAAACAATATGCAATCCCCGCCATCAGGGAACACACATTCTCTTCTCATTGAGTGTGACACTAAAGCCGAGAGAAAGCAGATGAATCCTTCTGACAGTCATCGCTCATACATCTTTTCTTGGTGTTTCAACTTCCCATTCCTGTTGAATTATGTAACAAATTACTCCAGCTATTTTCTATACTTATGGTTAATTTCATGCAATTTTCTTCAAAGAGCAATGAACCAAATTGTTATTTTATGAGACAGGTTCACCCGTGGCTTTTCGTTTAATGCAAATCCTGTGCGTGCCATTCAGTGAAACTTTTGTCTGGACTCTTGATTTTTTATTCTCCTCAAGGTATCGTGAGAGTAATCGTCATCTGAATCTATAAACAATGAATGAATCCGTAAAGTTACTGTACACCGACACTAGAAGCGAGTAATCAACATACACTATTCAATGCGATTTAGATATACCAAGCAGCCAAACACGACTCCAAAATATCTCACGATTCTGAGCGAACAGGGGCAGACATACACTCTCAGTTAGTTGATCGACGGGTCACGTATGGTGAGGTGAATTGTGGGTGCTTCCACCTTATATCATATGCAATAATACTTTACATTTAAAAATCGCCTTTCTACAATGTATTCCAGGCGCTAGTGTGGAAGTGCTGGCCAACATATCCTCCAGAGGGGGTATCTAGATCTCCCCCTAGTGGAGGTCCTTCTGTCAGCAGTGGCGTGATTCTAGCAGTTGCGTAGCCGCACCTTTGGCTTTTCTGCACACGTAAGAAAGTCTAGAGAATCCGGGGTTTCTTTAAGGCTTTTTATTTGCAGAGGGACGAGGGGGTAGAATGCGACAGGTCAGAGAGGGCGTTGATATGGTAGAAAAGGAAATGAAACACCTCAGAGGGGCGAGTTAGTCATATGTTGAAGAAGAGAAGAGGGCATTTTTGAGCCTGGACCTTCTTAGGTAGTGAGCACCGCGGTGGCGAGAGTGGCGCTGCGGTGGCGAGATGTTAACTACCTCGGCCTGGTGTATTGGAGGTCGTGGGTTCGATCCTGACCCTGACGCCTGTATAATTGGCGTTGGCATGTTCTCCCCGTGGACGTGTGGATTTTTACCTCCGCATTTAGAATCAACGTGCGTTTAAGAATATTTGGCTGCTATGTACATGTCCACGTACTAAGCGACTTATTTGAGCCGTCGTTTGTGGCCAGGTCACTCCTGAAAAAGAGCCATATAGCTCAGTGGGCCTTACCTGGCACAATAAATAATTGTTTATTTTGGGGAAAGGAAGATAATTATAGACGGTACAAACAGTAACAGAGAACAGCTCGGGTCTTGCGGGAAAGCGCTTGTTGCCGGAGTGGATGGCCACATGCATTTCAGTCGAGCAAGATGAGGGAGTAGAGGTGAGAGGGAGATAGTCTGTGCAGGTTCTTGAGAAGGCGTGTGCACAGTGGTGTAATGGTGCAACAGCATTGTCTTTTTTGTCGAGTTAATTTCGTCCGAGGTTCACTGCAAGCATTATCTTGCAGCAAGACAACTCAGAGCTCGCCCTAAAATGGTTAAAATGTTTTATCAATATTTGCACTGTCACCATGTGATTGTAGCAGACCGATCACGATATTGCTTGAGGGTGGTACTTACACTAATGCCCTGGCTTGTGAAAATGTGGATGACTAAATCCGTCCAAAAAATCCAGGTAATAGAAATGCATTTGGGTTTTCTCCATGCTGGTGCTCTCGATGCAGGTCCTCTTGTTTCCATACTCATGCCAATTACACTTTATGAATAAAATTGGCCAAACATTTCAATATAAATTATTATGAATATTCAGTGAGGCATTTGTTGGAAAGATATATTAACACAATAACTTTCAGCCCTTTGTCAATTCACTGCTGGATGAAGGCCTGCTCAGGGCATGTTGGTAGTGTTATTTGACCAGACTTCACCATGATCACCAGTGCAAGATGCTGAATGGGCCTGGGATCCAATAACTGGTTTATATGTCACTCCCCACTGATGTTAGCCATGGCTTGGAATCGAACTCTGGTAGGTGGGTTCATAGCACATTGTACGTGTAGTGTTTAACTCGGAGACGATAAGACTTGCAGGCACTTCTTTATTAACGAGTACCATCGGGATTAACACACTTAATATTTAGTCCGTCTATTATTGGCGATGCTACTCAGCCAGAACAGCTGGTAGGCTGCCTGACTAGCGGCGCTCCGAGGTGGTAGAGACGGAGACGATGGCGAGAAGAATGGTCAAGACGATGAGAAGAATGGTGAAGACGACGAGAAGAGTGGTCAAGACGACGAGATGAACGGCGATGATGGACTTCAACAGCACGACGGGGATCCCACTCCAACAAACAGGGGGCGTGGCCACGCTCTATCCCGGCTACGCCCCCTTTCTGGAACCTACTATCGGGTTCCTGGTGGGCCCCTTTTGTGGCCTTTCCCCTAGATCCCCCTCTCGTGTCTATCGTGGCCTGCTGACGTTTAGGACTGCCGTACGCCGCAGAGCCCCTATTCTGCCAGCAGCCAGCACTATGCCACTACACACGTACTAAAGTGCCGCTGTTCCACACCACCACCACTCATACTCGGTGGTAAATTATTTCTCCAGATGACTTTGCCATCTCCCTGCCTGTTTAACCATCTGGATTGTTACATGTCCCATGCTTGTTCTATTTAACACATTTACACCAGGTTACCATATAGGCAGTGAAGAGCTCAAACCAACGTGCCACCGCTACTGCATATACACTTATATCCACATCTAGTAATTAGTCACATATCTGACTGTCACGTATCTGCCATGACCAACTAACCTGAGCATATCCGACCAGGAACACATAACCAGTGAACTCAAGCACGTACACCAAGCTCTTAAGGCTAATGGTTACTCCGACTACACAATCCGAAAAGCTATGACTCCAACCATGAAGAAGGACCCTCTTGAGGAGCCTTTCAAAACCATCACTTTACCCTACATTGCGAGCATCACAAAAAAGATCTCCAACATCTTGAATAAACACAAGATCCAGGTCCGATTCAACACATTACATAAAATCCGTGATCTGGTTCCGTCTGTAAAAGATGTGATTCCGGACATACAGTGCCCTGGCGTCTACAAACTAAGTTGCCTCTGTGGTAGTGGTTACATTGGAGAAACCAAACGACATGTCTCGGACCGCATTCGTGAACACAAAGCAGACCTGAAACACGGTAGGACCAACACCTCAGCCCTTGGAGATCACTGTTATAATTCAGTAGGTTCACATGACATTGACTTCTCCAAGACAGAGGTTCTTTGCAAGCCATCTGGCTACCATGAGAGATTCGTTCATGATGCTATCCACATATACAAACACAGAGACAATTTCAACCGAGAAGATGGATTCTGGCTTAGCAACCATTGGAAGGATTTGATAAACCATTTCGGGTCTTAATTGATTGATCATGCTTAAGGTGGCTTTCAGACCGCATTATTTTTCGTCTCCCCCCTCCTCTTTTCCAAACATAGATGGACTTGTCCATCTGAACAAACTGTCAAATCTATCTCTGTGGTGCTAACGTTAAAAAACCGTCACTTTTTTCAAATTTTCTTGTTGTGATTTTTTACACCTGATGATGATTGCTTGTGTTGTAGTCGAAACGTCGTGATAATTTTATTGTTTTATATTTTTATTATTTTATTGTTTCCCTTCTACGTGACTTTTCCGAAAGATCCAAGAATATGTACCTAGAGCAGTTAAACTATTTCTAACTATTGAACTATTTTTGTATTTTACCAGGTAAGGTCCACAGAGTTATGACGCTCCTTTTCAGAAGCAACTTGACAGCAAATGATAGCTCATGTGAAAATGTACAGCAGCCAAATATTTTAAAGAGAAGTTTCTAAATGTCGAGGGAAAACCAGGAGTAGAAAAATCCACGCGACCACGGGGAGACCACACAAGCTCCAAATGCACAACAGGTCGCGATCGAACCCACGACCTCCTGTATACCAGGCGAGGTAGTTAACATCTTGCGTCCGTGGCGCCCCTCTCGCCACCATGGTGCAAGACGTCACTGACATTTGTTACAGATGTTCACATATCCGACCTTCTCACCTATCCAACTATACCCCGCACATCCCCCCTCCCCTGCACACCCCCACACCCCCGCCCAGTGAGTGCCATAGACAACGTTGTTCCGTATATACAAATCTTGTTGCAATACATTTGAACCGATGGAGCAAACGCTCGTCGTGAATACTAAATTCGCGAGTGGAATCAATGCAATACGGGAAACATGAAATGAAAGTAAATCCCAGCGTAATATATATTTTTTTCAACCAGGTGCTTGTCTCCTTATAATGCGAAACAGGTTTAGCGTACAAACACATGTATGTATGTTTGTGAAGTTACACCATCAAGGCCTTTTGGGAAATTGAGTCACCTCTGAAGAATATTCAGAATAGTAGTTGACTGTGCCATACAAATACACAAGCCATTATGCTTTCTTTCCTTGTTAGATTTCCACTTAATCTTTATCCTCCCCCCCCCCCCCCCTATTTTCTTCTGTAGAAAACATAAACATCACAACTCGAATTAAAACCTTTGGAAGGAGAAAAAGTTACACTTTTGTTTCTTATCAAAAGGTCATTTCTAGGGTCCAAAATATTTGACTACTCTGCCTATTTTTGGTTTTTACTCACATTTGTAGCGATGGAAATTTATATGTGTATGTACAGTCCTCACCCATTGAATATAAGAGTACCTTTGGAGCGCCAACGGTGCTTTTTCTTCGCTTCTCTATATTTTTTTCGGAATTTGTATAGTCGAAAAATATTGGTTGTCCTGATAATGCCATACAAATTGCATTCCTGCTTGCAGCCATGAATAAAAATGCAGTTTGTAGGGGCGAGAGCAGGAGAAACAGTCTACAATGGAAATAAGAAGTCTCTCCAAGAATCCACCAGCGTTGCCTCTCGGATGCTTTTTCGTGTCGAACCGCGTGATTGTTCTGCACGATGGCCGAGTGTTCCTCTTCACGCCCTGTGAGCTTTTTCAGGAATTTCCCGCGGGGAGGTCTATGGCGACATCACGGCAAAAACGACACGCGGTACGGCAGCGAAAGCCTACCGCGGCAGTAGAAGCACTCTCGACTCGTCGCAAAGTGGTCCCGACTTCATCTCAGACTGGGATTTGAACTATCAAAATTCTCACGTTGAGTTTAGGAGCAACACACCACCAACAGCGCAAAGCGGTCAGTTTAAGAAAGCACATCATCTACATCATCATCAGCCATGGGCAATCCACTGCCAGCTGATGACCTCCCAAATCCGCCACCTGTTGAATGATTGACTACGAAGTGAATCTTCCTTCACACCCCTGCTTAAGACGAATGCTCATCGTATGGCGCGTGAAACCAATATGTAACATATTTGTTTTATCATTCGGCTTGCTTGTCCAGGAAATACTCCTTTTAGGAGGGTCCTTTAATTATTACAGTTAGTATTTAGCCTAGTTAAGTAAAAACAACAACATTTTACGTGATGTTTTGTTCTTGTTGTTGTTGTTCAGTGATTGGGTGACTGGACTGAGACCATCAACTGACTACACAAAGAGCAATGGCTTAATGCAGAGTGGCTCGAACCTAGACTCGAACCCAGAATCTCAACATTGCTGGTTCACTGGCCACAAGCTTCGTTGCAACACTACCCCAGCCACACCACACGGCCACACCACAACAGCCACACCACACGACTACACCGCCCTGCCCCAGCACCCTGGCCACACCACTCGACCACACCACGTGACCACACCACACAACTACATCACTCAGCCACACCACACGACTACACCACAGACCCATACCACACGACAACACCACTCAGCCAAACCACACGTCCACACCGTCCAGCTACACCACACGGCCACACCACACAGCGATACCACACGACTACACCACCCACCCATACCACACTACCACACCACTCAGATACACCACCCACCCGTAACCACATGTCCACACCACACGGCCACACCACATTGCTGTAACATACGACTACACCAAACGGCCACACGACATGGCCATAACACACCACTACACCACGCAGCCACGCAACACGGCCACACCATACGTCCTATCAGGAAAGGGCGAGTCTATCTGGAACGGGCGATTCTATCTGGGAATAGCGAGTCTATCTAGGCAAGAGCGAGTCTATCGGGGCAAGAGCGAGTCTATCTGGGCAAGAACGAGTCTATCTGGGCAAGAGCGAGTCTATCTGGGAAGAGCGAGTCTATCTGGGCAAGAGCGAGTCTACCTGGGTAAGAGCGAGTCTATCTGGGCAAGAGCGAGTCTATCTGGGCAAGAGCGAGTCTACCTGGGTAAGAGCGAGTCTATCTGGGCAAGAGCGAGCCTATCTGGGCAAGAGCGAGTCTATCTGGGCAAGAGCGAGTCTATCTGGGCAAGAGCGAGTCTATCTGGGAAGAGCGAGTCTATCTGGGCAAGAGCGAGTCTATCTGGGAAGAATGAGTCTTTCTGGGAATAGCGAGTCTATCTGGGCAAGAGCGAGTCTATCTGGGAAGAATGAGTCTATCTGGGAAGGGCGAGTCTATCTAGGCAAGAGCGAGTCTATCTGGGCAAGAGCGAGTCTATCTGGGAAGAGCGAGTCTATCTGGGCAAGAGCGAGTCTATCTGGTCAAGAGCGAGTCTATCTGGGAAGAGCGAGTCTATCTGGTCAAGAGCGAGTCTACGTGGGAAGGGCGAGGCTATCTGGGCAAGAGCGAGTCTATCTGGGAAGAGCGAGTCTATCGGGGCAAGAGCGAGTCTATCTAGGAAGAGCGAGTCTATCTGGGCAAGAGCGAGTTTATGTGGGAAGAGCGAGTCTATCTGGGAAAGAGCGAGTCTATCGCGGCAAGAGCGAGTCTATCTAGGAAGAGCGAGTCTATCTGGGCAAGAGCGAGTCTATCTGGGAAGAGCGAGTCTATCTAGGAAGAGCGAGTCTATCTGGGAAGAGCGAGTCTATCTGGGCAAGAGTGAGTCTCTCTGGGTAAGAGCGAGTCTATCTGGGAAGTGCGAGTCTATCTGGGCAAGAGCGAGTCTATCTGGGCAAGAGCGTGTCTATCTAAATGACAACCACTGTTGACTTCCCTCCCCACGAAGCGGGGTTCATGAGAACTCACCATATTTTTGAGTGTGGGCCACTTGCTTTCCTTCTGAGCCGCCTAGCTGGCCAATAACCCTTTAAAAAATCATTCTGGGTTATAGAATGCCTTGAGTTGACGATCTCAGGACCGCTGGCTCAGGACTCCCATGCGGGAATTGGCTCCATCGGCCACCCAGCCATGTGCGGTAATCTCAACGTGTCAATGAACCAAAACAAAATCAATATCTACACTTTACACATTTTTCTAGTGTGGCACATAGAGTGTCGTCTTCTTCTTTGTATGACTGATGGTGACGCAGAGCAACAACTATACGTTACATTGAGGTGGTTAAGCCAGATAATTGCGTCAGGAGCAGCGGAGTGTATCGCTGTCATGTCTCCTTCATATATTTGTGAATTGGGTATTGAGTCGTCATTAGAACTCCTTTGCCAGTACCAAAATGTAATAATAGGGTTTTTCCCATTTTTTTCTGGTAACAAAACTTGAAACCTTTTTTTTTTACAAGGATTCATTTCTGCATTAACCACAATACCTGCAGTCAAAATGCAAACAAAAAAAACATTCTATGATAATATATGCATTGTCCTTGAAACTGATTGGTCCACACCAAGGGACGGCTTTCTTTTGAGCCTCGACCCAATTGGTGCTCGACCAGAGGACGCCAAAAGCGTTACACAGCTCAAAGACAATGCCACTATCAAAGTAATGAGGACTCGGGGTGAGCATCTACATCATTGGGTATTGAGTCGTTCTATGCTTCACGGTTCGGTTCTGGGTGATCACAGCCACACCCTGCTGGACAGTCTTAACTTTTCTGCTTGTGCATCATCATAATATGTATTCATACTAATATGTATTCATACTAGAGGAATGCGATGAGCTATAAAGCTTTTTTTCACAGATGTCCAGTAAACACATCTGTTTACTGCGGTTTGTGCGTGGATGCAGTTCGGGTTGTAGCCCCAGAAGCTTTGCAGAATATCTAAAGCCGTGGGATCTTCTGCGTCGGAGAGTGGTGAGAACGAGGAATGTAGCAACTCGCTCTGAAAAGGATTTGATAAATTAATACAATTTACTGATTGAAGGATTGATTCACATTCATTTCCTTATTTACTTGATCATGTTGTTTCTCGCGTTTTGCTCAAATATTTTTCTCAGACCGGTAGCCTAAATATAATTTATAATCAGCTATATAAATAAATAAACGTTAATCTGTATGTATGTCTCAAAAACTTCTAGAGTACTTCCCGACAAGGTAGAAAGCTGACATTTGGTACATATGTAGCTCTTAGGACACAAACAACAAGAAACTCTGAAATTCCGGGATTTTTCCTTTTCAGGCCCCCAAATTTACATTGTAGATGCCCATAAACACGTTTGTGCGTGTCATTCAAATGTAAGATTGTGTTTTTTTTTTGTTTGATAAAGCGTTAAACAGCAAATACAATCAAAGCGAGAACCATTTTTCTATAATTTATTGTTTTTGAGATATTTCAGAATCAAGCGGGTTTGAACGAAAAAAAATACACATTTCATGATACTAAAAAGTGTGAATAATTCGAAAACGGTAAAAGATAGCAGCTCATAGAGTATTTAGCTGATTAATTTTAGTACTTTCTCATAAAAAAGAATGCAATTTTAAATTGAGCGGTTTCTTATGGGTACGTCTTTAAATAGAAGTTGGATCAAGTCGTCAACGATTTTTTTGCGGAAATTCTTTTTTTGGAGTAGTTGATAGTGTTTTATCGTAGATATATATTTTTAGACCATATAAGATTCTAAATTTTGATTTAAAGCTTTCGTGACTGCAGTGATTCATATTCTTGATTCATATTTTATTATTTTATTGTTTCCCTTCAACGTGGCTTTACCGAAAGAACCAAGAATACATGTAAGATTCATTATTATATTTATTGAAAACTTTTGCTCGGCAAAGACAGGCTTTATGAACTAGTTGTTAAATAAAAACACGAACACGTCATGTTAATGTCACTTGCATATACGTAATAAAGTATAGATTATTACAACATTTGTTTCTTGAGAGTAAGAATAAATATGAATTGATGAATTGATGGACCGTTACATGTCTCGGCAACGAGCATGGATAGGACAGTCAGCTTTTGTTGTTCAATCTCGCTGCCTCTGAAGATCATGACGACGATGTCATTTGGAGGAACAGCAACAATTTACAGTCTGATGTTCAGTGTGACATCCAGTCAAGATCTCAGAGAAATACAGGGTGACCTTCAGGACGAATTTCACGCTGGCCAGAAGGTTCAGCAAGTAGAGCGTGCGGCTTGCAATTGGAACTATTGCCAATTCAAATCCTCGGTTAGTGGGTCGACTCAGCCAATCATCCCCCTGGGGTCGATTAAATAAGTACCACTTTGTGGGGGAAGTCAAGAGTGGTTGCCTTATGGAGAGTTTCATCCCGGCCATAGCAATGGGTAATTCCCATCACTGCCTCGGGGCTGTAAATAGGAGATGAAAAAAAACCGCTTGCGCTTATTTATTTAGTCTCGGGGTGAAGGGACGTTAGCCACCTGCACGCTGCCGTCCCTGTAAAGCGAGCCCCGCTGATTGTGTCACCCATCACTTTGCGCACAAAATAATGCCACCACTCAGGAGACCGAACGTGGTTCATCGACCTCCCCAGTCGGAATAGCAACCCTTTCACCGCCTATGATAGGGCCAATTTACTGCTGCATATTGCTCCATCTTTGGCACGAGAGATTGACCATTTGCATTGATTATCCGTGACAAACAGCCTTAATTTGTGTACGCAAGGCATTTTCAGTCGGAGCACTTTTTGAAATAAGCATTATGAATGTTGCACTCTCACTGTATCCTCATTTGCATAACGTGGACGTTTGAATATCATCCGTCGCCGTGATTCTGCATGCCGCTGACGCTGTACGGCTTGAACGAAAACAAATCAAGTGAGCACTTATTAGAGTCGCCCTCGGGGGAAACATTACAACTGCCAGTCATGTTTATATGAGCAAGTATGTGTACCTTGATAAGTCAGATGCTCTGGCGGCGTAATGGCGAGCACACTGGGCTTACCATCCATAGGTTGCCTGTTCGATCTCCAGACAAAACAACCCGCTTTAGTCCGGTATAATCGGTCGATTAGTCGATCGGCGGGCTGCATGCGGTGGAGGGGGAAATTGCGCATATTCCCACCTCCTTTTTTAAGACGTCCGGCCGGCATGGAAGAGTAGGCCAAATAACATTCAAGAGCCCTCTGTAATGGAGGCAATTTATCCAGCAGTGGCACGAGTAAGCAATTTCAGTTGCTGCACCGTCCGTTTTCCTTATCGTAATGCGTATAACAATGTATATGAAATAATTATTTTTTGTCGTGCAAATTTTTCGCTCTTCCTTCCATAAACTGCACTTTGCAACGTGAAACATTTCCCCCTCGTATTTTATCTCAAGCATCCCTTGCCAACATTAAATTGTGCAAATGGACTGCTGCCCAGTTATAAAACAACGATTACCAACTGACAGCGAAAATAAGCCAAAACTCAAGCAGCGCCAGCGAAGGAAAGCCATCGAGATTTGCAGGGGGCTTCGGATGAAATGCCCAAAATGAGCATGCATAGCTGCCTTGCACTCAGGAATACTTGCCGGGCGCTGGTGGCTATTACGCACCTGGCCTGTAATCCAGCAACGT
This sequence comes from Petromyzon marinus, assembly GCF_048934315.1. NCBI lineage: Eukaryota > Metazoa > Chordata > Hyperoartia > Petromyzontiformes > Petromyzontidae > Petromyzon > Petromyzon marinus. The sequence goes on from NC_133705.1 coordinate 12,602,375, forward strand.
GGAGGCAAGGCTAGGTGAATTACACACAAATGCTGTGAAACTCCATTCACGCGGGGCGTCGAGGCACGCCAGGTGAATACGGCACGGCAAATGTGACCCCCACTTGTATGGCGATAGAGCGTTTCCCCCTTGTCACCGGCGGGGTTTCTCCGGGTGGTGTGGCCTCCTCCCACATGTAAAAATAAAGTATCGATGGGTCGAAAACATCTTAATGTCTAGAAGATAGCAGAGCTTGGGGATGGGTTGCCATTTAGTGCAGCCTCACGTTGTGGCTGCATTTCCCACGAGGTCTGGTTCCTCGCCACTACGAGTCGTTACGTCTCTTGGCGGGCAAGCGAACGCGGTACAGGTTGAAATGTTATCCTTCATGCTGAAGGTGCTGTGATTGGAAAAGCGAAATGTTCAGAAAGTTTTCAAACCAGAAGGTATTAATAGTATCCATTATATCCCTAGGGAAATTCCAGTGTCTCAACTTATGGACCTTAAATAAAAAAAAATGAAACGCACTGGTATTTTTTGTGATCTTGGATATATCTATTTATAATGAATACAAAAAAAACGAACGTGGGAGATCACATACAGTGAGGGAAAAAAGTATTTGATCCCCTGCTGATTTTGTACGTTTGCCCACTGACAAAGAAATGATCAGTCTATAATTTTAATGGTAGGTTTATTTGAACAGTGAGAGACAGAATAACAACAACAAAATCCAGAAAAACGGATGTCAAAAGTGTTATAAATTGATTTGCATTTTAATGAGGGAAATAAGTATTTGACCCCTCTGTAAAACATGACTTAGTACTTGGTGGCAAAACCCTTGTTGGCAATCACAGAGGTCAGACGTTTCATGTAGTTGGCCACCAGGTTTGCACAAATCTCAGGAGGGATTTTGTCTCACTCCTATTTGCAGATCTTCTCCAAGTCATTAAGGTTTCGAGGCTGACGTTTGGCAACTCGAACCTTCAGCTCCTTCCACATATTTTCTATGGGATTAAGGTCTGGAGACTGGCTAGGCCACTCCAGGACCTTAATATGCTTTTTCTTGAGCCACTCCTTTGTTGCCTTGGCCATGTGTTTTGGGTCATTGTCATGCTGGAAAACCCATCCACGACCCATATTCAATGCTCTGGCTGAGGAAAGGAGGTTCTCACCTAAGATTTGACGGTACATGGCCCCGTCCATAGTCCCTTTTATGTGGTGAAGTTGTCCTGTCCCCTTAGCAGATAAACACCAAAAAGCATAATGTTTCCACCTCCATTTTTGACGGTGGGGATGGTGTTCTTGGGCCATAGGCAGCATTCCTCCTCCTCCTAACACGGCGAGATGAGTTGATGCCAAAGAGTTCCATTTTTATCTCATCTGACCACAACACTTTCACCCAGTTGTCCTCTGAATCATTCAGATGTTCATTGGCAAACTTCAGACGGGCATGTATATGTGCTTTCTTGAGCAGGAGGACCTTGCGGGCGCTGCAGGATTTCAGTCCTTCACAGCATAGTGTGTTACCAATTGTTTTCTTGGTGACTATGGTCCCAGCTGCCATGAGATCATTGACAAGATCCTCCCGTGTAGTTCTGGGCTGATTCCTCACCGTTTTCATGATCATTGCAACTCCACGAGGTGAGATCTTGCATGGAGCCCCAGGCCAAGGGAGATTGACAGTTCTTTTGTGTTTCTTCCATTTGCGAATAATCGGACCAACTGTTGTCACCTTCTCACCAAGCTGCTTGACAATTGTCTTGTAGCCCATTCCAGCCTTGTGTAGGTCTACAATCTTGTCCCTGACATCCTTGGAGAGCTCTTTGGTCTTGGCTATGGTGAAGAGTTTGGAATCTGATTGATTGATTGCTTCGGTGGGCAGATGTCTTTTATACAGGTAACCAGCCGAGATTAGGAGCACTCCCTTTAATATTGTGATCCTAATCTCAGCTCGTTATCTGTATAAAAGGCACCTGGGAGCCAGAACTATTTCTGATTGAGAGGGGGTCAAATACCTATTTCCCTCATTAAAATTCAAATCAATTTATAACATTTTTGACATGCGTTTTTATGGATTTGTTGTTATTCTGTCTCTCACTGTTAAAATAAACCTACCATTAAAATTATAGTCTGATCATTTCTTTGTCAGTGGGCAAACGTACAAAATCAGCAGGGGATCAGATACTTTTTCCCTCACTGTACGTATGTAGCACTGTATGGGTGTAGCACAAAAAAGCACTAATAATTTTAATGGTCTCTCCAGAGTTGTTGCTCCACTGGGTAAAAGCACACTTCACGTGAACAATTATTTGTGTGCATTGAATATAAAAAAAAAAACTCCGTTACGTCCATCTGGATGGATTTTTGTTGAATTGGTTCAAAATTATGGAAAAACACCAGAGCTACTTACACGGCAGTTGTTTCATTTTGCCCCCCATTAGCGCCTCATGCAAAACTGACAGGCCCAGAGCTCCAGGAGGTTAGCATGAGGGCATAATTGTGCTCAAAGTGAGCTTCAGCTAGAATTACTTTTGAATGATTCATTTTCGAAATATTAGCATTAACATTTTACTATTCTGCAATGCTTTTTTTAACACTTTGCTCTCTCATGCATTGTGTGCACCCCATTATTTCATTATTTAAGTGGTGGGACATTTATAAATGTGCTTAAAATGTAAATTAAATGCAAAATTAGAGCAATATAGATCTTGTTCTTCTTAAAATGAATCGGATAAAAAAAATTCCCTGAGTATTCCAACGGTGCCTTTCGGTGAGACGTAATTAAGGAGTTCAAGGGGATATGCCAAGTGTTTTCCATCACTGGACACATTTTCTTAAGTCTTCCAGCGCTATTATCCGATGGACAATCAAGTATTTATCGCCTGGCAATCTCTGTTCCTCAGTGTTTTAAGTAAGTAATACTAATTCCATTCAATGAAGTCAAAAGCGAAATAGGGAAATACTCTGCATTATCTGACTTAGTGTTTCGTTGTAGATTTTTTGTATCAAGGTTTCTGATTTACCGGTGTGTTTGTTCTATTTGTAAGATAATCGTATCAGTCATTTTGGAATAACCGATTGAACGTTTGGAGCAGCTTTTTTTTAATGCGCAACATTTTTCAGGCGTTTCCTGCACGTCGACTTTAGCAGTGCACAAAACGCAGCATTGAATTGCATCAAGGGGTTAAACAAATAAACGGTGGGAAAAAAAAATCCACAGCCACATATAAACCAACCCAAATCGCTAATAATTGAACAAACAACCTAATAAATAAAGGAATTACCTGACTAAACAATTATGGGATTGCATTATTTGTACAGAATGTACAGGCATCATACAATGTGCATTCTTTAAATCACATGTTGCTGGGTGACATGTTAACTGTCTCGCCCGGTATACAGGAGGTCGTGGGTTCGATCCCAACTCTGACTCTTTCATGTTTGGAGTGTGCATGTTCTTCCCGTGGTTGCGTAGCTTTTTCTCTGGGTCCTCGGGTTTTTCCCTCCACATTAAGCAATGTCCACATGATAAGCCACGTCATTGGGCTATCGTTTGTGATAGCCAGGTCGCTCCTGAAAAATAACTATATAGTTCAGTGGGCATTACGTGGTAAACTATACATTTTTAAAAGGCTCAACACGACAAGCGGGCAGCAACAAACAGCACTGTTAAAGTTGTAATAGCTAAGCGTTAATGTTCCTTGCGTGGGGCGAGGCTATGAAAGCTGGGGGTAAGGGTGGTGGGAAAGAGACGATGATGGGAGGAAATTTCAAAGTGGAGCAGTGCGAGTGAAGAGGCAGAAGGAAAAGCGTTGTGACCTGCAGTGTGGTGGCGGTTGAACACAGCGTGATGGATGAGATGAAACAGTCACTCCGGTAGACCGAGTCCTCAACATGGGTGGGTGCAGTTCATGGGATCAGTAACGATGGCAGTAGCGATAGAAGAGCGTTCATTTTTTAAACGATTTGAGAAACAATCCAAACAACTTCGTGGTGCTAAAGTAGCTCATTTGCACTCCGTAAAATTAGAAATTAATGAATATTACAACTTAATACGAAGCCGTCTCTCCTTTGCATTTTTAGCACCGCATTAAGTGAAAAACACTGATGAAAGACACGTAAAGTCTATACTGCGTGTACATTTATCCGAGGATGATTATTATTAATTTGAAACTAAAACTAAATCTTTGTCCTTTTGGCATGCACTTTGAACCGAGAGCGTCGATGTAGGATGTTAAGGGGTAGGCATTTCACGGCATTTTTTCTCATCGAGACAATGAGATCATTGGCTTAGCTGCCGTTATCTATCGTGTCATGTGACCTCCATTTACTTCGCTTTTCAATCTGCCCTTAGCTAAATGCCCAATATAGGGGAATAAAGAAATCAATATAAAGGGAAGAATAGGAGAGATAAGAGTGAAGTGTCGGGCAAACACACAACCTTAGTTTATCTTTATTCAGCGCAGCCGCCGCTCATTAAAACGAAACGCCAATGCCAATGCTGTGGGAACTACGAACACGGCGTTCCATCTCAGCAGGGTTCGGGTTAGAGTTGGGGCTAGAGTCACTCACTTGGGGGGTGGAGGGGTGGGGGTGGGGCACTTATATGCAACTCAATATAATCAACAGAACGAGCCAATAAGCCATCGGCTGGCCGAGTGGGAATTCGGCTCAAAGGGCCTCTGGTGACCAGGCAACATCCCTAGAGGTCGAAGCTCTGCCAGGGCAACAATCATTGTCTGTCTGCCTGTCTGCGTGCGTGCGTGTGTGCGCATGTTTCTGTCCGTCTTTATATTGCTCCTTTTCATTCTCTTCAACGTTAATGTCTCTCTCACTCTGTATTTCTGAAAGACAAACTCATGAAGAGATAACAACAACAACACACTCACTTAAAGTGTTTTGGCAAATAGTTTTTTTTTTTACAAAAAAATCCATTACATGAATATGAAAGATGTAACAAAGTGTTTGTTTATTTAAATATAATAAGAAAAGGGATTTTCTTGCTAAAGAGAGCATTGAAGGTGGTGCACATAACTTCTATGTATAGCGCTGAGCTCGTTGTAGAAGTTCCACATTCAAATGGTGGGGTGAGTATCTCCCATAGGACACCAACTTATTAGTTTAAAGATTTTTCTGTGATGATTTAATGAATTGGCTCAATGCGTGATCACGATTATATTCAACGATCAATCCTTTTTTGTTTACGTTTTGGTTAATGTAGCAGCATCTAGTGGATGGAAGGGTCAATCAACCCATTAAATACAACAGAAAATAATACGATGTTATGTAATGTGAGCTTTAAAATGTACGCATGCATTTATTAACTCCAATGGGATGACAGGTTTAATCAATCTCTGATTGGTGGGGTTTTGTCTCATACATGTTCATTATCATAATGATCAGCAGCGGATTGAGCATGACTAATGATGATGAGGATGATGCACATTTGCTCATGGGTTAATTTCTCTGCAACAGTGCCACCTGTTCAGATGCCATATGCAGTACATAGATTTAAGTGTTATTATTTTTAACTGTTGGCAACCAAAGGCACAGTGGTCAGCGCAACGCCACGTGAATCCACCAACCTGAGTTCAATTCCTGGTCACGGCTGGCATAAGTGGTGAGTGATGTGTCGGAACCAGTGTTGGGTTTCAAGGACTTCACAGAGCCACTCTACCCAGCACGGTGAAGGTGTGCGGTTAAATAACTCCTCGGGGATCCGCACCTCCAACGAGCACGATTGGCCACGTGCGGTGCGAAAGAAGTTCAACATGCTTGCAATGACCGGCACAGCATCCGGAGGCCTTCATTCAGCAATGGATTGACAAACATGTGCGACTTTTTTTTCTACTTCAAAAATCTTGAAGGCTTAAAAGTTTCACCGGTAAACACTTATAGCATCCCGACTTTTCATATCACGTCCAGAGATTTCGCTCGTTTTAATAAAGCCCTCTGAGACCCCCACGAGCTTGTGAAAAAAAACCACACACGGCTAAGCTATTTCTATCGCAGTTGACTGATGGATTTCAAATATCCTGCTGTTTTACTGTGATTAATTTGTTGTCCAAGTGTACGCATTCCTCATGAGATTACAGTATTTCTCTTCGGTGTTGGTGCTTGCCACGATTGATCATAATCGAGGGGTTGGCATAATTATTGCTGCAGGTATTGGCGAAAAAAGAAACCAGAGGGAAATAAGTATTGCCTAGTTTTCCTGGCTTGCCATTCTCCAATGCTATATTGACATTCACCATGTGTACAAAGTGCATTTAATTAACGTTCAGCCAATTATTTTATGCCGATAAGTGAAGGAATGATGACACGTCGTTATCTTTGAGTCGTATACATTTTTTATCACGGTTTCCCGAGCACAGATCCAAACGCTCAACACGCCAAGCGGCTAGCAACAAACAGCACTCCTCCACTTCTCCCCTCCTCCTCCTGCAAATGTAAAAACAGAGTCCATTTTTTAGGAAGTATTAGTCACTAGCACCGATTTTCTCGGTGAGGATTGTTGCTGAAGGGAGCTCATTTTGTCTTGACATAAAAAAAAATCTATATATACAGGAAATCTATTAAAATTTTATTTTTTTTTAACCAGTGGAGATTAATATTCAAAGTCACATACGCACCATGAATTTATTTTCATTTCTCATAATTTTTATTTTATTTCTGACTGCTAGACCAGATTACGTAACTGGCGTCAACACAGACAAAATAAGGTGATGCATTATCTTTCCCATGGCTTCACACAAATGTTGCCTATGAAATGATGAAAAGGTATATCACACGGAAGTCTTCGCGAGCTCACTGCACAATTGGCATTTGTCTTGCTGGTTAATGCATTTTTTTAAAGGAGAGATCCCGTCACATTCGAGCACACCTGTATTTGCGTAAACTACGGAGGGTAAAGACTTATCATCCTGCCCCATGCTAGGAAGGAGAATGTTCAACGTAAGCTCATTTATTTTTTATCAAACCGAGTTTCTGAAGTGAAACTCACACTGTCACTCCGCCAACTCATGATGTCTGGCACACCCGAGTTCAATACACTTATTATTTAATATGATTCATTTATCACGATGGGATACCAGACTATGCTTCTCAATGTTTCGTTTGTTTTTTAATTTTTTTCACCTACCTAAAATGGTGTGAAAACCACAGCAAGAATGTTTTTTCTTCAAATTTTCTTGCTGTGGTTTTCACACCTGATGATGATGATTGCTTGTGTTGTAGTCGAAACGTCGTGATAATTTTATTGTTTTATATTTTTATTTTTATTTTATTGTTTCCCTTCTACGTGATTTTACCGAAAGAAGCAAGAATATGAATCCCTGCAGTCACGAAAGCTTTAAATCAAAATCTACTTAAAATACTTAAAGTTAATAATTTACAGCTCATTGTCAATCTGTTGCTGGATAAAAGCCTCACCACACCATTTTGTCCACGTGGGGGTTGTTTGGCCATACTTCACCACACTGGTCAATGTGGATCGGTGAAGTGAAGGGGGGGGGGGGGTGCCAGGAATCATTAATCACGGTCACCGTTATCATCATCATCATCATAATTTATTACTTGATATCGCATCTCATATAAAAATAATAAAAGTCACGACACCTCAATCTAAACATGAAGCGCCACTGAACGGAGCACTTACACCGTTGCACGTGAGGACAGTACTTCACATCTAATTCTTTTGTCTGCAATGCTTTCTCACTGAAGCGTTTTAAAAAAATGTCTTATTCCCAACATGTTTTGATCGCCCCTTTGAATTAAACAAGAGTATGACAATTGCAGGCCACTTTAAAACACGAAAAGCCACGCTTTTACTTACCCTTTGTCTCCAAAAATATGACGTATTTTTGTTTCCTTCACGTGAAAATAATCACGCGATGTCTCAGTAGTTTACCAAAACAAAGTACGCACGTGGTTTAAGCAGCTGTACAATAAAAAAAAAGTCCCTTAACGCCTACGTTTTTGACGAGAAAAAAAAACAAGGACATAATTGACCTATCTTTTATAAATCTACCTCTTTATCACCATCAGTCGGCGTAATGAAACTCCGTGGCTCAGAGCTTTCGTGAGCTCGCCTTACAATTGCAGCACTCCCCGGCCTCGTGACCCCTGATGAGCTCTTATCGCAGCTCTCCTGCTAATGCACCGCAGATACATTATCGTATAAGCGTGTCCTAATTTCGAGAGGACGTTAGGTGAGCTTCGATTGCGGATCTTAAATATATATTGAGGCCTTTTTCTTTATTTCTGTAAGAGGTGATTGCACACCAATTTCTTCAGCCAAAATTTCGTGGAAAATTATAGCGTCTGCTAAAGTGTCCCACGAGACGGTTCTATGGTCGCTATGCAGCCGACTGGAGTTACGTTGAATAAAGTGAGATCATTCATTATGATCCTAGTTAATTAATCAATCGACCAAGGAACTATATAGAGCTACCTATTATTGCACAGACCTCTCTGGCGCAAGATGTATTGTATTCCGTCTTACTCATAAACAGGAGAGCAACCAATTCTAGATTTGTGGTTATTGCAAACATGATCCCTTGTACAAAGGTGTCAGTTTTTGTGCCAGCTAAAAGGGTAAAAACCTATTACTGTATCTTGTTACTGGAAAAGGAGGTCTCACATCATTATTGTCAGCCATGATCAAGGTCTTCTCAAGCCGCCACCGATTCCTCGTGATCCCTGCCATGTGATAATCCACAGGTCGCCTGCACACGAGTTGATTCGATCACTCCGTGGTGACTTCCCATCAGGTGCGTTCCATTCCTTGGGTGTCACTTTTGTCGCCGATTTAGCTCGACCGGCTACGTACGGTGCGAAAGAAGTTCGACGTACTTGCTGTACATGCCTTCGAGTGGTGCGTCCTGGACAAAGTCCACACGTAACAGTTTCAATGGTTCTGTTCACCTGCACACGTTATCTAAATTCGCTTGTTCTCCTCTCTCTCTGTGTCTCAGTCTAATTCCAAACGTGCACAATGTGTCCATGAATGTTCTTCTGAGTCTGTTATGTGTGTGGAATATATATATAATCTGCGAGCAATTGCACATTACCACGTGCAGTCAGTAATTCAAGCATGCATGTAAAGCTTGAAGTAATTGTCAAGAATATACAAGTTGTGCTTTACTTATGCAGTACCTTGAGCATGCGACTAAGGTATGTATACATATATGGGCCCACTGAGTGTTCAGTTGTTCCACTTGTCTCTGCTTATAGAAGCGGTATCCAATTTTTGAATTTTTTTGTTGAAAAATCTGTAATTGTATTTGGAGAAGAAAAAAAATCGTTGTTGCATTGGGCAGTTGTGACACGTATCTCGATACTGTAGGATGGTTAATTTGTTGTTGTAGTCCCATGCAGCCACGCTTTGTTTTGCCACAAAGTTCACTGCAAAGCATGTTCCAACAAAGTAATAATGCCAACAAACAAACTTGGCAAAAACCAGTCCAACGAATGAGGATGTCCTTTCCATAATATCACTGTGTCACTCGGACACTGCCACTTTGAAGGTGCTAGAGCATTTACCCTTCAGATAAAAGCCAAAACTAAAATGCGAAGCTAAAGGTGCAGACCTGCAATTGCTTTCTCGTGCCAGGTCTCCATTAGACTCAGCTCTACAGAGCTCCATGTAGAGGTTATTTGGCCTACTCTTCTAAGCAGACCAGATGCCTTGTAAGAAGTTGGAGTACCCACGGTTTACCCCACCGTGTGCTACCTACCAACTGACTGTCTGTGTTATTGCTGGGTGGACAGAGGCGGGGCTATCCCATCGTTTCAGCTGCTGCTTAACCCATATCCTTACAATTGACACAAGTGAAAAGTGCGCAAAGAAACATGGAGATACATCATTGGAATCGCACTGAGAGACAGAAAGAGGAGCAGGTGGATCAGGGAACAAGAGAGACACACATGCATGACGGGATAAATGCAAACATCTGAGGGCTTCATTGGTGGTGGGGAACAGTAGTGTAGTGGTTAGCGCTTTGCGCTACGAATCCGGCGACCCGAGTTCGATTCCTGCTCATGGCTAACACCAGTGACGATTATCTGAAACGGTCATGTGCCTCCCCTAGGGCAACTCAGCCTCAAATGAGTACCTGGTGCGGTGTGTAAACATCGCCATTGGGGAGACAAAGGCGGTCGGGCGTGATGCTGGCCACCCACCCCCTCGTGTGCTGTGCCAGCCGTCATTGGTGCTCGCTAACAGCACTTGCCCCAACAGTCTGCTAACGGAGGCTCTTTGTCTTTGGGCTTCATTGGCAGGACTTGGGCAGGACTTGGGCAGGACGTGTGGCTGGGAGAGGGGGTGGCCGACGCGCGAGGCCAGGGACAGAATGGCAGCAGGCAGGGGAGGTAACGTGCCCGAGTGGACAATCGAGATAATGAGATGGATCGACGAGATCCGGTTCATGCGCAGGCAGCGAGATGACACTTGGCGATGTTATGGCCTCAGGGGAATTTGAACTGCACGGGGAAGCCTTGGTTCAACATTGGATATCCAGTGGACGATGATGACATAAAATACAATTTAATTACATTTCCTTTGTCCCTTATTAACGGTGGGTTTGGCGTTGTCGAGGCACGAGCTGCCTTCTAACTGCCTTCGTCGTCGCGATTGTCCGACCTCGACGTGAGCAGCATTTGCTCGATGGAGCCACGAGATATCGTTCGCTTCCTGCCGTGTGTCAACGACTAGCAATTTTGTGCGCGTCAGTCTTGGGAATTTCAAACTCAGATGATCCTCACATTTTTGGACGCACGACGGACGGAGGAACACAATAATCCCCTGCGGGCTGGTGGAACCAGGAGGTTCATACACAGTATTAAGACCTAACAACACCCTTGACCATTATTTGTGGAGGTCTTGATAACGGGCTGCACAATTGTGTGTGTGTATGCTGAACTTCTTTCGCACCATACGTTGCCAACCGTGGCAACAAAGAAAAGCAGTTTTAAAGAAATAAAAAAAAAATCCATGCCCCTCCCGTGATTTCGACAGACGCCCTTTTCTTCAAAAGCAACATCCGCGTTGTTCCGTTGTGCCGCTCAAAGTTGTCGTACAGCTGCCGTGCGAGCGGGATCCACACGTATCACCGTCTTCCCGCTCGCTCGGTCAGCTTAAAGCTTCTGCTGGGACACGCAGCGTGACCGATTGGATATTTACACCTCGCGCATTTTGCACACTGAGTGGAGTGTAACAAACGAAAAAACCACCACCCCGACGTGCACTGTAAACTGCACCGCGAACGCAAGTGCACTCACACAAGCGGAGAGAACTTCGACTAACAGCTCTCCGATGCGGTTCCAGGCTGTCCCCCACTCGTTGTCCGTAAACAATGTCGGATATATTCGCTCAAGGAGCTGAAGAAGCTTCGAGCAGAAATCACAATTTTGACTCTGCGCTAACTGGCCTAAGCGGAAAGCCGACAGCAAGGATGTAAGTAATATTTAGTCGCATTAAGTTTCTGCGTAAGGTGTACTATTTAAAACAAAAAAAAACAGAACAGTCTGTGAAGTGTAAATAGTTAGTATGTTGAACTTCTTTCGCACCATACGTAGCCATGTGCTGTTTGGCACCTTTCACTCCACGTGCCGGGAGCTTCTTCGGGAACTGCATTGGATGTCTCCGAATTGGTCCTGAAGCGCGTGGAGAAGCTCCCAGCACGTGGGTGGAGTGAAACACGTTCGGACAGCGTGCGGTACAACACCGAGAATCCCATCGGCGAGCTCTACAGCACAACCATGCCATCCTAGGCATTGAAGTTGTATGCATGTATGTTGTATATATGCATGTATGTTGAAATTCTTCCCCACCATTAGCCGTGCTACTTGGCGGTGCGGGAGAAGGACAACAAACTAAATACAAAATCAGTTATAAAGAAATGAGTTTTCAATCTAGATATCAGAGGGCATAGCTCCAGTGGCTTCCTAACATCGGAAGGAAGAGCGTTCCAGACGGCCGCAGAAGCGCATCTGAAAGCGCGCAGTGACCGTCTTTGTTCGACGGCCAGCCAAATCCGCTGCTACAAGGATGACCGGAGTTTGATTGCTTGCCAATGCTCCTTGACGAGATCAACAAAGGTATTGTGGTTAATTTGTGGCAAGCACTGCAGTTAAATAACGTTTGACATGCCTGGATGGCCAGGAGGCGCAACTGACAAGTAATGTCAGCACGCCATGCAGATCGCGAAACATTTCCCATGTTCATGTAATACCTTTTCTGATGTTCAAATTGACGTCTCTCACATTTTCTCACTGCTGACGTCAGATTTTTTGCTGATAAAAAAAAAATCACTGAGCCGTGCACTAACGCAGCACGTATCTTTTGAGTGAAGCCAGCAAAAAAACTCCTATCGTTAGCTACACTTTGAGATAACAGCAGGAAATCGAAGCAAGACGGTGGTATTGATCACTTCTCTTATTAGTTCCATCTAAATAATATCATGTATGTGATTTATCGTAAAGGTTCATATGATTGCAAAATGGTACAAGGAAAAAGGCTTTTTTAATTTCTGATATGTAAATTTCCACCGAGTTCGATTGAGCAATTCATTCATTTAGGTGCCGCGATGGCTAGGAGATGTTAACTCCCTCGCCTGGTATGCAAGAGGCCGTGGGTTCGATCCCTATCCTGACGCCTGCTGCTGTGTATTTGGAGTTTGCGTGTCTCTCTCTCTCTCTCATCCTCATCATCATCATGGTGGCTAGGAGATGTTAACTACCTCGCCTGGTGTGCAGGAGGTCGTGGGTTCGATCTCGACCCTGACGCCTACTGCTGTGTATTTGGAGTTTGCGTGTCTCTCTCTCTCTCATCCTCCTCATCATCATGGTGGCTAGGAGATGTTAACTACCTCGCCTGGTGTGCAGGAGGTCGTGGGTTCGATCTCGACCCTGACGCCTGCTGCTGTGTATTTGGAGTTTGCGTGTCTCTCTCTCTTTCTCATTATCACGGTGGCTATGGAATGTTAACTACCTCACCTGGTGTGCAGGAGGTCGTGGGTTCGATCCAGACCCTGACGCCTGCTGCTGTGTATTTGGAGTTTGCGTGTCTTTCTTTCTCCCCGTGATCGCTTGGATTTGTCTCCGAGTCCTCCGGTTTTCCCCTCCACATTTAGATTCAATATCGCCACGCTTTTAAGAGGATTTGGCTGCTGTAAATTTCCACGTGATGATGAGCTGCTTCGTTGAGCTTTCAGTTGTGGCCTGGTCGCTTTGTGATGAAGAGCTGAATAGACCAGTGAGCTTTACCTGGTTAAAATATATATATAATTTAGTTCGTAGTAGAAAGTTTGTGAGTCAGTAGTTTGTGGATTGCTTCGTAGCAGGATCGGCGGAGTTGAAGGTGGCTTGACAGAAGCCGTCCTCCAGCAAGGGATTGACCACCCCTGATTAATGATGATATCAAATATGATTGCATCCAGCGAACATATATATAACAGTCTTGAGACTCTGTGAGGCTTTCATGGCTAAATAATTTCCATTGTGTGTACATTACTTCATCTTTCATTTGCTATTCTCATTCCATTGCTTTAACAAGACCTCTGCTGCAGCTTTAATCCACAGTATTATGCACTATCTCCCACGATTAAATTACTTTCCCTCAGCGGCTTACACTAATTACGTTACAAATCATTATCGTCAATGTTAGCCAATTGTGTTTGGTGCGAAACAGTTACTTTCTGGGCAAAGATGGCATCACAGAGGGGTTTTAATTTTCTTTAAAGAAAACAATGAATAATATGATTTGCCCAATAAAGATTCCACTGAGAATCATGGCTCTGTTATAGTATTTGATTTATGGGCTGTGAAAGAGGTCCATTTCCTGAAACGCGTGTGTGTGTGTGTGTGCGCGCAATGGTGACCAGGCTGATAACCGTCAATTCACTGCCCTTGAGAACACGATTGAATAATGGGCAGCTATCTGTGTTAAGTTTGAGAGTTTGCACGGGATCGGTTGTCCAATCCCCGTGGAAAATCTCAAACCTTCTGCTTTTTGTCGTGTTAAGTGCTCATCTCTAACACTGCACGGTGGTTCACGTGACAGAATAATGTCCGAGAGTTGACGTAGTCAATGCCGCATCGTGAAAGCTTTACTTAAAGCACACATTTCAAATGAGTGTACCTCAATTCCTTTCAAACCTTCTGAATGTGAGCACCAGGCGAAACACTTGTTCAATATTATTGATCGTCATGGTCATGCAGTGTCAAGGGATGACAATGTTCATCACTTGGTGCAACTTTGCTTTCTCTGCCTCCTGCATCTGTGGTTATATCCGGTGAACTTTGGACCGGTTCCTGAAAAAAAATATATGAATAATACAGTTGTAAACTATAGTACAGTGTATCATTGAAAAAAATGTTCACATAAAACGTTAACAGCTGAAGCCACATTGCTTTATGCTGCTAAAGACAGAATGAACAGATTGATTAATGTATATTTAATGCAAACAATACAATATATTTGGGCTGGGCTTTTTTATTAAACAAATATTAAGGAAATGGGATTATGAGATCTTAAGGACAAGTTGAGATATTTTTTTTCAGATGTTTGGGTCATTTACATCGTACAATAATTTAGCCTGTCTTCATTCTCACAAAAGTGACATCACGTGACGCAACTTTTGGCTCGAAAATCATGGGAGAATGGCGTTTCCAGTCATGTTATAATTTTTGATAAAACTTGAAACTAATTTTGATTCTGATAATCTGACATTTTCATATCTACGTCCGATTTTCAAATTTTTCAGATTACTACGAAAATTGGAAACACATCCCGACGATACACATATAATAACTTTAAATAACATATACGTACATATTTATAGAGTAGTATATAATAACTTAATATTACAATTTCTGTCAGCTTGCCTGCCACTACACCTGTGTGTATAGAATAAAAACATTGGGAATATATGTAGCTTCATGGTATTAATTTCAAACGCGCTCCGAAGGCTGTTATGTGCATGTTTAGAATCAGATCTCGGTAACAAGAGTAAATAATGCCATTATAGATGTTCAGTATCAAATTTCATATTGCAACTATTGATATTATCCACCGCTTACTATATATTTGTTTTAGTCCATATATAATAATTTAGCAAGGTCTCTCTCTAATATGAGTTTATCTTAACGAGCTGTCGCTGTAATAAATAAAATCCATCTATAAAAAATAAGTATTTTTTTCAAAAGGTATTTTGCCAAATGTCACGCATGTACAGTGAGGGAAAAAAGTATTTGATCGCCTGCTGATTTTGTACCTTTGCCCACTGACAAAGAAATGATCAGTCTCTAATTTTAATGGTAGGTTTATTTGAACAGTGAGAGACAGAAAAACAACAACAAAATCCAGAAAAACGCATGTGAAAAATGTTATAAATTGATTTGCATTTTATGAGGGAAATAAGTGTTTGACCCCTCTGCAAAACATGACTTAGTACTTGGTGGCAAAACTCTTGTTGGCAATCACAGAGGTCAGACGTTTCTTGTAGTTAGCCACCAGGTTTGCACACATCTCAGGAGGGATTTTGTCCCACTCCTCTTTGCAGATCTTCTCCAAGTCATTAAGGTTTCGAGGCTGACGTTTGGCAACTCGAACCTTCAGCTCCCTCCACATATTTTCTATGGGATTAAGGTCTGGAGACTGGCTAGGCCACTCCAAGACCTTAATGTGCTTCTTCTTGAGCCACTCCTTTGTTGCCTTGGCCATGTGTTTTGGGTCATTGTCATGCTGGAATACCCATCCACGACCCATT
This sequence comes from Petromyzon marinus, assembly GCF_048934315.1. Lineage (NCBI taxonomy): Eukaryota > Metazoa > Chordata > Hyperoartia > Petromyzontiformes > Petromyzontidae > Petromyzon > Petromyzon marinus. The sequence goes on from NC_133705.1 coordinate 12,618,124, forward strand.
TTCAATGCCCTGGCTGAGGGAAGATGGTTCTCACCGAAGATTTTACGGTACATGGCACCGTCCATCGTCCCTTTGATGCGGTGAAGTTGTCCTGTTCCCTTAGCAGAAAAACACCCCCAAAGCATGTTTCCACCTCCATGTTTGACGGTGGGGATGGTGTTCTTGGGCTCATAGGCAGCATTCTTCACGGCGTAGTGTGTTACCAATCATTTTCTTGGTGACTATGGTCCCAGCTGCCTTGAGATCATTGACAAGATCCTCCCGTGTAGTTCTGCGCTGATTCCTCACCGTTCTCATGATCATTGCAACTCCACGAGGTGAGATCTTGCATGGAGCCCCAGGCCGAGGGAGATTGACAGTTATTTTGTGTTTCTTCCATTTGCGAATAATCACACCAACTGTTGTCACCTTCTCACCAAGCTGCTTGGCAATGGTCTTGTAGCCCATTCCAGCCTTACGTAGGTCTACAACCTTGTCCCTGACATCCTTGGAGAGCTCTTTGGTCTTGGCCATGGTGGAGAGTTTGGAATCTGATTGATTGATTGCTTCTGTGAACAGGTGTCTTTTATACAGGTAACGAGCTGAGATTAGGAGCACACTCTTAAAGGGAGTGCTCCTAATCTCAGCTTAAAATCTATTCTATAAAAGACACCGGGAGCCAGAAATCTTTCTGATTGAGAGGGGGTCAAATGCTTATTTCCCTCATTAAAATGCATATCAATTTATAACATTTTTGACATGCGTTTTTCTGGATTTTTTTGTTGGTATTCTGTCTCTCACTGTTCAAATAAACCTACCATTAAAATTATAGACTGATCATTTCTTTGTCAGTGGGCAAACGTACAAAATCAGCAGGGGATCAAATACTTTTTTTCCCTCACTGTATATGTTGATGTGCTACATGTAGGATACATTAGTGTGGTGCAATGTTATTCGTTGCAATAGCATTTGACTAGTTCATGGTGAAACGAGGAATTTGAAATTACAGCAGTGGATTTCTGAATCCAGCAGTGGATTGATCGTGGCTGGTGATGACTGTGATGATGGAATCCTAACATGGTATAGAGTGATCGGAATATTCCACTGCTGGTGCAAATGCAATTGCCTATTTGCTATGGACACAACATATCTGAATATTTGAATGCCTTATGCCAATGATGTGTGCCACATTGGGCAATACATATGTGCCCTAACATTTGATAGGTTCTCAGTCTTCTTTTTAGCAATGCTTCCTCATAATATACCTAATTTCCATTCGAGCATGTTTTTTTTCTCGACGTAACATTTCCATGCAAAAAAAAACAACTCGCCTTGCAATTCATCATTATGAAAGAGAAGTGGCCTTGAACAGAACAAGTAGTTAGAACTGATCATGACAATGCTAGCACAACAGTGGGAGCCAATGACTGACCAAACAGGAGGCTGAGCCATAACAGCAAGCACATATGGTAGTCGATTAAAATAAACTATTTTTTTTATTTTACCAGATAAGGCCCACTGAGATATTTAGCTCTTTTTCAGAAGCGACCTGGCCACAAACGATAGCTTAACGAAGTGGCTTATCACCGTGTGGACATTTATAGCGGCCAAATACTCTAAACGCGTCATGTTTCTAAATATGGAGGGAAAAAACTGGAGGACCCCGGAGAAAATTTCACACGACCACGGGGAGATAAATAAGCACACTCCAAATATACAGGCGTAAGGGTCGGGATCAAACCCACGACCTCCTGTATACTAGGCGAGGCAGTTAACATCTCACCATCTTGGTAACCTTAATTCAAACGTCACGAGGTGGTGGCGCTCAGGTCGTGGGTGAGACCTTAATTCAGCAGTCGATTGAGAATGCTTGATCACAAACATACACCCCCCGAAAAAAAACTCAGAAATGCAGCGCAAAAGAAAGAGTGGTGTTTGTTTGCAAGTGACGAACAATTTGAAATGATCAAAGTGATTGGCATGTGATCAAATGTGGGTACTGTCTCTAATAATCCACGTCCTGTAAGAGAGCAACGTCCTAAATTTCTTGTGTTTTTCAGATTGAAAAATTAAAATTGTTTAGCACTTTTTTTAAGAAATATAATTTAAGGGACCTTTCTGCCCTTTTGTGATCTTTCCCATGCCCCCCTTCATACACACACCGTCATGGTGTCATTACATAAAGCCTCAGAGACACCGTGGAAAGTGTATAAATATTCATAGCGCCCTTGTCAAACAAACTTTCACAAGTTGTCAGAAGATCCCACAATTGACTTACTAAGAAACTAAAATCCCACATCTTCATACATTTTAAATAAGATATTTGAATATTGGAGAAGTCTGCAACTTATTCACGATGTGCTTTTCGCAGATAATTATGGGTCAAGGCTATATGAGCATTACTCCATTCTGTCTCAACATATATATTCATAATTTTAGTCCATCAGTTTACTTATATGACTGATCATCTTGCTTACGTTACCAATGCAGCTTTAAGACTTACCTTCAAACATCCATTGCAAAAAATACAAAATGTAATTGCAGAAATGCATTTCCAATTAATCTGAAATCAAAGCAATACAAGGATTTACAAAAAAATAATTAAGGCATTAGAAAGCGATTTCACGTCTGAGTTCTGTACAACAGAACTCATCATCAACATTATAAAAGTACCACAAACATCCAGTACAGAGCAACATTACACACACCCTCAGTAGGGTTTCAATGCTCCACTCAAATGCATGTCGGCTAATGCATCCACACCATGGACCGATGCTCCTTGTAAATGCAATGCGTGTCTTGTCAAAAGCCCGAGGTTAAAATATACTACTGCATTGAAGTGTCCGCTATAGATGGGTGCTAAAGTACTATTTGTGCATTAAGACCTTTGAACAGTGTTTTCTGACAATGCTGTAGCAAGAGTACCCAGGGCAGAAAGAGCACTTTCTTGTTAGGTGGCGAGTTTACATTATGAGGTCAAACTTTCGGCCCGTTTGAATTTTGGAGGGCGCATTTTTAGTTACTCACCAGTTTTCTGTCACAATGCCCTCACAATAAAGCGATTGTCTGTTTTGCGCGGTTATTTGTGGCTATGTTTTTTTTGTTTTACCTCGGGAGCAGAGTCTGTATCTAGCACTGTGGAGGCAAGGGTTTGTGCATCACACGCATGACGCGATGTCAAGTAAAATAAGACATTGGTAAATGTCGAATTGCTTTAGAGATGAGCACACGGGCACTGTGAGAGCACGTGACGCATCACTCCCTTCACGATTCGATGCATCGTTATGATCCGGCGCGACCTGTATTCCATCTAGAACTCAATTCTCTTTTTGCCTCTTATTTACCATCTCGTTCGTATTGTTTAATTGCTTGGAGTGCCTCGTTTGCGCAGTTTCATTTGCATCATTAGCTGACATGGAACATAATGCCATACGCCTCATCATTATAAATCCTCATCAGCCGTGGCCAATCCGTTGCTGGATGAACGCCTCCCACAATTCAGCGCCATCGCTGATGGTCCTGCACACGCCACGACCCACCCAGCACGTCCACACGAGGAGGACGTCATCGCTCCATCTCCCCAGTTTCGACGACCTCTCACACACGCGCTCCATTCCTCAGCTGCCGTTGTTATCATTCTCGATCGTCCACCGTCATCCCTTGCGGCGGCGCGACCTGCCCAGCCCAGCCCAGCCCAACCCCCTGCATATTTTATTTTGATTAAAGTTTGAATGGTGACATTCACCTGCGCACGGTCTCTAATCCACGTGTGCTGCTCCTCCCGTCTCCCAATGCAATGTATTTGCATACAAATTCGCACTCGCCACATCTCTGGCTGTCGCCTGATTTCGCTGGTTGTAATTACTGTCGAAGCGTCGTACTCGAACGCACTCGGTGTGCTGAACTAGTAGCGAATTGGCACTTTTTGTTTACGTGACAAACCTTACAAATCGGTTGTGTCGGGTGGTGGCGGGTTTAACGACGCATTTATATTTAACCGAAAGAACCTCTATTATGGTTCATTCGCATTAAGTGTGAACAATGGCTTCCAGCACGCAGGGTTATGCAGCTTGCCTACCCAGGAAAACTTTCACGAGTTCCAATGGACGATTGCGTTGACTTTCAGCTATTTTTTCAGGAGGGTCCTGCCAAGCTTTGATTTTGCAGGAAGGGCTCGATGTTGTTGCTGCTGCTGCGTGTAATGACACTTGAGTGATTTGCAGCTATATGGTTTCAGCATTGCGATGTTTGGCCAATGCCAATTACGTTGCATGGGTGTATATATAGAGCTTTGGGGAGGAAAGCGGAGAACTGGGAGGAAAACGATGCAGACTTGGGAATTAAACCCAGCACCTTTTTGCTGTGAGGCACCAGTGTAAACACTGTGGCACCATTTCCGACCTAATTTCTGGCACTGTGATCTTACGAATAGATTTTAAGCGATGAATCGTTGGGGTGATTCATCCCGTGTACTCCCCTGAAGCACCCATGACATCAAGAGGACATTTATTTCTGCAGGAACATGGAGTGTGCTTAAACAGCGCCTGCTGTGGGAGACTGAAGCACTTTGGCCCTGCCACTGGGAGAGAGGTCCGTGCTTACGCATGATTTCGTCAAGGAGCATAAAGCTTCGCGCAAACTCCGGTAAACCTCATAGCGGCTGTTGGCTAACCATCGCACAAAGACGGTCACTGCATTGCACACTTTCAGATGCGCTTGTGCGGCCACTGGAGCTATACACTTTCAATCTAGATTGAAAACTAATTTCCGTAGAACTGCTTTTCGTGTTTAGTTTGTTGGCCTTACCTGCACTTACGATTAGCGCGGTTGGCGACGTATCATGTGAAAAAGTTCAACGTACGTACAGTGGTGTTGCAGTGGTTAGTGCGCTACGCTATGAATTAGGGGAAATGAGTTCGATTCACACTAATGACCAACACCAGTGACGATTATCCGAACTGGTCCTGGGCCTTCACCTTGGTCGCCTCGGCTTCAAATGGTGCAATGTGTAAACATTACTACTGGGGAGACAAAGGCGGCCGGGCGTGGTGCTGGCCGCCCACCCCCTCGCGTGCCGTGTCGACCTTCATAGGCGATACTCGCTAACAGCACTTGCCCCAACAGTCTCTTATGTCTATACGGGGGATCTTTGTCTTTGTTAAGTCTTTAGTGAGCCCAGGTGACACCTGCTCCATCTTTCTGACTTGCACTGAGAATGCACCGTGGAAGAAATTTCATTCAACAGCTTCGCAATGCTAAAAACAAATACATTATTGGAAACCTCATTTGCCAGTAACAAAATATGATAATTGTTTTTTTTTACCTTTATATCTGGCAACAAAACTGACACCTTTTTTTACAAGGAGTCATGTTTACATTGACCACAATACCTGCGGTCGGAACGCAAACAAAAAAACAACAACTCTGATAATGTATGTGGCACTGTCCTTGAAATTGATTGGTCCACCCCCGAGACAGCTTTCTTTAGAGCCTCGTCTCACATGGTGTTGGACCAGAAGACGCCAAAAGGCGCACAACTCAAAGACAATGCACCACCAGAGTATGAGAGCTCGGGGTGAAGCATTTACACCATTGGAAACCTCATTTGCCAGTAACAAAATATGATAATTGTTTTTTTACCCTTTGATCTGGCAACAAAACTGACACCTTTTTTACAAGGTGGTCATGTTTACATTGACCACAATACCTGCGGTCGGAACGCAAACAAAAAACAACAACTCTGATAATGGGTATGCTATATCATCAGGCCGTACGTTGATAGGACTGTTAGTCAATAGGTCAGCATGTTGTGGAAGATACTTAGATTTGTGACGATGGGAACAGAGTCAACTGAACTCCCCCCCCACCCCGAGTTCCCCTCCATTCCTTTTGTCTCTAGGAATTCCTTCCGCTTGCTGTGTTCCCCCCCAAACCCCAAATAATTATCAAGGCAGCTGCGGCGTTGCTGGGACACGGAGGCAGCATTCCGAGGCACGCCCTGGTAACAGGTTAACCCCAAACGGAGAATCGTCTCAAGGTCAGCGACGAAGTCTACGGATTGGCAAGGAGTGAGATTGATAGGTGGGGTGGGTGAGCAGGAGACGCGTTGGGTTGCGAAAAAAAATTCCCGAACACAAAAAAACACGTGTATTAAAATCACGTTTTTTTGCACTTGTGGGAGGACTGCCCAGGCCAACGATCCCTTGTCAGACGCCATGGATTTAAATCCCCCTAAATCAGGCGAACCTGGGCCTTTCGTTGACTCTCTGAATTTACGCGATGTCACCCTGATGTAAAAAAAAATAATTGCTAATAAGAGGCTGGTGAGCAGTGAAAGCAAATTACTGCACGGCAGAAGAATTATGGTAATGATGCCATAACTCACGCTGAAGGTATCATCTTGTGCCGGTTCATAATAGTGGGTTCAGATACTCTGTTGTATGGGTTAATTGATCTAAACTAGGTCTAATTTATTCATTTCTGTGTGCGGGAGGGGGAGAGGAGGAGAGGGGGAGATGAAAAGCTAAATCCGATGTATGTATATAATAACAATACCGTCAGAATTACTGTCAGCTGTTGCATTTGTTTGTACACGCATAGTGCAATGTTTTGCTGCAGAAGCAGACAGAGCAAGGTGCCGTTTTGGTTTAATGCACACACAACCTGCAATTATGAACAGCTTACCAACGGAAATATTTTACGCGTGTCATTCCTTCCAATTATCAGTGACATTGTAGTATAGGCCAAGGTTAACATATAATACTACAAGAATTAATTTTAAATTACATGATTGCAAAAAAGAAAAACGGAGGCATTTGCGTGTGATAAATGGCGGCTTGCCTCAATGATTGTGCTCTGGCACATTTTTGATTAGTTAATCACCCTACGAAATATATTGCATCGCAGAGTGTGGAAAACACCCATCTGGGTTGCTACACACACTGTGTGTATGTATGTATGCGCACACGTGTGCGTGTTTGACAATTGTGTTTGCGTCCACAAAGGGTCAATTTTAAAATATCATGATGGCAGAAGTACGAAACGAGGACAGCTACTATATCTTGACTTAAAGCTTTCGTGACTGCAAGAATTCATAATCTTGGGTCTTTCGGTGAAGTCATCACGTAGATCGGTTCAAAGAAAAGAACAAAAAAAACTACAACGTATCGATCGCTAGACAAGCGTCCGTCATCATCCTGATCATCAGGAAGATGACGGACGCTTGTGTTGCGATCGAAGCGTCGTGGTTTTTTTTTGGTGATTTTCTTTGAACCGATCTACGTGACTTTACCGAACCACCCAACAATATAAGGGCAGCTACTGTCTGCGTGACGTTTAACACGCTTTACTTGCAATCCCTAGGTCGCTGCTTCGGCCTTTCGGCACGGCAGTTGAAATAACGGATGCAAACATTTTTTTTGTTTGTTAAACCTACTCTCGAGGCTCTGTCCACCGAGCAGTGATGAATGGGTTCACGACCGTCAGCCGATCGACATGCCACGCGTAGATGGGTAAAGTGTGAGCACATTCCCACCTCTTCCCGAGACGTCTGGCCAGCATGGAAGAGAAGGCCAAACACCCCCACCCCCCCCCCCCCTTCCAGAACTTCCTCGAGTGGAGGCCCTTCTGTCAGCAGTGAGTGGTGCGAGCGAGCAATCACAACGGGATGTAATAAACTCTCCCACCGTATTCTTGGTTCTTTCGGTAAAGTCACGTTGAAGGGAAACAATAAAATAATAAAACATAAAACAATAAAATTCTCACGACGTTTCGACTGCAACACAAGCAGTCATCATCAGGTGTGAAAACCAACGGCAAGAACATTTGTAAGAAGTGGCGGTTCGTATTTATTTATTTATTGTAAACGTTAGCTCCACGGATAGCGATTTGGCAGTTTGTTTAGATGGACGAGTCCATCTATGTTCGGAAAAGAGGAGAGGGGAGACGAAAAATTAATGTATGCTGTCTGAAAGCAACCGTAAGCGTGAACAATAAATTAAGACCCCAAATGGTTTATCAAATCCTTCCAATGATTGCTAAGCCAGAATCCATCTTCACCGTGTCAAGCACCACGCTGGCCAATAGAATCGAAGCGACCCTGGATTGCAAGTCCACCGTGCTCACCATTGCAACGCGGCAGCATCCCCGGGTAATTGGCAATGCCACTCAAACACATTTTCTATGAAATAAAACAATAAATAATGTGTTTCTGTATTGCATCATTTTGGCCTGTAACATCTTGGCAGTTCGCCAGCATTTATTCACGTGAGTCTGCCTCTGCTCATGCGCCTGCTTCAGGCCAACATTGGTGTCGAGTTTACTTTTATTGAATCAGTCCTGCTGAAATGATAAACTCACAGAAAGTCCATAATGGGTTCTGATACAAACTTTTTTTGTGGAGAGACATATATGAAGGGGACCTTATCTACCACTACCACTCATCTCTTTGCTTAGTTCTGTGAATTATGCATCTGGTTAAATGAAGAACATCCACCGCTGCTTATATTGTAAATCGCATGTTGTTTCGATATTTCCAGTACACAAATGCAGTAGGGACATAAACACACACACACGTTTGTTGATAACATCAAGATAAATGGACTTGCTGCCACAATGGGAATGTAATTTTCACGGTAATCCCCAAGTTTATGATGATGGACACTGCCCCATTAATTAACACGACTCCAATTAATTTCAATGTGTTCTGCAAATTAACTGTCCCTCTGACGTGCATTTAGGATGTAATCAAAAGTCCAAAATATGAAGATTAATTTCTGCGAAATTGTAACATTGATATTTTGAATAACAATAATAATCACAAGTTGAAGAAAACACATTATTATGTAAGCACAGGATATTTCCCAAGTCTTGCTTGTGAAAGAGATAATAAATATAAATGTATTATCATTCTCCAACTGTGTAAATTAAACTCAAGAGCTCAGAAAGTCTATAAAGTTTGCCTCCACATGAACGAGCGACGGTGTCATTTTTGAATGGTTAACACACCATAGTTGCAACGTTTTAGGGGCCACCAGTTCGATTCCCTCTACAGGCATGGAGAGTTGAAACATTGGTCAACTTTATGTAATACCCCTGCCTCTATCTACGCGGCAGTATAAATGGGGTTAGTTGATCGACAGGGTAGGATTTGGTGGGGTAAGAGTGTAGGGTCTGCCCTATCCCCAGATCTCTCGCCAGTGTGAAAGAGTAGACCAAATACCTTATATAGGGACTCTAAAGAGCTCCGTTAAATCTATATCAGTCATAACTGGCTGTGATGTTCCCATCCTACTGCCTTCCGCTGTTAGTTGTTATTTTCGGCTCTCTGATTTTTACGTTAACAAATTAAATCTCTCACATTAACATAGCCACCTTGGCGCGCTCGCCGTGGAGGATGCTCGGCGAACTTCCATTGACATGCTAATTTTTACCTGACAGCCCTTTGATTGGTGGAAAACCCACCACCGCCGCAGTCGCGGACCACCACTTACATTATTAACATTGGCTGCCCCGCCCATGCTGCTGACATTTGGGTTACGCCCATTTCAAACGTTTATAAACAGTTGTGTTTAGAAGCTAACCCCCCTTTCCCCGATGACAACCGCTTGTGTTGCGATCGAAATGTCGTAGTATTTTGTAATTTTTTGTAATTTTTTTTGAAGCTATCTATGTGACTTTACCGAAAGACCCAAAGAATATGAATTCCTGTAGTCACGAAAGCTTTAAGTCGAGATTTTTTTTTGTCCGTTCAATTTGTTTCATATATTTATATCACGACGCTCATGCAAATCGCATTTCACAATTGCTGAGGAACCACGGACAAGCTGGAAGGCTGGCAGGTGTTGAGACAACGCCGATAATTACTCTACAGTTCTCTACGTATGGAGATGTTTTCAGCCAAATTAGTGAGTGTTTATACACCTTCGAGGAAACCAGAGAATACCCACGCATGCAAGGAGGCAAAGCGAGATCCCATACAGATGCGAACGATTATATCAGTCCACACTTTGCTGTACTGAATTCTGCTGGCAAGCCAGCGTATGGCATCTCGATGTCCATGGGGAGGGGTTTTCGCGAAGTTACCACTGCCTCTCGTGCGGAGGACCTTCTGCCAGCAGTGACACGTAGCATGCAATTGCAGGGCTGCACCTTTGCCTCTTGCTACTCTAACTATGCAGACGATGACAAAATCTAATTCTACATTTTACTCGTGGCCCTTTCAGGGATAAGGGAACACTTACCGCACGCTATAATTTAATTAGACGTTGAGCGATTTTCTCTTTCATACTGTTTTTCTGTGACATGGATCAGTGTTTTTTGAGAGACATTTTAATTACACGCTTATTGGTACCATGATGAGTTTTCTGCAATTGGCATTAGAAGCCCAAAGAAGGTTAATTTGTAAAAATATTTGTGGGTGACCTTCATTATCCCACTGACTTTAAAGCTGCTTGGACCGAGATAAAAAAAAAATCCATGGGTAACGGAGGAGAGAGAGAAGTTAATGGAAGTTTTCATGGTATCATAATTACATCATCTTTTCTACTCTGCTACCTCCAAGAAAATAATTGACTGAATCGTAATTTCAAGTTTTACCCGAACAGCGTTCGTGTTATTCGGTAATATGTAGAGAAAATGCATTTGAAACCCTAAAGTATTCCACCGAACAATATATTTTTTTTCCTGTGCACATTTCAATTGGAGTTAATCTGCCGTGCACTGTGTTGGTAACTGGCTTTGCTTGCTTAATATCGGCTCGACCATCACACTCCATGGGAGACAAATTACTTGGTTCACTTATGATGGGATTCACTTTTTGATATTTAGCATTTAATTTAAAGTAATGCGGAACTTCAGGCTGATCCTGCCCTATCAGTAAAAACATTTCAACTCTGGGCTGTGATTTTTGGGAGCCCAAATTTTAAACATTTTAGTTATTCCATTGTTTGCGTAATGAGTGTAAAATTGAGTAAATCAACTGTATTTGTGCCAAACAAAGTTTATAATGCACATCTTGTCATATTCTTTTGTCATATTCTTTGGTTCTTTCGGTAAAATCACGTAGATATGAAAATAAAGATGACAAATAAAAAAAACTCACAACGTTCCGATCATAACACAAGCGGTCGTCATTTTTTTATTATTTTATTTTTTGTTTTATTTTATATCTACGTGACTCTACCGAAAGAACCAAAGAATATGAATTCCTGCAGTCACGAAAGTTTTAAGTCACATCTTGTCAGTTACACAATATATAACCAAGCAATGAGTAAACAAGTAAACGGACTAACACAAATATGATGTCACATGATCATCATACTGTCAATTATTCCAGAAATCGTCGTGCAAAGTACTGATTCGAACGCGTAATAATTAATCGCGTATTACCTTCATTAATTGTGCTCTACTTACACCACAAATATTTTCTCGCAAAAACAACGTACGAAGACGAAGAAGAAGAAAAACAGCATCGCGTGTAATGATCATTACGAGCTGAAGATATTTTGTAACAAGATTACGATTGTTGCGTGTCGGCAAACTGCGGCAATACTCCTCCTCGCGAGGACGCGAGAATGATTCACAGGGATCCCTCCTGCTGGACAGGAGCGCGAGATCTCCCTTTGCGTTGATTCGTTCTTAATTGACTCCACTCTCCCCATTGCGGCGTGTTGTTTGCATCTGCCCACCACTCTTCTCTCTCTCTCTCTCACTCTCCCTCTTTCGTCCACCCTCGATCTCTTCCTCTACCTGCATCGCCCTTGCTCCCTAGATCACAGCTGGAGGTCACGACAATTAGTACTCGCATGCGTCCGTCCGGTCATGGGCGTGTGCACTGGTGTACAAAAACAAATTGAAATTAAATCATGAAGGAACAGCCTCTAAACTCAGGTAAGAGAGGCATCCTGAAGTAACTCTAGCAGCCTGTAGCTTTAAGCCGGTATCATTTAATTGTCGACTTGCTCCTGAGATGGATGGCGCTGTTTAATGAAGGATTTTCAAAATGATGATTCTCTGGCTCACAACATTACCCTGATAGTGCAATTTGGACGAAATTAGTGATGGAGTTCTAAACGTAATAGACAGTACATATAATCCGCTGTTGCTTCAGTGCATTCGGTAAGAAATAAAACGCGTTTAATGAATCGCTTGCTTGTTTAATGCCGGTGTGCTCATAATTCAAGGCAACTTTGCCAGCCACATGTTGGTAGTGGGCTCCTAATGGGTAAAGAGCCCGCTGCTTATTATTGAAATTAACAATGTGAAACTCAGTCGCTTTGCTTCATTAAACCCAAACGGTCTAATTTTACTCAGCAATACATTATTGCTCAGTAGAGATTTTAAATTACAACTCCAATCCTTCACTAGCATAGGATAGTAAATGACGACCTACAGCCCCCTGTGTCAAATCGCACCGAAAAGATGGAGCCGTGAAATCAACTCGTGCGCAATTTGCCCATTGGATCGTCACGTCGCAGATTTTTTTTGATAGTTTGTTTCAACGTTAACAACCGAAACCTTCACGAGAGGGGGTATGATAACGATCGACAATGTCGGGGCCCCCCTCTATCAATTCACTGGCGAGAGAAGGTCTTCCCCACGTCGGTCTTTGGAAGGACGTTGATGAACTAGGTATAGTGTTAACTGTTGTGTTGGCCGACTCGCTGAGTTGCATTACATTTCTAAGTTTGCTAAGTTTGATATCTTTTTTTCTTTTTTTCTCTCGATCACCTTGTTCCCTCTGTAAATTTCACCCCCACCCTCTCAACCGTTACGGCAGCCCCTCCACCTCCCCTCCCTTCCCCCCTCGGATTAGCCGAGGCATGCCTAGCTCTGCGATCTGACATTTACTTGCAAATTCTATCCCTAGCCCCGCCCACTTACCCTTGGGTTGTACCCACCACAAACCTTTATAACCTCTGGTTGCAGTGGCTCTCTCGCTACATTTCCTCCTGCCTCAGCAGTCCGCCTGCTGTATTGTTTCACCTGAAGACGATGGCTTGTGTTGCTATCGAAGCGGCGTGATCTATTAGTTATTTTTATATCTACGCGACTTTACCGAAAGAACCAAAGGGAATGAATTATTGCAGTCACGAAAGCTTCAAAGCAAGATATGCAGCACTGTTAATACCTGCGGTGATGGACAGGACATCTACACAATAGTCACAATGATAATGATGCCTTGTCACTTATACCAAACGATTTCATGAAGCGTAATACACATATTTAAAAGTTGACATTCACAGGCAATTAATCTTTGTTTTTTTCGGTAAAGTCACGTATACATAAGAAATAATAAAATAACATAATAGCGCATTTTATTATTTCTTATCTATACGTGACTTTACCGAAAAAAAACAAAGATTAATTCCTGCAGTCACGAAAGCTTCGAACCAAGTTTATTCACAGGCAAGTTGTATAAAAAAAAAACACGCACTTTTGTACAGGTCACACCTGCAGAGGAAACGTAACACTCAGTGCACGCTTGACTATCTTTCGCCAAATAATTGGCCTGTGCATTGCTTGTGTACCTACATATTAATTACATTCGGAGATATGTTATTTCGTTGACGTATGTGATGACGACGATGATGATGATCCAGTCACCTGCTCACTGGTGCAGTCATATTCGTTGATTGATCCAGTGATCTCATCACTGAGTCACAGACGTCGGTGTCCCCCGTATAGGTCTGCTATTGCAATTACCACAGTTAGTGTTCCAAGGAGTTTCACTCCCCGATCCCTACACCCGCGTTGAGGACGTGGTCCACCAGACTTACTATTTCATCCTATCCACGACTGAGATATTCCCAGTGTGAAGTGAACACAATAGAGTACAGCACCATTTGCATGCATGTATGTTGAACTTCTTTGGATTCATGGATCTGAATGCAAAGCGTATTTCAAGATTGCTTTGCCAAAAAAAAAATATATATAAAGTAGAAAACATATATGAGAAAAACGGGGAAGCGTATTCCCTGAATATATTCATATGTGCTCAAAAGAAGAGACAGTTATTCTCAAGCAGAGGGGGAGAGAAGTGGAACGCTTTGAGCTTGGACTTGAAGAGCGGTTGGAGGTTGGCAACTTGGATGCCAGAAGTGTGGTGGGCGGGGGGGGGGGGTCAAAACCACAGGGGGGCAACAGAAGGAAATGAGTAAGCTCCCCACCACCAGTCTGTGAACAACGATTCTCGCGTACAATATTGCGTTTTTTGTGTGTTGAAAGTGGCGTGCTCTTGCCGGCAACATCTGGTCACCTAGCAACAATTGTATAACAAACCTGATGAGACCCTATAGGTGGAAATCGGGCTAGAGTCTGCGCGCTTGAAAGAATGCTGAGATAAATTTACATATTTGTGATGAAATCCAATAGGCTGATGGACTAAACATATTTCAAATGTATTATGGGAGACAGCATGGACTTCACATATGCTTTTACCCATAATGCTCCATGGCAGCACAATGCTCTTGTATACAATCGCAGTCTGCAAAGGATGGCAGGGGTTTTCGACAGAAGCTCTTGGTGTACTTTATTCTCTTTGAGCTGACACTACTCAGAGGACCCTTAGCAATGAACTGTGATGGTGGTTCGGCGTGTGGCAAGGCTGGAGTTACTCTTTTACTCACCAGACAGGCGTGCAGTTCACACCTATCTCCATCATGAACCACTTCATCTGCCAACGTCAATCCACTGCAATTCAATAATAACAATCCACCGAAGTAGAGGCCAGAACCAAATCGTTTTCATGGCCGCCCATTCGGGGTGCGGGCTCGGGTCATGTTGGCGTTCATGTCTGACCCGCACCCAAATGGCAATCTTCAAAAGACGAATTAGTTCCGACCTGCTATGCGGGTCACTCGCGGTCATCCGGCCGTTACCTGAGCCGATGTAGTCGGACTCCACTGGCATGCAGTGCCCGCACTTGTTATGGTCAGATTCAGAGGTCACCCTGTCCCTACAAAGCGATACTTCACCATGCCAAGCGACGTCACGGTTTGTGAAGCCAAGCTGTTGGGGACTAGGGCCTCTGGTGTGTGTCCTGTGGGGAGATGGGGGAGTGGTTGAGCATACTTCACCACGCCGGTCAGTGAGGGGTTACGTAACATCCCGCTAGTTAATGAATGACCTTTTTTTTCTCAATGAGCATTGTAATTTTTTTATTTGTTTAACAGAGGCGAACGGTGGGAAAATAATGATTAAACAGTAGGTGTGGCAGTAAAACGACTTTACATACACACACACATCTTACATTCGCAACTAGCTCTATTAATGGAAATTTATTTATATGGAAAAATAAATCAATCATGCAGCGTTTGTAACTTCTCCGAGTTGCTATAGTAAACATGTTTAAACGGATTATAATTTCAGCGTTTGAAAATAAAGGACACGTTGTCATTATGTTTGGGGGGGATTTTTTGTTTGTTCTGAATGTCAAATGAAATAATAAATTGCACCCGTAAGTGGTGGCACAAAATTAATGGCATCTTGTACAAACAAACCGGTCTTTAAGACTTCCACATCGCACTAATGAGATTCTGAGTAACGTGTTTTTAATCACGAGTTTGGCAATACACTAAATTAGGTACATTTTTACTGATAGGATCCTCTTGCAAAGGTTGCATATGCGACAACAACACAAGTAAAACGAGACGATGGCATTGCTTGTTTTTTTTGTACTTGTTTGTGACGTATAATGAGCCGCTGGTTTCTAAGCATACATTTTTTTTTTGATCCGGCATAAACAGTTTTAACAAAAATGTGTCGTTTAAATGTACGAATATTTAACTGTTTTATTACTTTCAAATATCTAGTGGAAATATATAAATTAGTGGGTCATGACAACTCTCGTCAAGCTGATCCGGTATAAATAAAGTTGTACGTATGGATGTTGCACTTCTTGTACGTAGCCAACTGTGCTAATCGGGACTCATCCAAAAGAAAAGCAGACAAAGCGTTGGCGATGCCCTCCCCAGCAGAGCCGCTAACCGATACCCTGCATCTGATCAGGGCCCAAGAACACACCGCTCCCTGGTACATCTGATGTACAAGGTCACTTTTTTAGCTAATTGCCAAAGGCTGTTGGGGCAAGTGCTGTTAGTCAGTAGGGCCTATGAAGGCTGGCGTGGCACATGAGAGGGGGGAGGGTGGCTAGAACCACGCCCGGCCGCCTTTGTCTCCGGCGTGTGATGATGCTCACTCGCTGCTCCAGGTACTCATTCAAGGCTGGGTCGACTTTTGCTAATTCAACACTCGCGAAGACAAACTCATGTCGGAAAGCTTTACAGAATCCATTGCGTGTGAATGTTTTTTTTTCTTCCTCGTTTTATTTAACTAGTGTCATTTACTAAGGATAACAAGCACTTGCTTGTTAAGGATGGTAAAGTGGAACTCAGGACCGGTTATAACTTGTCTATGGTGTTAACCAGGTGCAACCCGATGGCTGGGAATCAAGCACAGTGCAATGCCGTAAATGCTGTGCCTGCCGCTTCATCCAATACCACATATACAAACGAAGGACGTAAACATGTTCTATTTGCGCTATTAAATGCATGCACTGTGACTTTCAGAACTGATTTAATCAACGGAAGAATGCATCATTACATGTTCGATTTCCATTGTTCCTCAAATATTATTTTTTTAACGAACTTATACTGGCCGTAGAATGATACAATCTTTAACAATATCTCAGTCATACAATGCAAAAACCTATCTTCAGGAACACGTGCCGAGGGTGTCTTATAGCGTGCAGTCCTTATGCTAATACTCATATTTAAGCATAAGTGTATGCCTGTTATAACAAATGACTTTGAAAAATGACCATCAATCTTATGTTGTCATGGGCATCTGGGCTAGGGTCAAGGGGACGTAGTGGATGGGTAAGTTTTCTCAGCCCAAGGCAATGCTGAGTGATGTGTGAGGTGGTGGCAGTTGATCATGGTCATCATCGTTATCGTCACCATTTTTACATCAGAATGTCCTCGTTCATACAGTATATGTAAAGGAAAAGGAGGATGAATGAAGATGTTAGAGCATTAGTAGACAGGGGTTTGTGAATATTATCGAGAAGCTAAGGGAAATCTGGATTCGATTAATGTTTGGGCATTAATTGAGAAGAGACTAAAAATATGCAATGAGAAGGACTTTTGAGGACAGTAATAGACACACACAGAGACCCATAAACTCACACAGAGATCCATAGACTCATACAGAGACCCATAGACTCACACAGAGACCCATAGACTCACATAGAGATCCACAGACTTATACAGAGACCCATAAACTCACACAGAGATCCATAGACTCATACAGAAACCCATAGACTCATACAGAGACCCATAGACTCATACAGAAACCCATAGACTCATACAGAGACCCATAGACTCACACAGAGATCCATAGACTCACACAGAGACCCATAGACTCACACAGAGACCCATAGACTCATACAGAGACCCATAGACTCATACAGAGACCCATAGACTCACACAGAGACCCATAGACTCACACAGAGACCCATAGACTCACACAGAGACCCATAGACTCACACAGAGACCCATAGACTCACAAAGAGACCCTTAGACTCATACAGAGACCCATAGACTCATACAGAGACCCATAGACTCACACAGAGACCCATAGACTCATACAGATATCCTTTAGACATACAGAGAACCATAGACTCACACAGAGACCCATAGACTCATACAGAGACCCATAGACTCACACAGAGACCCATAGACTCATACAGAGACCCATAGACTCACACAGAGACCCATAGACTCACATATATCTATAGACTCACACAAAGACCCATAGACTCATACAGAGACCCATAGACTCACACAGAGACGCATAGACTCAGACAGAGACCCTTAGACTCATACAGAGACCCATAGACTCATACAGAGACCCATAGACTCATACAGAGACCCATAGACTCATACAGAGACCCATAGACACACACAGAGACCCATAGACTGACACAGAGACCCATAGACTCACACAGAGACCCATAGATTCACACACAGACCCATAGACTCACATAGAGACCCATAGACTCACACAGAGACCTGTAGACTCACACAGAGACCCATAGACTTATACAGAGACCCATAGACTCACACAGAGTCCCATAGAATCACACAGAGATCCATAGACTCACAAAGAGACCCATAGACTCACACGGAGACCCATAGACCCACACAGAGACCCATAGACTCATACAGAGACCCATAGACTCACACAGAGACCCATAGACTCATACAGAGACCCATAGACTCACACAGAGACCCACAGACTCATAGAGAGACGCATAGACTCACACAGAGACCCATAGACTCATAGAGAGACCCATAGACTCACACAGAGACCCATAGACTCATACAAAGACCCATAGACTCACACAGAGACCCATAGACTCACAGATATCCATAGACTCACGCAAAGACCGATAGACTCATACAGAGACCCATAGACTCATACAGAGACCCATAGACTCACACAGAGACCCATAGACTCATACAGAGACCCATAGACTCACACAGAGACCCATAGACTCACACAGAGACCCATAGACTCACACAGAGATCCATAGACTCACACAGAGACCCATAGACTCACAGAGAGACCCATAGACTCACACAGAGACCCATAGACTCACACAGAGACCCATAGACTCATACAGAGACCCATAGACTCACACAGAGACTCATAGCCTCATACTGAGACCCATAGACTCATACAACGACCCATAGACTCATACAGAGACCCATAGACTCATACAGAGACCCATAGACTCACACAGAGACCCATAGACTCACATAGAGACCTATAGACTCATACAGAGACCCACAGACTCATACAGAGACCCATAGACTCATACAGAGACCCATAGACTCACACAGAGACCCTTAGACTCACACAGAGACCCATAGACTCACACAGAGGTCCATAGACTCACACAGAGACCCATAGGCTCACACAGAGACCCATAGACTCATACAGATACCCATAGACTCACACAGAGACCCTTAGACTCATACAGAGACCCATAGACTCATACAGAGACCCATGGACTCACACAGAGACCCATAGACTCATACAGAGACCCATAGTCTCACACAGAGACCCATAGACTCACACAGAGACCCATAGACTCACACAGATACTCATAGACTCATATAGAGACCCATAGACTCACACAGAGACCCATAGTCTCATACAGAGACCCTTAGACTCTTACAGAGACCCATAGACTCATACAGAGACCCATAGACTCATACAGAGACCCATAGACTCACACAGAGACCCATAGACTCATACAGAGACCCATAGACTCATACAGAGACCCATAGACTCATACAGAGACCCATAGACTCACACAGAGACCCATAGACTCACACAGAGACCCATAGACTCATACAGAGACCCATAGACTCACACAGAGACCCATAGACTCATACAGAGATCCATAGACTCACACAGAGACGCTTAGACTCATACAGAGACACATAAACTCATACAGAGACCCATAGACTCATACAGCGACCCATAGACTCATACAGAGACCCATAGACTCACACAGAGACGCATAGACTCACACAGAGACCCATAGACTCACACATAGACCCATAGACTCACACAAAGACCCATAGACTCACACAAAGACCCATAGACTCACACAGAGACCCATAGACTCACACAGAGACCCATAGACTGACACAGCGACCCATAGACTCATACAGAGACCCATAGACTCATACAGAGACCCATAAACTCATACAGAGACCTATAGACTCACACAAAGACCCATAGACTCATACACAAACCCATAGACTCATACAGAGACCCATAGACTCATACAAAGACCCATAGACTCACACAGAGACCCATAGACTCACACAGAGACCCCATAGACTCATACAGAGACCCATAGACTCACACAAAGACCCATAGACTCACAAATATCCATAGACTCATACAGAGACCCATAGACTCACAGATACCCATAGACTCGCACAAAGACCCATAGACTCATACAGAGACCCATAGACTCATACAGAGACCCATAGCCTCATACAGAGACCCATAGACTCATACAGAGACCCATAGACTCACACAAAGACCCATAGACTCACACAAAGACCCATAGACTCACAGATATCCATAGACTCACACAAAGACCCATAGACTCATACAGAGACCCATAAACACACAAAGACCCATAGACTCATACAGAGACCCATAGACTCATACAGAGACCCATAGACTCATACAGAGACCCATAGACTCATACAGAGACCCATAGACTCACACAAAGACCCATAGACTCACACAAAGACCCATAGACTCACACAGAGACCCATAGACTCACACAGAGACCCATAGACTCACAGATATCCATAGACGCAAAGTGACCCATGCACACAAATAGTGACCCATGGACTCACACAGATATCCATAGACTCACACAGATACCCATAGGTTCACACAGAGACCCATAGGTTAGCAGGGATATAGAGTTGCCTGCATTGCGGGGCAGAGGGAGTAAATGGAAATCCAAAGGTGCGATAGGATGATGTGCTGAAAATACATGCGAGGGCAGTGGATGCGACTGAGAGAAGAGGCACACGAAATATTTATATATGGAGAACGAAAATCCAAGCTGTCGAATCCACAAAATAACGGGACCTTTGGCTTCGAAGAAGAATACTTCTAAGAGGATGCCCTCATTACTTTAAACAGATAATTGCTTCAATTATTGCCTCTTTTCATGATTAACAAGATGGGCCAACAATGGCACTCAGATGGAAGATTTAGTATTCTATGAAGCTCGAGATGGGCATGTCCAGGAAGTGTGTCTGAGAGACACTCGGTGTCAACATGTTTATTCTAAGAATTGAATCAAAAATCCAGCAGCGTCATGTATTTATCCAGGAAAGCCTCATTAAGTATTACGTTTTTTTTAATAAGCTGCTTGTGATGTTTATTTGTTCATATCCAACAGCTGTATTAAAAACCTACTTGCTTTAGGTATCGTTACTGTATTCTTATCAGAGACATGCCGTACAATACTTAATTTTATTTAATTCAAATAAAGAAAACCCTTTTTCATATCAGCATTCACTTGCATTTAATTAGGGTGCTTTTATTTGTTTCTACAGTGCCTCGGCAAACGCAATCTGCAGCACCAATGCTGCTCATTTAAAGTACTGTACTATAAATAGTTACGGGTAATTATTCTCATTAATTAGAAGCTAGAGGGAAGTGTACCTTGGGTGTTGAAACTAAGGTTAAGCGTCTTACACATAATCAACAGTGACCTTCCAAAATTGCATGACAGTGAGGATAAGCTCTCGAAGGCGATGTTTTACTTTTGCCAGGAGGGGACACGCACTGGCAG
This sequence comes from Petromyzon marinus, assembly GCF_048934315.1. Classification (NCBI taxonomy): domain Eukaryota; kingdom Metazoa; phylum Chordata; class Hyperoartia; order Petromyzontiformes; family Petromyzontidae; genus Petromyzon; species Petromyzon marinus. The sequence continues at coordinate 12,639,506 of NC_133705.1, forward strand.
CCAAGGCCACGCCTGATGTCACACCCAGCACCAACGGAGTCGTATGTTTACCAGCGTGTATGAAAATTGAACTTTCCGCGATGAAAACAGAAACTTTTTTTTTAATGGAAGTAAACTGCGAAGGAGCCGATCGTTCCGGAGAGGCCCAAATACACACAATACAAAAAACATTCTAATCAAACAAGCACATGAACCAAACTGTACAACTTTGTTTTTGCAGTATAATCTGATGATAAACGTGCCTTTATATAAGCACAGTTTTCAGGTATGCAACGTAAAACGCAGGTGGTGGTGGGGGGGGGGGAAGGGAGTGGGCGTTTTCTGATGAAAGCACACTTTGCATATAAGCACAGCTGACCTCGTTCCTCTGGGTTGTCCTTAAATCCAGCTTCCGCCATACCCAATATTATTTGTCTTGACTCCCCAGCTCCCGCAGGTAGCGATCATTAAAGTGGTCGACAAACATGGGTATTTTGTATGCATGTATGTTCAACTGTTTCCGCACCATACGTAACCAACCGTGCTAATCGGAGGTGCAGGATAAGGACAACAAACCTAAACACTAAAAGCAGTTTTAAAGAAACGAGCAATCAATGTAGACTTTTTTTTACACGCTTTCTTTTAACTCACTCTGTCTGTGGGTGTCTGTGGTTGTCGTTGTTGTATCCTCAAATCTTGTAACTCAATTTTAATCCACTTCCCAATGTGGTATCGACTGCAAACTTAGTATACTTATTTCATACTGTTGACAATACTATATTCTATCATAAAAATACAAATATATTTTTAAACATGATTTTTTTTATATGATATGTTTCGGCTTGGGTCTAATTGTCCACGGTCAACTGACGTTGGCTGTAAATCACCACGGTCCACTTACGTTGTGGCAAGCTTCGGGGTCACTTCCTGGAGTCGTGGAGTTCTGCCATTACTAGTACATTTCATAAAGACATGTTTAAAAAAAAGTTTAAAAAATATATTACTTATTTTTAAGTACACAAGCTCCGGTGGCTTCCTAATATGGGAAGGACGAGCGTTCCAGACGGCCGCAGAAGCGCATCTACATGTGTGTGTGTGTATACCGGCCTGGAGAGAGATTGAATTGCCCCAGCAATAAAGCATTTTCACGGACGCTTCGAAAGACAGTCTTTCAAACGCCCAATAATTCACGCCACTGTTTCTGATCTCTAAATCAGTCTGCACGTCCCTACAATGTATTTTGAGGGCCCTCGTGCACTTTTCCGTTCCCCCCCCCCCTCTGCCACTTCTCAGAGCCACTGAAACTCCCGGGTACCAATGAATCTGATGGCATCTGTCAGGGAATATGCCTTCTCTCAGAGGCCCAAAGTGCTATAAAAGGTGTGGGAGCAGTCCTGAAATGTCTTGCTCATGCACTGCTCACAGAAGCGTCTCCGCTCGAGGGGACTCTAGGTAGTCTCCACGCTAACAGAGCTCCAGAAAGCGCCTGCAGATGGTATTTGGCCTACGCTCCCACACTGGCCCGGTGTTCGAGAAAGAGACAGGAGTTACCCACGCCTTAACCTACCGCACGCAATCGACTAAAGTGTGGTGACCAGGCTCTAAAGAAAGCTGTCTCTGGTGTGGACCAATCAGTTTAAAAAGACAATGCACCACGAGTATCGTGGTGAGAATGCAAACATGGTTCCTTGTAAAAGGTTTCAGTTTGGTGTTTTAACATCTTAACACCTCGATTTAAAGCTTTCGTGACTGCAAGGATTCATCTTCTTTGGTTCTTTCGGTAAAGTCACGTAGAATGAGAATAAAATAATAAATTGATAAAATAAAATAACATAATAAAATTCTCACGACGTTTCCGCCACAACACAAGCGGCCTTCATCAGGTGAAGGGACGAGACAGCACTGTCCTCCAGACAGTCTCGTCCCTTCACCTGATGAAGGCCGCTTGTATTGTGGCCGACGAAACGTCGTGAGAATATTATTGTGTTATTTTATTTTATCAATTTATTATTTTACTGTCATTCTGCGTGACTTTACCGAAAGAACCAAAGAAGATCTTAACACCTGTTTTGTTGCCAGAAAAAGGGGAAAACCTATGATCATATTTTGGCACTGGCAAAGGAGGTCCCATGGTGATGTGGTGTACCCCTTCGACAGTACTGTATACTGATGGATATTGCAAAGGTGGGGGCATTTAACAAAAAAAAACGTGCTCATTGTTTGAACTGCCGTGATGGGAGCTCAAACCGGCGACCTTTGGATGAGGAAGGAGCGCTATTGATTGGCGCAAGTATAGCAATTTTAGTCTGTGTGGCATGAGGCTGGGAAAGGGAGGTGGGGCATGGTATCACACTGCAGATGCTACTTCTGGGACCTTTTAATATGAGACTGGACATCATTCCTTTGTACTGGGTAGTTTTTTTTATTTAGCAGAGGAGCAGTGGTGATTCTTTTTTTTTGTATGACCCAGCCCTGTATTTTTTTCCCACCGAAAATAACAGCCAACCTTGTACAAAAAAAACACAACAATGAGCTCTGTAAACAGGGACGTGCATGGCCTGTAAGGCCGAGCGGTGTATTTATTGTTGGAATGTACCATGCGTTGGAAATGTGAATACAATCTTAAACATGTTTTGTTGTGATGTAGACCTTCCCAGGCTCAAGTATACACCCAGCTGCCAGTGGTGTTTGTGTGTGTGTGCACATTTTAGTTTCTCACAATCTTTCCAGTTGCCACAACAATCCTGCGGTTGCCATCAACTTGCGCAGGAGCGTTGTCGGATTTGTCAACAGCGTCTGTAAAAAAGGGCGCCCCTGTGATAGGTCTTGTGCGTGTCCTCTCTCTCTCTCACTCTCTCACGCTGTCAAACCATTCACTCCTGATTTGATGACGACATTCTTGCATACACCTCTCCCACTGACCGCTCACTCATATGAGAGCAAGACGTGTTCTAGAGATGGGCAATTCAAAGCTGCTCGTTGTCATTGTCTTGTATACAAATCGCAAATCTGTGAGAGATGGCGTCCAGCAGTGACCTCGCCTGATATGAAGGAGGCCATGGGTTATATCCCGACCCTGACACTGGGATCACATATGGACGCTAAATGCTACTTCTACAACTAGAATAATGGAGTGAACGCTTTACAATCAAGACAAATTATATTTTTTATATATATACATAAACAATGCAAACACGACATGAAAATGAGGCGAAAAATATTTGACTCTTGAATTGAACGACGACCTTGACATATGATGATTGAATCGCTAGGATGGAGGTGAGCATTACATACCTACTGTATACAGTCAATTAATGGCACACACTAATTTAGTTTAACTTTACTTATGCACCAGGAGTTTTCCTTAAGGCATTTGTTGCAATGGCGTATTTCACTTTTCCATTAAATATTACAGGCTGAGCCAAGCATAGACATCCCACTGATGATCCTCTTACTTCTCTACAGCTGGTTGAAAGTTGTGAAAGCAATTACTGTATACCTTTGCAGAGCAGCAGAGGAGGGAGGTGGTGGCATTGGATGGAGATTCACCAACATGAGGCCCACACACCAGCAGCTGCATGTCACTAAGTTGCGGTGACGTCACCACAGCGCTTGTGCCAGGCACTTTGAGGCCACGTGAAGTACTAAAGGCTTGTTTACAGGAGGTCAAGGGACACATTCAGGTGTTATGGATTGACTGACTAAGTTGACTGGTAGATGCAGTATATATGCTCCTGACTGTATCAATTTGCTGCGTTTCATCCGCCCCAGGCTCCATTCGTTGTTGTGGGCATCGCTGCTCTGCCCTCCATTGTTTGGTGGGCGACTGCCTCTAACTGCCCAGAATTTTCCTTCATGAGCCTTCTCTATAAAGGCTGATCTTTACACCACTGGTACCAGTCTTCAGGACGTCCACTCACCTCTGCAACTTCCTGCACAACATCAGCCTATCTCTTTTCGAGCCCGTACCACACCCAATTAGCGCTCTCTATCTGCTTGGGCTGCGGTGGCATGGCATGTAGGCTACATGATGCCCACACGCACAGATATGTAAACTTCAGAATAAAAATGAAAAACGATTTGCAAATGTTAACGCAAAAAAATTCGCAGCTTTGATTAGAAATGGAAATAAGAACAGGTAATTTTTAGGAACCGATATATATTTTTTTATTGTGAGTACAGGATAACATGCTTAAGCAGCCCTCGCTCACAATTAATGCCATGTAATTGCTCGACGTTATTTTAACATCAAGGCTCATTTATTAGGCTGCATTGCGCAGTTTTCTGTGTCTCGGCACCGTTTTGTTTGGCCACTCATGGATTGCCAAAGCAAAGAGTTTGGATCCCACATGCCCAAACTCGGTCTTTTGCTTTTTTTCCTTAGTCCCAAAATAGCTGAACATTCCGTCTAAAATCTCGGGTATTGGCCTCTGTTATTTTCCACACAAAAGAAACTAAAATCTATAAGGAGTCGCATGTGCAGTTTCAATTTCGCGTCTGGGTCGGCTGAAAATTTGCGCTTTTATGTTGCATTGTGGACAAAATTTCGGGCACTTCTGGACACGTGAACGTATTATATGCTGCATTCAAAACCAAGCCGCATCATATGATGAGGAAATGATTCTGGTGTGGGTTAAACATATGTTCTTGTGATATCGTGTCGCAAGTGGTATATAGGCACGAATAAGAAGAACTCAAAACATTTGTCAATGATTTTGATGTTCTAAATGGAGAAAAATGAAAAGGTGACATTTCAAACAATGACCATTCTCAAATTAGTGCCGAAATAATGTTACATATTACGCGTTAAAACATCTAGTTAAAATATATATTTTTATTTATTCATTGTAAACAATTGTTCATCTAATATTTTATCTATACGGCACCTTACGATGATATTTGTAAATGCAAAATTCATATTGTTATTAAAGAGCTCACTCAAATCATGCATTTCTACTTGAACTGTGTATTTGTGTCATCATTGTGAGCTCATGATCATGCCATGGACATTATTTATAGCCCATATTTCAATCTGTGTATGCATCTTACACTTTATAACCAAAGCAGAATGCAAGCGCTCGTAACCGGCTATGCCATAGAAACTCTACCCCCCCCCCATTAATTTCACAAAGTCAACAGCTGCACGCATTTGTTAGATGCACAGTAGTAGTGGTAATAATAGTAATTTATTTATCCAGGAAAACCACACTGGGTCCAACTACTTTTTTTTACAGGAGGTTCCGCATTGTTTTAAACCAACTTATGAGTGTTTATATGTTTCAGAAGGAAACCCGGAGCAAACCCACACCTGTTAGGGGGCAACGGTAAGATTTCTAGACGAGTTCGCGGCCTGCTACGCGAGACGTCAGCAGCGAGCGTGAGAAAAGGTTGTGCCAAGAGAGAGCAGAGGGAAGCTATAAAGCGCCACCGTTATTGGTGGCACAATGCCAGCGGTACCGAGTGAGTTCCACCTATTTGGTGAGTGTGCCTTCTGCTGGTGATGCATTTATTGATTTTCGTGTCGGGGTGTTTATAACAAAACCCAAAAAAAACCGCAAGGGCCATTTGTATTGGCCATCTGTATGAGTCTGCGCGCAGTGCCGTCTCGCTCTGAAGACGAAGTTTGAAAGGGGCTCTTGCAAGATCATTTCGCTCACAAAAATGCGGCCGTGCCATCTCGGTGGCGCCGAACTCGCAGTGTCTCTGCATCGCGATGGCAGCGTCCATTTCAATGTAGCCAATAAAATGTTGTTAGACAATGAACATTTTCTACAACATGACTGCTCCTGGTACATTTTCAACCCTGTAGCTGCCACGGAGAGGACATCCGCAATGCTTGTGGCTTTACTGGTTGAAAAATACCATGGCCAAAAATACATCTGCACCGCGCTGCACATTGGCCAGATATCCCTATCGGCTACAGATAGCAATAATACAAGCACGTGCCTCTATGCAAGCGCGCGCTTTGTGATGTGAGTTTGGAATGCGGCTAGTTATGCTTATATCCATGCTGCTTGCAAGCGTGGTCACGGACACAAATTGCATATCTTTAGGGGGTTTTCTTTCTTCTTCTTCTTCTTTGTGCATACGGAAGCTTAAAAGCACTTTGCGTGTGTAACCCAACACGGGAAACGAGGATGAGCCAGACTGGATTTTGAGAGGAGGTAGTAGGTGAGACATTCCTGCTCTGATTGCCTGTCAACATATGGCAGCGCCATCCATTGTCACTCTCTTCCACCTGCCAAGCTATCCGACCGTGAGCCTATGTAATTGAAAAAAAAACATTTAAAAGCATTCTAAACCTTGGAAGAGTGCGGGCTCCATAGTTATAAACAGAAACACCTCAAGATAACCTCACACTTGGTGTGTGTGTGTGTGTACGTGTGTTTCTTTCTCTCCCTCTTTTCAATAAGTTAAGCATAGCTCTACCTTTTTTTATTGCAGGTAATTCGATATACTTTAACGCAACCGCACGGCGAATCCTGCTTTACCGATACGAGCGTGAGCAAGGATGAAATATCATATCGTTTTATTGTTCGCTTTGAATATGAAAATTGAAATGCCAAAAAAAAGAGGAAACTTTCAGAAATTGAACAAAAAAAAATACTGCAGCTAGGTGGATTACAGCGAAGCAATGGGGCATTTTTTTAAAAAAAAAAAGTTATCATCCCCAAGAAACTTGTCTGGTTTTTGCCCGGGAGGATTAATGTTAAACTAAACTTTGACAGCATGCAGATTACACTATATTAAATACCTTCTTCACACAGCAAAACTCGAGGCAGTATTTCACACGCTGAATGGTATCAAGTCTAAAAACGCAACTCGCGCGGGTAATGTACCGTACAGCAGTTCATTTGCACGTACGTAATTCATACCATGAAATACTTATTGAAGCATAATTTTTGACTTTAAAGCTTTCAAATATGGAATAATAAAAAAATACATTTATACTCACAATTTAAATATATTGCGCTCAGCTAGAGTAAAACATTTAATTGAAACGTGACTAGGAGATGATGATGATAATGATGAGTTTGATCATTTTAGATCATCAATATGAGATGAAAGCCTGTGATCAAATCAATTGGAGTGTGCTTATTTTTTTCAGATCTCAGAAGCTAAGCAGGTTGGATACTGGATAGCTCTTGGATGGGTGACCACTGTGCATAAAACAGAGAGTTGAAGACTGTCGCGCGACTACATCGTCAGCAAAGGGCAATGTAAGAAAATCCACTGTTGCGCTGCACTGAGCTCCAACATCTATGCTCCCCATCTTCTCCAAACTACGCGTAGGCCAGAGTGATGAAGTATAGTCAAATAACCCCACAAGGTCAAATAACCCCACAAGGTCAAATAATCCCACAAGGGATTATAACCCCACAAGGGATTACTTGCCCATGTTTGACCTCATTCAGCATGTATTTGACAAAACATTTTGAATATTAAAATATCAAATAGATCCTCTGTGATGTCATTTACAGGAGGTGCATAGCTCCACTAAGCGAAGGCTTTCTTCACAAATTGCGAGCTGCGAGCAACAGTGTGGCCTTCTATACAAATAACGTCATTAAGTGGCCTGTGGTGACTTTTGATACATATCCACTGGTGGGATATATATATGTGTATGTTGGTGTATAATCATTCAAGTCTTGTGGACCTTTCAATATTAGCACAGCCAATAGGAAAAATTACAGAGACATTGGCTTAAATGGTCATAGGAAAATTGTGAGTCAAAGCCTATGGATTTATTGGTTGAATGTGCAATTAAACTGTCAACCCTGTCAAGACTGCAACATCGGTCGGATGTTGGTCAATACTCTTTTTACAAATATTGTATCTATTTAGCACAACATGACTACACACATTTACACATGGGGCCGGAGTCACCTCTTGGCCAAAGGTGAAATTTCCATTAATTTCCAAAAATAACGACTTTTGCCTCACCTCATGCCGAATTTTGATGCCAACAGATGTAAAATTATGATTTTGAAAGATGCAGGCGCCTCGTGTTAAACGAGCAGTAATACAAGGAGCAGACACGTGATAGGCCCGGTGGCATTTGGGCAGAATACGTGATTCACAATTGGAAGGTCACGAGTTGAAATAAGAGAAAGAGCTTGACTCAGCCCATCGTCCATCCAGGGTTATTAACATTGCAGCAATTTGTCAGACATCAGCACAAGAATGTGGCTTTTCTACCACTGGCTCAGGATTTGCCAGCAGAGATGAATACCATCCAACCCTCATTTATGGGGACACTTTGAATTTATTCTCGTTGCGTCAGCAAAAAGGGTCTCAACATAAGCATTTTTCTAACAGTGTCACAGGAAATGTGTTATGATTTTGGAAAGTGAACGAGTCAGGGGGTATTGGATGAGGCACAGTTATACTCTTTGGGTCTTTCGGTAAAAGTCACGTAGGTAGAAAAATAATAATAAAAATCACGACGTTTCGATCGCAACACAATAGCAATCGTCTTCAGGTGAAAGAAATTACAGCAGGTGGACTGCTGAGGCAGGAAGAAATATAGCGAGAGAGCTACTGCAGCCAAAGGTTACGTAGGTTTGAGGCAGATTTAGTTCCACGCAAAGACGTGTGAGGCGCAGAGCTGTTTTCAAGCTGCATCGTGTTTTGTTCGGCGCGACGATGCACGTTTCAGTTCTTGAAGAGGCTCCCAGCATTCGCTACACAAGCCGAGAGCTTATTGGAGAGCAGTACAGCACAACCGGTTAAACCTACCGCAGTTTAACGCGGAGCGCAGATTCAAAAACATTCGGTATTTCTTCGAAGCGTAAGTTCACAGGAGTATTTTTTTGCCAATCAACTGCTCGTAATAATTTTCTAAAGCCTCGCAATGCCTCACGATGTATGCTGTGACGTTAAAAGTAGTTATTTGGTGACGCTGCATTGGCAGTGGTACACTGGCACAATTAACAAAAAAACACTCTATTCACGTCAACAAACACTGACTTAAAAATATATAAAATCGGTGACGTGTCAGGCAATGTTCCTTCTTCAGAGCACTTTGGTTTATTTGCTATAAAGAGCGGTGGTGGTGTTGTTGACGAGAATGTTGTTTTTTATTTTATATATATTAGCCGTATATGTAAAATAAATGTTAATTGTCAGCAGCCCAACAATGGCGATTCCACAACAAGACAAGGATAGCATTCGTGACAATAACAAAAATCAACAACAGTGGGAAATTATTACTCCCGAAAACGTTAGTGTTTTCATTTTATTTAAATGGATCACGATTATCGATAGCTGGAACCACGAAGAGGGAGAAAAACGACAATGTCAAGGATCGAGCAAGAGACAATTACTACCGTGCAGTGTAGTCCATGCAGAAGTTTAGGCGCAAATTCGCCCAGTGAAGGTCACGAGACGCGGATAGCCGGGGACATCATTATGACAAACGTGGATGAGAAAACAGTTTAAACAGAACACTGGTAGCCAGTGAGCCAGTGTAGACGTATGGTGCGAGTGTCTATTCATCCAAAATTACCTTTTTTTTATGCCACTAAAAGTAAGACCACGCAGCTCAGCAGATTTGAGCCTGGATAGTGCTTTGATCGGTGACCACCACCACCTTGCGTGCCAGGATGTAATTGCCAAATTTTGGGTTGTGCTATGTTGCGGGCAGCAGGAGGCAGTGCAGCAAAATGGGCTGTTGTACTGTACATCTATGCAGCCACGTCCACAACCACTGATGAGCATGGTGAAGTATGGTCAAAATAACCCCCCCCCCCCCATGAATGGCAAGGTGTGGGGGAGGTTCTCATCCAGCGATGGATTAAGAAAATGGCTGCGCAAGTGGTGAGCATGTAATGTATTACGTAAACATGTACCCGTGAAAATCGGGCCAGTGAAGGTCATGAGATGGATAATAGTTTTGCGAAATATCACACAGGTAGCCAGGGGCATCATCATGCCACACATTATGTGAGAAAACATTCTCAGCAAAGTAAACAAAAACAGAGTTCAAGATTTTCACTTTTAGCCAGAGGGACAGTAGAGAGATTTAGTGGCAATTGTCTATTTATCTTAAATAATGTATGAGTACCACTAACTATTGAAGTGTTTTCATTATAATAAAAAAAAAAACTAAGTGAATAATTAAACTATTTTGTCAACAGACAAAAGCATCTCACTCTCTGCATACAAATATATATATCATTATAATCATTAGTCATGGGCAGTCTACTTCTGGATGGGGGAGGGATAACTCTTCATTTTATAGTCCATCTGCCTATGTTATTTTGTACCAATGCTTCATAACTGCTAAACAAATGCTGTTATGTTGTTAAGAATCCATTCATTCAGTACGATGCAATTAGCACGGCTGGCTACGTATGGTGCGAAATAAGTTCAATATACATACATATAGGTACATTCTATGAAAATGAAAGGGCCATTTGGTAAATAAATGGCTCTTCCCAATCACATCTGTCGACAAAACATTCGTTGGTTTAACAAATATGGTTGTCGCCTGATGAAGCTAGTTGTAATTACTGGCAAAACGTGGTACACAGATTGTAAATGTTGAAGCTTGGCTCTCCAACACACCGGTGTGCTATACTAGTGACGAATTACCATGTTCTGCTTTGGTGACAACCCTTACTAGTTGGCTGTGTCGGGTGGTGGCGGGTTTAACGACACATTCATATATTTACGCGATCTAACCCAAAAAAAACCTCTTTTATGGATAGCATTCGTTGGTTTAACTGACTCTGCTGGTGAGATCTTGAAGGTCCAAACTAGAGCTGGGACAATTAATTGATCAGATCAATAAAGTGACTATGGATTGGAATTTATTTCTGTACTTTATTAATGTGTGGTCAATTACGGCAGCCTCCCCAACATCCCGCCTCCCGAAGGCAGGGAGCTCCCTATAAGCTACACCCAGCATGCCGTGGCTGACTATTCCAATGATGTTACTAAGGCCAGCTCACTCCCGTCCAAAATGCGCATGTTGGGACAGAGGTGATACGTGTTCTCCCAACCCTTTTCGTGTTATTTGATTCGCTAAGTAATCAAGCTGATCATTGTTAGAGCGCAGTTATCGATGTATTAAACAATCGAATATCCCCAGTGCAGAATTTCCTGCTTACGCAAATGCCGTTGTGAAACACTGGTCCGGAATGTCCATGGGCTAGTGGACTCAATACAATTATTATGTTTTATGTGTAGATGCAGACTTTCGTTTCTTGTTATCGAAGATGTCCTGCGACAGGACAGCGTGGGTTTTTGCGTCAGTCAAATGTACCATGAATAAAATAGACAAAAAATAAAATGTCACCACTTTAGTCATCATTGACAAAGTAGACTAACAAATTGAAAATTGCTTACATTTGATTTATGAAGAAATGGCATTCTGCAAAATAACCCTCTCCACCGACTGGTACATAATGTGTAAGTGCAGCCCAGCGCTTGCTTGTTCACGACCTTGCCGTTTGAAGTGCCTCTACTAGTGGGAGCTCTAGAGAGCCCCTCTGGAGGATACTTTGTTAACGGTAGCCACTTGTTGCAGAAGTTCACGGTTTTAATGCAGAGGTTGCGCTGGTTATTACTGCGGGTTTACCATAATAACCCCCCCCCCCCCCATATATTTTAACCGCCCTGCTGGAAGATGGAAGAGAACCAGCAACCCCATTATTGCAAGCCCAGTTTGTGCTAACCATTGCACCATGGCGGCTCCATACATACATATACACTGTATGTATTAAATGTGTAAGGAAGCATTTCATGGTATCATTCAAAATTACAGTTGCCTCGGCCTATTGGCTCATCTGCAGGCCCACACATCCATGCCTTGCATCTTGACTGGACGTGCCTGGTGTATAATACCCAATTTGCATTTCAATGCAGAATCACATTAGACGAGAGAAGATGGACTATGATGAGGCAAACGGGGTGACATTGGAGAGACTACACCCTACAGAACCTTATCCGCCGTTCAGTCTCATGAGCTAAAGCGTGTCATGCCTTTAAAAAAAAAAAACATGAATTATGACTGATTCTGTATTTTGAGCCCTAAGGCAGCCATGTGCATATTACACATATTTTTAACATTAGGTCTGGCTCACAGAATATATTTAAATGCATACTGCGCTACGATGAAGAATTATGTTGTGTCCCTCTTTCTGCCACGTCCTGGCTGTCGTGTTGGTGGTTTACGTGATTATTATCAGCTCATGCGCTGGTTATATTCCATAGCTTTCGATTAGTTAATTGGCAAATGAGCTCAATGCCACACCTGATACTTTAATACATATATCTCACGAGCTCCTTTGCTGGAGGCATTGCCGCAGGCCACCTACACATGTGCATTGGTTAAGTAGATATTTTTTTTGTTGGAACACGGGGAATAGCAAATGGCACGTTGCTTGCGTGTTTGGTGAATAGCCAAATTATCACACGTGACATCTGTTGACTCGGCTGAAAGCCACATGACCCGGTAGTGCAGACGGTAGTCCAGATGTCTTGTGACCGCCAATTAATTGACTCCTAACATTTATTTCTCCTTTCGCATATTAATTTCGGTTCGAAATTAACTTCACTTAAATATATATCGTTATTTTCGGAAATGTAATGGGGCTCACAAGACATCTGGACCATCACGTACATGTGCACAGCAAGCCCTCTTGGTTTTAATGAAACGAGGGGGGCTGCCAGAAGGTTTGCAGGGCCGATGACGGCTTGCAGAAAGAGCGACTGAGCGAGCCAGAGAGAGAGAGAGACGTGTGACACTTTGATGAAAGGTTGAGCCGGGCTTTGTTTTCCTCCAGTGAAGATGTAACCTTCGACAGTTTATGAACCCGCGTGAGGCTGTGTGCTGTGTAGCTGCCACCACGTAAAAAAAAATGGCCTTGACAGAGTTTCCCCCTAGTTTTATTGCTTTTTTCATGATTAAGTGTTAACATCCACCTGATGTAAAAGAATGAACTGTGCCCTTCCCGCTACTTGGTCTGCTGAATACCGGCTCGCAAGAAAAGAAAAATAGCGTGGCGTTACGAATTCTCACCGGTAAAGTAAAAAAAAAGTAAGTTTATTTAACATCACCTGTGGTGTGTCAGGCCTCGCTGTTTTCCAAAGGTCTCCAGAATTGCCAAAGTCAACCCTCGTTGCATAATGGTGATATCACTTAAATAATCAAAGTGTGCGCCTTCTTATGACCACTGAGTGGCAGTGCCTCAATTACCGTACGGACACATCTTATTATCAGTGACCTTGCAACCGGGCGGCACTGACAGAGAACTTGACGCTAATTGAGAAAGTGTTCGTGTTGAATGCCCCCCGTGTGCGAAACGAAGCAGCGGTTTTGTGCGAGGCGGTCCAGTCCCTGCCAATGCAATGCAAAATGTAACACCCCCTTGCGTAGCAACATCCATCAGTTGTAAATGCTTACCGGCTCAGTTCTTGGCTTCGCCTTTTCGGTGTGTGCGTCCCCTTGCCCCAAATGTTGTGCCGCGTGCACACCTCGTGTCACGCCAAGAGGCTGAAGTATCTCACAGAGCGGGGCAGCGGTTTGAAAGCCTGTGGCAATGTCCCGGGGGGGGAAGGGGGGCACTGTGAGGTGCTTTATAAACGTGTGCAATTAGATCGTACATGAGAGTCATCGGTGAATAATCACGTATTGACGAATATAAAATGACTAGGGTGACATTTAAACCCACATGGTGACATAGAATGATGTAAAAGACCTTCTATGAACTCACTGATCGTTAAAATGTGGGTTTCCAAGAGTGAACAGTGAGTGCGAACGAACTACGTCACGCACGCAGAGCATCCGCCGTTGATTTGTTTTAATCGCTTGCAGTTACTAGCCAGTTAGAATGCCTCGCGAAATGGACAAATGGTTAAAATATTGACGTTCATTGTTCGTACACTTTGTTTTCTCAGAACCATGTTGGGTCAGGCAAAGGGGGTTTACTCGGTGGAAACAAAATTCAAGAAGGGGTACAGTAGCCAACAAAACATGTTTTAGAACCACTCGGGTAGGGCATCTCTTTGTGTTAGAATTAGGTCCGCGAAAGTGGATGTCACAGAGCTACCTCCGAGATCTTTTCAAGTGACCTCTGGTCCACACAGTAGAGGGTCGCACTTTCACAGCCACTCTGCACGTGACAGTAATCTTCACCACACGATAGTCAAACCGATCTTTTTTTAAAAATTCTCCGATCTGGAATTTAACCGAATTAAAGTACAGATGTTGTTCTGTTTCTTTTCATCAATGTCCCTCTTTGTAAACCATATGTTATGGCAGGCAATATGATACTGGTTAACAAAAGGCACGTTGGTGCATTTATTTTCGCTATCAAGTTCAATTATCCAAAAGCACTCCAACCTGCTCTCGTGAATATCTTCATTCCGTAATTTTCAACCCCGATCTGTCTTGAATAACTGGCAGATAATCTCAATTGTTTTGATTTCTTGGTCTCTCGATGTTTTCAAGAAAGTGTTTTCATTGACATCCGTCATTTATTTTACATATGTGACGATACAATTAATTGCGTAATTGTAAAAAAAAGCATTCATATTTTTTTCAGAATTACCTTTTATCGCGTGATACGTCTGCCATACCGAAAACAAAACACATCTGGAGCAATGAAGATTGCACAGATGGATGCCTGCTGTTCTTCACCGGTCTTTTTTTAGTTTCGCCGAAGTTACACGAACATTGGTTGCAGACAAATTAAACGCCTCTTTGCTTTTTTGACGCAGGTTCGCATTAAAATAACAACGCATGTTTCTCCTTTATAGTAGTGAAACCTTTCCTAATGGTTTAGATTGCTCGCATTCCACTAATACGTGAACCTTGCCGCTATAGTTATAGACCTCCACCGCTTGTCAGCCTCTGCACCTTGCATTTTTGAATTGGGAAAGTGCAGTCAGATAATTGCTCGGTTTGCTCGCCTCTTAAAGCACAGCAGACACACCACCACTTAAACGCTCCTTCAAACCCCCATGTCTTGTCAGAACACTGATCCAGCATTGAAAGCAGCGGTGACCCAACAACAGAGGTTATTTTTTGCCCCACACTCTGCCGGTGACCTTGCCCTCTGTACACAGTAATGAAATGGGCCGAGGCTGGTTATTTTCTCCAAGTACCACCTTTCATACCTCTGAACACCGCCGCATGCATCGCAGGATTGACCTCTTGAAAATGCATTACGTACAAAAAATGAGGTCACCGCGGGCCGTATGCAACGTGTACGTTTGTGCAACCGTATCGCAACATTGTTATAAAACCCATGCTCAAAAAGCTACGTGGAATCTATATGCCCATTTTGTTTTTTTTTTGCCGTTTAGCAACGTCTGAAATGGATTTTGACACCAGAAACAAAGAGTCGGCTTGCATTTCAATTCTACATCATAGCACGGCTACCATTTGAACGACGGGTGACTTCGTGACAAAAACCCACGAATGTTATTCAAGTTGTAGAACTGGAAAACAAACATGAAAGTTGCGTATATATTTTTTGGACTCTTTCATGCCTCTGCAACTGTCCCTGTGTGGAGGAAAACAGCGGCGTGATTAAAAATAAGTAAAATCTAGTCACGTGCACTATCAATGTCTTCATGTCTGGCACCTCCCTCTTGTTCTATGCAGTTCTAGTTTGCATATGAGTGAGACATCAACGAGCATTGGTTGTGTAATTTGCCCGATATGGGTATGCATATACAGCATGGCAGTACACGTTTGATACTGGTAGGAACGAAGTTGGAAACTGAGTGTACCAGCCTGCAATAGATTAATGTGTCCGTCCGTCCGTCCGTTCGTTCGTCCCCTTTCAATACTTTAACGACGTGAAATCTCGTGCTGTTGGGGTGTAAAATCAGCAATAGACAGCGCAGAGACTTGATATGTCTTATTGCACCCAACATTTGGAAGTAACAATGTCATAAAATTGCGCAAAATTCCAATGTTCCTACCAGCCCACCCTGCAGGGACCTGTTATTCTTTGGGTCTTTCGGTAAAGTCACGTAGATAGGTTAAAAGAAAATAACAACACAACTACGACGTTTCGATCGCAACACAAGCGATGATGGCGAACGCTTTTTGTTGCCATCGAAACGTCGAAGTTTTGTTTTGTTATTAAAAAAATATATATTTTAAACTATTTACGTGACTTTACCAAAAGACCCCAAAAATATGAATTCCTGAAGTCTCGAAAGCTTTAAGTCAAGTACAGTGTGATTTATTATTATTCAGTATTTAAAAAAAGCTACTGTAGAAGCGGTTTACTTAAAGGAAACTTTTATTTTCTAGGTCAACCCCACTGAGCTATTGCTTAATTTTTAAGAAGTGACCTGGCCACAAATGATAGCTCAACGAAGTGGTTTATCACGTGGCCATTTAAAGCGGCCGAATACTCTAAACGCGTGATGTTTCTAAACGTGGAGTGAAAAACAAGATGACTCAGAGAAGGAGCCACGCGATCGTGGGGAGAACACGCAAACTCTAAATATACAGGCGTCAGCGTCAGGGTCAAACTCACAACCTCCTGCATAGCAGGCGAGGGAGATAACATCTCTCCACCTCGGCGCTGTGTAACTTAACTTAACAAGATTGAAATAGTAATCTCAGTGTGGCTGGCTAATTCCATAAGTAAAGCCTCCTATGTATGCGGCGAGATGTTAAATACATCACCTGGTAAGGATTCGTAAATTAGTCCTTTGTTTTTTTTTAAGGCCAATTCAATGTACAATATGAGAACTTAAATAAACTAGTTTCGATTTAAAGCTTTCGTGACTGCAAGGATTCATCTTCTTTGGTTCCTTCGGTAAAGTCACGTAGGATGACAATAAAATAATAAAATAAAACAATAAAATTATCACGACGTTTCGGCTACTTGTGTTGTGGCCGAAACGTCGTGAGAATTTTATTGTTTTATTTTATTATTTTATTCTCATTCTACGTGACTTCACCGAAAGAACCAAAGAAGTTAAATAAACTAGTTGCTGATGTACGTTCACTTCATGCTCTAGCATCATAATGCGAATTTCGCCATGGTAGTGGCATGCCATACGACATGCTATTTTCTGTCTGTATGCGAAGCATAATAAAGCTCCGGGAGAAGCAGCAGAGAAGTGAGCAGGGGGAAATCCCCCAAAGAAGCGCAGAGCAGCAGTTTTAACAATAATTTAAGCGATAGCTAACAGACAATCTGGTGCAAAGATCCCCACTGATACACGTTTTCCCGTGTTTCACCTTGCCTTCCTTCGCCACGTTGCTTCACAGCAAATGGATTTAGAAACGGCAAGGCCGCATTAATGTCTGCCAAGTTACAGCTACAGGTTGAAAAAAAAAACTTTCTTGCGTTATGGAAACATTCTTTACTCGGTTTTTTTAAATAAAAATTCCAATTAATCATTTTGTTTCGCTACTGCCTGTCAAACGGATGCAAACGTCGGAACACTCTCGAGGGTAAGGTTTTATATTTTTCAGACATCGCATCATTATTTCTCCAGCTGATAGAGCGTGGATCAATATGCCACTATAGAGCACCTACACGCTTTCAGAATTGATCTGTGTGTACGAATTCGGGCCTTTACAAAGCCTCGCCGCTGACCTCCCGTCTTCCTGTTGCCTAAGCAGTTTTGGGTTTAGCAACGCAATAAAATATAAACGGCATCGATCGCCGCACTGCAGATTGGTTTCATACTGCGTCGACAGCCACGGAGTTGATGTGCATTGTCAGACGTTTGCACGTTGGAAGGCGCCTTAACCCCCGCCGAGATGAGACATTGGTCGTGATTGATCGGCTCATTTCATAATTGTAAGGAACCTGTTTTTTTTTCCTTCAATTGTCACACGCAGCGTTTAACGATGTGCTGATGAAATATATACATGGGTGATAAATAGTGGATTGTTTTTAAAATGCTCTACACATCGCTATGAGAGTGGACAATATTGTTATATTAACTATATTAAATTGCCAGAACAACAACTGTGCAAATCTAATGCCGGCATGTATGTTTTTGACCTTTTGGGTCTCATCAGCAGTCAGGCTTGTTAAAGAAATACTGCTGAGTTGCCAGATGTTCTTGGCAAGAGCACTCCATCTAAGGTTGTTGGGTAATTTAGGTCTGGAAAGCCCACGGGCTGACTGATTGCATTATTATGATTTTTATGTGAATATATGAAAGGAGGTCACTTTATTTCATTGCCAATTATGCTCCAAAATAGGTTGAGTTTATTAATGTTCAATACATGAAAGTGTTTGGAGCCAACAGTGGAAAAGCTTAATCATGGATGAGAAGAGTATATGTAAGTGGAAGTTACCTGTGATAAATTACGACTAACTGGAGGCATTTATCATATAACTCATCTAATCCACAGTGGGGGGAAAAACAAATCAATGATTGGAAGACCTTTATGCCATCTGCTTCCTTCATTGAAATCCACAATCGGGAGGGATGCACAATGTTGCTATTGACCATGCTCTTGATCAGAATATATTTAAAAGTGTTGATGTTGACATTTTTTCAATTGTTTATTAAAATGAATGTACCGCATCCTGCTCCTCCTTGCTGTGTGAACGAGAGTGCAGTGAGTATTCTTTTTTAAACGCCACCCTCTAATATGTACACGCATAATGTGCTCTTATACATTGTTTAATCAGTGGCTTGATTTTTTTTTATTTTGCTTAACTTTTCTGACAGCACGTGGCATTTAAATACGGATGCACATTTTGAAATGCATTTGAAATGTAGTTCATGACAAAAAGATGAAAGCTGCTTTATTCAGTAGAAATAATGATTAATAAATAATAATAATAGGGAAAGCGATGAGCGGATTAAAGGCGAGCACAGCCTGAAAATTCATCAAATGTGTTAAACGGGCACTCAATCATTGAATAAAACTACCGATTTAACAAATTAATACTCGTGTTTAATTGAGGTTACTACCAAACTGGTACAATTAAATTGACAGATCTAGACAGTGGAATTATATAAGCTAGAACTTTGGAATGTTCACGTCATTCTCTTTTCGTAAAAAAAACAATAATACAATTTATTACGCGTACCTATTTTTGCGAATCGGACTCAATGTCCCATCGAAAACTCGGAGGTGCAAGATATACGCTGTGAATAAACTGACGAGTTGAACGCGGAGGAGCGGCTGTGCGTGGGTCATGAACCCAGCCACTTGGGTACTCTTTTCGATCACCAATATGCGGGTATGCATGTACGTATGTTGAACTTATTTTGCACGCCACGTAGCCAACCGTGCTAATCGGAGGTGCGACACACGTCATAGGACCTGGAGAAAAAAAATCCACGCGACCACGGGGAGAATATTCAATCTCCAAATATACAGGAGGCGTCAGGCTTGAGATCGAACCCACGACCTCCTTAAAGTATCGCAGTCTTTTAAGTGTTTTTGTTTTTTCAACCGCATTACCCTGCAGTGCGCTTAAATTGACGTGCATTAAAATAACTCATCAAATGTGCTTTATTGTCTTTCAGAAACAGCACCGTGCACATATTGACATGAGCTCTGTAAAAAAAATTGGAATGGCCTATTATACAGATGCAAAAGAAATGTGCATATATTTACAATAAGTAATTAATTAGCCGCATAAATGCATCATTTGTCTAATTGCAAAATGTATGTGTACATAACCATTCTATAATTTATGCAGAGAGAGACGTGCAAACTCAAAATATACAGGCGTCAGGGACAGGATAGAATCCACGACCTCCTGTATACTAGGCAAGGGAATTAACATCAACCGCTGCACCCTAACATTGGCAGACTGGGTGGGAGAGGTGAAGCAATAGACTTCAGGCTGCACTAAAATAATTTTCATCATCATAATAGTGTTGAAATTATATCTAGAGCACATTCAAAATGTACTGTGGTTCCAGTAAAAGTGTTGTTTGGTGGGTACGGCGCTATTGTCGTGGGGGGTGTAATTAATATAATTTGTGCGTTAAGCTAAGCTTATTCGTTTCCCATCCCCTTGGCTACAACACCTCCAAAGGGAAGGTCCTGCGTTTCTTCTAATAAATATCTGCGACATTGCAATATCCCTAGCCCCTGGACCCCACTCCTCGGCCCCTTCATGCCCCCACCCACAGCCATTCGCTCAGAGTCGGTGAGCTCTCCAAACTCGTAAACCGTGTCACTGTCCCATCCATGTGCATGCGCACAGAGCAGTAAGCGCGATTTTGTTAACGTACAGCTTGCCGTCCGTGGCCACAGGGAGGGACAGGGATGAAGGCATTTATGATTTCCTATGAGTATATTGAAACTCGGTGTGGAAGAGTAGGCCCAAAATGAACTCGAGAAGGGCTCACACGAGAGAGAGAGAGAGCTCTATCTCTTTGGAGTTATATCTAACTCTCTCTCTCTCGAGCTCTCCATCGTGCAAGCCCTTCTGTCAACAGCGGCATGACTAAGCACTTGCAGGGCTGCACCTTTACCTCTGCAAGGAAACTCCTATTGTCAGCATCGACGTAGGGGAGTGGCAGCACTTTTCGTGGATGATCAGAATCACGGATAAAAATATTCATTACGCTGTGTTTGTGTGCAGTGTGTGCAGCGTGTGTATGTTGAACCTCTTTTACACTGCACGTAGCCAACCGTGCTAATCGTCGGAGGTGCGGGAAATATTGACACTCTATAATTTACTCGAATTGCGAAATAGACCATTGCCTCCGCGAATTTTGCATATCATTGCCATTTTATGGTAAATGTAATAATAAAAGTAGTATAGTGTACCCCACAGAAATGTTGCTTTATCTATAGGCCTATTATTGCATAAACTGTGTACTCAGTTTATGTATTCCGCTGACAGTGAAAAATAGCATCTTATCATTCGCCTAGCCCGTGCTAAAAATGAATTACGCTTTGCGATGTTGCTAATGGAAATTATTATTCTCCTAAAAAAAATTTTGTTCATAGGCTCAGCGAATCAGATCTGGGAGGACGTAAAAAAATCAGCGTGTCTACATCAATTTGTCAATTTATTTAACATCCTTTGCTTAAAGTGCATTCGCTTTTGTTGAAATTAAAGATTAATCCCTGGGGCAGAGAAGTGAGGAGATACAGATGTAGGCACTGCTGCCACATGCTTCTTCATTTTCACAAGCCTACAACGAGCGACTGTCACATGGTGAAAAGTGGGCTAGGTTTTTTGGCCCAGTCCTGGCCAGCCACCTCAAAAGCTTAATATGCACGCTTCGGGCATGTGACAATTCACACCATTGATTTGTCAAGATTAGAATGAAGTTAAAGGTAAAGGTGCAGTCCCTTGCAATTGGGAGAATGCTGCGACTGGTCAAAATACCTTCACTTTGAAGAGGTGGGAGCACCCACGCTTGATCCCACCACCCTTGACCTGCCGATTTAACAAGGCACTAAGGTGTGCATTGCCCGAACACAAGATGTGCAAATGCTCTCCGCCTTATCCAGACCACCAGCTCAAAACTGAACGTGTGGTCATTTGTTTGTCAATTAGACCACAAGCTCAATGATTTGAGAATGAAACAAATTGTCGAAGGGTATTTTTGTTTTATGACCTGCACTAATTATTCTGTTGTGATGGGAGATTGTCATCATTTAGAGTTTCGACTAACTGAAATTTACCGCATTATTCGCTGCTCTGTGGACAGAAGTGGAAGGAATTGAGAAACCTGCACCATTGTTTCAATTGCCACGCCAGGGAATTGAACGTGTAAACCTGGATCACAGGTGCCATGTGCGAACCATGCTGTCACAGCAACATCCCCATTTTTTTGTTCAAGATACCGGGTCGCAAATTGACTCAAGCATTGATTTTGTGTTTTGTTTATTATTCTGTCTCATTTGTGCTGTTGCGATTTTTTTTTGTATGCGTGTCTGTGTCACGTCTAAAATGGCTTCGTCCACATGTCACATTTAATATGGCTCGTCCACTCCGCTGGCCAAAAATGTAACATACTGTAATGTCTCTCTCTCTATCTCTCTCATCGCGAATATTCAATACTGGCACAGGGAACCAGACAGCCTCCCCAATGCTGTAAGAGCACAACACCTTGTTGTGCTCTTAGTCGCCCCCCCCCCCCCTGTTTTGTTGTTGTTCTATGACTCTCTTGGTCATCCTTTTGTATCTTAGTGCATAAATGGCATGTATCATCGATTCTTAAATGTTCGGTGCTGCGGTGGTGTAATGGTTAGCGCACTGAACTTACAATGCAGAGGTTCGCCAGTTCGATTCGGTGTCCCGCAACAAGGGGCAGTCTTCTTAACCCCCCACTCACCCCGCCTCTGTCCACCCAACAATATCCGATGGGGACACCAAAGTCAATCGGCAGATCACGTCATTTTAGCACGCAAATATCGCCTGATGAAGCTGGACGCAATGACAAGCGAAGCGGCATTACTTGCGTTGTAAATGCCCACGCCGGTGGCCTGAAGTATGAACCAATTGTCACGTTTCTGTTCACGTGGCAAACCTTGCTAAATTACTGTGTCGGGTGGTGGTGGGTTGACGACGCATTTTCTTTTTTTATTACGCGACTCTAACCCAAAATGTGTTGTATTATTAATATTATTATGGGCAGATCGTGTGTGGTGGGGTAAAATGCGGGAACTCTCGCTTCTTCCAGAATATCTGGCCAGCTTGGAAGACGAACTCAAGATGGGCCCTCAATGTTTAGATCTCGTGGAGCCATTGCTGGCAGCAGCATAGCAATCAAACTGTTGCAGGTCTGCAACTGTACCTATTTTTCACATTTAAAAGTGTCATTGTCGTTTGTTCCCAAATGCGCATGTGTCAACTCAGGGACAAGTGGTGACAACCGCATAGAGAGGGTTCGAGAAGGGAAGGAGGCGGGTGGGGACGTGGTTCGATGCTGTTTTGGCAGGGGATTCGGGTCGTGGCTGGTTTCTGTCTCATCGTCGTCGTTGCTGTATCGTGACGCCGGGGTCCTAAGCCGCGTCAGAGGCTAAATAAAAGAACCCTCTACAGTCTGAGTCCGGAGTCATTACACATGGATGTATGTATGTATGTTGAACTTCTTTCACACCGTACGCGGCCAACCGAGCTAATAAGAGGTGCGAATGTGTTTAATGATAGGTTACGGGTTCATCCCTAGCCGAACCGATGTCCTAATAAATGTAACATTATTTTGTAGGGAATTATAACATTCACCGTCTTTGTCCAACAGATGTTACGCTGGACTTGATAAATGCACATGAGGTGCAGCCAGTCTTGGCTGATACACCACGAGGCATACTCAAATAAGGGAGAAAGGAAGACGATTACACAGTTCGTGAACAAGGTGAGTGACTTATCAAGACAGTTGCCCATTGTGTTGCCTGACAGGTAATTTGCTCCATCGTGTTTCATGAGAATAAGCCAGGTCTCAGCAAACCACACACACACACAAACGAAGCTAATCTGTAACAATACGATAGCGGGGGCAATGCAAAGAGAGAACCAAGCCGCTAATTAATACGAGACATCTGTAAAGTCAAACGAAGTACAATTACATTCTGTGCAATCTCAATTTGCGCAATTAAGAATTTGGCATGGGATTGATGTAGAGTTCTTTATTCCATTGTATTAAAACATTTTAAAGGAACACTTTTCATTAATTTTGTCAGTGTGCAAACTGAATCGTAAATCCGTGATTTTTTTTTTTTACAATTTAAGATCTTTTTTAATACATCAATTTGACAATTAAGAAAAGTAAGTGGGCCATGGGCAGGACATGTCACGAGATGAGATGATGGCGCATGGACAGAACCTGGCAATGGGATGGAGGAGTGTGGAAAGGAGGGGGTAGTGTCAGCACTTAGTCATCTTTTGAATGAGCAGGGAAATGTTGTTATGTTTTTTTTTTCTATCGCTAGTGGGGCCCAGCCCCAACAGCTCATAATGAGGAGCCACCGCTTCCATGGATTCACATCCATGACTTCCAGCAGTGCTGACTTGGTGTTCTTACATGGGCATCGCGTTATCCCCACGTGTTACCCAGTCACCTCCAATTGTCCCTTTTTGAAAGGATTATAATTTCCCGAATGCTTGGCATTCGAGCACAGGGGAAGCTATGTCTATTAATAAAACATGCAAGGGACCGTCGGTCCACAGACTAAAGTAGTACACAAAGATAAAGGTGCAGCCCTGCGATTTCTTTCTCATGCCACTACTTGCGGAATAGTTTTTGCTATGGGGGCTCTAGAGAACCCACCTCGAGGGTATTTGTGTCCTACCCTTCCACAACTTAGTTGGTTAGACGTAAGGAAAGAGTAGCAGTACCGAAACTTTACGCCACTTCGCTCGACCTGCCAATCAACCATCGGTGCTGTACCCTTTCATACTGCTGGGTCAACAGAGAAAGAAGACTATAACAAGATATTGTTTCGACTTAAATCTTTCGTGACTGCAAGAGTTCATATTCTTGGTTCTTTCGGTGAAGTCACGTAGATAGAAAATAAAAATAAAATAAATATACGAAATAAAAATTATAGAGTAAAATAACATTTTAAAAAAATATATTTAATTGAAAATAATAATTATAATTAAATGTATTAGTTTAATTTAACATTTTAATTTAACTTTACTTCATTCTATTTTTTTTCCATCTACATGACTTTACCGAAAGAACCAAGAATAAGATATTGTATCAACTGCCGTGCTAGGAGATCGAACTAGTCAGTGACCATTCGACTGGCAAGTTTGCATCCGATAATGCAGTATAAACTGAACAAAAAATAAGATATGTATCATGAAAACTGGAATCCCAAAGTTGGCCCAAACTGCAGCAAAGCTTTATGCGCACTGTGAATATGATGTATACACTTTGATACGGGTTTATTCCTGCAAGATGATGTAAAATTGTTATAATGGACTTTTTCAAATCTCACCGTTAAATTGAAAATTACCCCGCGAAATTCAATAATAAGAAACGCTTGATGTTTGGCAATTTCCTGTAACTGTGACCTTTAAAATTGCACAAACACATTTCGCTAAATTATAATCGCCTTAGCAAAAAAACACATCAGTAAAAAAAAAAAATCCCTAACCTTTTAATAATCATGCCTCTCTTACCTGCTTCTGTTTGCAATGCAATCATGAACACGACCAGTGGCCTTGGCTTCGTCCTTAACGCTACTCCGCGGCACTAACCGAAAAGTTAAGCCAACACCTCACTTGTCGACTTTCAGAGGACCTGATTTATTTCTCATTTTATGCGAACATCTCTTTTTTTTTCTTACCGGCGGCATTGTTTTGCACATATATATAAATGCCACGACCTGGGAAAGCACACGAGGCAATGTAAATCAAAGGCAAACATTTTGGTAACCGTTTATTGATATTTGGGTAAGGCCACTTAATGATCCGGCCAAATATTCTGTTGTGCAACGATTCACAACCCCAACACAGGCAACACAAATAAATGGCCAGGTGGTTGGGGTGCAAGCGTTTTGTCTCACAGGTAAATTTGTGGCAATTTTCTCTACCAAATTTAGCAATGATGGTATGCCTGGATTCTCCTTCACTACTTATGGGAGAGAGTGGGGAGGGTTCAGCCACTCGTCAAGATGAATGGTTGGTGTGAAGGGTCAAGGGAGAAAAGTCATGGCACAGTGGCGGTGGCCTTGATGTCTCTTCCGTGGCTCAGCGGCCAGGTGGAGTTGATTATCAACACCTAGGATCGCAAATCGGCCATTGGGAGTGAGTTTGTCTGCGGCTCGGTGACAAACTATAGCCGTTTAGAGGGAGGGATCAGGGTAACTTTCGATGCTCTCCGAACAAATAACGTCTTCAACGTGTATTTCCTATCGCTGCTTAACGACTCAATCGTTGAACCAATTACCGTCGCTAAGAGGGATTCTACTGCATTGTCTTAACATACACGTGGTTCTACTGCATTGTCTTAACATACACGTGGTTCTACTGCATTGTCTTAACATACACGTGGTTCTACTGCATTGTCTTAACCAACACGTGGTTCTACTGCATTATCTTCACCTACATGTGGTTCTACTGCATTGTCTTAAACTACACGTGGTTCTACTGCATTGTCTTAACATACACGTGGTTCTACTGAATTGTCTTCACCTACACGTGGTTCTACTGCATTGTCTTAACCATCGCGTGGTTCTACTGCATTGTTTTAGCCTACACGTGGTTCTACTGCATTGTTTTAGCCTACACGTGGTTCTACTGCATTGTCTTAAACTACGCGTGGTTCTACTGCATTGTCTTAACCTACACGTGGTTCTACTGCATTGTCTTAACATACACGTGGTTCTACTGCATTGTCTTAACATACACGTGGTTCTACTGCATTGTCTTAACATACACGTGGTTCTACTGCATTGTCTTAACCAACACGTGGTTCTACTGCATTATCTTCACCTACATGTGGTTCTACTGCATTGTCTTAACATACATGTGGTTCTACTGCATTGTCTTAACATACACGTGGTTCTACTGCATTGTCTTCACCTACACGTGGTTCTACTGCATTGTCTTAACCATCGCGTGGTTCTACTGCATTGTCTTAACCAACGCGTGGTTCTACTGCATTGTCTTAACCTACACGTGGTTCTACTGCATTGTCTTCACCTACACGTGGTTCTACTGCATTGTCTTAACCATCGCGTGGTTCTACTGCATTGTCTTAACCAACGCGTGGTTCTACTGCATTGTCTTCACCTACACGTGGTTCTACTGCATTGTCTTCACCTACACGTGGTTCTACTGCATTGTCGTAACCAACGCGTGGTTCTACTGCATTGTCTTAAACTACGCGTGGTTCTACTCCATTGTCTTAACCTACACGTGGTTCTACTGCATTGTCTTAATATACACGTGGTTCTACTGCATTGTCTTAACCTACACGTAGTTCTACTGCATTGTCTTAACATACACGTGGTTCTACTGCATTGTATTCACCTACACGTGGTTCTACTGCATTGTCTTAATGTACACGTGGTTCTACTGCATTGTCTTAACCTACACGTGGTTCTACTGCATTGTCTTAACATACACATGGTTCTACTGCATTGTTTTAGCCTACACGTGGTTCTACTGCATTGTTTTAGCCTACACGTGGTTCTACTGCATTGTCTTAAACTACGCGTGGTTCTACTGCATTGTCTTAACCTACACGTGGTTCTACTGCATTGTCTTAACATACACGTGGTTCTACTGCATTGTCTTAACATACACGTGGTTCTACTGCATTGTCTTAACATACACGTGGTTCTACTGCATTGTCTTAACCAACACGTGGTTCTACTGCATTATCTTCACCTACATGTGGTTCTACTGCATTGTCTTAAACTACACGTGGTTCTACTGCATTGTCTTAACATACACGTGGTTCTACTGCATTGTCTTCACCTACACGTGGTTCTACTGCATTGTCTTCACCTACATGTGGTTCTACTGCATTGTCTTCACCTACACGTGGTTCTACTGCATTGTCTTCACCTACACGTGGTTCTACTGCATTGTCTTAATCTACACGTGGTTCTACTGCATTGTCTTAAACTACGCGTGGTTCTACTGCATTGTCTTCACCTACACGTGGTTCTACTGCATTGTCTTAACCTACACGTGGTTCTACTGCATTGTCTTAACCTACACGTGGTTAATTCTAGATTTGAAGTGTTCGTGACTGCAATAATCCATACTCTTTGGTTCTTTCGGTAAAGTCACGTAGATAAAAATAAAAATAAAGTCAATCAAATCACGACGTTTCGGAGGCAACACAAGCTTCCGTCATCAGGTGTAACTATGCACAGCAAAATAACTGTAACAAGTTTTTTTTCCCCCCACTGCATTGTCTTAATCTACACGTGGTTTTCCAATGCACGTGCTCTTCTTTCAGTCCCTCAGTGTAATTGCAAGCGTGCACCTCTACGTGCTTCTTTGTTCACTCCTCGCGAACCATTCGATATGTTTCATTACACAACTATGTTTCTGAACGATATGTCGCAACAGGTAATACGCACTGATTAAAACGAATCTTCTTACGGCACACTGAGCACAATTTAAACATTGACGTATATAGCGCCACACACACGTAGCATTAGGCTCCCTCGTTCACTTGTAGCCATGGGGTGATCAATCTATGCAACACGCCTGCCAATGTGTACAAAGTTAAATCATTTCTAACGAGGTTTTATTTGTTTTTAATTAACTTATGTATTTGCTTTGAGTCAAAATGCTCGAAGCATGTGGTTTGAAACTTCATTAAAGCAATAATCGAGTAACACGAGTCACCTTAATAAGATTTTACAAAAATGGAACGAGGTGATTTTTAAAGCACTCACATACCCCTGCTCATGCATTATCACACGTGCCCACATAGCATAATGTTTTTGTTTTACACCGATAGCAAGGCATCATTCAGAGCAACACTTCATGGGAAGCACACTTTGGCCATTGCAATGCATTGCGCAGCTGTTGCATGAAAGAGAACGGCGGAGTTTAAATGGTTTTCTTTTCAAGGTGAGATTTCACAACAAGCACTGATAAGTCAAGGTGAGCGATGATCAAAAGGAACTGTGTTCTCGAGCGCTCCAGCCGGCGATTGCGCTGGAGCACCTTTGCGTTTGCATTATTGTAACGTCATCGGTGGATATATATACATACACGAGGCAACCAAATAACACCGAGCAAACCAGGCAAAAAAAATATCTACATTCTGAAAAGTCATGAATGCTATTTCATGCCTGGCAGTAAATATATATACTCTTTGGTTCTTTCAGTAAAGCAACCATCTTCAGGTGGCACCTGCGATCAAAAGTTCGTGATCTATTATTGGTATTTTATTTTAATTTTCCACCTACGTGACTTTACCAAAAGAACCAAAGAGTATGAATTCCTGCAGTCACGAAATCCTCAAAAATCAAGAGTGAATACACACACACACACATAGATTTACCTTTTGGCATTTGGCAACAGCTCCTCTGACATTCTAAATGACTTTACAGAAGTAAAACGTTTCAAGCGCCAATCAATGTGGAAGCACTTGGGCATCCTGCAAATAATGCTGATATTGGCGCAGCAGCCATCTCCTTAAGCTAAGGCAGACGCGACAGCTGTCCTCATTGTGACAGCGTCCCATCGACGCGAGGCGGTGATCCCTGCAGGAGATGAACATGGCTTCTGCCCAGTGTTGTGCATACAGATAAGCCCCACGGCAAGCGGTGTCTAGCCCAGTCAGTCTATCATTGTCAATAATAATTACGGACGCCGTATTAAATATATATATATTAAAAAAAAAACATTCGCGGCGCGACGATTCGAGCAACAGAATGTGGACCGTTATTCCGATGCGCGGCACCCAAGTGGGAAGTAAACTGTGCACTTGTGAATTATCCTCTCAATCTCAAGGTTGCAGAAGATTTCTGCTCTTCATTCAACTCCCCCCCCACCCCCCCCCCCCCCCACCGTTACGATATTGTTCATTGTCCCTTTAAGAGCATTCGTGTCCCTTAATAGAATATGCATTTTAATTATCTGTAAAGATTGCCACGTACAGTGCAATGCCACGCATTTTATCTGTTATATGTGCATTTTCTTAATCTTCAATTAGCGGTTAGTTAGGGCGGCATGGTAAGTATGGAAAGCATAAAGTGCACGGCTGTTCCATTACATTAAGTAACTAATGATGTATTTCCACGCAAAAAAAAGTCTCCGCGCCCATAACCCTTGAAGGTGACACGGGAAAAAGACCACGGGCTAGACTTTCTGCAGCGGAGGGTGAGTTTGTGTGGGTGGACAAATTACTCATATGGGTTATCGCTGAACATTCATTGTGGTCCCACACTCACCATTACACTCAATTACGAAGCTCAACTCATAGGGCTCATGGGTAGGGCCACTGAAAAAAAATCGGTATCCATAATATGAAGCTAAATATTGTTTTCGCAAGCATGCGTTATTGTCATTAAAGAACCCAGACTACGGTGGGAATTCCAACAGGAGGGAAAAAAAAGCAATGTAAGGCACCCTCGAAATGCGCGAATGAACGAGGGCGTCCCGGGCTCGCTGCCCTACCGCGGTCGGGAAACGATCTGGAGCGGTCTATATACGTATAGGGGGGGGGGGGGGGTTAATGTAACCAAATAGAACCCAAAAATACAATTACATGAACGCGATATCGAAGTTTGTGAATCTTGCTATCTCCCAAGAGCAATGGTTACTATGTGCTCAGGGTGGTGGTGTAAGTACCCAGTGTGCGTCCATTCATATAAATTCTTAAGCTCAGGGAATCATATCCGTATGCAACAATGCTACTGCATAGGTTTCGCGGCCGTGCTGTACCTATCTACGTGATATATTTTGAAGTTATTTTGCACCGTACGTAGTCAACCTTGCTAATCGGAGGTGCACGGAGGCAGGACAACAAAGTAAACCCGAAAAAAATGCAGTTTTAAAGACACAAGTTTTTCAAGTCTAGAAATGTGCGAGCTCACCGATGCGTCATCGGCTCTCGCTGCGTGCCGTTTCCAGCACGGTCTCCGACGGTTTGGCTCAGCACGGCATGCCGGGAGCTTCTCCACGAACTGAATTCAATTCACGACCAGAAAAAAAAAGGGCTTTGGAGAGCTCTACCAAACAATTCTGCTGCTTAATCGGTGCCTTGCGGCTCAAAGTACTCCTGCGGTCTGCTTGAGGCACCGACGCTGACATTCACCGCTGTCACAAAAAGTATTGACTCTTGAGTCTACTTATTACCATGTGTAGCGACAATTCATTGAATGGGTGGCTGATGGTTGCTGTAGGGGGCCTAAATAATTCTGGAGGGTCGAATCTTGTCCAATGTACCGGAGACACACACAGATGCAGAGGAGATACGGAGCAATCAACAGTTCATCTGAGTTGCAAATAAATTAACAGATGATGTGAAAGTTACGTAACTATATCGAGCTAAACGAGCAGGGCATTGGTCGATCTGGCATCGTCGTCCAAGTTTT
Source organism: Petromyzon marinus (assembly GCF_048934315.1). Taxonomy (NCBI): domain Eukaryota; kingdom Metazoa; phylum Chordata; class Hyperoartia; order Petromyzontiformes; family Petromyzontidae; genus Petromyzon; species Petromyzon marinus. Next base: position 12,670,428 of record NC_133705.1, read on the forward strand.
GCCAAATACGAAAATAATGAATCGCAAATGACACAATTGACACAATTGCAAATTATGTGAAGTATAATACCGTCATTGTTTCCACTGCGCCAAATAATGGCGCAAATTCCAAATGTACTAATTTATTACGATTGTTAAGTATCACTACATATATTCTGTACATCCTCGTCTTGTTTCTTTCGGTAAAGTCACGTAGAATGGAGATAAAATAATAAAAATAATAATAACAGAATAACATTCTCATGACGTTTCGGCCACAACACAAGTAGCCTTGTTATTATTTTATCTCCATGCTACGTGACTTTACCGAAAGAACCCAGAAGATGAATCCCTGCAGTCACGAAAGCTTTGAATCGAAATTCTGTACATCCGTTGCAGTTACCGTTAGGATGAGGGCTTTTGGTGTGAGAATGTTCTCGCAAAGTTTTGGCACAAGTGTACAGACCTCTGGGAGGTCACGTGCATTCTGCGGCGTGTGCAATATCAGGAGCACACACAGCTATTTGACAGGGCACCCTAATGCAAGCTAAGCCTGCTTTGCAAAGCTTAGCTTGTTCGTTTGAGTTAAGTGGGCATCTAAGATTTGCAGCAATAGTGCTGCAAAACAAAACATAATCTTCCTTCTATCCATTTTTTTTCAGGGAGAAGATAAGTTTAGGTGGCAAATTAATTCGAAAAATCTACATTTGTTTCCATAGAAAAGGGTTCGAATTCGGGACAGGATCTCAAATATGTCATATTGGCTCCCTTAAATTTACACAGCCAGTACGTACACGGAGAGGCTGTGCGTGCAGTGACATGATTTCACACACACACACAACTGCACCTTCTGGAAACCTTGCTGTTAGATTGGTGTGAGAACAAGTCCAGTGCAACATTGTTCGATCCTGCACGATACGACATTTTGAATGCCCATAACTGCCGTTGCAGATTATCCATGGCGTACATGAAGACAAATGTCACCTAATATACGGGTGAATGTTAAGAGGAGGAATATTTGTGGCGATTCGGGTGGCAGCTCCACCTCTTCGGAAAACTCACATGGCGTTGCTTCACTTCACCACAGAGAATACGTCCCACTGCAGGTGATTGAACCATAACAATGTCACATAGTGGGGGAGGGGGGGGGGTCTACGCTTGAGAATAATCTCAGAGACTCTGAACGATTACAGAGCATTTGATAATATTTGCAACGCTGACCTGTTTTTTGCAACACACATTGCCGATTGCGGAGACTGTGTGAGAGCGATTGATAACCATCACATCGTCATGGTCAATAATTTGGGCATACAATTGTACACAGTACTCTAACTCTTCTGGGGGTTAAAGCATCAACACAATGCCACCGTGTATTGACAACACAATTCCACACCTGTTGTTCCACTGCTGAACACTTCAACATCAAATGATAAATATTGGGGTTGAGTGTAACGCTACATTTGATCTTTCCTGATAACAAATGAAGGGCAAAACAATTCTGGGTCTCGGGTCAACTTCATGAAAATAAATGGCAAGCACGGACACCGATGTATTGTTCATTATTGGCATCGTGCTCAACACTTTATCTCGCCAATGCAACATTTGTTCCGTAGACCTGAGACAATTATCAACGTGGGGGTGAACGAGCGAGAAGGTGGTGAGTGCAGCATCATATCGACTGGATTGACTCAATTATCGAGAGACCGCAGAACAAAATGGTTCAATTAATATTCAAACCACAAGGTTTCGCGCTTATTTTTTTTTTTAGCTCCGTTGCTACTTAAGAAACAGGAGACAACGTCTGAAGAAACCACATTAAGCCAATGTTGTGTTATTGCATTGGCGGTGGTGTGCCAAGCACGTGTTAGCAAAGACTCAACGCGCTCGTCAATCGGATGTATTTCTTTTTTACTTGAAACATTGGCCGTTCTATAATTTTGTCGTTTTGAGGACAGTTTTGTTTTGGTTTGATTGTTTTGTTATTTAAGTCAATGACTGTTGCAATGTGTACATTGTTCGTGAGAATGTACAAATATGTTAATACGCGTGGTATTGTGAAGAGGTGTACTATAATCATGTAACAAGTAAAATGGTCAAAACGTACATAATACAATTAGGATATTTATACTCTCTTGGTCGAGAAATGGACTTGGTGGGAAATGCATCCAAATAGTATGGTGTGTTTTTGCAGGACATTTTTGCAGGTCACTTTGGACACCACCAACGTTTCCACACATGAGCAAAGCATTGGCAAAAGGTGAACCTGCAAGACTTGCAACTTGGATGTTTGTCGCGCGCTACAATACACCGTGTGGCGGGGATGTGATTCTGTTTAACGCACGTTCGACATTAGCACCGCAGACAGATATCTCTTTCAGGAAAAAACAAACAAACATAAAGATGCCTTGTTGAGCTCCCACTTAATTTGGGTGCAAATTGTTGCATGCAAGCTCAATATATATGTATACAAATAAAAACAAATTCTACAAAATTTAAAGATGCCTTGTTTTCGTCCTATAAACGTCAACATTTCTTTAAGTTTCAAACTGAAATGGTGAGATCAATGCTGGTCAGATCAAAAAACAAAAATCCATACTGACGATGTTGTGTACGGCTCGCCAACTCAGTTGCCATGACCGGGGGATTCAGGTGTCCATTCCACCCAGCTTACTGTCGTGCTGATAGCGACGTATTAAAAAATGATGAGACCAAGTGGGTGGGTGGCAATACATTCACTAATTACAGACGGTAACGGGGAGGGACATCGGCCATCACTCTCCCTCCGGGGCGTGTCATCCTGCCCGACACTTTCATTTTTCTCGCTTAATTCAATAACACCCCAGTGTTATTAAGTATGGCAGAATGATATCCCACTGTGAAAGCGGAAATTAATGCGATTTGAGCATAATAAACAGTTTCCGTGAATTTTCCACCCGCCGAGCTATTTCCCAAAAAAATATAAAAGCCACGCTCTCCTCCGTTCGGTTTAAATGTTTTAAGTTGAAATGCACTCTGGGCTGTGACTGCAATTAACGAGGAAATAAATACGTAAATAAACAAACCTTATTTCTAAATAATGATGGCGCTGCCAGTGCGTTGCTACTGTAAATGCACGCGTTGAGCAATGGTTATTATCTCGATTTCCTTTCATTTGGCTTTATTTGCTGGTTTGAGGAAGAATGCAAATGTTAATAATTTATAAAATTGAATGACAATGGCAGTTTCAATGAAATGTAGATGCCCGGGCATTGCATTTTTTTTTAATACTGTGATGTGTATAGACAACTTACCTCTTTCCCCCCCCAGCGAATTTGATTGTGCAAAAATGCATGACATTCAAACATTTTCGGTAAATAGTGTAGATTTATTCATACACAACTTTTCTCGTGTATCTGCTATGCATACGAGCTGATGTCAATGCGAGTGTTTTAAGGAATTACGTCACCAAAAAACGTAATATACATACATCAAATCCACCAATTTAATATGGAAAATATTATTTAAATTTACGTGCGAAATATTATTGGGTGCCACGGTCGTGAGATGTTAACTACCTCGCCTGGTATTCAGAAGGTTGTGGGTTCGATCCCGACCCTGACGCCTGCTGTATATTTTAAGTTTGCATGTTCTTTCCGTGATCATGTGGATTTTTCTCCGGGTACTCCGGGTCATCCCTCCACATTTAGAAACATGCGTTCACAGTATTTGGCTGCTAAAAATTTCGCTGGGCTATCATTTGTGCCCAAGTTTTCTTCCGATAAATAGCTGCATTGCACAGTGCGCCTTACGTGGTAAATGCAAAAAAATTAGTTTAATACTTTACGAATGTGTTTATAATGGTAACAAGGCCTTGCGGGAGCATGTTCGCCTATTTCTGCAGAGCCTCACGGTTCTAATCAAAGTGGCCAACCTAATTAATACTCTGGGTGTATTAACCATCTGTTTCACAGTGGCCTTAAACGATTAGTGAGGACATTTTCAAGAGTAGGCCATTGTCTGCTGGCGGCATCGTCGACATTTTCTACATTTAGAAGAAAAAAAAATCAAGATTAGAAAAAAAAGTATCCACAAACTGCTCAATTGGAATATGCATAGCAATGATCACCCCCCCCCACACACTGTGAAAACTTGGTAGGACCCTCGTGAGGAAGAGTCATGCGACTCACTGAGGCTTTCCTGGGAAAAGAAGCGTGACATTGGACTTGCAATACGAAGGTTTGCGGGTCGATCTCTTGGCACGTAATTTAAAACAATGGGAATTTGTTTCAACACACACACACACACACCTCCAGTATACATGGGTATACCGCAGGTGATCAGCAGTAGGTCGTGCATGTATGGATAAGTCAAATGTGGGTACTTCCACCTATTCAAATGGCTTCTTGCTAGCTTTGAGGAGTAGGCCAAAATGCCCTCTAAATTGTCTCTCTAGAGCTCCCCCTTAGTGGAGGCCCTTCCACCAGGAGTGGGGAATCTGAAGTGTGTCGCAGAAACCCACTGAAGTGGGAACCCTCGGGGACATTTGAAGGATTTTACCGAACCTGCTTTGCATGGTGAAGTGTTGCATGAAACAACTCAACGGGAAATTTAAATAAAGCACTAAAGAGTCCCATTGAGCTCCCTTGAGTAGAAAACAACGCTGGTAGATTTGCTTTAGACCAGAGCGCGTTGAGGCATGCGGAACACAAATGAAGAAGAGTCCGTTTAAACACGCCGTGCACATGAAGCCAAAGTGAGTGTTTGCTGCAATGATGATTGAGGTGGTGCTCAACTTCAGTTTGATCCAGTGGTGGAAATTATACATTCCTATGGATGGGGGCGAGTCCATCCGAAGGACAATCGCTGTTGACTTACCCACGAAGTGGTAACTATTTTATCGACATCGGAGAGATGATGGGCCAAGTCAAACACCAACCAGGATTTTAACTCGCAACTCTCATTTTGAGTCAATCGCCCTTCCGCTGAGCCACATGGTTCGTTGATACACATAAAGGGGAATCCAAGCATAAAATAGAAAACAATTATTCCAAGTGTGTTAAACCTTTCACGATGTTAAAATAATTGGAAATAAGATATTCGAGAAAAGTTATTTCAAAGAGTGACGAAGAGTTATTGCAGTACTTACGTATTAAATATTAAACACCCTGTGTTATTATTGCTACATTATGAAACATTCCGCAGGAGTAAATAAGCAAGTATGCTTGCGTTTTAATATTAACTTCTTAACATGTTGTCGTATACATTACATTACCGTGTGACTTGTGTGCAACTGTTATTCCTCGTGTTTTGGTTTTACTGCAGGACGTTTCATTATTTCTGTAACTATCATAGAGGAAAGGCAAAGTTGTTTAAGTAAAAAATAAAATTCTGTCTAACACATTAGAGCTTTTGGCCACAGCACTTACAATGCACGTGATCTCAGCAGATTTCGCTTAGCTAAGCAGGTCTGAGCCTGCACTGTGCTTGGATTGGTAAACAGCATGCATAACAGGTGTTACAGACTGTGGCTATATTATTTTGGGCTGCAGAGGGCAGTGTGGTAAAATACATTGCTGTGTACTTCTATGCTGGCACATACGAAACGAAACTCTTCTTTATTGTACTACGTAAGGCCCACTGAGCTACAGTGAGGGAAAAAAGTATTTGATCCCCTGCTGATTTTGAACGTTTGCCCACTGACAAAGAAATTATCAGTCTATAATTTTAATGGTAGGTTTATTTGAACAGTGAGAGACGGAATAACAACAACAAAAATCCAGAAAAACGCATGTCAAAAATTTTATAAATTGATTTGCATTTTAATGAGGGAAATAAGTATCTGACCCCTCTGTAAAACATGACTTAGTACTTGGTGGCAAAACCCTTGTTGGCAATCACAGAGGACAGACGTTTCTTGTAGTTGGCCACCAGGTTTGCACACATCTCAGGAGGGATTTTGTCCCACTCCTCTTTGCAGATCTTCTCCAAGTCATTAAGGTTTCGAGGCTGACGTTTGGCAACTCGAACCTTCAGCTCCCTCCACAGATTTTCTATGGGATTCAGGTCTGGAGACTGGCTAGGCCACTCCAGGACCTTAATGTGCTTCTTCTTGAGCCACTCCTTTGTTGCCTTGGCCGTGTGTTTTTGGTCATTGTCATGCTGGAATGCCCATCCACGACCCATTTTCAATGCCCTGGCTGAGGGAAGAAGGTTCTCACCCAAGATTTTACGGTACATGGCCCCGTCCATCGTCCCTTTGATGTGGTGAAGTTGTCCTGTCCCCTTAGCAGAAAAACACCCCCAAAGCATAATGTTTCCACCTCCATGTTTGACGGTGGGGATGGTGTTCTTGGGCTCATAGGCAGCATTCCTCCTCCTCCTCCAAACACGGCGAGTTGAGTTGATGCCAAAGAGCTCCATTTTGGTCTCATCTGACCACAACACTTTCACCCAGTTGTCCTCTGAATCATTCAGATGTTCATTAGCAAACTTCAGACGGGCATGTATATGTGCTTTCTTGAGCAGTGGGACCTTGCGGGCGCTGCAGGATTTCAGTCCTTCACGGCGTAGTGTGTTACGAATTGTTTTCTTGGTGACTATGGTCCCAGCTGCCTTGAGATCATTGACAAGATCCTCCCGTGTAGTTCTGGGCTGATTCCTCACTGTTCTCATGATCATTGCAACTGCACGAGGTGAGATCTTGCATGGAGCCCCAGGCCGAGGGTGATTGACAGTTCTTTTGCGTTTCTTCCATTTGCGAATAACCGCACCAACTGTTGTCACCTTCTCACCAAGCTGCTTGGCAATGGTCTTGTAGCCCATTCCAGCCTTGTGCAGGTCTACAATCTTGTCCCTGACATCCTTGGAGAGCTCTTTGGTCTTGGCCATGGTGGAGAGTTTGGAATCTGATTGATTGATTGCTTCTGTGGACAGGTGTCTTTTATACAGGTGACAAGCTGAGATTAGGGGCACTCCCTTTAAGAGTGTGCTCCTAATCTCAGCTCGTTACCTGTATAAAAGACACCTGAGAGCCAGAAATCTTTCTGATTGAGAGGGGGTCAAATACCTATTTCGCTCATTAAAATGCAAATCAATTTATACCATTTGTGACATGCGTTTTTCTAGATTTTTGTTGTTGTAATTCTGTCTCTCACTGTTCAAATAAACCTACCATTAAAATTATAGACTGATCATTTCTTTGTCAGTGGGCAAACGTACAAAATCAGCAGGGGATCATATACTTTTTTCCCTCACTGTATATAGCTCTTGTTCAGAAGTGACCTGGCCACAAATGATAGCTGAACGAAGTGTTGAAGCGTGGGCAGACAAATTACTCTAAAGGCACGTTTCTTATCGTGGAGGTAAAAACCAGACGACCCGGAAAACAATCCACGCGACCACGGGAGAAAAGGAAAAAAACATGCTGACTACAAATATACAGCAGGCGTCAGGGTCAGGATCGAACCCACGTCCTCCTGTATACCATGCGAGTAAGTTAACATCTCCTAGCCACCGTCACGTAAATGCTCCCCGCCATTGCCAATCTGCACGGACCCACATGCTAAAGTATGGCAAAAAAACAAACTCTGTGAGCCATTCTGCATGGGGAGGCCCTTATCTAGCTGGGCTCTACGTGTGTACACATTTCTATTTTCGGTCGTACCACAGTAATCGTCCATTTGCCGCTATCAGCGGATGACGTATATATGTTAAACTTATTTCACACCCTACATAGCCAAGCGTGCTAATCGGAGGTGCTTTTCGTGATGCGTGAATAGTGCGTAGCCCCCACTCCCCCCCCCACCCCATTTGCCTCGTTTAAGCGTGCACTGTTGCGCGCACCGATATTCACTCAACGCCCATGGCTTCGCGACTTGCAGATGGCAGTGAGGCGGCGCTCGTCAAGCTGTTAGTTCTCGCTGTTCAACGTTTTTTTCGTCCACTGATTTAATTTTGTTTTGTCACAGGTCAGGTCACATTGCCATGAAGCACAAACACAGAGATTTTGAAAAGAGGGATTTTGTTTGCTTACTTTATGTAAAACAAACACACGTGCAATATGCGTATAGTTTAGTAATGTGTATTTGCTTTTTGTAAACAGACGTATATTGATCTCTCCAGGACTCTCCAAACGCTGTAATGCGCTCCCTGCCATATAAGTATTTGACATTGTTAAAGATGCATGCTTGTTAGAATTGAATATGTTTGCGTTTTGTGTGCAACTTCACACCCCTCCTTGCAAATGTGATGTTTAATCTCAAGGGATTTTCCAGGTCAAAGATATGTATATATTAATACAGATATAAAGTACTGTATGAATAGAATTATAGCTAATGGCATCACCATATCTTTACGGTACATATCTTTATTGTGGTAAAACCCACAATAGTAAAATTTTACCCAATCATAGCTCGTAAACACATTTACCTTTATTCCAAAACAAGTCACGGAACTTTCTATTCCTACACGACATTTAAAGATATCTCCCAGTTTTAGTCTAACCCTACGTGTGTTTGTGGGTTCTTTTTTTTGACTGTTGCAAATGTTGACAATGTTATTCGTCACTAACTTGTTTTTTAGAAGCATCCTTAGCTAGGCACAATCCCTTTGTGGGGAGATGGGTAATTTGTGAGAGTGGTCAGCTGGGTGGCATGAGTATGACAGTTGAGACCAGCGTTGTCTGGGGCTGCTGTGTAAAGAGCTATGTTGTGTCTATGTCGATTGCTGGTTACGTGACAACAGCTGGCGGGAGGGGAAGATGGGAGGTCACGGGTCATTGTTAAGTCGTCTTTTACAAAAGCACCTAGTGTGCTTAAATTCATTTTCAAATTAACACTATCCTCATTGCAGTGCCGGATAAAGCTAGTGCTGTGCCTCTAGCATATGTTATAAAGGGGCCCTAAATACAAAAAAACACACGTAAATATATGAAAACACAATTTTTTACTTGTTTTGTGAAGTAATTGTATTTTTCAATTTGCTAAACAGCCAGATAATAAGACAAATTGCTAACATTAAACACGCAGTCGTTCATAAAAGTTGAAGGCAGTATAGGACTATAGTAATAGTGCAAGTGCAGAATCACTGAACCGGAATTGATAGCTTGAAAACATTTAGCGCGGGGCCCTTGAAAGTGCGGGGCCCGTAGCATTTGCTACTTTTGCTACTAGGATAATCCGGCACCGCCTCATTGATGTGTTGGGGTTCTATTGCCAGAACATATTATCGGTGACAGTTATTTGCCTTACCTGTTAAATTTATCGCAAATAAAAATAAAACGAATAATAGACATTCAGTCAGTCGATCGGCAGGTCGTGTCCGTGGCTGCGTTCAGTGGTAGATAAACCCACTTTTCAAAAACGCCTCGCCAGCGGGGAAGAGTAGGCCAAATATGCCGCGCCTTTAAACTGTTATTGAGACTAACGATGGAGTCGCAGCCAGAGGACAGACTATGCCGCGAGATGAAGCAATGGTGAGCAAACTTCCACAGGGCTAGGTTCTAAAATGAAAATGTTCAACATTTATGCCACCTAATTATTGCAAAATGTGTATTTTCTTTTATATTTGTCTTGTTATGAGCATACGTGTGCCAACTGCTCTCTAGACATGTTAGAAATTGGCATGAGTCACTCACTGGGTTAACTATGATCTTCTCCACAATATACATTTCATAAAGCACAGTTTTATGATTACAGTACATGCAAGCTATTATTTACAATTGTACGGTTTCAATCTGTTTTGCACTATAAATAACCTCATACAAATCCTTTGTCAACATAAAATGTTAATTCACTACAGGTCTTACGTGTTGTGAAATTGTTATGCATAATTGCAGATCCAATAAGAATTTCAGACAAGCAAGCATTGAGGAGAGGTTTTTTATATATATATAAGTAGAGAGAATTAACTTGTATGCATGCACGTTTTCTGACAGAAAATCCAATATAACATGCCAGCATTACTTTAGACACTATCACAACTCATTTCAAGTCATTTAATTATTTTTGTCAGCATGAAGCATTGCTACCTGCAGGTTTCCCTTCAATGAGTTACAGAGGTGGAAAGAATTGAGAATATGATTTGAACTCTAAAGGGGTCCACGGGAAACCTTTCCACCATACGTCATTTGGGAAAGCAGTTGGAGATTGTGGCTTTTACAATATCACTGCTGAAGCCAAGTCAAAGTGTCTCCGAGTTTAAATGAGTTTTTGACAGTCATTGGCAACCATTAGTCATTGCTGGAAATATTTTACTTCGGTAGTGGGGACCATTCTCCATAACCATTGACTTCCTACAAAGCAATGAGGCTCAGTCAACCTTCAATGCAAATTTAAACTTGTTACCATCTGATTTTAAATTGAGCCTTCCGCCAGAGTGCTACCTGGCCAGATATAATTTGCAAAACTTTGATATTTATAAGTGGCAGTGTTTGGTTTCGTTTTGGTTTTGTTGGAATGACAAAAATCATCATGCCACCTTATTTTGGCAGGACGATGGCGTATTTTTTTGCGTGATGTCAGCTTCAATCAATTTTTTTTGACATGCTTCATCCGGTGCTGCTGCAATTCTATGAAGTTGGTAGAGGCTGGTATGGAGCTCGCAGAGCTAGCGGGGAACCACACCATTACTTTTAGTCGTCAGAGGAATTGGCAAGGCACTTAACTTACAACCCTTCTGAAAATGTTGAGACTTTGCAGAGGCTTTGGGAAACAAAGGCTGTAATAATCATGTCTAACGGGATGTTTAAACAAATGTTTTGAATCAAAACTTTTTTTAAGGCTGAGGTAATACAAGTATATTTATAATAATGTCCATCCCTTTGCCAATCCACGACTGGATAAAGGCCTCTCGGTGCCGTGCCTGTCATGGGGGTTGTTAACCATACGGGTTCGTGCAGACATTATTGTTATATTTTATTTAAAAAAAACACGACATAGCATGCATGCAAAATACTGGAGTCACTTCTGTCTCTGTAAGAGGCGTTGTACCATGGACGCTGAGGCTATACATTACCATGATGCGCACACGTGGTTTGTGATGATACACCACAGGAATGCGAGAGAATGAGGCTGACCGGAGGCTTCATGATGATGAATAGGCGAGAGATAAAAGCCAAAGGCACACACACATCCTCATCATTCCCAAACAGGGTACAGGCACGGAAACGTGCGGGATGAAGAAACGTGTACGTACCGCCTTGACTTTAGGAACTTCTTTCGTGTGCATTTTCAACCTCATATAACCTTACTCAATTGAAGAGGCTTGTCAACATGCATCTATTTTACTTACTAGAGCTCTCTTTGTTGCTCGCTGCTGTGTGCTACAGGCCTCGGGCATCTGCTTTAGCAAATGCAATATGAAGCACAATACTCCGCGCATGAAGAGATGTCAAAACGTTCTGAGATAAAGACGCAGGCTCACATTTAACGTGCTACTTTTTTTAAATATATCAGTTGTGTAACCAGTCCCACATATTCCACACACAATTTTCATAAAATGTTGTATGAACAGTGGATTATTGCCTCTTTTGTTCGGTATGTAAATGGGATCAACATGAGTGGCTGAATTGAAAATCAAATAAAGTGTTTGCAGAAATGTATTTCTTCAGTATCTTCAAAGAGATTCGTACATTTATAAAGGCAGCCTGTGTGGAATTTTACGATTCACTTCTCTGCGCCAACTGGATACGAACCACAATTTCCCATTACAAGTAATTCTGCACGACACGTAGCATCACCAATGTACACAACATTTGCGCGGGGATTTGTGTTACGTATTATTAGTAAAGCAGAAAATTACCTGGCATCCGCTAAGGCAGGGAAAGTGCTGCATGTGTTCCTGCATGCACGATTGGATATAATTAGACAGACTTCGCTTGGGAGCAGTATCTACCATAAGCCACCTAATCTGCCATGCGCAAGGTGTAGTTCACCCATCACAAGTCACGTTTTTTTCCTGTTAATCTCCAACTTCACATCATTTATTCATAGAGTAGCCAGACAATTAAGGCGATATCCCAGGATCATCTGAATATTTTGGTATTTATTTGCTCAGGAGGGAACATTACGGGCAATAAACATTTCGGCACCACGTGACGGCAGCGCTAACGGTTTTAATTATGAGCTTGACGATGGTCTAAACGCAGTGCGATAATAACTTTAAACAGTGCAGTTTTTTTGCGTGTCAATGATCCCGTGTTGAACCTGTCAAAATTAGAGACAAAAATGCAGTCAACTATCTATTCTCCAGGTTAATGGGTGGCCTAAAAAAAACTACGGATAGTGATTTTTTTTTAACCAAAGACTCATGAATATTATAACTTATATATGTAGAAGTAAAATTGGAGTTAAGGCGTAGAATATCTCTTAAAGTAATTGTTTACATGCTGACATGCGTGCACGTGGCCACTGCATCACTGACCCTTGATGAGCGAGGAGCACTTTAATGCCACGACCCCTCGAATCAGTCCATTGATAAACGAAGAGTTCACAACATTGTTTATACTTTGGGTGAAGTACATACGGATCAAATGGCTGGCAAAGCGGTCAGAGTGCTTAACCCACAATCGGAATACTTAGCTATCGTCCTCATGGAGGGTGATGAAATTAATACTGCTTTTCTCTAAAGCCAACAGTGAATGTCTCTGACTCCGGTCATCCTCGCAAGCAGCTTGTGGCTAACCATCGAACAAAAATGTCTCACTGCATCGCGCGCTTTCAGATGAACTTCTGCGGCCGTCTGGAACGTTCTTCCTTCCTATGTTAGGAAGCCACTGCAACTTTGCATTTTTAAATCTAGATTGAACTTATTTTTGCGTTTAGTTTGTTGGCCTCCGATGAGCACGGTTGACTATGAGCGATGCGAAAGAAGTTCAACATACGTACATACAAAAGGCTGCACTCAATCTAACAGAGATGTGCATTGCTCTCATGGTTAAACGTGAACTGACCAGCATGTCGAGTGGCCACACAATCACCATGACCAACCAGACCTCGGGAGGCCTTTCTTACAACTGTGGATTGCGAAAAGCTATGTACTTTATTATAATTAATTACATCACATGTAAAAGAAAACCATATTAAACATCAGCGCTATGTTAGGTTTTATAGGCAAAAATATATATAAATATAAGGCACGTTTAATACCTACACACACTCTGTGTGTGCAGCGCGTATATCTAACATGTATCAACAGACAAACTCTCTTGTGGTGACCTCCCACGTCCCGTGCCCTCTAAAGTAGAGAGAAATGTGTTTCGGCGCAGCTTGGGAAGAAGGAATGCTGGCCCTCGAGAATTAGGCGGTGGTCAGCTGCAGTGCTTTAGGAATTTAGCGATATAATTTTGGCCAATGAATGAAGGATACTGTGTGTCTGTCATCTCAGACACATTTCCTGGAATATTCTCATTCATCTTAGGTTGCTTAAATGGTGCCCTCAACGTCTACCGCATTGCTATTATTAGCGGCAATACGAAATGTAATGTTTACCTTGGGATGCGAAATGTAGCATCCTCGTATATATCTGCTGAGGTCGCGTAGGTGAAAGGTATTGTGGATATCTTTTGCTTTTCGTTTCAAATCACGGGAAACCTTCACGCACATTTCCATGCACGTCGTGCAACCTTTGGGGAATGCATACAGTACCCCCCCCACCTCCATTCCGTTATTTATAGTGCATTGCTTATTTGTTATTTATGATGTAATTTAGCACCTACAGGATAATGATTGTGACATAGGTTAAAGCTACACTTGAGGTCATGTGCCTTTGACTTAGTCTTATTTTTTAAATCCACCATCACAGCGTTGGGGGGGGGGGGGGTGGGGGGGACGCGTTATTTGACGTGAACACATTTTTCAATATGTTCTTGCGAACAGAACGAGTTTTAGTTTCCCCTCACAACTTAATTGAACCCGGTGCACGGTAGACAGTAGGACAGAGGCCATGATTGACGCTTGTGCCACGTTCACAGGAGGAATGCCGTACACACGATCCTTGATCACAGCAGAGGTGGTACGGGCAAAGGCGCAGCCCTGCAGTGGCTTTCTTCACGGCACTGCTGCCGGACAGGGTATTTGGTCTACTCTTCCAGGCTAGCCATACGTCTTCGAAGAGATGACAGTTGCCACATTGCACCCCATCACACGCAACCTGCAGTGTTGGAATGGCTGCAGTGTGTCCATTTATATTGCTCGGTGGACAGAGGTGGAGGGATTTTAATGCAGTGCTGGGAGATCGAACCGGTCATCTCTGGATTGCAAGCCCAGTGTGCAGACCATTAGAGCAAGGCAGCTCCCTCATGATAGTTGAGAGTGAACAAAAGCATTGTTTCAGACCAAGCCATGATAATTATTGGTCAAGAGCATTTCCCTAATGCCAAAATTTAGGTTTTTCCTTAGGTGCTTGTGTTCTACGCAGTCCCGTCATACATTTGTGAGTGAAAACGACTCAAACAATTTAGAAATCGGATTATTATTTTCTATTACATGATAATCTCACATGCGGTATTGAAATTGCATCAATTAAGGCTATATTCCTTATCATAGCTTGCAGCATACATGAGGCGCATAAAGATGTACACATGTATATTCTGCAAGTTTACAATGGGAATATTTAGAAAGCAAGCAATCTGTCAGCATAAGGCGTCGTGCGCTTTTGTTATAGCCATACACCTAAATGAAGCCGTAGATCTGTGCAGTTACAAAATATCCTATTATTTTCAGGTTACTCAATGACGCCTCATAGCTGAAATTGAAAAGAGATAAAGACACTATTCTGTCTGAATAATAAATAATATTCCATTGAAATTATAATACGGATTGGATATATTTCTTAATAAAATCCAGGCAGACTTTCACATCTGATATATTTTAAAGGTCAGATTGAACACCATAACCCACCACGAGTGGTTCCTAAATTCTGTTCCTGTGAAAATCCCCAAATTAAAATCTAAAACATGTCATATATATATAAAAACGTGAAGGTCTCTCCACACCGTGAAAGTCATGAGGGTTTGTTTGACCATACTTCCCTCTGTTTGTCATCGAGGGGCTGTTGTGAAGGGGGAAGTGGCAGCTCAGCACCGGTTCAGCTGACGTTCCCCACCAACGTGAATCGTGGCCCAGAATCAAACCTCAGGTCACGAGATTTAAACATCACGAGATTGAAATCTCACGAAATGTTAACCTCACGAGATTTAAACCTCGCGAGATTTAAACCTCGGGTCACGAGATTTGAACCTCACGAGATTTAAACCTCACGAGATTTAAACTCTTCTTTGGTTCTTTCGGTAAAGTCACGTAGAATGAGAATAAAATAATAAATTGATAAAATAAAATAACGCAATAATATTCTCACGACGTTTTGGCCACAACACAAGCGGCCTTCATCAGGTGAAGGGACGAGACTGTCTGGAGGACAGCGCTGGAGTGAAAAAGCCGCGCTCAGATCATGACCTTTAAGCTGTGTGAGAAGAAACAAAGCGCCTTGACAAGGGGTGCCTTTACCTTTAACATAGCCATTTCTGTGACCAGTCACAAGCTAATCACTCAGCCATTTCAATGCTAAATTCTATGCTAATTCCTTTGTCAAGGCGCTTTGTTTCTTCCCACACAGCTTAAAGGTCGCGATCTGAGCGTGGCTTTTTCACTCCAGCGCTGTCCTCCAGACAGTCTCGTCCCTTCACCTGATGAAGGCCGCTTGTGTTGTGGCCGAAACGTCGTGAGAATATTATTGTGTTATTTTATTTTATCAATTTATTATTTTATTCTCATTCTACGTGACTTTACCAAAAGAACCAAAGAGGATGAATCCTTGCAGTCACGAAAGCTTTAAATCGAGATTTAAACTCACGAGATTTAAACATCAGGTCACGAGATTTAAACCTCAGGTCACGAGATTTAAACTTTGTACGTCGGATCACGATATGTAATCTAGATTTAAACCTCACGAGATTTAAACCTCACGAGATTTAAACCTCACGAGCTTTAAAACTCACGATATTTAAACCTCACGAGATTTAAATCTCAGGTCACGAGATTTAAACTTCGAACCTCACGAGATGTAATCGAGATTTTAAACCTCACGAGATTAAAAACCTCGCGAGATTTAAACTTCCCGAGATTAAACCTCACGAAGTTTAAACCTTGCGAGCTTTAAACCTCAGGTCACGAGATTAAAATTAGATGATCTGAACCACTGCACCTTCTGATCATTCAAATGGCCCCTGACAATTTACCGTTGGTTTCACTTCTGATTTTTTTTTCTCTCGTGGCAGCAGGCAGTGAGTGTAATGTGGATTGAATATGCAAATTGAATGTGTCTGCCATTGTGGGGGGGGAGGGGAGATAAATAATTTGATTTGAATCAAGTCTTAGATTAATATAAAACGAAACACCCACTTTGTACATTACATCAAAAATTTCCATTATATATATAAAAAAAAACTGCTCTGAAGTCTTATATCATTTGCCTTAACGTGCCAATTACGCTGGTGTGAAACATATTGAGCTCTATTCAAATGAAACTCGTGTGCAACTTTGTTTAATTGTGTGGCAAAAGCAAAAGCGTCTTCATGCTCAAACTTTACGTGCAAAAGTCACGGGCGAAGGGGGAGCTCCTTGCAATTACTTGCCCACACCACTGCTGAAAGAAATGGTTTTCACTAGAGGGAGCTCTAGAGAATCATCTCTAGTTGTCATTTGGCCTAATCTTCCACGCTGACCAGGCATGTTGGAACAGGTGCTCGCATTTTACCCCACTGCACGCGACATGGCAATCGACGAGCTATGGTGTATTCATTAACACTTGCCAGGTGAGCAGAGACACGCGGAATTTTAAGAAACTTCCCCAATTGTCACAGCTGCCGTACGCAGATATCATATTTGTCTGGAGACCTCCAGACTGCAGGTCCAAGGTGCTTATCCATTTCACCGCTCCCGCATTCAATTCAATTCAGGGGTTGGAAATCTATGCATCGGATGAATATGGTTGACTTCTCACAAAATTGTGGATCATATTTTCAGCCCTGGAGGGATTGTGGGCCGAGTTGACCTCTGACTAAAGGTTTTCGCCGAAATCTCAAATTCGTGAGCTTTGAGTGCTCTGCCACTGTGCCGCTCACAAGCACCAACCGTTCTCAATCCACTGCTATGTTTGCGCTCTTCCACACGAATGCTGTCTCTCACAATAGGTGTCTGAAATATTAACGGATAATGAAAGTGCATGCTTAATTTACGGTATTTATTTGTCCTGTCATATTTCAGTTTTCGTTATTCGCATCATGTCACGGCACCAAGTGATGTCTACATAGTACTCTGCAGCTAACGGTTTTTCATCGCCCTGTGGTAGAGAAGGGCCTGGAAGAGGACGATACAGAAGTATCGATTTAAAGCTGAAGTGACTGCAAGGATTCATCTTCTTTGGTTCTTTCGGTAAAGTCACGTAGAATGAGAATAAAATAATAAAATAAAACAACAAAATTCTCACGACGTTTCGGCAAACAGCACAAGTAGCCGTCCTCAGGTGAAGAAACAGGACTGTCCAGAAGACAGAAGACAGTCCTGTATCTTCACCTGAGGACGGCTACTTGTGTTGTGGCCGAAGCGTCGTGAGAATTACATTGTTTTATTTTATTATTTTATTCTCATTCTACGTGACTTTACCATATGAACCAAAGAAGATACAGAAGTACTTCTGAAGTCGCTTCATTCGAACACTTTATCCATTACTGCAGGCACACCTTTTCACGCCTTGTAAAGATTGTTCATCACATGCCAATGTCGAAGTCTCAACGATCAAATGAGCTAAATTAAATTAAAAATTATATTTATTTTATTTATTTTCTTGGTTCTTTCGGTAAAGTCATGTTGAAGGGAAACAATACAATAATTTTAAAAATATATATAAAACAATAACATTCTCACGACGTTTCGACTGCAACACAAGCAGTCACCATCAGGTGTGGTTTGATGACTGCTTGTGCTGCAGTCGAAACGTCGTGATAATTTTATTGTTTTATATACATTTTTTATTATTTTATTGTTTCCCTTCAACGTGTCATTACCGAAAGAACCAAGAATATGAATCGCTGCAGTCACGAAAGCTTTAAATCAAAATGTATTTGATTTGTCATATATATACTTTTTACGTGCCATCATTGGTGACTGGGCTGAGACTATAACCTCAATGCACTTGAGAAACTGGTTTAATCACGGGTGGCTGCCCAGCTGTGAACTCAGGGTCTTAGTGCTCTGACCCCTGAGCCACCCGGCACCTCGCAATTAAAAAATGTAAATGCTCAACATCTCATTTAGCTCTACGAGCTCTGAATAAATTTCTTCGCTTGGCTATCTTGCCTTGTCACCGCTGGGACATTTTCCAAAGGCTGCGTCTGCAGTGGTGGCACTAAGTCCTGATCAGCGGTGGAAATTCCTGATGGCTATAGCCGAGGGTCAATCGTGGCATATACGACGATGACTGTTGATTTCCAACAAAGTAGTGCTCGTCTTATTATCTGCAGATGGATGATTGGCTGAGCTTTCCCTAAACAGTGAATGGAACTCTCGACCTCCTAGCACAGCATCATCATAGTTTTGTGACTTTTATATATTTTTTAAATTATATTTCATAACGAAATTACTTTCCTTTAACACTTCAAAGTAATGTTCGTAAACAAGTAATGAAAATCTTACGACACCGGGAATTTCACGTCTAGTCGTTTGAGGTTACATTTTTGTGGAATCTAGAAACAAGGGATTATGGGATATTGAGCAGCGAGCACAAGCGGCCGCTAAACCACACCACAGCCAAGAAAACGGTCTGGGGATCACCATTTTTATTACATACTTGTCAGCTCGCTCCACTCCATTGCTAGCCATTATTTCTGCATTAATTGCCAGGGAATAGACCACATAATGAATGCGTGTGTTTGTGGGGAGCGGTAGTGTAGCGGTTAGCGCTACGCTGCGCTACGAACCCGGCGACCCGAGTGTGCGATTCCCACTCACGGCCAACACCAGTGACAATTATCTGAACCGGTCCTAGGCCACCCCTAGGTCGACTCAGCCTCAAAATGAGTACCTGGTGTAGTGTGTAAACGTTGCCACTAGGGAGACAAAGGCTGCCGGGCGTGCTGTTAGCCACCCACCCCCTCGCGTGCTGTGCCGGCCTTCATAGGTGCTCGCTAACAGCACTTGCCCCAACAGTCTATTAAAGGCTATACGGGGGATCTTTGTCTTTGTTTGTTTTCTTTTTCAAGCGTACCAAGGTGTAGTATTGGTTCACGCACTGCGCTATGAACCTAGCGATTCGAGGTTGATTCCCGCTCACATTTAATGTCAGTGCTTGGCGAATATCAGAACCAGCCCTGGGCGTCTCCGATGTTGACTGAACCCAGGCGATTCCGAGTTCTGGGCACGCTGAGGCGGTTCCTGCCACATCACCCCTCGAGCGTTGGTCCGGCCTTCATAGGTGCTCGCAAATAGCATTTGCCCCCAACAGCATATCTAGATTATATGGGGCAACTTTGTACGTGGGTGTGTGCGTGCTCTCTTGCAAATTCTGCCTTGGTCGAGAAGAGGGGAGGTGAATGGAAGAGAACAGGTGATGGTATATTTACAATGCATACAAAGAGAATTGACCTCTTGGGGAAAAAAACTTGGCCCGGTATATGGGCATATAGTGCGCGGTTTACTATTTTAGGTGCAAATGTAGCATTGAAACCCAGTTAATCCAGCAGCCCTAAATAGCTCTCCCTCTCTCTCTCTAGTTAAGGCTGCTTTTGGAAAATATTACACATTTTTTTCCGATGAAAGTGTGCCACAAAATTATATTATCCTACTAGTTATTCGGATGATATCAAGGAGTAGTGGCACAGTAATTTGCACACTGCTGTAGGAGCCTGGTGACCTAAATTTGATTCCAAGCCATGGATAACTGAACCTGTCCTGTCCCCCTCCCTCCGTCGCCCCCTACACGACCAGCATGGTAAAGTAAAGTCAAATAACCCCGTTGGCTTCCATGGTGTGCAGGCCTCTTTACAGCAATGGATAGACAGAGAGCTATAAACGAAAACAGCTCAACTTCACGAACAGATGATAGTTTCAATATTTCATGGTAAACATGATATTCACTAGGGATGAGATATGGGTTATGAAACATGCATCAAATTGCATGCGTAAGAATGCACTTACTTATTTATTCATATATGTTGTAAGTAATGGGTTCAAGTGACATCTGTAGCCACGAGAGAGCACTACAATTGCCAAAGTGGTAAACAAAAAAAATGGATTGTTGAATAGAATCACGACAACTAATTGAATCGATAGACCAATCATTATTATTTAAAATTCACCATTGTAGACATGGGTTGAACATATTCATATTTATTTTCGAATAATAATCATGGCGCATTGCTGTGCCTGGTCAAGTATTTAGCATATTTTTTTCCGTTTTTTTATAATACACGTCTTTGGAAGTTTTCATTTAAAGATAGTGATAAATCAAGAAAAGTTCCAAGGAAAATGGCATTTTGTTGCAGGATGTTCTGTTAATGTCACGCAGTATTCACCATTACACGTGGCCATGCCGTTTGTTATAATGCCGAATGTCAATATTGCCTCGCACATGAGAGAAGCTTTGAATGATGAGTCCAAACTTTCTCCAGAATATTCTACCCACAAACACGCTGGGTTATTGTTTTTCTCTTCCTCCACCCTATTCCTATAATTCAGGGTTTTGTTTGGATTCTGACTTCTTATGTTCTCAAAATAGTTACGGATATGTGAGAAAATATAGGCATGTTAGCAGAAAATTGCATGAGCTGGCCTGGCCACACAAACATTTACATTACCTGAGGGTAAAAAACAATGATATTGTATACGTCATATCGCTTGTTGCAAAAATATTAAGGTTGGTAGGTCATGGCTAAAAATGATTTTTATTTTTTATTTTTATTATTTTACTGCACCTCTGCATTAGTTACAACAATAAAAAATATAATTCGGTCACAATTGGTAATACAATGCAGGTATTAGAAATAAAATAGTCAACAATAATTTACAGATTTTTTTTGTCAATCCATCGCTTGGGGGTGGAACTTCTTTCGCACTGTACGTAGCCAACCGTGCTAATCGGCGGGGGTTATTTGACCATACTTCACCAAGTTGGTGAGCGTGGGTTGGTGAAGGGTGGGGGAATAAGGAGAGCTTCAGATATCACTCAACACTCATGTTAGTTATGGTCAATATTTGAATTCAGCTTGTCAGGTTCATGGCGGAGTGCACCACCACTCTCGTGTTCAATAAAAATGGAGCAAACATTTCAATAATGACCAAGGGGAAACATTTTGAGAGAGCGCACGCTATCATTGTGATGACGGACATGCTTGCCGTCTTTCATACAATAAAAATGTAAATTGTGCATGTGTGTGGGTATTCCATTGCTTGGGCAATCTCTCGATCTTAGAAGCCAGCACACTCACCACACAGACTGTTGGGAAGCGAGTCGGCTTGGTTTGTGGACTGTGCTGGTGGTGGGCACAGTCCTACTGCCCAATAGCAGCCCTACCGGGCAACCAAACACCTCAAGGGCTCCTTACAATGGCCCGAGTGCTTCCCTAAATCGTTGGGATCAGCATTCTCCCAAGCCACTATTAGGAGAAATTGTTCCTGTCTGGGTGTCAATGCCTAAGTGAAGGGGTCTGGTCATTTGTCCTATCTCTCCAAGTTCAGCTTCAGGTCAATGTTGTTCTACGAAAAAAACCCCAGTAATTCTAGATTTTAAGCTTTCGTGACTGCAAGGATTCATACTCTTTGGTTTTATTCGGTAAAGTCACGTAGGTAAAATAAAATAAAATAAACAATTAAATCACGACGTTTCGGAGGCGGCACGAGCTTCCGTCTTCAGGTGGAACAATCACAGTAGAAAATCTGTGTCAGATTTTCTACTGTGTAACGTGACAGATTTTCTACTGTGATTCTTCCACCTGAAGACGGAAGCTTGTGTTGCCTCAAAAAAAACAGTGCTTAGAAAATATAACAATAGCACATTTTAGCTTGGGATAATCGAACTCAACCCAAGCTGACGTTACGCATCAAGTAAAACACATATATTTTTTTGAATGACAGCTGATTGGCCGGTCACCTATGGTGGAGTGAGGTGTGAATACTCCCCCACCTCTCCCAAGACACCCGGCTAGCGGGGCAGTGTTGGCCTAAAGAGACCACAAACAGGGGGCTCTGTAGTGCTTCACCGTTTTTGATGACTGCTTCCCTCTGAAGATATATGGAGGGGATGGCGAAGAGATGGGGGGGAGGGGGGGTAGGGAGGTGGGTGGGTGGTGATGGGCAAAATCGTAGGAGAGGACGATATTCGAGCATTGCTGGAACGACCCAAGGACCCTTCCTGTGCAGCTGAGCATCATTTCTCACGGTCGTGGACACGTAGCACATGAGGTTGGCTTTTTGGCTTTCATTAACAGCAGAGAGTTACAGGAGAGTTTCATGTATATATATATAAAAACTCGTTGATGTCAAACACAATTCGACATCATTTATAAGATGGCGCTGTTATATGCTAATGCTCTAAATTTTCGATCTGCTCAAATCAGAAATACGTATAATATCCCCTTGCTAAACTGTGAAAAAAAAAAGAATTCATGTCCATTTATGACCATCAACATCGTTATCATAATCCCTATTCATGAGCAGCTTTTACAATAAACCCGGCCACAAATTGCATCTCCATAATCTGCAAAGGAAACTGATAATGCTGGTAATGCAAAGGGGATAATGCATATTAATGCTAATGCGTTGGGTTCTCACCAGGTTAAATAAGGGACACTGCATGTAATTGAAGTTCAATACGGTTCAGCACAATAATTGCTGTGTGCAGTAACACTTCTCGTATATGGATACACAATTTACATTAATGGTCAGATTCACATCTGGATAAAATGGTTCAAACACACTACCAAGACAATTCCTACCATTCTTCGTAATGGAAACTTTGACGTAAAGAAAAGTAGCATTCAGAAACACATACGCTGCGCGTGGTAATGATAATGCAAGTAATCATGTTCAGCTATTTGTAAATCCACTGTTGGATGATGGCTTCCCCATGCTGTGTCAGTCATGAAAGACTGTTGTGGCAAATTATGTTAGTGAGCACCTATGAAGGCCGGCACAGCACATGAAGGTGTGGTTGGCCATTACCACACCCGGCCACCTTTGTCTCCCCAGGGGCGATGTTTACACAACGCACGAGGTACTGATTTCAGGCTGAGTCGACCTAGGGGAGGAGGCCCAGGACCGGTTCAGATAATCGTCACTGGTGTTGGCCGTGAGCGGGAATCGAACTCTAGTCGTCTGGCTCGTGGCGTAGCGCTAACCACTGGGCCACCGCTCCCCTACAGCCATGGTGTTGTTTGGCAACCATTGCACCACGCTGATCAGCAGTGCGCGTTGGTAAAGTGTGTTAGTGCAGAAGGAGGTCCAGGACTGGTTCAGATATCATTCAACACTGACGTCCACTGTGGACTGGAATCACACTCAGGGTCCCAAGGTTAATAGCATCGTATTGTATGTTACACTCATAAAATGAGATCACGCTATGCGAATCACCTCGACTCATGGCGTTTTACATAGTTTAAAAACGGTCACAGAAATAGAGTGATTGAGATGGTAAGGGCATGCAAAGGACGAGGAATAAGTGACCAGAATAGAGGGGCACATATGTGTCACAAAAGGGCAGGCAAGAGACGTGGAGGGTTGAAGGAGCGAGGGGAGGGAAGAGAAGTGAAATGGGCAATGGTGAAGCAGAGTGAACTACCCACCGGCGTCACTGCCTAACCCCATTAATATGCAGCATACGTTAATGATATGTAAACAACATTCCCTCGTTATTCGCGATGGATACATCCCGGAGATGCTCGTGCATAGCAAAATTCGCCGACGATGATATTGGCCTACGAAGACCTGATGCTGCGCATGATCACTTTCTTGTGTCACTTTCTTGCACCAAATTCTCTCTCATCACTTTCTCTCTTTCTCTCTCTCTCAATGCAGTCGTGTAGAGTTCAAGATGCCATTCGCGGAAGGCCATACTCGTGGATAGCAAGGTCGTGAATAACAAGGGAATACTGAATTAATATTTTTCCAAGTTAACATGTGTGAAAAGTATACATATATTTTGATCTACTACTACACTAGTAATATTTCTTATTTCACCAGGTAAGGCTTATCACTTGGAAATGTATCGCAGCCAAATACCCAAAGCATGTTCATTCGAAATGTGGAGGGGAAAACCAGATGACGCGGAAAATATTCCACGCGACGATGGACAAAAAAAACAGGTCCCTGCAGGGTGGGCTGGTAGGAACATTGGCATTTTTCACTTCGTTAAAGTATTGAAAGGGGACGGACGGACGGACACATTAATCTATTGCAGGCTGGTACACTCAGTTTACAACTTCGTTCCTACCAGTAAAATGCTGACTACAAATATACAGCAACAGGTGTCAGGGTCGGGATCAAACTCACGCCCTCCTGTACACCTGGCGAGGTAGTTAACATCTCCTAGCCACCGTGGTACTGTCCACCAGCAGATAGTGAACGATTGAGCATGTGGAAACAAAGTATGTACGAGGCACTGCAAGTTCGTAAACATAACCAGTGCAACCAGTCCAATGCCTCATCATTAATATTCAAGCTGTTGCCACCCGTGAAAAAGACAACAAATGCACGATGCATTTTATTTCCGTCAGGTCTGGAGTATAAACAGTCAATAGGCAAAGTTGCAGTCCTGCAAGAGTATTGCTCACGCCACTGCTAGGCGAAGAGCTTGCACTCGAGGGAGCTCTAGAAACCCCCCTCTCTAGAGGTTATTTAGCCGAAATACCCACACTAGCTAGATGTCTTGGAAGATGTGGGAGTAGACACACTTTACCATATCATCTGCAACCCACCAATCAACCAACGGTGCTCACCTTTCCTAGACTTTGCACTCCTATCGTATTTTTTTTTACTGTTTGTTATGTACAGGGACTCCTCTACTCACGAACATTCGACTTACGAACTTTCAGAAACACAACAAAACCTTCTATATGTCCAGGTGCCTGTTTTGATCGAGAATCGTAAGCTCAACCGCCACACAATCGATGGCGGTGGTGGCATCCACATCTGCATAACGTGACGAACTAGTGGCATCTACATCTATCGGAGATTATACAACTTTTAAAAAAACATTCCTCGTGTTTAACGTACATCCCGTACAACATGTTTGGAATCGACAGGAGTAAAGTTGGACTTACGAACAGACCTCTGTAACTTAACTCGATCGTCAGTGGAGCAGTTCCTGTAACATTTTGACCCGCCCCTACTGAACATATGTGAAAAAGAGCTTTGTAGCTCATCGGATTTCCTCCAGTGTGAATAAATATTATGATTCTGATCATTCCGAGTGGACAAAGGAGGTGGAGGGGGGGGGGGGGCGGGGTGTTATAAAAGAAACCTACACCGTTGTTCAACTGCTGCACGGGAAGATCAAATGGAACTAGCGGCGTCTCTGCATTGCAAGTCCGGTGGGCTGGCCATTACACCATGGCAGACGTCAAATTGCCATCAGTAGACTTGAAGACGACATTGCATTGATTGGCAGGGTCATTCACATCGCTGCAATTGGCGCGTTCGAAGATAGAACCGTGAAAGTCAACAGAATGTGCTGTGGTGTTGCTCTTGTGATGTTATGTAAATAGGAGTTACTTTGATACATTGCCCCACTATATTCAGCATTTTTACGAACAAAGATTGATATATGAATACAAAAATGTGTAATCCACAGTATTGCTTAAATTCTGCATTTCCCCCCCAAAAAAACGTAATTGACAATTTAGCTTAATCCACTCGGGCAAGTACAAATGCAAAGTGAACAGGAGAAAGCGCCCAATAATTAGTTCAAGCAATAAAGTAAGGTCAGCTCTGCTAAATTACTCCACTTTCAGTTTCCTCCTTTCATGATTATTTTGCCTCTATGCAAATGACACAATTGCAAGTCGCCAAAACCTAATGGGTTATTGATCTACAGGAGACCGCCACTGAGCATTTATCCACTTTAATTATCGGTGAATGCTTGTGCAGACACCTTTACATCTTGCATGAGCATGGACCCTGATTACCCTTTAGCCTGTAGGGCCATTCATAGTGGAGTTGAACTGAATTGAATATGTTGATGGGGCAAAAAGATGGATAGTATTTTGTTGTTGTTTAAGGTCACATACAAGGATATATATATACTATATATATATTTTACCACAGTTGATGACCACATGCCGAGAGGTCCAAAACACACAGCATCCAGCAACAAACAGCACTCTTGAAGGCACAATAGATACTAGTTAATGCGTGTGTAGTGATGCACTCAGAGACACTAGGAGTAGGAGGCACTCTACTTATTATAGCCTTCACATGGTACAAGCGGTAACTACACTACAGTCAAGACAGCTGACAGAATGCCTGACTGACAATGCTGAGAAGGTGAAGACAGTGATGGTGACGAATTCTCCAGCACCATGACAGGATCCAACTCCAAGCAACAGCCCCAAACCTTCGCTCGGGGTCCCCTTTTATTCTCCTAGCGTGGCCTTGCTCCGTCCCCGGCCACGCCCCCCTTCTAGAACCTACTAGTGAGTTCCCGGGCTCACCTCATGTGCCCCCTCTATCACCTTTGCCCTACATCGGTCTCTCTGCTTATCACGTGACCTGCTGACAGACAGGGCTGCCTGAGGCGCGCGCGCTCCCGGGGAGCTCCCGGGGCGCTCCCGGGGCGCTCCCGGGGCGCTCCCGGGGCGCTCCCAGGGCGCTCCCGGGCCGTGCTCCCGGGGCGCTCCCGGGGTGCTCCCGGGGCGCTCCCGGGGTGCTCCCGGGGCGCTCCCGGGGCGCTCCCGGGGCGCTCCCGGGGCGCTCCCGGGGCGCTCCCAGGGCGCTCCCGGGCCGTGCTCCCGGGGCGCTCCCGGGGCGCTCCCGGGGCGCTCCCGGGGCGCTCCCAGGGCGCTCCCGGGCCGTGCTCCCGGGGCGCTCCCGGGGCGCTCCCGGGGCGCTCCCGGTGCGCTCCCGGGGCGCTCCCGGGTCGTGCTCCCAGCAGCGGCTGGAGGGGCCGTTTGTGAGGGGGCCGATGGAGCCGGAAGGGAGGGGGCGACGGAGCCAGAGGATCTGACGGAGCCGAGGGGGGGGGGCCGACGAAGCCGGCGGGGGCCAACGGAGCTGGGAGGGGGGGGGGCGACAGAGCCAGGGGGGCGACAGAGCGGGGGGGGGGGGGGCGTGCGACGGCGCGAGCAGAGGGGGACGACACTGACTCACTCACACATCATACACTGACTCACTCACACATCATACACTGACTCACTCACACATCATACACTGACTCACTCACACATCATACACTGACTCACTCACACATCATACACTGACTCACTCACACATCATACACTGACTCACTCACACATCATACACTGACTCACTCACACATCATACACTGACTCACTCACACATCATACACTGACTTTCTCACACATCATACACTGACTCACTCACACATCATACACTGACTTTCTCACACATCATACACTGACTCACTCACACATCATACACTGACTTTCTCACACATCATACACTGACTCACTCACACATCATACACTGACTCACTCACACATCATACACTGACTTTCTCACACATCATACACTGACTCACTCACACATCATACACTGACTTTCTCACACATCATGCACTGACTCACACATCATGCACTGACTCACTCACACATCATACACTGACTCACTCACACATCATACACTGACTCACTCACACATCATACACTGACTCACTCACACATCATGCACTGACTCACTCACACATCATACACTGACTCACTCACACATCATACACTGACTCACTCACACATCATGCACTGACTCACTCACACATCATGCACTGACTCACTCATCATGCGCTTACTCATTCACTCATCATACACAGGTTCACTCATCGTGTGCTGGCTCACTCGCACATTATACACTCACTCACACTGCCGCTGACTTGCTCACTCATCATACACTGACTCACTTATCATGCGCTGACTCACACATCGTGCGCTGACTCACACTACTGCTGACTCGCTCACACATCATACACTGACTCACTCATCATGCATTGTCTCACACATCATACACTCACTCACACTACCGCTGACTCGCTCACACATCATACACTGACTCACTCATCATGCGCTGACTAACACATCGTGCGCTGACTTACACATCATACACTGGAAGTGTCGTGCTGCCAGCTATGGCTGCAGTTTTTTGTCGTACGTGTAATGTATATCGTTTATTGTTAAATTTGAAATCACAGTTCCTATGATTACTGTTGTTACATTGTTTTTATAGCTTTATTTTGGTGATTCCAAAACATATGGTTAATCTAAATTGGCTTATGGTTGTTGTTGTTCGCTTGCACCACATTGATTTTTGCAGACAGCGTTTTAATAAGTTTTTTTGTGTGGAATATTTGCTGGTTTATTCCAGGATGTTTCTGTTACGCGCTGTCGCTTTAAGATGTTCTGTGTTCAAATTTTGTTTGTTGCGGTTGCACCCGACCTAAGAGCCGCATGGCTCAAAGGGCTATACCTAATAAATGAAACTTGAAAACTTGAACTGCAGATCCTCTTCTCTGCCAGCAACTTCATGTCACTATATCACGCTCCCCCCCCCCCCCCCCCATAAATAAAAAAATCATCCGTCCCATCTGACCTCCATACCCCGCATAGCGGAACAACAAGAACAACAACCTACATCCCCCGCGAAGTGGAATAACAAAGAACAACAATAACAACCGAGACAATTAATAATCGCGAACGCACAGCAATAAACCCCACCCCCCAGGGATACATCAATGCCCGACGACCGTCAGCGTGCCACAGCCCGCGAGCAACGGGAAGGATCTCAGATCAACCGACAACCACAGCTCAGTTCACTTCTGCGGCCACCCGCCAGACGGCGTCAGGACTAAATAGAGCAACAGGAAGGGGGCGGGCTATCTGAAACGAACAGTTTTGGAACGGGTCATCGTATCCGGGCCCCCCGCGAGGGTGCAAGTAGCAGCGAAACGGCGCTGAAAGGCTGTCCAGTCGCCCCCCGCAGCCACAAACTCCTTCACAAACAACAGCCGTTCTTCAGGGAAGGCGCCTCTGGATGAGACGCCGATGGCAGGTCGAATTTGCCGAGAAGCGATTCCCGCCCAATCGACAAAATGGCGTCCGAATTTGGCGCTCCGCTCTTGGCAGATAAAACGGCAGCCGCTTGCGCGGGCTGGGGCTCCGCCGATTCCTGCGCTTGGTCGAGGGCGATGGGAGAGCTGCCCGCTCGATGCACCGATGCTGCAACTTCTTCATCAGGCACCTCCAATCCAAGTTGGGCAACCATCTCCGCCGCAGCGGAGAGCAAGTCCGCGAGGCGGGCGTTGTGCCCGCAACATCCTTCTCCGTTCGGCGGCAGCGAGGAGTCGACGTTCTTCCTCAAGACCAATTTCCGGAGTCCTGGATTCCGGGGCTGTCGGGGAAATCACTTCTCCGGCGTCCTCTTCGCCCGAGTACACAATGGTAGGAGCCTTCTTCTTGGTCGACTTCGACAGATCCCTTTCTCTGCCAGCAACCAGCGCTATGCTCCATAGTGACCCATTCCATGTCACTACACATGTATTTATTTGGGCAAGGCAAGGTTATGTTAACTTGGGAACAGAGACAATGAGAGATAATTGCAAATTTGAGCAGCGACAGCAGAGAGGCAGAAATAGAAATGTCATGAGCTGCAGTGTGGTTGTTGAACACAGTTGAAATGAAACGACAACCATCAGTCTGGCAGACCGAGTCTTCAGCATGGCTGCAGACGATAATCAAGGAGGGAAGTTCAAGGGAACAGTAGCCATTGTAGTCATGTATGTATGTATGTTGAACTTCTTTTGCACTGAAAGCAGCCAACCGTGCTAATTGGAGGTGCTGGAAAGGACAACAAACTAAAATACAAAAGGCATTTCTAGATTTGAAGCTTTCGTGACTGCAAGGATCCATACTCTTTGGTTATTTCGGTAAAGTCACGTAGGTTCACGTAGGTTCACTCCAACGCTGTCCTCTGGACAGTCCGGTCCCTTCACCTGATGAAGGCCACTTGTGTTGTGGCCGAAATGTCGTGATTTTTTGTTGTTTTATTCTTTTTAACCTACGTGACTTTACCGAATAAAACCAAAGAGTATCCAAAAGGCGGTTCGAAATAAATTCGTTTTCTATCTAGATTTAAAAGTGCACAGCTGCAGTTGATTCCAAATATCGGGAGAGCAATGAGCAGGCAACTCCTCACCAGTGAGTGAGTGACTGGAAGGAATCGGTGAGCATCGGATAAACAATACACGTGAATGCTCTTTGGTGAACTCTGTCAAGTGCATTGAGATTGGAAATGGATGCTCCATCCCAGATTTCACGACAAAATTTTCCAACCTAAGCCGAAAAACACGACCTTGTTTGATCCAACAACTGACATAGCACCATTCCCCCCCCCCCCCCCCCCCCCCGCATGTAATGCATTAAGCATTGGAATCCACATGAAGGGCGATGGAATGACACACTGCACCATAAACCTGGTCGCCTGAGTTTAATTCCTGACCAAGGCTTAATATCAGTGGTGATTGCTTTATGAATTGGCCCTGGCTCAACCCCTTCACCACCCTACAACCTCACAACTATGTATGTATGTGAGTTGAACTTCTTTCGCTCTGTACATAGACAACCATACGAATGGGCTGGCAAAGCTCTGTGCGTTAATTCACTTTCTGGCTGGAATACCAACCATCAACAAAAAAAAACTTTTATTAAAGGCGACATATTAATCATTGTCTGGTTATGGTAAAGCATTCAAATCAATAGGAAGTCCATTGTCAGGGGTCAGCTTAGCCCATCATCCCTCTGTGGTTGTTAAAATAAGTTCGACTTCGTGACAGGCTTTTGTCCTCTGTAAATACTGGATTTTGACATAAGAATGCAGAATTTCCACTACTGGAGATATTCTCTGCCCAATTGTTATTTGACTTTTTGAACATGAAAGACAGTTTTTTTTCCCATAACAATTTGTATCAGTAGCTTTGAACTATGAGCCATCCAAATACAAATATCCCCTCTATAGCCTTCAACAGATTGTTGGGGTAAGTCCTGTTAGCGAGCATGTATGAAAGCCGGCACGGCACACGAGGGGGTGGGTGGCCAGCACCACACCCGACCGCCTTTGTCTCACTAGTAGCGATGTTGACACACCAGCCCAGGTACTCATTTGAGGCTGAGTCGACCTAGGGGAGGCCCAGGACCCGTTCAGATGACCGTCACTGGTGTTGGCCGTGAGCGGGAATCGAACTCGGGTCGCCGGGTCCGTAGCGCAGCGCGCTAACCGCTACACCACTTAAGGCAGAGAGAGCCATGCTTACACACACACAGTAAGAGATGGAATCACTCGCACAAACGTGTGTGTTCAACTTGTCGTTTGTTAATCAATGTTTATTTTTTTTAAAGCGACACTAATGCAAACATTTGTTGTAACCAACAAAATCTGTCTGGCGGGCTGGCAGATGTTGCATCATTCTACAGGGGGAACTCACATATACAAATATGAGATCTGTTTACTGATTGGCAGAGCTATATGCCCATGTGTGATATACAATCATGTTATATAAACAAAGCTGATGAAAGACACCTCATCCTTCTGGGAAAAAAACAACATTTTCAGACGAAGAAACATAACACCTAAGGTCTGTGTCCTTGTCACCATGCTTGTCGCTATTGTTGGCAGGCAGAATTTGCTATTTCAACTTTTAGTTGGCTTTTGCAGAGATATTTTCCTGAATCAAATTTAACGTAGCCGTTCTGGAAATCTCATAGCATTTCAATTCGAATTTTTTTCCATCCTCATTTGTGTTGCCCTATTTTTTATGTCTCGTTTGTAAAATTATGATTCACGGTGTTCAGCATAAATTACATCTTGATTTGAAGCTTTCGTGACTGCAGGAATCCATACTCTTTGGTTCTTTCGGTAAAGTCACGTAGGCATAAATTGCATATTTGCTTTTCCTTTCCACATCATTTCCATGAACCTGGACAATCGATATTCACACTTACTTTGATTCATGTCTCTTCAGCAAACACGGTTATTTTAATCGATTCATCAATTCAGCCTCACCTGCCTTTTTTACCTCACACTGCAAGCTACTCATTGCACGGTGCATGTTTATGTAGCCTCACAGGCAGGGAGTCTGTTTCTTCACGATAAATAACATGATTTGTTTGTCCATCAGCCTATATAGGGCCTTCTAGACCAATATTTTCCCACAGCATGTGTTTAAGCAGCAGGCGAACTCTGCTAGCAGGACCATCAGCAGTCACACACACCTGTTAAACAGCCGCACTTGGTGATTAAAAAAACAAATCTTTACGTAGACAAACTTACTCTAGAGCAGTGCTTTCTTAACCTTTACTTCAGAACGGCTACGTTTGTTCTCAATGGTAAAACGATGGATAATGTTAATAACTACATAGAGGGTTTGATGAAACAAAGTAGTTGTACTGACATGGCCGTACTTCATTTGTGTCTCGATGATTTACCTTCCAGCAAAGTCTGGCCATGTCTCGCACCCCCCAGAAAGGGCTTTTCGCACCCCCAATGGGTGCGTGCACCCCAGGTTTTAAGAAATCACTGCTCTTTAACCATCAAGCACCTCACTCTGCTTAAAATAGATTTCCTGTAAGTTAATTACATATCCATTGCTTAGGCAATTGGCATAAATGCAAATCAAGCAATACCTTAGGAGCCGAAGCAGTTCACGAGGTCCCGGATTCAAAAGGGGAGTGCATAAAATATCAGACTCAGTGTAAATCCTGAATAACATTGCACGCAAATTTACATAAAATAAACAATTAATTTCACCCATCTTGTTTGCGTGTATCTTCTTTCCTATACCCAGATCGATTATTTATTGTCTTTATTTCTCAAATCGCAATATATATTGCCCATATTCCTTCCATCAGCTAGTGAGGATTTTATGAATTGAAAGGGAAAGAGGTTAGTTGTCTCGAAGGTCAACGCACTGAGCTTGCACCTCTGAGAATATTGGTTCCAATCTAGGCAGCTGCCTGTGATTAAATAAGGTTCTCAAGTGTAGTGAGTTGATGGTCCCAGCCAGGTCACCAATGACTGCACAAACAACCATCACATTAAGTTTGGTCCTGTGCTTAATGTGGCTAAAATTCCAGCTCTATGTAATGAAAAAAAAAACAATAGGTGGACCATTCTGTGATGAACCTCACTCTGTTTTCTACTGTGTGGACCAGAGATCGCTTGAAAAAAAAATCTCACAGGTAAGCTCTGTGATATCTGCTTCCATGGCTCATTCTTTGACACAGAGTTCCGCACTGCACCGACAGAGATCCGGATGGATAGTTCGCTCGATGACATGATTCCGACAGCACAATTGGGATATATTTTCAGAGAAAATAAGAAAAAAAATGTAAAAACAGGAGACATTGTTTTGTTAATTATGGAAAAGACAACATGTTCTGCTAAGAGCCCCCCGATGGGCTCGCACCACCACTGATTGCAGGTGGCACTACACCGAGTGTCCTTAGCAGGTGAGTGGGAGGGCACCCACTCACAGGCACCACAGCTTGGCTTTGTTGCATCTGGCACGGGCACTCGGGTTGCCACCTCTGAGACGCAACGCATCAGGACATTGTCACGGGAAAGAAGAATATCTCAATGCTAGAAGAGGGGTGAACTGCACGTGAACTCATGTGTCTTGAGTTGGGTACTGGGAACAACAACTACACACAAATGTGGCTATTAGCGTCTTACGGATTTCCTAGGGCAGCTATCTCAACAAGATGGCGATCCTGGGGAAGCCAGGGCAGGGGAATACTTACAGGCTCCGATTTTTGGGGCAGCCAGTGAACTGACGTGCCCATCACCACGGCTGCTTTTGCACCAGCGTGATGGGTGTGTAATGACGACTTGACACACTTCTCTTGAGATGACACTTTATTGAAGACACGTTCACTTGACATCAGGACGAGATCCCACTGCAACAGCCCCGAATCTCGCGCAAAATCTCCCCCTTATATATCCAACACGAGGCCACGCCCCCCTTCTCGATCATTCCCACTGACTCTGGACGCTCGCTCCACCGGCAGACTCCACCATCCTCTTCCATCACCTGACCACGGCTGCCTTCTCGAACATTCCCGTAGCCACCAGTCCCTTCGCACTCACAATTGATACCCCCTGTCATTACCTCCTGTGGCCACTAGTGCATTCGTACTGTAAGCTGACTTCCCTGTAATTACCTCCCGTTGCCACTAGTCTCCTCACACCGCATGCAGGCTCTTTTGTCATTACAGATGTATGTTCAACTTATGTTGTGCCGTATGTAGCCGGCCGTCCTAATCGAAGGTGCGGGGGAAGGACAACAAACTAAAGACAAAAAAGCAATTCGAAAGAATTGAGTATTCAATGTGGATTTAAAAGTGTATAGCGCCAGTGGCTTCCTAACATCGGAAGGAAAAGCATTCCAAACGGCCGCAGAAGCGCATCTGAGAGCGTGCGATGCAGTGGACGATGCATGTTCCTTTGATTGTATATCATTTGATATGAGCCGAAAATTATTTTTCTTTTGGATTATTTTTGTCTCTGTCATACATTATAGTTTCATCTCGGCCCCTAGGAGCAAACCATTACTTATACACAGATTAATAAACTCCTTTTCTCCCCCCCCCCTCTTCTTTGCTTTCATGCTTTTCTTATTTTCCATGACTTCTTCATTACATATAATGTAAACAAAAAAAGAAATCAATATTTGTTGATTAGATTTGTAAAAAGCTTCAGTGATTTTTAAACATGAAACCCATTCTTGCAGGACCCTATAATGTTCCACTAGGTCACAGCACATAAACCCTTTGGCTGGACAATCAGTCATCCTGGCAGAATCAAAGAAAATATATGCACTTTAAAGGGCCATCTCAAGGCCAACCTGGGTTTCAAAATGGTTCAAATCAATATTGCCAGCCATTACCTGATGATTTCACATTTTGTCTTGTGATATGATTATTATTTCACTGCTTTGTGCAAAGGACATTATCTGTGCTCATGGCATATGTGGAAGGGGACAAATAGGTAAGTGATTTAGGGAGGGGGGCTTGTCTTGAATTTCTAAATGACAAGGGCAGGAAATGAGAGAGCTAGACCAACACATGGGAATGGTTCCTCAATGTAAACAGAAGTTAGTTACACTTTAACAGAAACGTTCACTCATGTGTAATGTATAAATATAGAGGCATGAAAGTTGATTTAATCTACATAATGTCACTTGAAACATCGGCTAACAGGGTTTCCTCGTTGTGTAGCAATTGCCAAGCCAACGGCACCCCTTAACGTATTTTAACCTTGATGATTGAAATGTAAAGAATTACATGGGAATGTTTAATCGTTGTTAATTAGACCAACGATATCAACAGAACCACGTTCTTTGGTACGTGGGTTTCCGGCTGATATGAATGCATTTTTATCAAAGTACAATGTGAGACCTGCTATGTGTGCCAAGTGTAAATGTTGAAACAAAGGCAAGGCATTCGTGCCAAGAATTGTGTTTGGTTTAAATTGTGCACGTGCAAACATAATTATGCAGCGCATACAGGAATTTGTATGCTGGGGTGTACTGTACGTGTACCTAAGACACACACAAACAATTACAGATTGACCCATTAACAATTGCATACATTCGAATTTTACTTTTGCAATATTTACATGGCTTGAAAACTTAATAAATGAATTATAAATGTGTTTTTACCTATCTACGTAATTTTACCGAAAGACCCAAAGAATATTAATTCCTGCAGTCACGAAAGCTTTAAGTCAAAATGAATTAATGTGGTACGCATCATTTCACGTACGCATATTTAGAGTGTACCGAAAAAAGTATTGAATAAAAATGTGTATCTATTCAAGAAAAACACACACAAAGTTAAATATGCACAGACTCCAGGAATAATTTGCTGAGCATATCTAGAAGCTAATTTAATGACTATTGTTTGATGTCTGTACAGAGACAACCCCCCCCCCACCCCCATATTATTTGGATATACTGTTGGGCCAAGTGCTGTTTTCCAAGTACCCGGTTATACGAGTGTAACATGTAAGATCCGGTTGTGGCAAGTACCATACACGACCACCTTCGTCTCACCTATATTGATCGTGTGTGTGTGTGTGACAAATCCATATCTAGATGAACGCTGTAATTCTCTCATACCCACAGAGGGAACATAGCAATGGACCATCACTCCTGAGATACTTGGTTCGATTCCAGAGGTAAATTTGTCAGTTGATCAACTACTCAGCCTGCTCACCAATGAATGCGCGCCAAACATAATCACGTTAAATGTATTTATGCACTGAATTTGTCCTAAACTCCAGCTCGTGATAATTAATATATCAGTCTGACTGTCATGTGATTAACATTCCTCGCAATGCTGCCCTCGATTACGTGAATGTGCCGCTCTCCATTGTGTGGACCAGAGGTCACGTGAAGGGCGTTTCAGCCCAGTCAGCAATGAATGCACGTGATTTTTTTTTTACATGTCATTCCAAATTTCATCAAAGTAGATATTTGTTTTACTGCCATTTGACGATATCTCCCAGTACTAGGGCTTGTGGCACAGTAATCCCTCATATTGTTCAGATAAACAAGGTCATATAAATGGATCTCAGAATTAGTTCTTTGATATACTGTATACCATATGCTTTGAGAATTTTGGGGTGGATGACATGGCCCAGCTGTAGCGTGTTCACTGCTCGTTGCAGAGGTCTGTGGTTATAATTCGGCAGGCCGCCCTGGTTAACACTGCAGGGGTATTAACCAAAAACAAAGAATATGCCTGCTTAACAGCAGATGTTAAAGTTCCCATCATGTCATTCGAAAAGAGTAGGCGATTCTGCGCTGGGTGTCATGGTCCAAATTTGCAAAATTTGAATGTGTTTACGTGAAAATGACTCAATTTGGTAACACAATGCAACATTCCCCCCCCCCCCCCCTACTGTGAACCTACCGTTGGCCGTGTCAATAAAACGCAGTGCCATCGCGATCGCCCTGCACCACAATAACGGTGCGAACACCAAATGCCTTAAATAATTATTAGTCATGATAGTTATTCAGTATTATAATGGACACTTTGTCTCGTTATGCGACACCGATATTACATTGGGAATAACACCCTCGAACACAGATGTGAACAGACGCACATCTGAAAACCAACACCGACGCCAGTAACTCAGCCTCATCTAAGCACTTCCAACGAAGCAAGCTCAGAAAATGCTACGGGCCGCAAGCGGCTGGAAGGGCCCTAGGTTCATGCAAAAATAGGGGCGCATGAAATATCAGCTCATGTGCAAATCTTAATGAACATAGCATGATAACAGTTAACTAATCTTTCTCTTGCGCGTTCTATCTTCTCTTCTCACTAAGTCTATATTTGTGTCAACATTTCTTTTCTCACTACTTTTATATCCGTTATCTGTAATCTCTTCTGTCATCTCATGAGTATTATTTTTTATTAAAAGGGGGCTCCATAAAAAAAAATATATTTTACGTCGGGACCCCAAAGGGCTACAACTGCCTCTGGCCAGAATATTGAACTTGCTCGTCCCAACCATTACAGGTATAATTTAATCTTTTGAAAGTCAATGTTCTACTTGGGGAATGTGCAGCACTGTAGGAGAGCTGCCATCGTAAAGTTAACCCATTTAATAGAGACCCTTTGCCATCAACTTTTCCCGTGTCAAAAAGCTACTGCCCCTCACAGAAGGAGACGGCACAATCATACAATGGGTGGGTGCGTTACTTTGTGTTTATATAAGCATATTGATTTTTTTATTATTGCGTTATTGCGAGATTCGTTATTGGGTCAAACTTACTGACCTCACAAATTTAATGGCTAACGCAACCTGTGCTCATTTCCGGAAACTTACTGGGTTTTTTTTTGCTTGTCGTTATGGGAGGCATTTCCTAATTACACAAATGCCATGACACTAATATTACGTCTTAGTGGCACGAATTATTACGTATACGGGACTAAATATAGCACTACCACACAGGACCGAGGGATGTGAAATTTGGTCAAGCCAACACCACAGCCAATGCCGTTGATGCCACCGTACGTCACCGTCACTTCTGCTTAAATTTTACTGCCGTATCTGACCTCCAAGATCTGCTCTGGCATTATCTCATCGTCTGGCTTTAGGTGTTCCCCACCTTTTTGCTATTTAGTTTGTTGTCCTTCCCCGGACCTCCGATTAGCATGGTTGGCTACGTATGGTGCGAAAGACGTTTAACAAACATACATACATTGTTGCCACCTCTGGATGCCACTCCAATAGCTGTATCGCAAACCCGCCCTCCCCTCCAACCTTTACATGCGTCCCACGAATTGCAACCTCCTTTTCCCGATTACGTGTTCAGCATTTCTTGACGCATTCTATTCAGGAATTTTCGAGGCCCATAAACGCATCTCAAAAAGAATCTCAAAGTGGCACCACAAAAAAAGTAATATTGCTGGAGGATGAGGATGGCACGGAAGCGATGTGCACTTGTGGCTGAAACTCAACTGATGATGTGGTAATATGTTATTGTTGTTGTTTATTGTGGCACAGATGCAATCCATTGGGCAATAAATGCGTCTGTCTGATGGGGATGTATGTGGAAGCATACACAGTTTTAGGGAGACAATTCCACCTAAGGTCAATGGAATCTTCCGTTCAAGCCGAATTCCCTTTGGAAAATTTCACAAAAGTCATAGCTTATCCCTGGGGAATGGAAAAACGTCCCTGCAACAGATGTGTACACTGCGAGCGGCCCTATAAAGTATACAGAATGGCTGTTGATGGCAGCTGATGATGATTTATGGCATCAGGTGACTGCGTAGCCCTTCCAGGTTTATGTTTGTGCGCATTAAAGGTCAAGTAAATCAAATTAACATGATTAATGTGCAGCTTCTAGAAACTGAGAATTTTCAAACATAAAACAACTCCGTAAAGTAAATAGAACACAATAAAATGTGGATGTATAATATGAATGAATACATTTACGGTATATTCAGGATGCTGTACAAAAGCAGAGGCATGTTGCATTGTTGCCATTGCATTTTGCACACGTGAATTAACCCTGTAGATACAAACAAACATGGATGCGTTTGATTAGACTTGACTTCAACTTTCTCTGTAAGTGCACGGGGCTGTGTAACATTTTTGGGCAGTAATTGGCGTCGAGAGGGAGCTGTAGAGTGGCCTTCCAGATGGTATTTTGGCCCACCCTTCCATTATGGATAGGCATCTTGGTAGAGGATGCAGAACCCACACTTTACCCCACAACACATGACATGCCAATCGATTGTGATTTTTTTTTGTAATATAATAAATTACGATTTTATTTAACACCCACTACGATGATACGTACTTGAAGACGGCGCCGAAAGTGCCGGATTAAAACAAATATCCATATGCTCTTTGGTTTTTTTCGGTAAAGTCACGTAGCTAAAAAAATAAAATACAAATGAATGAAAACAACCGCATTTTTATTTACTTGTTTTCATTTTTTTTTTTTTTTTTTTTTTACCTACGTGACTTTGCCGAAAAAAAACAAAGAGTGTGAATCACTGAAGTCACGAAAGCTTCAAATCTAGAAATATCATATGCCCTGTTTTTAAACAACTCATTTACAGCGAGACACCTTCAGTAATGGTGTAACTTAATTTTTTTATTTTTATTTAAAGCTTTCGTGACTGCAGTAATTCATATTCTTAGCTCTTTCGGTAAAGTCACGTTGAAGGGAAACAATAAAATAATAAAACATATATAAAACAA
This sequence comes from Petromyzon marinus, assembly GCF_048934315.1. Lineage (NCBI taxonomy): Eukaryota > Metazoa > Chordata > Hyperoartia > Petromyzontiformes > Petromyzontidae > Petromyzon > Petromyzon marinus. The sequence goes on from NC_133705.1 coordinate 12,710,369, forward strand.
TAAAAAAATCTCACGACGTTTCGACCGTAACGCAAACGGTCATCATCAGGTGTGAAAAACCAACGGCAAGAAACATTTGAAAGAAGTGGCGGTTTGTATTTATTTATTTATAAAACGTTAGCACCACGGGCAGCGATTTGACAGTTTGTTTAGAAGGACTAGTCCATCTATGTTCTGAAAAGAGGAGGGGGGAGACAAAAAAATTAATGTATGCTGTCTGAAAGCCACCGTAAGCGTGAACAATCAATTAAGACCTGAAATGGTTTATCAAATCCTTCCAATGATTGCTAAGCCAGAATCCATCTTCTCGGTTGAAATTGCCTCTGTGCTTGTATATGTGGATAGCCTCATGAACGAATCTCTCATGGTAGCCAGATGGCTTACAAAGAACCTCTGTCTTGGAGAAGTCAATGTCATGTGAGCCTACTGAATTATAACAATGATCTGCCACGGCCGATGTGTTGGTCCTACCGTGTTTAAGGTCTGCTTTGTGTTCACGAATGCGGTCCGAGACATGGCGTTTAGTTTCTCCAATGTACCTACTACATACATTAATTTTTCGTCTCCCCCCTCCTCTTTTCAGAACATAGATGGACTCGTCCTTCTAAACAAACTGTCAAATCGCTGCCCGTGGTGCTAGCGTTTTAAAAATAAATAAATGGAAACCGCCACTTCTTTCAAATGTTTCTTGCCGTTGGTTTTTCACACCTGATGATGACCGTTTGTGTTACAGTCGAAACGTCGTGAGAATTTTTATTGTTTTATACATATTATTGTTTCCCTTCAACGTGACTTTACCGAAAGAGCTAAGAATATGAACTTAATTATTGTTTTCAATTTCACTACCGTCTTACACTCAGGGATCTGAGCCGGTACACTGCTTTCTAAGGAGGCCGCTCAAATAAAGGAAAACTCAACTTATCTGTATGCCTGTTATTAAATCTTTCTTATACCCATCAACCTACATCGATATGGCACAATATCCCATACGAATGGGCACCTCCAGTTAACACGGTTGGCTACATACGGTTCAAAAGAAGTTCAACATACATACGTACATATTATGCGAGCCTTTGCATAAATAATACTCCTTTCACCACTAGCACATCTGAGCCATCCCAGCATGGGGCCTTCACAGCACAAAGATCTTAAATCCTTTGCTCGGTGAAGGTCATGGGAGTTGTTTGACCATACTTCACCACGCTGGTCAGTGAGGGTTGGTGAAATGGGGGAGGGTGACCCAAGACTGGTTTAGGTATCACTCGCACACTGATGTTGGCCACAGCCATGATGCTAACCCAGGTGCGACTGCTCCAAATCTAACAACGTGCACGGGAAATGGGAAACACTGCTCGGTGATGTATTAGCATTCATATAAAAGCAATGCAGCAAACGTGTCAATGGAGCGATGGAAGTGAGCGTCTCCATGCCATACACTTTTCAAAGTGTTCATTGTGAGAGCAGGTGCTCACTCGCACACCTATCACTTAATGAGCGAATTAGCCATTGAATGGCAAATAACAGCAACACCTAAAGGTCGCACTGTGGTTGTTACCATTAGAGAGGAGTCATGTTTTGCATCCTGCTTAATCATTCATCTCCCACGTAGAGGCGTGTGTTCGCGCGCGCGCAAATTTGCTGCGTGTAATAATTCCATTGATATTTGCAAATATCCTTTGTATTTGGGCAAAGTGATCATTAGTTGCCGGTCAAAAAATATTGAATTGATAAAAAGTCCTAATATGAAAATTATGGGATCATTTAACAGCCAATGAGCTTTTTCAACAGCTGGCCAACTTGAGGTCACACGGACCAAAATATCATCAGTAAAAATCCCCCGTGGCCTAATTCTTGTACCCTCAGGATTATGGTATTGTGATTCAGCTAAGGCACGCTAATGAGATGAGGAGGTGGACATGTGGCACTGTTAACAGGTAATATTCCACTGCAAGATTAGCGAGGACGATGGAGTTTTAGTGGTGGATGCCATCAGCAGCAATTGCGGATTTGGCAGAGACACAGTAAGGGGAGAATGATGCCTTATGCAAAAAAAAAAAAAGCATGAGATTATTTATCACACTGTTGAATTGAACACATTTTTGCCGGACAAGATGTGTACGCGATTGATTAATGTGATCATCCTCAAGTCTACAACATTTCAGACAACAGGAACCATACTCGTTGGTTCTTTCGGTAAAGTCACGTAGGTAGAAAAATAAAATAAAACAAAAAAATATTATATCACGACGTTTCGATCACAACGCAAGCGGTCGTCCTCAGGCGGAAAAAAATAAACCAGCAGTAGAACTGCTGAACCAGCGAGAGAGCTGTTACAACAAGAGGTTATTTATGTGGCGATGGGTTCAGCTTTTCCACTGCTGTATTATTTTTTCCGCCTAAGGACGGCCGCTTGTGTTGTGATCGAAACGTCGTGATATAGAATTTTGTGTTTTATTTTATTTTTCTACCCACGTGACTTTACCGAAAGAACCAAAGAGTATGGATTCCTGCAGTCACGAAAGCTTCAAATCAACAGGAACCAGTTACCGTGTTGAATGGCAGACCAACATTCATGCTGTTTTGGGTTTAGAGGATAAAAGAAAATCATACGTCTATAATCTTCACATTTTGTACTTGTCATATACGCACTACTGTAACTATTCTAACCTGATTGCTTTTTGGTCTCCTAATTTGTGACAAACTTTAGCATGGTATTTTAATCGAAGGGCTTCTGTTGTAAATGGCATATTCAGTTATCTGGCAGTGGCATGCAGTGCATTTCCAATTTGCGTGCCGTTTATTTATTACATTTGCAGCATCATTATGACATGAAATATTAAAACTATTTCATCCGAATGACTCTTTTAGTAGTGCTGGAAGCCATATTGCAATGCAAACGTATTTAACTCTCTCAAAAGATATCGATTAAATAGCTAACAACAACAATTATTATTTCCACACGCGCACAATCCCCGTGGATCGTGGACAATGTCGCTGACGGTTCAACAGTAAAAGTCTCAGTCCGTGTCAATTTCAAAAGACATAAGCCCGGGCAAATCCATTGCATCAAGGTCTCTTGCATGGCCCCTCTGTGAGCGAGCATTCTGCAATGCATGCAGCCTTGGGAGTGCATCGGCCATTGCACACATTCCAGATGGTCCTTGAGTCATTAGCCCAGAAAATGACTTATCGTGGTACCAACCAAGAGTGGCAAACGCGAACATTTTTTTTATTGAAGATGTATTTCCCTACATCACAAATATATATCTTAGCAAGGTCGCTATAGTAGATTTTTTTTTTTATGAAAAAATGTTTGTTAAAGAAGGTTGCCACAGTATGTTTGATTGAGAATATAAAACATTTTTCCGTAGAACTAAAAAGTCGACAGTAAAGTGATGTGAAACATGAAATACAAATATAGAAAAAAAAGTAATTGCGTCTGAGGAACATACAGTGTAAAAAATAATGATAGATACTGCCTATGGGCTCAGAGATGTCACCCCTCTGTAAATCCACTATTGGAAGCCTCGCCACACTGTGCCATCCATGGGGGTTGCTCGAACATACTTCACTTATTCCGGTCAGGGCAGGTTCGTGAAAGGAGTTGGGGTCAAAACCCATATTTTGGTGACCAAAACAAATCAACACATTTGTCAATAACACTGCCTTAAAGAGAATAAGTATGAGAGGTGACGCTTCAGCCAATGGGGCCTGCAATCACAGTGCATGGGAAGGTCTGAGCGATAGAGTGACCAGACAGTTGGGTCCAGAGTCAAACCCAGTTTTTGGCTGTGTGTTCAGATCTCTGAGCCACATGGCCACCTCGAAATATTTACTTTTATGACAAAGTAATTTTATCTGGGTACTAAACAAATTTCAATGTCATATAAAACGGTTTCTTCCCCAGTTAGACATACTGTCTTGATGTAACAATGAAGTATGTGTACCATGTAAACTACACTTTTTCATTACCAGGTAAGGCCCACTGGGCTATATGGCTCTTTTTCAGAAACGATCTGGTCACAAATGATAGCTCAACGAAGCGGCTCATCATGTGGAAATGTACAGAAGCTAAATACTCTAAACGCATGTTTCTAAACTTGGAGGGAAAAACCGGAATACCGGGCGAAAAATCCATGCAACCACGGGGAAAAAAAAACATGCAAATTCCTAATATATAGGCGTCAGGGTCAGGGATCAAACCCACGGCCTCCTGTATACAAGGCGAGGTATCTACATCATTAGACCTCCTTTGCCAGTACCAAAATGTAATAAAAGGGTTTTATTCCCCTTTTTTTCTGGCAACAAAACTGTAACCTTTTAACAAGGATTCATGTCTGCATTAACCACTAAACCTGCAGTCAAAATGCAAAAGAAAAACATACTATGATAATATATGCATTGTCCTTGAAACTGATTGGTCCACACCAAAGGAAAGCCGTCCCTTGGTGTGGACCAATCAGTTAAGGACAATGCATATATTATCATAGTATGTTTTTTTTTTGCATTTTGACTGCAGGTATTGTGGTTAATGCAGACATGAATCCTTGTTAAAAGGTTTCAGTTTTGTTGCCAGAAAAAAGGGGAAAAAACCCTATCATTAAGGCGAGGTAGTTAACATCTCACCAGCACGGTGCCATGTAGACCTGAGAGATTAGACAAAATGTGCTCGCTTCAATAACCCATGCGTGGTGAAGTATGGCCAGCATCTCCCTCGTGACCTTTGTACCTAAAAAAATTAATATGAATCGCAAGATTTGTTCAATGCCATAAAAAAACTCTGCTCATTTACAATTGGCTCATCGCCCAAATCAGTACACACAAAAGAGCGGTTCCACCACAGTCCATTTTAAGCGCATGTTATTAAAAATGTATAAGATCGGTGCAAAGTTCATTTGAATGTGCGGATTACGCTTGCATAGCTATAGTTACCAGTGAATACATGGCAATTTGATTTGAGTCTCGAACAGCTTGTGCATTAATTTGTTCTTCCTAAAATGTTGCTCATTTCTTCTCACCAAAACAAATACACAGTTGCGATCTTCGATTTATTTTTTTACAAAATGGGCCAGATCATATGGCTAGCAGTTTTTTTTTTAAAGAGAATATGATCAGGTGGCCCAATGGTAGAGTGCATTGGTATGGAGGATTGCGAATTGTAGTCCTGGTTTGGGTTATGAACTCGGACTTGCATCCCTTTGGGGTCGATACACAATGAGTACCATATTGTGGGCTTGTCCACATCAATAATATTTTTTAACCAGGTAAGGTCCACTGAGCTACATAGCTCTTTTTCAGAAGCGACCTGGCCTCAAATGATAGCTCAAGGAAGTGGCTTATCACGTGGACATTCATACTAGCCAAACACTCACAACGCATATTCATTCTACATGTGGAGGGAAAAACTGGAAAACCCGGAGAAAAATCCATGCGACCACAGGGAGAACACGTAAATTCCAAATATACAGGTGTCAGCTTCGGAATCGAACCCATGTCCTCCTGCATACCGGGCGAGGGAGTTAACATCCCAACGGCAACGTCCCAACTAATGCAACATTAGTTGCGTTGGGAAAATATTGACTCTCACCATAAAAATATGGAACTTCCACTTCTAAAAACATGATGTTGAATACCACACCACTTAAACAAGCAAACAACTTAGAGTTTGTTTTGATTTTGATAAAAAAAAATCAGGTTCTTTTGGTAAATACTGCAAATTTGAAAGCAGGAGAGCCTCTTCCGTGATCTCAAACTTCCTCGCTGTGGGCGTTCGTCCAAGACCTAGTTCAGTTGTGTTGTTGCAAAAACAATGCGCTCACGTTTTCAGACTATCTACAGACACGTTCAAAGTTAAAGCATAAATATTGTGAAATTGCATCGACGGTTAAAAAAACCCCAACAATTCATAAAACAACAAACTTCAGTTAGATCCTACAACAATTATCACATCAAACCTAAAAGGGTCCAAAACAGACAATCCGTTCAGAGGGCCAACTGAGATAGGCATGAACGAGACGGGCAGACGTGGAGACCTGTGGGCCATGACGATATGTGTGCGGGGAAAAATACGGAATACAGATGCGCAGGGAAATACATTCAATGATAAAACTGTTGCGAGGTTATTAAATCAATAACGGCCGCGTGGGTTTGTCGTGGTTCTGCTGCCTGGCTGTCTGGTGTGTTGTAGGGTCAAACCACGCGTTGATCACGGCACAATGTCCGGTCGTTTTGATTCAGGCGCTGGGAGCTTCTTCGGGGAACCGAATTAATGCTCGCAGAAGCTCAGGTTCACATGGGGTGGAATTGTAAGGTCAACAGTGAGCTAAAATACCATTGAAATAAGAAATGTTGACCTTCATGGTAATACTTTTTGGGACATCTGCATAAAAATTATTGGCTTCATTTCATCAACAAGAGATTATTTGTTTAATGTGTTCACTGAATTCCAGATAGCCGTGAGTGCTTTCATCTGACGGATGCAAATGCGTGAATTGTGCATCCATCTCATGTGGTGTATCTCGTTTCTCTAATTAAAGACATTCACAGCTGCTTAATAACCACACCACAGTACATTCCCATCAGAAGTAAGCTCCTGCAGCTAACATATTATGACACGGCACCAGCATAGTGCAGATTTAAATTTCTGGGGTTTTTAATTGAAAATCTTTGAGTTGTGTGTGTGTATAAGTTGATTTTAAAGCGCTCTATATGTTTGCTAATGAAGCAATCATTCAGTTTTATTTTCAAAAATGTAAGCTTTTTTTCTCCCAGCAAATTAGCTATCCTGTTTTGCAATTTTTCCTTCAGAAATATGTTTTCTTTTTGTCATCATAAAATGGATTAGATCACTTTTTTATTGGAAATGTTGGCCCCATGTCACATTATTATTTCAGCTCTTCATCTCTCTTCTAACATAGCACCATTTCGTGAAATGTTTGCATCGCACATACAGTACGGACCGTATACCTGTACTCTTCAATAATGCACTGTTCACAACAATTGTGGTAAAGTATTTCCAGTTTGTGATTACTTCTTGAGAGTAATTTATCACGTGGGAAATGATAACCGAGGTGGTCATGGGGTGGCAGCACAGCAATTGATTATTTAATCTATTTTTTTTTAAATCTAGATTGAAAACTCATTTCTTTGAAACAGTTTTTTTTTTAGTTTAGTTTGTTGTCCAAGCCTCGTACCTCCGATTAGCATGGTTGGTTATGTACGGTGCGAAAGAAGTTCTACATACATGTGTAGTGGCATAGAACAGTAATCTAGCAGCATGGTGCTGGCGGCTGGTAGGGAAGGCAATCTGCGGCCTTTGGCAGCCCTGAAGTCTGGCAGGCCACGTGATACACCAGAGAGGGATCTAGGGGAAAGGTCACAGAGGGGGCACACCAAGAACCCGCTGGTAGGTTCTAGAAAGGGGGCGTGGCCGGGGGCGGAGCCAGGCCACGCTGACAGTATAAGAGGGGGCCCCTGTAGGGGACCTCGGGGCTGTTGATTCTAAGCGGGATAACCCATCGTGCTGCTCAAGTCCATCGTCGTCTTCGTCACCATTCTTCTCTTAGTCGCCGCAGTCGTCGTCGCTTGATCTTACGCTGTCTTACAGTCGTTGGCTGTATCGGTGGGCGCCATCGGTGTTAGACGGCTAGTGTTGTGTTTAGACTGGGGTGTGTGTAGTCTAGGCGACTGTAGGGTGTGTGAAGGGAGATTGTGAGTATAATAAAAGAAGTGCCTCCAACTCTTAGTGTCTCCGAGTTAGTCACTGCACATACATGCGGAGCGTCAAGTGTTACCTCCTGGTATGCATGGGCAATTCTATGGGATTTCTGGCTTCCTTCCTTATGTCAAACACTCCATTAATGAAATAGGCCCAACATTCCAATGCAGGACCCTTCTTAAAATAGACTCATGAGACTCGGTGAGGCTTTCCTGGGTATTTTAAGAAACATTATTATAACATAAGTATTATCCTCGATACGTACGTATACACATACATGCGTGAGGCTAAATAGAGAATTGACTCACTGGTCATTGGCCTGTAATGTAACTTGTTTACGTAATTTTGTATTCTGTTTGTGAAGTGCTAAGTGTTCCATAAATTTCAGAAATTCACGCATACATTTTGACAAGTGTTTCGTGTTGTCACCAATAAAACAATAAGCTTTCATAGAAAATTACTGAATATGCATGAAGACTAGAATGCATTTTTGTGGAGAAAATTTATTCCTATGTAGACCCAGCCATCTCCGTGATTTTTGGGCCACTCTATCAAACTGCATTTTTATTAAACTTTGACACCTATGATGTATATGAACATGATAGCTTTGGATGTAAAGTAACTTTACAAACTGTAACGTCAATATTCGATTATATATATTTGTTTTGCACTTGCACCCAGAAATCTAATTACCTTTGACTAAAGGTGGCATTACAGGTACCGCTAGTTCTCGTTTTACAAGGGGGTTGTGCTCGTGAAAAAAACGTCGCGGAATTCCAAATCGTGTCAATGAAACACAATTCTCCCGTTAAAAATAAAGGAAGTGGTTGGGGTTAGAGAGAGAGGGAGCATGCTAATTGATCTTCATTATTCCGTCTACATATTCCACTGGTTACGGTAACATTATATTTACAATACTACCAGACATGTATTACAGATATTAGCAGCCTCAGCCTATTTAAATTTCTATTTTTTTTAATAAAGTAAAACAAAAATATGTTTTTTTTTATTACACGTTCATCCAACATATCGCTAGGCAAATGCGTGCACGAGACAAAGTTCACGCGGACAAGATCTTAAAAATGGCGCGCGAGAAGGAGCTGCTGCTGCTGCCCGCGTTTGTAGTTGTCAGTGCTGCTGCTGTTGCTGCTGCACCTCAGACAGCACCGCAACTGAACTCTGCTGCCCCGACTAACGGTTAATCACGGCGCTATTTCATTCGTTAACATTTCATGCGGGGGGGACCGTGTCCCAGGACGTCCTTTGCAGAGAAAGAGAGAGAGAGCCAGCCTTTTTGACAGCTCAATTCGGGCAGCTCGAACCAGGTTATTAGAGGGAGGAGAAAATATTTTGTGTACTTCTTTCCTGACACCGCAGTGCTAAGCATTTGTATGCGATGACGTTGGGCGCACGTGGCAGAATTGTTAACATTGATAAACTTGCATCTCTTGTTGAGCGTGCAATTATGTACACGTAAATGCAAATGTCACATCAATCTGTAGTGGCGATTAGATCTGCATGTTTTTGCCATTTTTGCGACTTTTGAACAACAGAAAGCTTCCTTCTAGACCCACCATCCCCAAAAGGAACTGATGTGCTTTGAGCTGTCGACTTGCGGAGAGAGTTCACAATTTGAAATGAGCTGAAGTCAAAATGAGCAATAGAACAGGGGATTTGGCAATTGGCATTACAGAGATACGTTTTAAACACACCCTTTAAACACAACGCGTGCAGTCTAACAGTACGAATAATGAGTCCACCTCAAAATGTATCAGCGAGGAGGTGGGCTTCACGTATGGCACAAGGACCTTATCAACAAACTACATTATCTCATGAAGGCAGCTGTTTGTTAGACTAGATTAGCGCAATATAATCAACAGACGGTATGCTGTCGTGGTGTGACGGTGAGCCCACAGAACAATCCGTAGGTCACCGGTTCGATTACCCGGCATGGCAGTTGAAACAACGGGCACATTGTATGACTCCCCAATGCCTCCTCTGTCCACCCAGCAGAATAAACGGGTACAACTCAGTCGATTGTTAGGTCGAGTGCGGTGGGGTAAAGTGTGGGTACTTCCAGCTCTTTCAAGGTGTCTGGCCAGCATTTGAAGAGGAGACCAAATCTCATCTCGAGGTGGCTCTCGAGAGCTTCGTCAACTTGGAGGCCCTTCCACCAGTAGTGGCTTGAGCGATCATTTGTATAGTTGCACCACTTAATTTCCAAACAGTTGAATTTTTGTTTTAATTGAACGATTTGCATTTGCTGATATCCACATTGGTTTCTACCTGCCAACATTTTCCATGGAATATTCATGTAGGATGACAATAGTTTTGTGAATGACAATAATTTGAATGTGGTACATTTTTCTAATTTTAATACTGTTATAACATCAACAAGATTCAACAATTTCTTAGAGCGCTGAACATTGAAATAAGTAACTGTATACATGCCACGAAACACATGTAACGCGGGAATTATAATTGCAATTTAAACACAGAAATATAATGAGGCTTATGACATCAATCGGACCAATTTGCTTGAAAAATTACAAGGCCATGAGGAAAAAAAAACTCGACTCGCAGCAAACCGTACATTCTTTCTCTCCCGTAGCTAACACCTCCAGAATCACAGTCACAGCATCACATTCATTGTGCCGTCCTTATTTTCCAAATTGATGGAATTCACACTTTCTACCTCGCAGTATATATTATTACAGATGAACCACGGAGTCGTTTAAGCGCCGAGAAATTCCATGTCAAAAGTAATGCGCACAAGGAAAATTGTGGCTGCGGTGATTTGATTTTGGTGCACGACGCAACCCGCATTTCACGTGTATAACAGACGAGAAACGTAACAGACGAGAGTCGTCTGTTACGTTTCTCGAGAGAAGAAGAAGAAGAAGAAAAAAAAGGAGCGGCTTTGTGTATCTCACATCCTCCCGTGCATAATGGGGCAAGCGAGCAAAACGCTGCCACCTCACAGAACCTTTTGAATTGTGCAATGCAGGAGACCTTACTTGACACCGGGGCAGAGTCTTAGGATTTGGTAAGAAATTCTCCCAGCTCAGAGTTAACTAAAGGCTCAGTCATGCAAGGGACATTGAGAGCAAAGCCCTTTTTTATATGATTCATGCCATCCCCTAACGTTGGCTCTGCTCAAACGAAAGGATGCAACGCTGTAATGTTTGTGCGTGTCAGCTTTTGAGCAACACGTAAGTATGAACCAAGCCAAAACGCGCGCAAATTAAGACTGTCTGTAAAAAAATATATATACGAAGACAATTTAAGCTCTTGTTACGTGGTGAAAAATAAATAAATTACCCACTTATCTATCTATCTGCATGTCATTCCAATGGAATGAGAAGCTCGAATACGAACAATGGTCCAAATTGTGTGTGCATCTGACCGATGGGAAAACAAAACAATTTTCATCAACAAGAAATGCAAATGACGGTGTCAATAGAGTCCTTCCCGTGAGCAGTCTCTCGCTGCAGGGATGAAGTCTGTATGCCGGGCATTGAGTCGTGTAAATGGATATTGGTCAATCAAAGGAGTATTTTCATGTTTCCATGCACGTGTTTAAGGTTTAAATTTCCACAGGGAACGTTGTGTCACCGCACCGTTTGAAGTTGTAATTTATCTGCATTCCTCAATCTTAACTTTTAATACATTCATAATTAACATTTTGCAAGGGTGGTTAAGGTTATGAATCGATAATATCGGTACTTTGGCGTGACACGATACCTCTGTGATAAATTGTCTTTCCTATAGAAAGGAAGGAAATTCCGAAACATTGTAACGAGTCGAGGAGGTTTTCATCCAGCAGTAGAATGATCATGGCTGCTGCAGGATAAATGTAAAAACAATTGTCCATTATTTTTTTAAACTTAACTTTGTTGTAGCCAATGATCTCATTTTACATGTTGTCTAAATCCGCCATGAGCTGAACTTGTAGGTGATGTCCGTCACGTATGTACAGTATGTATGTTCAACTTCTTCCGCAGCAGACAGCACGATGTAGCACTGCTGCAGATATGACTGTGGAAATGGAGAAATCAGACAATGACAACTGGCTCAGTGATAAGTATGTTGACTGAGAGGCTATCTTTAGACGTGAAACTTTCGTGACAGCAGGAATCGATATTCTTGGTTCTCTCGGTGTTCTTCAGGTGGAGAGAGCTTGCCCCCTTCTTCTCTCTACACCTGAAGGAGACCGCACGTGTTGCGATCGAAACGTCGTGGGTTTTTTTGCTTTACATTTAGATTTTTATTCTTAGCTCTTTCGGTAAAGTCACGTTGAAGGGAAACAATAAAACAATAAAATATATTATATATGGTTTCCCTTCAACGTGACTTTACCGAAAGAGCTAAGAATATGAATTACTGCAGTCACGAAAGCTTTAAATAAAAAATTAGATTTTTGTTTTCTATCTACCTGACTTTACCGAAAGAACCAAGAATATGAGAGGCTATCCTTGAAATGATACTCATCCGGGGACATATGAAGCAATTGGCGGGACCCCGGGGTTACCATCACTGCCCCGGGGGTGGGAAAAACCGTGTAGCGACACGAGCCTTGTTAAGGCCTTACCGACAACAAAACTAGTGGTCAATCGATTGGCCTCGTCGTCAGCTACTCGGGGACACTAAGTTTCGTAAAAAGTTGAAAAATTACACAAACACGTTAAATTCACTGCCTGGGGAGGGCGGTGGGGCTCACCTTGGCAAAGAAGCCGAGGATCGACGGCTGACCGGAGGGCGGCTGCGGCGGACGCCCCCCGGGGCTCGCGTTTGGCCGGTGGGGTGGCGCCCATCGTGTCGATCGCAGCCTGCTGCTGCTGCTGGCGCTTGTTGGTGCGAGTCTGGGCGGGCGGCGCGTTGCTGTCGGGATCACGAGTGGGGCGGACTGAAAAATAATAATAATTATTGACCTGATTGTTGCGGGACCCCGGGGTCCCGCCAAAATGATTCACATATATTTTAAAAAGCTTGTTCTCTTTGCTAAAATGATTAAGGTACAGCCCTGAAAGTGTTTGCTCACGCCTCTGCTGCCAGAAGGGCCCCCACTCGAGAGGTAGCTCCACAGACCCTCTCTCGAGGATACTTGGCCTACTCTTCCACGCTGGCTAGACGTCTTGGAAGCAATAGAACTATCCGCACTTTACCCCACTACTCACGACCTGCTGATTGACGGCGGTGTAACCATCTCTACTGCTGCGTGGACAGAGGGCCCAAGGAAACTGACACCATTGTTTTCACTGCCACGCCGAGAGATCGAATCGGCAACCTTTCGATTGTGGGACCTACCTTGCCAATATCAAAATATAAGATTAGGTTTCACCCTTTCTGGCAATAAAACAGGTGTTCAAATGTTAAAACACCAAACAGAAAACGTTTGCAAGGAATTGTGCCTGCATTAACCACATATACTAGTGGCGAACATGCAAAAAAAACATGCTCTGATAGTATACGCATTTCACTCCAGCGCTGTCCTACCAGACAGTCTCGTCCCTTCGCCTGATGAAGGCCGCTTGTGTTGTGGCCGAAACGTCGTGAGAATATTATTGTGTTATTTTATTTTATCAATTTATTATTTTATTCTCATTCAACGTGACTTCACCGAAAGAACCAAAGAAGGAGTATACGCATCGTCTTTAAAACTGATTAGTCCACGCCAGAGACAGCTTTCTTTAGGGCCTAGTCTCAAACAGTATTAGACCATTTTTTTTGTCATGTATCAATATCAGAGCGTGCCTATTTTGTACTGAACTATAATTTCAAAAGTTAGTCATTTTGCTTTACTTCTCTATTGCTTGCTAATACGATATATTACCGGAATATAACACCAGGGGTTGTGCATTATAATTATCCAGTGATCGTGTTGCATTGCGCAACACTTTACAGCGCGTGAATATTTTAGTGGCGTTTTTTTTTTTGCTGCTGCTCTAACATCTCAATCCGTGCAGTTTCTCGCCTAAGTGTCACTAATTTTAACGGGAGGTATTTCCAATAGAATTTTCATGTACGACGATGTGTTTAACGGTTTGTGTGATGTCAGTTCGGTCTAATGTCAGACGTTTCACTCCACTTGCGTGCTGAAGAAGCTTCTAGCATAACTGCGAATTTATTTTTCGTAGTTCTATTACAAAACCTATAAAACCAAATCTCTACAAAAAGCACTTCACAGCTTGCCACTACCAATGCCTAGGACTCTATAACTGACAAATGAATCCCTCATATAAGATATTTTTTTTAATTCAAGTTAAAATGCCTAATGCTGCACATGAGCGTGATCAGTACACGTGTGTTTGAGTGCCAGTGGGTCGCTGTAATCCTGCATGTTGTCGATACCGTGTGCCCGTGTTGCGTGTGCACATTTATTTACACGGTCGAATTCACCCTAACAAAATGACGACCCTCCAAATATACTGGCTTGCCAGCAATTATTTTGGAAGATGATCAAACGGCGCGTGGTTACGGTTGCTATCTCTGCGTCAGAGTAAAACGGGGACACATCACGGGAATAAGAGTATCTCAGAGTTTCCCGAAGAGCAGAGAGCTACGTGTGACTGACACAAATGCCGGAACATTTAATGTTTAATGTTCCGGAAAGACTTACAGATTTTCCAGCACGGCTACCGCAACATGAGGGTGATCCTGAGAAAACCAGGACGTGTGGCAACCTCCCTTGTATTGGGTGTCAGTGAAAATAAACACGCAGAGGAAGAGGCAGTTGTTGCCCTCAAGAGTAAGTAAAACACAAACTTTAGAGTCAAGTTTCTTTCACGGGGGATAATTGGCAAAATTAGCAGCTGAGAGGGGTCTCTGACACGAGAGAAAGGGAGTTTATTGCCTCGCGTATCATTTTATGAGAGTCTCAGGTACCTGAGTATTCTTATTTTTCTTAAAATTACCTTGGGCACCTGGTTTTCATGGCCTGAATAAGTGACGCATGCGTACTGCGTGTTGGGGCAAATCAGACAACAAGTTCTTAAGATACCGCGCGCATAAACAAACTCGCAAAATAAACAGATGCTGAAAAGCATTTTTTTACGGATTAAATTAAAACCTTGGCTTCGAAAAACAAAGGGGAAATGCAATATTTGCAAACAAAAAAACACTTGCAGTTTTAAAAGAGCACACAAGTCAATTCGTCTATTGTGTTTACTGGGAGTGTCATGCTCTTAATGTCTTGCAAATTGGCGTCGGATTTTCCTGAGCCATACCTTGATGTGACATCCGTACTCTGCATATTTCTGTCCCTTGCCAATGGGGGTTTAACATGTGTAAGTCTTTCAACTCTTCCACAAGCACAGCAAGTGATTGATATTTTGATAAATTCCTACTGTGCTTGTGCAATGAATTTTTTTTTGCCAGTGTTCAGATACTGCTCATAAAACCGTATAACAGTAAATTATACAAATGGATACACCCCCCCCCCCCCCCTCATAGTTAATCACATGTGGCGGTGTAAAGTGTGGGTTACTCCCACATCTTCCAAGATATCTGGCCAGTATGGAAGAGCAGGCCAAACCCCGCCCCCCCCCCCAGCCCCATAGGGGTTATCTAAAGCCCCCTCTAGTGGATGCCCTTCCGCTAGCAGAGGCGTTGGCAAGCAATGGCAGGGCTGAAACTTTGACCAGGCCCAAACGTTACACCAATTTTACAGTGGGTTTTCAAGACTTCACGCTTTAAAATATTGACGACGAGATTGTCACAATCCACGGCCCGGTCCATCATATTAGCTATGTGCTGACGTTTTGTAATATTTGAGACACATTTAGTGTGATTTTTTTTTGCTTCACTGAGTAGAATATGAGCTCACACGCAACGAATGGGAGTTTTGTTCCAGGATACAGCTTTGCCGCGGCGTTAAACATCGTCGCTTTACATTACCGCTTTTGTTTGCAAATAATCAGTCTTGAGGCCCATGTTGTAACTGAACATCTACGGCGCCACACAATTTAATTACCAAGACCCACCGAAGTGAACAGTCACGGTTTCGCGTACAGAGTCACCGACGTGGGTATACTATAATACGTCTGACTATAGAGCAACTTGGCATCGTACGTTTACCTTCAGAGACCCCCTCATACCAACTCATTATTCCCTGGCGGCACCCTTCCTGGGGCTTAATCTTACGAATTCCCGTCACCTCTCATAGCCCCCCTGATAATCGCTGCGGTCCCGCAGAGGTCCACAGGCCTCCAATTGTGAGCTGTTGCATTGCGGTGTTCACGCGACTTTGTGTCAATTGCACTACAATGCGCTCCCGTGTTTAACGGAGTATACACAGCAGAGCCTAGTACGGTATGTGTATACTATTTGCTCGGTACGAATGTGTGTTGGGCTTCTTTCGCGCTGTGTGTAGCCAGCCGCGTATATGGGATCTGGTCCTCATATATAATTAATGTGCAGCGTTGTGGGATGCTGTTGGCATGAATGACGCTATATGAATGTTTTATTAATCGGCGCATACACTACCTGCTGTGACATACGGTTCGGACGCACAGTCATTAACACGAAAATGGACAGCAGCAACAATAAACACTTGAAAAGTGCCATAGGCGCAACTGAGGCACAGCAAGAGGAGCACGTGGATGAGAGGGGCGTACGCACGGCACAGTTCGAAGGCAACGGTCTGCAACTGGCGAGCAAAGTGATCGTCGCCGCAAGGGGTGATTGATGGATGGTCACTGATAGTAAGGAAGTGGCAGGCGAGGCAGCGGGACGCATCCGAGAAACAACGAGGTGTTAGACGTGCGGTAAGTGGAAGGGGACGTTACGAACAGCGGGACGCAAAAGAGGATTGTCGTGCACAAGGTAAGGGCGCAGCCCCTGCAATTGCCCGCCCGCGCCGTTTGCTGGCGGAAGGGCCTCCACTTGAGGGAGCTTTATTGAGGCCCCCTTCGTCGAGGGTATTTGGCCTACTCTTACACCCTGGCCAGACATCTCAGAAGAGGTCAAAGTACCCGCGCTTTACATCACCACACGCGACCGGGAGATTTAAGAAACGCTCACCGACGTTTCAGATGCTGCGTCGGGAGCTCAAGTCGAACCGGCGACCACCGGGATAGCCAGTCGAGCGAAGTAATCATTAACAAGATGGCAGCATACTTATTTATATCCCAGTAGAACATTCCTTATTCCTGACATGGTTGTTGCTGTGCGAAAACGCACCGTTAGTTATTTTTTATACATTTATTATCACGTTTTGACCACACTGTGACATTAGTAACGATGCCTGCAGGATAGGTAAACATGGCCGTTATCTACTGCTGTGCAGGGTCATTTCTTGGCACACTTGTGACACTGTCAAGTGTCACCCTTACAGCCATTGGCAATGACTTGGATATCCTCGGAAACCGTTCCCATTTTTCTCCCCAGCAAAAACATTGCGAGCGCTTTAATTTTAAGGAGCATGTTGGCAGCCTAAAAATTCCGCATACATTATATCGCTGTGTGGCTCGTGTGTGGTCTAATGATTAACATTACAAAAGTTTATTTTTTTACATATATAAAACGTACTACTTTTGAAGATTTTATATTTGTTCTGGAAATTTGCCATGAAGGAGAAAGAGCAAAACAATCCAGATGTGCATGCACAGTCATTTAGTTTAAATTTGAATCCAACCTAACAAGCCAGAGCTGTACGGAACTTTTCTTTTAAGTTGCCAGTGAACACTGCGTGTCTGCATTTGTAAACCTTGGGGATGCAAAGAGAAAGCAAGCTGTCAATCATTTAGCGTAGACCTACGGTCGACTGATGCAGTATAAATCCCACTTGAATTAGTGAGAACTTTACGATGGTTGTGCCTATGCAACGCTGTGCCAAACAAACAGCTTGGAATGCGGCCAATCTCAGCAGATCTTAGAAGCTAAGCAGGGATGAGCTCGGTTGGTGCTCGGATGGGTGAGCACCGTGCATTGAAGTTGTTGTAGACTTCTGCAGGGACATATGATGGATAGTGCAGACAAGTTTTCAAGTTTCATTCATTAGGTATAGCCCTGTGAGCCATGCGGCTCTTAAGTCGGGTGCAACCGCAACAAACAAAATATTAATCTACATTGCAGAAAACAATTACACCACAACCAGACCAAAATAAAGCTACAAAAACAATGTAACACCAGTAATCGTAGGAACCGTGATTTTAAATTTAACAATAAACGATATACATAACACGTACGACAAAACCTGCAGCCATAGCTGGCAGCACAACACTCCCAGTATATGATGTGTGAGTGAGTCAGCAGCAGCGTAAGTGAGTGTATGATGTGCGAGTCAGCGTATGATGTGCGAGTCAGCGTATGATGATTGAGTCAGTATTAGGTTGAGTGAGTGTATGATGTGTGAGTCAGCTCACGATCTGTTAGCGCATGATGAGTGAGTCAGTGTATGATGTGAGTGAGTCAGCGGCAGTGTGAGTTAGTGTATGATGCGCGAGTGAGCCAGCACACGATGAGTGAACCTGTGTATGATGAGTAAATGGGTCAGGGGTTGTGTGAGTGAGTAAGCGCATGATGAGCGAGTCAGTGCACGATGTGTGAGTGAGTCAGTGCATGATGTGTGAGTGAGTCAGTGTATGATGTGTGAGTGAGTCAGTGCATGGTGTGAGTCAGTGTATGATGTGTGAGTGAGTCAGTGCATGATGTGTGAGTGAGTCAGTGTATGATGTGTGAGTGAGTCAGTGTATGATGTGTGAGTGAGTCAGTGCATGGTGTGAGTCAGTGTATGATGTGTGAGTGAGTCAGTGCATGATGTGTGAGTGAGTCAGTGTATGATGTGTGAGTGAGTCAGTGCATGGTGTGAGTGAGTCAGTGTATGATGTGTGAGTGAGTCAGTGCACGATGTGTGAGTGAGTCAGTGTATGATGTGTGAGTGAGTCAGTGTATGATGTATGAGTGAGTCAGTGCATGATGTGTGAGTGAGTCAGTGTATGATGTGTGAGTGAGTCAGTGTATGATGTGTGAGTGAGTCAGTGCATGGTGTGAGTCAGTGTATGATGTGTGAGAAAGTCAGTGTATGATGAGTGAGTGAGTCAGTGTATGATGTGTGAGTGAGTCAGTGTATGATGTGTGAGTGAGTCAGTGTATGATGTGAGTGAGTCAGTGTATGATGTGTGAGGGAGTCAGTGTATGATGTGTGAGTGAGTCAGTGTATGATGTGTGAGTGAGTCAGTGTATGATGTGTGAGTGAGTCAGTGTATGATGTGTGAGTGAGTCAGTGCATGGTGTGAGTGAGTCAGTGTATGATGTGTGAGTGAGTCAGTGTATGATGTGTGAGTGAGTCAGTGTATGATGTGTGAGTGAGTCAGTGCACGATGTATGAGTGAGTCAGTGTATGATGTGTGAGTGAGTCAGTGCACGATGTGTGAGTGAGTCAGTGCATGGTGTGAGTGAGTCAGTGCATGGTGTGTGGGTGAGTCAGTGTATGATGTGTGAGTGAGTCAGTGCATGGTGTGTGAGTGAGTCAGTGTATGATGTGTGAGTGAGTCAGTGTATGATGTGTGAGTGAGTCAGTGTATGATGTGTGAGTGAGTCAGTGCACGATGTATGAGTGAGTCAGTGTATGATGTGTCAGTGAGTCAGTGCACGATGTATGAGTGAGTCAGTGTATGATGTGTGAGTGAGTCAGTGCACGATGTGTGAGTGAGTCAGTGCATGGTGTGAGTGAGTCAGTGCATAATGTGTGAGTGAGTCAGTGTATGATGTGTGAGTGAGTCAGTGTATGATGTGTGAGTGAGTCAGTGCATGATGTGTGAGTGAGTCAGTGCATGATGTGTGAGTGAGTCAGTGTATGATGTGTGAGTGAGTCAGTGTATGATGTGTGAGTGAGTCAGTGCATGATGTGTGAGTGAGTCAGTGTATGATGTGTGAGTGAGTCAGTGTATGGTGTGTGAGTGAGTCAGTGCATGATGTGTGAGTGAGTCAGTGTATGATGTGTGAGTGAGTCAGTGTATGGTGTGTGAGTGAGTCAGTGCATGATGTGTGAGTGAGTCAGTGTATGATGTGTGAGTGAGTCAGTGCATGATGTGTGAGTGAGTCAGTGCATGGTGTGAGTGAGTCAGTGTATGATGTGTGAATGAGTCAGTGCATGGTGTGAGTGAGTCAGTGTATGATGTGTGAGTGAGTCAGTGCATGATGTGTGAGTGAGTCAGTGCATGATGTGTGAGTGAGTCAGTGTATGGTGTGTGAGTGAGTCAGTGTATGGTGTGTGAGTGAGTCAGTGCATGATGTGTGAGTGAGTCAGTGTATGATGTGTGAGTGAGTCAGTGCATGATGTGTGAGTGAGTCAGTGCATGGTGTGAGTGAGTCAGTGTATGATGTGTGAGTGAGTCAGTGCACGATGTATGAGTGAGTCAGTGCATGATGTGTGAGTGAGTCAGTGTATGATGTGTGAGTGAGTCAGTGTATGATGTGTGAGTGAGTCAGTGCACGATGTATGAGTGAGTCAGTGCATGATGTGTGAGTGAGTCAGTGTATGATGTATGAGTGAGTCAGTGTCGGCCCCATCTGCTCACGCCGTCGCCCCCCCCCCCCGGCTCCATCGGCCCCCCCGGCTCCGTCGCCCCCCCCCCGGCTCCGTCGCCCCCCTGGCTCTGTCGCCCCCCCCCCCCGAGCCCCGTCGCCCCCCCCGGCTCCGTCGGCCCCGTCGGCTCCCTCCGTCGGCCCCCGCCAGCCGCTGCTGGGAGCTTGGCCCGGGAGCGCGGGCGCCTCAGGCGGCCATCTTGCAAGGAGACACATCTGTTGTTGGTACCGTTCATCTACGCCCCATAGTATACACTCCCCGCAGTCACCAACATGAACCAACCAGTGTGGTGACGTATGGTTGAAGAACCCCCACGACCAGCACGGCGTGGAGTTGTTTGGCCCTCATGCAGCAGTGGACTGGCAAAGGGCTTCACGTGGACTGCATAATAATAATGTGTTTTGAAGTAGGGCTGTTGCACACATAACCGATTACACTGTGTAACAAAATGTTTTTGTTCCTGGTAGTAAGTGTTATTTCCTAATTGCTTATGCCTCAAAAATACAGAAAATGGCTATTATTCCCCACAAACTTTGCTTTTGCGACAAGGGCAGTGATATTTTGAAATGTACCTATTTTCAATGAGAAAATGGGCGAATTTGTGTCGTTTCGTTCACATAAAGTCAGAAAACAACAGCATATGAATCAAAATTTACACGTATTTATACTAAAGTAATACAAACATGTGAAACAGATTTAGAAGTGAGTAGTTTTTCGAGATGTACGATTATACTGTAAATCACTTTCACGAATCAGCCCCCAAATGTAGTCTCCCATCATGTTAGCGTTATACTGTCCTTGGTAGCGGCGTTCAAAGTCCAGTATATCCTGGTGGAAGTGCTCACCTTGCTCCTCCGAGTACGCTCCCATGTTCTCCTTGAATTTATCAAGATGAGCATAAAGGATATTAACTTTGAGGGACATATTACGGCCCATTGCAGCGGCCCATTGCGCTGCAGTTTTTATCAGAGTCTCTCTGTAGTGGAGCTGGTTGCCCAGGAAGCCACAATGTTTGATTTGTGTAACCGTCAAATTACTTTCAATTTCGAAAAAAAAACCGTGTAATAATTTCTGAACATTTGTATCTGCTGAGTGTGTCGAGAGTGAACCTGCATTTGAGAGGATGCAAGTCTCCGCAGGTTGGTTGGCTACGTGTGATGCGAAATAAGTTCAACGTACACACAGACACATTCCCAACTGGTTTCAAAACCCTTCACTGTCTCGTTCCTCTCTGCCACTCTGATCGCATTCCCTTTGCTACAAAAAAACAATCTCAACCTCTCATTCGTCTCTGCATATTGAGATTCCACTCTTCGTCTGTCACCGTTTGATCCTACCAGTTACAGTAAGGCCACACCTCTACTTACTGTCAGTAATTTCATCTGTCTTCCCTTAATTGCTTCGAAACGTCGACATAGGGATTTTTCGCGGTTCTCTCTGCACGGCCCTCCGACGTGGCTTTAAGTTTGTGTCGCGCGTTCTCCGCCCTGGTTTTCTTTAGAGTTCAGTTCCTGAAGAAGGTCCCAGCGCGCCGATTGAAATGTCTAAAAGCATGTCGAACGGCACATTTTCAAAACCAACACACAGATTGGAGGTTTCAACATGGCTGTTCTCTTACAAATATAGCGTTCGCTATTTTTTACATCTTGCACACGGTACGATTTGTTTCCGTCAACTTCTGGATATTTCACCCTATTGTCTCCGCATCCACCAGCGGTGCACTCTGCACTTTGACAAGGCCATGTGAAGCTAAATTGAATTGTCTTGCAAAGCAGTCCGCGAGCAGTTGGCAAGCCGCCTTGAGTGACGGGGGCTTAAGGCTCTCCTAAATTTTATCTTTGTATGATAAGTTTCTAAGCAACAGCAAAATCCCTGTAAGTAATCACTATTATGTGAGAAAATGTGATTACCGTTGCCTTGTTAGCATCCCTTCATTTGACCGGCTTTTGTCAAGATGCGTGCCGAAGTTTTGTTTGCGATTGTCAAGGCCCGTTCTCTAAGCAATTGTTGTGTAAAACAAAGTTGTTTCATACAGACGGACAAACTGAATCATGGACGGATGGGTGAACAGCCACAAGGGTAGAAAGGAACGCCACGTACAATATTAACCTTCCAGCCATTCTGGCAGTTGGATAAAATATCAGAATGTTCATACATATCGTTGCGTAGATTTGTGCGTGTGTGTACTTCTCCGTGTGCTTGCACGTGTGCGTCTGCTGTGGGGAGCGATATTGTAGTGGTTAACGCGCTGCGCTAGCACTATCGATGATGATCTGAACCAGTCCTGGGCCTCCCCTAGATCGACGCGGCCTCAAATTAGTATCTAATGTGGTGTATATCCATCGCCACTTGGGAGACAAATGCGGCCGGGCGTGGTGCTGGCCACCCACCCCCTCATGTGCCGTGCCGTGCCGGCCATCAGAGGTGCTCGCTCGCTCATAGCACTCGCCCCAACAGTCTGTTCAGGCTATAGGGGGAATTCTAGATTTGAAGCTTTCGTGACTGCAAGGATTCAAACGCTTTGTTTTTTTCGGTAAAGTCACGTAGGTAAAATAAAAATAAAATGAAAACTAAATTTTATTTTTATTTTACCTACGTGACTTTACCGAAAAACCAAAGAGTAGAGGGGGAATCTTTGTTTTTATATGTGCATTCTTATGTTGTGGGAAATGGTAGCCTATTTATTCCTACAATTTTATGATGAATCAGCTAATTAGGGTTTTGTGTTTGTCCTTGACATCACCCATAAATTGTGATCCAATATATTTGATCGTCAATTTGAAAGCACCAGTGCCTGCAGTATTATCATACATTGCACATATATACGGCACATTTAAACAATATATAGGTGTATAATTAATATCTATGATCTCGATATTTTTCTTTTCATTATTGTTTTACGGCGTGCTTGATTCTTCCCGCAATCCATGTCTGAGCACACCTTACTATCCGTTATCAGTGTCATGACCTACAAACACAGATGAGAGACGTTGCATTGCACATTCATCGTCCATAAATCCACAATTTAACAGATGTGAGAATCACTGCGGAACACAGCCTTTCAGATTGTTTTGTGGATATCAGCATAAAACATTGCTATTGTGCGCTGGCAGAACAACAGTTTGCAGGGAAAGAGACAGACCAGAGCATAGATCTACCCTTTAGTGCACACACCAAAAAAATGTTTGATAGCATCTGGCGGATACTTATGCACCAGCTATCAACAAAAATGGATTTGAACAAAATCTACAGCATTTCACACCAGTCTCGTTTTTTTTTTTAAAGTTAACTACACACCAGGTGATCTAAAAAGAAATGCACGTTCATATAGCGAACACTTTTTTCAATGCTGCCGTGGCTTAAACTTGTTAGCAAACTGGGCTTGAGAATCCTGAGTTCACTGGTTCTTTTCAACCTCCCGGAGTGGCAGTTGAAACAAAGGGAATTTTTCCTTCAAATTCCTTCCCAGCTGCTCCGTCTCTGTCCGCCCAGCAGATCGTTTTCACCACAGGTGGTCGATAGGCAAATCACATCTCGTGGGGTCAAATTGTTGCTACTCCCACCTTTTCCAAGAAGTCTGGCCCGCATGGACGAGCAGGCCAAACAATTGCCTCCAGAGGTGTTCTCTAGAGCTCCCTCTTGTGGATGCCCCTTCCTCCAGCAGTGGGGTGAGAGCAATTTCAGGGCTGCGCTTTTATCCCTTAGACACACTTCAAACCAAGTCATCATCTCCATACTCAAATAAACGCTGGGCTTTGTTCCGCTGTGTTGGTGGTCTTAATCCCTTGGCAGCGCGAGTATTCCCGACGTAAATGAAAGCTGTTAACGTCCCACAAAGAGGTAACTATTGTATCAGCCCTAAGGAGCGTTGATGGGTTGAGTTGAACCCAGGCTGGGATTTGAAATCATGTCCATGCGATTGTCAAGGGATCATCCTACCACAGTGTTACCTGTATGCCTGGCATTGGTGGCTCTTATAATATATAGGCTGAGTTATTTGAATAGCAGTGTTCCATAAATAAAACAATTAGTATTGATGATATATCTTCTGACACAACAAAGCTCATTACAGTCATGCCACACGAGCCACGGTGGCGAGATGTTTATTACCTCGCCTGGTATACAGGAGGTCGTGGCTTCTATCCCTACACTGACACCTGTGTGTTTGAGTGTCTCTCTCCCCGTGGTCACGTGGATTTTTCTCCTGGTCCTCCGGGTTTTCCCTCAACATTTAGAAACGTGTATGTTTTTTTTTTTTTTACCGTATTTGACTGCTATACATTTCCATCTAATGAGCTACCTCGTTGAGCTATCATTTGTGGCCAGATCGCGTCTGAAAAAGAGGTATATAGCTCAATGGATCTTACCTGGTTAAACAAATAGTTTAGTTTAAACATGTTGCTCAATGTAATACATCGACTAGCATGTTGTATTTGAACCTCCAGTGCAGGTAAGATAACCTACGGATATATTGAAGAAAAAATCTAGGAAGATAATATACTTTCTTCAACAAAAGTAGCAATTGCACAAACATGCACACAGACACAAATAGCCGTCTTGCAGTGTTTGACCCATGTTTATGCCCATGGGTAGTATGTGACCAAGACAAGGGGAATAATTTAATCATATCTATGCGCACATGTCTCTGATTATTATTTGTTTGGTTTGACAGAAATATATTTTCAGGCTCAAACTGTATTCTTAAGTCAAAAGTCCAAAGGCGTGAATAGCGTGTCAACTGAAAGTGACTTTCCTCTGTGTGTCAATCTTACGGAAGTTATCTCCACCTGGGAGGAAATTTGGTTGTTGGGGTAACCCCGCGTAAAATCACCATGTTTCATTGCAGTGCCAGCAAAATCCCTAAAGAGATGGCAATTTCCACTTTGCAGAAATAAAAAGGTGCATTTTCTTCAGCCCTGAAGTTACTATAGGGAGCTCAAGGTAGGCCTTTCTAGAGGGTAGTTGGCTTCCTCTTCCTTTATTAGCCAGACGTCTTGGAAGGGGTGGAAGCTACCCACACTTTACCCCCTCTCTAAAGATCCCTCGAGTGCAGGGCCATTCCTCCTACAGGGACGCGAGCAAGAAATTGCAGGGCTACACATGAACATTTCCTTCTGTAATTTAAGAAAAATTTCCGTAAATGTTGAATGCAGAAACATCTACGTTCTTTTGTTTTCATTAAGTATTTTCTACATGACCAATATTTTACCCTAATTGTTTTAATTGGGTAAAATAACTATATTTACCCTTTTGTTGTTGAGATATGAGGCAAAGATATCGAATTAGAAAATTGCATCAGGAAAATAAAATAATAATCCGATCTGCTCATTCGAATGCGTGATTTCAGGCTGATGTTTTTCCAGATCACATCCCAATCCACGCTCACTTAATTTCATTATGCGATCCGCTTTCTACTTATTATGAAAAATCAACATTTATTCATTACGAATCAAACCGATGATAAACCATAAATATTTACACATTTTACCCCGAAAAGCTGGGATCAGCCAATTTAAGTAAAAATATGTATACATTGTTAAATGTTTTATGCATTGCTCACTGCGCTGAGGACATCAACTCTTTTCTTTAAAAAGTATAGTCTCTCGTGGCTGCTCGGATTCAAACCGAGAATCTCAGTGGTGCTGGCTCAATACTGCAGATTGGCCATTAGCCCCGAGGCCATTTAGCTCCGTCTAATTAGAGATATATAAAACGTCCTTATCTGCTAATTGGTACGCAGAGAAAATTGAACATTGGGGAGTTTGCGATGCATTCTGGTTAAAAGCTCCACCCAAACGAGCGCACACAACCCTGGGACCATGCATTGTCATTAAATAAAAAGGAGACTCTGTGTGCCATCAAGCTTCGTCGCGATGTCAACATCACCGTCGTTTCGGTGTTTGTTTCTCTCTCTCCTACACGATTTGTAATCAGGCGCTGCGTGCCCGCATCCGTGCTTTTCCGGCCACCTGTTCTGCTCGTGGATTTAACGCAGTACGGCAAAATTGGCGCAAAACCAGTTCAGTGATTAAGGTGAAACCCTCCCCCCCCCCTGTGCAACGTGGAGTGTGGAAAACAAAAGTCGTTTTGTCCAACTTGAATTTAGACGAGCGGCAGTTGAGTGCGGTGAGTAAGAAGTGGGAAGCGCGCGTTCTTTGGGGACGCCTTTTTTGACGTTACGGTTTTTTTTTTTTAAACGAATGAAAGGCGTGGTTATGAATGTGGATCCACTTTTTTTTTAAGGGAGTTCTATTGAGAAGGTGCATCGCTGATTTTGTGTGTGTGCGCGCGCGCGCGCGCCAATGTGTATGCGTGCGTGTTTGTGCATACGGTTCGCAAACACGGTCGTTCACAACAACAACAAAAAAACGTACGGAGCATGACTGAAACGTGCCTAAATAACGCATGGAGATATGCGCCTCCGATTAGCACGGTTGGCTACGTACGGTGGGAAAGAAGTTCGGCATACGCGTGTTGTACGTACGTACGTACATGCTTGGAATTACAATGAGAAAGAGGATCACGCGGAACGAGAGAACACACGCGGGATAATTACATCATCTGACTCTGAAGTAAAGTGAGTGGGGATTGGGTTAGGCCACAGCATGGCCAGAAGAAATGGTGAACGATGGGTTAAGAATAATAATGGAATATGTCCGAGCAGATGTACCACCAAGGAGACGGAGCGATGAGGTGAGTTCGTACGAAAGGTGCACTGTGTGGGATTGTCGCATCGCAGGATCATGAGGGGTCGCCGGGGCAGCTTGAGGGAGGGCTTAATCCAGCAGTGGATTTATCTTGGCTGCAGGGTGAGAACCAGGGCAGAACGCATGGCCACACAACAGCAGACGGTAGCATTGCTCCATTCTGTTCACTGGTCAAGTTTGTGCGAAGTCTTGTTGACATTTGAGGTTTTAAATTAACCTCCATCCCTTTTAAATTAAGTCGGCGAATGGTTGGCTCGGAGCTGCCAAGAGAAATAAACACCGAGCCCGTGCTCCACCTGAGCACTAAGGGGCCGTCCATAAATGACGTCACGCACCTAGGGGGAGGGGGGCGGTCAGACATTTGTGACGATGTGTGATGGGGGGGTGAGAAATGTGACGTCACATCAAAATGCGCAAATTTAAATAAATATAGACAACACGTTCTACTTTATGAAATAGACTTTTTAATAAATGACTTTTCAATAAATGTTTTATCCTACAACATCAGAGTGCAGCGCCACATTAAATACGCACTACAATGACAATAGTTTAAAGCGATTTGAAGCATGTTTTATTTTTTTTGGGGGGGGCAGAGCTTTGTGACGTCATATTTGAGGGGGGGTCTGACTTTTTTTGACGCCGTGTGACGAAGGGGGTGGGAGGTCATAAATCGTCCAAAATCGCGTTACGTCATTTATGGACGGCCCCTTAAGATATCTAAATATCTGTAAATGTAACTGGCAGGTTTGTGCGGCCATTGAAACAGCGGTGCAACTTTCTTAAACCTCATCCGGCAATATAAGGGGCCGTCCATAAATGACGTCACGCGATTTTGGACGAATTTTGACCCCTCCCCCATCGTCACACGACGTCACAAAAAGTCAGACCCCCCTCAAATATGACGTCACAGAGCTCTGCCCCTCCCCAAAAAAAAATAAACCATGCTTCAAATCGCTTTAAACTATTGTCATTGTAGTGCGTATTTAATGTGGCGCTGCAATCTGATGTTGTAGGAGAAAACATTTATTATGAAGTCAATTTTATAAAGTAGAAAGTGTCTATGTATTTAAAGTTGCGCATTTCGATGTGACGTCACATTTCTCAAACCCCCCCCCCTCCTTGTCACACATCGTCACAAATGTCTGACCCCCCCCCCCCCCTAGGTGCGTGACGTCATTTATGTACGGCCCCTAAATGGATGCCCCACAGTTGCATGATCGGCAAATCGTGTATGTATGGGCGATTTTCTTTGGTTCTTTCGGTAAAGTGACGTAGAATGAGAATAAAATAATAAAATTAAGAAAATAGAATAACACAATAAAATTATCACGTTTCGGCCACAGTCGCCCCCGAACAACCCCTTGGAAATAAATATTCAAAATACTGCTGAAGGGGCTCTCAAAATCTCCCTCTAGTGGACGCTTTTCCACCAGCGCGAGCACGAGCGAGCAATCACAAATGCTCTGTGAAACCTGGAATGTGCAGTCCTTATCGTGACATTTCACTGGCTTAACGTGAACGTGGTACTATTGAGATTCCTGTGAATGTACCCGTGGCCATTCTCTCTGCTGGCCAGTCACGTACTCATTAAGGGGAAGACGATAAAGAAATATTCACAAAATACCAAGAGAAAATCACTTCGAGGAACATGCAGGCAAATATTGTTGCGGGTAAACGGGTTAAGTAAAATATATGAACTCTGTTCCGTGGATTGCTTTGCTGATATAGTGGACTGTGTAATAAAATAAAAATGCAGTAAGGAGAAGACCGTGGTTTTGATGCATTTCGCCGTCTTCAAGAATAGCTTTTTTTTGGTTGCAAAACCATCTACAATATGAAAGTGTATTTTTTTTGCCTTTAGGCTTTTTGTGCTGCGACTTTCTCTGTAATCTTAGCAGTATTTCTCAATCAATGTAAGGACAGTGGGACACCTTAATCGCCGCCCCATGAGACAAATTGCACTAATAGGTTGAAAAATGACAGAGCTGTATTTCGTCATATCAAATACCTTTAAAGAGTAAGTGGACATACCTCCACTTCACACATTTTTGTCTGATCCCAGTTTGACGTGCTTCATTGTTAGAAAATTGGGAGACGAAACGGTGTGCGGCTATTAAAGCTCTGTGTCCAATAATGCCCATCAGGGTTTTGAATTGCAACTGTTCCTCGGTGTGCTGCATTGTAAACCGTTAGACATTTCCCCCCACTGATGAGTTATACTTTTTGGTGCAAAACGAATCTGCAACCACTGGAAAGCCATTTCGCATGATAAATGGATGCATGACGCATGACCTCTTCCATGCTTAGGGGTACGTGTATTCATCTACAAAATGTATTCAAAAAGGTATGGACCATGAATGATAAACCAACATCGTGTGAAGGGAATTTGTGGGTGATTGATTGATTGATTTTAAAAAGTAGCTCTCAGGTCACAATAGAGGGCAGAGTGTGTGTGGTGCAACTTTCAACCCAGTGTGGACCATCTTATATGTGGTTTCTGATATAAAGCCACAGAAATTGAAATGGTAATGGTAACGCTTGATTCTTTAAAGATGCCATCTCTAACTGCTTGTTGACAATAATGGCGATCACACCTAAATGAAAACTAAAAAGAAAAACTATTTAAATCTCGTCCAACTTTGTACGTTGACCCCATATGTCAATGAAAGGCAGAGCGTGTCCATGTTGTCAAATAGTTGAAAGTTTCAAGCACGCATCCAAATAAGCGCGAGTCTTAGTTGCAAGGGATGACACAAACACCTCGGCCAGGGAGTCCCAAAGCCAGGCCACACATTGACATGAATATATTTGTAGATGTGCTGTACAGCTTTCTGATGTTTGACATTTTGCTTCGAAGAGGCTCCCAGAAGTGGAGCGAAGCGTCGAACATCATGCCGAAAAACATGCGTTACAACTCCCTCTAAAAAAAAAATCTGAGCTGCGTATGCATGTACACTTAGACGCTTCGATTGGCCTCATTTTCTCAGTCCAGACCTCTCGTGATGCTATCATTTATTACAACGGCGTGTGCCATCGTACCTTTTTAGTATTCGTCACGCATAAGTAGGGATTCAATTGTAGGGAAAATGGTGTTGTCAAACGTCCTACCCGCTGAACCTCTTTGACTGTCCCAGCCTTAATGGGCACAGCCGTTATGGCAGGATGGCATTCAGTTTAGTGACATCCCTTAAAGGAGAGATGATCCCATACCAGTGATATGTACACTCCCCCATTCACCATAACCTCCGCACAGTACGGTAAATTAAAGTGTTTGAATGACAAAAAGCCAACTTTATCCCAGAAACAGCTGCTGACTTCCAACCTAGCTGCACATTCTAATAGGAGTGTCGAGCAACAAGAATTTAACGAAGGTTGATGCCAAACACTTATTTGGAGGTCTTACGTGTTTCCGTATATGTCGCGGACACGGACGTGGTTTCGTGCATGTGTGTTTTTTTTTCTGATCTTGTTTCGCCCTCTCCGGAACAATGTCCCGCGTTGCACTCCACGGGCACGGAGTTTTTTTTTATTTCAATTCCTGAAGAAGCTCCCAGCAGCCGGAACGACATGTCCGACGTGTACCTTGCTGAACAACAACAACAATACGCGGTAACAACCTGCAAACGCGTCGGAGAGAAGAAACCGAAAATATTATTTTTCTTTCCTTAAATTAAAAAAAAGCAACGATAATGGCTACTGCAAGGTACCCTTTCGTTAACCAACGCACCATTTTGTGCTGCTCCGTGAGATGCTCTTCCTCGGCAGTTTTTCACTTAATTCCCGTGGTGTAGTTGTCTGCTCGCCTCTTCATTGGAGAGGTCACAGTTGTTCCGTCGTTAGGGGAGGTTGCGGGTTTTTTTTTATGCCACGTGGCTTTGTGCGGCGAGCCGAGGCAGACAGCGGGGCGGGCGGCGCATGGGGTCAGCGCAAGGCTGGCTGCAGCGAATGCCTGGCGCGTCAAGCCACGGACGCTGATCGGAGGTGAAGTGAAAACTAGGGGAGGCATGCTCAGAGGTGCCTCGCGGGACTCGGATGTGACATCGCCTGGCAGATATTTGGAACAGGACTCTGGGAGCCAGGTCAAATAATCAATATGCATAATGAAGAACACCCACGTGGGTTTTTTTTTCTTCCCGCTGAGCTTTTTTTTTTCAAGTCACGGATATTTACAAAAAAATATTGTTATTCCAGCGTAAGCTTAGCTAATTTGTCTTGAAATTTTCGTTTAGAAAAAAAAGTATAAGTATGAAGTTTCAATGCTCATTATACACCCAGTGGGAGCGGCTGCTCCAAATGCACGATAAAAAAAAAATACGACACATTATACTGATGTTGCAAGTTTTTGCACGCATATTGTATCACTGAATGTGCGCATCTCAATAGACGAACAATATAATTTGACAAGTGCTTTTATACAGAGCCTTGTACATGATGGCGAGTGTGTGGTGCGGTTCTAAAAAAAAAACATCTGGAAGCATTATTTTCACGAACGCGATATTCCTTGGTCTTTTGCCCCAACGATGACATACATCATTGCCACCGTCAGCTCATTGTACCATGGGTAGGCTGCCTGAAGCACACACCAATTACCATCACTTGTGTCGGTCCTTCCAAGACAAAGGCAAGCTAACAACGTTCATATCAAACGGAATGTTCCTTCATTACCATTCACGACTTCCCTTTTTTCAGGTTTGTTAAAGTGACCTTGGGGATTTTATTATTTGGCATTCTGCAGATTTAATGGTTCTGATAAAAAAAAAATCCCCGCTTCCTGAATTATTATATTAAGTGATTCCTGCACCAATCTATTTTGTCGTTGATCAATTAAAAATGATGTCTTTCTGTCTTGCTCTGAGAAACACCAACGCTGTGAACACGAATTCATTGCCCACATTGCTGATCCATGAATCCTTTTAAGCGTATAATGTATCTGAAAACGCGAAGTGTGTGTAAAGAAAGTAACTGTGTACATTACTATATATAATAGAACGGCATAGTCGCAATGTCCTAACAGGAAAACCCATCACCTTTTTGTAATTATGTTACAAATTTAAAGAAAATTGACTAATACAAATTTGGATATTAATTGCATATTCTCATCTCATTAATTTATTCTGAATTTGGAAGGAATCTAAATTAACTTCGTCCACTCTAATTCTTGGTTCTTTCGGTAAAGTCACGTTGAAGGGAAACAATAAAATAACAAAAAATATATAAAACAATAAAATTCTCACGATGTTTCGACTGCAACACAAGCAGTCATCATCAGGTGTGAAAACCAACGGCAAGAAACATTTGAAATGTTCACACCTGCTTGTGTTGTAGTCGAAACGTCTTGAGAGTTGTATTGTTTTATATATATATTTTGTTATGTTATTGTTTCCCTTCAACGTGACTTTACCGAAAGAACCAAGAATATGAATTACTGCAGTCACGGAAGCTTTAAATAAAAATTCGTCCACTCTTATTTTAAACTTTTAAGGTTAAGGTGCAGCCCTTCAAACACTCTCATGCCACCGCTGGTGGAAGGGCCTCTACGAGAGGGAACTCGAGAGGGGCCCTCTGGTGGGTGTTTGGTCTACTCTTCCACGCCTCCGAATTTGGTGGAGAGAGGGTTGAAATGTCGATTTAAAGCTTTCGTGACTGCAAGGTTTGTTCCTTTCACCTGAAGAAGGCCACTTGTGTTGTGGCCGAAACGTCGTGATAATTTTATTGTTTTATTTTATTTTATTATTTTATTATTTTATTCTCATTCTACGTGACTTTACCGAAAGAACCAAAGAAGAGGGTTGAAATATTTAAGAAATGTGTGCATCTTGTCAACTGCCGTGCCAGTATATGTACCTTAAAATATCGGCCAATACCCAGCAGCGCTATAGAACAAGGGGCTTGGTGTCCCCTGTTGAAGTACAAGGTTCCTTAGTTTATATCCGTCCTTGGGGCATAATCTTCAGTTGAGTTAAACAAATGTAAACAAATAGTTTTCTGACTATACAGTTATTATATTAGTGTTCAGATTGAAATTCACTCATTAAAAAGTTTATTTTTTTTTATTTACTGTTGGGAAATGAATAAATTGTAAAGAAAATGCCAATATTCCCCCAGGTTGACTTTGAAGCTTTGCACCCTAGCCTTGGTGCGCGTGTGCTTGCTCGTGTCACGTAGCATGGTAAAATAGGTCCTGGGATACCCCGAGGTTGACTCGGCCTGGTGCGGTGTGCCAATATCAGCACTGGGTAGACAAACACAGTGGCCAGTGGTAGCACGGTTGGCTCTGTACGGTGCGAAAGAAGTATAACAATCATTAATACAGACCACAACACTCGGTTTGCACCATGCCGGTCTTGATATAGGATTGCTCAGCTTTTGCCCCAGCAGTCTATGTAGGCTACATATGGAATTTTGCTTTTAATAATTGTTTTTAGCTTGCGCACACTGAAAGACAAGAAATGCTGTTCATTTAGATTTTTGGACAGACTCTTTCAGGTGGGATTTTTACATTTTAAACTGCGTGAAATATGCGGAGTCATGATGCAATTCGTGGATTATTTTATTTGTCGAAACGTTTTGGGACCATTGCAGAAGCTATATTGTCTGCAAGAGGTGTGATTTTACTCGCGTATAAAATCATTATTTCTTGCCATTATTTTGGAGCCGTGGTGGTGCACGCCTGTAATTCAGAGCTTTGAGTGCAGGGATTGGTTGATCACACAGAGATTTGTGAAACTCCCAAGCTCACTGGACTATAAATTTGTGGAGACACAGTGGATGGATTCACGGACCTGTCTGTGTGCAACATTTCCGTGACAATTCCCTCCTGCGTGTAAATATGTTTAGGGTTGCTCAGATTTCTCCCGCAAGCGAAATGCTCGGTATTGAAATACAAATGAATTTGCCAAACATCCCAACTCAAGGTGAATAAATACTTCCAGCTGCTCCGAGATGCTATGGTCCGCATGGAAGAGGAGGCCAAAAAGAGTAGGCCCAATAGAGGGGGTTCTCACGATATTCTTAGAGTGCAGGACCCTTCTACAAGTAGCAGCATCGCAAAATATCAGGCTGAAATATGAAATTCAGAATGATACAAAAAAAGGATTGTTTCGTATTCATCCTGAAAATATCACTACACCGGAAGTGACGTCACGTGAATTACATGATATTCCGTGCTTTTCCCACAAAAAGCAATGCCGTTTACCATTGGGTAATAACACTTTTATAAACACTTATACACGTTAAATCATGTAAATCATCCAAAAAAAATATGCGAAAATATCTGGAAATATCCTTTAAAAATCCAGAAATCTTTAATCTGATTATATTTGTTTTGATCTAAAAGTATTTTGAGCCAAATCTTCCCCTAAATGTAGTCACTGGGATTTCCCCGACTCATTCCATGTGTTATACAATATTCCATTGATTATTATTTATTTACCAATTAAACTGCAGTGTATTGCATATGCGGCGAACAGGAATTTGAAATATCTACCTAATTAGTATAGCTTTGCAACTAGGAGCTTTGCTGAAAGAGATTATATTTTAATGCTGCAATAGATGCATGAACTGTAAACATCAACCTTGCAAGAGGCCTTTTTATTATACTTCCTGTTGATCAATTCCTTGCTTTTTTTCAAATAAATTAATTGCACACAACCTTTATCATTATTTTTTTTGGCATGTGGCACCAATAAACACTGAAACATAACCAGGTAGCGTTTGGCAATGCGCAAGGCCATTAGATGAAGTTTTAACTAGCGCCTAAAGGTTGAGGCACAATTAGAGGGAGCAAAATATAAATACAGTTGATATGGTAGTGGCAAATGGTGATTTACTATTACTTAATATGTAGAATTTCGCTGTAGTAATTTATGCAAGTTAATCAATTTTATGGGAAATCATAGATAATTATTTTTGCACAAAATAATAGGTCACCAGGAATATTTTTTTTAAAGTAGCAACATTTAAACTGGAAGCATTTTTAGAATTTTCTTTATTTTACTGAAATAATGCCTCATTACAATAAGTGCAGCAGCAGCAAAGCATGAAAGTGCATGCAAAGCGGTGAAGGTGATGTTCATATTGAAAGAAACTTCGGTTACGTGTGGCAATGAAAGTGCACATTTTATAGCAGATGCGATTGTGATAACTTTCAGGTCATACATTTTTATCACGTGTCCTTTATTGGATTGGGCTCTAAAATGCCAACCCAAAAAGGTCAGATGAATGTCAATGAACAATCATATTGGCTCATCACCAAAATTGTTGCCTGCAAAAGTTAATTCACTCCCCGGAGACCAGTCTGAGTCCATTTGAAGTCCTGTACACATACAACTTTATCGCACACACACCAAAATATACGTCACAGACCAAAACAAAGGTTTTAATCCATAATAGAGGGGTTTTTTTGGGTTAGATCCCGATCTAACTCAAAAAACATCTATTATGGATGACATTGGTCGCGAAAGCCTACGTGTTAAAAAGGTTTTAATGTTCCAATGTAAAGTAGCATTCCTTATGTTTTCGCACCGTAGCAAAAGATTAGATAGTGTGCAGCTCACTTATCCACTACATCGCCATTTATTTTTGCACGTGTCAAGTTTGTTCCATCGCCAATGGGACGAAGGGAAGCATCTTGCGGAGGCGAATCACTAAGTGCGGAAGTTTCCGTCTGAAAGGATTTCTGCCTGTAAAGTTTTCTCTCTCTCTCTCTCTCTGTATGTATTTCTAAATTGCTGCCAGCTACGTGTGCTGAATTAGTTCTCCCTAATTTGTTGTGTGTTTTTTGTGTGTGCAAAATGTTCTTAATACCATGATTTTTTTTATTATGGACGGAGTCCAATGCAGTCCCCTTGGGTTAAACAGCATTGGCATGCAGAGTAAGTAAATGGCCTTATACAGTGTACCCCTGTTACCAGTCGTTAAAGCAAACAATGATGCAAAGGAGCATTTACAAAAAAAAAAGCTGGACTTGCCAACCCAGTGCGTGCACTTTATCATTAATCTCTAAAAGGTCAGCTTGTATGTTAAACAGTACAGCATTGACATGCATTGGGGTAATCCAGCTTGTACGCCGTGCAAATTGATGTCAATTGCAAGCTGCCAGTGTATGATGTTTAATACACCCAATTGTAGTTTTTTTTTCCCACTTAGTTTTTTTTTTCCCAGTTGGCATCCAACGTTATGCAATTATTTTATTTTTGCTGTCATGCATTAATATGGTGTCATAACAACTTGCATGCATTATAGCACATTAAGTAAATAATATGCACGAGTCAAAACGATGTCATCGGGCTCATTGTCTGACACGTGGAAGAAAGTGGAGTATCTGAAGCAAACCAATGCATATAAAAGGGCAACGTTTAATGCTCTGCACGGACAGATTCAAGAATCTATGCCGTTAATTTGCGTCTCCTGGCTACTTAGAGCTCATGCCTGCAACACCTGGCATTGCCAAGCAGCCTGCTATCTGAGTTATAATCAGCACAACCCCGTTTATGTTGTTATTAGATTATGGTTATTGGATTTTGGGTGCTTTGAGAATTCGAGGTTATGGATGGTTTGACAGCTCTGCGATTAATTACAATTAGGTCACATGG
The DNA here is from genome assembly GCF_048934315.1 of Petromyzon marinus. Lineage (NCBI taxonomy): Eukaryota > Metazoa > Chordata > Hyperoartia > Petromyzontiformes > Petromyzontidae > Petromyzon > Petromyzon marinus. The sequence continues at coordinate 12,746,915 of NC_133705.1, forward strand.
GTTTCGAAGCCACCAAGTAGCATACTGTTACATCACGTTTACCCTCTTTATTTAAGACTGACACAGGAGCATTCCTCCACAATTATGGCTGTCACCTGATGAAGCTGGTTGTAATTATCGGCAAAACGTCGTACTCGGATGGTAAATGTTGTCGGATTACTCTCCAACACACCGGTGTGTTGAACTAGTAACTAATTGACATGGTTTTTTTTTACGTGACAAATCTTAATGATTGGTTGTGTCGAGTCTAACGATGCATTTATACGAATGCGAGCTAACCCAAAAAAAACTATTATGGATCTTGGGCAAAATTGTATTTTCCTGTGGTAGACCTGCTGAAGAAAGTTGTGTTATAATTGGTTTCTTTTCGGTTGGGTTGTGTACAAATGTGTGTGTTGCAGCAGACGACTATGCAGTTACATTACATTCAATTAAACGTGTTGTTATTCGACTTTAAATCACAACATTTGCTTGCAGTTTAGTGTCACACAATTAGTGCAACTGCATGTGCGCACCAATGAGCGACTTGCGATCTATGCTGTGAACAATTTTGGAACGCATCCGATTGGAATTAAATGACGGCTTTGGCTGTAATGATCTCAGTCTTTTTGTGCTAATGCTGGTTGGACGTAACATTACGTTTTGGGATCATGACAAGTGGTCGCAACCTCGAAGGGGGCTGATATCCAGCAGTGGATTTACCATGGCTGATGATGACAATTTACAAACAAACAAAAAATATGTTGAAACTGTGGCCCACTGTAGAGAATCAATCGTGGTTGTCCATACTTATGTGGCCTTCTCCATGCTTTACTGGGTCACATGTGACACATGATGTCCTTGTAATGGCGTCAAAGTATTGCCATTCATACTCTTTGGTTCTTTCGGTAAAAAATTCACGTAGCTAGAAATAAAATACAATAAAACAAATCACGAAACAAATCACGATGTTTCGATCGCAACACCAGCGGTCGTCATCAGGCCTAATGACGACCGCTTGTGTTGCCATCGAAACGTCGTGATTAATTTTATTTTATACGTACGTGACTTCACCGAAAGAACCAAAGAGTATGGATTCCTGCAGTCACGAAAGCTTCAAATAAATATATTGCCGTTCAGTATCATGGAATGTAAGAGGAGGCAGGAGAGGTTGTGTGACCTGGTCAGTGCTTTCCTGTCTGGATTCTAGCGAGGACGGTGCAGTGCCAATCATTGACTTGCAAAATTATCACTTCAGTAGTACATTCCGAGAATGCATATAAGCCATTCACTCATATCATGCAAATGATAAAAGTGGGGGGGGGAAATCACAAGCTATAAATATGCTTTCGAAAATATCATACACATTTGTGGTGGGGATGTGTTCCCAATTTCCAGAAAAATCTGAAAATTTTTCTGAATTTTTTTCTGAAAATCAGGCCTAGATCTGAAATGTACGATAATCCAATTGCTTGGGATTTATCCAAAAGTGTGATGTCACAATAAATGACATCACATATATTGGAGTCACAGCTGTGATTTCCCGCCAAAATGTATGTGACGTGGCATCGATGATGTCACTTCTTTTTTTATCACGAACAGTATCTGAACAATCTGAAAAACGAAATCCTAAATTGTCCTCAAACATCTGAACATCTAAAATCCAAAATACGTATATCTCATACTCATACCCAGTATGCGGGGACGCGTCTTAATTGGTCAACACAGTTTGATTCTGAAAACAAATGTACATTTAAGATCACTAATGTGAAGTTTGATTGCGATATATGCATATGATTTAATAGGGTAATATTTTTTTTAAGAATTAGAAATGTAGTTTACTTTTGGGAAACTGCATGTCATTAAGATTTGTCATTCAGTTCCCCATTGTTGCACTAACCCTACTTCCAAGATAACCTCTGTGTAAAGGATATATGAATAATGCATTGTCTGTGCAGACAGCGTATTGCCTTGATATACATAACTAAATGCTTGAAATTTGTGTGAATCTTTCTCTGATAAAACATATATTTGAATGTGTGTATGCCTTTTAAAAACAACTTTAGTTGCAAATTAGTGTAAACAAAAGGAGGGCACCTATAATTATTACCTCGTTATTTAATGGCCTCGTTTCTGATGTTTCACCCCACATTTTATTTTCCGAGGTTTATGTTTGGAAATCCTTTGCTCTGTACACAGCACCGTTCAGAGTAATAATTCCACACTTCTTGGTTTTTTCGGTAAAGTCACGTATGTAGAAATACCATAAAATTATATTAAAATAAAATAATCACGACGTTTCAACCGCAACACAAGCGATCTTCATCAGGTGTAAAAAAACAAATAGCGAGGGAGCACATAGGGCGACACCAACGCAACACATAGAGAGCGCCAAACTGCACGGAGGTAAATACAACAAGAAGATGAGAGACGATAATTCAACAAACCTAAGAAAAAATGACGTGATGCAAAACCAGTCAGGCCAACAACACAGTTAGACACTTGCCTGGCGGACCACGAATTTCAGAAGAGTGCTAAATTTCGTGTTCATCCTCTGGATTGAACATACCAGCATAGACAGAGTGAACAAATACGAGGTACAAGTCAGCAGAAATACATATACAGAGACACCAAGAGGCAAGGAGAGGAAAGACGGACAAAGAAGCAGGAAGCGCCTTCACTTGGCGATTCGAGGCAGCTTTCCGTTCAGTACATTGGACGGAGGAGGAGGCGCTGGTCACCCTGATGACTGTTTTGGACAACGACGCTCTTGTGGTCTTCAGAGCTATTCCTGCTGAGAAAAAGTCCACTCTTCAAGGTGCTTATGCTGAGATGGCGGACTTGTACTAGCCTCCTTCCGACACGCGACGCAAATTTCTTCAACGAAGGCGAGGGGAAGCCGAGACGCACGCTGTTGGCGTTAGCGGGTGCTGCTTACCCTGGCGTGAATCCGGAGGCCCCTCGACTCGCTCGTCATGGAACGAATATTAGGACTGGCTAGAGACATGGGGGTGGTCTTACCTGTGTGTGACGAAAACATCCAAACGTCCTGTTGGGCCGCCAGGTGTCTTCAGGCCCACGAAAATTTACAGCGTTGGTCTCAGATGGCGGCGTGGACAGCACACCGGTGTGTTGGAGAGCCGAGCTACACCATTTACAATCTCAGATCTGAGTACTCTGATTGTAAATGGTGTGGCTTGGCTTTCAACACACCGGTGTGCTGTACAAATAACAAATTGGCATGTTTGTTTACGTGACACGACCTCATTGATTGGCTGTGTCATGTGGTGGCAGGTTTAACGACACATTTATATATTTATGCAATCTAAACCAAAACACGTGTATTATGGATTTTGAAGTATGGCCAAACAAATCCCTATGACTAGCACAGCATGGGGAGAGGCATCCAGCAGTGGATGGACAAATTGCTGAAATATGTTAATAATTCAATTCAGTATATAAATACTGATGTGCATTGGTTTATTATTTTTTACGTATTAATTGTTCTATTGTGGATTACCTAGAACAATTAACTGCCAAATATCCTTGTTTGCTGGAAATATGGAAATTAATAATTTGCGTAAATATGCTCTATTTTATTACGATGTTTCTAGATCATGACTAAAATTGCTTAAATGTTAAATTCAAGTCTGCCAAAGTTGTAACTTTTTTTTTTCCTTATGAAGGCAACATAAAAAGCAACATTATACAACTGACAAAAAAAATCCCTTGAATGATGATATCACTGGATCAGGGGAAGTACGATTTCACTCTACAATACAATTTATGAACACCAATATTTCCTCCACATTCAAAAGAAAAAATAAAATTTTATGGAGACTAATTCGTAACCTGTCATGAAATCAAACGTAAACAATTGTTCGGCAAACCTAACTGTGCTGATCAAACACAGGAGGTAAAAACTGGTTCTTGACTTTAAAAAAAATATGCTGCTGGATAACATTGGTCTGGAAAGCCAGTAGATGGATGAACCAAGTAAATATTTACATGTGTATGAGGAGATAGAATGGATTTATGCTTATTTACAGTGAGGGAAAAAAGTATTTGATCCCCTGCTGATTTTGTACGTTTGCCCACTGACAGAGAAATGATCAGTCTATTATTTTAATGGTAGGTTTATTTGAACAGTGGGAGACAGAATAACAACAAAAAAATCCAGAAAAACGCATGTCAAAAATGTTATAAATTGATTTGCATTTTAATAAGGGAAATAAGTATTTGACCCCTCTGCAAAACATGACTTAGTACTTGGTGGCAAAACCCTTGTTGGCAATCACAGAGGTCAGACGTTTCTTGAAGTTGGCCACCAGGTTTGCACACATCTCAGGAGGGATTTTGTCCCACTCCTCTTTGCAGATCTTCTCCAAGTCATTAAGGTTTCGAGGCTGATGTTTGGCAACTCGAACGTTCAGCTCCCTCCAGATTTTCTATGGGATTAAGGTCTGGAGACTGGCTAGGCCACTCCAGGACCTTAATGTGCTTCTTCTTGAGCCACTCCTTTGTTGCCTTGGCCGTGTGTTTTGGGTCATTGTCATCCTGGAATACCCATCCACGACCCATTTTCAATGCCCTGGCTGAGGGAAGGAGTTTCTCACCCAATATTTGACGGTAAATGGCCCCGGCCATCGCCCCATTGATGCGGTGACGTTGTCCGTTCCCATTAGCAGAAAAACACCCCCAAAGCATAATGTTTCCACCTCCATGTTTGACGGTGGGGATGGTGTTCTTGGGGTCATAGGCAGCATTCCTCCTCCTCCATACACGGCGAGTTGAGTTGATGCCAAAGAGCTCCATTTTCATCTCATCTGACCACAACACTTTCACCCAGTTTTCCTCTGAATCATTCAGATGTTCATTGGCAAACTTCAGACGGGCATGTATATGTGCTTTCTTGAGCAGGGGGACCTTGCGGGCGCTGCAGCATTTCAGTCCATCGCTGTGTAGTGTGTTACCAATGGTTTTCTTGGTGAAAATGGTCCCAGCTGCCTTGAGATCATTGACAAGATCCTCCCGTGTAGTTATGGGCTGATTCCTCACCGTTCTCATGATCATTGCAACTCCACGAGGTGAGATCTTGCATGGAGCCCCAGGCCGAGGGAGATTGACAGTTCTTTTGTGTTTCTTCAATTTGCGAATAATCGCACCAACTGTTGTCACCTTCTTACCAAGATGCTTGGCAATGGTCTTGTAGCCCATTCCAGCCTTGTGTAGGTCTACAATCTTGTCCCTGACATCCTTGGAGAGCTCTTTGGTCTTGGCCATGGTGGCGAGTTTGGAATCTGATTGATTGATTGCTGCTGTGGACAGGTGCCTTTTATACAGGAAACAAGTTGAGATTAGGAGCACTCCCTTTAAGAGTGTGCTCCTAATCTCAGCTCATTACCTGTATAAAAGACACCTGGGAGCCAGAAATCATTCTGATTGAGAGAGGGTCAAATACTTATTTCCCTCATTAAAATGCAAATCAATTTATAACATTTTTGACATGCGTTTTTCTGGATTTTTTTTGTTATTCTGTCTCTCACTGTACAAATAAACCTACCATTAAAATTATAGACTGATCATTTCTTTGTCAGTGGGCAAACGTACAAAATCAGCAGGGGATCAAATACCTTTTTTCCCTCGCTGTATGCTTTTACCTATAAGTTTGTAGAGTACTTACCATTGTGTTGCTCAACTAATTTCAATGTTTTGAAATGACTGAAATAAAATCTAAAATATCAATCACGTGCTAAAACAGCAAGACATGCAAAATAATGCAGAAGTGTATTCAATACGTGCAAAGTTGCCTATGAAATAACTTTTAAATGAGAAAAAAAAATGCACTTCTAGATTTGTGTGGGATATTTTAATTCAAACGTTGTAAAATGTCATGCTGTTGAGAGGATAATGGGGAAAAATGTGGTACTGGAGAGATAAATTAGAGAAGATATTGAGAGGAATCGCAGCAAGCATAGTCATAGAAATAATGAAGCACTTTCTATAATAGGAAATAATTAAGCAGGTGGCTGTGGATGAATCCTAACAGAGAAACTAAAACAAAATCCCCCTGTTCTTGCAGACGCGTCTCGGAACATCAAGGGCATTGCTGAAACGTCAAAGCCCTACGCCGACATAGAAACCCTTACGGCAGCCAGAGCAAACGAGTTTCAGCAATTTGCGATTGCAATTGCATTGTCAAGAATAGTGCCTTCAGATTCGATTGTAAATCACAAAGCACACGGTTAGCAATGTTTCCATCTAACAAAATGCACGATTATTAAATGTAGTGAATTCAAATTGGCTGGGTTTCTCTGAGGTCCAATCCAGTAGCATGTTTTCTACCGTTGTGATTAATAAGCCACGTGGCTGATCCCATAGTGTATTTGTTGGGACACCATACTTGCAGTCGCTGGTTTTCTGTAAATAAACAACACCACAAACATTTATTGTGCTCATCATATGAGTGACTATGTTTACCTTGTTTATTTCCAGAAGATTTGATATACAACATGAAGGGAAGCTTATTTGATGATATCACGCTTACAAATGGGCCATGACCTGTTTGGAATAAAATAGAAATAGCCCCAAGGCTATTGTGGGAGCATTAATAAGGCATAGATGTGGGCATTAATAGGGAAATAAGAGCAGATGCTAAATAAAAAACTGAATGACTTATTTAGTGATCACCAACAAAAATTCAAAGCCCCTAATATGTTATGGATCACACCATCATTATTCTCTTCAGGATGCAATGAAGGTGTGCAAAATCCCAAGCACCGCTGTCCCTTTCACATCAATGAAATTATCACTTTGCTGCCACAATAATGAGAAGCCACTTTGTCGAGCTATCATCTGGGGGCCGGGCGCTTCTGACAAAAGAAGCGAATATCTCAGTGGGCTTTACCTGGTGCATTAAAATAGTTTAATCTTTTAAAATATTTTTTTTGTGATTTGCTTACCTTTCCTATAATTTGCACGCGTATCATGTTTTTTGTATTCCTTGTTGTTGCAGCGTTCCGACCCGCCCCTACTGGCCATCTGTCAAAAAGAACTTTTTTGCTAATCGGAGTTCTCTAGTATAAATACACATTCTGATTCTCAGTCTATCAGTAAGTGCGATCACATGGGATCTACAAAAAAATTGCATGATCTCCATTTTGGCATTTGGCCGGGTGCTTCAACGGTAGAGTGAGCGGCTTGCAATTGGCACTCACCCATCACCCCTCTGGGGTTGATACAACGAAGTACCACTTTGTGGAGAGTTATTATTAGTTGGGTTGTCCTGTGGATCCTAATACCCCTTTAAGAAAATGACAATAATTTTGGCATATAATTTACGTGGCCTAACACAAAATAAAATGTGGACCATTATATTGGCTCTGAACACTTACATTTTAAGTTAACAAACGAAGCCTTAATTAAATGAAAGGCCTTTAGGGATTTTTTATTATCTCTCTTTGCAGAAGTCCATGTTACTTCATCTTCACATGGCGAGGGAGTGAGCACGTAAAAAGTAGAGCTCATTTGAGACTCGGGTTGATATTTCTATTTTGTAAGAAAATGTGGTGAAGTCATTGGATAATACTCTAAGTATATGATATGATAATCTAGGTCAATTGAAGTCTACATTTTTTATTTATTTTGCTTCACTGAAATACAGAGATAGAAAAACTGAATTTGGCATCGTGAGATTATTAACTCAAAGTACTTTTGTACTTTTAATTGGCTTGCGCTGTCTCAGACAATCTGCTCATTTATAATAGGGAAGGGAGAGATTTAATATGAGGAGGGAGTGAAGGGTGGGGGTGGATGTATATAAGGGTGTTGATGGATGAGGGGGTGGATAAATTGGCTTGGCAGCATAACGTATGAAGCGTGCTTCTGTGACCACTAGTTTTTAGGAAGTTTTTGTTTCTCTTATGTAATTGTTGCCCCATAGCCAAGAACATAATGTCACAATATATTGTGCTTAAGTGGTGTGCTCTGCCACTATATGGTACTATTCTTTTACTGGTAAACCATCGACTACATCAGAACATCAACAGGCTGATGTGCAAATCTCTTTCACGAATGGAAAATGAAAGACAAGCAACAGGTAATGCGATTGTGGCCATTCAATTCAAACTATGGACCACATATTAACCCACTGTAGTTTGCGCTCCTTCAGTGGAGGAGGATCAAAACTACACAAACACTCTCCTGAAGACCTCTCATGGCTAGCAGACCTCGACATTGGCATTTAGCTGCTGAACATATTGCCATCATGCAGAAGACATAGACTATCATTGTTTCACTCCCATGGGAAGGGGTTGATATTTGTTGGACGATGTCATTATCTATATTTGTTTTTTTTTCCCTGGATTTTCTGTTTGCCCAGTCACATAATCACTTTTAACATGTTTCCTTGTTCGTGTTTTTGTTTTTTGTTTGTTCGGTTGCACCCGATTCAAGAGCCGAATGGCTCACAGGGCTATACCAAATAAATGAACTATGGAACTATCTCGTAGAAATCAGGATGCAAAAGCCAATTCATAATATGACCATACTTATTTTTCCACTGGCACATCTGAGCCATGCCAACGACAGTGGGCCCTCGTGGTTTTCGGTTCGCTATTTTGACTGAGCTGAGCCAAAACAAACCGGTGGCGGCGCTCTGACCTCAAGCCATCTGAATCTTGCTACGAGGAAAGCGAGGCCAGGCCAGGGGTGAAGTTCGTAAAACCTCGCGTTGTCGGCAGCACTGCTCGGGATCTGCATTGGAAAAAAACAACAACAACAACCTGGCACCTCCTGAGTTGCATCGTCATGGCTTGGCATGGCACCACCGCTAGGCGGTACTGTAAAAACGAGCTATTATTTACCTCGGAAAAGCCCGAGTCTCAATCATTTTTCAGGAGTGTTCTGCACTGGGATGTTTGACACAGGGAACCAGAGTAACTGGACAAAACCCATCCCCATGTGCGGGAGACGTTCAGCGCTGCCTGGCTACACCTTGCCACCCAATGTCGAAATCGCCGAGCAAACCACGGTGGTAATATTTGCATTGAGAGTGCTTACACAAGATGTAACCCATTACACTTCCACGTTATTCCGTGCAAGCTTGTTATGATGTCCTCAACCTCAATAAATCTTACTAATGGAAACTAAAGGCGTCACAATTGATCATGTTACGCAGGTTACAACGCAGATGAATTTCCTGCATGCTCTGCATAAACCTATGTAATGCATCTGTGCTTTATGAACATGCACATGCGTTGCTGCGCATTAATAAGATTATTACCAAATGGGCGAGATGCGAGATACACACAACGCATGCGTATCCAGCCACTTGTGTTGCACATGCAAATACCCGGTAAGCTTCCATGCTTGCTTCGCGTGACTGTAACGCGTCCACATTTGCGAACGTTCATAGATGCCACATGTGCCAACTGTGCGTATGAATTTACGAAGGAAACGCATGTCCGGGCAGGTGCATTTGTGCGCTCACTCAAGAGGACATTGATACACGTGCGCACAAACTTGGCCAAAAGGAAACCCGCGCCCCCACAGATGCGCTCGTGCGATGTGTGACTGTGCACAGCTATGGAAGACTTGAAATAACACTGCTTTGTGCCACCGTGGTGCTCTATGGAACTTCGGTTGCAAAAGAAGCACCCCCGCACCCAGAGAGAAGCATTGGGCATCGAGGCAAACGGCACGCGACACAACCCTGAAGCACACCCCGGAGACCTTTGACCAATCATCTGTCACCTCCTGATAGATAATTGTTGTCCTTCCCCCGCACCTCCAATCAGCACGATTGGCTACTAAAGAAGTTCAACATACACACACTGAGATGCATTCTTGACAGGAACGTTGGCACATGACAATTTTGAATAGGCTTTACCAGACAGTATTAATGGGGGCAGGCAAACATGGATTAGAAAACACACGGCCTCTTTGCTAAGCTTTCCGAGGTATATGGAAGAGGGGGCTACTCAGCTCGCGTGGCAGATTAGGTAGTTCTAGCAATTGGGGAGTGTTTTTTTGTCATGGACGGCTTATTGATTAGTGGCTGATTATGTCAGCCTGGATAAAGCAATAGATTCACGGAGATGATTAAAACTTTTCAATGATTTGGAATACTCAAAGGCATGAAGGAGAGTTCAACACTAATCCGGTAATTAGAACGAAAGAAGAATTAGTTTGTATGTATGCATGGATGTGTGCTGTGTAAATGGAAGGTATAATTTTATTTTTTTACGATGATTAAAAGCGATCGAAGCTCATCATCATCACGAGTCATCATCAATAATGCCAATGTGTCGCCTTATGTCCTCAATGTAATGTGATTGTGCAGCCCTTAGTCAATCAGCTGCTGGACAAAGGCCCTCATCACGCCGAGTAGATTATGGGGGCAGTTGACCACATTTTGCCACGCTCGTCTGTGCAGGGTTTTTCTCGACGGAGTCCGCTATTCACTGTACCGCTGCTCCATCGTATGTCTTCACAGAGAGATAATTTCAACAGCATTCCATGAAACGATATTCGAAACTGTACCCGAGTATTATAGAACACGTTTCGACACGCATTTGCGTAATGTCAACAGAGTGAACTTTGATTTGGCAACAGCCATCCCTGTGAAATGTCATGCATTCTGTCAAGTACGTTTCCGGCAGAAAAGCAGAGTTTTAACCAATTACATCTTACTGGCAGTGAACCCAGTGCAGTGCCACTTGCCAAGCAAGGTGTTGAAATTTGATTAAAAAAAAACACATGGTAATCAATGCCTTAGAAAGTTTGGGTCCAATCGCACCACTGATGAATGCTGAAGTTGGAAAGGTAGATTGGAAGAAAGGTAGACCAACAAAAAAAACAGATGGAAAAGTTAGCAAATGAAAGATTGAATCGTTTTTTTTTACACAGTACCTTCGGGAACAAGTTCAACAAATTCACAGCAATAAGACATTCTGTAATGGGAAAAGAGAAACACCGTGGTTAGGGCTGGTAAAACTGCGTGATTGGAAAACGAGTATGTATGGGGGGGGGCGCAGTGGGGAAGCTTCCGAGAGGGGTGTGTGGACATCTGGAATGTTAAATACTGTGTAGAGTACGAAATAGGAGCATTCATATCAGCTTAGATAGCAATATGGAATAGCATAAATAATATAATTAGAGCGTAGCAGCGACTGCGAAACAGACCAAAGCATGTATTTATTAACCTGTACACGACATATGTATGAAGTCAGCAGCAAACACATTTGCAAAATGCAAGTCAACACTACAATGTAATTAGAGTTAAGCTGTAGTAATGAATTTAGCTATTGAACACTATTGGCTAGATGCACATTTTTTTGTGGGTGGATATTTAAAAACGCTTCGCAGAAATTGACTGGTTTTAACCAAGTCTGCTCTTGTGTTGCAGTATTCACAAATTGGATTCAGGGAAAACTTGGCAGATTCTCCACAGATCTGCCAAAGTGGCTCTAAAGCATCCGCAGGGCATGGGCAGGAGGACGGTATTGGCATAATGACTTCAGCACTTCCCAGTGCCAGGAGGCCAACAATGAAGGGCACAACACAGAGAGTGGGGCAGTGCATGTGTCTGCAAAGGGATTATAATCCCTCAGCACCTCCCATAGCCCACAAGCTGCCGTATAATGAGTCCTTATTCTGTCTGCATCTGTGAGATCTGGAAATGAATGGCAATTATAGTTGTTGTTGTTGTTATGGGGATGCTGCTGCGGTGGAATGGTGAGAACACTGGACTTGCAATACATTAAAAGTATGAACTTCTGTCGGACCGAATGTAGCCAACCATGCTAATCAGAGGTGCGTAGGAAGGAGAATATACTAAACACAAAAAAGGAGTTCTGAATAAATTAGTTTTCAATCCATATTTAAAAGTGCACAGCTCCAGTGGCTGCGTAACATTGGAAGGAAGAGCGTTCCAGACGGCCGCAGCTCGCGATGCAGCGGCCATCTTTGTTTGATGGCCAGCCAAACGCTGCAGCGAGGATGAGAAGAGTTTGCGTCATGGTTTATGCTCCTTGGCGAATATGATCTCCTGGTGGAGCAGTTCAAAACAATGGACGAGTTTCTTAAATCCTCCCTCCCGCCTCTTTCCACCCAGCAGTGTAAATGGGTACAGCACAGTTGATCGGCAGGTCACATGGGTTTAAGAGCGAATACTCCCACCTCTTCCAAGACGTCTGGCCATCGTGGAAGAATAGAGTTAAAATACCCGCTTTATGCCAGCAGTGGCGTGAGCAACCACTCCTCATGAGCCACTTTGTTGAGAAATCATTGTGGCCAGGTCGCTTCTGAAAAAGAGCTAAATAGCTTAGTCGACCTTATCTAGTAAAATAAAATAAAAACAGCTGAGTTTATTTTCGTTTTTTTAGTTTTATCTAGCAACAGCAGAAGCAGTACTGCGGTTGGAGTGATGTTTAATGTTCTGCAAATGGTATTTCAAGACAGCGTTATATTGCGTAACATTTGCTCCTTACTTGCTTATTGATGTTGGGCACAATCTGAAAAATAAAGTGACCATCTGGTCGATCGGTACTCATCTGATTTTAGAGTGCATACTTTAAATAACAACACCTCTTTAAAAAAAGATCCGAAATTTCACATGTAGAATAGCTATACCTGTAAATACAAGCCCATATCTGATGTAGAAGACCATATGAAAATGTTTCTTTTTATGAATCTTTGCCATGGAACTGAATCCTGACCCTTTTGCATCAGGCATAAATAATTGAGACAGAGTGCCCTCATTTTTTTTCTTCATCTGGCTCGTTTGTGCTGGCACATAGGAATTCCATTTTTGCCCATATTTGAACGCATTGTGTTTGTATGCAAACGAGGGCTTGTGGGATAGTTCAAACTCACCGTGGCGCATCGAGAAGGCATCCGCGCCAAGTAAATTGCACGCACGTGGATGCGACAGCATTCGGGGGGGGGGGGGTACAAACAGTACGCACGAGAGCATTATGGGTGGGGCCGGGTTCAAGCTTGGCTGCTTAACGTGACACTCATTGAATTCTATCACACTTACACAATCTGTCGCTACACCACACAGTGCTCACCTCCAATCTGGCGACATTAATCGCCGCGCTATAAATTATCCATGGCTTTTGCGCTGCGCAAAAGCATCGCACGCGAGCAGATTGCAGCGTCATGGGCCATTAATGCAAAGACGATTACTCGAATTCGAATTGATAGGCCGCGCCATTGATATAGTCACTTTATTAATCCGGACTCTTCAGATCAATGTACTTTATTTAGCAGTATTTGCAAGCTGTTAATGCAATGCACTTCTCTGAATCCTCGGTGTATTGATCCTACGGATGTCCGTTCCCCAGTGTGGGTTCCACCAAATGTCCCAAGGGCACGAGGTGTAGATCAGATATATTAACACTGATGGCTTAGCAATACCTCGACGCCGTAAGTTGCTCTGCATGTAGCGGCTATCGAACCAGGAGAGAGAGAGAGCAGTGTGCGCCTGGACGCGATCCCTCAAGGCCATCGCATGCTCGCTTGGCATTGCTGATGCCACCTTGGTTTGACCTGGCAGTCGTTTGCAGTGGTGCTTCTCGAGAGGGCGGTCCCCAGGTGATGCCAAACGCAGGTTTAGCCGGACAACGATGACAAAGTTGTGCATACCTTTTGTTTCGGACGTGAATTATTTTTTTTTTACTCGTGATATTTAATTTTAAAATTAAGTTAGGTCAGATACCCTGATTAAACTACCCTAACCCTACGATGTAAATGCACCCCCACCTCGCCTAAAATAAACCTTATAGCTGCGTAAGAAAAAATGTGTTTATGTATAATTTGTATGAGCGGTATTTAGAGAGATAAGCAAATAACGTTTTGTCACCGGGGGTGGGGGTCCTGGACGGTCCGCGGAAATGTTTGGGTCGGCCGAGTGGTCTGCGGCCCTAACAAGTTTCAAAAGCACGGGTTTAACACCATGGCGCTGGGTGGTATTCGTGACTGCGGTGATGTGATTGTTGTGCCCAATGTGACACGCAAATGGTCTTCTGATATCGCGATGCGCTCCGCCTCAGCTTCTGAGAGACGATATCGACCGTTGAATGGATGACTGTTTGTGAATGGACGTTTATTTCAAATAGCTGTCGCCACGAACATGTTTTGCCAGTTTGTAATGTCTTCACGTATTTTCTGAATTATAATATTCCCCCCTCCCACGCCACGTATTTTCTGAATTATAATATTCCCCCCTCCCACGCCACGTATTTTACAGTAAAAGTTGGTGGTGTATCTAATATTCTGGTAGCTTTGTGTGTGTGTGCGTGTGGCCAGATTTGTATGACTAAATTGACACCGGGCACACATTTTGCGACGCATCTTACTTTCCAGAGCATCTTATATTCAGGGGAATACGGTAATATGGGTGGCAAGGTAATTTATTGTTTTGTGTGGACCTCTGCTTGCTCACTGCTGTCAAAATAATCCCCAGAGTATTAATTCAAGCCACTCACAAATAACTGCGGTGATCGTGAAATTACATCTCTTCCTTTGCATTGCTCAATGTGTTCCCCAGTCTTTATACGGGCACTGAACACCCTGTACTGTTGTAGCAGTCTCAGCACTGCTTGATATGCATCGGGCCTCAACCGTTGATTTGTTGTGGCATCAAGTGCTTTCACGTCTCAAACAGAACTCGGGGAATTCAAGACCAATCAGAGGCTCTTTGACACGGCACAAGCGACACATATTTCAGATGCCATCTTTTGTCCATTCGCATTTAATGTTACATTTTTAAAGCAATCAAAATGATTCTGAACATTCTTTGGACTATATGTGCACAATAACAGAAGTGGATTTTCTTTTCATATTCTACGTGTTTTTCCATATGTGTCCACCGAGTATTTAAAGATAATAAATAAAAAACACACGGAACTTCTTCTTTTCACTATTTTCCCACAAACCAACTGGCAGTAGTGCAAACAAGTACAAATAAAAACGAACTCAACGCATCTGTCAACAACACTGCCCTGAAGGAGAAAAAGGTACGTTTTGGGCAATGGCTCTTTGTCGCTGTACTATGAAGAGGGCCTCGTGGTGGCGAGATGTTAACTACCTCGCCTGGTATGCAGGAGGTCGTGGGTTCGATCCCAACCCAGAGGCCTGTATATTTGGAGTTTGCATGTCTCTCTCCACGTGGTCACGTGGATTTTTCTCCTGGTCCTCCGGTTTATCCCTCCACATTTCAAGTATTTGGCTTCTTATTCTTGGTTCTTTCGGTAAAGTCACGTAGAAGGGAAACAATAAAATAATAAAAATATAAAACAATAAAATTCTCACGACGTTTCAACTGCAACACAAGCAATCATCATCAGGTGTGAAAACCACAGCAACGTCGTGAGAATTTTATTGGCAATAAAGTATTAAACCTTTCGTGACTGCATGAAATGACTCATTGGTTTTTTTCGGTAAAGTCACGTATGTAGAAATACGTGACTTTACCGAAAAAACCAATGAGTCATTTTATTGTTTTATATTTGTATTATTGTAGTGTTTCCCTTCTACGTGACTTTACCGAAAGAACCAAGAATATGAATCCCTGCAGTCACGAAAGCTTTAAATCTAAATTTATTTGGCTTCTGCGAGAAATATCCACGTGACAAGCCGCCACCTCGTTGAGCTATCATTTGTGGCCAGGTCGTGTCTGAGAAAGAGAAAAAAAAAATAGCTCGGCGGGGCATAGTTCTTCTCGAATACGAATAAAGGCCATCGTCTGAAATGTCATCGATTGCACACGTTTTCCTTCAAGGGCTGTGCTATTGACAAATGGGTTGAGTCTTTGAGTGTTTAAAACGTATTTCCCGTAGTCGATGCCTAAGGTGCCTCTGTACTCTTAACGAGTGTTGGGACGCTCACATGTGCGTTGGCGTTTGAGCCCGTGGCGAAGCGTCACATTCGTGTGGTGAGGACAAATCTAACCATCGGGCAGTGTATTGAACTATGCGCAGACGGTGTCAGAGAAGACCTCCAAGCAGGATTTGAGCTCTGATTTTGATCCAGCTCCTCTGCCATAGTGGGATGTTTCCGCGGAGTAAACGGGGGTAGCACATGTGACTTGCAACTTAAGAGGTCACGGGATTCGATCTCCCGGCGTGATGGTTTAAAGCAATTGCCAAGTTTCTTAAATTCCCCCCCCCCCCACCCTCCCTCCAGCAGTATAAATGGGTAGAGTGAAGAATAGTCAATCGGCAGGTCACAATGTGGTGGGGTGGGGTTAAGTGTGGGTACACCCATTTCTTCACGACATCTGATCAGCGTGCAACTACAGGGGCAGAGTATCCTCTAGTTATCTAGTATATATATTCAAATACTGGCAAAAGACCCTCAATCTCAGCGTTGTCTCTCGTGGCAGGGGCTCTTCCACAATCGGTGGCATGAACAAGCAATTGCTGGGCCGCACCTCTACCTCTTGCCCGAAACACTTAGGTGTCAACAGACTCGCAGAGCTAATGCATCAGAGGGTAAATTAATGAAGTCGTCCACTTTCCTCTAAAAAGTGTGGACGGGGAAAAAAAATAAAACGCAGGGGCCCAGCAGCTACCGAGCTCGGATCTCGCTAAATGGAGAGTTCATCACCAGTGTGCAGGACTTCATTATTTAACCGAACGCTGATTAAATTCCTCCGTCCTTTCATCCAGGGCCAAACGGCTGGCACCGTTGTAGCTAATTTTCACATTCTGCAGGTAATGTTGAAGCCAACACGGCCACACATTAATTAAAAAGGGGGGGGATGGGGGAGCCCCATTGATTACGTGGCTGCTTTCAGTGGCTAACTAATGAAACATTGCAAGCAATCGCGTAGTACACAACTAAGCGTTGCTTTATTGCTGGAGTAATGCCCTTTAAGGGAGACTTGCAGTTCGCAGGAGCCGTGACGGAGCCAACGTTACGATGCACGTTCAGGCATTGAGCACCTCTGATGCCAACTCTGACATGACAAAACTAGTCTTGCTTTATGTAAAAAAAAAAAGAGGCAACGTGATTTTCTGCTCAGATGAGCATTGAGGCGGCGCTCATCCCCCTTTTACAGCCCTGAGCCAGGAGTTAAAATTCCACATTCTTATGGCAGGCACGAGTCTATCCATAGACAACCACTGTTGACTTTTTTTCCGGAAAGCGGTACACAATTTATCATCCACGGCGAGACGATGGGCAGAGTTAACGCCCTAGCAGGATTTTTAACTCGCAACCTTCCGATTGCGAGCTGCTCATACTTCTGCAGTCACCTGGACAAGTGCCACGTGTGTGTGGCTGTTGGCCAGATTAATTTACATGACATGAAGAGGCACCTATAAAATATGCTTGCATGCCATAGATCTTGCTAAATGTCTGCCTGAAGTAACATGGAGAGATATTGTGCCGAGTGATAGAACCAAGATGATTATGATATAGGATTGGAATATTTGTTCACTCTCTTTTGCTTTAGTGGACCTATAGGGACCGCATATTATAGAACAAGCTAAGTGATACTACAGACACTTCAATATACGACTGTGGATGATTTCGGTGGTGCTGTAACAGCTCTTCGATGTCTAGCGTTTCGCTCCACTTGCTGGGAATTTTAGCAACTGAATAATTTCCAACAGAATGCAGGAGATTTGTGAACGTGGAAATGTGTACCTTGGTGAAGCGCAAGCACTGGAGTTTGGGAGACTGACCCAGTTGCTATATATTCCATTATCATGGCGTATAGGTTTTTACATGTACAACAGAAAGACAATGGACAAAGATTCCCCATATAGACTTCCCAGACTGTTGGGGCAAGTGCTGATAGTGAGCACCTACGAAGGCCAGCGCAGCACACGAGGGGGTGTGTGGCCAGCACCACGCCCGGATGCCTTTGTCTCCCGAGTGCCGATGTTTACACATCGCACTAGGTAGTCATTTGAGGCTGAGTCAACCAAGGGGAGGCTCAGGACTGGTTCAGATAATCGTCACGGGTGTTGGCCATGAGCAGGAATCGAACTTGGGTCGCCCCGCTTCGTAGTGCAGTGCGCTAACCGCTACACCACCGCCCCCCATGGTACACGCTGCCACAGCGGAAGGGGAGGTTGGGGAGTTTGTTGAACGAAAATGTTTTCTTTTCGTTTTAATCACGGGCTCGTCATCTCCGAGCCGTTTCACTCCGCGTGCTGGAAGCTTCTTCTTTGGTTCTTTCGGGTAAAGTCACGTAGAATGAGAATAAAATAATAAATTGATAAAATAAAATAACAATAATATTCTCACGACGTTTCGGCCACAACACAAGCGGCCTTCATCAGGTGAAGGGACGAGACTGTCTGGAGGACAGCGCTGGAGTGAGCAAGCCACAATCAGATCACGACCTTTAAGCCAGTCACAAGCTAATCACTCAGCCATCTCAATGCTAAATTCTATGCTAATTCCTTTGTCAAGGGGTGCCTCTGCGGATGTGTATACTTCAACCCAGCTATTTCATTTCGATTTAAAGCTTTCGTGACTGCAAGGATTCATCTTCTTTGGTTCTTTTGGTAAAGTCACATAGAATGAGAATAAAATAATAAATTGATAAAATAAAATAACACAATCAAATTCTCACGACCTTTCGGCCACAACACAAGCGGCCTTCATCAGGTGAAGGGACGAGACTGTCTGGTAGGACAGCGCTGGAGTGAAAAAAGCCACGTTCAGATCACGACCTTTAAGCTGTGTCAGAAGAAACAAAGCACCCTGACAAAGGAATTAGCATAGAATTTAGCATTGAAATAGCTGAGTGATTAGCTTGTGACTGGTCACAGAAATGGCTATGTTAAAGTTAAAGCATACACATCTGCAGAGGCACCCCTTGACAAAGGAATTAGCATAGAATTTAGCATTGAAATAGCTAAGTTAAAGCATACACATCCGCAGAGGCACCCCTTGACAAAGGAAGCTTCTTAAGGAACTCCCAGCACGTGGGAGCAAAACGTTGAAACATCGTGCTGAACAACGCGCGACACGAGCCGAAAAACGAGTCGCAGAGATATTAGTTACATTTCCTTCAAGGATCTATTTTGCACAAATGGTGAAGCGTGCTCCTGTTGACGTGTGCAGATTGAGCGAGTGGCTCATTCCAGGTTCATCCGGCTGGGTAATTCCTCAGAGCTGTGTGATGAGATAAGGCGCCAAATGGAATGCCTACTTTATTTTTAGTTCAGTCATCAGTGACCTGGCTGAGAACTTGGTTTTATCTCAGGTAGGAACCCAGGATTCAAACTGTTTCTCAGTCGTGCTGGCTCAGTGCCCACAAACAGGCGCGGTATTAGCTCTATGAGCCACCCAGAAACCTCTATAGCTCAGATTTTGACAACGATGAGTCGGGCCACATAGGGGAATGTAGTGGGAGATATATATATAGTTTAAATGATATATATGTGCGTGTGTTATGGTCATAGATATAATTTACACTATGTTATTGTATGACCATGATGAACCGATTTAAACAGTTTTGGTCCTGTAGCAAATGGATCAATAAGTGAATAATAATAATAAAGTTATGGTCAGCAGCAGCCATGGCCAATTCACTGCTGGATGATGGATTCCCTAAGCAGCGGCCATTTCTCCGAATCCTGCAAGGTAATAACAAACGTACGCACTGCAAAACCCCCGTAGAATATTGCAAATGCAACACGTAATTAGGACAAATCGTCTGTGGTTAGGACGTAACTTTCTTGTAGGATCTGAGTCAACAGTAGAAACTACACATGTATTTATTAGGAGGCAATGAACATCCACAGTGGCTGCCTACTCCGATTTTACTCCCGATCAAAATTTTAGCTGGTAACCTTTCTCGCGACGATTTTCTGGCCATCGCAATGACATCGTTTGGTAGCATGCTTGCTGTGTTTTTTAAGAATGTCAACAAAATGTGTTTGTTTTGTTTTTGTTGGAAGTCCAAACACCTCCTAAAGAACAGTCCGGCAACTTGAATTCATGCAGG
Source organism: Petromyzon marinus (assembly GCF_048934315.1). Taxonomy (NCBI): domain Eukaryota; kingdom Metazoa; phylum Chordata; class Hyperoartia; order Petromyzontiformes; family Petromyzontidae; genus Petromyzon; species Petromyzon marinus. The sequence goes on from NC_133705.1 coordinate 12,766,869, forward strand.
AGGCTTCGAGTTCACTTGCGGAGTGAATTCCACTGTGCCTCAGTCCACAAGAGGAGTGGGCTGAAGAGGACAGTTAGCTCACAGGATGGTGCTACATAATTGCCTAAGTTGCCCACAATTCACGGGTGCCATTCCACACCTTTTGGGTATGGTCACAAAGGTGAGCATGGGGTCGGCATAGTGACATATTCCCCAAGATCTCTACGACGAATAATTGTGCATTCCACAAATGTTAGAAATGCTGCAACCCAAAACTTGTTTCGTGCAACAAAATAATAAAACTCTACGAGATTCCCTTGACTCTGGCCTTATAACATCACTGAGTCCCACTTTGGACTTCCAACAAAAAAACCCCCCAACAAATTAAGTTGACATTGTGACATTTCCAGGAGCATTTGTAATCCACGCAAGCCAGGGTCACAAGCAGGCCCTCCCCACTGCCAGGGGCTGCTAAAGAACGGCTGCAAGCGGCTCCGGCCTACAATACTGGCTTTTCTAGATTTAAAGCTTTCGTGACTGCAAGGATCCATACTCTAGCACTGCATCTCCACTTCTGCCTGACCTTGTGCGTGTGTGTGGCTCTTTTATATCTATGTGCACGCTTACTGTAGTCCAAATAGCGAGGGAGAAGCAAAGAGAAAGTAGGTGTAGGCTGGCATGATCCCGTAAAGCCTTGTTAGCCATGGGAAAAGACATCTTATATATATAAACGCCTATTCTTATATATAAACGCCGAGCTTTATCTGCGATGAACGCTGCACTTCCCGTAGTTTTCATGCAAGTGGCGCGTAGGTTTGAACGACGGAGGCGCACGGACGGACGTTCGATTACATTGGAATCGATCTGCAGAACGAGGCGATCCTGTGTTGATTCCCAGAATCGATTGCCAGAATCGACTTGGCCCCCACCGACACGACTTTGCCATTTGTATTGCGACCACGACAATGTCCCAATCTCCCCGCATACGCTATCACAATCAACAATTCGCAGGGACAGACGTTCGATTACGTTGGTAAGAGCACTACTTTATCTATCTTTGTATGATGCATATGATGAACGCTTGCGAGAGAGCGAGAGAGAAGTGCGAGGAGAGGCCAAAGAGAGGCGGCCCACTCTTCTCTCTCTATTTGCCTTCATAATGTTCCTTAAATATGTTTTTCACTTCCAGTAACAAATTATGGACGAGGACGAAGATCCCATCGCGAAAAAAAGCATCGAAATGCTAACGAACGAAAGCAAAGATGGTTGGCCAGGCATAGTCAGGTGTCGCTCGAGAGAATCCGTGCAGCACATTGTCAATCTCGACAATGTTACATCACCATTGGAAACCTCATTTGCCAGATAAAAAAGGTAAAAAAAAACAATTATCATATTTTGTTCCTGGCAAATGAGGTTCCCAATGGTGTAAATGCTTACCCCGAGCTCTCATACTCTGATTGTGCATTGTCTTTGAGTTGTGCGCCTTTTGGCGTCTTCTGGTCCAACACCATGTGAGATGAGGCTCTAAAGAAAGCTGCCTCGGGTGTGGACCAATCAATTTCAAGGACAGTGCCACATACATTATCAGAGTTGTGTTTTTTGTTTGTGTTCCGACCGCAGGTATTGTGGTCAATGTAAACATGACTCCTTGTAAAAAAAGGTGTCAGTTTTGTTGCCAGATAAAAGGATAAAAAAACCAATGATCAATGTTACATCAATCGACAAACTGCTGAGCAATCCCAGTCGCGGCGTGCAGCGGTCGTTCAGAGTCGGCGCTTAGTTACAGAGCGTCAGAAGCAAAGCGTTCTGCAATGAAGCCATAAATTTCGACGACACTCGAGTAGAGGCGCACAATTGCAGTCCAATGAACATCATCTGCCAGTTCTGCGGCTCGAGGAACTTCATCTCAGAACGCCCTGTTGATCGGAAATTCACTTCGTGCTAGGCCGTGAGGGCAAATAAAAAGTTGCCAAAGCAAAAGGACATCAACGGAGTTGAGCTGGAAATATCCTGAGTTTCTCCACACATTGTTGTTGACTGACCCAACTCATCCGAATCACGCTCACTTCCGCGATCACATACCATCCTACAACAGCGCAGTTTCCTTCGCATCGATGGGAGCGAAGATCGTCGATTTGCCAGGACGAGGCCCACATGTCTTCAAGGTCCTCGGCCAGACATATCACCGCACATCCCACCTGCGGCCGCTTGACAATCAAGCAGCGCAGTACGCGCAGCTGCAAGTGCTTGACAGCACGCAAGCAACGGAGATCCGTCAACAAGCACACCGCGAATGCTCAGCGTCGTCAACCTATCCTGGACGAAATTGATCGCTTTTTCCGCCGGCACCACAGATTCGCCAACAGCTACCAGTTGATGCGCGAAGTCGAAGCACGACAGGTAGCTGACCGTGCACTTCAAGCGGGAGAAGAAATCCCGTTGGTCAGCATGGTGCCGAGACGTGATCGTCAGTTGGATCAACGACGATACAACGCACCAACATCAAAAGAAGTCGCGGTGGTCTTCGTCAACGAGGATGGCGAGCCGCCGTTCGAGCGTAACATTCGCATCTACCCGAGGAATCCACAGAATCCCAATCAGCGGTTCATCAACCTTAATATCTTGAGTCCCAACTTGGATCCCATGACGTACGCGATTCTGTATCCGTACGGCGAGATGTTTTTTTTTTGTGAGGGGGCGCCATAGGCGCCCTCGAACAACTAGTATTTAAATAATTACGTAAGCATACAATGTTATACTCCACTCAACTTTACACTCAAAAAGAAAAAGGTACCCCATTTGTACATTTAAGCTGTTGCGGCAAGTGCTGTATGCGAGCACCTAATGTAGGACACCCTGCCGAATTACGGGGGTAGTGTGGGCAGCATCATGCCCTGCTGCCTTTGTTAACCCACACCTGATGTTTATACGCTGCATCAGGTATTTATTTAAGGCTGTCAACATAAGGGAAGGGCCCAGGACTAGTTTAAATAATCACCACCAATGTCAGCCGTGGCTAGGAATATAACTCGGGTCTGCCGGGTTCGCAGGGCAGTGCACTCAAAACAACATGCCCACTTCCCACATCACATCCTTACACCCACACGCATGCATCTGTGTACCGGTGTTGATTCAGCTTGCTGATGTTATTTGTTTTCTATGCATATTGAGTGAAAAGCACTACATCATTCAAATATAGAAAAATAAGCAAATATCGCTGGCTTGTGCCAGAATTTGCACGAAACCTCTGCGGTCTTCTTACCTGCAAACATCGAATGCCGTATGACATATTGAGCGAATTATTCACGGCTTTGATGGCAAGCAAAGCGCGAAAACAATAAGTCCACTCGAGTATGGCCAACAAGCAATTTAACATCCCTCAAATCATCTGCAAACAAAGATGTTGGAATTAATATGCACTGTTCCTTTGTATTGACTCAGAGTACCCACCTGTCAAACTCACAATAAGGCAAAGGGCAGCTGGATTATCCCTGGAGAGACACACACGTGTTCTGGAGTAGTAATTCAATTGTGGCGATGCGTTTCCTGTCTCTGGTAGAAGATTGAGCAGCCAAATAAGAAAATGCTCATCAAGATATATTAGGAACAAGCGAAATCTCTTTTAAAAAATGCATTTCAGTCAAACAAACTCCATTTATGTAAATACATTCTCACAAAAACGTTATAAAAATGAATGTGACTATAAAGATAGCAAGAATATCACGATGAAGATATCACCAGAGCAAATGCCACTGCATTTTTCCCATCCCTTTCATGCTTCTGCGAGATCCAATAACTGTTGTTCAGTCGACACCACGTCCGATTATTCTTGGTATCTTAGTCACACCGTCAATGTTATGTACTGATACAAGCTCACTCGCTCTCATTAACGGTCAGTTGGATGCCTTTAATTTGCAAATGTCGTCAGATCCACGTGCTCCTCCTTCTCCCTGTGAGTGCAATTGCGAGCGTGCAACTCTCCATGCTTTATAATGCACATTACTACCTAAACCCACAGTCATCTATTAGCGCCACGTTCTCGCTTCTCATTAACACCTGTGATGAAGGAGTAGGGACCTCATCATTAACCACTGCCAATATACATGCATAATCCAAATACACGTACTCAGTGCCCCCTATGTGCAAATTACCCATTGTGGGTTTTTGCACTGTCTCCTGTCTTAGGCTCATGGATGTAATGATGCATCATCTGTTGAAATCAAAATCGATTTATATGCTCACAATGCCCGAGTTGAATTGTGCACGTGAGGGCAAGATATTTGCGGTTCATGCAAATTGCATGCCAATGTTGTTACATCTTTGTTGATCAGCGTGACAAAATGGTACCAAATTAGACAGAAAATAGAAACAATGCAAACGAGATAGCAAATAGCATAGAATTTTTAAAAAAATTTGAATAGGTCTCCGATGTGTTTTTCGAGGTACAACCGCGTGATGTTCCGCACGTTGTCCGACGTTTCGCTCCGCGTGCTGGGCCGGACCAGCACGCGGTTCGATGGGGGAAACGCATCGGAGAGCTGTGTAGCGCAACTGGGACAGCATGAGCGGTCGCATCCTGATGTGCCTCCTTTTAAAATGTAAATGCACACGAGTCTGCATCATATCATACAACACTTTAAGCAGTACTAAAATCTCACCGATAATTGCATGGCAACAAAGCAGTTCTCGATCATAAAATATATTTCGATTTAAAGCTTTCGTGACTGCAGGGATTCATATTCTTGGTTCTTTCGGTAAAGTCACGTAAAAGGGAAATAACAAAATAATAAAACATAATAAAATACAATTCTCACGACGTTTCGGCCACAACGCAAGCAGCCGTTCTCAAGTGAAGAACAGAGCTGTCGGAAAGGCAGCTTGCGTTGTGGCCGAAACGTCGTCAGAATTGTATTTTATTACGTTTTATTTCATTATGTTCTTATTTCCCTTCTACGTGACTTTACCGAAAGAACCAAGAATATAAAATATATTGTGTAAATAGTTTCTGAATTTGCGTGCACGTGGTGATTACCTCCTTATATTATATATAAGCATGTCTGTGTGTTTGTTTATTTACTGGGATTTCACTCCCTATAGAGGACCAAGGGGGCAAATTAAATCTAAAAATGGAGCTCATGGCCTGGGTCTGTGACAGCACCAGTTGTATTCATTAAAGCGAGCAAGGGAAATAGACACAACTATTTAAGGAAGAAAAAAAACCCCAGCACGAAAGCATCACGGTCTACAGAATGTAGAGCTTGTATTTCTCTTTTTGTTCGAATAGAATGTAAAAAGGAAATGTTGTGCCCTGTGTGTTGCAACTGTAAAATCCGAGACACATTACACCTTTTTTTTCTGAAACGTTCTCCACTTAATGCTGTTGTCATTATCGCACCATGCCTCTGCCCAGGCACGTTTGACACCTCCAAATTATTCACATTCCTAGCAACATTTTAGTAGACTTGTTCTTTTTTTATATGCTTGCAATTTCAAGCGAAATGTTAGGCCACTCAGGAACTACCAAAATGTATACGGTGGACGACATTAAGCAACTGCTGAATGTGAAAATTATCAAATAGTGTAATCGAGTTTCATACGTGTTCAAATTGGATAATGGGGCTGACAAGTAATACTTCTACTTTATTCACGTGATATCCCAACGAAGTGTTTGTTTGGGTTAGACCGCGTGCTGCCTGGCACTGTCTTCACCAATTTCGCTCCACGTGACTGGGAGCTTCTCACGAAGCTCCCAGCGAGAGGCGATGTCGTGAAATCGTAAAACGGGCAACGGCGGTGAATGTCACCGTAGTTTCAGACGACACGCGGTCATTACGAACGAGTGCGCGTGGGTAGTCCCCATCTGGACATTTCCACGATGTTCATTGTTGGAGCGTGCCGGACATGGTTCAAGATTTCGCCTCTTAAGCGAGTTAATGGGCATAACTTTTAAATAAAATTACTACGGTCGTTTTATGTGTACACATCATATAATAACAATTGTTATTTACAGTTCTCGTGTCAATTGACTGCTGGATGAATGCCTCTGTGTGCCTTTTGATGAAAGGGGGCTGTTTGACCATACTTCACCACGCCGATCAATGTGGGTTGGTGAAGTGGTCTGCCGAGAAAGAAGAGGCACGACATGGCCCTTACAATTACCACTGGCCATCAATAACAACCATTGCCAAGAATCGAACTTAGGTGGCTGGGTTGAGTTTAGCATGCTCATAAGCAATTGCATCACCCCATCTACCCCATGGACATCAAATAATCGTTGAAAATAGATTTACAAAAATCTTGATCGTGATGGTGAATAGCTCGCAGAGGTTATCAAGTGACTGATAATACAAATGCTTGTTACAGAGCAGTCAGATTACAAGCTGAGATCCTGGAATCACATTTATGCAAAAAAAACACGAGTACAGAAATGATGGGTTCATTCTGGTCACCGATAACTGCGCTAAAAAAACAGAAAAGAAAAGTAGTTTTGTTCATATTTATTTTGCTTGTTTCGGTATAATCCACCTTCAAAACTAAAATAAAAGACAATAGCAATGAGGCACGATAGTAGTTACATACAGATCAGTGGCGGTGCTAGGCTAGGAGTAAGCAAATAAGCAAAGGCTTAGGGATACAATGAGCTTGAGGGAGCCATGGATTTGTGAACATATAACATACATGGGTGCATGAAATTTAATCCCAACAAACATACCGAGCGAATTAACGTAAACACCAAATTAATCTCCCTTGTCTGAGTCACTCTTCTACCATCTCAATACATCTAAATTTCTGTCTAGATTTTGTCTTATCTCACACACCCATATTAGTCTTCATATGTTGCCATCTAACTCGCACTGTGTAAATAAAAAAGGGGGGTTGCCCAAATTTAATTTTAGTTTTGGGCCCCCCAATGGGTGTAGCACTGATGAAGAACCATGAAGAGTTTTGATTATTAGACCGCTGGTGTTGAAGTCAGAAGGGGTGTTATATTCTCGGGCTTACTTCTTAGCAATTCCATGTATTGCTCACTGAGAGCCTCCAAATTTTCAAAATTCAAATATCTTCATCTCTTGACTTACATCCCTAGTATTATTGGAATGAAATTGGAGTTTGTAAAAAAAAATGCAAAGAGAAAAGCTTTACGAGTCTTTATTTTGACTAGAACTTCATACATTCGGATATATCCAGCCAATCAGAAAGCCATATGCTTTTACATGAATATGATTATTTTTAAGTCCCAGGAGACAGAGATGTCAACACTGTGGTAAGAAGCCTCATCTATCAGTTTTACAGTTTTATTGTAGGTACTGCCTTTACTCAGAAAACGTATTAAAATATATTATTGCATGGTTATCATCTTCACATTATTAAGTCCGAAAGTTTTTTTTTTAACTGTATGGGACATGCATGATAAATAAAACACATAACGTTGAAATTAGTCTTGAAGTTTATGATGGGATCTGTTACCCAAGATAGATTGTTTTTTTTTTACCCTGAATTTTCATGAGATTAACTGCAGCATTACGGTTTATATTGTGCATAACGTGTAATTAAATGCTCGTTAACTTTATGAGAAAAAACTTCAGATTATTTGAAGACGACACACCACATGTGTCTATAATAACGTTATTTAGTTGTTTTTTTACATTCTTAAGTGGTGGGTTTTAGGCAGTAGGTTGAACACGTCCGGTTAGTAATGATAAGCATACAAAATAGATCAAAGATCAAACCCACAGCATTATTTTAAAGCTCAACAATTACTTTCCGCATCGCATCATGCAGCTCTTTGCGTGTGTATTTTCGGCATCTAAACATGCAATATCGAATGTTGGTAAATTAATGTTGGTAAACATTCAAAATTTAACACAATAATGAGTTATTTCACTGTGAAGGTTAAAACTTTTTTTTTTAATTAGAAATTGGTACATGGTAAGATAATGAAGTGATCACCGGGAAGGCAGACAGAGGCGAATAAATTTGGCATTCATTTTATTTGAGGATTGTGTGAGTTGTACAAGAAAAAATTGGATGGAAGATTAATTTTTAGTGGCATCTATTATATTCACATGCAGACAGATTAGCATTGCAAGAATACGCCCAATGCAACACTCCTATGGATTTGCACATGAGAATGGACATTTTAGGGATTGTTTGTTTTATCTGTAACCAAAAAAGTAAAGTTAAATGTGCAGCCCTGGCATTTTTGTTTGCTTTTGGCACGGTTGGCAGATGTGCCTCTGCTCGAGGGAGAGCTGGAGACCCCCTCGAGAGGGTTTTTAGGTCTACTCTTCCACACTGGCCAGACGGTGGTGCGTGCATTCTAACAGTTTGAGGATGTCGAAATTTGCCAATATGAAGCACGTGAAGATATGTTGTCAAAAAATATGTTTTGATCAACTTTCTCTTCGAAGGAAACGAAAGCAATACATTATATCAAGTAGAGGATGTAACGATTTATATATTAATGCATGAGTATTGGGGCTTACATTAACGATAAATGCACTCGCATATACAAACAAAAATTTAGGTTAATATCATCATCAGCAGCTGTGATTAATCCACTGCTGGATGAATGCCTCCCTTACATTTGAGCATCTGCACACGAGCTCATTCCATCGCTCCATCTCCTTGGCAGACGTATTCTCGGATAAGCTCCAAGCCTTGGCTGCCACTCTGTCACTATTCTTGACCTTATCACGCATTCTCGGCCATAATCACTTCAAGTTATGCATGCTGCCCAAGCCCACTTGCTTTTCTCATCAGTTTGAATGATGTAGTTAACCCGCATACGTGTTCAGGTATGTTGTATATAATGGGTGGGGGGAGCGGTGGTGCAGCGGTTACTGCGCTGCGATATGAAACCGGTGACGCGAGTTAGATTCCGGCTCACGGCCAACATTGGTGACGAATATCTGAACCGGTCCTGGACTCAGCCTAAAATGATTACCTGATGTGATGCGTAAACATCGCCACTAGGGATTTAAATTGGACAGGTGTGGTGCTGGCCACCCACTCCCTCGTGTGCCATGCCGGTTTTCATAGGTGCACGCTAGCAGCACTTGCCCCAGCAATCCGTTAAGGCTATACAGGGACTATTTGTCTTTGTATATAATGGATGATGCAGTGGTTCATTCACCCCTGGTCATGGCAAGCGATACCTGAACTGCAGTGGATACTGAATTCATAATTTCTAACTTATTATATTTTGTCATGCTTATGAATAATTTTCTGCATTTCTTGCATTCTCAGAATATTTACACTACACCGTTCCTACATGTTACAAATGTTTGACGCATACCAGATGCATGAATGATGTGTTTTCATGCCCTTGCAAGCTTATTCATATGTATACATATATACAAAAAATAAACAAGCATGTCTCCTTTCATTCCACATCTGCATTATCTGGAAATATAACTGGGAAATTGGCCATTTTTTTCCGAAAGGCATTTGTAATGGCAATGATATAGAGATATCTATATAAGGTCACCCAGCCAGGCATAGAAGGATTTTGAAAGCTGGTAAATTTATTGACTCCACTAAAAGATATTTAATGAGGACACAGTGTTTTATAAGATTAATTTATATGGAGTTGTAGCACATGATCTTAATAACTATCATGTGACCTTGGTTTAAAGTCCTATTTAAAATACAGGATGTCCCAAATGTATTATTACATACCTAACTTCGCTATTCTCTTCGCGAAAGGGTTTGTCAGTTAAATATCTGAACACTTTATTAATAACAGTTATAATGCCACGTATTTACACCAGGAGAGTATCACAGAGTCTCAAGACAATTTCAAGAGGGCCCTTGCATTGGGATTATTTGGGTGAACAGAGGTGGGATTTAAGAAACTTGTTTCTTGTTTCAGCCGCTCTGCCGGGACATTGAATCAACGACCTGTATTGCAACTCTCATGTGATAAGCATGACACTATTGCAGCATAATGATAACAATCGCGATAATGTGAGCTCGAATGCGAAAAGTGAGGGGAAGTCAATTCTGCGAGCAATAAATGAGTTTTGTGACACGAACAGCGAAGTGGTTGTGATTTATGCCTGACCTTGTTGACAAAGTAGATTGCAATAAACATGCAATACTGAGTTCATGAATATACAAGGGTGTCATCAGAATGCCAACATCATAACAACAATGATGATGAAAATAATGATCAAAGATGTATTGTCTCTACATTAACACTGCCTACTGCTGACTTGTATTGTAATTGAACTTGGTTCCTACCTTTTGCATGCTTTGTGTGAAATTAAACACCGCAGTTGATCAATTGTCACAATTGAGTGGTGTGGTGAAGCGCCAGTCCTCTTCACACCTACTCAAATATGTCTGGTAAGGATGGAATAATAGGCACAAATTACCCCCTAGAAGGGACACACTGGAGGTTCCATGACAGGGGGGGGCCCTTCCAACAGCAGTGGCATGAGCATGACCTTTCAGGGCTGCACTTTTACCTTCTATTAAACAAGAACAGTATTTGTTGCGTCACATGCAGGCCAGTGCAATTTAAATTAAGCAAATATAATGATTTTGTTTAATTACGGTGTTATTGCGATTTCTGACAAGGTTATACTTCTCATTTTGGCTTCCAGGCAAATGTAGCCTTGAACAACATTTACAATGAGTTGGTCAAGCTCTGCTTTCAGGGGCATATACTTATCTATAAAGCATGTTTTCAAAACACTGCAATATATTCGGGGTTGCAAAAAGAATCATACATGCGTGAAATTACCAAAACAAATAGATACATTTTGCATACTTACAGAATAACGTTTGTTTTTTCTAGTGCTGAAATAAGTGATAATTGTGCAAGATGGCCTTAATCGGTCTTATTATTTAGAACGAGCTAAATACCAGCCTATCACGAAAACGTGTCCGTCATGTTTCACAGTGAAGCAACTGAAATGATGTGTGCTGGTAAAAATATATTATGTATACATAATGTGAAACATGCGAGGCAGAATATAACTTCACTCAGCAGAAACTGCAAATGTAACCGTTTCAATTTGGCATGCGTTCACAAGCACACCCGGTGTGACTAATTGACGAAAAGCGACGAGCTGCTGATACAAAAAGGCTGACATTGCGCACGGCAGCTGCTTAAAAATAAATGCCATCTAAATTATAGTTCGCGTGACCTGATGTGTTTGTACAGCCCATCGCGGTATATTAGAAAGCCGCGCCTTGGGAATGGACGTAGCTCGATTTAAAGCTTTCGTGACTGCAAGGATCCATACTCTTTGGTTCTAGTGGGTAAAGTCTGCGGTCTGAGCGTGGCTGTGTTTCGCTCCAGCGCTGTCCTCGAGACAGCCTGATCCCTTCACCTGATGAAGGCCGCTTGTGTTGTGGCCGAAACGTCGTGAATTTTGTTGTTTTATTTTTTACCTACGTGACTTTACCGAATAGAACCAAAGAGAATGGACGAAGCCTCACTGTAAGACGGCGCCGTCAGCAGGGCCTCGGGGGCTCGAGGATGACGTCCATCAGGTTTGGTGGTGGCTCTCGAGGTGGCTGAGGAGTCCCAATTCTGGATCCAACGTGATCTTTGGGCCATTGGGGGCAACCACGCAGTCCCGCCACGCGGTGCCAGATGGAAGTGGGGGTCCACAGTGCCGGGTCTGCTTGCCGGCGGATGGAGCGGCCGGCAGCCTGCTCCTCCTCCTCCTCCCAGTCTTTGAAGGCTGATGTCTCCGCGCTTCAGCGAGAACTCAAGGGTATAGGAAGACGATGTATCACGAACACCAAATGGCCATACTCATTGGTTCATTCGGAAGAGTCACGTAGGTAGAAATAAAATAAAATAAATCACGACGTTTCGATCGCAACACAAGCAACCTTCATCAGGTGGAACAACCCACAGCCCTGTGAGCCATGCGGCTCTTGAGTCGGGTGCAACCGCAACAAACTAAGTATGAACACAGAACATCTGAAAGCGACGGAGCGCACCCTGGGAGCGCGAGCCTCAGGCGGCCATCAGTGGAGAGCACGGGGCTCCATCAGGGCAGCCGTGGACGGAGCACGGCTCTGCCTCAGGGCAGCAGTGGACGGAGCACAGCTCTGCCTCAAGGCAGCAGTGGAGAGAGCGCGGCTCTGCCTCACTCTCACTCGCCCGTCTCCTCTGAGCTGCATGCGATTGTGTATGAGTGTGAGTGAGCTGTGTGTATGAGTGAGTGAGCTGTGTATGATTGAGTGTAAGTGAGCTGTGTGTATGAGTGTGAGTGAGCTGTGTGTATGAGTGAGTGTGAGTGAGCTGTGTGTGAGTGAGCTGTGTGTGAGTGAGTGAGCTGTGTGTGAGTGAGCTGTGTGTGTGTGAGTGAGCTGTTTGTGTGTGAGTGAGCTGTGTGTGTGTGAGTGAGCTGTGTGTGAGTGAGTGAGCTGTGTGTGAGTGAGTGAGCTGTGTATGGGTGAGAGTGAGCTGTGTGTATGAGTGTGAGTGAGCTGTGTGTATGAGTGAGTGTGAGTGAGCTGTGTGTATGAGTGAGTGTGAGTGAGCTGTGTGTGTGAGTGAGCTGTGTGTATGAGTGAGCTGTGTGTATGAGTGAGCTGTGTGTATGAGTGAGCTGTGTGTATGAGTGAGTGTGAGTGAGCTGTGTGTATGAGTGAGCGTGAGTGAGCTGTGTGTATGAGTGAGCTGTGTGTGAGTGAGTGAGCTGTGTGTGTGAGTGTGTATGAGTGAGCTGTGTGTATGAGTGAGCCGTGTGTGAGTGGATCGATCGTCAGCTTTCCGTGGCTGCGTTTCCGGTGCTGAACACGAAGTGGGCAGTTCGCGGTCACGTGACGCACTTCAACCAATCCGTGCCGCGTTAATCACAGTCACAGAATGACAGAAGGACAGGTCTGGGATATTGTGTATTTTATATGCTCTAAAACGGTGCGAATTGTTACTGTTTGGAGCTATAACATAGTTCTTGTTTTATTTGGCGTTTGGAAAAGCAGCAAGCAACGTGCTACAATTTTTGTTTTACTTCGCAAGCCATTCCACAGCATATCCAGCATAGCCGAGTGAGGTCGACTTTTTCCACTGCGTATTGCATTGAGCAGTCATCAGTCATGCCCTCGATGGTGCGCACCGCATTCGCAGTTCGGCGAGCTCTTGATCGTTCCATTTCTGAAGGAAATATCCACACCTCCCCTGTGTTGCTCATGTATATATGTATTTATGTTGAACGTCTGTCGCACTGCACGTAGCCAACACTGCTAATCAGAAGTGCGCGGGGAAGGACGGCAAACTAAACACACGCAAAAGAAATAACAACCCAGACATGGTTGAGTGCAGGTCGCTGATGTCAGGGCAGAGAGAAGTCAGGCTGTTCCAAACATACCCCCGATTTTCTGCCCCTAATATCGAACCCCAACCTTCCTTCCTCCCAGAGCCCTCTCGCTCACCGTACACGTGTTCTCTCAACGAAGGATTCTTCTGTCGCCGCTGTGGAACGCGTTTAGACATTGGCGGTGCTCAACACAAACGAATTATTGGTACGCTCTTTCATAATGTCTGGCCAGTGTGGGGAATTGCCGGGCGAAACTGCCCTCTGGAGGGGCTCTCCTTTTAGACTCAATTACGTGTAAAATGGCCATTGTGGACATCTTTAACCATAAAAGGTCACTACCACAGTGGCTGTTCATAGCTTTGTTTTTTTTTATGAGCTGTACTCGAAAAGCCACGCCTGACCTTTAACAACGGCATGATTAAACATTTTAATAACGGAGCATTAACATATCCACGTACAGTTAAGGCAATGCATTTCACGTTACATTTATGTATGTTGTGGTAAATATAAACAAATAATTAATATGTCAACGTAATGTTAACTTTATAAATATCATACCAAATCCCGAAGAAATTATAAACGCATCCCTTTGGCATTCTTGTGAATTCATCTCAGGAAAGAGGTCGCCTGTCATAAGAGTAGCAAGGGAAAGAAACAGCAGCCTTGCGTCGCTATAGCAACCTCATTTCACTCCAACTACATCATTCACTCTAGCAACCTCATTCACTACAGCTACCTCATTCACTCAAACTAACTCATTCACTACAGCCACCTCATTCACTCCAACTACCTCATTCACTCCAACTAACTCATTCGCTCCAGCCACCTCATTCACTATAGCTACCTCATTCACTACAGCTACCTCATTAACTCTAGCAACCTCATTCACTCCAACTAACTCATTCATTCTAGCAACCTCATTCACTCTAACAACCTCATTCACTCCAGCTACCTCATTGACTACAGCTACCTCATTCACTCCAACTAACTCATTCACTATAGCAACCTCATTCACTATAGCTACCTCATTCACTACAGCTACCTCATTCACTACAACTAACTCATTCACTCCAACTAACTTATTCACTACAGCTACCTCATTCCAACTACCTCAGTCACTACAGCTACCTTATTCACTCCAGCTACCTCATTCACTACAGCTACCTCATTCACTCCAACTACCTCATTCACTACAGCTACCTCATTCACTCCAACTACCTCATTCACTCCAGCCACCTCATTCACTATAGCTACCTCATTCACTCTAGCTACCTCATTCACTCCAGCTACCTCATTCACTCCAGCTACCTCATTCACTACAGCTACCTCATTCACTCCAGCAACCTCATCACTGCACGGAGGCTTTGCCACGAGCGTGAATGGCTGACTAATTTTGTCCAATAGCCATCTACCACTAAAGCAGGCACATGCTGAAAGCCATTTACTGCATTCCACCAGACATTGCGGAAAGACTCAATTCATTCAATCGACCCTCCCTCTAGTAGGCTCTCCTTATCCTGCTGTAATCTATTTGAATCTATGATACCATGCATTTCATCGTATCGTAAAGGCAGCCAGACAGTGCTTAGCTCAAAATGAGAAGGTTGCAAATCAAAATCCAAATCGGCGGTTGACTCGGCCCATTGTCCCTCAAGTAATGGTTGTCCTGTGAATAAAACCGGGCCCTCTCATAACTTTGTGGGATTTTAGCCACTGGCTCACGATTCCGGGGAGTTCCAGAAAACAAGCCGGATAGCACGCAGCACAACCAGGACACGCATTGGCAGAGCGAATAAAAGAAAAATAATAAAATAATAAAAATCGAACAAAAATAAAATAAATACCTTTTTGCTAAAAAAAACACGGAATAATGAACAACCACAGGTTGCCGCAATAACAATATTCACCGTTAATACTCCAAGCCGTGCCCGTACGGCTCCCTCGTTTCGTGGTGTTATTTACTCATGCCACAGCTGATCATGAACGATTCAGCAGAGCACTTCTCTTAAGAGTTTCACCCAGCAGCAGACAAGGTAGCCCAATTTGATTCTATTCTGAACTCCGTGCACAATAGAGATTTTTGGACAATAGGTTTTCTGAGGCCAGCAACTTTTTCCCACTTTATTTTTGGGTTTTGCAATCGTGCATGCGTGCAATAATTTCACCAAAGCATTTGCTGTTCCCCCTCAATCTTGAAGTACTGCAAATCGTAATTCAAAGTTACAAAAAAAACCCTTTAAATTAATTTCCTACATAATGTCAGGGTGCAAGAAACTAGAGGTTTTTTTTTAGCAGCACGTTAAAATGCTTTGGCCAAAATACATTTCTGTGGCATGCAAGACTTTACGGAAGTTGCAATTGGAATTATAATATACAGCAAAAGCATTGCGATGTTCTCATAACAAATATATTGCAATGCTCATCTGTTTTGAAAGTCCTAAGCCAGCAGTGGACATTTACATATTTCTACGACAAGGAAAAATCACAATAAATAACAGCTTCATTTTATGAACCGCAGAGGGATGATAGGCTGTTATCGCATATAACTCAGACTCAAACCTTTCAAATGCACCGTTCAGCTCCTGGATATTTGTACGCGTGACGTTGTTGTGGCATTGTGTTTATTTCAGCGTCTGCGGTGTTTGTCACCTTATCTGAGGTTGGTTCGCTGATTCTTCAGTATGTCAGATGAATGATAAGAATGGTCTGTGTGGAGGTGGCTCGCGGGACTAATACCATATCAGAGCACCCAGCCGGCACTGCTTGAATCCTGGGTGAAATCTGATTCTTAGCCACCTGAGATGAGACCGGCTTCTCAATTGCAGCCAGTCTTAGCCTTTCCGGCAAGGACCGGGCCCAAAAAAAAAAACCTCGAAATATTGAACTTGTGTTTTCACAAAATTCTCCATTCCGCCACTGGAAAATACAAATGTTCGGTTCTTCTCACATACATGCATGGCAAAACTTAAGGACATCCCAAAGCGCAGCTCTTAATACCTCAGTAGCCATAAATTAACCCGAGACAAAGCCCACAGAGAATAATGCAGTGTAGCGTAACTGTGCTGGTTATGGACACTCTTTGCTGGACATATGGAAAGGTATGCTCCTAATATCGGTAAAGAGGCTATCGAAGTGCCATAAGTTATCTTATAGCATCATCTTCTGTGAAGATCTTTACACCACGGTTTTTTTTTTTTTATATGGAACAAGGTGATACATTGCAAGCTGTAAGAGTTCCACATGGAAATGGCTTTGTCTTCCTACGGTATATCGATAGTGTAATTCCAATGCTATACATTACTACAAAGGTTGCCGCGGTTGACTCCTATAGCTCTATGATGTGATCTCGGGCTGTACCACTGTTTCGCGTGATCTCCAATGTTTTCCTACATGAGCTGGGAGCTTCTTTTGGAAGTGATTTGTTCTAAATTGTTCCCCGACGTTCCTGAAGAAGCTCCGAGCGTGGAGAGAGCAGCAACATGTGAAACTAAACGTGGTAGAATACGAAATGCTCCAGCATTCCAAGATAATTACGTGGGAGGGAGAGGGAGGGAAACTAAAATAATAAGTCCAAGCTATGTGTACAATGCATAGTGGCCTTGTTCAGCAGCCACTATTAAAACATGACTTTGTTACAACTGTTAAAATATGCTTTATGGCAAGGATAAATTCAAGATTCAACTCGGACAAATTCATTAATCAGACATAAAAGCAGGGCAGCCCTGTGCTTGTAACAACACAGCAGGAACATTAGTCTAGTCCATCTAGTCATGCCAGATATTTCTCCTGTTGCTACAACCCTCGGTGCGAATAGTGCTTTGTATATTTATATAGAAAAGTCCAATGAAAGTCGATGGTGATAACATTTTCAGATATGTATTTTATCAAAATTCACTTTAATTGGCTCCAATCGCTCACTTTCCAGCAGTCAGTCACCCCCTTATCAATCATCCATCACTACCACCATGGTTAATGTTCCCATGAATATCACTAATTCATTCCTTCACTCACGCGAAGGAGCTCGGTCTGCCACACTGACGTTTTCGTCTCACGCACCCCGTGCTCAAGCACCACACTGCAGGTCACGACAACGCAGTCAGTCACCCACTCACCCAACCCACTCACTGACCACGTGGCCGGTCAAAACACTTCTTCTTCTGCGTATTCCCTTGCACTGTTCCACTTTGGAATTCCCTGCCATAGTCCCAAGATAACATAAGTTTGCTTGATTCAAGACACACAAACTCGTCTACTATCTATACCTTCAATAACGCCACGTGCTGTTGACCGCTCGGAAATCTGAACCTCCGGGCTGTTTTCAACAGCCGTAAAAACACACCATAAAAACAATGGTGCCACTAAAAGGTTCTATCACCACAGGTGGTGCCGGTTTGTGTTGTCAGCCATGGACTATGCGGCCTCGCTGGATGCAGACGAGGACAGTTTCTTATTGGAGGGTAGATGATTTGCGGTGTGGATGCTCCGTATAGGACGCATCACTGTGCAATCTATTCCACGGCTGGGCTGATGTCCCTTAGAAGCGTGGCAAAGTTGTCATTGGGAGATATAGTTTTGTAAATCAATTACCCGAAGATCTACAATTTGTTTATCAGATGTATTAATACCGTTACTAAAATAAAAATATAATATGCTACGCGCGTCTGATTGTTTACCCACGATTCCATAGATTCCGCACGCAACTTGGTTCAAGAGCGTTTCATTAAGCTGCTGCCCCAAAATTTTGGAACCAACCCTGGTGTCTCTTCCGCGGGGATCACCACTCTGCCATCTCTGCACTATTTTTTCGCAGACATTATTGAGGTCGAAAGAATACAAATGCGATTGTGCATAATTGATTTGTAACCTATTTCGTTTTAATTACTAAATTTATTTGTTATATTTTACATCGTATTTATTTATGCATTTTAAACTCTTGCTGCCGCATCTGTCCGCTGGCCGAGTCATCCTTGGAAAAAAAGAGCTGCATCGCTCGATGGGTGATTTACTCGGATAATAAACTTCTGATTCCGAACTTCTGATTGTGATGGGGATGCCAGACAGGGAGGGTTGGGAAATCAAGAGTGTGTGCATGCACGCGTGGCATTTAAAATATTTATTGAACAAAATTGTATTTCGTTCCTACATATTAATATTCCATGACTGGTACTATATACATACAAAAAGACAAAGACAAAGATCCCCCGTATAGCCTTAACAGACTGTAGGGGCAAGTGCTGTTAGCGAGCACCTATGAAGGCCAGAACGGTACACGAGGGGGTGGGTGGCCAGCACCACGCCCGACCGCTTTTGTCTCCCTAGTGGCAATGTTTACACACCGCACCAGGTACTCATTTGAGGCTGAGTCGACCTAGGGGAGGCCCGGGACCGGTTCAGATAATCGTCACTGGTGTTGGCCCTGAGCGGGAATCGAACCCGGGTCGCCAGGTTCATAGCGCAGCGCGTTAACCACTACACTATCACTCCCCACTAGATACTATATACATACACACACAGACACGCACATGGCACTTCTGTAGAAAATCCCACAAGACTCATTTTACGGATCCATAAACTCTGTTAAATAATGATCGGTGTGGATCTTATCAGGATATATCGTTGCATTTGTGTCGTGTAATTCAACAAAATCACAAAAAAGAATACAGGTTTAAATACTGTGCCACTGTTGTTATGATTTTAAATTTGACATTATGTGAACATTATTGCCTGCTCTCAAATCGTCCTGAATGTAACCGATTTATTTTCGGATTTCTGAAGTTAAAAGTTGAGTCTGGTTCGTACTTGGATGGGTGACCACCAGGGCTTGCCAGGTGCTGTAGGAGTGGGGCCAATGTGGTGACCAGGAGATGGTAGTGCCGAGTGGGCTTTCTCTGAGAACTCTGGTTCCCTCCCCAATGCCGTGACCAACGATTATTATATTTGCCACACTTTCCTACGTTTCCCCGCACCTCCGATTAGCATGGTTGGCTACGTACGGTGCGAAAGAAGTTCAACATACATAAAAGTAGGAGTATTGAGTTATACAGCATTGGTAACGATGATCATGGTAAAATGTTTTTTTGAAAATGTTATTTCCATACGTCTCCCAACCTATGATGTTTTTGTAATATAAAAAAAGCATAACATTTTGGATTTAAAATAAATAAATTAATATATCCATAATATTCGTGGTTCTTTCGGTAAAGTCATGTAGTAGGGAAACAATAAAATAATAAAAATATTGTTTTATATGAAAATATTGTTTTATATTTTTATTATTTTATTGTTTCCCTTCTACGTGACTTTATTTACCAAAAGAACCAAGAATATGAATCCCTGCAGTTACGAAAGCTTTAAATCAAAAATATCCATGATAGCCTACGTATTAAACCAAATTAATATATTTTCCTTATTTTTTTATGTACATATTGTTTTCATTACTTCATGGCTTAATGTGTTCATGCGAACAAAATTGAAGTCACCCCATGCCATCTGACACATTTGGCGAGAGAAATGTGGAGTTATCGTGATTTGATTTCATATCCCGTGACGCATGTACTTTTCGATCTCATTGTGTAGTTCGAGACCATCTGAAATGCAGAATTTTTTTTATCCATTAATCCAAAATGGAACACCTCGAAAAAATATTACTTCATGTAGATCCTGGTTATTATAAAAAATAACTATTGTGATACAAACTGAATCATCAATTGGTAATTCAGGCCTTACCTCCGGAAAGCAGTAGTGCCCCTACTGTGAGGGAAACAAGTATTTGATCCCCTGCTGATTTTGTACGTTTTCCCACTGACGAAGAAATGATCAGTCTATAATTTTAATGGTAGGTTTATTTGAACAGTGAGAGACAGAATAACAAGAACAAAATACAGAAAACGCATGTCAAAAATGTTATAAATTGATTTGCATTTTAATGAGGGAAATAAGCATTTGACCCCATCTCAATTAGAAAGATTCCTGGCTCCCAGGTGTATTTTATACATGTAACGAGCTGAGATTAGGAGCACACTCTTAAAGGGAGTGCTCCTTATCGCAGCTTGTTACCTGTATAAAAGGCACCTGTCCACAGAAGCAATCAATCAATCAGATTCCAAACTCTCCACCATGACCAAGACCAAAGAGCTCTCGAACGATGTGAGGGACAAGATTGTAGACCTACACAAGGCTGGAATGGGCTACAAGACCATTGCCAAGCAGCTTGGTGACAAGGTGACAACAGTTGGTGCGATTATTCGCAAATGTAAGAAGCACAAAAGAACTGTCAATCTCCCTCGGCCTGGGGCTCCATGCAAGATCTCACCTCGTGGAGTTGCAATGATCATGAGAACGGTGAGGAATCAGCTCAGAACTACACGGGAGGATCTTGTCAATGATCTCAATGCAGCTGGGACCATAGTCACCAAGAAAACAATTGGTAACATACTACGCCGTGAAGGACTGAAATTCTGCAGCACCCGCAAGGTCCCCCTGCTCAAGAAAGCAGATATACATGCCTGTCTGAAGTTTGCCAATGAACATCTGAATGATTCAGAGGACAACTGAGTGAAAGTGTTGTGGTCAGATGAGACCAAAATGGAGCTCTTTGGCATCAATTCAACTCGCCGTGTTTGGAGGAGAAGGAATGCTGCCTATGACCCCAAGAACACCATCCCCACCGTTAAACATGGAGTTGGAAAGATTATGCTTTGGGGGTGTTTTTCTGCTAAGGGGACAGGACAACTTCACCGTATCAAAGGGACGATGGACGGGGCCATATACCGTCAAATATTGGGTGAGAACTTCCTTCCCTCAGCCAGGGCATTGAAAATGGGTCGTGGATGGGTATTCCAGCATGACAATGACCCAAAACACACGGCCAAGGCAACAAAGGAGTGACTCAAGAAGAAGCACATAAAGGTCCTGGAGTGGCCTTGCCAGTCTCCAGACCTTAATCCCATAGAAAATCTGTGGAAGGAGCTGAAGGTTCGAGTTGCCAAACGTCAGCCTCGAAACCTTAATGACTTGGAGAATATCTCCAAAGAGGAGTGGGACAAAATCCCTCCTGAGATGTGTGCAAATCTGGTGGCCAACTACAAGAAACGTCTGACCTCTGTGATTGCTAACAAGGGTTTTGCCACCAAGTGCTAAGTCATGTTTTGCAGAGGGGTAAAATACTTATTTCCCTCATTAAAAAGCAAATCAATTTATAACATCAGTTTAACACGTAGGCTTTCGCGACCAATATTATTCATAATAAAGGTTTTTGGGTTAGATCGCGTTAAATAAACGCGATCTAACCCAAAAACCTTTATTATCAATTTATAACATTTTGACATGCGTTTTTCTGGATTTTTGTTGTTGTTATTCTGTCTCTCACTGTTCAAATAAACCTACCATTAAAATTATAGACTGAACATGTTTTTGTCAGTGGGAAAACGTACAAAATCAGCAGGGGATCCAATACTTTTTTCCCTCACTGTATTTCTGATCCATGTCTGTTCATCTCAAAATAATTTACAAATAAAAAATGTGCATTATCTCCAGCTGCATCTTCAAAGCAATTTGCCCAATCAAGTTAAATGTCCATGTCTATATGGCATATTCATCTAAATCTCGTAGGTCGCGTGGATAAAAATCAGATTTTCCCTCAGACAAGAGGCAAAACATATATATATATTTTTTATTTTACACGTACATCTTGACGGTGCTGTCAGAAGTTGTCAATGTTTGCTTAATGACGACTTGCCTGCTGAAGGAGCCGTGGCTTCAACAGAATAATTAAACTTTTCACTGGGCAAAAATATTGTTCCTCGAGCTCCAACCTACGGCAGCCTACAAAGGCCCGGATTTACCATCACGACACCCGAGCCAAAACTGTCTGTGGAGCTGCGCGGACGTCCGACTTCCCCCCGTGTCTTGAGCGTTGTGCAGGCAGGATCGTGTGCCTCCAAGGTGTGGCGCGTATTGACTCCTTTGGCACGCCAGGAGACGAACACAGGTCAATATGACGCAGACTCGCTCCATCGACTGCACGAGTCGATCAAAGGAAAGCGCCGTGCAAAGATGAGAGCCGCAACCGTGTGGGTGGATTTTGTTGTTGTTGTTGTTCCCGCCTCCCCATCCACTCTCTCTCGCTGTGACATGCCCCGGCGCACACAGCTGCAAGAGCAGCAAATGCCGATGGCGTCCAGGAATGTCACTTCCGAGCGTTCTCCCACTTCCCGTCTCGTTTGCAGACCTGGCTTCCCTGTCACTCTCAGCAACCTGTGTGCAAAACGTCACACGGGGACATCGATGATTGTGATAGCGCGCTCGAGGGAGGTTGTGCCCAGGGATATATATGAATATGCTGCGACGAAACGTAGTTCTTGAGGGAATTGAGAAGCATCAGGGAATGTTCTAAACATGCGTGTGTTGATGAAGAATGGCGGTCCTTATTGGAGTGCTTTGTGTAAACGTTTGGCTCGGAACATTTTCTACTGCCCTGATATAATGGGCCGTGTGTGATGTGCACTTTCTATATGCCCACACTTTTGGTAGGAACATGTTGTGCCAGTGTGAGTGAGAGAGCGAAGAGAGAGAGGCGGAGAAAAAGAGAGTATATTTAAATTAGATCGGTACCAAGCTCAAAATGTTGAAGTAGGCCTCTGAAAAAAAATGTGTTAGTAAGCTACAACACTATATTCTGGGAATACTATATCTCTCTATTTAGTAGGGGAAAAAAACGACATTCCAAATAATGCAAATAAAATACAGAGCTATGTTTATGGTCACCGAGGTGTATTCTGACCGTCAATATAGTTACATATTGCCATGAATTCACTTTTCTCTTGCTAAAAGCTTATAAAAATTATAGCATCACTCATGTACGACCCTTTTAATAGATTTTACAGAGATACTCATTACTGAAACTTAACTGTTCTAATTTAACAAAGTCTATTAGCTGTTAAAATACTCTAGCTCCATATTTTTCGCAATTAATTTATATATACAGTACTTTTACCAATTGCACGTTATTGCATAATTACTTTTTTTTATTTGAAGAATAATTTACTATATCTAGTAATTGCAATCGGCTGTGATTAAACATAACATGATCATACTATTGTTAATGCATTTAAATACATCACTTCATATCTATTTTACAATATTTAACATCCCTCTAAAATCTTAATTGTATTTTTTGTTTGTGGCTGTGTACTCTATGTACAATTACGTGTCATGTACATCTTATGAACGGTCTCGTGATTCCATCTTGGTCTAAATATCCACTTGCTGAGCTGCAAATGAGCTGCTGGGACCACAGCCAGCCCCAGCCACCAGCCTGTAAATGCGCGTGGATATTTAATTAATAAAGCATGATTAATGTATGTCTGCCCTCCGAGAAGACTCGGAGTGATTTGACATGACATCAGTACATGTTACATAATGATGGTCTTCCAGCGTATGGGGAGCTCAAAGGAGGGAGCACTGCTGTCGCTGATATTGTTATGGTCAAGTGATATACGTGTGCCTTTGATTACTAAATAATATTTTTAAGGTTGCATTCATTACACACGAAGTGCTTGCCGCTAATGGACCACAATACCTTGCTGATCTCGTCAAGGAGCATTAACCATCACGCGAATTCCGGCGGTCATCCTCGCAGCGGCTTTTGGCTCGCCATCGAACAGAGGCGGTATCACCGCATCGCGCGCTTTCAGATGCGCTTCCTGCGGTCATCTGGAACGCTCTTCTGGCATTAGGAAGCCGCTTGAGGTATGCACGTTTTAATCCCGATTGAAAACAAATTTCTTGAGAACTGCTTTTTGTGTGAATTTTGTTGTCCTCCACGCCTCCGATTAGCACGGTTGGCGAAGTACGGTGCGAAAGAAGTTCAACATATTCTTAGCTCTTTCGGGAAAGTCACGTTGAAGGGTTATGGTCGAAACGTCGTGAGAATTTTATTGTTTAAGATATATATTTTATTATTTTATTGTTTCCCTTCAACGTGACTTTACCTAAAGAGCTAAGAATATGAATTACTGCAGTCACGAAAGCTTTAAATCAAAATTTAAGTTCAACATACTTTCATACATGTTTCAGTTGCACAAATCACCCAACCTCCCCACTTTGGCAGTCTGGTTTAGTCAGTCCAGATGACAGTGAGTAATTGTTACCATGGTTAAGAGCGCTCCTTCTCTCCTGTCACATGGCATACACACGCACCCAACACATTTCTGTAATTATAACTCGTCAAGTGGGATATATTTAGCGATTATCATACGCGTGTACAAAGTTGCAGTGACAATCTACGTTTCAATCGAGAAGATTGGTAAAACGTGGAAATAGCCCAAGGGTTGGATTGTGACACACCCCAAATTGGGTGTTAAATTTTTTGCAGCTTTTCTAGAATCAAACTGCGAAGTGTTTCACGACTGCCATTCACCACCATTTTTATAGAACAGGAACAAATCTCGAATTTAATTCAAATCAAGAAGTTTCGTTTATATAGTGATACAAAAATAGATGAAGACACCCGGAATGTGCATACTATGTAACTATAACACCACGTTTTCGAGTGATGGCTTATTACATTGCATCACAGTGCTCCAAGATATGGCCAACCCCCAAAGCATTCTGGTTATTCATTTCTTCCCACTAATGGGGACATAATGGATATGTCATTCACCTTGGCCTGCGTCAACTTCTTTAAGATCCGTGTGCCTGGCCAGATACATGTGTTAATGCATTTAGGCTGGCGGCTGATCGACGAAAATACATTGATCGACATTTTTGAAATGACCGTTACGTCTATATGCAGCGAAGCATTTGAACGCAGATAAAAAAAAGTGGAAATAGAGGGTGAAATTTGATTTTGAAACATTGAATAAATACACCGGGCTTGCATTTCATGGCATTTCACATTGCGGGATTGTCTTCAGATCTCCTGGTTTTGCACGTTCTGTTACCGTGAGGCTGGATTGTCACAGAGTGGACTCAGCTGCTAAGCTCCGCTATGAGCTGTAGCTTGGATCGATTCATCCGCGCGGTGGCGGCGGCCATCGAACAAAGACGGTGGTCACCGCATCGTCATCGCGCGGCGCTTTCAGACGCGCTTTTGCGGCCGTCTGGAACGCTCTTCCTTCCGATATTAGGAAGCCACTGGAGCTGTGCACTTTTACATCATCGAGATTGACAAACTCATTTCTTTAAAACTGCTTTTTGTGTTTAGATTGTTGTCCTTCCCCCGCACCTCCACTTAGCATGGTTGGCTACGTACGATGCAAAATAAGCTATACATACACACAGTGTTGAGATAAAGGCAATGTACCGGCTTCAATATGAAACTGGATGCAATCATTTGGCTTGACTTTTATCTCAGGTGCCACGGAGCTGCAGGATACGCACAGTCCTGTGATGGTATTGCATTCTTCACTGCGCTTTCAGGAGTTTTCTTTTCTCTTACAGCTTATGTGGATTTACTAAAGCAATGTTATGGATTAAAAGCGCTCACAGAATTCAATTAAATCGATCAATTCATTATCCTTCGTGTGCGCAACCGAACATTTATTGAGATTCAAGAGAGACTGTGGCAGGGCAAGTTCGGCAACCTGAGTTTGCTCACCGGAGGCGAGTGATATATGAACTGATGCTGAGCTCCCAAATAAAAAAAAATTAAAGAACTCCCCCGACCAAGCCTTCTACAAATACATTGATAAAGGACTGCAAATATTATGTGCAGGTCGCATATGGTGAAGTACAGTGTGGGAACTCTCACCTCTTCCAGGATTTCTGGTCAGCATGGAAGAGTAGACCAAATACCCTCTAGAAGGGCTCTCTAGATTTATCTCTAGTGAAGGCCCTCTGCCAGCAATTATTTAAGCAATCAATTTCAGGGCTGCATGTTTACGTTTGCCTACAACGGAAGTTATCACGGGTTACTTAGTTGCATGCATTTTTTAAATTGGTATTTAGGCCATGACTGGCTTACCCTCATGAATTATGTCGCAGGGTTCTAAATGCATATTTAAGGCATGTGGCTCACTTTAAAAAGGTCACCAGAATTACCTTGTCCCTGAGATTTTAATACTTATCCTAATGCAGATACCTCTGCAGGCAAAACAAACTGACTGCTAATCCATCCGGTCACTTGTGCATCCAATAAGTAGTATACCATGTGAAAAGGAAAGGTGCAGCCCTGAAATATCTCGCCCACGCCGCTGCTGTCAGAATAGCCTCCACCAGAGAGGAGTTATAGAGAACCCCTCGAGTCGAGAGGGTATTTTGACCTATTCTTCCACCCTAACCAGACATCTTGAAATGGGTACTAGTACCCACACTTTACCCCACCACCACACGGGACCTGCCCATTGACTGACTCTGGTATACTAATTTATACTTCTTGCGTGGGAAGTGGAGGGGATGGTGCCGGCTGTGGGTGGCAGCTTTGTTTCATTTGCCACGTGGGGAGATGAAACCGTTGACCTTCGGATTGCAAATCGAGTGCGCTAACCATCGCAGTGCGGCAGGATGCACGGAGGAGTAGTGTGCCCCGCATTGGATAGCAATAACCTCATTTACATTGTTCTAAACACTTGAATTGTTGTCTTATGTTGAAGCCCTTTAAAAAATAAAAATAACACGTACAAGTGGTATAGAACAACAGCCTGCTCGGAACATCAGGAGCTCTGTGTCTTAATTGAGCTATCTTGTTTTAGGCGAATGCCCATTGTTCAACCATCTCCCTGGAGCCTAGGCGGAGGAGATATTTCCCTGGCGTAAATCAAGCAGAGTTTAATCTTGCATATTAGCTTTCTAAAACATTCAACAACAAATGTTTATTCTCAGTCAGAAAAAAAGTAATTGTAATGAATGGTCAATCGTAGATTAAATGTTAATTGACCAATTTGGTTTACCATTAAAATTCCAAAGGGTATTTCTGTTTTCATTGAGGCACAAGATCTAACATAATTGAATACATCATTAAACAAAACCGTTAAATAGGACTGCATATTTTTCATGATAGAACACATTCTATATATTCACCAACATATATATGCCATGCATGCTAGATTCCAAATTATGCATGACCATGTTGTAATTTTATAAGTAGTTAAAATCTGCTCCATGATTCATAATGTCTGCAGCTAAACGTATTGTATACCATTTGATGATGTAAATACCTCCGAGTATAATATCCGCTGATTGGCATTGCAATCTAATGTATGTGTCTTGCATATGTAGTGGGTTCCACAGAGGCACACACTTGAACTTGGAGGCAACACGTTTATTCTCACACCCCAACAGGGTAACTACATAACTAGACCACAACGGGGTAACTACATATCGTGGGTCAGTCAGTAACACACTGCCTGACCCACGATAACGAGCGTAAAGACCGAAGACCGAGGACCAAGCATCGAAGAGACGTAGCACCGACCGGTTCCATTCCAACCTTGAGACCGGATCGGCTCCCGGGACCTCCCTTTCATGCCCCTGAGCATGGCCTGGTTTCTGCCCTCGGCCACGGTGGCCAATGGCCATTAAAAAAAAGGAATTCACCTGCTCTGTATTTCTTGATTCAGAGAAATATGAGAAATAAAATGATTACTACAGCTTGGCTACGTTCGGTGCAAAAGAATACCAACAACATCGACATATGGAACTATGCAGTTAGTCGCATGCAAATTGAGAGCGACCATTGGTGGAATGGCAGGGCTGACATGGGAGAGTGTGAGGCTGACCGGGAAGATTCACCCGGCTGTAGGAGGGCCTGCTCACCCTCTAGTTGTACATATAAGATTTAGATTTCTTTTTTTTTGTTATATGCACTCCAATGAAAAGGTTAAATATGGAATCGTATAAACGATAACAAAAAAGTCAAAGTTCTTCCCCATAGATAAATAGCTGTTGGATGGTGTG
This sequence comes from Petromyzon marinus, assembly GCF_048934315.1. Taxonomy (NCBI): domain Eukaryota; kingdom Metazoa; phylum Chordata; class Hyperoartia; order Petromyzontiformes; family Petromyzontidae; genus Petromyzon; species Petromyzon marinus. The sequence continues at coordinate 12,795,032 of NC_133705.1, forward strand.
CACCTTTATTGATGGCGTTTAAACTGTTGTGAAAATTCCACTTTTACTTGCCACAAGCCACTTTGCAGTATAGGAAAAAAACGATTGTGGAAACAGGTTATAATTCATATAATAGCTTATTCTCACTATTATTAAAACATCTTTATTTTACGTGTCTATTCTGAAACCTACGTTTCTCAATGCATAACTTAATTGTATAATTGTTTATACTTTAAATATGTTCTGAGTAATAAGAAGTTGAGGGGCTGATGTTTTGGGCACGAGTGGATATCTCTGTTATGGGTCATAGAGTCGGACTTTAGCTGAATAATTGGAAAAGGACTGTGGGCGTTTGCAGAAGATACGAACAATTTCAGGACATGATATGACAAGCAACAGGAAGAATATGGTTTTGATGGGTCTGCCTGAGGTACATGATGGAGGATGGAAGGTTGCTAAGATAGGCAATAGTGGCAATCAGAGATTTGTCATCAATGGGAAGAACCCAAGCCAGGTGGTGATATTATTTAAGACCGATCCTAGAGATCGAGTATTAACCGTGTTAACGCAACTTCCTGAATTGTGTGTATATATCGTATATGTTATTTTTATTTATAATTGAGAGCCCTTTCTCAATCTGCTGCTTGATGAATGGACTCCCCACACCATATTGGTCATGGAGTTGTTTGTTCATACCGGTTCGTATGAATGGTGTTGTTGGTGGACCAGTTCATATATCACTTTCCACTCATGTCAGTCATGGTTGGGAATCAAACTCATCAGGTTGCAGTGCGCTAACCAATGCTCCATCACGCCCCACAGCGTGTTATGATCACAGGTTACATACTTTTTTTGCGGAGGACTTATTCTTACACAATGTCAAAAATGATGGGGAATGGGTGGCTTGTGTTACCCATCTGGTTTCGCAAGTCTGGACACACCAGTGGTTCGTGTAAATACGCTTTTTGTGTGACACACATGGAGATAATGGAGCCAGGTCCATTCTTGGAGAAAATTCGTTATTTATATATCTCTACTTGGCTAACAAGCTTGTTCAACCCTCCTTTTCCTCTGTGGCTGTTACCTTAAGATTTATGATCAGTTTTCCCCATCATATTGCCATCTCTGATAAAACCCTGTATGACATCTTTAAACAGCAAGTCAAAATAAAAAAAACTTAGGCTCTGATAAGAATGCAGCCAGCCAGAACACACTATGATGGCTGTGTGGTATATGGTTAAACGTGTTGTTCCAATTGTCTTGAATTGGAAAAGCAATATATCACAGGCAGTATATCTGTAGACAGTGTCACAGTGCAGACAAAGCACGAGGGACAGACAAAATGTTTTAGGAATGGAATATTAAAAATTTCTTTAAAATCCTCCCGCCGCTGTCCACCCAGCAGCATGAATGTGTACAGCCACAGTGAGTCGATGGGCAGGTCATGTGCCGTAGGGAAAAGAGTGGGTACACCCACTTTTTTTCCAAGACATCTGGCCATCGGAGAAGAGTAGGCCAAATTACCTTTTTTTTACTGGAAGGGCTCTCTTGAGCTTCCTCTCTCATGGAGGCTTCCTGCCAGCAGTGGTGTGAGCAAGCAATTTCAGCGTTGCACTACCACCTCCGTTGAGATGTTTGGCCAATTTCTTGAAATGAACGATTTACATGTGGGAATCAACCCACAACACATTGCGATTAAAATACATATGTATGTATGTTGGACTTCTTTCACACTATACGTAGCCAAACGTGCTAATCGGATGTGGGAATAGCCCACAAGGATGGACTATCCATATGGATGGGACTATTCGCAAGAGTAACACAGAAGCTCATAATGTAAACACACTCACTAGATTTCTCAGTTCAGATACAAATAGGGTGATGCAAAAGAAGCCCTAACATTACCGTGTCGCAACAAATATATTTTCTTGTCTTGTTCTCAAATTAATCTGCGAAGATGTTGCAATGCACTGCGGCATACCTTGTCACTTGATAATGTTTAACTTACATTGACACATGATTTTTTTTACTTGCTGCGGGCGTAATTTGAAACTATAAAAACTCTAAATTATTTTTGTTATTTTACCAAGTAAGGCCCACTGAGCTACATAGTTCTTTTTCAGAAGTGACCTGGCCACAAATGATAGATTAACAAAGTGGCTTATCGCGTGCGAATGCATAGCAACCAAATACTCTAAGCGTATATTTCTAAATTTGGCAGAGAAAAACCAGATGACCTGGAGAAAAATCCATGCGACCACGGGGAGAACACGCAAACTCCAAATATACAGCAGCAGGCGTCAGGGTCGGGATCGAACCCACGACCTCCTGCATACCAGGCGAGGTAGTTAACATCTCACCACCGCGGCACCCCCCCCCTTTCCCCAAGTGATTCACTGAACTGTCATGATTTATGGTCTTCGTTGTATCCAAGAATCTATTTTACTTACAAAATTGTGGTGAATGTAGCGGCATCTAGTGGCTGTGGTTGTCACGACAACACGTTACATCCGACATGCACGGAGTGATAGTCAAAAATCCCTACGCATGCAATTCGACAGATGTATCATTCGGCTTCAGAATATACAAACCAATTAACCAATGCATTGTCACATTGCCAATACACCATGCAAATCGGGCAAGGTTTTTTCACAATAAAGCCTTTAAATAATGTTCAAATGTCCTCTCTGGTTTCTTTCACTGAGCGTCCATTCTTCTTTGGCAGATATACACACATGAATACGTTCCCGTGTAAGTCATTTGTGAGATTGTAATAATAATAATAAGGAATGTGTTACTTTTTTTTAGGTTGTATATTTTCAGACATTTCCGAAGACCATGTGTGCAGGAAAGCAACATTATTTGAATGCATTTGTCTGCTGGAAGGGTTAAATGCATTAATTCTTCAGGCACTGCCATCTATAAGTGCCTTACAGATGGCCAGGGTCAAATCGGACTTTGCCGAGGGCTGTGCTACTGCATGGAAAGAGTGACCAGAATAATGCAGTTATCCTTTGGGAGAACCTTGGCATGGAACATAGGTGTGAGAGTTTCTGGAACATAATTGTGGTAATAAACATGAGTGCATGCGCATAAGAAGGATATTGGTATTTCCTGCTGAATAGATTGTTAAGGTGGCGTTCATCTCCTGTTGAGTCCTGATCCAATGGTGGAAATTCCTCATTCCAATTGTGGGGGCGAGTCTCTGCATGGGACAACCACTGATTGTATTATTTATCCATGAAGTGGTATTTTTTTTTATCAAACCCGGAGGGCCGAGTCAACAACTAAACATTGATTCAACTTGCAACCTCCTGGTTGAGAGCCTATTGGCTCTACCACTCAGCCACCTGCTAGTTTGTTTAGTTGGCACACATTATTAGTAGACTTTTCCTGAGCTACGCTTGAATTTAATGTCACACAATTAGTCAATTAGGGGAAACTTCCAAGTCCATAATACGTCAAAGGGACATTCGAATGTCTTGACAAAAAAATGCAAGAGCACTTCACGAAACATTGTTTGAAAATAATTGCAACAGCTGCTTTAAAGGTCAGGGGAAAAAAAGTGTAGCTCAAATGTTGAATATTTTGTACTGAGGCTTCATGGAAGAAAAATCAAGAAACGGGGGTTGTGAAAAGATGTGTGTGGAATTGTCGAGTTGACACTGCATCAGATTAGGATTCAGCTAGCCAAGGTCTACTTTATAATATACTGATAGAAGATTGTCTTATTAATGGACCTATAAATAGAGCTGACTGACATACAACGGAGTTATTTATGAATTGAGATGAGGATTTCATTTAGGCAACAAAATGTTTTTTTCTTGGTAATGACTGCAGTTTTATTTGTTATCTACTATTTGTCATAACGTGTTCCCTCGATACATTTGCACTTCTGTGGATTGTGCTTTAAAAGCACTGTTAGAGCTACAGCTGAGACAGTTTCCCCATTTGACGGTATTAACAGGCATCTTTATGCTTTCAGATTTTTAATGCAATTTCTTTTTTTTTACAGATATGTTTTTAATTGCAAACTTCTCACGAGCAAAGTAGATGACCTCACAGACAGCAATAAACATTTTGTTCACAATATACCCCATCATAGCTATAACACGCCAGCCATTCAGTTATTTTAACAGGATTGCATATACAAGACAGCGATAGTTGTTTGTCTCTTGATATTTTTGCAACCACAAATAGCAATGCACAACAAGTCCCTTTGACCAATATCACCCGAAATTTACTCAAATCTGGAATCTCAGAAGCTAAGCAGATCTGAGTGTGTATGGGGGAACACTATGGCCACTGCCTCTCCTGATTTTCCCAAGATCATCCTCTTGTTGACGTAGCTGTCCTGGGAAACCCGTAAGTCTTCCCGGAACACGAAACATTCAAATGTAATTTGCGTTGTCAGTCACATGTAGTTTCCCCCCCTCTTCCGGTAATGTGAGATATATTATTATTATTATTATTAATATGTCTATTTATTTATTTACTCGTTTATTATTTAACCAGAGCCCCGTAGAAGACACGAAACGCAACAAGGGAGGAGGGGGGGAGGTGGTACAGAAATTCCGCAGACCAAAGGTCCGAACTCAGTGCTTCTGGGTTTTTGGGAAGGGGGAGAAGATTGGGGCCCACTGGCCCCCACACTCGCGTAGGGACTGCGAGCAGCGGGAAGCATAGGTTTGTTTGTTTTATATGGGGAATAAAATGGAAGATGAGCAAAAGTAGAAGGAAAACGTGCAGTGGGGGGGGGGGGGGGGGGGGTAGGAGGAGGCGAAGTCCACCGAACAAAATCTTCCAAACAAATGAACCTACTCGTACCGAGTGAACTTCTGATCAGTATTAGTCCCGCAGAGCGGTGGTGATTAAGGGCCGTCCCTTACGCACCTGGGGGGGGGGGGGGGGGAGGGGTCAGACATTTGTGACGATGTGTGACGAGGGGGGGGGGGGGTTGAGAAATGTGACGTCAAATCAAAATGCGCAACTTTAAATAAATATAGACACCACGTTCTACTGACTCTTTGGTTCTATTGGGTAAAGTCACGTAGGTAAAAAATAAAATAACAAAAATCACGACGTTTCGGCCACAACACAAGCGGCCTTCATCAGGTGAAGGGACGAGACTGTCTGGAGGACAGCGCTGGAGTGAAAAAAGCCACGCTCAGATCTAGAACGTTCTAGAACGTTCTACTGAATTAAATGTACTCTTTATTTATAAATATGTTCTCCTACAATATCAGAGTGCAGCGCCACATTAAATAAGCACGACAATAGTTTAAATCAATTTGAAGCATGTTTAACTTTTTTTTGGGGGGGGAGGGGAGCAGAGCTTTGTGACGTCATATTTGAAGGGGGATCTGTCTTTTTGTGACGAAGGGGGGGCATCAAAAATCGTCCAAAATCGCGTGACGTCATTTACGGACGGCCCTTTAACGCCTATCTACCCCTCGGGAGGGGGAAATCCCAAGTGCCCGTGTCCCTCCCCCCGCCGGGCTCCCAGCATGCGCACCTCACGTTAGGCTGCGTAGGAATTATGGAAAGGTGAAGCAGTATTTTTTTTCCCCCAACATTCACCCGAGGTTTTTTTGTTCAACGGTTTCACTTAACTTGACCCCTGTGTCGTGGTCAAATCTTGTAATCAAAAGTTAGTCTGCTTCCTGCTGTCCAATCAATTCCAAATTTTGCACGCGTACTCAAGATTCGGTGACAATGCATGCCCGTATCAAAATCGGCATCAATTCACCAAGTAACTGCCTCCTTTCAAGCAATTACAATTTTTGTAGGGACGCCTTATTAATTATATATATATTTGTGTAGGTCAAAAACAGCGCGGTCCCCTAAACTGTGGAATCGGCTCACACAAAACGCATGCGCCATTGACGACCTTCTCGACCGTCAGTTAAACGAAGTTGTTAATAAAAACCGTTGTTTTAAAAAAATTACTTTTTTTTAAGGAGTTTATTTTCCCAGCCGTTGTAAGTGTGGGTTTCTTCAGGTCCAGAACTCACACCGGTTTCCTTTTACATGCCATACGGTTATTGACTGCAGGACCATCTGGAATAACGTTTTGAGACTCAAAGGAAGTGTTGCTCCATAAAAAAAACACAATGTAATAGTTACTTGATTTGCTGTTCTTGTTGTTTGCTCAGCATCCTCGGTATAGCTTGCCAAGTTACGGTGCTGGTGTAATTGTCTTTAATATTTTTGCAATTATGATTTTTTTTTTCCACAGAGAATTTGAACGAGTAAAAAAAAGTGTAATATGGTAACTGATGCTCGTAAAGGTTTGAAAAAGCAGAGGAATATTTAGTTATATTTGAAAAGTGCTTCAAATATTAATTATATATTTACTATGATCATACCATAGTCTTAGTTATAGATACGGATAACGTGTTTTAATTGCCAATAGATATTCAAGAAAGGACACACAAAATCAATAATTCACGGAAAATTCTCATTATCAACATAATTTGTACCAATATCCACGTCAACATCTTTGAATTTCCGTGCTCATATCTATTCCTTATCTCTACGTGTGTGGCTTGGAGTGTGTCTGTGTGTGGGGAGCAGTTAGCACAGTTACCCGAGTTCGATTTCCCGATCAAGGTCAACAATAGTAACGATTGCCTGAACCAGTGTTGGGCCTCCCCAAATGAGTACCTGGTACAATGTGTAAATATTGTCACCAGGGAGACAAAGGTGTCTGGGCGTGGTGCTGCCCACCCACCCCCTCTCGTGTGCCTTGCCGGCCTTTAAAGGTGCTCGCTTACGGCACTTGCCCCAACGCTTTGCCACAGGCTATACGGGCAATCTCTGGTTTTGTCTTTGTGTGGGGGCATTTGGGGCTCTGTCACAATGCTCCCCGTGACCCGCTCATTGAGCTCATCCCGCACACCTTGTGTGCAGTGACCTTGCCCTTGCGAGGTGGGGGAATATGCCCTAGATGGGCCTTCAGCTGTGAAATGTGGCTTTGCATCGCCCCCCCCCCCACCACCGCTTACTCAGCAGGGTGCTTCCAGCACTGCCAGCATGAGGGGTGGGGGACAGCCACTGAGCCCGTGATTGAGAAGGATACAGCTCGGCTTCATTTGCGGCTTCCGGACTTTACGACAAGCCGTGGTGCCTGCCTGCCTGCCTGGCATCTCAGCTGTGTCCCTACCTGTGCGCGCGTGATGCAGATGGCAAGATGCAGATGGCGAGAGCCACAGCGTGCACTGGGAGAGGCTCTCCCTCCGACTGGCCCCACCTTAGAACCCTTTGTGATTTTCACAAGTGTCTCATTCCTTAAGGGTAGCTTGTTTTATTTGCCTACTTACAGCAGCTTTCGCAATCCTATTCCGTCTGTTTGTGATTCATTTTCTTTGTTATCGACCGCACCGTCCAGCCCCTGTGTCACTGTTTAATATGGTATTGAGTCTATTGACTTTGGGGACACGCGTATGGTTTGGTGTAATACTCTCATTTGGCGTTTGCTGTTTTGGAATTAGTGTATACTTTACAGCCTTGGAATATTGGGGATTGTTTTTTTTTCAGTGCACATCTAAGAGTTGCATTTTTTATTCCATACTGTATGGGGCATTTGTTCTGCCCGGATTATACCAGGCCACCATGCCCACGACCGCCCCAAGTCTGTGCTTCTTCCTGACCCTTGACATTCTCCATATTTGTCTTCCTTTCTTGCCCTGTGTCTCCTTCGCCGTGTTGCACATCATAGACGAGAAGGAAACTGGCACTTATTTGGACACGTACTGTATGTAGGATGGGCAACAATGGGACAAATAAGTGTTGTTCGGAGAGAAAATGGAAGGAACCGCTAAGAGAGGGAGACCTAACAGAAGAATGGTTTGACGACATGATCCATTGGTGTCCGAAAGATGTGGCACGACTTGAGAATATTGACACAAGACAGAGGAAAGTGGAAACAAATGACAAAATGTGCAGTGGACACCTACTGGCTATCTGCCCATGGATCGTGATGATGACTTGTCCTATTTTTCCTTCTTTATGTTACCAGTAATTTTTCTTTACTCGCTGAGTTTCATTTTAGCATAACACCTTGAGGGCCATTCGCCTATTTTAATTTAAGCTGTACCCTGCAATCCATCTTGGGAATGATCAAGGTGTAAAACAATAAAATCGTAATACTAATGAAGTTGAAGGTGCTGCCCCTGAAATTACCGTCTTACGTCACTGCTGTTGAAAAGAACCTCCATCGGAGGTAGCTCTAGAGAGCCCCCCTGGAGGGTATTTGGCCTACTCTTCCACGCTAGCCAGATGTCTTGGAAGAGGTGGGAGTACCCACACTTTTCCCCAACACACGTGACCTGCCGACCAACTGTGGCTCGCCCGTTTACATTGCTGGGTGAAGAGAGGAGGGGGGAAATTAACAAACCTGCTCATTAATTCACCTGCCGTGCCGGAAGATCGAATCAGACCTCTAGGTTGCGTGTCCACTGCAGACTAAATGCCCTGCAGCACCTATTTGGTGTTTTGAACATCTTAACGCCTGTTTTGTTGCCAAAAAGGGTCAAGTATATTTTAGTTGTTATCATTTTCACATTGGCAAAAGGTCCCATAGATATGTCCATTGAGCTAACTATTGCACCGCGGCAGCATTATCGAGCATTAATAATCATTCTAACAATGGAAGCAGACAATCGTTCGAATTAAATACCCAATCCCAATGCACGAAACTCACCTGAGTATTGCCAGCGCGACTTAACCGAGAGCACGTGCGTCTGGATTTTGTACGCTGTGCTCCACACGGTCCACGACCGCTGCAGGGTAGTATTTTTTTTTTCTTTCTAAGAGGCTCTCTGTCACAATGTGTAAGTCCCTTTGCTGTCCCCTTAGGAAGCTTCATACTCTTGAACACCTCCATTAACCTATCGCTGTTCACCTCTGTGTCCATGTGCTCTCGGTTCTCCAATCCGCGCAGAATTCTGAACATGCTTTTGGTAAGTTTTGCTTCTGCATTCATTTTCTGTACTTAATTTTAACTGCTCCAGAGTATTAGGAAATGCCTAATCTGTCAGGTGCAAGGATTACTATGAATTTTAAAGGTCAAGGCAAGCAAAACACACTTCTAGTGAATGGGATTTAGGAGTAGATTTAAAGCCATACACCCATCATACAATGTGTATAGTGTGTATATGTGTTCCATATGTAACTATTTTTAAATTAATCCATTATACGTTTAAAAAAAATACTACGTTGACTAGCGACAGATTAGGCCAAACTTCTCTGAGCTCAGGCCAAAAAAATGTATATTTAAAATATGTATAATATTAATTAGTTTTTATAAAGTGTGTTTTAATGCAGAGGTGCATATTTAAGTCACATTGAAAACAACCATGCAAAAATAAACAGGACAGAGAATGAAAGTAATTATAATGTAATGATAGAAAAAAAAAGTTAGGGCAGACACTACTACCACAAGCTCACAACTGTTCACAATGTGCAATAAGCTTACATAACTCCAGTGATTTGCAGAGACTCTTACAATTTTTGACGCTTAGAATGTGTGCAGATTAACCCACCTCTCCATATTAATCTTTGGACTCAATTTCGTTTTAAATGTATAATCTTCCATGTACATAGACGACACTGTTCTGTAATAAAGCCTGGGCAGGACCCCTCCCTGCTATACTGCAAAACACGTGCAGTCCAATGCCTTGGAAGTAGGCGCGCTTGGGCTTATATAGCCACTGACACAGCAGACAAAGCTGGCAATCGAGTCCCATTTGATATCGCCTCGATTTTGTTTGGGAAATTAACTATGCTGTACAACGTCACACATCCACCCTGACCAATTTACCGCCCAAAACCCTTTGCCGTGCTTGTCCACGTTTTGCAACATGTCATTTTCTGCAGACATTCACAAATCGAAAACAATACTGTAATGCGTCTTCATTGCCACGCATTACATTCGATTTTCTCTAAAATACAGTTAAGCAATCCCCTGCTGTTTACGTCTCTATATTTGTCCCGTAACCTATTTGTGCATTATCTGTTATTTTTTTATACACTTATCGGACCGAACATTTGTTTCACGTGTCCGCCTATGCACAGGTTTCACGTATCTGCCCGCTGGACGTCTGTGAAAAAGCGCTTCGTGGCTCATCGGATTCTTCCAGTCTAAATAAATATTCTGATTCTCACTCAATTCCATGGTGAGTCAGATGTGCAACGTTGCACGAACATACGGTCGCCATGTGCGTGCAGTCAAATGCAAATGGATAGATGTAAGTGTATGCACACGTGAAACCTATGCATTTGCACACACTTGTATTTGGGAGCAGGCACACGATTCACACTGCTTAATAGCATAATCATTTTATCTCTCTACGTATATATGAAAATAGTTTTCATAATGGAAGAAAAAAGCCAAGAAATAATAAGAGTACAGAAAAGATCGGTATAATTTTTTTTCGTGATTGGTTTCAGAGTATTTCAGTTTTCCAGAAAAAAAAAAATATTTTCTGGAAAGTGTCCTTATACCAACATTTTACGAGGTGATCCATGTATAGATAGCTCCGCTCGTTTCCAACAACCCTCCTATTCTCAAAAGGTGATTGAATGCGTTGTGAGAGCAATGGCTCCAAATCGTACACAGGAGAGTGGTAAAATATTTAATGAGTGCGTTGAGATTGGCGGGGGACATGGAGAGGCTTTGAAATTAAAACGTATTTCTCTCTCTCTCTGTTTCCCTATTGAGTTGGTGGGGTATCTGTAAATGGATCCACCCGTATTTTCCTACTCCTTCAAAAGAGTGAGTGTCCTTAAACATAAATTGAGAAGTGGTCATATCTACTGCCGGTCACGAGTCCGCTTTGTAACTTTCCCATTTCTATGTCAGGATGATCCTTCTCCCCAGAGAACAACCACCTTCTGACTTACTGCCTGGTTGTAATTACTGAGCAGTGCTCATTTTATGAGTCTGGGGGTTGAATTGATCCTCAGATAGGATATGGATGTACAATTTTATTTTTGACAACCTGCCACTTTACAGAGCGAGCTGTTATTATGTTTTTTTTTTCCGTTTTATACATTTTTTTTTGGCACGTGAACGGACAGATGCAAAGAAAACCTGCACGCATTGATTCACCGAATGAAAAGAAAAACAACAATTGTTGGGAGACATCCTTCATGATGAATGTCTCACGTTTTTAATGTGTGCAAGAAAACAGACGTGTTCTTTTACACTCACTTGCATGATGTAGCCCATTAACGATTGTCAATCTGTATGAGAACTACCTCAGTACTGGGGGATGGCACCACCCAACAACCACGGCCTGCGGCACCCCCCAACAACCACAGCGTGCGGCACCCCCCAACAACCACAGCCTGCGGCACCCCCCAACAACCACAGCCTGCGGCACCCCCCAACAACCACAGCCTGCGGCACCCCCCAACAACCACAGCCTGCGGCACCCCCCAACAACCACAGCCTGCGGCACCCCCCCCCCCCAACAACCACAACCTGCGGCACCCCCCAACAACCACAGCCTGCGGCACCACCCAACAACCACAGCCTGCGGCACCCCCCAACAACCACAGCCTGCGGCACCCCCCCCCCCCAACAACCACAACCTGCGGCACCCCCCAACAACCACAGCCTGCGGCACCCCCCAACAACCACAGCCTGCAGCACCCCCCAACAACCACAGCCTGCAGCACCCCCCAACAACCACAGCCTGCGGCACCCCCCAACAGACTGGTCAAGTAAATCCTTACGATCCACTCGCACAGCGTGCGGTGGGCCTTCATCCAGCAGTGGATTTAAGCACCAAAAAAACTCGAGTGGTAATGTAATGGAGAGAGCACGGGGGTCCCTTAGGGCAGCAGTGGATGGAGCACGGCTCTCCCTCAGGGCAGCAGTGGACGGAGCACGGCTCTCAGGGCAGCAGCAGAGCGAGCGCGGCTCTGCCTCAGGGCAGCAGTGGAGAGAGTGCGTCTGGCTCCCTCAGGGCAGCAGTGGACATAGCGCGGCTCTCCCTCAAGCCAGCAGTGGAGAGCACGGGGGTCCCTCAGGGGAGCAGCGGACGGAGCACGGCTCTGCCTCACTCTCACTCGCCCGTCTCCTCTGAGCTGCATGCGATTGTGAATGTGTATGAGTGAGCTGTGAGTGAGCTGTGTGTATGAGTGAGTGTGAGTTAGCTGTGTGTATGAGTGAGTGTGAGTGAGTGAGCTGTGAGTGTGAGTGAGCTGTGTGTATGAGTGAGCTGTGAGTGAGTGAGCTGTGTGTATGAGTGAGCTGTGTGTATGAGTGAGTGTGAGTGAGTGAGCTGTGAGTGTGAGTTAGCTGTGTGTATGAGTGAGTGTGAGTGAGTGAGCTGTGTGTATGAGTGAGCTGTGTGTATGAGTGAGCTGTGTGTATGAGTGAGCTGTGAGTGAGCTGTGTGTATGAGTGAGTGTGAGTTAGCTGTGTGTATGAGTGAGTGTGAGTGAGTGAGCTGTGAGTGTGAGTGAGCTGTGTGTGAGTGTGAGTGAGCTGTGTGTGTGAGTGAGTGAGCTGTGTGTATGAGTGAGTGAGTGAGCTGTGAGTGAGTGAGCTGTTAGTGTGAGTGAGCTGTGTGTATGAGTGAGCTGTGTGTATGAGTGAGCTGTGTGTATGAGTGAGCTGTGTGTATGAGTGAGCTGTGTGTATGAGTGAGCTGTGTGTATGAGTGAGCTGTGTGTATGAGTGAGCTGTGAGTGTGAGTGAGCTGTGAGTGTGAGTGAGTGTGAGTGAGCTGTGTGTATGAGTTATCACATGAATGTAAATTGATTGTAAAGATCATTGGGAACTGAATAGGTAAAATGTTAGGGCAGGCGAGCACACGGGCAAGCCTGGTTTAGGAAAGGTTTCTCTACCTTTGAAGCCATATATACCATTGCATCATATTTTGGAAATATCAAATTAAGCTATTATTCTGAACATTTGTAGACTCTCAAAAAGCATTTTACTCAATGGGAATTGATGCGGTCATCCAAGCTGTCGGACACAGTGGCCTACAAATTGAAATTAATAGATACATTACAAAACTGAAAAGAAAAGCTATACTGAGATTGCATGATGATAGAAACAAATAAGGTTACGAAGTTGGGCTCATGATGAATGAGAAAAGCAAGGCACGCAGAGCACGTTGGGTTCACATTTGAAGATATCTGTCGAAGGTGAACTGGAATCAAATTTTACGAAAAAAAGTGGACAAGAGCAGGCGGTGGTGCGTTTGTAAAACTAATATTAACAAAAAGGGACGTGATAATGTGCCTCAAGAAGAACGTTTTTCACCGGTGTATCTTACCTGCTACGATATGCACGAGAAACGAGGACATTAAAAAAAAGCAAATGGAGCAGCAACTAAAGTGTGCAAACAAGCATGATGAGGTGCACGCTTGAAATGACACTGAAAGAGAGAGAGAGACACGATAGAAAGAACATGCGGAAGTTTGAGATGTGATGTTAAGGAAAGTAATTGTTCTGCAATGGATGATGGCCATAGGTCAAGAATTACAACAACATTGGCAGCTGAACGAGAAGACATGGCCTCAAGGAGATCCACCACAGAGTCGGAGCCGTGAGATTAGCTTGTGTACAGCAGCTAGATCCACCGTTGCATTGAGTGGATTGTCAGGCGTGGCAATGGCTTGGGATAGGGAGACCTTGAATCAGTAGTGGATAGATAATTAATGGTGATGATGATGATGATAAGGTATGAATCTGCTTTGGCTTTCAATAGTTTACTGTCAAAGTAGCAACTGCTTTGCTTTGCTTTTCACAAGAGAATTAGGATGACCGAAAATTGAAAACTCCAAATGATAAATGGCAACAGATCAATTACTGCTATTATATAATATATGCATGTTGAACTTATTTCACACCGTACGTAGCCAACCGTGCTTATCGGAGGTGCGGAGGAGGACAACAAACTAAACACAAAAAGCAGTTCTAAATAAATGAGTTTTCAAATCTGGATTTAAAAGTGCATAGCTCCAGTGGCTTCCGAATATCGGAACTAAGAGCATTTCAGACGGCCACAGAAGCGCATCTGAAAGCGCGCGATGCCGTGACCGTCTTTGATGTCTAGCCAAAAGCCACTGCGAGGATGACCGGAGCTTTCGTTATGGTTCATGAAGAACTTACCAAACGTACACTTATTTCAAGATTCCTACAATCAATTATACATCTACACCTATTGTGAGAACACTGAGGTTATGTTTTTTTTTCTCAAATACAGGTCACTTGGATGCACCATCATGTCAGCAGCACTTCATGGGAAATCACGCACCCATCTTAGCTGATCATATTATTGAAGTGTTGTATTACCCGCGAGATGGATTTCTATGCAATCCTTTGTTTTACCATCATTACAATTGGTCAGTCTCTGAGCTGTTGATTGAAAAAAAAATCCAACGTTTTACTCTGAGATCTGAGAAATTGACACTTTCAATTGATTGATTAGATTGCCTTTGTCAAGGGCCGTGCAAATGCAAATCACTTTCAAACTTTTTAAACTTAAATACTGTAATATTTCACAAGTGGCACGGTCAGAGAATAATTACAATGCCATTGTACTTGACATAAGAAAGATGTCGACTCAAAGGATGGCCGTATATGAAATACCATTTTACGAGCGCTATAGCTGTGGCCCTTTTTTAATCTATGGCATTAAACTGTCTGCAAATCCCCAAGGCATCTAATCTGTTGAATAGGCTTTCATCAATGTCACTTGCCCTTGGAAGAGCGAGGATACAAAGCCATTCTGTCTGAATATATAAAATCTGACCCTTGCATCCTTATTACGGCCATTAGGCACAATCCCAGGATAACAGATGTTGCAGGACATGTTCTCTCCATTGTCATTAAGCTGATGACATAGGGGTAGTTTTGAAAGAAAAAAAAAACTCACATTGCCCCATCATTCAGGGACCCTCTGCTTTAAAATGCACAGCAATGGCCACTTGCATACAAGCTGTTGCAGCTGAAATCCCAAAAAAACTAGTGGCACGCACTCTCAATTTTGCTGAACCTCACATATTTTAAAATGGCATTGCCAGCTGCGTACGTGACCTTTCCTATATACAGGTTTTAAAATCTGCAGTGAAATGTAGTAAATGACCCTGTGCAACCCTAGATGCAAAAAGAATGGTAGAGCTTTCAACAGTGCAGCTCCATTTACAATAGTTTGAAGGTCAACGTTCATTAATACTTGCCGTGCTATTTTCTACACACGTGATTAATCACTTTCAAATTAGCAAACTGTCGGAGAGAGTGGTTCTCCTATGGCCTTTATTTACTTGCAACGTGAAATAATCATCCGGTTATATTGAAGAAAACAAGCACATACTTGCAAATATACACCTTGAAATTATTATTCTGATAAAGTATGTTGCATGCAATTCGATGAGCTATAAAGGATATATTTCACAGATGTCCAGTAGTTTCACAGATGTCCAGAAACGCGGTTGTAAACGAACGAGATGGCACGTATATGTATGTAGAACTTCTTTCGCACTGTGCGTAGCCAACCATGATAATTGGAGGAGCGGAATGTTGGAACAGCATGCAATGTTGCTCCATTGCATGTTTTTTGCCGTGTGACTCTTCAACTCACACGGCAGTAGAGAGATTTGTGGAGACACAGACTTTTATTTAACTTGATTTATTTTGCACGTAGGCCATACAACTAATTTTAGAAGTGCCTTGTTTTGGGGATGATTCGCCAATTGATCGTTGAATAATTTAGCATGTGGTGGAGAACTAGCGTCCCCAATTACAAACCACACGTGCAGCAGTAGGAAACTCGTATTCAGGACCACCAAAACTATGACCCAGACCTGGATTACCAATCAAACTACCAGGATTATCGATATTACCACTCGGACCACTGGCACCAAACACGACTACTACTCTAACAACTGCGCCTATCATCCCGACCGTTGGAACACTAGCACCTCAAACGAGAACACCACAACTATTAATGGGACCACCAAAACATGCTCCAGGACCACGAGGACGAGTACAAATCACTGGAACTACCAAACGAACCAGCAGCACATGTACTTAGATTACCGAAACTACCACTGCAACCTTTGGGACTAAAACTTCCAAATGATTGGATGTTAACTCGCGTGCGTATGTGATTTACATCTACACAGAGATGCTCACTCATGTTTGCGTGTTATACTTTAGCCTGGGAATTGCCTTTAGAAAAATAGTAATTCGTCAAGGTATTGTCCAAGGTGGAATCATTGGAATCAAATATATTTCCGCAGGAGTCTCACAGTTCGTACGTCTGAGCTGTCCTGCAATCCACTAGATTACGGGTGGCACCCTATAGCCAGCCAACGAAGTTAACTTTAGGTGTCAAAGTTACAGAGCAGTCTTTGTGAGCATTAGCCACCACACACCTCTGATGTTAGCACACCTGAACTGTTAACGTCCGCTAAAAACATCCCCTGCGTTCGGGAAACTCGGCGCGCAACATTACGATTTTGGCGCATCACACTAGAACACTGGTAACTGGTTACCACGAGGGCACCCGGACTTGTAATAGCTTCGGAGTTGCGAGGTTTGTCAATTTACGAGCTCATCCGAACCTCGGGGCCGCATTACTTTCATCCTGTTAGAGCGCTTAAATCACAACAACATAGGGTGGCGCGAATGAATTATTGCGAGTATTTATTTAAATTTTCGTGACGCTTCCCCAACCATTTGTTCTCTTTCCATCATCCAACACTGTGCGTGAATAGATAATGCTACGGGAACTGCTATCACAATAGGACGGTTCGAATAACTGTTTTAGACCGTAAATTTTTGTTAATGGCAATATTTTGCTGCATGCTGACATTCAGAGTGATTTATGAATACACGGAGTGTCCAGGGCCCGAATAGGTGTCATCATCATTACCATTAATAATTAAGTTAAATCGGCATCCAAAAAGCACGTGCAACAAAACAAGCGCGTCTTATATTATTTCACGGCAATGAGTAATGCTCAGGAAATGAGTAAGCAGTTACCACATGGAACAAAAAAACTATTTAACATCGTGTACAGTTGTTTTCACTTAAAACAGTTACAATAAAAATCCAGAAACATCACCCATTTCAAAAAATTAATCCACCTCAACCCTACTAATCATTTCGCTGAACATGGTTAGGTTCAGTCTTCCAGTGTGACTTGAAAATATTGAAAATGTCAATGTGATAAATGGAAAATGGGAGACGATTTTAAAATATGAGTAAAACAAGCAGGAAAGTTACATTTTTATTTTCAGGAGACCATCCTAGCACGGATGATTGTAAAATATTCCTGAGTTTGCTGATCTAAGTTGATCTGTTGGGCTGATGTTGCTGTAAAGTTTGTAAGGGCAACCTCATAGAATTATTATGAATATGAAAAGTCAATGCAAGCACTTCCATTATGCAATTCAGTGCTTTGATGTTATTGGATGAAGATGTACAAGTGTGAACTGACATGATATGAATAACAGTTGTGCACTGACATAATTTAAGATGCTCTTCCCAAAAAAAAATGAAACGGATCCAATCATTAAGCCTGGATTGGGCTAAATGAGCGATGATGATGGTGCCTTATGGAGGAATAGCTACATTTGACATTATGACATGAAGTTCTGATAAAACAATATCTTGGTGCGATGTGGAGTGAATTTCGGAGATTCCTTCGGAGAATAAGCAACCTGGGGCCACCGTTGTTCACTCGATGTTGCGTTTTTTTAAAAGTCCTGCACCGGTTGTTTGGATCTGGCAGAAGGAAGGAATCAATGGCGAGGTGTGGTGACACTAGCGGGCTTGGCCGCGATATTCACACCGTAGCTCGCGACCTTGAAACGTCACCATTCTGGAAACACACCTGACCACTTAATATTTGTTGCAAAGCATGGCACAGACACAAACAAATACCCGGGCGTTAAACATTGCTGCACCTGAGAATGAAACACATTTGGGCCATAGCTACCGACCGACAAATCCCCTGCTACTGTACGTACAACACAATGACGCAGCCGCCATCAACACACACGCTGTGTAAACCAGTGGTTCTTAACCTATACTGTAGCATTGCACCCCTTTGATTGTCAATCGTTTAAACTGTACAATGTTAATAAATGCACAGGGCTTAACGAAACAAAGTAGTTGCACTCACGTGCCCGTGCTTAATTTGTGCTTTCGATTATTTACCTTCTAAAAAGAATCTGGCCACGTCTCGCAACCCCATATAGGGCATCTTGCACCCCCAGGAGGTGAGTGCACCCCAGGTTGAGAACCACTGGCTTAAACACACTTCTTGGGAGACTACGGTGGCAATGTTTGGACAAAAATAAAACAAATAAACTCACAAAATGAATCCATGTCAGTGCCTTACCGCCCCCCCCCCCTCGAAATAATCTTGGAATAGGATTGTTTCAGATAATGATCCCTCTTACTGTGATGATATATTTGTAGTATTGTAAGCGTCGGTGTGTTATAAGGCAATGCTATGGACAATCATTGTGGTGAGTTGGCGTTTCTTGGTAATTGCTCTTCAGGATGTTTGGCCAAAAATGTAAGTGTACATGACAAGAAGAAAAGCATTTGGGACAATGCGGTATGTGGTATAAATAATTTACAGGTTGGCATCGAATTATAATGTAAAGATAATCCAGCAACCTAATTAACGTGCAGCCCTACATTTGGAAGCCTGGCACACGATGAGTATACAATAAGCAATAAGCCCTGCGTTCAAAGCACTGCATTAGTGATTTTCAACATTTTTTTTACAAGCGTAGAATTTGAATTCTGTGCGTACACTCACGTCGAGTTGTTTTTACGAGAGTCTGGTGAACGTTAGATCGTCGTAGTTCTTGTGGTCGTGTTGCCAACAGTTGTCGGTCTTTTCCTACGAAGGTGACAGAAGCAAACTACATCCCTCTGCTGCGTTCGCGGATTGCCCACCTCAAAATCCAACGTTTTGCGCCCAGATTCTGGGAGCTTCTCGAAGAGAATTCCAGCACGTGCAAGCAAGACGTCAAACCACAATGCCAGGACGACCCACATTCGAGTGCCCAATTCAGTTCCCCGTTGCATTCAGTCCCCGGAACTCTCTACGCGGCACAACCCGAAAACACATCGGAGAGAGATGTGCAGCACGACCGTGAAAAGCCACGCAGCATTAAAACGACCCGTGCCTACGACTGAGACCGAGACGTATAGATGAGGTATAAGAATGGGCTGAAGGGGTCGAGGAAGGTGCTGTGCGTTTATGAGAGAGAGAGAGAGAGAATACACTGGGGTGCATGTTGGGGGGTGGTGGGGGGGGGCAGAGTCGGGGAAGGGGTGAAGAGAGCTGCTGTCAGATAAAGAAGGGAAAGTGAGTGGGCTCAGGATTTTGTTTTTATGAGATACAATCCCAGCTAGCACCTGGGACTGTCTTTGTGTGCATGTGGGGAGTTGCAGTGTAGGGGTTAGCGCACTGCGCTAGGGAACCCACCGACCCCAGCTCGATTCCCGTTCACGGCCAACACCGGTGACAACTATCTGAACCAGTTCTGGGCATCCCCTAGGTTGACTCGGCCTCAAATTAGTATCTTGTGCGGTGTGTAAACATTGGCAATCGGAAGACAAAGATGGCCGGGCGTGGTGTTGGTCACCCACGCCCTCGTGCGCCGTGCCGACCTTCATAGGTGCTCGTGAACAACAATTTCCCTAACAGTTTGTTAAAGGCTAAACGGGGGAGCTTTGTTGTGTGCATGTCTTGTTGATGTGGGATGCGGTAGTTTAGTGGTTCGCGTACTGTGCGACTAACCCAGCGACCCGAGTTTGATTCCCGTTCACAGCCAACATCGGTGATGGATATGTGAACCGGTCTTGCCTTCCCTTGGTTGACTCAGCCTCAAATGAGTACCTGGTTAAGTGTGTAATCATCAGCACTGGGGTGGGGGGGGGGGAGACAAAGGCGGCCAGGCATGGTGCTGTTGACGCAACCTCTTGTGATTCACTATTTCCCGTCGAAGCACTAACCAGGCTCAATTCGACCGAACGCTTGACATCCAGTGTGATTTGGTGAGGGGCCAACACAAATAATACAAAGCAAATATCAGACATGCCACCCCAAACCCTCTCCCCAAAGAGGCGTGCTTTTTTACGGTTGTTCTGCGTGTATTAGTTATGCGTACAGATGCATCATATTTCAGATGCCTTTCAAATTGCAAGGTAGGAAAGGTGGGTAGGTGGGAGTAGGAGCGTGCATTTTTAATTGGGAACATTTCCATCAAAGGTGCACATTTTTTAAGCTAAATAATCGTGCACGTTGACATTTGATAATGGCTACATGAGGGTGCTCTGTTGTCTATTTGTAGGTCGTGTTCGTGGTCATTGCATTTAATTATCATGGTGGAGTTTTCTCACCGTGCAATCCCCAGCTCAGAGACTGATCTCACATGCAGCAAAGAGCCCAACATCCAGGTGGAATAGCTGTCCCATCCCCAGATACTCCGGCTCAAATCGCCAACTGAAGCTGGGGCGGTAAGTACAGGCGGGGGATATCCGCTATTTGACTCCACTTATCCATGCCTTTTGCTCCACTTATCTGCGGTGAAAAGTGTGCAGATAATTTCACATAGCAGGTTGAATATTTTGCCACTCGCCTCTTCTTATCCACGAATATGTTCCACAAAAATAGGAAGCCACTCAGAAATGAATTACAGTAAACGTCTTAGTATGATTGTGGACAATCGGAAGAATAAGGGTTTGTCCAGAATACGAGTTTTTTCGCAGACCCAGCAGCTCGCAGGGCTAATAAGAGAGTCATGGGTAAACGGGTAACGGATGAGAAATGTTCTCCATATATTGTACCTTTACAAAAATCGATCAATTGTAATTGCTAAATCCTGGCATGCAGCACATAGACACGAGGCCACTGATTATCATGACAAAGACTACCCCCTTAGCACGAGAAACCAAACCAACGTGACCCGATTTATTCTACTTAAGGATCTGTACAACCACATTCTAGGCACTCAGGTATCGGCTTGGGATAAATGGACAAACACAATGTTTTAAACGCACATGTATTACTGTTGTAAAATAACCTACAAGGAACGTGATACACTTTGTCATCGTCGTTTACGACAGACGACAATGAGAAGACTGCTGTTGTCAAATATAATTTGGCATTTTCAGGAAAACAGAATTTTGGTAAACTGCCATTCCTGCAAAAAGAGATCCCTTAAAACTGAAATAAAATTCGATTATAGCAGTATGTTCGTTAACTCCACAAAGTGTTGGTAAATATTTTATCAGAGCGTAGGAGGAAACAAACACAAAAACAATGTTATAAAAACAAGCGTTACGAATGTGTACTTTCTCATATACACTGCCACAAAATTCCCAAGCGTATATTATAGCAGTTATTTCATAAGGACACCCTTTTAAGGGTTGGGTGATGTATTGCACACAGCAGGTGGTTAATTTCAACACCTGTGCTCAAAGTACGCGCGTGCATTTTTCTTTACAATTAATATGAAAAAAGTACAATACGACCACTCATTGCACTAGTCCTCAGAACCTACCTTGGTCTTTGGTGTTGAAAACTGGACCCGGGTTTCTGGAAGTGAGAAAAAAAAAACATGAATGTGAAATGAGGAAGGTGGCTCTTACAAAAGCTTAGCGTGGATAAAGCCAATGATGCAGCATTGAGTCAACGTGGCCGAGATGAAATAATGAAATAAAATATTTACAGCTCTTTTGCAAATCCTCTGTGGGATGACCCCCCCCGCCTCCACGCCCTATTTGCCATCGGGGTAATATGACCAGGGGCAGAGCCAGGATTTTCAGCCCGGGGTGACATTCAACAAATTTTAATTTCAAGAATGATTAGAGAGTCAGGCTGTTGAACTAGACGGCATCGGTTTGGCGACACGCTCTGACAATGCAGTTGCACGGAGTCCGCCAGACCGAGTGTCGTCGTACACTTATACAGCAGAATGTTTCAGATTTTCGATTTTTTTTATTTTTTTTCGGGGGTGACAATTGTCTACCCTGTCACCCCCCTGGCTCCGACCCTGAACATGACCATACTTGACCCTGTTCAGTGTGAAAAATGTTGACGGGGGCGGTTGGGCAAGACCAGTTTAGACATCGCTCGTCGCTGATGTCAACCTTCGCCTGGTATCGAACACATGTCATAGCGGATGGTACTAATCACTGCATCACAGGTTTCCCCGGCGGAGATGCCGAGCTTGAATTCGGGTAGCCGCTTTATCCCCATTGTGACGATAAACTGCATCCGGCGATGGTGTTACCACAACAAAAAACAACACAATTGAGAAAGCCAAGGGGGAAGTCGTCGCTAAAGAACCCTACGTACGTACCAAGGGTAGGAAAAACCCGATTTTTTTTGGCCCGACAAATCGGGTTATTGGTTTTAATGGAATTAATGGAATTAAAACCCGATGTTGCCGATTAAAACCTGGTTTTATTATCGGCGTCTCGTGCACACTTCAATCCTGCTCCTCGTCGTCGTCATCGCTCTCGCCGCTCGACTCGGTGGTGTCGTCGCCGTCGTCGGTAGTCGTAGAACGCGTTGAGGATCGACTTAATGAAGACGAGCTTCTCGACTTGTGTTGGGCGCCAGGCTGTTGCTCAACTTGGAATGGATAAATCCCATCGTCGAGGAGTTTCGCTCAGACGCAGCAGCAGCGGCGGCGGTCGACGTGGCCATGCCGCCGTGCGCGTGACTCACACACACACGGCGGCTGAGCCCGGGCCCCGGCCCGAACGCCGCTAATGGGCGCGTGCGAGCGACTGAAATCCCGACTTCACTTTAACAAAAACCGAATGAAACCGGATTTGGGCAGGATCCGGGTGCTCCGGTTTTATATAAAAACCGATTAAAACCCGAATTAATAAAACCGGGCCGTGCCAGCCTTGGTAGGTACGGAGAGAGGGAGTGGGATCGGATGTTGAGATGAAATGGTGAGAGCCTGCGGCATGGACTTTCCTTTGGGAAGTGAACTTCGGAGGAACTCGCGATGAGACCAGCTTTTCAAGTCCAGAAAAGGCACATTCTCAGAGGTGAAATCTTGAGGAAGGAATTTCTGGAAGTTTGAAAAGAGGAGGGGGGAGGGAGATGGTGGGAGGGGGGGACAGGGTGCGGTGAGGTAGTGTACAGATCCTAGTCATCTCGAATGTATAGATTAGTAGAAGTGGCACAGTTGCCTCGAGGCATTTATTGGTTTCATTTGCTAATATTGTATTGCTGGAGCCCCACCAACGTGTGATGTGATGTCCGATATTTCTCTCCGTGTGCTCGGAGCTTCTTCAGGTAACATTAGAACTTCAGTCCGGGATTTTTTGGTACCTGAAGAATCTCCGAGCACGTGGAGTGAAGCGTCGGACATCCTGAAAAAAACTCAAAAACGCACGAGAGAGACACACAGCACAACCATGAAAACTTGTGCAGAAACACCCATTTCAAAATCGTCGGAGCATATGTCAACCTCTCTTTTGTGTTGTGCTACCTCTTGCGCGTTTTACATGTTATAATTATAATTTTGCATGCACGTGAATATCTTTGTCACTCATAACAGGAAGATGCTTTTAGCATTTAATGCGCAATGTCCCAACTCGGATTAAAAGCACATTTATATATAAATCACCACGATTCATAATTTTGGATGTTTTTATTTTATTATATGCATGCTACAAATGCAGGATTGACCTTGCCCGTACGTGATTGGATTACGTGCGTGCACAATATAATATAAATAACATAAATGCAACCGCGATGGGTAATGTCACAAATGAAACTTCATGGCTAAAGAGTACACACAAAAAAACCCCTGAAATTTTCATTAAACGTTTTGTAATTATAATTGTTTTTATCTTAACGATAAGGATGTTGCCATTATCTGATGGTTAGCACACTGGACTATCAATGCAGAGGTCGTCAGTTTGATTTTATCTCCCGGCGTGGGAGTCGAACCAATGCTGCAAGTCTCATGAGCCCTGTACCTGCTTCTGACCCACACAGCAGTTTAAATGGATACACAGCCGATTGGTAGTACCGTATGTTGAACCTCCTTTACACCATACGTAGCCAACCATGCTAATCAGAGGTGCGATGGGAGGGGGACTAAACTAAACACAAAAAAGCAGTTCTAAAGAAATACGTTTTCAATCTAGCTCTCTTGTGTTCATATTCTTTGGGTCTTTCGGTAAAGTCACGTAGGTAGGTTGAACGAAAAGAATTAAAACATCCAAGAGTGGTAACTTGCCATCCTTTTCCACCTTCATGGTGAATTTGATGGCTGGGTGTATGGAATTAATGTGGTTGAGGAATTGGTTCAGAGCTGGTCGGCCATGTGGCCAGATGACGAACGTGTCATCTACGTATCTCTTCCACAAGCACTCTGGTGTGTTTTAAGGTTTATGCCACGTGTTGTTCGGCATTATGTCCGACGTTTCGCTCCGTGTGCCAAACACTACCGGTTCCTTGGCACAGCCCCAAAAATATAAAAACTCTTTGGAAATAATTTGCTCCACATGCTCGGAGCTTCTTCAGGAGCTGGATGTGCACAAGCCGTGTGTGGTGGGGCAAAATATGGGGACCTCCACATCATGCAAAACGGTCAGGCCAGCATGGAAGAGTAGACCAAGTACCCTCTGGGGAGCCCCTTATCTGCAGCATTGGTGTGACCAAGCAATAGTATGGCGGGGCCTTTGTCTTGTGCAGCACAATACAATACTTGCATTCTCCAAGTGTACGTTAAAATGATCAACTTAAGAACCATGCAAATAGGCGGAAGAAGTAATAAAAGGAAGAAAAAAAATTCGACTAGATTTTAGGGTCTATTAAAGTGGCAGATTGAACCGGTATTAAACTGGGGGGAAATAATTAGAATGGTGAACTTAACATCGTTATTATTTAATGAAGAACAGCTTTCGTAAATATTAATAGACTTGTACAGTATAATGTGTTCTCTCTATATATATAGTGCGGTTCAAAACAAGGGGTTGGTTAAGGATGTCATTATCGGTAAATGTGTAGCACTGCAATTTACCTGCTCACCCAGCTGATTGTGAGCCTCCACCTGAGGGAGCTCTCGAGTGCCCGGCTGGAGGGCATTTGACCTTTCACACCATCCCATGAAATCCAACTGCTTGACATCTGGATTTCAAATCCAGTGTGCTAACCTAAAACAAAGGAAACGTCCTTGTCGTATTAATTTAGTACATTTCAAATACAAGAAAAAATTCTGCATGCACGGACATGTAAAACTGACTAAGGGGGATGATAGAGACATTAAGGTTGCATTCTAGTCGAGTAAGCGTTCGGTGCAGTGATGACTGTGTCAGCTGGGATGCCGTCAAAATATATATTTTTTCCAAATATCGTCACCACTGTCTGGTGTAATCATCTTAATCTCATCAACAGCCATGATGCATCGACTATTACATGTTTATTCGTTGTTTTTTTTTTGTTTGCTGGTTACTTGGACATTTCGACCTCTGGCCACATGCGCAGACACGAAGATTGATACAAAATATATATTAATTTGTTTTAAGCATTGGATTAGAAGTGTGTGCACGCACTGAAGAGGTAAAATGCAATGGTAAAAACGTGTTTGTGTCCAGACATTGCTGTGAGAGCTTCGTGTTGCGGTGTGCACGGTGCATGGCTCGTGGCTTGCTTCGGGTCACTGTTCATGCGTGTTGTCATTTTAAATATGACATCACGTGCGCCGCGAGACGCCCCATGGAAACAAACACAGACCGAAGGCTTAACGAGGCTGTCGCCATTCAATTCACCTGATCTCTGAAGGTTAAGCCGGCGAAGAAAAATACTGTAAATGTCAACACTTGTGCCAACAGACCTTCATAAAGAATTCAGTCATTGTTGTAATTTCGAACAATGCAAAATACGCAATGGAATGACCTTTCAAGTTCTATTGCGTTGTGCAACACTTCCTTGTTCCACATCATTAACTATCGAGAAAAAGAAAACCTTAAATTCATGGAATCTCAACATGAGTACATATGGTATATTTGTTATTCATTTTGTGTTTAGTTTGTTGTCCTTCCCCCACACCTGCGATTAGCCTGGTTGGCTATGTATGGTGCGAAATAATATCAACATATAATACATACATTCCGACACTGCAAGGCTATCACAAAGGTGCTATATTTCACAGACAAGTATGAGCTGCTATTGGGAGGTGATCATGCTATATGGTTTCATTCAATTCGATATTAAGCGGAGACTTTCTAAGATCCATCAAATGTGGACCCTGATAATAGCAAACAGTGGCTTACTTATTTTTATGAACATCACAAGATCGTTCACATCCAGTGTGAAGGACATGGCCTATATCCTTTGGTTAACAACCCGTGCTGTATTTACCAGAGTGGCCACCAGGTTTGCACTGCAAATCTGCATCAAGTAACAAAGCGGCACCACTGTAACACACATACCTTGGATTCCGCAAATATAACATCCATTATTATTTTTTTCAATATGAAACTAATATTTTATTTATTTAGGCTGCTATGTAATTATTAATGGTAGTCATTATTCAATATGCGTTGTACTTAATCTGAATTGCTGACAACCTATATTTTATATTGGCCTGCATATACCCAGCCTGTCTGCCTCGCAGCATTTGGACGATACTTATAAGGATTGCCAACATATGAAGCTACTTAAAAAAATACAAGTTAGTAGACCACTCCACTGAGTGAACGCCTGCTTTTGTATGGTAATGCCATGTTAAACAAAATTGAATCTTTCTGCAAAGTACTTAAATATCTTAAAGGCAGAATTAGTGTTTCCACAGGAGTGATGTGTACTCGCTGTCATTTCCCAGTAGTTCTGCTCAAGTCCATTTGACTTCAACATTTAAACCGAACTATATTTTATTTTACCAGGTAAGGCCCACTGAGCTGTATAATTCTTTTTCAGAAGCGACCAGGCCACAAATGATAACTCAACGAAGCAGTGTATCATGTGTCAAATACTCTAAACGCGTGATTCTATATGTCGAGGGAAAAGTTGGAGGACATGGAGAAATATCTACGCGACCACGGGGAGAACGTGCAAACTCCAAATATGCAGGTGACAGGATCAGGATGGAACCTACGACCTCCTGTATACCATGCTAGTTAATTAACATATCGTATCCGTGGGGCCCCCTTAGACGTCTAATCAAGGATAATTAATTAACCAGAAGGAAAAATGGTGAGCATGTTAGGGCAAGTGATGATACTGCTTTATGAACAATTGACATTCAATGACGTGTGCAACGATGATGAACGTTAAACCTTGGAATCCAACTTCCCAAATAGTGACCGTGTAAAGTTGTTAGATAACGAGCTTGCTAATTCCACCTGTGACGTGATTCTCAGGTGTCAGTGGCGATATACCGTGATTATGAGAGAAACCTGTGATTAATCTTGATTTGAAGCTGTGATTGTTCAGTCGGTGTTGTCCACTGCTGAATGTAAGTCCTCCCCGGTGCCATGTCTGCCGTGGGAGTTGTGTGACCATACTTCACCATGCTGGTCATGAGGGGTTGCCGACGGTGGGGGAGGTGGCACGAGGGGAGGGGAGTGGGGCGTACCCAGGACTGGTTCAGATATCGCTCGCCACTGACGTTGTACATGTAAATGCAATCAGTGCAGTCTGTCTGCATGGTAAGTTTCCCCCGATTGATTGCTGATTGTTATGTCATCGTAGGTCGTAGATAACTCCTGCAGTCACCGATGTGCTTTTGTAATTACCGGTGATTGTCGTCGCAGCAATAACTTTGGCCAAGAGGATATAAGCTCAACATATAGAGCCCGTTTTTTTTAATCCACTGCTGGATGAGGGCCTCCCCTCATTCAGTATGAGTCATGGGGGTTATTTGACCATGCTTCACATTTTGGGTTGGGAAAGAGTTGGAGCGTAGGATTACGGTACAACAATTGATTTTTACTCCACTGCTGTCGACCGTCAACATCACCCCACAGCCTATAGCACCTGCTTTGCGCGTGGTTGTTGCCCACCCAAGCAATATCTCAGCTCAATGCGGCTTGGATTCAGATAATTTATGAGATTGATCTGTATTCCGGGTGATTTTTTTTATCACAGGCACGCATGTATAGAAATGCAGGCATATGCTAATCCACGTGTACTCTTCACAGGCAAATGGATATAAATGGAAGGAACACATGCGTGGCAGTGAATTCCATTTCGCTGAATCTGAATCATTCATGAATATGTATTTAAATGTTATTCCACTGTTGTGTTCAGAACGCGTGTTAAAGGTAAAAGTGTGGCCATGCAATGTCTTGCTCATGTCACTGCTGAAAGAAGGGCCCGTACAAAGAGCAATACTGTGTGTCGAGAGATCCTCCAGTTGGTGTTTTGTCCTACTCTTCTGGGGCCGTCCATAAATGACGTCACGCACCTGGGGGGGGGGGCGGTGAGACATTTGTGACGGTGTATGACGAGGGGGGGGGGGGGTGAGAAACGTGACGTCACATCAAAATGCGCAACTTTAAATTAATATAGGCAACACGCTCTACTTAATTTAATAGACTTTTTAAATAAATGTTTTCTCCTACAACATTAGAGTGCAGCGCCACATTAAATACGCACCACAATGACAATAGTTTAAAGCGATTTGAAGCACATTCTTGGTTCTTTCGGTCAAATCACGTAGAAGGGAAATAATAAAATAAAAAAACAATACAATTCTCACGACGTTTCGATTGCAACACAAGCAATCATCATCAGGTGTGCAACGTCGTGCGAATTTTATTGTTTATTTTTTTAATTTTTAGTATTTTCCTTCTACGTGACTTTACCGAAAGAATCACGAATATGAATCCCTGCAGTCACGAAAGCTTTAAATCGAGATTTGAAGCTTTTTTGTGGGGGCGGGGGGGAGCAGAGCTTTGTGACGTCATATTCTAGGGGGGGGTCTGACTTTTTGTGACGCCGTGTGACTAGGGGGGGGGTCAAGAATCGTCCAAAATCGCATGACGTAATTTATGGACGGCCCCCTCTACACTGGCCAGATGATTTGATAGAGGTGGGAACAGGCAAACTTTTCCCCCAACGCATGAGACCAGCCGATCAACAGTGGTTTGTACCCATTTATACCGCTGTGTGGACCGCTGACGGATGGGGTGTGGGGGAGGGCAGTATCCGAGAAACATTTCCATTGTTTCAACTTCCACGCCGGGAGATAAAGTTGAACCCGTGACCTCTGGATCTCTAGTCCAGTGTGCTCAGCATTACAGCACAAGGGTAACATCCCGGGCACGTG
This sequence comes from Petromyzon marinus, assembly GCF_048934315.1. Taxonomy (NCBI): domain Eukaryota; kingdom Metazoa; phylum Chordata; class Hyperoartia; order Petromyzontiformes; family Petromyzontidae; genus Petromyzon; species Petromyzon marinus. The sequence goes on from NC_133705.1 coordinate 12,824,312, forward strand.
CGTGTGTCTGTTTATTTACTGAGCATTATATATATAAAAAAAGAAATTCCAACCGATCCGTTGAGCAATTTCCACGCTTTTCGAAGCAGTCCACTGCATTTCTGATCTTTCAGGTGCAACCGCACTCCGTGACAACTCAATTCGCGGAGTGCTCCCGCGTGCGATTGCACAAATGCCTGCGGGATAAATCTGTCATAGCCACAGCGGTGGGTGTGCATACACAGCCCCCTGTTGGGTGGTGTGTGGATCAATACAAAGTAGTGCAGGGAAGTCGCTGGCCCATTAAAGATGTGCACGTGAGATAGACCTCTGGACTCTTTGTTGTCTCTCAATGTGACTCTTCGCAACAAAGAAAGGATACATTCTTGACGCTTAAGCTGGGTTAGAGTTACCTTAACCTATAAGATCCTGTCCCATACATTCCTACCACTTTTTTTTTTCAAATGCAATTATCGAATAGTCATGCTGCTTAAGTCTCCCAACCCGGACTTATATTGTGCAACAAAATAAAACCACAGAACAGTGAAGTCATGCATTAGGAAGTAACATTGTAACAGACAATGCAACGTTTTCAATATAATACTCTCATCGCATGTTGTTAAATTGAATACAAAAGACGAACAAAGTATAATGGCTTAAGCTTACATCACAGACGGGGCAATTGCTATCTTTATAATATATTTTTTTAGCATTTGTGCCCTTTAAAGTTGTTGCTATGAATCTGACTGGCATTTATGTTGGTTCAAGTAAGACGTTTGATTCGGAGGACCCTGTGTTCTGTATTTGCTGCCATGTCAAGCGTCGTGTTTGATTAAATTAAAAGTGTTATATATTAACCCCCTTCTTGGCCAACAATTATTGCACACGGTTCACTGTGTGCAGTGCTCGCGTATGGCACAATTAAAATTCACAGAACATTTAATGTTCAGTCAATGTTCATTTATTTTTCTGCCAGCCGCTTCTGAGGATTATGGTTTTCAGAACTTTATGATCCCTTATCAGAAAATTAATACTGGCACTTGCAGAGGCCAAGAATGTTTGAAACTAAATGCTGCATGAATCTGTAAACAAGTATAACGTTTTCTGGAATACACATATATATGCCATAAACATATATTATGTAAACAATTAACAGTAAAGTTACGGCCCTACATTTGATTTATCATGCCAATGCTGCTGGAAGGGGACTTCTAAACTAAACTATTTTTATATTCTTAGTTTTTTCGGTAAAGTCACGTTGAAGGGAAACAACAAAATAATAAAATATATATAAAACAATAATATATTTTATTATTTTGTTGTTTCCCTTCAACGTGAATTACTGCAGTCACGAAAGCTTTAAATCAAAATTTTAACTATTTTTATTCTTGGTTATTTCGGTAAAGTCACGTAGAAGGGAAACATTGTTTCCCTTCTACGTGACTTTGGTGCGTTTTCGATGAGTAACACCATAGTAAGTCGAGCGGCGGGCAGGAGGCATGTGGTGGAGTATAGTGTGGATACTGCCACCTCTTCCAAGACACCTGGCCAGCGCGAAAGATTAGGCTTAAACACACTTTAATAGGGCTCTCTCGAGCTTTTCCTGGTGAAGTGTGCCACGGTGGCCAGATGTTAACTATCTCGCATGGTATGCAGGAGATCGTGGATTCAATGCCGACCCTGACCGCCTGTATACCTGGAGTTTGCATGTTTTCCCCGTGGGTGTGTGGATTTTTCCACGGGTCCTCCAGTTTTGTTCCCCTCCACATTTAGAAACATGCGGTTAGAGTATTTTTGCTACTATAAATTTGCACATGATAGGCCACCTCGTTGAGCTATCATTTGTGGCCAGGTCGCTTCTGAAAAATAACTTCATTCTCTCAGTGGACCTTACCTGGCAAAATAAAAAAATATATATAGTTTACATTTTGATTCAAAGCTTTCGTGACTGCAGGGATTCATATTCTTGGTTCTTTCGGTAAAGTCACGTTCCGCGAGATTGAACTGGAGACCTCTTGTGTGTAAGTCCAGTATGATAACCATTACACCACGACAGAATCATACATATATCTAAAATACATCATTATATGCAGTTTATCGCATTCGTTAACAAAAAAATATGTACACGTAATTTACAGATTTATTGGACTTGGTGGTAATGGTTGCAGAACACACTTAACGACGGCATGTATGCATGAACGAAAACATTCAAACGCACATGTTGCGTACAACTTTGTTGTTGAAAAGTCAATAGTTGTTGTCCTATGCATCGACGTGCCCTGGTAAAAGAAGGGTATGGAATAACTACAGCTGGTTCGGCATTGTAAACAGATGAGCACTGCCCCCCACGCTCAGCTGGATGTGAAACCAGTTTGACGTCAGAATAGCCTTAAAACAAACTCCATTTTCAAAACGACAATGCTATGCTGATTGATCGGCCTTCGCCGGCGTTTCTGCTTTGCCTATGAAAACCCGCTCTTCCCTCGTAACCTTGATGCCACCGCCCTTTGAAAGGTTTCACCTGTACACAAAACTATGGGAAAATTGAACTGCCTCTCTCCCGGACATATTTTCAGACAAGCAAATAAATGCACGTGGGCAATGCCCGTGTGTGTGTGTGTGCCTTCATAGGTGCTCGCTAACAGCACTTGCCCCTACAGTCTGTTAAGGCTATACGGGGGATCTTTATCTTTGTGCCCGCGCGCTCGTCTTCCGTGCGGCTTACACTGAGGAGCTCATATGCCGGGAGGAGCGGTAGTGCAGCGGTCACCACGCTACGACTACGAACCCGGCGACCTAAGGGGTCGTCCATAAATGACGTCACGCACCTAGGGGGCGGTAAGACATTTGTAACGATGTGTGACGAGGGTGGGGTGTGAGAAATGTGACGTCACATCAAAATGCGCAACTTTACATAAATATAGACTACACGTTCTACTTAATTAAATAGACTTTTAAATACATGTTTTATCCTACAATATCAAAGTGCAGCGCCACATTAACTACGCACTATAATGACAATAGTTTAAAGCGATTTTAAGCATGTTTTTTTTGGGGGGGGGGCAGAGCTTTGTGACGTCATATTTGAGGGGGGGGTCTGACTTTTTGTGACGCCGTGTAACGAGGGGAGGGGGGGTCAAAAATCGTCCAAAATCGCGTGACGTCATTTATGGACGGCCCCCAAGTTCGATTTCCCGCTCACGGCCAACACCAGGTGACGATTAACCGAACCGGTCCTGGGCCTCCCCTTAGCGGCCTCAAATGAGTACGTGGTGGCGGTGTGTAAACATCGCCACTGGGGGAGACAAAGACGGTCGGGGCGTGGTGCTGGCCACCCACCCCCCCCCCCCCTCGCGTGCTGTGCCGGTCTTCACCGGTGCTCCTCGCTAACAGCACTTGCCCCGACAGTCTGTTGAGGCTACACGGGGGGGGGGTGGAATCTTTGCCTTTGTGTCTCCCGTGCAGCTTAACTCTGAGCGACTCATCTGAGCGGGATGCGCCCTGCACGTGGTGAAGGGCACCCGGGAACTGGGCCCAGCGAGCACGGCAGAGGAGCCGCGCATCCCCGATTCGACGTGGGTCTCCGCTCGTGAGACCGCACTCCCATCTGTGTTGTTCGCGAACGTTCTCGGACAACACGAAGCGTCCAAGGAATTTCGCAGCGCGAGTTGAATTCGCAATTGCAAGTTGACGCTTACGTGTGCGTTATTTTGTTTTGTTTGAGTGGTGTTTTTTGTTTTTAATTGCACCCCCTAGTACAATCTAGCCGGGCGGTGGAGGGGGGGTGAGATGTTTCCACCGTGGTTGTAAAGGTGAGCACACTGGACTGGAAATCCAGCGGTCGTCGGTTGGATCCTGTATCCCGGAATGGCATTTGATATAATGGGGGGGAGTTTCTAAAGTCCCCGTGCCCTCTGTCCACCCAGCAGTGTACAATAGATGGATAACACCGCAGTAGGGTGGTCTAAGGTGGGGAGAGGGGGGGGATAGTGTGGGTACTTCCATCTATTCTAAGATATTTGGTCAGTGTGGAAGAGTAGGCAAATCCCTCTCCAGAGGGATTCTCTAGTGGTCCCTCTAAGCGCAGGGGTCGGCAGCTAAAATAACATGACGAGACATTTTTTCGTCGAAATCGGTAAGACCCCCCCCCCCCGGCAATATTTAAAGAGCATCAATGCGTGTGAATGACGTCACGAAGCAGTCCTTAAAGAGGAGCATGTTGCAGAACCCTGCATCGAGTGGAAGTCCTTCTGGCAGCAGTGGCATGCGCAAGTAGCACGATATTCCTTCGTTATTCACGAACATTATATACGCGATTTTGGCTATCCCTGTATCACATCTGGAACTTTACACAGGCTGCTGCATCGAGAGAGAGAGAGAGAAAGTGATGAGAGGAAATGTGATGCGAGAAAGTGATTAGATTATTGTCGTGTATTTCATAGTTTGTTTACGTATTTATTTAAAGTATTCATCAAGAATAACGAGAGAATGCTGTAATAGCAAGGTTGCACAGTTATCTTCTTACAATGAGCCATCTATACTCAAATGAATGGTCTGAATTTGGTAGACAGAAGGTGTAATGTATTTGCCTCCAAACTCTAAGCTACCCTAATTGGAAGATACATGCTGAGTTGAGGCCAACATTTTAACAGGAGTAATTAAAAAAAAACAATTGTTATTGGCTTTCATGGTCAGTCATGCATGCTGCGATGAAGATGAAGAAAAAAAACATTTGCTTAATAAAAACATGTTTCGTGCCAACTTGCATTTTCTACACAGTAATACGTTGCCGAGTTGATATGATTAATCCAGCTTGCATTTACTTGTATAATATAAGCAAAGTAGTGCACGTTGCACTTGTCATTAAATTGTTTATATTGAAGGTGGCTGGGTGGCTTGGAGGTCAGAGCACTCAGCAGGCACCGCTGAGAGATGCGATAGAAACCGTGCCCCCCTCTATGATCGGTTTTGAAAGTGTGCGGGCCTCGTTATACCGGGAATTCTGAGTACTGCACTCGGAACCCCCAGGTTGTGCCCCATTGAACGTCGGCTCTGACCACGTCTCAACCCACGATTCTTAGCTTGGTGAATCTGATCCACGTTATTTTTCTTGCATTCGATCGCAAGGCATCAACATGCATATTGAAATGGGTAGTCGCCATCGAATTTCAGTCATTGTGCAATTCATGTATTAACGCAACGCAGTTTACGAATTAATCGGAATTTGTACGTATGTTGAATGAAGCCCCGGATGCCAATCGCTGCCTTGAAATATGGGTTTATACAATCCCCTGTTTAGAAACAATGGTATCAGGTGAACATTTATCTCGAGGCGTCTTATAATTTAATTTGAAACCATAAAAGCAACGTATTAAAAAAAATGGACACTCATGTAACGTTTAAATTGGGCTGTCTATTTCATTGCATTGTGGACTAAATATGTAACGGTTAAATATATATGTATACTGTAATAAATAAACAAAAATATTTTGTATGGAACGTGCCTCTCAGAATCTATCTGATGAGCCAATCAGAAATGACTTGACGTCAATCCATGCTTGGTTTGTCCGATAATCTGATTCACCTCCATTCTTTTTCGTCCATCAAAATCAGATTGCATCTGAATTTGATCTGCCCTGTGTACCCAATATGATTGAATACAATTTTGGGTGTATAGAGCATCTAAATGTAATCCCATTTGATATGCAACTGCTTATCAAGACAGTGACAAATGCTGAATGTAAGCATCTGGTGTGTTGTATTACGTGAACAAAAATAATGATACTCTTGTCATTATTTATATATATAAAATGGATAACAGAGCTTCATAACATAGATCATTTGTGTATGCTTCTGCTGCAAATTTCGGTTTTTCCAATGTCCTAAGCATTGAACCTTATATATATATAAATCACACCTTCCATATACGCAATAGGAAATTACTATTAATGTAAATATTTCAGAATAAAAAATCAAGTAAAATTAAATACTGTATAAATGAAACCGCACGAAACCGATGGCATGAATGAATTCCTCCATCGCTGGGCATTACATTAACACAGTACTGACAATTTTGGGTTATGTCAAAAAAACAAAATTCCAATAAAGCTCCTTTATTGCAACACTCGGCCGCTGCAATTGCATTTCACACACATATACACTGTATAGATATATACAACATATGGAGGTAGAGCCCGCTACTTGCTCTACACCTTGAATGACCTTTGCTGTCATTCAGAGACTCAGCCTGATATGTAACGCTGACATTGTGCTGTCGAGAGACTAATATGTGGTGTGCACTCACGCCACGCCAGCTCTGGTAAACTCAGGATTCACCGGACACTGAGCCATCTGTTTTTTTGTTGTTGTCCAAGGCAAACTCATTGTTTGCCAAGATGGTATTTCTACAAATATACCTCCAAACTTTTAAAGGTTTTTTTTTCTTCCCTTTAGCAATGTAACGTTTGAGACCGCACAATTGCGCGTTGCGTTTCCACGTTCCGTTAAGTTTCTAAATACCACGCGCATTGCAGGAATGTGGCCTCAAGAAAATAATGACCATGACGTCCTCCAATAAAAACAAGGCTCTGTTATGGGTCCAGGTTTCCTTTTATCTCCGTAAAACATGCGGTTTAGGTTAATAACATTGCCTGCTGACTTTTGCGTCAAGGATACAACTTTAGTAACAGCTGCCATCTATTGCCTAACGTGGGAATAGTCTGCATGGAATAGGTCCTGTGAATCCTCCATGGCGAGTTAATATTTTTGACACATTAATGAAGCAATAATTTTTCACCGAAGTCACCACAAACACTATCTTTTTGTGTGAAGGGAAGGAGGTAAGATATATATTTTGCATGGACGTCAGAACCAATAATTACCGGTCGTAAATGTTGTGCAACTTTAAATCCAACTGACATAGAGCAAATTACTCTTGTACTCTTGGGCTGGCTCATGTTCAGAGGCAGCCTTTTAAAATCACTGAGAGAATAATATTGAACGACCAACATAATTTTAGAACAAATAATTATATATTTTTCAGAAGCTGCCTAATGTTAGACATCCTCAGCAATTTGCCGACGTACGTGATAGTTTAAAGTGGATCTTCGTATAAAAAAAGGACATTTAGTTGTGCAATGGACATGGTATTTGCTTTGTAATTTCACAATAGGTGGTCGTGTATTTGTGGATTGCTGGCAAGAATTACCACACGACATCAAAAATAACCCCCTACTATTTTAACACATATCCCTGTCGAGAGGGCAACCATATGGTTTTAGCCTTTCCACGCGGGAAGCCAAAAAATATAGAATTTTTACGAAGCACATGGGAAAAATATGCTGTGACTTTGAGATGTGTGTCTCAGGCCCGTAGAGAAAGGCAGACTTTTCACTGGCCTTATAGGACAACAGGATACGGTTTACAGAGTGGGACCGGCCCCAGCTAAACTTGAAAAGTCAGGTGCCCGAGTCTCCTTGCAGGCAAAAGGGTTATTTCTGTATTTGCCACATATTGGGAAATGTGATGCCTTTTCCCAAAAATATTAACAAAAAGCACGCCAGCAAACATACACATTATTGCCCTGTTGTTTATTGTTTTAAGGGTCATAAAAGATGGATAAATGGATAAAAAAGAATAATCATGCAAGAAGAATTGTGACATTAGAAGGTGGTCCAGATGTCTTGTGACCCCAAACTAATTTAGCCCACATTTATTTTCTTTGGCTATTCATTCGTTTTTGCACCCATTGGTATGCAAACAAAAAAATACGATTAGAGAATTAATTAAGGGTCACAAGACATCTGAACCACCCTGTATAGTATAGTCAAGTAATGTCACGTGTATTTTGTTTACCCGGGTCAGAACGCAAGCGACCAGGATAGTCTGATTTGGCAGAATGACTTGAAGCATCAGTCTGCCAGTAGGGGGCAATGATCGGTATGTATAGTCCCAGTTGAGTAATTTATGAGTTGCATTTGCAAGTTTTCAACCCAGACACCGGCACACTCTTGCGAATGATGTCGGGGGGGTGGGGGGGGGATTATTTGACGTTCACTAATAATTACAAGTAATAAAGTGCTAGGAGCGCATAATAGCGGATGTACGGTGCTGTATGTACTTGCCAGACATACTGATTAAAGCGGTAGGCTGCAACTGCTTACTCACGGCCACTACTGGTAAGCAAGGGCCTCCACTCGAGGGAGCCTCTCTCTCTCGAGATAGTATTTAGCCTACTCTTCCATGCTGGTCAGGAATCTTCGAAGAGCTGTGATACACCCACACTGAACTCCTGGCGATCGACTGGCGTTTCTCATTTCTACTGCTGGGTGGACAGAGGCAAGAGGAAAAAAAAAAACAAAGCTTGCCCATTGATTCCACTGGATCGCAAGTCCAGTGTGCTTATCAATTACACCGTAGCAGCTTCAGGAGAATTGCTCGGGGTACTGCGCATGAAATTACTACGCGTGGAATTATGTGCCATGCATGACAATAATTACAAATGCCTAAAGAGCAGTGGGATCTGCCTAATGTGCCACTGCGAGTAGTTTGGTGTTATCTTTTCTTTTGAAGTTGCATATTTCGTTAATGACCTTCACTTTTGTGCAAAAGTGGCGTGTCATACCTGCCTAGCAACGTTCCTCGACAATTAGGCCACACATCTGTTGCTGGCGCAGTGGGAAATATGAGGAATTGCAATCATTATTTTAATAAAAAAAAAACTTTGGTAAAAGCGCATTAAGTTGCTGAATTAAATGTTACGAAGTGCGCATTGCTTCCCCCCCCCCCCCCCCCCGATGAAATTCGTCTTAAGTTCCACCAGTGGACTGCAACAAAAATTTGAAGAGCAGCAACACGGCCAACATGGATGTGCATTTTACAAGGCGGATGCAGTACCGGACTTTTTCTTTGTTGTCGCTTTTTATACTGTACTCTTGTTGTTTACAAGTCAATGCAAACATTGACAACACACGTGCACCTCCGATCAGCACGGTTGGCTACGTACGGTGCGAAAGAAGTTCAACATACATACATATATGTGGTTCTCGGTATGCGAGGTATTGTCAGGGTTAAATATTCGGAGTTAAGATGCAAACCTTTGTAAAGGTGGTTCTACAAGTGACAAGTGTGCATGTTTTGTCGGTTCTTTCATTCTTTAAAACCGAAAGGAACATTACTGAGCTACGTTTGCAATTCCAATCCCCTGGCTTTAGTGTTAGTTTCATATGCCCAAATTTTATAACAGAAAGCTCACCCTTACAAATGTCAAAACGATGTGATCCCAAAATAGTCAAGGTTTTGTCAACACCTCTCACAATTACTTCTCCATGATGCACTTAAACGTTCGATTTTAAAAGTTACATGCTTCACTATTTTTTGCAAAAAAGATAAAGATTTGGTAAAGTTGTTTCGTTTCCACACTGGTGTTTATGCCATGTGTATGTTATATTGTTTAGCATGATCAAGGCGTCTATTTACTGGATTCTGATTCCGTTTAATAAGTAGACTTGCATGGATGTATGTTGAACTTATTCCTCACCGTAATTGCCAACCGTTCTAATTGGAGCTGCGAGACTTCAGAATCAGAATCTTTATTTACACTGGATGAATCCGACGAGCTATCAAGCTCTTTTTCACAGATGTCACACATGTCCATGGGCCGCTCAACCTGATTTAAACAAATACTTTGAGTGTATTGCTGAATAAAACAAGATGTACAATTTTAAAGGTCAAATAAATAACGATGATTGATCGAATGTATACTCAACTTCGTTTAAGAAGTTGTTTACCACTTGAAGTGAATTAATTAAGTCCCCATTTTTTTGTTTCCTCAAATGCACTCCAGAGGTTTAAGTTGACTTTGAAACGTAAATATTCGAGTATAAAAATACAATTGTGCATAGAACTTTACAAACATTTATATTGCTTGTAGATTTTCTGGGCATCAAAGATTCATTTTCTGCCCACAAAGGACTATGAAATACATTCTAGTGTGTGAATCTGTATGCAATGTATCACGAACTTGGGATTTCCATATCGTTATTCTGCCAGTAAGAATGTGGTCACCAGCGAGCAACCCTCTGAAATCCACGAACGAGCTCATGACTGGGTCATGAAAGAGTTTACACACGCCAACGAGGCCACATACAAGTTCTCATGTTGTCATTCGCTTGATTTGGAAAATGTAAATCCATAACCTTACGAAATCGCTCCTGACAAGACATGATTAGATCACGGACTTGCTTGATCGTATCACAGTATTATCCATGACACTGCCCTCAATGGAAAAGTATAAAAGCTATTTTGTATTTGAAAGGCCATTGCCTGAAACGGCACCTATTATTCGTTTTTCTTCTTCTCATAAAGCAGTGTTATTGAGGAAGGTGGTGAGTTTTTTTCTGTTCCAATGCACTGTCACCAAATAACTTTTTTTCATTGTTATTCTTTAAAGTGTAACAACTGTGAGAGTTGTCAAGGCTGACTGGATGCCATAATAAGGGACTCCTCTATTTACGAACGAGTTCGGTTCCAGAAATCTGTTCGTCAGTCGATTTATTTGTAAGTCTAACTTTACTCCTGTCGATTCCAAACATGTTAAACGGCATGCACACTCAACTCGGGGAATGGTTTTAAAAGTTGTCTAATCACCTGTAGATGTAGATGCCACCGGTTCTTCACGTTCTGCAGAAGTAGATGCCACCACCGACATCTATTGCGCGGCGGTTGAACTTACGACTCTCGGTCTGAACAGGCGACTGGACATATGGACAGGTTTGTTCGTATTTCTGAAAGTTCGTAAGTCGAATGTTCGTAAATAGAGGAGTGCCCCCCCCCCCCCATTATTGGCACTTGTGTGCGCACCAGGATACACTTTTTTTTTCCTGGCCAAGATTTTGAATGGAATTTGGCCACATGTAGAGCTATACCTTCACAGGAGCGTGTGGCAGGCAAAAAAAACTGACGACAGCTCCTCAAAAAAAAGCTTGTAAAACAAGTTAATTTTTTCTGCCTAAGCCTATAATGAGGTCCTCTGGGAGTGCACATGTAAGAAGGCATCAGTGGGCCACTGTTAAAATTTAGTTTAGTTCAGTTTAGCTTACTCCTCTGGGAGAGTGGGGGGCAGGAGCCCTGGTGGCGTGGGTATTACCTACATCACATCGTGACCTAAGCCGCTCTGTAATGTCTCCCAACGGGCATGGAATAAAAAAATGCATATATTTATGGGTCTAAGGGATGGTGGGTTGAAGGCAATAATTTTATCTGCACCTAATCTGTGTGGGATTTACTGTACTGATTAACGCAGGAACTGGGTTTTTAGACACGCATTATCTCAGGTGTACTGTATATATATTAAAAAAAAACATAATTCAAGGCAAATTGCAAATGATTTTCACGTAGAATCATATTTTGCACGTGCATTTAGACCTCCAAAATGGGTTTGCTCTTTCATTTGGAGCATCAGTTAGCCCACTTTTCCCTTTACGAGGTGAGAATCCATTTGCATATATATCTTATATATCTCTTATAAGATGGCTTTTGGTAATACTAATAATATACAGCTTTTTTAAATACAGTTTAACACGTAGGCTTTCGTAACCAATATCATCCATAATATAGGTTTTTGGGTTATATCGCGTAAATATATAATGTGTCGTTAAACCTGCCACCACCCGATAGCCAATTTGTAACATTTACAATGTGTGTTTACTCTCCAACACACCGGTGTGCTGTATTAGTAACGAATTGGCATGCTATTTTAGGTGACCAGCCTTACTAATTGGCTGCGTCGGGTGGTGGTGGGCTTAACGACACGTTCATATTTATGCAATCTATCCCAAAAACCTCTTATGGATACACATATTATTACACGAGCTAACCCAAAATAATCCAATGAGGAAATACGTGAATATAATGTTTGACCATATTTTTTAAAAAAAATCTAGAAAATGTGGCATTAGCTGGCTGGACGAAACACAGCAGCAGACATTGATGTTGCTCCATTATTAAGCGCACTGAAGAACGGAAGGTTTAGGATTACGTTCTTTAATGCTGTAACCAAACATAGAGCATATTTTATGCCCCTAATCAACAATTGCCATGAATGACATTAAAGTCAATTTACAAACATGTGGTATCATGTCCGCCTGAACGGTCGGCACAAGGAAATACATGTGAGATGTGTGTGTGTGTGTGAAATTATGTTTAATGAAAGTTGAGAGACTTTTAAAAGTGAAACTTTTAGATTATGTTTAATAGTTAATGTTTTGATATTGCTCTGAGTTTAAACTGTGATCAAATGCAATTGTACATTTGCCCATACTTGTCGGATTGATTTAGCATCAGACTCCGACTGCCGCATGTGACTGCGTAGAATATATATCCATGTTTAAGTGAAATAAATTTTGAGCAATATAATTTCTATAATATTCTAAAAACAATAGTTGACCCAGAATTAAGCTTAAAGCGATACATTTCAAACAGCAATAAATTTAGATATGAGATGACCAGTTTTGCACCTAGTTTCCGCTGGAATCCTGAAACGTGGCCACGATCACAGTGTGTGATGACAGGCCATCAAACACAGACGGCCACTGCATCGCGGACTTTCAGATGCGCATCTGCGGCCGTCTGGAATGATCTTCCCTTCCGATGTTCGGAAGCCACTGGAGCTATGCACTTTTAAATTTCGATTGGAATCTAATTTCTGGCAGAACTGCTTGTCGTATTTAATTTGTTGTCCTCCTGCACCACCGATGAACAACGGTCGGCTATGTATGGCGCGAAAGAAGTTCAATATACATATGTATGAAACCAGCATCGCCTTCTGATAATCTAGAGCCAGGCAGTGGTGGCTTTACACGTGTCCTGTAAGCCAGCGCTGGCAGCAGCGAGGGCTAGTGAACCACACGCGCGTGGTGTCAAGCTCCCTTTCTTGAGAGCGTCGTGGAGTTTCCCTATAACCCGGCTAATCAGGAGAAGGCAGCACAGCAAGTGGACTAAACGCCATCTGTTTCCATCTGTATGGGAATAGAGTGTTGATCCCTTGCCATGGGTGTTCTGATTTCCTCCCACATGTATAGACAATCATTCATTGGCTGTAAATATCTCATCATTAAAATAACAATGCGGGACACCTCCTGAAAATGTGTCATACGACTCACCATGGCGATGTGGATTCATAATTGCTTGTTATTCTGAGGCACATTGGCTGGCATCTCATGCATTCTGAAATGCTCTTTGGAAGATGCACGTTCGCTTGGATATTCACGCGTGTTTTTGCGATGTGTTCCTTCTCACGTGGATGGATGCCTCGTGTGCATGTGCACGTTTGTGCTTGTGTGATGGGAAGTGATTAGTACGGCGAATTATGATGTTTTTTGACCTGGGTTGGATTAATCCACGCAAATGGAAATTGATGTATAAACCCAGCAGCGGGATTCTTTAGGGGCAATTAATCTTAAAATTGCTACCTCGTGTGATGCGTTCAATATTGGCACACGGAAGGCAAAGATGGCTGGGCATCTTGCTGTACTTGTCCTGTTTTCATACTCTTTGGTTTTTTTCGGTAAAGTCACGTAGGTAAAAAATTAATGAAAACTAAATTAAATCACGACGTTTCGGGCGCAACACAAGCGTCCTTCTTCAGGTGGGAACAACGTAGCGAAAGCACAAACGCTTCAGTGTGTCCTTAAGTGTGACACACTTAAGCGTTTGTCCTTAAGTGAGACACAATTAAGCGTGTGTGCTTTCACTACGTTGTTCCCACCTGAAGAAGGACGCTTGTGTTGCGCCCGAAACGTCGTGATTTAATTTAGTTTTCATTTATTTTTTTACCTACGTGACTTTACCGAAAAAAACAAAGAGTATGAATCCTTGCAGTCACGAAAGCTTCAAATCTTTAATTGTCCTGTTTTATCTGCTGGCCGTAACAGTTGCTCACTATCAGCACTTATTCTGATGAGTCTGCATAGCTCACTGGGGGATTTTGTCCCTTTGCATTGCCATTGTCTCTGTAGGTAACTGTGTTTATATTCTATGGGTATTTCGGTAAAGCCACGTAGATAGAAAAATAATAAAACTGTGGCATGATTCATATACCGTATATGTAATCCGCAACACTGTGGATAGGAATTTTCGGCTGCGCTGTCCAATGATTTACTCTACTAATTAGACAGCAAGAGGTGAAAGGGAGGTGATTATCATCAATAGTAATTAACTTATTTATCCAGAAAAGCCACACCAAGTGGCAGCACTCTAGCAATCTACCACTGAAGTGTGGTTTATGTTTAAGATTTTTTTCAGGCAGTCTACGAGTGGTCATACAAGCGGGAGGAAACCGGAACACCCGTAGAAAAATCCAAGCACACAAAGGAGCAACGTTCAATCCCGTACAGATGGAATCAGATGGTGATACGTCCACTTGCTGTCCAGCCAGGGTATGGCACCTCCACAACGCCCACGGGAAGGGAGTTCACAATTTTTTTGTGATCCACCAATTATTGTCTGCACATATTTTAGGCGTACAGAATCGCCACCGCCACCACTGGCCGGTGATAGGCGGGGCTTAGTGACATCCACTTGCGGAGCCAGTGGGGGGTGGGGTGGCGCGTGCCCCCCCCCCCCCAATGATCCGATTGAAATCCCTAATTTCGAATGGATCGTTTGGATTTATTAGTAATAAATCGTGATTTTGTGACCACCACTGCCACTGTGCAATATATTATTACGTACTCTCTGAGATGATAGGATAATAGGCTGAGTCCATAATTGGCAATAAGTAACGGCAAAGCAGTTATAAGTGACTCACATAATTGTGCGCAGTTGCGTTTACAGTACACGACTTCCCTGAAGGCAAACACCTTCAGCGAGCGCGATGCCGATCACACAACGCGGTTCGAATTCGACCCTCGATCGATTGCTGCGCCATCACCGCATACGCGTCGAATAAAAATCAAGGGACAAGTCCTTACTCACTAACAACTATCATTTTTCATTGCTGGAGAGGTTGCACCGCCTACCTGAAAAACCTGGCTCCGCCATTGGTGACATCAACGGAACTATCACCCATGTGGCTGGTAGGGGGTTTCCCACCTTCGAGAAGCAGGATGTAGGTTGTGGCCACCGTTTCTAAAAACGGCCCATGGAGATTGAGTGATGAGATCCGCTCGTGTCTAGCAGCTCGATGGATAGACCGCCGGGGGTGATGATGGCTTTCATTCAGCAGTGGGTAGATAATGCCTGCTGCTAATCATTTGCAAATATGCATGATATTCCCTGTCGAGGGAATTGCTGTGTTTGGTTAAAGTGGTTCCTATAAACGTCTAATCATTAATCAATATCTATAGCTGATTAACATACTGACGCAAAGGCGATGACATCCCACCGAAGGGCAGTTATGATATCACGGCGTGGCACCGCGACTTGATTTGACACACAGCGCGTAATTTGCAACGTCCAAAATGTTAAGCATCCATTTGGAACGTGGCTGTGAGGGGGTATTTCTGGGTTAATGGTGATTGTGGGTTCTTTAGTCCCATTACGGGTCGCAGCCTCCACTTACACGTCCTTCAGTTCCCTTTGATGTCAACACTGCCCAATGCATTACCAAACCCAGCCCAGTCGTGGCCGATGGGCCGACGCTGAATGTGGGAGGCTTGGGAACTAGGGGGGCCAAGCCTCCCCACTCACTCCTCATCCCCACCCGACGCTGAATGCCCACCTCCCCCCGCACCACCACACCTTCTAAATGTTTAATAACAAGTGGAACGTAATTTTTGTTTGCGACAAAAAATTTGTACAATTTAGTTGGGAGGTGTAACAGGCTTTCCCCATATACACAGAGGGCGAGAGCTATGTTGTAGAACCCACGGGAGAAAAAACAAAAGCAGATTATACGATCACTCGTTCCGTTTCGCGTACAATATTTGTTTTTTAGTTTGTTTAAATTAACTGTGTCGTGCCCCCTTCCCGTGAATTTCTGTGTGCCCCCCCCCCCCTCCTCTTAGAAATACACGGTCACGCAACAGGGCAGGTGATTCTGCACGATTGATTTGATGTCAAAAGCATTCCTCTGTTTGAAATGTTTATCACTTTGAGTGCAGTTATCTTTATTACAGATTTGTGTGGGCACGTGGGATGTTGGAATGCCCTCCAGATAGTATATTATTATGCCTTCATGATCAAATAATTCGAGGAGACACACAGCTGCAAGATACAACGGAATACGTATATCTAGGGAAATTATTGAAGGCGGACTGGAATAATAATGCATTAAATAAAGGAGCAAGCAAGATAATAATTTAGTGCTTCGGCAAAATGTAGCGGTTTTTTTTTTCTTTCTGGGAAATAAACTTACCACACGTGCATAATTGGCAGTCAAAATGTGTGGTGGGGTATGTGGGGGACGGGTAGGTGGCATTTCCTCCAAATATCAGCCACTGGTGATCTCCCACGAAGCTGTATTGTTCGTCCGCGAGTCCGACTGCCGTGTACATTCGGCGCCCACACACACAGAGCAGTGTCTGTGTGTATCATTGTCAAAAAGGTGTTTGCAAATCTGCCCGTTTTACGCGATGCTCTGCTGTGGTCCATTTCATTGACTGGAAAGACATTGTGTGTTCGAGACCCCAAATGAGGATGTGAACTGTGTAACCTCCTGTCAATGAGTGAAGCAATTTGACTCCATTGCCATCTGACCAAATATTCCAAATAATGTCCCATGTACAAAGATCCCCCGTATAGCCTGAGCATACTGTTGGGGCAAGTGCTGTTAATGAGCACCTATGAAGGCCGGAACGGCACACGAGGGTTGGGTGGCCAGCGCCACACTCGGCCGCCTTTGTCTCCCTAGTGGCAATGTTTTTACGCACCGCACCAGGTACTCATTTGAGGCTGAGTCGACCTAGGGGATGCTCAGGACTGGTTCAAATAATCGTCACTAATATTGGCCGTGAGTGGGAATCGAACTCGGGTCGCCAGGTTCATAGCGCAGCAACGCTAACCGCTTCACTACCGCTCCCCATATAATACTCACACACATACACACATAACCCAGACTAAATGCACGCATTGTTCATACGTAATAATGTACTTATTTCATGGGCTGTGGTCAGTGATTGGAAGAGGCCCTTCCACTCGGCTGCATATGAGCACCCTTGCACACGAAGGAGCAACGAGATGGACTTTCTGTATACGTATATATTTTCATTATCCATGCGCTGCAACACAGCCTCTCAGAAGTGCTGCCTCAGTATCTCGACACAGGGCATTAGTCTACGGAGTTTCCTGCTCCCCTTGCCAAATGTTTTTTTTTTAGGGATGATTGTGAGCCTCCATTTATGGCATACATATATGGACGGAGATTCTAGGCTTGTTTCAATTTCAGCCGGTGCACCTATTTGTGGCCTCGTGCAGTTGGGCCAGCTTTTCTAAAATGAAACTTTCCCTTGTTTAAGAAAGGGCAAGACATGGAACAAAGCAAATCTAGTTTCTTCTTGACCGCTCACTTCAGCAGTGGGGAAACATATGTTTGAGCAGCGTTCATTGTTTAAAAGCCAGATCCACGGGCTGGATCACTCACATGTGGACGTGTCTGCAACCAGTTGCGAGCATTTTTCACGACCAGCTGCTTGCAGTAGAAGTGTACTCTACTTTTAAGCGATGTGCTCAACGATGTGTTAGCAACGTGCTGCTCAATTTGGAACTGTAATTGCACTTTGCAATTCTGAAAACACAGCTTAATTTCCTTATTACACAACTATTCGCAACTCGCTCCTATGTGGAGAAAGCAGTTGCAGGCGGTGATTAATTTGCGTGATATCAATAAGCGATTTGGTTGCACGCAACTGATTCCAGCTTGGGATCTGTACCTGCCATTAAACTGGTAACATGCAGGAGAGCAGTTTAAGACCAGGTACAGTCTATCGCAGACCAAATAGATATAATGTGCACAATCTAGTGATATTACAATGTTTTAAAAATAAAGCATAATGTTCAAAATCATCAGCCATGATTCAAGCACCAATGTTAAAGCACAATGCTCGTCAGGGATCTCACTCGATGTGGAAATGATGGACACGGAATGAATGCGTGATCAGTAATGCTCAATCCATTGCCGGACGAAGGCCACCCCAAAGCCCGCATAACCTCTCATGGCCCTGCAATATATAACAATCCATCTATGGTTACTGTGATCTCGTTAAGATGCAACACTTTTTTTTTGTGACGTTGATACGATGACTATCATTGAGAAAATGCATTATTTACATAAGCACCGTACAATTGAGACGTAATGTACTGGATCAAGAAGGCTACATACAGGGGATTTTTTTTTAATATAGGAATTAACTGCTGGTGTTGTGATGTATGGAGGGGACATTCGGCATATATTAGTGATAGATATGTCCGCAGCGACACTTGGCTCTTAATAAAAATGGCATTGCAGGATGACCTTAGTGGTGTAAGAGTCGGCAGTATTGATGAACATTGCTGATAGGTGCGGGGCAACTCGGCCTGACGGACGTTTTGCAGATTGCCAAGGACGCCTGGAGTAATCTCCCGCTCGCTTGAGACAGCGATCGCGCTCGACTCTACGTGTCCCCCGTCGCCGAGTTCTCTCTCGCTGGCGACGCGCGGCGCATCTGCATAGCGATTTTTAGGGTTTCTCAAATGACATTGGCCTCTTCTCAAGGTGCGCTGCCCCCCCCCCCCCTCCTCTTCACTTCCCCCATTCTATCGACCCATCATCCGTTTTGAGGCACTTTCACCCCCGCCGCAAGCTATCGCTCGCGGGCAGGGTCGCGATCGGCTTGCTCGCTCGCTCACTCACTCGCTCGCTCACTCACTCGCTCGCTCACTCACTCGCTCGCTCACTCACTCGCTCACTCACTCGCGCGCTCGGCTGGCGGCATCTTTTGTATTCAGAACGTACAAAAACCGAAGCCTGATGACGTGTGTGTGTGTGTGCGTGTGCCTTTTACACGTGGATAGAGAGAGCGAGAGAGACAAACGTGTTTGTAAATCGCTCCTGCTCCTCGCATCAGCTTGTCCGGTGGTGGCATTTCACATAAAAAGGCCACGTCTTTGTCAAAAGATTTAGTCGAAGTTGGAAATTCTCAAATGCAAAACAGAAGCAATTATCCGGAATGCCCCTCAGGCCTAATTTATTGTTTTTACCCCCTTTTTTTTAGCAATTACACATTGTACCACAAAAATAATCTGATGCAATGAAAGCACGTCGCATCCAACCTGCATCTGTGCCTCCCAGTGTTTTCACCAAAAATACAAATACCACCGTGCCTGCGAAGGACTCTTTCCATTCATTGCACACTTTCATGGACATAACGAAAATGGAGCAAACTGAAAAATGCCCAATGAAGAGTGGAGACGATGGACGAGAGAGACAGAGGAATGCATGCAGCAGGGAACAAATGCAAATGAGTGGAATGGTGAGTAAAAGTAAGTGAGCACGGCCAGCATACGTTGCTAGTAAGGATGGCGGCTGATGGACGAGACTGCTGATGGAATGGCAACCCAAGTAGGGAATGCACCCAACAGGGCAGCCACTATGGAGATGGAATTGTGGGATCGGCTCGTTGTGGATGAGCTACGTATATGGAATGTGGCGTCGCAGGATCAGTGTTGAGACGCCTTTATCCAGCAGTAGTAAAAATGGCTGATAAACAGCTGCTGCTGCTGATGATAAATCCGTTTCACTATAACATCCGTTTGCACGCGCATGTATTAGCTCTAGAATTACCACAGTTATCCAAGCAACGGTCGAGCGATCAAAGGAACCATAACTGATCAATGGTCATGCGGTTCCATAGCCGATTCAGATATCACTCGCCACCGATGTTAGCCTCAGCCGGTAATCGACTCGGCTGGCCGGGTTCGTAGTAACGTGTGCTGACCACCACGCCGCCACTCCCATCCCTTTTAGAAGAGTACACATTTCTAAAAGCTGTGACTAAAAACAATTATATGAATGAATGATATGTCATTCATGGGACACAGCACCCCTAACACAGTGTGTCTAGAGCACGTGTTGTTGTTTGTTGTCTCAGAGTGAAAAAAAAAACCTTTTTCGCTGGGTCCAGGCGATTGGCTATCTGGTATCGTACACCAGGGTATTGCCATCACTCTGGCTTGAGAGAACAAACTGATGTTGTCCGAAATGGGAAAATTTACCTGTAACATGCAGTTACCTTTACATGGCCGTGCCTGCCGCTAGCGATTTGAAAACTCTGTAGAAGATGTCTTTGGGAGGTCCGCACAGTGCATTGTTTACATGCTGGCGTATAACTATGCTTAGCTTGGAATATTTTTGTTTCATTTCAACAGATGATGCATTGAAAGTGGTGATGACAAAGACAATTATTATTATTATCTAAAGTCTACTGCGGTCACGGTTCTCTTTTGCATCGTTCACCTGATGTAGAGTTAATCAACGCCAGAAAGCGACGACAAAAAAAAAACTATCACAGCATCTGTCAAGATAACTTGTGAGTGTGAAATGGCTTCCTCGGCAGCATTGGTGTCGAAAAGTACCGTAGAAAGGCTAATTTAATAATCATAATACTAAGAATAAAATATTATTTCCTTGCGTTGGTCTCATTAAAGCTAAACTATCATTGTTAACATCGTAAAAATGTAATACTTTCAAAGGCTTTGCTTTCACCACTGATATTCGGGCATGTTGCATACGATTTTTTTTTATTACCAAAACAGGATCGTGCTCAAATGTAAATCAGAATTTCCGTCGATGTGTTCCGGTGAAAAGAAAAAAAAATGTTGCTGTGGAAATGTAAAGAATTTCTCAAATATTATTTCAAGACAAGCTCGCACGTGCAGTTGTAAATGGAATAAACGCAATAATTCAGTTGCTTCGATAAAAAAAATATGTTTACTTTTAAATCTAAAACAAGTATTCAGCATTAAACGTACCCCCTTTTTTGACGTCGTGTGCACAGATTATAAATATATATTGCATTGTCACAATCCCCCCCCCCAAAAAAAAAAAAATCCTGTGTGCTGTTACAAATCGACACGAGTAATTGATTTCAGTTGAACGTTCTCTCGTGGTCGGTGACTGTCTGGCCACAATCCAGTTACCTGCCAAAGCACATAACAATCATTGCGTCCGCTGCATTAAGCAAGCTGAAAAAACGAATATATCCAGCGAGTCTCCTAAACTCCTTAATTTCATAGCAGTCACTGAGGATCATTATTAAATGCGTGCTAGCATGAATGTGCACACTAATGTTAGAGCTGGCTCCAAGGTCGGAGATATTTAAACAATATTGATGGTGAGCTTTCCAAACTTCTAAGAACAGCACAGAGCTGAAGGTCGTGGAAATTAATATAAAAGGGTATATTATATTTGCGATTTTTTTATGGTAGTTGCAGTATATGAATACACACTGTTCAATATCTGCTGGTTTGTTTTGCTTCCATAATTTAAGTAACATTGCAAATAGAAAACTGTCCACTTGTAGAGATTTAAACCAGTCTTGGCTTTGTGACCACCACATTGTACATACTAATCTATATTTCCTATTAAAACATTTCATATTGAAAGCATACAGCTGAATTCAAACGGTTTAACTCCAGACGTATGTTGCATGATATTGAATTAAAGTTTCATCATAAGTTGAAAGTTAATATTTTAAAATTTTCATTACGTTAAGATTACATGGTATTGTTTTATTGTTATTATGTGTATTGGTTTCTTGTTTTTTTCTCCGGTCATGATATTATGCCACGCAATTATCTGCTCTTGGTGAACTTTGCAGCACTGCTTCCTTTTGTTGCTCGAATATTGCCTCCACATGTACCACGCACAACAAACAGCTGCCAATCCTCACCAAATTACATAACCACAGCGCTTGTACCAAGCTTGGTAGACTTTGAGTACGCAATATAAAGTTGCATGGACCTCCCTGGTTAGGAGGTCATGGGACAGACGCGAACGTTGTGGGTTAACTCTCTAGGGCGACCACACAGATGCACCTATCGCATTCCCCACTCTGACAGCTTCCATGATTTAGCCATTCCACGCTCTGCTCAATGTTGTGGGCATCACGTCTCACCGTCTAGTTATTACCCTCAAGCTAATGGAGATGAACCCAGACGGAATGCTTGAAGCCGGCAGAAATGTTTTCTTGTGAGGGGTCCAAGCGCATAGAAACGAAGGCTTGATTGTGGTAAAGAGGATGTTGGAGTTTCGTGTGGAAGAACAAACAATATTTTCTATGGTTATTTCGGTAAAGTCACGTAGATAGAAAAAAATAAAAATTAAGTAAATAAAAAATATCAAAGTAAAGTGAATAAAATAAAGTGCTATTTTTATTCACTTTATTATTATTATTTTTTCTATGTACGTGACTTTACCGAAAGAACCATAGAATATGAATTCCCGCAGTCACGAAAGTTTAAAGTCAAAATTTAACAGCCAAGATTGGTGATGACATGGAAACAGCATTGACAATCCTTCATCACAGAGCACCCTTTAATTCCATCAAACAATTACTTGCACCTCCATTCTCATTATTAAGGAGACAACGTACGATCTAATCTCTGACCTTGGTGGCTGGTGTCAATATTCGCTTCGTTATTTATGCATGTGGTATTTGAAGGAATCAGCACCCCGCAGCCCAAACAGCATAACGGGACAAAGGGGAACCTCAATAGTAAGAGGAAGCACCCAACGCTGTGGCCTTCTGGCTGCTGTGACTTGCTTTGGCGGAAGAGGTCTCAGTGAATCAGTGAGGTTGCCTTATCATTGTTATTGAATTGCATGTATAACACTGCGTAGAAGACACCTTGCATGAAACACAGGGTTTTGTCATCTTTAAAACGAAAGATTCCCCCACGTATTTTTTTTTACCAGACTTTTGAGGCAAGTGCTGTTGAGTGACAATCTATCAAGGTCGGCACGGCACACAAGGGGGTGGTTGACCAGCACCACGCCCGTCCGCCTTTGTCTCCCCAGTGGTGATGTTTTACACACCACACCAGGTACTCATGTGAGGCTGAGTCGATTTAGGGGAGACTCAGGACCGGTTCATATATTCGTCACTGGTGTTGGCCCTGAGCGGAAATCGAACTTGGGTCACTGGGTTCGTAGCACAGCGCGCTAACCGCTACACAACCGCTCCCCATCAGCTTTGGTTACACACACACACACACACGTGGATGCAAAATGTTATTTAAATATACACTTTGTCCAGGCTTTAAAAAACAACTATACAAAGGTCACATTATAGAAGATAGCCCAATATATATCAACACGCTTCCTCCTGATTGCAGCGACACATTCTCCGGGAACACATTTCTGCTCTATTCCTGTTTTGTGCCATTCTTCCGACGTGACGAGGAATACAGCGGTTGCGCTTAAATCAATGGATGTTTGAACTCCACTCCAATAATCACCACGGCGCTCGTGAACGACGTCCGCAAGATCGCACCGATCGCGAAGGAACGACGTGGGAATTGAGCGCAAAAAAAAACCAAAACAAAGCCACAAGGCAGCAGCAACGTTCCGAGCGGCAAACGGGGCACGTTCGACGATACCCCGACCGCGTGCGGCGACATTCGTGGCCAGCGCGTAGGTTCACCTCTCGGCGTTGCGTTTGAGCTACAGGCAGGAGGGAGGCGCGCGCATTGCCGGGGGTCAGGCGGCGTTAACCCCCCGGCAACGTGAGGCCGATATTGACGATCACAAGAAATGTGGGCAAGCCATCCTCCAGTTGTCGGGGATTGACATTAGCAACAACGGGAACACTTAAAAAAGAGAGAGAGAGAGGGAGAGTTCCGTTTGGCACCGATGAATTTTCAGTGTACTTTTTATTTTGGTCTTCAAGTGCGGCACGAGAGCGAGCGAGCGGGATACAAGTCTCAAGGGTGAAAGCGCGAAGGAGAAGAAGAAGCGAAACAATGACTAAAAAAGAACAGTCTCGTTGTTGTTGTTGTTGTCGGGGTATCATCCTGAGACTGAACAAAAAGGCACGCTCGAGCTGGGATTGCCACCTGGTCGGATTTCACCCAGACAGCGAGAGAGTCCGCGAGGTGGTGCCTGTGTTCACTTGGTGAGTTATGACTTGGACTGAGATCTGTCGGTACTTTCCTTGAACTTCGTGCCAGGATGCTGCGGCGACGTTGACAGACCTTGGCTGATCGAGAAATGTGTCGCGCTTTTGATCCGTGACAGGGAAAAAAAAGAGTGCAAGTACCGGGTTTAGGGCACAACGGAGGTTTGATGGGAATACATTTGAATTATTTGTCCTCGTGCCATGCACTCATAACTTTGGTTGTGATATGTGATGTTACTAGGAGAATAACACAAACTGCGTTTGAATCATCTGGGCACCGATCTAAGTAGGTTTTTACAGTGTAATGTTGTACGTGTTTAAACTGCTTCCAGACATCTGCTTAATGCATAGATAGAATCACTTAAAGCATGCCTAGTAAAATGCCATCACGTAAGAATAGCCGACTCCAAAGCATTAAAACATTCGACAATTCAACTCTGGAAAGAACAGTTAAAACAAATGCAACTTAAATTAATTTATCGAGCAATAAAATGCTTAGGTAGCAGCGAGAGGTCAACCGAACAAGGTGCAGCCCTGCAATTTCTTGCTCACGTCACTGTTGGTGGAAGACCACCACCAGAGGAGGCCATTTATCACTCTATGAAATATGTGGCCTACTCTTCCATGCTGTCCATATGTCTCGGAAGATTCGAGAATAGCCACACTTTGCTCCACCACGTGCCAATTGCCGATCAACTTACAGTGGTGTTACCCATTCACACTGCTGGGTGGACAGAGGCTAAAGGATTTCAGAAACTTACAAAATTGTCTCAACTGCCATGCCAAGAGATCGAACCGGCATCTACTGAATTCTAAGATAAGTGTGACAACAGAATCAGAATTTGTCTTTATCCTGGAGAAATCACCTGTGAAGCTCTTTTTTTCTTCACAATTACTCCACGACTATGGGGATTTGAGAGATACTCATGTATTGAAAATTCCACCTTGACAACCCTTTTTCAAGTGTTCACATGGGCTAAAGTAAATTTCCTGGATGCAGATTTCACATTCACGGGATCCCTGTGGCATTGACCATGGAGATTGATGGTAAAGAAATCCAGCCACAAAAATAAAAAAAGCTTATGTGTTCACGTAAAATAACACCCGATTTTAACAAAGGTCACATTTTTATGTTCTTAAAAATGACATTTTGATTCGATTGACACACGCAAGAAGATTTCGATAGAGCAGAGCAAATGGAAGTGTGTAGTGACGCTGCACGGTGTGGATCAGAGCTCGCTTGAAGAGATCTCAGGCGGTTGTCCGTGATCACATTATCGTGGGTTCTTGTCAAACGTGGGGTGAGGATAGGATTGCTGTTGTCCTGGTTTTCCCAGGAATCGTCCTCTTTTTGAGGAATCTGTCCCTGGACAATATGCGAGTCTTCTCGAAACGTAAAGGGTCCCGGTGTTTGTCGGTTTACGTAATACGACTCCACTCAAGACAATGCGTGTACATGATTCCCTCGTTATTGGCGACAGATACGTTCTGGAGATGCTCGTGAATAACACATTTTGCGAATGGAGATATTGGCCGACGAATATCGTACGCGAAACATCTAGAGATGCTTCGAGAAGTTATCTCTATCTACATCTCTCATCACTTTATCTGAACACTTTATTTCAACACTTAATCTCATCACATTATCTCATCACTTTATCTCATCACATTATCTCTCATGACTTTATCTCATTATTTTCTATCTCTCTCTCTGGATGCAGTTGTGTAGAGTTGCAGATGTGATTCGAGGATCGCCAAAATCGTGGATAGCAAGTTCGTGAATAAAGAGGGAATACTGCACATGTAGTCCTCCCCTCTTACAGTATTGTGAGTTGATCTTCCCACGATGTGTCCCAGTATTTCTGCACCTCAGAGATGGCAACCCTGGGTGGTGAAATATGAACTACCTAGCCTGGTATTCAGGAGGTCGTTGGTTCGATCACAACTCTGACGCCTGCATATTTGGGGTTTGCATTTTTGCTCGACCTGTGGTTGCATGGATTAATCTCAGGGTCCTCCAGTTTTCTCTCCATATTCAGAAACATGCGTTTAGAGTATTTGGCTTCTATACATTTCTACATAAGCCAGTTTGTTGAGCTGTCATTTGTGGCCAGGTCACTTCTGAAAAAGAGCTATATAGTTCAGTGGGCCTTACCTGGTAAAATAAAAAAATCGTGTTTAGTTTAAATAGTTAAATTGACATGTGCTGTTCTACTCCAGTCCAGAATGTAATCTCCATTCCACGGTACAATGCTGATAGTCCAGTTGCAATGACATTGGTCAAAATACAAAGTGACCAATTTTTTTATTTGGATTTTTTAAATAATCGAATAATGAGCGAATGTACTCGTAACATTATGTTCTTAAAATTTCGGCTTTACTTTGCATGCGTACAAATCAGAGGGTAAATTGTCACTTTACCTATTGCCGCAGTTATGAAGGGTGACTTGATTTTCAATAAAATTCCCTGTTGCAGTAGTGCATATGCGTGTGTATATTATTTGAAATTCAAAAGGCATACAGCATGCGATGAAACTGAATCTGTGTAATTAACATATCTCAAAGTAAGGCCACACAAGCAGAGCTAAAAGCCAGATACCTCTTTGTAATTGCTTAATTAGCAGCGAGGCAGAAAATTGATGAACAGTGATAGAAAAAAAACGTGCAGAGATTATTATGCAGAAATTATTCTTTGTCCACAGAGGCCATTACATTCGCGCGAAGTGGAGATTAGGGTTATTTCAGATGGAATTTGCATTTCATTCTTTGTCTATATCCAGTCATTTTTTTTATTCACATGATACTTTTAATCACGTTCACACAGATCGATCACCGATGGTACTCGTTGCGATAATCAAAGCACCAGCAAAGTGCAGTTAGTGGTATACATACAAAAAAAATCCTTTCAGGGCATGTGATGGAGAACAGAAAACGCCGTGTCACATCGTCATTATGAAGTTAATGAACAAGAGAAAAAATGGTACTGCTGGTGAAACACCTCCCTCATGCCGTATCGGTCACGGCAGTTGCTTGACCATACCTCACCAAGCTGGCCTCAGTGAAGGTGAATGGGACTAGTTCATACATTATTCACCACTGATATTAGCCATGGGCATGAATCAAATTGCAGGCCATAGTGCGGTGGTTTCAGCCACAATGCCTTCGTAACTTACTTTTCCTACGCATTTATCGATACTGCCTCGGCACCCCAATACAATTCTGATTTCTCAAATAAGCACAATAAAAAACTGAAAGTGCAGTGAACTCATGATAATATGTATGCAAATGCATTAAAAGCCCACCAAAATACTCAAAGTCAGCTGTAAATAAAGTAGCCATTTTCTCTCTTCTACTGGACCACGTTGCCACCGTCCATCGCGGCTCCATCTCCGCAGCGGTCGTCCTCTTTGCCAGGCTCCAACACTGCAGGACAAGAAAGTAGAACCTTTATTATAAATAACCCGTTGGAATGTATCGGTTTCCATTGCAAAATTAAAATATCTCAATTTGGCTTTGCCACACTTGTCAGAGCCACACATCCCAAAGTGCGTGTTTATGTACGTCAGTTTCATCTTTGTTAGGAATCAGTATTGCAATACAGTAAAATACACAATAATCACAACCCAATTTTCAAAATTGTACCGACGTGTGGAAGTGCCACCACTCCGTTGATCTGTGGACCCTCTGGGAAAAAAAAGTGTTAAAGGTTTTGCCGGTGCAGCCCTCACTGCGAGCAAAAAGGGTAATCAGGAGCTCTAGAGAGCCCTCTCTGTTAGGGTACTTGGCCTACTCTTACACGCTTGCCAAACATCGTGGAAGAGTATGAAAAATAAGAAAAAAAACCAATGAGTAATTTTATGCAGTCACGAAAGCTTTAATACTTTATTATAATAAAACAGGTGTTAAGATGTTCTAACATCAAATAGATGCCTTTTGCAAGGAATCGAGTCGGCACTAACCACACGTACTTGTGGTGAACATGCAAACAAACATGATCTGATAATATATGTATTGTCTTTGAAACTTATTGGCCTACACCAGAATAAGAATACAACCTATTCTAATTTATTTCATACTTTGACACTGGTATACAGGTCCCATGATATCCTGAAAGAGGTTGGAGTACCCAGACTTAACCCTTACTACCTCTAGACCTGCCGAACTGTGGACTCCCAACCTTTACCGTCGGGTAAACAGACGTGCGGGAATTTAAGAAACTTCCCTTCCCCTCCTCCCCCCTTCACTCCTTCCCGTCCCCTCCATCGCTTTACGTTGCTAATTCCTCTTCCCCTTGTCTTCCGCTCCCCATATGAATATCTTTATTTAAAAAAAAAATCCACGTTCCCGCTCGCGGTCCTCACATCTGGGTGCGGTAATGAGTGCAATTAATCCTTTCCCCTCCTCGAAATACAGGAGCACGAAATTCTAGGACGTGATCCACGGAGTTTATGTGCGCCCCCCCCCTTCCCCCCCTTTTCGTTGCAATTCGTCCTGTGTACTGGGTTCGTGCTGAGCTATAACAATAATAATAATAATAAAACGAATCTTACCCATTGTGTCTACTGTTGTGGCTGGCTGTTTAAATCGATTATCTGGATTTCAAGTCCAGTACGCTAACCGTTAGAGCGGGGCAGAATTCGCCAACGTGTGTATTATATACTAAGTATATATGTGTGACATTGTGGACTTGGTTATATGAATATTACAATTTGGTGGTTCTGCATAATAATGGCGGTGTGCAGGATGCACCATTGCTCGTATTCAAAAAAGTGATGCATTGTTGGTGACACGTTCCTCCACGGAGCGCAGTGCAGGGTCATCCCGAGCTCATTAATAGGGAATCTGTGGCCACTAATGAAACTTGACGCTTGATATCAACCCTGAATATTTGAAGACCGCACCGCGGCCTTCGCCGGCGGCGGTGATGGCATAAACAATTGCCTAAAGGTTAAAATCAAACTTCCCATTCCTTCACCCTACTCAGCCGAGCCTGACAGCGAGTGAACCCAATGTGACCAAGTGCGAAAATGATTGGTTTGGTGTAGGTCAAGGTAGATGAATGGAGAAATGATATTTGTGCCTGCGACTTGTATTTTTTTTTACATTTTCTTCGCCATTATAACCAGCAGTCATATTCAGTGGTGTTTGTCGTGGAAGACCAGTGCAAGGAAGCAGGTGAGGAACAATACACTTAAGTATTCTTCCTAAAAGCAAATAGTAAAGATGCTGTTTAATACTGTTTGTCATGAAATAACCGCTCCAAAGTACCTCTCAATGTACAACACACAACATGCATTGTTCAAGATTCAAGTTTCATTCATTAGGTGTAGCCCTGTGAGCCATGTGGCTCTTGAGTCGGGTGAAACCGCAACAAACAAAAATACGAACAGAGAAAAATCTTCAAGCGACGAAGCGCAACAGAAACATCCTGGGATAAACCAGCAAATCTTCCACACACAACTCTGTGTGCTAAAATCCCAGTGTGATGCAAGTCAAACAATAACAACCATAAGACAATTTAGATTCAAGTTATCAGGCCAACTCCGCATTTCTGCAAGAAGCATGGCTTAACCATATGTTTTCGAAATCACCAAAATAAAGCTATTAAATACAATGTAACAACAGTAATCATTGAAACTTTGATTCAAATTTAACAATAAACGATATGCATAACATCATCAGCCAGTCTATGTTCATTTGTTCATCAAACAAATTCATCCGGGGTAAGGTGTTGGTACATGCAGCGATTCGGGCACTGCAAATCGAACCTGGTGACCCCAGTTCCATTCCAGACCACAGGCAAATCCAGTGGTAAGTGATATGCAAATCGGTTCTAGGGCTATCCCCATCACTAACCTGCACTGACCAGCATGGTGAAGTATGGTCAAATAGTCCAATGGCATGGGGAGACCACCATCCATCGGTGGGTTGATAAAGGCCTGTGCGTTACATTGTAAAGATATCCAGTCTGTGCCTAAATTATTCGTGAATTTGCATCTTTATTTTGAGCTCGCCCTAGACTGCATCTCAGCACTGTATTTAGATACGATACAAGCGATTGTTCTTCAAAGCAAGGACCAACACTATTAACGTAAAAGTAAAAAAAAAACAGTGCTGTCAATTTAAACTCTTCACTAACAATCCACGAGTCGAGGTCGGACGGCTTTGAAAGCAGACATGAAGGTGCAGGATCAAAGTTGTCGTGGGAATTTGGCTCAAATGCGATGGCAAAATGCGCGGCACTGCGTTGGCTATGGTGCACAGAGATGCATCGCACAAACTCAACACACGTGACCATAGCACTGCCCTGCGGAGGAAGCAATATGTGACAGGTGACGTCTACGGCAATGGTCCTTCTTCATCGCTGAAGAAGCGGAAATATATGTTGTTCATGCAAAAGGCGACGTTTTGGGAAATGGGCATACGGAGTTCGTAAAAAAAGATTGCTTTAAATGCCACCAGAGCTTGTTTATTGAAAGCTCCGTCGCAGGCCCAATGCAAGGTGATTTTTGAGCTGCAGCAGTTCCAGCAGAAGATAATTTATTGGTAACATTGGCCAAGTTGGTTTGCATTGGATGATGGTTTCAATTAGTTGTGCATCTCCAAGTCCCACCGAGAGCTTTGAAGTTGCGTGTCCGTATTTTTTTTTATTGTTTAACTCCGAAGGCCAAAGTTATTATTTCTGCAACTAAATGAATGCGATTTTTCTCGTTTTCAATTTCAGCTGCAAATTGTTTTATATTTTCAGAAGGTTATTTAAAATAAGGATGCATGCAATGCTTATTTATTTATTTGTGCAACATCAAAGGGGCGAAGGCAACTCGAGATAATTTGAGCAATGCATGCATAGAAAATAACAGCACTCAGCGCTGCTATCTCATGGTCACCTCGGAACCCCATGCCTACACCACCTGGAAAGCTCTTGTGGTCGGCTGTCAAAGCACTGACCAGGCTCAACTGTGCTTGTCTTCCCAGATCCAATTAGATCGTGCACATTTAGGGTGATCTGGTCACACTGTGATGGACGAGGGGTGGATATATTGGACAGCAGACAATGTGGAAAATTACAGGTGCGATTTTGATCGACGAATAACATACTGAGTACAAGGCGTTATGTATCATTTTATTTAGCATGTTACATAATTAAACCAGAAAATAGGGATGCATGTTCGTACTAAAGGGGTCATTTCTAAGGATAGTGGGCACTTGGTGACAGGAGGCCACAAACACATGCTTGGCTAATCCTGATGTCGCTCATCTGATTTTCTAGAAATGACATAAAATAATATTGGTATTCATCCAAGCCACCTGCACACTGTGTATAAACAGCTGGCCTGAAGACATGTCACATTATCACGTTGAGCCTATCATTTCCAAACTGCACAGGTGGAGTGGCTTAATTGGCAAACATACCCTGGCCACAGAGGGGGTTACGAATTGTTTAGAATAAATATAATCAAATAAACAATTAATTCAACTAGAGTCATCTACACGATACGTTTGTGGTATAGAAAATGGATATTTGAATATTAGACATTTATATTTTACAACCAAACACAAAATTATATTTTTATTTCACAATGTACCATTTAGTGCCCTTGGAAATATAGTTGACGATCCATTCCTGCTATTGTCCAGTAATTTATTGGACACAATTACCACAGCACACCATTTATGACACCGTTAATGTTGAAGACATTGTCACTTGACTCGATCAGGAAAATGTATATTATTGCCCTCACCCAAATCCATAATTTGAAAATGAACAATTGACGGCACAATTTCAAAAGGTATTCCTGTGCATTGTGTACAGATTGATGGCATCTCTCTGATTTGTTTTTGGGTTGTGCGCATGTTGTGCAACGGGATGTTTCACTCCAAATGCTGTGAGCTTTTTGAGCAACGTGGAGTGAAAAGTCATACATAATTCTGAATAGCACACTGTACAAACAAAAAAAACACATCCGAGCGCTAGACAGCACAACAGCAAAAACCTTGCAGTAGAATAACTGCAGGTCCATTGAAAACGCAGCAAAATGTAAGGACAATGATATCAGGGGGAAAAAACAACAACCTGTGACGAGGAGAGTCAGTTTCAACAGGGCGCCATTTCAGCGAGATGTGAACTATCTCACATGGTATACAGGAGGTCGTGTGTTCCACCCTGACCCTGATATTTGGAGTTTTCACATTCTCCCCGTGGTGGCGTGTACTTTTCTTCGGGTCCTTCGTTTTTTTTTTCCCTCCACCTTTATTAATATGCGTTTAGAGTAATTTGGCTGCTATCATTCATAGAGTTTACTTCGCCAAATATCGTTCGTTATTTTAGTTACCCCAGTAAAATGATGAGCCGACGAGACGATCCCCAACCCGGATTTGAACTTCACCAAAACTTTGATTATGACTTGAGAACTCTTGCTACAGCAACTCACGGACAGATTTAAACTGTAAACGTAAAATATTTGGAACGATGCTTTTTTTATATATATATACAAACAGTTGAACTGCTGTGGTTGTACTTGATGCAATATTATCCAGAGGGACATTCCTCTTTCTGATTGTATGTAATGCAGCTACAGATCTCATATCACGCAAAAATAGGCCCTTAATCTGATTGTTTTTTTTTTCCCTTGAAACCATATTCCAGGTGAAAATTGACTCCAAGTTTTCGCAGCTGTGTGTACTCATATAACAGTGTACATTGTTTACAAGCACACCTGGTAAAACGTCAATCTAATGTACAAATGAATCCCATTGTTGACTGACCTACATTTCATTTAACGCTGCACAGTGCGTTCCAGTGGTATTTTATGGGAGATTATGATTTGAATACACCTTGATTTGAATACATCTCGATTTCGACCGTGAGCATATTTGTTGGTGTCTAACATGCATTGTGCCGCATACTAATTAGCGATGAGCACTGTCATGTTTGCACAGTTGTAGTATTCTAAGCATGACGCTAATTTACCTTATGTGTTAAGAAGTTTGGAAAATGACTTGTCTAGTTTTTCCTTGAATGCGTTATTGTTCCATCAAATGCAGGTGGAAAGGGAAAAAAAAACATTTTAACGGTATTTGTTCGTATTTTTTGTAAAAAAAAATTACGCAATCACATTATTTAAGGCATTGCAGTAATTGGATTCATTTGATTAATTACTGCAGCAATGAACAGCTGTAAAGCACGAGTAAATGGCAATTAGCACTTTAATTACCATAACAATTGCTTCGTAGAGTGTTGTGAAAATATATAAAACATGTGCATTTCAGAAATCCACACCAATTTAGTGACTTTTTTATATTGTTATGCAAATTATCAACATTGCACTCCAAACCACCCTTGCAAATAAGATGTTTTTTCTTAATGAGCTCTCATGGAGCAAATTAATGTCTTTTTGTTATTAAATTAACAATAGTTTGCAGCATTTTGTCATTCCACTGCCGAGCCAAGCCCTCCCCATGCTGTTTCGGTCATGAAGGTTGTTTGACCATACTTCACCGTCTTGGCCAGAGTTGGAGGGGGCCCAGGTCTGGTTCAGATTTCACTCACAATACCTGTTGCCTGTGGCTACGAGATTCCAAGTTCATAGCTTAGGGTACTTAACACTGTGCCATACTTTAGTTTAGATAAATGTAGATTCAAACAAGTACAGTATTAACAATATCCGTTACCTAAGACCCTTTTGACTTATTCCGGAAGGACGGCCAGCTGAAATTTTGACCAGTGCTTTCTATTCCTGTAAATAAATAATAATATTTTAACACAATCCATCTTTGTACAATCGCTGGAGCAGGGACATTTTAATTCATTCAATTGAGTTCTTGTATTAATCCCTCGTAATCGGAGGGCGGTGGGTTATACGGAATCTCACGGCGCACTCGAGAAATCACGCACGAAATTGCGCATGACTTGCATATGCTATTGGATAATTTACAAGAAGGAATGTATTTTGCAGCGGTATTTAATTTCGTTTTTAATCATTCATAGTTTTTGTTTTGTCAAATACGAGTGCCTGATGGTTTGTGTGACCGGTTTTTTTGGTTGGTGGTACAAAAGTAATTTGCAAAGCAACCACATCTCGTCTTCATCCATCATTAGCGGAACTCTCTACTTGGTCAACTTTCATGGACCATTTTCATCAGTTATAAAACATGGCAATACAATGTTCCTATATAAAGAATACGTGGGCGGTGGTAATGCACTGAGCTAAGAAGCTGGAAATCTGCGGTTGATTCTTGGCCGTGGCTAAGATCTGTGGCGAGTGACATTTGACTGAATTACTGGCGAAGCGTGGTACTTGAAATTTAAATGCTGTGTGTTTACTCTCCAACACACCGGTGTGCTGTACGAGTAATGCATTGGCATGTTCTGTTTACGTAACAAACCTTACGAATTGGCTGTGTCGGGTGGTGGCGGGTTCAACAACACATTTGTATTCACGCAGCCCAAAGTGTTAAATAGATAATTGAATTGGTTCTGGGTCTCCTCATCACCAACATCCTTGACGAGAAGCGTGATCAAGTCGGCTCAACCAGCCTCCATCACCAACATGGCACGGTGTTTTTCATCCAGCAGTGGATTAATTAAGGACAGCAAATTATAATTATTTGATATAAACATCTGTATATGTATGTGAATTCAAACTTACCTGTGTCAGACCTTGGGTCAATTATAACTTCAATTACAGCAACATTGTAAGCTTAAATTACTACGACAATTGGATTACGATGGCAATGTGTTACAAATGCTATGATTGCAATTGTAATCGACCCTCAGTCTGATGTGCGTTCAAGTTGATAACCTCTATTCAAATGTAACATCTTAACTTTAATTGGGTTAAAATACTTATGCGGCAAGTTATATTGGAAATTACATTTTATATATGCTGTAAATTATAAATGCTCATATTAATGATGCATGCACAGATTAATTTGTGAAAATGCAAGTACATATTAATAACATAAGTGAGAGTAGAATTAGATGAAGTGTGTATACATAAGCCACTGGGAAACCTGTATCCAAATGCATTTCATGGATTCATTCAATATATATTCAGTGTTCAGCTAAAGCTAAGCTGTATTCATTGTGGCATTCGTTGCAGTCAATGAATGTTGATAACTATTTTGTTGCATGTTGAAATAGCACCCTTATTGACACAGTAAACACAACCCAAGATATATATTTTCAAAACAAACATAAAAGTGGTGATTTTTTTTTCAAAAAGGAAAACAACAACAACAACCTCGTGCATGATGCTTACACGCGTGACAAATTCGATGCTTCATATGCATCGAAATGAATCACTGCAATTTGATTCGGGGTGGGTCAATTGTAAACGACGCAAGAAATGTGGAAACCCTGAAATTGCTCTCACATTGCCACTGCTGGCACGATAGGGGTTCCGCGCTCGAGGGCATTTTGGCCTACTCTTCCACACCGGCCAGACGTCCTGGGAGAGGTGGGAGTACCCGCCACACTTTACCACACGACTGTGGTTTACCCATTGATCCTGCTGGGTGGACAGAAATTGGTGGGGGTGGTGGGGTGGAAGGGATGGACATTTAAGAAACTTGGTCATTGGTTCAACTGGCACACCACGCAAAGCCGCTGGCATCTGCACTGCAAGTACCGTGTGGTAACCGTTACACCATGACAGCATAGGTCAACAGGAGACACATCTAAAGTTAAAATGATGGCCCTATCAATGCTGTTAATAATCAAATCAAATGTTCTCATTCCCTGAAGTCATGAACGATATCAACCTCAGCTGGATTACATATCGACTTCCATAAGCATCAGTTTCCTCTGGGTGACAATTGTTGCCTAAGCAGCAGATGGCCGAGAGTGAAGTCCGCTAAAAAGGTTTGAACAGGAAAGCAAAACAACCAAAGCATTCTATCAGATCAGATGATCAAAAATTGGAGGATATTAATTCACAAAGCAATTGATTCTGATCAGGTAACTCGGATGGATTTTTACTTACATACGTTTGTTCAGAATCAAATGTGATTTCCATCTGGGCTTATTTATTAAAATCTGGTCTGACTGAAACTCATCAGACATATCTAATTAAACATTGCTAGCTGACATTCTAGACCATAGTCCTGACTAGTCACGCTCATTATTGCCACATTTTATTTTCGCCTTCAGTGTAACTTCCAATCGCTCCAACCGCCAGACTAAAGCAACGTATCGAAGATGACGATGGTAGCAGGAGAAATACCCCCAGCTGCATTCTGCAGCTCTCTCGTTTTATGCGTCTGCTTATGCTTACTTTGTCATATATAACATTGTCTCAAGACAGCTTCAGTAATGCTCTGAACTTCCGTGAACTGCCTGCTATTATAGCCGAATGATTTACTGACAAAATAAATAGTGTAGAATGGAATTAGATTTCACCCTTGTTTGTTTATATCAAGCCTGGCTGGAGTACTAACACCTGCACGTTTGATGCATCAGCGCATTATACACAATGTTTGGCTGTGTGAAGCATGCTGGGCTACAACAAATACCATCCAGATGGATGGGTAGGGAATGCCTAGGGTTGGAGGTTAAGGGAGCCTCTGGATGTACAGTGGTGTTATTGCCTTCAGGTCCAGGGCAAGGGCTTGGTGAGCACGTTTAATAATAATAATATCATGTTTGTAGGTGCAGGTGAAAGATAGGTCTCTGTACTCAATTTCTTTTGAAATGCCCTATTCATTTATTTTAGAACCGCTTTTTGTATTTAGTTGTCCTTCCCTCGAACCTACGATCTGCAAGGTTGGCCACGTGCTGCGCGAAAGAAGTTCAGCCTACATACTTACATTGGAATTGACCAGAGTGCTGCATTACAGAAACAGTACATTCGTGGATAAACGTATTGTGGCGATGTTTGATTGTGATGTGGCTTCATACGATTCGCGACATTGCACAGTCGAGATCCACTTTCCACTCATGCCTTCCTTTCACCCGTAAAACTATAGCCGACAGGTGCCTACTACAAACGGCCAGTTTCCTCCACAATATATAATCAGACTGAAAATACTGCGATGTTTGAAACCCCCCCCCAAAAAAACATGAACACCAATAAGGTGCAGCCCTGCAATTGCTTAATATTCAAGCCCTGCTGGAAGAAGAGCCGCCACTAGAAGGAGCTGTGGAGAGCCTGGATGTCGTGGAAGAAGAAATAATAACCACACCCAACCCCACCACACACGACCTGCTGCTGCTGATGGATTCACGGTGGCATCCGTGGGGGGGGGGGGGGGGATTTAAGATATTTGCCAAATGTTTCAACTGTCCTGAGAATGAACCAGAGACCTCTTGATTGTAAGATAAGTGTGTAAACCATCACTCCGTGGCAGCATCACGGCCCCACTTAGTATTTGTTTATATGCGGCGCACAGAGCAGTTCCTGCAAAAACATCTCAATTATCTGAATTTTATTTATCTGAATAGCTTTCTCGTTTGCTATAAGACACGCAGACCACCAGCTAACCCATTCATATACTACTGAATGTACTGGTAAAATGGGACTGGCACTTGCTCATTTTATGAAAATATAACCTTTGTTTATTTTTTTCTCTCTAAAATTACAATTGCAAAGTTTCCTAATAGTTTTCTCGTGTTTTTTTAAGTAAACAAAAACAGTAATAGATTTTTGGAACTCGCAAACATTGGATATTTTTAAGAGAGAACAATGATTCTCTATCTTTGTTACAACAGGCTTTGTTGAGGCTCGAATGGCGTGATTTCCATTTTGCTTCGTAAACATTCAAATGTAATCATATGCTCACGTGAACCCGACTTGCATTAAATGGCTTAGTAATGGATGGATAAACTTGGCAAGGGCAAAATCTGTTTACCAAAACAGCGTATTATTGAGAGACTGTCAGACAAAAAAAAAATCCAACTGGGAATATGGATTAAGTAATGTTTGTCAACATAATTTGTATTAGCACATTGGCTCAGTAAGAAATTGACTTCTAGAAATTTTGATGGAAGGGACCCTCGTGTAAATGTCAACCGCGTACGTTTCCCCGCTTGTGCGGGATGGCTCTGCCATAGTTTTTTTTTCTGGTCGTGAAGGCGTGTTGTTCGGCACGATGCCTGACGTTTCGCTCCACATTCCGGGAGCTTCTACCGGGAATTTACTTAATCGGAGAGCTAACAGCAACATCAGCATGTGTAAACACTAAACGTGCTGTAGTTTCTTGAAGGTTTTTTTGTCAGTTTATTGGAGGTTTAAAAAATTATATATGCATATTATCTTTGGGCGAAGACCCCGGGGCTGGCCCAGGACACGCTGCAGGCGATGGGATGATGTCGCTCGGCTGGCCTGGGTACGCCCGGGAATTCCCCAGCAATAGCTAGAGTCTGTGTATAGTAGTGAAGAGTAGTGTATAGTGTAGTGTAGAGTAATGTAGTGTATAATAATGTAGAGTAGAGTAATGTATTCATAATAAAGGTTTTTGGGTTAGATCGCGTTATTTATAAATGTGTCGTAACCCTCCACCACCCGACACGGCCAACTCATTACTAATCATAACCATTGACTGATTACCAATCGATTACATAATTACAATACCCCCCCCCCCCCCCCCCGCCTAAAATCACTGCACCTGAATGAGTTAAATGATGACGTCACCCTGCTGCTCTATTTAAGACCGGGAGCAAGTGAGGGCTTTACAATTCTGGTGAATTGCCCGATGATGCTGGATGTAATTACCAGCGAAACGTCGTACTCAAACTCTAAATGTTGTGGATTCACTCTTCAACACACCGGTGGGCTAAAGTAGTGAACTATTTGTCTTTTGTCAACGTGACACTTTTTTGCTGATTGGCCGTGTCGGGTGGTGGAGGGTTACGACACATTTATAAATAACGCGATCTAACCCAAAAACCTTTATTATGAATAATATTGGTCACGACAGCCTACGTGTTAAACTAGAGTAGTGTAGTGTATAGTAGTGTATTATAGTAGTGTATAGTAGTGCATTATAGTAGTGTATAGCAGTGTATGTGTAGAGTAGTGTATAGTGTAGTGTAGAGTAATGTAGTGTATAGTAGTGTATTATAGTAGTGTATAGTAGTATATTATAGTAGTGTATAGCAGTGTATGTTTAGAGTAGTGTATAGTGTAGAGTAATGTAGTGTATAGTAGCATATTATAGCAGTGTAGAGTAGTGTATAGTGTAGTGTATTATAGTGGTGTATAGTAGTGTATGTGTAGTGACATAGAATCGGTCACGTAGCAGTATCGTGCTGGCTGTTGGCAGGGGAGGGGATCTGCAGCTTACAGCAGCCCTGACTGACAGCAGGCCACGTGATAGACCAGAGAGGGATCTCGGGGAAGGGTTATGGAAGGGGCACATCGAGAACCCGCTAGTAGGTTCCGGAAGGGGGGGCGTGGCTGGGGGCGGAGCCAGGCCACGCTGGCAGTATAAGAGGGAGGGGATCCCCATCGTGCTGCTTGAGTCTTCACGGCCGTCTTTGTTTCCACCATCTCGGCGTCGTCACTTAGGCAGTCTGCCAGTTGTCCTGACTGCGAACTTGAGTTACTAAGTGTTCACTGTCAGGTCGTGTTAATGAACCAGAGTGCCTCCTACTCTTAGTGTCTCTGAGTCAGTCACTACTACATATGTATAATCGCGTTGTGTATAGTAGTGTATAGTAGTATGTAATAGTGTAGTGCATAGTAGTATATAATAGTGTAGTGTATAGTGTGGTAGTGCAGTGCATAGTGTTGTAGTGTATAGTAGTGTGTAGTCGTGTGTAATAGTGTATAGTAGAGTGTATAGTAGTTTATGGTAGTGTAAAGTTGCGTAGTGTATAGTGTAGTGTATAGCAGTGTAGTGTATAGTAGTATATGTATAGTAGTGTATAGTAGTATATAGTAGTGTATAGTAGTATATAGTAGTATATGTATAGTAGTGTAGAGTAGTATATAGTAGTGTATAGTAGTATATAGTAGTGTAGTAGTGTATAGGAGTGTATAGTAGTGTATAGTTTAGTAGTGTATAGTAGTATATGTATAGTTGTGTATAGTAGTATATAGTAGTGTATAGTAGTATATAGTAGTGTATAGTAGTGTATAGTAGTATATAGTAGTGTAGTAGTGTATAGGAGTGTATAGTAGTGTATAGTTTAGTAGTGTATGGTAGTATAGTGTATAGTAGTGTATATTAATGTAGAGCTGGAGTCTGGCGCCAGGGATAGGGAGGTCTGGATCGCCCTAATCAACACGCTGCCACCGCGACCCTCATCAGGACCAGCGGACTGAGAAACGAACGGACGATTATTATTCTTGATTGCAGAAGAAATGGCAAAGGGATGGGGCTGTTATAATTAGATATTCATCCAGCAGCACCTTCACTCGGCACCCTGGACACACTTGCAAATGCGATTTTTTGTTGTTTTAAATCTCAAGAGTTTATCCACTAAAAAGGCAACGAATAGAAACAATACGGTTGATGGTGGTGAAGAATATTGGCTTCGCTCAGAGTTGCTAAAATTAGTAATCGCATTAAACCGTTATTAGTTCGGTATTAACGTGTAATATTCACAGTACAATGCCTTTGATTTACAATTGTGGGCCAGCGGTATTGGCAGATGCTATCTGCAAAATTATTTTAATGTGCCCATGCAGTTATGCACAGGTAAACAGTGATACTAACATGGATGTACCCTGCCTGTAATAATGATTATTTGCGGCCCCGGGACTATTTGTGTGCACACTGGACTTACAATCCAGAGGTCGCTCATTCATTCTCACGACAGCAGAAACGTCTTTGAAATACTCCCCCACTTACATCCACTCTGCAAGCATTAACGTGTGCCACAGCTAGTCGATCGGCAGCTCGCGTGTGTGTGTGCGGTTGGGGTAGAGTTGCGGATACGCCAACCAGTTTCAAGGTGACTGCTTATGCAGCCAGTCCGCCCTGTCCCCTCTCCTCCCGTCGTGAATCCTTTCGAGGGGAGGGGTCGGCGGGGGGTGAGGGGGGGGGGCGTCGGATAAATGGACAACAGCAACAACAACAATATAAAATATAAAATAAAGTTTGGACTACTCTGCGTTGTGTTCGGTCCTCTGGAGAAGTGAGGCGATTCGGCAGCGGCTGAAGACCGGGGGAGGGGAGGGGGGGTTTGTGAAACGCTGGAAATGTATTTGAAAAGTATCTGCAATAGGCTCCACGTTACATTACATTGCATTTATGGCTTTATTTTGGTGATTTCGAAAACGTTTTTTGGTTTGGCCGTGTTTTTGTTTATTGTAGTACGGAGTTAGACTGATGGCCTTAATCTTAGTTGTCTTGTGGTTGTTGTTGTTGTTATTTTGACTTGCATCCCACTGGGATTTTTGCACACAGCGTTGGTGTACGGTGCTATTTCAGGAATATGTTGATGTTTTTTTTTTCCTGTATTTTCTGTTTGCACAGTCACATAGTCACTTTAAGATGTTTTCTTGTTCATGTTTTTGTTTTTTGTTTGTTGCGGTTGCACCCGATTCAAGAGCCGAATGGCTCACAGGGCTATACCAAATAAATGAAACTAAATGGAACACCGCAGCTGAATCCCTCGGTCCAGAAGATGGCTCAACATCTAAATCGGTGGCGTCCTTCTTACTCTACTGCGCACTTGGGGAGGGGGGGGGGGGTCTGGGTCGACTCCCTGATCACTATTGCCTTCCCTTATTGTCGTAGTAGATGAGTAGATGAGTAGCGTAGCACCTTAGCCGAGTGCACAATTACACGTGTGATTCATCACAGGCGAACGCACGCCGGCTACACTGACCAATACTGTACCCACTATAATCACCCAGGAATGTCTGTCCTTAACGCTCGTGACGTCACTCCTCATTAATATTCATGAGCAGTGACATCATCCAAATGGACACCCCCCCCCGCACCACTTCCTCATTCATAATCATGAGCGGGTGACGTCACTCAATATGGAGTACTCCCCCCCCCCTCACTAATAATCATGACGCTCGTGATGTCACTCCACGTCGACCAGCCCCCCTCATTAATAATCATGAGCAGGTGATGTAACTCCACATCAAACAGCCCCCCTCATTAATAATCATTAACAGGTGATGTCCTCCACATGGACACCCCCCCCCCCGTTCATAATAATTAGCGGCTGACGTCACTCCACATGGGGGGCGAGGCGCCTCCTCCCCCCTCCTCGGCGTCAACTCACAACCCTCACTACAAAGGAAGAACCCTCACGTCACGTGACCTCCGTAACGCTGTTGAGACATCAAAGTAAAAAGGACGTCGTGATGAACAAAGGATTATAACCTTAAAATGAAATAGGTCTGTGTCACCGCGCCCTTACAAACTGCACACGCATTGATATAATGAATGTCACGTCGCGGTCTGCTTTTTTGCTCGCAAGTTTCAGATTTACTGCTATACACCCGTCCTTGGACGGGCAAAAGGCTAGGATTTAAGAGTTGGCCAAATAGCCTCTAGAGGGGG
The DNA here is from genome assembly GCF_048934315.1 of Petromyzon marinus. NCBI lineage: Eukaryota > Metazoa > Chordata > Hyperoartia > Petromyzontiformes > Petromyzontidae > Petromyzon > Petromyzon marinus. Next base: position 12,866,845 of record NC_133705.1, read on the forward strand.
GCGCTCTAAGAGCTTCTCTGCAATAGCAGGGGCTGCACCTTTATCCTTTTATGTTCAACTCTACTCTTTTCGTTGTTGTAGTTGTGAACACATGTTTTGCTATCGTTGATCAAGTGCCAAGGGTACAGCAAAGAATAGCAGAGGGATGGCGAGACATCATATATAACAAACGAACGCTTGGCATAACGGGGAACTACACCCTCGTGGTTAGAGAATAGACGAGAGCACTCCACATTCAGCTCTACTCTTAAATATGGAAAAGAAAATGCGCATGAATACGATGAATGGAGCCTCTCCCAATGACCACTTCTGAGTGGCTCGTCTTGCCTGTGGAACTAAAAAAAACCCGGATGTGTTGTCGCCTGATGCCTAATTAACCAATCGTAGGCTTTATGTAATCCGGCCTACATATCACCACGAGGAAGCACACCCTTGAATAGAACCCCATACAAAATCCCATTGCGATATTTGTGGACAGCTCCTATTTGAAAATATGTGACGCTATTAAAAGGAGATGGATTGCAGGTTTAAAAAAAAAGTAAATAATAAACTGAACTACATATATGTTTTAACCATTATTGAATTGTATGTTGGAATTCTAACTCCCATATGGCCAATTAACTGCCACGATGGCACTACAGTCACATGGCAGTACTGGACCCTCTAATTAGATTTAGTTCATAACCGTCTGCGAACGTGGCCTAATCATTTACATGAACCGAGCATAATGATCTCAAATAACTGAATAATGTTAACACAATATTACGTCATGAGTGAAACCGTCCAATGATTGAGGTGGTGGTATTGATAATGGTGAGCTCAGCAGCAGTCCGAGCATGCTTTTATACATTTTTTTCATATGTACAAAACCATTCGAATGAGTGAGTCGCTCCTTGGCATGGATTGTGAGATGCGTATGTAAATTTCTTAGCACATCCGTAGCCATCTGGGACCTTGTTTGCATTAAGTATATCCGCACCATTCTTCGTTGATAAATTAGACAAACTGGGCCTTATATGGACCTTGGTTTATATGGACCTTGGCTGTCGTGCAATAGTGGCTCATAATAATAGTACATCTGTGGTTCAATAGCAGATCGTGGAGTGGTGGGGCTCATGAATTGCATGACCTAAATTTGATTCCTGGCCGTGGCTAAGGAGATGACATAGGCATTCTTTACAGACTGACTCCTCAGCGTGGTTGGCGGAATCAATGAGTGAAGTTCATGTGAGCAGCGACCGCATGTATGGTGGTGGTAGTCGTAGTGATAGAAGCCTGCTGGGGGGGGGAGGTAATTGACCACCAGTGCGTGAATCTTGCTGCCACCTTTTCAATGCATCTGTAGAACACAATGTGAGTCAATCCAATTCTTACTCGTTGGCCTGTGGCCGCGTTTGCGACACCTATTGCATGTTGCCTGCTGCACTTATTAGATTATATATCTCTTACCTTAACTCAACGGGGGGGGGGAGGGGGGGACAGTTGAACCTCTGTAAGCCCACCCCTTCCTCTTTAGACCCCTGGTTCTTCCTTTGTATGCCCTGCCCTTTCATTCCTGAGGCTCCACCCAGCACTTATTAGGAAGGGATGGAACCTCATTTGTACCCGCCCCTTCTTTTTTTGGTCACACCCCTTTCTGTTTAGCCTCCTCCTCCCTAGACACAGGGTTGGGCTTCATATTCTTGGTTCTTTCGGTAAAGTCATGTAGAAGGGAAACAATGAAACAATAAAATAAAAAAAATATTAAACAATAAGATTCTATTGTTTTATATTTTCATTATTGTATTGTTTCCCTTCCACGTGACTTTACCGAAAGAACCAAGAATATGAATCCCTGCAGTCACGAAAGCTTTAAATCAAAATTTAGGGTTGGGCTTGTTTGGCTGTTCGTGGCTGTTGTGGAAGAGGAGGATTGGGCAAGAGGTAGTGGTGGGCGGGGAGAGTAGGTAGGGGTGGGCAGGAGCGTAGGGGCAGGGGTGGGCGGGGCGAGTCGGGGTAGAGGTGGGTGTGGAGAGGAGGCGTAGAGGTGGGTGGGGGGAGTCGGGGTAGAGGTGGGTGGGGAGAGTCGGGGGAGAGGTGGGTGGGGAGAGTCGGGGTAGAGGTGGGTGGGGGGAGTCGGGGTAGAGGTGGGTAGGGAGAGTCGGGGTAGAGGTGGGTGGGGAGAGTCGGGGGAGAGGTGGGTGGGGAGAGTCGGGGTAGAGGTGCATGGGGAGAGTCGGGGTAGAGGTGGGTGGGGAGAGTCGGGGTAGAGGTGGGTGGGGAGAGTTGGGGTAGAGGTGCATGGGGAGAGTCGGGGTAGAGGTGCATGGGGAGAGTCGGGGTAGAGGTGGGTAGGGAGAGTCGGGGTAGAGGTGGGTGGGGAGAGTCGGGGTAGAGGTGGGTAGGGAAAGGAGGTGTAGAGGTGGGTGGGGAGAGTCGGGGGAGAGGTGGGTGGGGAGAGTCGGGGTAGAGATGCATGGGGAGGGTCGGGGTAGAGGTGGGTGGGGAGAGTCGGGGTAGAGGTGGGTGGGGAGAGTCGGGGTAGAGGTGGGTGGGGAGAGTCGGGGTAGAGGTGCATGGGGAGTGTCGGGGTAGAGGTGGGTGGGGAGAGTCGGGGTAGAGGTGCATGGGGAGAGTCGGGGTAGAGGTGCATGGGGAGAGTCGGGGTAGAGGTGCATGGGGAGAGTCGGGGTAGAGGTGGGTGGGGAGAGTCGGGGTAGAGGTGGGTGGAGAGAGTCGGGATGGGGCAACTTCTTGACTGCAACATAATTCGTCCTGCGAACCACGATGTAGATCTAGAAACAATAATTTGTATTGCATTTACTAATTTTATGTGGGTTGACCTAAAATGCACTTATATATAAAGAACTGGTTATTACATGTTACTATATAATTAAACCTCTTGTCTATCAATAAAACATAATTACCAGGAGCCCATTGCAACAAATGTATTTGTTAGCCTCCAAATGTATAAATGGCTGTATTTCAAAACACTGCATGTAATATTAGCAGATTTAGGTCACAATGCTTCAATCGATTGCTATTCAAATGCATACATGTTGTGCAGTACAACCACGCGGTGACGGGATTTACGACAAGGGTTGTTGCCATTCATTAATAATAATAATGCAATTTATAACGCGCGCAAATTTGCGGACGTAACGGCCGCAACTCAGAGGCGCGGAGCCAAGCTCAGAGTCACTCGAAAGCGTGGTTGTAGAGGTGAGTTTGTAAAGTGTCTTTTGAAGGAGGCAATTGAGGTGATGCTGCGAATGTGCAGAGAGATATCGTTCCAGACTGTAGGGGCTTTCACCGAGAAGCAGCGCATAGACAATGACCATCCTGGATCTTGGTATCAAGAGGAGGTCGTGAGTCGCACTGCGCAGGTATCTGCCGTGTGCTGAGCTGCAAGTCGTCAGTAACGAAGAAAGGTACGGCGGGAAGGCAGATGTGAAGGCATGGTGGCAGAGGCAGGCGATCTTCTATATGACCCTGCTGCCAATGGGTAGCCAGTTGAGGGCACGGAGACAGGCCAAGCGAGTCGAGTCGGGGATGAGTGTGGCCAATGACGACGCGTGCCATGGTTGTTTTGTCGTCTTTGACGTTTTGTTAGGTTGCCAGTGGAGGTCCGGGCGAGGACGGAGTTGCAATAGTCAAGGGCGAGACCCAACTATGCGACATGCCAATGTGTTGGCAATTTTCAGTCGAGATGAGAGGACGTAGGTGTCTGAGAGCCTTCAGGTGAAAGTTACATGAACTGATGATGTGATTGGTTTGACGATCGAAGGGTAAAGTTGAATCTAGGATGACACCGAGGTAGCCGAAGTGATCGGTGAACCTGATGCTGTGACCAAAGATGTGTTTGTGCGTTGGGAGTGCTGATGTGTTGAGATGTTGCTTGGTACCAAACATGATGGCCACTGACTTTTTCGGATTAAGGGCGAGGTTGTGTGCAGTGAACCACTGTTGCAAGGCGGTGGTACATTCCGAGAGCCTCTCGAATCCAGATGCATTGCTAGAATCGATGGCGGTGAATAGAATAGTGTCATCCGCGTACGAGTGGTGCTTAACACCGAAGCTCGCGATGAGCCGGCCGATCGGGGAAGTGTAGGCTGTGAAGAGCAGGGGACCTAGGATGGAGCCCTGGGGAACCCCGCATGATGCTTTTGTTTCAGGCGATGTGGACGTGCCCACCCAGACTGAAGATTGCTGGTCAGAAAGATACGAAGCTATCCACTTGAGTGCTGAGCTACATATGCCGAAGTCGGATTTCAGGAGGGAAGTAAGGAGCGAGTGGTTGACAGTGTCCAGACTTACAAGTGCAACAATGGAGCCAGAATCAATAATCGTTAAAATGTCATCGAGCACTCTAGTGAGTGCTGTTTCTGTGGAGTAGTTTTGACGGTAAGCTGACTGGAAGCAGCAGTAGTTTGTGGAGAAGGTGATGTGTGGTTTTAGCTGGACGAGGGCTAGCCGTTCAAGGAGTTTAGAGAGGTTCGAGAGATTAGTGATGGGACGATAACTAGATGGGTTATCCGGGTCGAGACTTGGTTTCTTTAACAAGGGGAAATCAGGCGAAATTTGAGGTTGGACGGAAAACACCCCATAGAGAATGAGGCATTTGTGATGTTCCTGATCATGATGGTGAGTTCCGGAGCACATTGCTTGAACAAAGAACCTGGGAGCCACGTCGAGTGGAGATGACTTCAATTGAAGTGATTCAATTAAAGAGAAAACGTCTTTTGTAGACACCGGCTTGAGCGTAGTTAGAAAGGTGTCTGTTTCACACAACACTGTAACTCACACCAGAGGTAGGTGCTCTCTATTCTTGGCCATTAACCTGGAACCCCGAACTCTGTATTGTCCTACCCACGGCTATCCCTTGGGCTCTTCCACTCATCTGGCCAGAACGGGGGTTCGTCCAACACCGCCCGGCGACGAGGAGGGAGTGCCCTCTTCCAGCCGATTCGTGCCCTGGCTCCCCACAACGACCCCACCTCCGTCACAGGGTCCCCCTAGCTCGGACCCGCCTCTGTTCCCGAAGGTACCCCCCCCCCCTTACAGCCCCCGGCACATGACGTCATCCCCGGCTGTCAATTCGCTCGCACCTCCCTCTGTTCGCTCCCTGATGGTTGCTCACACTACTCTTCTACACATATATAACTCGTGTACCAAAACCTGTACTTTCCTGTTGGTGCCATTTGGTACTATAATGGGCCAAGAATGTCTAATCATGAACAGGTGACGTCCTCCACATGGACCCCCCCTCATTAATAATCATGAGTGGGTGACGTCACACCACATGTAGCACCCCCTCTCATTAATCATGAGCAAGTCACATCACTCCACATAGAACAGCCCCCCTCATTAATAATAATGAAGAGGTGACGTTTTCCAAATGGACACACCCCTCCATTAATAATAATTCGCGGGTCATGTCACTCCACATGGCGAGGTGCCTCCTCCCCCCTCCTCATCATCAACTTACAACCCTCACTACAAGCAGAACCCTCACGTCACGCGATCTCCGTAACGCTGTTGAGACATCAAAGTAAAAAGGACGTCATGATGAACAAGGGATTATACATTTTTACTTAAAACTTTCGCGACTGCAGGAATTCATATTATTTTGTTCTTTCGGTGAAGTCACATAGATAGAAAATTAATAATAAAAATAAAGCGAATGAAAGTAAAATAATCAAATAATAAAACACAAAGAAACACTAATGTAGACTGTAGGCTGGTTCTTAATTGGAGTGAGTGTACTGGTAGTCTATAATGTAGACTGTAGCCTGGTTATTAAGTTTGGTGAGTGTACTGGCAGTCTATAATGTAGACTGTAGCAATGGTTATTGAGCTGGGTGGGTGTACTTGCAGTCTATAATATAGACTGTATCCTGGTTTTTAAGCTGGTGAGTGTACTGGCAGTCTATAATGTAGACTTATTCTGGTTCTTTCAGTAATAAAAATAAAATAAAAACAAAAACCACGACGTTTCAATCGCAACATAAGCAGTCTTCATCAGGAAAAGGGGGGTTAGCCTCTGAAGGCAAACTGTTTATAAAGGTTTGAAATGGGCGTGATTTCTCTAAGAGATGGTACTTTTCAAGCCTACTGGCTATCAACAAAGATTAGTTAATGAAGCCATCCATATATATAGACACATACACAATTTCAAACGAGAAGATGGTTATAAACTCAGCAATCATTGGAAAGATGTCATCAACCACTTTGGGTCATGACTTGATTTGTGTTTTCTTGTCAGCCTCCACCATCAGCAGTGTGGGTGTGTGGAGCGAGGTGCAATGATTGCCTGACTGCCCTTTGATTGGTGTAGACCTGCTGCATTGGCGTTGCTTTTTCTCCTTCAGTAACATTAGCTGCCCCGCCCATACTTCTGACACACTTGGGCTACGCCCATCCCTAAACCTTCATAAACAGTTTGCCTTTAGAGGCTAACCCCACTTTTCCTGATGACGACCGCTTGTGTTGTGATCGAAACGTCGTGGTTTTTGTTTTTATTTTATTTTAATTCCTGAAAGAACTAGAATGTCTACATTATAGACTGCCAGTACACTCACTCAGGTTTATAACCAGACTACAGTCTACATTATAGACTGCCAGTACACTCACCAAACTTAATAACCAAGCTTCAGTCTACATTATAGATTACCAGTACACTCCGATTAAGAACCAAGCTAAGTCTACATTAGTGCTTTATGTTTTTTAATTTTTATTCACTTCATTTTTATTATAATTTTATATCTACGTGACTTTACCATAGGAATCAAAGAATAAGGGATTATAACCTTTACATGAAATCAGTCTTTATCACTGCGGCCTTACAAATTGCCCACGAATTGATGCAATTAATGTCACGTTGCGGTCTGCTTTTTGCTTGCAAGTTTCAGATTTACTGAAATACACCCGTCCTTGGATTGGCAAAAGGCTAGTTGTAATTGTTTGCCGTATACAATGATACCACCACTTTATGAATAATTGTTCTCAAGCTATGCTTTACCTTAAAATATTCAGATAGTCAGTTTAAAATTAAAGAACATTTTATATATACCGGGTGGTTCTTATGACTATGGTGATGTTTATACTGGCTGGGTTTTATGCATTTATGTTTATCTATAATAAATAGAAAATAATCATCTATCTTATACCCATAGAAAAGCATATATATAGTTTAAATTAAAAACATTCTCAAAGTGATTACAATCGCTCGTTTCAGTTTTTTTTGTTAAATACATTTCTCATTATATAGCATGGAATTTGGTGTGGCAGAGGTCAGAATAACCTTACCCAATTTAGCAAAAAACAATTGCTAAGGTGGGGGGTAGGGGCAAAGATATACACCTTCAAAACTGCATCCCCCAATCAGCAATTGCAACCCATGTTACGTCGTATTCCCTTGGCCATTTTCAGCCATGCAATAATGTCAGTCATCATGCAGTCAGCTCGTGGGTGCAACACCACTGCTCAAGATTTTGTGCTGCTTCTTATTCACCGCATGCGCGCGTGCCTGCGCTGGTCCACGAGTGTGTTGAGTCGCCCCTGAGCGTCGCTACGCACGACAGTTTTAATTAACTTTGACGACGGCAAGAAAAGATAGCAAAAGGAAGGTAACAGAGACCTGAGGCTTTTTTTATTACAGTGTTGCCGTTGAATTGTTTAACCAGTGTATAATTAATCTTCGGAGTGATTGCATATTTAAGGAGGGGTTGGTGAGGTGGGGGTCGGTCACTTTATCGCTTTATTTATTTCCCCCCTTCTGCCAGTAGGTGACAGGAGTCGGGGTCAAATCTCAGCACCTACAACGCAACCGCCAGTAAATTGTCAGAGGACAGGTGTGTGTGTGTGTTTTTAGGCCAAATATATTTAAGCTGCGTGGCCCTTTTGTTCATTTGAATACTTTCCGCGTGCAATTTTCCCGAGCAATTTGAGTTCCGATTCACGAATAAATCTCTGTTCCACGTAAATACACACATTAACTGTGACCGGTTAAATGACATTTAAACTCGATGTGTTCTCATGAAACGCAACTTGCTGCCGTGGTGTAATGCTGAGCCCACTGGACTCGCAATCCAGAGGACTTCCGGTTCTATCTCCTGGTGTGGCAGGTGAAACAATGGTGTGAACTTCTTAAATCGTTCTGATGCTGTTCACCAACAACATTAAATGGGTTACACCACAGTTAGTCCATCGGTGGTCACCTGTGATGGCTAAGTGTGCGTGCTCTCATCTCTTCCAAGATGTCCTGCATTGTGGAAGAGGAATTAAATTACCCTCTAGAGGGCTTCTCTGAGGTTTGAGCTCCCTCGAGTGGAGGATCATCCACCAAGGTAAAGGTCACCTATGATGGGTGGATGTCACCATGTTGTGTGTGCAGTACCGGCCCGAGAGGGCACGGTGTGTGCCGACCTAATGAGCAGGTCGAGTAAGGCCATGCCACTCTGGTTGACACGGGAGGACACGCTTGAATGACAGGGGGGCCCCGAAGAGGGGGCAAGGAGGGTCACGTGATTCGAACCCAGTTTCTTTCTTACGGTTCTGGAAGGGGGGCGTGGCCAAGGGCGGAGCCAGCCACGCCGGAGAGAATATAAACCGAGTTCCGAGAGGGATCTAGGTTGTCCGTCCCGGGGAAGAAACCCTTCGTCTACGATCTCCGATCCTGCGAGTCTTGCAGCACGTGGCACCCAGGCAGTATGTTGTTGGTCCCGGATCCGGTGTTAATAGTTACTCAATAACCAGTGTAATTAGCCAGGGTGGTCACCACCCTAGGTCGTTGTCTTGGGGTGAAGTAATCATGTTGTGTTGGAACTAATAAATGCACTGCCTCCAAGTCAAAGAGTGCGACTCAGTTGAACCCATTCCAGATACAATCAGCAACCTCAGAATTGCAAGTCCATGCATGGCCTTATAATTCAGGGCATATATGCCACCCTGTTACCTACAGTCATCAATATGAAGAAGAGTCTAGCACGTGTGAATAGGGTTGCTTGAAAGGTTGACTGAAAGGTTGACTTGTGTCACACTTCTTCACAGCTTACACCATCAGCAGTCTACCCGAAGGCAAGATCATCAATGGACCCAGACCTCTCATTTCCTTTCTCGTATGAACTGTCCTAATCCCCTCCTTCCAGAATATTCTTTCCCATGCACTGCAGTTTTAATCCCCCAGCCAATCCAATGCAGGCTCGTCGAAGGGACCCGTGGTTCATCAGTGGCTGTTCCGCCTCACCAATCAGGATCGTCCTGCAACAGCTACAGTATCAGCCAATGGGTAACTTGCAGCGGACAATTCGAATGCCTATCACGCTAAGTGTTACTGGCGGTAACAAAATAATTGTGATCACAAACGGATTGCCTTTGGTGGTGTATTTTACAGATAAAAAATATAATAATGTGATTACAATGTATCGTAAAAAAATATATATGGAAAATCAAATCCATATTCCTACACAGGAACAAGTCAGTTTTGTCAAATAAGAGGAATGGTGTTTTGTTTGCATGCAGTGTTTGCAAGAAAATTGTTGGGGTTTACTTACGAATGCTCGACCTTTATATAACGCACAGCTGGCGAAGCTTTAAATCATGGCAAGCCATTGCGGAACCTTAGTTCAGCTGCTGCCCCTTCATTGTTTATAACAGAGCTGCTCAACAGAATATAACGAGAAAGACAACCCCAAGTCACGTATGGTTTATTCCAGCCTCCCATACCTGCAAATGGGATTCCGTCATAGCGATGCGCGCTACTCTTGTCAAGCCACTGACAATATTTGGGATCTAACATCACCGAGTTCCCATTATGTGTGGGAGTAAAACAATAAACAACAGCAACAACAACAACGATAACATCGCTCCTATTTAATTCTCCTCCTATGATTCGCAGTGTGTGTTAAAAAAACAATAAACACGTGTAACGACTCGACAACAAGTTACATGAAGAGACACTTTTATATAAGGTTTACAAAACAATGAACCCTACTAACGATTCCCACAATAAGGAACCCTAGGCTTTGTTCTTATATCTTCCTCCGAACGTCCCAAACTCCTCGTGCTCTCCCCTAATATCCCCCTCAGCCCCCGCTCTCGAACCTGCTCGTCCTTGTTTTTACCTTTCGCCAATCCCTGTTCATTTCCCTTTACCGGATCCTTTCTGTTTTCCCATTGCAACCCTTATCCTCCAATCCCCTTCAAGCCTGCCCTCCCGACCAATCACCGCGGAGGCCTCATTCCTCCAATCGGAGGCCGTTGTTTATTTTTTTTTTAAATAGCCGTTTAGGCTGCATTTGAATTTGGGGTAATGTTTCCGTCATTGCACGCGTGTTCTTTCCCCGCTTCGCGCGAACTGACTCCGACGAAGTTCCTCTCGGAATGAGCGCAAACTCTTCCGAGTTGGTGAAATTCCTGCTGAAACCCCCTCCAGGTGCCGGCGTCCCACCTCCGAATTTGTTTCCATTGTTGCGGCTGTTACTCAGCTTGAAGTCGTTTTTTTTTAATTGATAAAGGCGTGAAAGAGATTCATTAAGGAATGGTCAATATTCAACAGGCTGTGTGGCTCAAGGGGCTAATGCGCAAGTCAGTCGGAGCAATGAACCATCACCTCTCGGCTCTTTGCGTTCAAGCCCCACAAGTCCAATTGAAATAAACAGTCCCTCATGTGTAACAAGTTGATGCTCACAAGCCCATTCGCGAATTGTTACCGTGCAAAAAAAAAAGCACCACGTGATTCGGTTAATTCCAACGGTGAAGGTTTAATTCCATCCCTAAAGCCCCGTAATGGTTTTATTTTATTGCATTCATCCACTTATCTCATACGTGCAATGTGTGAAGATGTCATTTAAATGCCCTCTGCAGTGGAGGTTTTCACGCCTGTGCCGTGTACCTCTCTCGCGTGTTTTGTGACTCTGCCGCGTGTTGTACAACGATGATGGTGATGTTTCACTGTGTGAGCCGGGAGCTTCTGCAGGAACTGCATGCTCAGAACGGAACCTGAAGTTATCGGTGCCGTTAGACACTCGATATAGGCCGGAGCTGCTGAGGCATCTTTCTTCCAGGGTATATGTTTTCAACACACGTCAGAATGCTCTTCTGTTTCTGTCAAATGCGAGGGTTTGAGAACTGCATTTTGCGACTCCACATTTATAGCACAAATCATACGCGTCATGGGTTCGCAAAGGTTCACGTGACTAGGAGTGCTACCATTCATATGAATTAAACGATTGGCTCTCAGATATGAATGTTTTATTGAATGTATGGGGCAGGGGAGCTGAATTATTGGTTGGCGTGGAGAAGATTTTGTTTGAGAATGTGGCGAGAATGAGGGTTTCTGATTCCACTCACAACTGCTCACTTTACTCATTCTGAAAGCAAATGTTTGCTGAATCAAATCGGCACAGCTGCATTTTTTTTTACACACTCATGGGTAATGTTGCCAACATATCTACAAATATATCCAAGTGAGGTAAAAACTAGCATCAATGAGCCGACATCTCTGTTTGGCTCTTACCTTTTAGCAGTGGTTTAATTCTACGTGGTCCATTAAGACATTGGCAGAAGCAAATACGATGGATGACTTTTAGTGTTACTTCTGAGGTTTTGCATCCTCATTTGTAATTGACAACCTTCTTTGGTATACGCATTGCTACTGTCCATGATAACTGACTGTGACTCAATTATTCCATGTGGTCCTCATCACTGTCACTAACAATACGTTTGAAAAAAAAAAGACAACATTTCATTACCAAGCAAAAACGGAACAAGCATTTGCTCCTTACCACTACATTCATCACACGCTGGGCCTAAAAAGGTCACATTTTGAAAAGGCCACCTAATACAGCTGAAGGTACTATTAATGAGAGAATGTGAGTCATCTTAAAAATAATAATAATAAGCGCACATTAGGCCGGGTCTGTTTAATATGATTACATTTGCAGTTAAGACGGGCGCTTGCAATCTCATCTTGTCAGCCGGTAGTCATCTTGTCAGCCGTTTGGCACTTAGGCGTGCGCTATGCATGTCAAAGGAGATGAAATCTCTGTCTTAAAGTTACATTTGAGTCCCAGTGCGGCTGAAAAAAAAGCCATAACACTGGGGTCATGACTGCTCCCTCTGAACCTTTGCTAAACCTTTACACTGCAACCATTTTAAATGACTCCAGCGTAGCATTGTCATGCTGCAAAGGGCGCAGGAAGAGAAGCCGCTACCATTTTCATGCATGGAAGTGCAATAAAAATGAAAGAGCGTTTGTGCACTTAAACGGACGTAATGTCCCGATGGGGTCAGATGCAGCCAAGCTGTAGGCTTCATCTTTTTTGCCTGCGACTGGTAGGTTAAATGCCACTGCAGAGGTAACCCATAACCATTTTGAAATGATGAGCTCTTGTAACTGTCCGACTTGTTCCATTTTAATGAGGACTTGCTGTCCCTGCAGCTGCCCGGAATTACGGTCTGTTCAGCAAATGAGGGAGCTAGTGACCAACATTAAACCAAACGGAAACTTTCATCACCAGAAGTGGAAAATTCCACATGTGGGCTCTCGCGTTTAGACTCGCCGAGTATTAGCCGGCAGTCGGCACGACATATTTCACAGAATTCATAATGCTCCTGGTGTGAAAAGGTTTACATATCTGTGTATTCTCAAGAGTAAATGAGCATTTTCTTTAAACTTAATAAAAAAAAGCAATTGCACACACTTGGTTGAAAGCCCGTTTATCAAATAAGTAAAATGCTATTTCTGCCATAAAATGAATTACTCATCACCATCACTATCAATCAGTTGCCATCTTCAATCCGAAGGTTGGCTAACGTGTTCTTACAACCTTACATATTTTGTTTCCTGATTTGCTCTTAATTTGTTTATAACTGTGAACATTATTTGATGTTATCAATCCACATTTTTCGTCTCCCTCTTAGCTTCACATATTCTTCCATTTTTTTGGAAAATCAGGACATATTCTGAAATGGCATTTTTATAGAGGCAATAATTGATCAATTCAAATTGTATTATTGCCAATTATTTTGCAAATCTCTTGAATTTTGTAATTTTTATCAGTCCATAAAATGTTAAGCATTCTCATAGAACAGCACAATTATAATATATATATTGTAATATATTCCGATTATCTTGAAAGTCAGTAATTATATTATACAACGTACAATCTACTTATACGGATGTTTGTATTCAAATGAAGATAGCAGAATAAATTGTTCTAAATAGTCCACCAAACAACATATTCTCAGTCAAGGATGGTCAAACTAATTTAAGAAAATCTGAAATGAAATATGGAATTTCATCATCCTGCAATGATGCTGAAACTATGCATTTGCAGGACATGTCAGTCATACTTAGCCTTGCCAACTTTGCACATGGAAACGCAGTCAACATGGGCAGAATGCCATCGCATACGGCACTAAGTCATTCGCTCTGTCTGCATGAAATATCTCCAAGAGCTGCAGAACGTTAATGCAATCCTTGACAACTGATTGCATGACGGTGGAGACTTATATGAGCCAAATTCGTGGTGAGGATGCCTTGAATTACAAATGTATTATTCGCTGTCATGCACATAGCAGTCATTTTCAGTTGGGACAAGTCAAAATGTGGCCAAAGGAAGGAAGATGACTATTTATAGAAACAATTTTTTTGTCTTTTCCTAGCAATGAATTCCCATCGTTTTTAATGAAAAGTGTGGCTGATTGAGTATAAGGGAAGGCACTGGCTTGAATTTTCTTTTCGATCACCTCAATTGGCCAGAGACATTACGGTGAAATATCCTAAACCTGTTGGATGTCAAAGTCAGCAGTGGGCATCCTATGAATAAACTGGGTCAGGTCACAGGAATGTAGATATATTCATGCAACTCTCTCAGGGCTGCCAATGGAGATGTCACAACTCCAAGCTCACTAGAGCAGGAAGATATTTTTAATGTCATGCTATATTCGACTAAAAGTTTGCTCGCCGGTATCCTGCCTGGATTCCTACCTGGCTGGCATGGCCAAGCGATGACGTCACACATGCAACCCACAGCACAGAGTGGGCTTCGTTCGTCACACTGACATCACACCTTCCCCCCACCCTCCACACCGACCGTTTATCCCCATGCAAATGCACGCGATACGTTATAAAATTATCATAGCATATTTCAAGAAAGTTTGGCTGGCTGGTTGGCTGGCTGGCTGGATCACTGGCTCGCTGACTGGCCAGCAGGCCTTAATCATTTTTTTTTATCATACTTTACAAATGTCACGGCCCCAACTCACCTCTATTGTGCAGTGTAAAATCTGCTCAGCCAAACCAACACTAACCGGGCCACATGTCCTGCTTGAACTAGCTACATATCTCTTGCTTTGCTAAGATGCGTACTTTTAGTCGAGCTACCTTTGATAACAGTCCTGACCTCACGTGGGGTCAGTGCATGACGACCGGCACATAATGGGGAAGTCTTCATCCACCAGAGCACTGACAACTTGAGGTGGCTTAACGGATCTCTTAGCCACCTCAGCGCACTCGCCGTGGAGGCAGCTCACCGATCTTACATTAACATGCTAATTTTTGCCTGGCAGCCCTTTGATTAGTGTAAAACCCACCACCGTCGCGGTCGCCGCCCACCTCTTACATTAACATTGGCTGCCCCACCCATGCTGTTGACATTTGGGCTACGCCCATTTCAGACCTTTATAAACAGTTTGCCTTTAGAAGCTAACCCCCTTTTCCTGATGACTACCGCTTGTGGTGCGATTGAAACGTCGTAGTTTTTTGTTAGTTTTTTTGCAACTATCTACGTGACTTTACCAAAAGACCCAAAGAACATGTGATAGTTGTGCAGCGATATCGATTGATTCATCTTGTACACAAAATACTCGTGAGAAAAATAATTTTCCAAACGTCACAGTGCAGGATTTGTACATTTATTCTGGATGACTAAATTTTACTTTTGTAATTTACATGACATAATTGAAGGTATAATTTTATGAGCAAGTATCTCATTGAGACTATAAGTCTACTTTTTTTAAGGTCATAGGTTACAAAATTAATTAAGTCAGTATTTTCACTTTACACAGCAAGTTATATTATTGGTTTTCTGTAGATGTTTGCTCCTGAGCTGGTCGTTAATGATTTCAATCAAGTCAAGTTAATTTATGTTCGGTTAACATGTGGTGCCGTTCTTGCACAAATCTGCCACCCAAAGCACCATTACATTGTTAAATGTAAAAATAAAAAAATTCTATACGAATAAAACAAGCAAGTCGTGACTGTGAGTTAGGTGTTTGCAAGTGTAAAACACATTAAACGGATTTCTTTCATGTCTGAATACCATATAAATGCAGTGGATTGCATCTCCAGCCTTTATTAAACAGTGGCATAAACAGTTTCCACATTTAATAAGGGATATGGAACATTGTGCTGTGTTAGAAGCACGTGACGGTGGAAACACAGCATATTATAAGCACAAAACGATTGACTCACATAGTCACTTTAAGATGTTTTTCTTGTTCGTGTTTTTTTATTTGTTGTGGTTGCACCCGATTCAAGAGCCAAATGGCTCGCAGGGCTATACCAAAATAAATAAACTGAAACTGACTCCAGTTGCATTGGCGAGATGCTAGGTGATTGGAGGGTATCGGGAGAAGTGTGAAAAATCAAGGAAACATTACATCTCAAAATTGGTACCTGGGAAAATTGCACCAAATTTAAATTTCGGGAAAGAAAATCTGCTGATCAGAACAAAACAAATCTTTTCCAATGCATTTGTCTTGGTTCGTAAGTGAAATTTCGAAATCACAAAAGGGTATGTTCCCTGTGATATAAATTTAATGCCGCAGGTAGCAATTCATGAGTCTGGACACATCGTGCTCCTTTAGATGAACGTGCTTTTTTCGGTTCTTTTGAAAGTTAATTTGTTCAGTTGATTGCCGTTACCTTTCCAGTCCGAAATGGAATTTCATTAAAATATAGATTTTTTTTTTGCAATTTAAATATGAATAGATAAAGTAAAACACAATTTTTTTTAAAGGAAAACTTGTTTTGTATGTGTAGTGTGTGTGTTCTTGTGAGGAGTGGTATCACATTATTTAGTACATTGTGTGATAATCGCTAATATCGTAGCCAAGTGGTCATGGCCTGGAATCAAATGTTCCCATTTTACTTCTGGCTATGTTCAACACCAGTAGAATTATAGCACAATGTACTAAATGTGAAATTGTGTTTTCGTTACCAAACTTTACAGGCTGCTATGGTGTAATGGTCCGCGCACCGGACTTAAAATCCATGGGTCACCGGCTCCATCACCCGGAGTGGCAGTTGAAACATTGGGAAAGTTTATTGAATACCATCTCTGTCCACCCAGCAGTATAACGGGTAACAGCACAGTTCATTTATCGGCAAACCCCGTGCGGTCTGGTGACGTGAGGGCACTCCTTGCTTATTAAGACACCTGGCCAGTGTGGGAGAATAAACAAAAACATCACGGGGCCACCACGGTGGCGAGATGTTAACTACCTTGCCTGGTATACAGGGGATCGTGGGTCCGATCCCGACCCCGACGCCTGGTGTATATTTGGAATTTGTACGTTCTCCCCGTGGTCGCGTGGATTTTTTTTCCAGGTCCATTTTTAGAAACATGCCTTTCGAGTATTTGGCTGCTATACATTGCCACACGATTAGCCACTTCGTTGAGCTATCATTTATGGCCAGGTCGCTTCTGAAAAAGAGCTTAATAGGTCAGTGGACTTTACATGGTTAAGAAAAAAACACCCTCTAGCGGAGTTCCTACTGCCAACAGTGTCCACGAGCAACAATTGCAGGACTGCACCAATTACCATTAACCTTTCATCAAACGCTGATTTATATTATTTCAATGTTTTCTAGTTAATCAGCAACATAATCAACAATTCAAATTAACGTCCAATCCTTTGTCAATTCAGTGCTGGGGCTTGTTTGCCCACACTTCTCCATGCTGGTCATGGTGGGTCGGTGAAGATGGGGCCCAGGGCAAACTGAGATGTCACTTTGCAACTGGTGTTATTTGTGGCCACGCTGATGATGCTGACGATGGTGATGATTGTGAGCGAGTGAATGTGTCTGTGAGTAAGGAGCGGTAGCGTAGTACTCAATTCCCCGTGGTACCATCAATAGTAGGTTTGGACTGTGTTGGTCTTCGTCCTTTCGGAGTCCCACACTCTCTGCTCACAATTCGTGAGGACCTTCAGAATAATTAGAAACATGATTTAGACTGGAGGAATCCGATGAGCTATAAAGCTCTTTTTGAGTTTTTTTTAAGATGTTATAGTTGGTTTAGATGTCGATCTTGTTGTAGATGTTATAGTAAATCTGAGCTCACTGGGTTAATTGGCACTGTGGATTCAATATTGTGCCACCACTCTGTATACACACATGCGCTCCACATGTATGGATTGGGATCTGAGTTTTGACTGGTTCAACATCCGTGGCGAAAGCTCGTGGTGTCGAATCCAGGCATTATGTCAAAACAATAATATATTTGTGTGCATTTTACAACCTTGTTGATGCTCATTACAGTGGATATATCGTTCGTTCGTCTCACAACCAATAGTTTTGGGGTTACATAGGCACGATTACAAAGAGGTTTATGATTGATTACCCTGCCTTAAACTGGAGGGGAAGTGCTCTTGCGGGTTTATATTGCTTCAAGGCAGTGTTTGATGCATGCACAGTGATGGCAGTGATACACACATCCTTTTTTTCGCAATCGTCAATAAGTCTCGTCTTTTAAGTAGACTATTATAACGTAAAATTGTTTCTGCGAAATGCAATAAACTACCCCTGATGCTGTCAGGTTGCAAATTTGTGGGTGAAATTATCAGCAAATCAGGCGAGATACATTTTAAGGAATACAAAAAGTATACATATACGAGCGAAACGTTATTTTGCCTTTATTTAATTATATAAAAAAAAACACATGCAAAATTTAGCGGGAGATCCAAGAATACCCTTTGTAACGTTTTAAACTCTCAACTTTAACATTTTGAAACCTTTGCTCTTGGGGGAAAACGTACCCGTGGTGACAGTGTTTTAAAGTTTTTGTTGCACTTCGCAAAAAAAGATTCGGCTCGTAGAACGAATAATAATAATAATTGTTGAAGAAACGCTAAATATTTCACAGTGTGCTTAATGCACTGGCATTGGGAGAGCACTCTTTGTTGAAGCCACATGCTGCCTGCGTAGACTTTCTTCGTCCGTGTTTATTGCTTCTGAGGTCTTAAGTAAAAGTGGAGTCTCACCCGGGGCCATACTGTTCAAGGCTCCGTGTCCCTGAAAGGCAGATTCTTTAATACACATTGTTATAATTTGTAAACGTTGTTCCAGAGATTGCAAACAATTGCTTTGACTCAATATACTTTCTATGTATCGTCAGGGCTTAATTTCAACCGGAGTTATCCAGGGATAAATTTTTGAAAATAGGGTTGTGGTCTAGGGTGTTGTAGGAGTCCCATTAAATATTACAAACTCTTTATATACACGGGAGTTTTCTGTAAATGTACTGGAACCTGCCACAGCAATGTGGACTTTTCACCACTGGCTCAGCTATCAGTGGAGATGCACACTGAGAAATGATTTTGGGCTGGAGACAACCTTGTTAAGTGGGTGACACCACAGACTTTGATTTAATATGAGGCCACGCGTAATGCATATGTGGGTATAAGTAATTTTAATAGGTAAAGGTGCAGTCCTGAAATTCCTTCCTCTCGTCACTTCTTGTAAAATGACCTCCACTGAAGGAGGCACGAGAGAACCCCACAAGAAAATATTTTGGCCAGACCTTCGACATTGACCAGACATATTGGAAGGGGTGGGACGACCCACGGATCACCTCACCACCACAGAGGACATGGTGGTCGGCTAACTGAGTGGATGCAACTTAAATGAGAGAGCATGAAAGAAGATCACACCATTTACAATTCAACATGTATTCAATTTGGGATCTAAATGCAGTTGCATTTTCAAGATGCTGAACACAGCGGGAAATATACGTTATGGGAAATCAGCCAAAAGACAGGGATATGGCTTTTTTTTTACGTATCATACATTTCGTGGGGGTAAGTGGTGGTGCAGTGGTAAAGCACAAACTGCATAATGAACCCCGCGACCCGAGTTGGATTATTGGCCATGGCAAATAGTAGTGGTGAATGATATTTAAATGGTTTTTAGCCCCCCCCCCCCCGCTCATGCTGTAGTGTCCAGCATGGTGAAGTATGGCCCAGCAACCCAAATAACCCACACAGCATGGAAAGGCCTTCATCTCATTGGCTCTTATGGAATAATGAAGACACTTTGATCGGGGACATTTCATTATTGGCCTTTTTGACTCGAAATACAAAGATGGACCCGGTGACCTAATGAGGCCTGGTGTGTGACCGCCCGGACTGAGTTTACTGTTGTGTGAATGCAACTTTTAAGACCTTGACTTGGCCTCAATAACAGCGGATGAGCAACCTTTAGCAAAATGGATTCGACAGGAATTGGCCTGAGGATATTTGAGGTTCATCGTATGGCTGCAAAGTCAAGTCTAATGCCTTCACACTCTAGCGTTTTGCAGTATTTGGAAGTCCTCCAGGCATTAGCTGGAGACACTGGCCGGAACATCCAGCATTGGTGGGAACAGGTTATGATGACCTCATTACATTTTAATAACTTTTTGCTATATCATATCTGACATAGATGAGCACACGTACAGGGGACTTGCAGAGCCTACAGTGACTGTCACCAGATTATAAAAATGTCATGACAATTAGCCATGACATGTTCAGTACGTACATGTTTGTGTTCACATGCAGACACGTAGAACCCAAGTTATACGATGGCAATTCATTTTTTTCACCAGTGGAACAATCTCCACAGCAAAGTGTTTTAAGAGATCTGAATAATTGTGTTTGTGTGTAAGTGCTCGTTAACAGCAGTTGCCCCAACTGCATGTACACAAGGAATATTTGTAATATATGTGTGTGTGTGCGTGCAAGCGTGTCTGAATGCCTTGAGAGCAGTGGTGCAGTGATTCGTGCATTGCCCTGCAATCCACACCAGCAGTGACAACAGTATTTGGATTGTCTCGACCCACCCCAAGGTTGACTCAGCCTAAAATACGCATCTGGTGCAACACAGGCGAGACAGTAAATAATGATTGTTGCTCTCGAGATGTATGCCGAGTCTACAATGTTGGCCTTAATATGTGATTGCTAACATGCACATCCCAATTGGTGTTCTATGTTTGTTCCGTCTCGTCATAATAAAAATACAAAGACAAAGATCCTCCGTATAGCCTTAACAGACTGTTGGGGCAAGTGCCGTTAGCAATCACCTATGAAGGTCGGCACGGCACACGAGGGTGAGTGGACATCACCACGCCCGGCCGCCTTTGTCTCCCGAGTGGAAATGTTTGCACATCGCAAGAGGTACTCATTTGAGGCTGAGTCGACCTAGGTAAGGCCAAGGACCTGTCATAATATGCACACACACAGGGTGCCTAAAAAATGCAGCCTTGGGATGGACTTAACAGATTCCTAGAAGCATTACGGTCTGGGGCAACAAGCTAAGGAGACAAAACAAGACCATCCTAAGCCTGTGGCATTGGGGGGGGGGGGGGGGGAAATATCTATCCGAAATAATTATGTCCTTGAATCGTTCAACTTTCTATGATATTACACATATCAGAAGCAATGTTCTGTGTGAAAGTGTCTTAATCGCCTTTGAGACAAAAGTGGATAGCCGGTTGGGAAAGCGTGCTACGCGCTGCAGGGGAGGGTGTTGGATTAAGAGGTTGGGGTCGGAAAAGAGGGCAGAATGTTTCGTGCCTTGGTGCGGCTGAAAAATACTCAACTTTTTGAGAAATGTTATAGCAACTAAATACTATAGGAATAGGTTTTACCCTTTTAACTGGCACAAAAACGGACACCTTTATTCAAGGCATCATGTTTGCAATGACCACAACACAAGCAGTCAAAATGCAAACAAAAAAGAGACAACTCTGATAATAATATGCACTGTCCTTGAATTTGATTGGTCCACACCCGAGACAGCTTTTCTTAGAGCCTAGTCTCCATTGGTGTTGGACCAGAAGACGCCAAAAGGCGTACAACTCAAAAAACAGCGCACTATCAGAGTGTAAAACCGGAGGACATGGAGAAAACAATCCACGCGACCACGGGGAGAACAAGCAAACTCCAAATATACCGCAGGAATCAGGGTTGGGATTGAACTCACAACCCCTCGTATACCGAGCGAGGCAGTTAACATTTGGGAGCTGGGGAAATAGTTTACATGCAAGCAAGCAGATCGAATGAATATACCCACTGCCCCTGTTCAGACGTGCAGCGCTTTCTGGGAGTGGTGGTGTTGCTGTGCCTCCTTGTGTGCCACTAATTCTATTTACAGTAGCATTTTACTCAAGTTCCATGCAGTGTCGCATATCCGATCGTCTCGCAAGTCGGCCCTGACCAACGAACTGCCCACACACGCTGCAGTGCGTGGCTTCAGTCACGTTCTACGGATGTTTACAAAGCCATCCTATTTACGCACAGTGATGTAATTTCTCTCTCTCTCTCTCTCTCACCTCTCTTACTGCTGAAGCACAGTGGAGCATTTTCCCCATGCTTAACGCGGTTGGAATTTTATTTTTTGTCCATTAAACCAATTTCTGTGATTTTCACATTTAAGACCCGTTCACACCCACGTACGCTTCGTGCCGGAGCGGGTCTGATATACAACATTGTACCGCAAATACATGATTGCATACCTAAACCATGCGCAAGTGCACTATATTACGGATAACTGCGATTAACGCGTTTAAATAACGATGGGCGCTTGAAACAATTGTCAAGATTCACGGCTGCAGTGCGACGAAACAATTATCCATTCTTCTTCTGACATTGCTGTGAATATCAGCGCCTCAAGTGGCTGCATGCAGGGATGATGCGACCCCACTACCGGATAATCTATACAGGTCGATCACACATTGATTCTCACGCACGCAATGTCATAGATGCAGCATGAACAAGTATTTGTTTTATATTTATTACACCTCTGTTGCCTATGTAACATGTGTTTGTCTTTTACGCAACGTTTACCAGTCATTATTATACTGCATAGGTAGGGGCCGTCCATAAATGACGTCACGCACCTAGAGCGGGGGGGGGGGGGGGTGAGAATTGTGACGTCACACCAAAATGCGCAAATTTAAATAAATATAGACAACACGTTCTACTTAATTAAATCGATTTTTTTATAAATGTTTTCTCCTACAACATCAGAGTGCAGCACTACAATTACAACATTATAAAGCGATTTTAAGCATTTTTTTTTGGGGGGGGGGGGTTCTAACTTTTTGTGACGCCGTATGACGAGGGGGGGGGGGGGTCAAAAATCGTCCAAAATCGCGTGACGTCATTTATGGACCGCCCCATATATTGAACTGCAGATGCATTTGCCGAACACATTGGGTTCATTGTCACCATCAGCAGCATAATCGTTAAAAATGTTCTATCTACTACTGGATAAAGACCTCCTGTTGTCCTCAACTCCCACGATCACAATCCATCTCTGGTTGAAATTCCGTCACCAATCTCGTCCAATCGCCCATCATCAAACCCCCTTCAGCCACGTGTCCTTCCCCAGCCCATTGGCTTATTCAAGAGGTAATGTATATGTGTGCGTATGTTGAACTTTTTTCGCACCGTACGTAGCCAACCGTACTAATCGGAGTTGCGAGGGAACGACAGATAAAACCATCACAAAAAAGCAGTTCGAAAGAAATAAGTTCTCTATCGAGATTTAGAAGTTAATAGCTCTAGTTGCTTCCTAATTTGAGACTCACTACAGTTGAATCTGGTCAATGTTTTGTCTTGTTTAAACAAATTCCCCTGAAACACTGAACATGCAGTGGGCCTATAAGACAAATTACATACGTGATTTCTACGTTTCACACACCTGTTTACACGCATATAAGAAACGGCCAACTTAATTTTGTACATTGAATGCACCGCGTGTATGAACTTGGACTCACCACAGAGTGTGCACATCACGTACGATGTGTTTGAACAGAGACGTTTGCTAACAGCGGCACGTAGATTTGAGCTACCGATGTGGGCGTATAAGAACCCAAATTTGCCAACAGCTGGTCTTGGCACCACCCCAAATTGTCAATTGAGTTGTATTAATGTTACAAATATTGCCCCGAGCATTTAAACTCCCCGTGTGCCTTCTTCCCACGTATGGATTTTTAGAATTATCCAAAAAAACACACACACACACCACCGTATAAAGTTTGCATCTACACAGGAATACATTTCTAGAGATTAATGCTTCAAATTTCCAGGAACATTCATCCACTTCCACTATATTAAGACCCAATTTCAGCTCCGTATGCACCTTGGATATGATGGTAGGGATGGGATGAGTGTGATTTTATGAAGCCAGTTAATATGATTTGCAAATGGCCAGATGTAATGTTGAAGCACATCACATTCCTCCCATTATGGGTGAAGTATGTATTTAAAAATTATGTTGCCATATGTCGTTTGCTCAATTAAATATCGAGTTGCCAGATCCTGCATACCCACTCTCACAGCCAGACCACTGGAAATAACTTTTGAATGGCCTCCTTTGTGAACATTTAGGGCATCCCAAGTCACTCATAAATGCTGTGGGAGAATACCACGGCAGATGGGAGATGGGGATAATAGGTAAAGAGCACCTCTTGTGAAGTTGGAATGTATCATTGTTTATTTTTTCTGGCGTTAAGACAAATTACAGAAAGTGCTTCAATTATATATCTATTGCAGGTGTGTGTGTGTGTATGTTCCAACAGCTCGAACACATGTGGGCTCTGCAGAATTATATCCTGTTTGTGTATAAACATCATTGGCAGTGTTTGTAAGTGTGAAGTTGTGTTGTACGCATGCCTGCTGTTTCAATTCAATTTGTGATCTTTGAAAGCACTGCCGTTGGGGATGGGGTGGCAATAAAATATACTGACACGATATTGTCTCAGTTATGAAGTTACAATGAATGTAACTTCATAATATTATTTTACAACATTGTTGAAGCGGTTTTAGCACACTTTGTCATTAACCCAGCCATTCGAGTTTTAATTCCTGGCCATTACTACGTGTCGGTGAAGAGTGATCTTTTTAATGGGTATCTCCGCTGACCCCCTCAGCCAGCCTGGTGAAGTATGGCCGGCCAGAAGAACCCAAGACTGACGTGGCATGAGTCTGAAATATGTTATTATAATAATTGGAATTTATTACAGTACAATATTAATATGGATATGACGAATTTCTTATGCTGTATATATATTTTCTATTTGCATTTTAAAACAAATACAATTTCCAGCCTTATTTTGTTTAATTAATTAGCACCTGCGAGCCAAACATAAGTATTTGTTTAATACAAATCAGACAAGCATTGAATATATATAAATGCTGCAGTCAACAAACGGCGCGCGCATTTTGTTACACCCGAGAAACAAATCCATCGCAAGACAGTTCAATGTACCCATATTAAACATGACGGATTGTGGAAATCACGCAGTAATTACACCAAGCACAACTTCATGCGATGGCAAAACGAATACAAATGGCAACTAAAAAATGCATTGACGTGTAAACAACACAGAAACTTTGAATTTGAATGTATTGAATATAAACATAAAAAATAAATCATCTGAACTATTTTGATTTTACCAGGTAAAGGCCATATACGCGATATAGCTCTTCTTCAGAAGCAAGCTGGCCACAAATGATAGCCCAATGAAGTGGCTTACCATGTGGAAACATATAGCAGCCAAATACTCTAAACACATGTTTCTTAATGTGGAGGGAAAACACGGAGGATCTGGAGAAGAATCCAAGCGAGAGACAAGCACACTCCAAATATTCGGGCATCAGGGTTGAGATCAAACCCATGACCTGCATACAAGGTGGGGGAGTTAACATCTCACCACCATGCTGCCCCACAAACATTGGGATCCTGCAAGGTAGCAATGCATAAAAAAAGTTGTTCGAATATAACAACACGTTTCACTGTGGAGGCTTTCCGCTTAAGGGTGATCCAAAGCCCAATGCTGGGGATGTGTTGACTCGAGATGGCATTACTTAACACGTTCAAAAATTAAGGCATTATCCTGTCCACAGGGCAATACTGACTTAGGTGCTCAAGTCAGAGTTGGTGGTGAAATAGAAATAGTTTCGTATTTTTCGTGAAATGTTGGAGGAAAAATTGTTAATGGAAAATAACGGGAATGGATATGCTGATAAACAAAAGTTACACAAAGTCAGCAGTCGCGGTAAAAGTGGAACAATGCCATCAATATTCACCCAGGGGCAGATACATTCGGAATCCCAAACTTAACAGCCACTGCTGTAAACACACTGCATTGTGTTACCGTTTCACAAAATGGTATTGCATTATGTTTCATAGGGGAAGATGCAGGCTCTGGGATCATTCTGTACATTTATTGAAGAGAACAGCTTTTTGTGTGCGGGTACTTAGCAATTTTGGAAAAGGACTCCGTGGCCAGAATCCTTTATTCAAACTGAATGCACTGTTGTCAACTCCGTGAGATACGAAGCTATGGGTTTTCAAAGGCACTTTGTTGCCCTACGTAGCTTTATTATACGTGGAGCAGTGATGTTATAGGTTGTTGCCCTGAGCCTAGATTTGATTCCTGCCAATGCACAACACCTGTTTATGAGTGCTATCTGGCATGGGCTCTCTTGTATGCAAATGCAGTACGTTTTGTTGTGCAGCATTATGGGTAAAAGCAGAACTCTGTCCTGTGTCTCCACGTGTGTACAGTATAGATGTATGTTTTCCTTATAGCATCTAATGACCCGTCATCATTTGTTGAACAAGTCTGACTCTGCTTATGAGACTCAGAAGGTTAAAACAGGTCGAGACTTTGCTTGCTTAAAAAAAAAATCTGGGTGTTATCACTTTGGAAAGCCAATAGGCCAATGGATTGTTAATGTTTTGTTTTATATACAGAGACATACATTGGAAAATATAACCACCTAAATACAACTGCGTTTGGAGCCTACAATTTATAACTGGTGTGACAAACAAAATTCAGCATTGTGGTAATGCTGCCGTTAGTGAGCACCTATTATAGTGTACATGTATGAGGCCAAATGGAGAATATTTGTCCTTGTGTTATATTTGTAAAGGCAGAGCCGAAACAGACCAATTGGGGTCACCGGGAGTGGGATTTCAGTTGGTACAATTACCAGTAATCCTATCCTGCAAACCCATAACATCTGGGTTGTTTTCCATGACCCGTGTCAGTGAGCCTTCATGACTCTGTGGCCCCAAACAACATCAAGTTGAGCACGGGTGTCATCGTGATGTCCTGCCACTCAGTGGCGAATAGCAAATTTGTGGCTGTTGTCTTTGTTGCAATGGGGAGGGTTGCAATGTTGCGAGAATAGAAAGTAACGTGTATCATCTGTGTATGTTATCGTATACGTTATAGATAACGGTGAAAGTGTAAAGGTGCAGCTCTGAAATGACTTTCCCATGTCACCGTTAGTGGAAGGGCCTGCACTACTGAAAAGTCTAGAGAGCCCCTATAAAGGGTATTTGGCGTGTATGTATCTCTGTTGAACTTCTATCGCACTATACGTAGCCAACCATGCCCCACAGTGGACAGGCACTATGGAAGAGGTTTGACCTAGGATCATTTTATTTGTGACCCTGGCTGCCTGAGTTTGAATCCCAGCCCTGGCTGTGATCAGTTTGGTGTGATATCTGAACAGGTCAATGGAACCCGCTAAAGCAGGGATTGGTAACCTGTGTGTCCGGAGCCTCGTGCGGGCGGTTCTTTAAAGGACTGCCGCAACGTCACGTTTCATTAAGACCAGTCAAGTCTCATATTCACGTGCAATACGGCTCTTTAAATATTGAGGTTTTTTTGGGGTCTTCTTGTTTTCTGTGCTTGCTGACCTTTGCCCCGAAACCAATCCACACTAACCAGTCGCTATGAAGTGCGGTTTCAACAACCTCCATGACCAACATAGCAAGGGACGTTCTCATGCAACATTGAGCTGTGAATGACCTCCCGACAGATAGTTCCATAAGCACGAAGACATTTGTTAATCTCGCTTCGGAAAACTTTATGAATATGCACGCACTACGCAAACATAAATGCGTGCCTGTAATTGTCCGATATAAAATAACTGCTTACGTTTTTTTTGCAAAGTGGAGCACCTTTTTGAAATTTATAGCTCCGAACGATGCCATGATGCATCACTGTCGCCCTGTGGGGGCTTATTTACTTAGACAGTAAAAGTCCCATGAAACTTAAGTTCTGTTAATAAAGTGAGAACTTGCGTTTTAATGCTTACACAAATCTCTTTTGGGATGTTGCATTAAACATTTTATAAGGCATTTAACAACTAACTTTTTACAGTTGTTTTTTTTTTTATCGGAGGTTTGCTTTTAACATCTGCCAAGCTCTTTTGTTTGGTACGATAAAAATCAAGGGGATAAACCAAGTACTGTTTCTACAGTTGGGCTCACACGAAAACAAAGTGCGTTGGGGAACGACCATAAATGACGTCACGCGATTTTAGACGATTTTTGACCCCTCCCCCCTCGTCACACGGCGTCACAAAAAGTCAGACCCCCCCCCTCAAATATGACGTCACAAAGCTCTGCCCCCCCCCTCCAAAATCATATTTCCATTCTGAAAATAAAACATGCTTCAAATCGCTTTAAACTATTGGCATTATAACAATTCTATATTTATTTAAAGCTGCGCATTCTGTTGTGACGTCACATTTTTCCACCCCCCCCCTCGTCACACATCGTCACCAATGTCTGACCCCCCCCCCCACCCCAGGTGCGTGAAGTCATTTATGGACGGCCCCTTGGATCAACCAACCACTCGCCGGTTCACTCGAGTCACTTGCCCGCCTGCGGTCAGTCGCCTCCCGTTCGCTCATCTATCGCGACTACCACCATGGTCACTTGTGTCCTTGAGCTTCACTCATTGATGACTCTGCCCGTTGTTGAGGATTCGGTGGTCTGTGAGGCTGACCGTTTCATTTCATCCAACCACACCGTGTTCATCCACCACACTGGAGGTCTACAGCCTTTTTTTTTCCTTCCTGATTCTTTCCTCCCATCATCGATAACTTTTCCCTCCAAATTCGTACAACCGCGCTCAACCCAAGAAACGTTGACTCCGATCGTTTTACACTTTTTAAAAAAAAAAATAATGCTTTTGTTGTCGGCCCCTTGGCGTATTGGGGATCTGCGCTTATACTCAGCAATCATAATGAAAAATACTATTGATTGGTCATTTTCCAAAGCTTTTATAACATAAACAATGTCCTTATCTTAACTCACACCTACTTCAATAGGGCAACTTCGAAGCCAGAAACAAATACCGCACAACTTATGTTAATTACAAAACATCCAACAAGCATAAATTGACGCTGCCTAGCCTCTGTCTATCAGATAGAAACATCCACCCTCTGCTCTCTTACCCAGTATTTGTCGTTCAGAGTCGACAAGCAAATTAAGTGGAAACACCAATTTTGTAAAATGTTTTAAGGGTTTTTCTTTTTAGTTTGAACTTGGCTGGGATCATTCAACTTACTCAATGTTAGGGCTCTTCAAACTCAAAGCAGCATGAAGTGTTTTGCATTTTTTTGCAATGACGGGTTTCTATTGCGGTGCAATGGTTAGCGCGCTCGAATTGCGATCTACACGCTGCTGGATCAATCTCCCGGCGTGGCAATGCAAGGATTTGTAAAGTTTGTTCAATCCGCTTCACCACTGTCCCCTCCCATCAGTATGAATGTGGGTACATCACAGTTAGTCGGTTGGAAGGCTGCGTGCGGTGGGCTGAAGTGTGGGTTACCCCCCACCCCCCACACCACCCCCGCAGACGATGTCTTCTTTGACAGCGTGGAAGAATCAGCTAACTACTCTTCAAAGGGGCTCCAAAGAGTTCCCTCTAGCAGAGAGGCGTTTCTGCCAGCAGTGGTGTGAGCATGTAATCACAGGGCTACACTTTTACCTTTTGCAAAGGGGTGATGTAGATGGAATATAGCCAAGGGACAGACCCAATTAATTTTGGATGTGGATCTCAATTGAAACTCGTGCTCTTTAGAGGTCTTAAGTGGTCCACTCTTGTTTTCAAGATGGACGAAGAGTTGCCCATGCCTTGCTGCCCGTGCATTTGCATGAGTAAAGCATAATTATATACGTGTTTTTAGTTTAGCTTTAATGTTTATTAAGCATATAAAACAAAAGACCGTGATTTACCTGCCTGCAGAAGGGGGCACACACATGTCTAAACTGTGGTACTCATCGGAGATATCTGGATAATCACTGGAATTAAGCTTTCCAGCCACTCTGCCATTTGATTGTTTTTCTTAAGCCTGGCATCAAATTCCTGTCCAGGTTAATGCAATATTTGGCCCAGTAAAAATATTTCCACTGCCAAGGTCATTAGAATAAAAAAAGCATTTGATTATAGTGCTTAGGTTTAAAATATATATTATAAAAGTGATTTATGAATCTTTCCGGTAATAAGCATGTAAAAAAAAACATGTTTTGAGTTTAGTTTTAATTGAAACAATTTGGTCTCTCATATGTTCACTCCAAAGCGACAAGGAGGAATGAAATTAAATCCTGGCCATGTTTGTAATTAAAATAAATAATGAAATGTTTCTACAAAGGTTATTTTCAAACGATTTTTTTTACTGTCATTAATCATCATTATGATTATCCCAGAACATTTATAATCACCCATAGCCATTCGTGGATATATTTACATATGTGGAAAAATAAATATTCTCATCACTTTGGAAATATGTATTCGGGGAATTCAAAGGCGCTGTGGTGGAGAGACGTTAACTACCTCGCCTGATACACAGAGGGTTGTGGGCTCGACTCCGATTGACGCCTGCTGTATATTTTCAGTTTGCATGTTCACCCCGTGATCGCGTGGATTTTTTTCTGGGCTATCTAGTTTTCCCCTACACATTTAGAAACACATTCCTGCGGAAGGGGCTGGTAGGACATTTTTCCTACCAGTAATGCCCACTAGGAGCGCATTTGTTATATATCCGGGTGTCCGGATACACGTGGACAGACATCCACAGACATACACAATTAATCCCCTGCCTCCTGTGAATTAATCGCGGTTGGGCTTCCAGTCCATATAAGGGCACCACGGGGTGACCGCCCCTCCCCACCCAGCCCCACTCCACCCAGCCCCACCCCTCCCACCACCCACCCAGTTCCACCCTCCCCACTCAGCCCCTCCCCACCCTCCCCTCCCCACCCAGCCCCTCCCCACCCAGCCCCTCCCTACCCTCCTCTCCCCAACCAGCCCCTCCCCACCCAGCTCCACCCTCCCCACCCAGCCCCTCCCCACCCTCCCCTCCACACCCAGCCCCTCCCCACCCAGCCCCTCCCTACCCTCCTCTCTCCACCCAGCCCCACCCCTTCCACGTGGACAGACATCCACAGACATACACAATTAATCCCCTACCTCCTGTGAATTAATCCCGGTTGGGCTTCCAGTCCACTACGTTTCCTACCAGTATTAACATGCGTTTAAATTAGTTGCCCCCATTCAATTTGCACATGATGAGCCACGTGGTTGAGCTATCAGTTGTGATAGCCAGGTCGCTTCTGAAAAAAAGCTATACAGTATAGCTAAGTGGACCTTACCTCGTAAAATAAAAACTAGTTTAGTTTTAAATTTTGATTTAAAGCTTTCGTGACTGCAGGAATTCATATTCTTGGTTCTTTCGGTAAAATCACGTGATAATTTTATTGTTTTAGATTTTTATTATTTTATTGTTTCCCTTCTACGTGACTTTACCGAAAGAACCAAGAATAGTTTAGTTTTAGTTTCAAATAAAATGAAATGTAGTTTAGTTTAATTTATATCTGCTGTTATAAAGTATATGTCGTGGTGTTCTTGACAAACGTAAAGTATGAATTTAGAGTGTTCGCACAGCCAGAAGACGTATGTTTGTTATATCATGCTTTAAATCACGAAGTCTCTTTCACATTAAATGCGTGGACGTTCTCTCATAGCCAGCCAGACAGACATCCAGCCAGGCAAATAGCGAGATCTGCAGCAAAGACTGGCAAAACAAACAAGGACGCAGATGCAATAAGAGATGCCCATTCAGAGATACCAGTGGGAATATAAGCATACATCCCTAAGAGTGCACATGAAACAAAATACAACCTTACGTATTTCTATTCTTAGATAATTAGCTTTATTAATTAGAGTTTAAACCCCTGGGTTAAACACCTTGTACATGGGAAACACATTATACGAGAATTTAGAAATTTTAATTACGAGTGTTTACTTATTATTTTGTGTACATGTTCAAAACTGTTCTTTGCTTGCCGTAACACGGTATTCGAGTTATTAATTTATTCCCATTTGAATTTATATTGTATTTTATATCATATTACTCGCATTTAGTTGCCCGCTGTTGGAAAACAAAAATATGTATTACTTTTGATAATACTGCCCTCGAGTATGTAAGATAATTTTCAGTATTTTTATTTATTAGCATCATTCATTTTCTCATTACTTCATTTTTCTTTTCGGTGCGCAACACAATGGTATACAAATGCACAGTTGTCGTATGAGGAACCCCCGTCAAAAAGCGTGACTGAACAGTCAACAGAGCTACCCTTTAATCTGGTGAAGGCAAGGCAACCGAGGTTTGTTCCTGAGCGAGTGACTACTTATGGTGTATCTACAGTGAGGGAAAAAATGATTTGATCCCCTGCTGATTTTGTACGTTTGCCCATTGACAAAGAAATGATCAGTCTATAATATTAATGGTAGGTTTATTTGAACAGTGAGAGACAGAATAACAACAAAATCCAGAAAAACGCATGTCAAAAATGTAATAAATTGATTGGCATTTTAATGAGGGAAATAAGCATTTGACCCCCTCTCAATCAGAAAGATTTCTGGCTCCCAGGTGTCTTTTATACAGGTAACGAGCTGAGATTAGGAGCACACTCTTAAAGTGAGTGCTCCTAATCTCAGCTTGTTACCTGTATAAGACACCTGTCCACAGAATCAATCAATCAGGTTCCAAACTCTCCACCATGGCCAAGACCAACGAGCTCTCCAAGGATGTCAGGAACAAGATTGTAGACCTACACAAGGCTGGAATGGGCTACAAGACCATTGCCAAGCAGCTTGGTGAGAAGGTGACAACAGTTGGTGCGATTATTCGCAAATGGAAGAAACACAAAAGAACTGTCAATCTCCCTCAGCCTGGGGCTCCATGCAAGATCTCACTTCGTGGAGTTGCAATGATCATGAGAACGGTGAGGAATCAGCCCAGAACTACACGGGAGGATCTTGTCAATGATCTCAAGGCAGCTGGGACCAAGAAAACAATTGGTAACACACTACGCCGTGAAGGACTGAAATCCTGCAGCGCCCGCAAGGTCCCCCTGCTCAAGAATGCACATATATACCCGTCTGAAGTTTGCCAATGAACATCTGAATGATTCAGAGGACAACTGGGTGAAAGTGTTGTGGTCAGATGAGACCAAAATGTAGCTCTTTGGCATCAACTCAACTCGCCGTGTTTGGAGGAGGAGGAATGCTGCCTATGACCCCAAGAACACCATCCCCACCGTCAAACATAGAGGTGGAAACATTATTCTTTGGGGGTGTTTTTCTGCTAAGGGGACAGGACAACTTCACCGCATCAAAGGGACGATGGACAGGGCCATGTACCGTCAAATCTTGGGTGAGAACCTCCTTCCCTCAGCCAGGGCATTGAAAATGGGTCGTGGATGGGTATTCTAGCATAACAATGACCCAAAACACACGGCCAAGGCAACAAAGGAGTGGCCTAGCCAGTCTCCAGACCTTAATCGCATAGAAAATCTGTGGAGGGAGCTGAAGGCTCGAGTTGTCAAACGTCAGCATCCAAACCTTAATGACTTGGAGAATATCTGCAAAGAGGAGTGGGACAAAATCCCTCCTGAGATGTGTACAAATCTGGTGGCCAACTACAAGAAACGTCTGACCTCTGTGACTGCTAACAAGGGTTTTGCCACCAAGTACTAAGTAAATGTTTTGCAGAGGGGTCAAATACTTATTTCCCTCATTAAAATGCAAATCAATTTATAACATTTTTGACATGCGTTTTTCTGGATTTGTTGTTGTTATTCTGTCTCTCACTGTTCAAATAAACCTACCATTAAAATTAGAGACTGATCATTTGTTTGTCAGTGGGCAAACGTACAAAATCAGCAGGGGATCAAATACTTTTTTCTTTCACTGTAGGTTTAAATGAACCCGTAAGGTTTTGACACGTCGCTGTGAAATAAAACTGTGCACACGGGGTATTTGCTAGCTGGTGACACCCGAATGTCTCTTGAATCGCAAATGACTGTTTGGTAAAAAAAAAATGCAATAATGTTCATGTCCTAATTGACAAATTCCTTGAAGCAGTTTCACAAGAAATAGTTTGCATATGTATTATATAATTATGCACACCATATATAATTTTGTTGCATTTATCTAACATGAAGGATGTAATATTTGCTCGTAAAATGCGTTATAAAAATAACAATGAAATGCAAACATTAGACAGGATTGTTTTCATGAGCTGTAATATTCAATACCAAATCAGCTCGTATTCTCCAAATGACAGTTTAATTGCAAATTTTAATGTTACATGGTTTTGGCATTATGTTTTATATATTCGCTTGGGGAATGTATTTGCTTAACAACCTCTACCATGCAATTTAATTGGACAATTTTATATTCCTTTGTGGCTTTACAGTGCCGTATTTTTGTGTGCGTGACATTTGGTCTTCTGTACTTTGCCGCATTTCGTTCGGCCAAACTCCGGCTAATCCAACTTATTTATTCCGTGGCGCAACACCCCAATTTGTTAAGTACTGTTTCCTTCTTCTACGCAGCAAAACAAAAATACAACACGTGTTAATGATGACGAATGTATTTGAAATTTTAAGTCGGAGCTGTAGTTTATTATAAATCCATTTCATAAGCGGTGTGTTTGTGAGCACGTTTGTACACAAAGGAAAGCATTGGTGCTTTGGGGATTGGACTGTGGGGCATTGTGTAAGGAGGGGAATGCGTTGCCGGCACATTGAGGCCGTTTTCAAAGAGTTCAGCGCACCTGCTCCTTGGACTGAGCCGATGTACTTAGGACACATTTTAAATACTTACCTCGTAACGGTAAAGGAGCAGTCTTGCAATGATTTGCTCATGCCCTGTTTGGTGGAAACGACTCCTTCTATACAAGCTCTAGAGAGACTCAGTAGAGGGTATTTGGCCTGCTCTTCCATGCTGGCCGGACACCTTGGAAGACCTGGGAGTTATCACGCTTCATCCTAACACACGCGACCTTCGGGATTGACTCACTGCGGTGTATACATTCATACTGCTGGCTCGATAGGGCCAGGGTGGGGGTTTTAAGAAACTCGCCCATCGGTTCAAACGCCATGCGAGGGGATCAAATCAAACAGCAACCGCCGGATTACAAGTCCAAAGTGCTCGCAATGGCAGCATTCACATGTCGGGTGATTCAAAAGAATGTTAACACTTCGGGGAATTGGCAACAATACCTCAAGAAGTGTACCTCCGGTTCCCTGGAGACCACCTGGAGAAGATTCCAGGCCACGCGTTGACAACGATGGCGAACAAGTGGAGACTCTTCTTTGGTTCGTTCGGTAAAGTCACGTAGAGTGAGAATAAAATAATAAAATAAAACAATACAATTGCTCTGTCGTCCCGACAGTTTTTTTTTTGTTCCTTCACCTGAAGAAGGCCGCTTGTGTTGTGGCAGAAACGTCGTGAGAATTTTATTGTGTTATTTTATTATTGTATTCTCATTCTACGTGACTTTACCGAACGAACCAAAGAAGATGAATCCTTGCAGTCACGAAAGCTTTAAATCGAAAGTGGAGACTCTTTGACTTTTTGAAGCTATTAACACACATTTGTTATCATGTTACAGTGTATTTATCTGTTCTTTTTCCATTAAAAGCGATAGTCCCATGTAAATGTTAACATTTTTTGAAGCACGCTGTACAGTGCTAAAATATATTCTAGAACACTATTCTCCAATTTAATGCTGCATATCACCAAGTGACGATGAATCGCCAGTTACTTATTGAAACCTGAGTTTTAATGGAGGTTCCGGGACCAGTTTAGATATTTGTCACTGACGTCAGCGATGAGCAGAAATTTAACTCAGGCCACTGGGTGTGTTGCACAATGAGCCAGCCACTACACTGCAGCTCCCCATACACAAAGATTCCCCCTATAGCCATCCGGACTGTTCCATCAAGCGGTCTCATACAAATACAAAGATTCCCCGTATTGTCTTAATTTACTTTTTTCTGCAAGTGCTGTTAGCGAGCGCCTATGAAGGCCAGCACAGTACACGAGGGGGTAGGTGGCCAGCACCAGGCCCGACCACCTTTGTCTCCCCAGTGGCGATCTTTTCATACTGCATCAGATACTCATTTGAGGCGGAGTCGATCTAGGGGAGGCCCAGGACTGGTTCAGATAGTAGTCACTGGTGGTGGCCGTGAGCGGTAATCAAACTCGGGTCACCGGGTTTGTAGCGCAGTGCACTACCCTCTGCGCCACTGCTCCCAAACACACACACACACGTGTGCAGTCATGCGTTCACACGCACACACTTGATATGCTAGCTATTTATTGGTGAAAATTAAGCTTTTTTGCTTCCAGCCACATAATTTAACTTGTGATTAAAATACTAATTCCCAATTAAATCCGAGCTGGATGAGCCTATTTCATTTGGAGCACAAATCACATTTAGCTGCCCGGCTCTGGTTATGGT
Organism: Petromyzon marinus; assembly: GCF_048934315.1. Lineage (NCBI taxonomy): Eukaryota > Metazoa > Chordata > Hyperoartia > Petromyzontiformes > Petromyzontidae > Petromyzon > Petromyzon marinus. Next base: position 12,902,719 of record NC_133705.1, read on the forward strand.
GGTAAAAAAAAATACAATTGGATCCCCTCGAGGTTCATCCTGATAAATAACTTCCAGGGTACTTTGCACTATCATGTTCCCTGACAACATCGAAAATGTGTTGTTACAAACGAAACGAAGGTGCCTAATTAAGAACTAATATTAACCACGATCTCCGCATCACCATAGGCAGTAAATTGGCACACAGTGTTCCGATGTGTGAGCTTTGCACAATGCGTGCCGCTTGATATGCATTCTCAGTTAAACGTCAAACGCGTTGTGGTGTCTCGTTTTATACAAATTCAGGAGACAACGCTTCACAAACTCATTGTGTTGTTGTATTTGCGGTATTTTATTTTTCCTCTGCAGTTCATTAAAAAAAAAAAAACTCAGCCTTGACTGAACGTGATCTTGTTTTGTCATCTTTCATACCGAAAGGGTACAAGAGGCTGCAATTTAATTCTGATCTTTATTTCTCTGCTGAAAGACCGCCTTGAGACAGTGAACGTGCACGGTACAGCACCCCGAACGCACGGCGCATCACAATTGTCCACAATTATAGCTCGTCTAGCAAATGTTCCAAGCACAAGCCGCCCAGTTCATTCCCCGCATTCACCGATGAACGTTCGCCAATCCCTGACACTGACGGGCTGCTTCACAAAGCCCGGGGTAAAACGCTGTTGAAGCTCGTGCTGGGACATGGTCAAAAAAAAGTTATACGTATGAAGAATTCATATTTTCCGTTCATAATAATAGTTCAGCTATGAGTTTATAACTGTGGGTCTCCTTCAGAGTAGTCTCCTTCCACGCTGATGCATCATTGCCAGAGATCGTGTAGAGTCTGAGAACATTGCTTGGAAGTGTTCAGCTAGCTTGTCACATTGGCTTTAAGATCCTCGGTGCCTTGAAAAATGGGTCCCTTTCAAAGTGAGTGTTATGCATCACGCATTCCGTCTAAGCCTGTTATATCAGAATCTTTATATATGCTAGCGAAGTTCTTTTTTCACAGATGTCGGGTAAGGCGCCGGTGACAAAGTTACAATAACAAAGAATACAAAAACACGACAGGAGAGGCAAGTAAATGATAAAACATCCAAAACTATTGTTTGTATTTTACCAGGTAAAGCCCACTGAGCGATTAGCTTATTTTTTCAAAAGCGACCTGGCCACAAGTGATAGCACAACATAGTGGGAATTTCAGAGTGCTACTATTCCAGTTGAACACAAATTGACGCTGCATCATTGTTCTTTCTCCATGGTAAATCACGTAGTTTGACGGTGAAAATGTAAAAAAAACAAAATAGATACATTTGACTAAAAGTTGTTTTTAAGTGCATTGTTTTGATTATACATAAAGACCAGGTGTGTTGCTGGGGTCCCTTCAATAATGAGCATAAATGATACACTTGGTGATTACCTTCATTCAACAGTGGTTTGGCAGCAAGTTGTTTAATTATTGTTTTTGTATACTAATGTGGTGCGTGTGTACGTATGAATGTGCGTTAAGAATTTTAGGTTAAATCTTCAGTGTCGTGTTTATATTATTTTACATATCTCTCAAAATACAATATCCATTCGAGTGATTGCATACATTGTGTACGACCGGACGAAACTCTCTGAGGCCATCCTTTCAGCTTAAGCAGCAGTGAAAGGGAGTCTGAATTGTGAAATGGCAGCATCACCGCCAGTGAGCTTGGATAGGGAATGTCGGGCTTTATATCTCCAAGACATTTTAACTGCTTGGAAATGTCACTTATTTGGGGGGGGGGTGGGGGTCACTGCTGCTCCTGAAAAAAAACTGGGTAGTTATAGGGTTTTTCCCCTTTTTCTGACAACAAAACTGAAACCTTTTTTTTTACTAGGATTCATGTCTGCATTAACCACAATACCTGCAGTCAAAATGCAAACAAAAAAATACTATGATAATATATGCATTGTCCTTGAAACTGATTGGTCCACACCAAGGGACGGCTTTCTTTTGAGCCTCGACCCAATTGGTGCTCGACCAGATGACGCCAAAAGGCGGACCAATCAATGTCAAGGACAATGCATATATTATCATAGTATGTTTTTTTGTTTGCATTTTGACTGCAGGTATTGTGGTGAATGCAGACATGAATCCTCGTAAAAAAAGGTTTCAGTTTTGTTCCCAGAAAAAAGGGGAAAACCCCTATTATTACATTTTGGTACTGGCAAAGGAGGTCTAATGATGAACTGGGTAGTTCTTGACTTGTAGCTTTCGTGACTGCAGGAATTCATATTCTTTGGGTCTTTCGGTAAAGTCACGTAGATAGGTTCAAGGAAAAAAAAAACTACGACTTTTCGATCGCAGTTTGTTGTAATTTTTTTGTTATTGTCTTTGAAACTGGGTAGTGTTCACAATTTAGCCTCCTGTTAAGAAAAAAAAAGACCAAGACGGCCAGGTCATCCTGGCGGACCTGCACGCATCATGATGGGGTGAATAGTGTGCAGTGTGTTCCATGTCCTTCGTATTTCTCCTCGGTGCTAATGCTGATCCTCCGTATCGTGTAATCACGGTTTTGGGCTAACTTGGCCAAGCGGAAGCCCAAGTCACGTTAAGCTAGAACTTGTTACTTTTCTTTATGCATGGTCAGGACTCGAACATGGCTTACAAGGATTTCCTGGTGCTGGTGCGAGGTGGATTGTGACATCGCAGGATCATGAGAGGTGGTGACAGTTGAGAAGGCCTTCATCCAGCAGTGGATTTACCATGGCCGATGATGATGATAATTATAACTATTCTATCGCTCTCCTTAATTAATATGAACACCACAAAGACAAGGAGCTCTTATAATGAGACCTCCTTTGCCAGTAACAAGATATAGGAATAGGTTTTACCCTTTTAACTGGCACAAAAACTGACACCTTTATTCAAGGCATCATGTTTGCAATAACCACAACACAAGCAGTCAAAATGCAAACAAAAAAGACAACTCTGATAATAATATGCACTGTCCTTGAATTTGATTGGTCCACACCCGAGACGGCTTTTCTTAGAGCGTAGTCTCCATTGGTGTTGGACCAGAAGACGCCAAAAGGCGTACAACTCAAAAACAGCGCACTATCAGAGTACTGAGGGCTCGGGGTGAGCATTTACATTATGAGACCTCCTTTGCCAGTAACAAGATATAGGAATAGGTTTTGTACGCCATTTGGCGTCTTCTGGTCCAACACCAATGGAGACTAGGCTCTAAGAAAAGCCGTCTCGGGTGTGGACCAATCAAATTCAAGGACAGTGCATATTATTATCAGAGTTGTCTTTTTTGTTTGCATTTTGACTGCTTGTGTTGTGGTTATTGCAAACATGATGCCTTGAATAAAGGTGTCAGTTTTTGTGCCAGTTAAAAGGGTAAAACCTATTCCTATATCTTGTTACTGGCAAAGGAGGTCTCATAATGTAAATGCTCACCCCGAGCCCTCAATACTCTGATAGTGCGTTGTTTTGAGTTGTACGCCTTTTGGCGTCTTCTGGTTCATCACCAATGGAGACTAGGCTCCAAGAAAAGCCGTCTCGGGTGTGGAACAATCAAATTCAAGGACAGTGCATATTATTATCAGAGTTGTCTTTTTTGTTTGCATTTTGACTGCTTGTGTTGTGGTTATTGCAAACATGATGCCTTGAATAAAGGTGTCAGTTTTTGTGCCAGTTAAAAGGGTAAAACCTATTCCTACAAGGAGCTCTCATTTAGCCACCTAGCCCGTTAGAGCTAAATGCTGCTGGTGAGGACTTATTTGTGTCAGCACAGCCGTGCTTAGCCAACCGTGCTGATTAGAGATGCAGGGGAAGAACAACAAATTAAACATCAAAGGCATTTCGCAAAATTGAGTTTTCTAGTCTTGATGTAAAAGTGCATAGCTGCAGTGATTTCCTAATATCGGAAGGAAGAGCCTTCCAAACGGCTGCACAAGCGCATGTGAAAGCGCGCGATGCAGTGGCCGTCTTCGTTCGATGTCTCGCCAAAAGCTGCTGCGAGGATGACCGGAGTACGCGTGGGGGGTTTATGTTTCTTGACGACATCAGCAAGGCATAGTGGTTCATTGGTGGCAAGCACTTTGTGAGTGATGATTGCGGCCTTGTCCCATGCATTCGTTCGTCAACAGGGAAGCCAACGCCGCGCGGCGAGCACTCGACGGACACGCTCGGATCTTGCGTTGGTGTGTGGCGTGGCCGAAACCGTGACCCTCCGCGTTCGTCCTCCTTAGTGTCCGATGTTTTACACACCGTACCGGGTGACGAATCAAGGCTGAGCTAGCCTGGGAGAGACCCGCAACTCGAGTTCGCTGGATGTCTGCAAAGTCCTGAACCCTTGTGCCACCAACTCCCCCACCTTACCCATCACGCAAAAAAAAACGCGCTGGCGGTTATTATTATTATTATTATTTTTGTTGTTAAGAGAGAATAAAACACCTTTCATAATTGTCGCCACGTGTGCAGTCGTTTTACGTCGGATAACCATTCACCTTAAAGAGCGCACAGCACTGACTGATTCTCTTCACTAACAATGCAATACTCTGTAGAGACGTAGACGCGATTGAGCCTTGAAACCACCTCTGCGATTGAAGAACGCGACACCAATATTCGGAAGAATTTGTAGTCGCGTAAATGCAAGCAAAAAAAAACAAATGCTCCATCTCGATTATTTGATGACTACAATTGCACATCAGACGCGTGCCAGTGTTTTGTTTACGCCGGCGTATTGTTGTTTAATAAACGTGTCGTACTTTTAACAGGAAGCCCTGTTCACGGGAATGGCGAAATAACCCAGTCACGTCCTGCTTATTACACGGAAAAAAAATGGGGTTATCTTAAAAGCAACGCTCACACACTGACACCATCAGTCCCTGAGCCTGAACGAGACGTGAATACATCAGAGAGCTGTCTCCTCGCGTATGATATCGTCACGTCACGCGCACACATCTTAACAGTTCGACAGCAATCGTACCATGCACCGGTAGCCTATGTTTTATTCAAATACTAAAATAAAGAGGCGTTTTCTGACCGCGGCTAGATCATACTTTATTCTCACGGGTCCAGAGTGAATTATTTATTTTTTTAAACCTTCCAGGTCAAGCGAGCAGCGAAAGGGGGGTTGCTGTTGCTCGCATAATTGGGAGGTTGCCTTGTTGTTGTCCATGAAGTGATGCTTGTTCCCGGTGTGTCTAGAGTCTAGACAATGCGTGTCAGCTGGTTGTAACAGCTTTTGGTGTTACAGTGGGGAGCGGTGGTGCGTGCAGTTGTCAGCGCTACAAACCACGTCCACCCGAGTGCGATTCCCGCTCACGGACAATGGGGGAGACAAAGGCGGCCGGGTGTTAATGCTGGACACCCACCCCCTCCTCGTCTGCCGTTCCGGCCTTCATAGGTGGTCACTCAACAGCACTTGCCACAAACGTCTGGTAACGCTATAGGGGAATCTTTGTCTTTAAAAATGACAAAAACCTGAGTTTCATGCTGGGTATCTTCTACGCAGTCTTATACGTGGAATTCAATAACAATTATAACGCAACCTCAAGCGCCGTCCATAAATGACGTTACGCGATTGTGGGCGATTTTTGACCGCCCGCCCCCAAAGTCACACGGCGTCACAAAAAGTCAGACCCCCCCCCCCTCAAATATGACGTCACAAAGCTCTGCTCCCCCCCCCCCCCAAAAAAAAAATGCTTCAAATCGCTTTAAACTGCAGTATTGTCATTGTAGTGCGTATTTAATGTGGCGCTGCACTCTGATGTTGTAGGAGAAAAAATATATTAAAAAGTCTATTTAATTAAGCAGAACGTGTTGTCTATATTTATTAAAAGTTGCGTATTTTGATGTGACGTCACATTTCTCACCCCCCCCCTCCCTTCGTCACACATCGTCACAAATGTCTGACCACCCCCCGCCCCCCCCAGGTGCGTGACGTCATTTATGGACGGCCCCTCACTGATTCAGTGAGCATTAGCCTCGAGAGTTTTTTGAGGCTATACGGGGAATCTTTGGTGTTGCAGTACTTGTGTCGAGGCCTGATGAGAGTGTGGTGAATAGGTGTTCAACTGTGCCAGTGCACCAAGTATCACAGTGGGGGGAACACAAACACTGTTCAGTTGTACATGGTAATTTGGTGAGTAAATATCGAGCGAATTGCGATGATAAATACCAAGTGCAGGGTTGCGAAGTGATGCCATGTTACGTTTGATATCACGGCGTCGTCTTTGATTCTCGAGAGACGTTTAATTGTAGTCTGTTGAATTTTTTTTTATATAAGTATGCACTTAGTAAACAATAATATTGGGTACAATCTATGCCTACGTAAAGTCAACTGAGGGCTGTGTCATTGTGTGCAGGGGGAAGTTTGTTGTTTTTTTAGGGTAGGAGTTGGTCAACAAAACCTCACAATTTATGAGTTTAGTGTTTCCCCCAGTTACAAAAATCGTACCACTCGTCCACGAAAAAAGTCTGTGGTTCTGTATGGCCTCAACTCAGTCCATCGTTTAATTTTCATGAACAGTTCTTGTCCAGATGTCGCACACTCGAAATGACGGACGTGGGCAGGTGCTCCAAATCCAGGACAAACACATGTATTGTGGTAATCTGTAAAGTAGCAACAGCACGTGTGTCACACACAGCAATCCTCAATCGAGTCGCCATTAACCACGTGACTGGTGTACAGATCAGGTTACTCAATAAACCTGCCAGCCACCTACAGGCCCGACTCATTATCGCATGCTGGTGTACACACGTGCGTTGTTGTACTGCACAGCACATAAGGACCTTCACAAAAAACACACTTACTTCATTGCTGCACGAGGGAATAATTAAAAGAGTGGTTCATTCATAATGTGCCACACAGACTCAGCACAAGGATCCGTGTTCACACGGCACAATAACTTGCTGATCTCGTCAAGATGAATGAGCCATCAGTGAACTCCGGTCATCTTTGCAGCGGCTTCTGGCTAACCATTGAACAAACATGGTCACTGCATCACGCGCTTTCAGATGCACCTCTGCAGGCCATCTGGAACACTCTTCCTTCCGATATTAGGACGACACTGGAGCTATGCACTTTTAAATCCAGATTGAAAACGAATTTATTTCGAACTGCTTTTTGTGTTCAGTTTGTTGTCCTCCCTCCGCACCTTTTAGCACGGTTGGCTACGTACGGTGCGAAATAAGTTCCCATTCGCGCAGCACAGGCAGCTGGGTGCTTTGAGTTGCTGAAACACTTAAGCGCCATGCAAATGCAAAGACTATTGTTGTTTATTATTCAAGAGATCAGGAGTGGGTCGGCGAAGTGCATGTATTCAGAAGATCTCTAACAAACGCCTTGTGCTACCTGCGCACAATAGTTGTCTGTCCCGTCTTTGTTGCCATGAGTGATTTCAATCACAGGATACGGTACACATTCAACTGTTTGTATTGTGCATCAACGGATTGAGTGAAAGGTCTGGTTTGATTTTATTTATAAAAAATAAATAAACGCACCGCTATATGTCTGGCAGTAACAAATAATGTTACGTGATTACGGCAGCACCGGTAGCAACACACAGCAACAACAACAACCGCAATTCGTCACTAATTAGTGCCGGTGACATCACCACGGCACTTGTGCCAGTCTATCTGCACGTTAAGGCCACGTGAAGTGTCGAACGCCCGTTGGCAGGTCACGGGGCAGACCCAGGTGCCATGGGTCGACTGACTGAGATGACTGGCCGATGCACCACCTGTGCCCTCTACTATGTGAACTGTATGTGTTTTAGCCGCCTGGCGCTCCGCTCGTTGTTGTGTGTCACTCCTCTGCACTCCGTTGTTGTTGGAGGACAACTGCCTCCAACTGCTCAGTAGCGTCCTTCACGAACTTCCTCCACGGCTGGTACAAGTCATCGGCAAAGTCCACTCAGTTCACATCCTCCTGTACCACAACACTTAATCTCTTCTCTAGCCCGTGCCACTCCCATTTAGCCCCCTCTATCCGGCCGAAGAAAAGCTGTTTAGGCATTCAGTGGCTGGGCATGCGGGCTAAATGACCCAGCCAACACAGCCTTGCCTGCTGGAGAAGCTCACTGATGGGACTTTGTCCAGATCTTTCAATAATTTGTGAGCTCCTCACACAATCCAGCCTGGTTAAACCCAGGATGGATTGTAGGCAGGTCAGCCTAAATGTTTCTAACCGGAGAAGATGTTCCATTAGGGGGATGCACGTTTCGCAAGCATAGAGAAGGGGGGGCCGAGAAGACCAGCAGCTTCGTGTGGAGCGACAGACCAGGTTTGGAGTGAGATCTCTGCTGCAAACCAGAGCCGGTTATGAGCACATTGCCCTAGCATGGACAGCTCTCCACTCTCTCCACAACTGCCCCATCACTAATTGGGAGTTGTGGGGTGGAGTGTCTGATGGTACAAAATATCTACGCAGGTGCTTAGTTTTGGTGGGGCTGATGGTAAGGCCCCACCTCTTAGGGGCAAGCTCCAGAACAATATCCTTTGTCTCCAAGTGCTCATATTTACCCGCCACACCAGTCATTATTTTAAACGCTGTGTCGACTTACAAGAAGCCCAGGATCAGTTCTGATATCAGGTGCCACTGATGTAAGTTGTGGCCAGGAATGGAACAACCACCACACCAAATACAAAGATCCCCCGTATAGCCTTAACGGAATGTAGGAGCAAGTGCTCCTACAGTCCGGCCACTTTTGTCTCAAAGGTGGCGTGGTGCTCCCCACACCATGCTCACACACATGCAACTGCTGCAACACAATACACAGCGGCATACACAAATACCAAGATCCCTCCTCGTATAGCCTGAACAGACTGTTGGGGCAAGTGCTGTTAGCGAGCACCTATGAAGGCCGACACAGCACACGGGGGGGGGGGGGGGTGGGTGGCCAGCACCACGCCCGGCCGCCTTTGTCTCCCCAGTGGCGGTATTTTTACACACCCCCACCAGGTACTTATTTGAGGCTGATTCGACCTAGGGGAGGCCCAGGACTGATTTAGATAATCGTCACTGGTGTTGGCCATGAGCAAAAATCAAACTCAGGCCGCCAGGTTCGTAGCACAGCATGCAAACCGCTACACTACTTCTCCACTACACAGTTGCGTACACTCACACATACATATGCATCACACACGCACAGGCATTCCATGCCAATACTTTTTCCTGAAAATTGTGATTTTGTTGCACATTATACGAAAAAAAGAGAGGTTGTTGAATTATTTATTGGTGCGGTTTGTCAAAGTGTTGTTTTGATGTTGATTGATCGCTTTCTGGAAGGGAAACGAAAAGATGAGCCTCAAGTGACGGGCACACTCACCACGGCAGACTTTGCATTCGGCCGATGTAGGCACAGCTTACCAATTACCCCCATTTCCCTTTCTCATTTGGCAAATGCGTACCGTTGTTATGCGGGTCATTATATAATTTGCATCTAATTTTCCCACCGTTAGATTTCAACCCGACGTCTGCAGCTGGTTGATCGCTATGCTAATGGCTGTGTCGGGTTCTGTGCCAGTAGTTGAAGCCCCAGGTGGAAGTATCAACACAAAGGCTCCCCCCCCCCCAGATTGCACAAATGTATACATTCACACGTACACCCACTGTGATCGCCACTGTACTCGATAACCAGTAAACTGTGGCGTTTTCTAAGCCTTAAAACAACAAAAAACACCCATAAACAGCCCATGACTCCCACAATACTGAAGAAACCTTTAACTGCAATGTGATAAGCATTAATAAAACAACGTCGCACACACTTGCGATTTTAAGACGTTCTTGCCATGATTTTTTTCTGTTCCTACCCAGCTCTGTCTAACCTTATGCGTCACGATGCTTTCACTCAGCCCTGCACCACACACACTAAATCTACATTCACGTTTGTCCGGTAGATAACTCGTAGTTATATTACTTTAAGTGCATGTACATGGGCCGAAGGAATATGGCCAGTTCGCTTCGTGACTGCAATGGAATATAGGGCCATCCTAATTTTTTTTTCCATGCAGCATGCAATTAAACTGTCATTTCCCTCCGCAGAACAAAAGTCCACCTGATGCGATAGACCGTGCATCCTAGGATTTGACATTAATGCTTCACTCTAGTATCCGTCTACTCCCATGCACATATCCAGTGCCTGTGAGCCCATTGATGAATCCTCAAAAGCAAGTAATTTGTGTTGTGCTGCTCATAGAAGTAATGGCAATGAAAAGCTGAGGTAAAGTCATCATACAGAGGGCACTGATAGGCCTTCAATCGACAACGGAGAGCAAAATGGTTCTCTATATCCCCGCAACACAATGCAATTGAAGGATATCTACGACACCACCTGTGAATGTCATTGTCATACATATTAACATGATTTTTTTATATGTCAATCGAGCTTTACACGGATCGAGCGTGGGATGTGGAAGAGCACACTCGTCACCAGTACACCAGGCGATTCGCAAGGCTGGTTTGTTCATGCCATGTTGCCCGTTTCCAATAATGAACGTTACCAAGCATCAATTGTTGCAGCCACAGCCATTATTTGTCTAATTGGGAAGCATTTGTCGTCGGTTTTTTTTTTGTCTCTTTACGACAAAATGAGAACAACTAACGGCCGAAGTTTTAATTGTGCGCCCGTTTAATCGCGGACACGAGTGAACAACCCCCAGCATATTGGCGCATACCGAAGCGGCGGCACCCGCCCTCTGTGTTCCATCGCACAATTTCCCACAACGCAGTTGTCTGCACATCCCGCGAGTACACCCCTCTTGGCCTTGTTTCATTGCTCACGAGGCGATGCGCTGTAACGGAAGAGGAATAATAATCTTCTTTGGTTCTTTCGGTAAAGTCACGTAGAATGAGGATAAAATAATAAATTGATGAAATAAAATAACACAATCAAATTCTCACGACGTTTCGGCCGCAACACAAGCGGCCTTCATCAGGTGAAGGGATGTGTATGTTTTGACTTTAACATAGCCGTTTCTGTGACCAGCCACAAGCTAATCACTCAGCTATTTAAATGCTAAATTCTATGCTAATTCCTTTGTCAAGGCGCTCTGTTTATTCTCACACAGCTTAAAGGTCGCGGTCTGAGCTTGGCTGTGTTCGCTCCAGCGCTGACCTCCAGACAGTCTCGTCCCTTCACCTGATGAAGGCCGCTTGTGTTGTGGCCTAAACGTCGTGAGAATTTTATTGTGTTATTTTATTTGATCAATTTATTATTTTATTCTCATTCTACGTGACTTTACCGAAAGAACCAAAGAAGATGAATCCTTGCAGTCACGAAAGCTTTAAATCGAAAAGAATATTAATAATAATTAAAGTCGAAAGCGGACATTGCGGTGGCCGCTTTATGCCCCTTAAATTTCCATCGCCCGTGTGCGCGGAATTTGAGGGGAATTTGGAATAGAGGCCGACCGAAATTCAGTTTCTGTCAGCCTCCAATTTGGAATTGCAAACTTACAGCGAGCGACTTATTGGATTTGGGGTAAATTGTAACTGTTTCGCATACGAGGCGAGGTGTAACATTTTAGTTAAAAATAAGCAGGCGCGCATTTCTTGTTAAGCCCTCGCTCTGTATTCCATGAGAGGAGGCACTAATTGGACGAACGTGAAGACGATAATTAGTGTCGCACTTGCGCGTGCCAGCATGCGCTGGTGAACTGCATTCGCCTCTATGCCCCCCCCCCCCCCCCCCCGAGTGCTGTGCCAAAGTGGACCAAATTCTCTCATAAGTGTCACGGTTGACACAGTCAATATTCGTCATTGTCTGAAAACGTTTTCTTTGTTCCCGTTGCTCGTAAACCCCCGCCCCCCCCCCCCCCCCAACAATTGGAAATTAGGCCACGTGTTTTTTTTTTCTTGCAGCATGAAAACAATACGAGCCTCGTCGTCGCATTCAATCCGATGGCATCGGACTATAAACACTTAATGAGACCATAAAGGTTTAATTGGGCAATTAAGTGATGCTACAATCATAAATGTAGAGGGGCTAAAGCGGTCGAAACATCGTTTAGTGCACTACGCTATAAACCCACGTGTTGAATTCCCGGCCATGGCTGACATGAGGAGCAATTGGAGCCTCAACCGAATGTTGGCCACCCTCCTTTGCCAACCTGGAATAACCAGCATGGTGAGTATGTACAAATAATCCACGTGACTGAAAGGCATGGATAAGCCTTCACCTGACAGCGTATTGACAAAGGGTCGTGAGTTACTGTTATTATTTACGTAAAATTACAATCTTATTGTGGAATGCACCATTGGTGAGTTATCTGTGGGGAACGTCTCAATTGGGCGAGCATTCAGCATTGTCGAAATTTTGCTCTTTGTTTTAAGTGTCAGGCAGGTGTTGTGTTTTATCTACTGAATGAAGAAATCCTGTACTTTTAATAGATGTGCTCATCTTATTGTCCCAATGAAATTGTGACCATATTGGTAAGCATTCATTCAAACCAACCGTTCCCTTCCTTCGGCTTTATTATTTTGCAAATGTATGACTCATCACAACACGATTACTGTGCACATGTTAATGCTGTCGTACAAAAATAAACAATCCAAGTAACCTCGTAATTTGGTTTAGAAGATTAGGGAACATTCCATCATTGTGACTGTTAAGAGAAGTAAGTAGGCTTATGCGGGGTGTGTTGCGAGAAGGGATAATGGGTGCTGGTCTAGAATAATGACAGATGGAATGCATCTAAGGGGATGTCCACTGGGGGAAATGGAGCAATGAAATTGGCACGCGTGAAGGTGTTGGGTGGATTGTTGCATCGCAGGATGATTTTGTTTGTGGCGGCAGCTTGGGGGAGGCCTTCATCCAGCAGTTGATTGATCATGGCTGCTGATGATGAACCTAGCAATGTAGTGATTGAATTATCATTGGCTCAATTACACGGCAAAATTTGTGCCGCGTCGTGAATTGTGTGGAAATTTGGAGTCAGAATTACATTTCTGTTAATCCCCGATAGCTTGTGACGGCACCTAGGGTGCATAGCGACTGACATCGGCCTGGTGTCAGATGCAATCACCACGCCGTTGATGTCACAGTTGAAGGCACAGCGTGAAATCGCGATGCAGTTTTTTTACGCTTATTTTTTCTTTCTGAAAACAACGTGAAACCGGGGGTGGCCCTGAGTTTTTACGGGGTTTCTCCCAGCAGGAATCGCTGATGGGTTCCATCCGAGGCTAACTTTGAACTTGGTTAATGTGTTTAAGAGTGTTACTTGTCCACCTCCCCCCCATCGTGACAGCTGATGAAGTGAAGCTGCCCCTTTCGGTTGCCAGTGATTGTGACGAAAATAGACAACTGGGAAAAATAATGTGAATAATTTCAGTTTCGTCTATGTTTATGAACTAGCCTTTTGCCCGTCCAAGGACGGGTGTATTACAGTGAACTTGCTACCGAAAAGCAGAGCGCGACGTGATATTCATTGCATCAATGCGTGTGCAATTTGTAAGGGCGCGGTGACACAGACAGATTTCATTTTAAGGTTATAATCCCTTGTTCATCACGACGTCCTTTTTACTTTGATGTCTCAACAACAGCGTTACGGAGATCACGTGACGTGATGAGGGGTCTGCCTTTGTAGTGAGGGTTGTGAGTTGACGCCGAGGAGGGGGGAGGAGGCGCCTCGCCCCCCATGTGGAGTGACGTCAGCCGCAAGTTATTATAAATGGAGGGGGGTCCATTTGGAGGACGTCGCCTTATAATGATTGTTAATGAGGGGGGCTGTTGGTTGCGGAATGACGTCACCTGGTCATGATTATTAATGAGGGGGGGTCCATGTGGAGTACGTCACCTCGTCATGATTACTAATGAGGGGGGCTGTTCGATGTGGAGTGACGTCACTTGCGCATGATTATTAGTGAGGGGGGGGGGAGAGTACTCCATATTGAGTGAAGTCACCCGTCCATGATTATTAATGAGGAGGGGTGGGGGGGGGTCCATTTGTTGGACGTCACCTGCTCATGAATATTAATGAGGGGGGCTGGTCGATGTGGAGTGACGTCACGAGCGTTAAGGACGGACATTCCTGGGTGATTATAGTACATATTGTTTTCCCACGCCCATGATGACATAATGGAATACCAAACAAAGTACCGTCTTACAGATATGCCTAGTTTTGTTTTATGTCTTCAAACAATAACAATAATCTTCGCGTGACTTCAAGCCACCTTCGTTAACGGCCGTGATTTGAACATCACTCTGAGCAATTGTTTGCATTTTCTGAGATCAATAACGTGAGTCTGTTTTCAAACCACCTGTAATAAAAAACCGGGATCTCAAGTGCAGGTAGTTGATTGTCTCAGCCCAGTCTTCAAGGAACACACCAGCTAGTTAAGTAAAACCTACAACTAGTTACGTAAAACCACAGCTAGCTGGGGCTAACACGAGTGGATCCCTAAGTCCGTCTGCCTTGAAATGTCCAGCTAGCCGCAATTTCAATAACATCTATGTAAAAATAAACACAAATCGCACGTGTATAACCGACACATAAACAGTATGTTAATGTATTTCATACACATTGATGTATATATTGTGTGTGTGTGCTTGTATCCAGACCAAAAAATATACTTGCGCTGTATATTTGTGGTGTGCTTTCCAGGACTATAGTTAAGTATGTGGGTCGATCCGAATCAGAATCTTTATTTCGAGTGGAGGAATCCGAAGAGCTATGAAGCTCTTTGTCGCAGATGTCCAGTTGGGTCAGAGGGTCCACCAGCCTCACCACTCAACCATCCACTATCACCCTCCCCTATCACCCCTTTTCTCGACTACTCCTATTACTAGAAGCAAATGTAACACACTTTTACGATGTATTTAATACATAATGCGCACACTATTACATGATCGAGTGTATCCATTATGTATACCATGTTCCTAATTATAGTCGTTACATTTTTGTATTTTTGTTCGTATAAAATTTGGATGCATTTTTATTTATACTATATTATAATCCAACTTTTGCTGGCTGGTCTGGGGGGAGAGATGGATAGACAGACGTCATGCCCAAAGAACATGCACATGGCTAGTACAAACAATAATTGCATTCGGTTTTGCACTTTGTTTTGCTAAATTGCAGCTCTGATGATGTGACTGCAGCGCATGTGGAAAAAGATTCTGCCTAGTGTGTGGATAAAAAAAATAAAAGATCACGTGAAGAGATAGCAGAAGTAGTTATTTGACAATCTTCTAAGAATGGGCTGATGTACGAGACGCCTTCACATACACTTCAATGCATTCCGTGACATAGGCAGAACGGTTGGAATGAGATGTGGATTACATCAAACAAACTTACGTTGGAGAGTCAACCTGGGGCGTTATGTGTGAACACTCATTGTTTTTTTTTACAGATATAGAATCTATCTGGCTTTGATAATGACCATAGCGTGCTTGGATCACAGGTTGGTCTTTGGCAACTACTCGCCAGTGCCATGTAAGACTATGTTACTTATTTGAGAACCATTCAGCATCCACTTTAATTGGTTGGCCATGGCCATTTAGCTGTCTATTTATTCAGTTCTATTTAATTTCGCAACGAAAAGAAAATCCCCGACTTGGAGTTTGCTGCAAAATAGGTGACGTCTCGAAGACGAGGCATGAATGCTGGACTTTCAAAGTACGACAAGAACGGAAGCGGCAGCACACAATCCAATCAATCGGTCTGAATAGTTCACGCGGTGAGCAGTGAATCAGAATTCTCAGCTCAGAAAAGAATCAGAACGGCCACCGTTGTATTGGCTCGAGGCCAACTCGTCAGAACCTCGCACACTTCACACCACCGTGCATTTAATTTGCTCGCAGTCTCGCTACAAACCCGTGCCGTGACAGGTTCCTCCCGCGCAGTCCATGCAGGACTTTTAACGAGCGTCAAATGCACGACGCGCGGTGCGATTGCTACGTCGCATCAGATCAGCGCTCGCCGAGGTCAGCGAGCCAGCAGCCGGAGAGTTGCGGAGGGATGTTGCGCTTTCAAAAGGCCAAGGGAGAGTAGCCTATTGCAGAGTTCACTCGCATCTTAAAATACAGCAGACGTGGCGCAAATGAAGTATCGTCAATTGGAAATCAAATCCTCGCCCTGGCTGCTACTGACCAGCCTTAGCATTTTAGAACAGGAGTTAAGTGCGCTTTTGTAAATTTGACTCTTCAAAACCTGCAGCCCTGAGCATCTCAAAGCTTTGGCAAGTAATATCATTTGACAATGCACGGGGAATGCATAAAAAGGATATTGCGCCTTTTATAGTCGCTACACTGGCACATTGATGCCAGTGATGTGTGTAAGTGGCCAGAGACGTCTCTACACAGTTGTCTATCCAAGCAAACCAGGGTGTATCAAAAATGAATAGATAAAATGTATTATTCAAGGAACGTGTGTTAGTATCAACATAACAACATAAAAAAAAACGGAATACTTCTTCACATAGTCATCCTCGACTTCATGTAAGCAAATCCTCCACTTGCCTAGTGTACAAGAGGTCGTGGGTTCGATCCTAACCCTGATCCCTGTATATTTGGAGTTTAACACGGAGGCATTCGCGACCAATATCCATAATAAAGGTTTTAGATCGTGTACATATAAATGTGCCGTTAAACCCGCCACCAACCGACACAGCCAATTAGAAAGGTTTATCACGTGAGCAGTGCATGCCAATACGTTACTAGTACAGCACACCAGTGTTTGGAGAGCAAATCCAATCTCCACATTTAAAATCAACATGCGTTTGGAGTATTTGGCTGCTATATATTTCCGCATGATAAGCCACTTGTTTTCAGAAGTGACCTGTGGCCAGGTCGCTTCTGAAAAAGAGCTACATAGCTCAGTTGACCTTACCTGGTAAAACAAAAATAGTTATTCGTTTAAAAAAAATAGTTTAAGCACTGGATAGACAAAGGCCGTGGGTCGGCCACACCAATCCCCGCATGACATTTTGGCCTGAATTCGCTAACATCACTTGCCCCAACAATCACAAGGCTATGTGCTGATTTTTTGTCAAACAGTAACACTTCAATGCTGCTGGTATTTATATCTTCCTATAATGCCAGCAGCTTTGAGGTGTTTTGGTCGGTCCTTAAGCAATGGCTGTGCCACAGCCTTCAACACAGAGCTCCTTTGAAGGTCTGAACAACTTGTCATGGATTATTAAATGAAATATTCTAAGCACGTATGCCCTTGTTTGCTGATTTGTGCTTAATTACAGCTCAACTTTCATCCAGCGTTAACCTCCCTACGCGAGCGACATCGGCTGGCAACTGCCCCGGCGTCTCTGTCGTAGCATCGCGACCATGTGCAACGCCATCATCGGAGCTGTTCAAGCCAGTTTGCAAATGCGGCCACAATTTCTAATAGGTTTGTAGCGATATTGCAGCTCCATCCTTTTAACCTGATTTAGAACCCACAAAGGGGGATGCTTTTTCAGTTTAACACGTAGGCTTTCGCGACCAATATTATTCATAATAAAGGTTTTTGGGTTAGATCACCAATCGATTATATAATTTCAATACCCCCCCCCCCCGCCTAAAATCACTGCACCTGAAATGAGTTAAATGATGACGTCACCCTGCTGCTCTATTTAAGACCGGGAGCAAGCGAGGGCTTTACCATTCTGGCGAATTGCCCGATGATGCTGGATGTAATTACCAGCGAAACGTCGTAATCAAACTGTAAATGTTGTGGATTCGCTCTTCAACACACCGGTGGGCTAAAGTAGTGAACTATTTGTCTTTCGTCAACGTGACACTTTTTTTTGCTGATTGGCCGTGTCGGGTGGTGGAGGGTTGCGACACATTTATAAATAACGCGATCTAACCCAAACACCTTTATTAGGGATGCGTTTTTGTTGACTATGGTTCACTCGGTTACCTGGTGCCCAGCTGCTTCGTTGTGAGCCGTATTGCTGTGTTGCTTTATCTCCCGTCTGCCAAGTTTCCCTACCCTGACACAGCTCCCACCCTCTTATACCCTCGTGCAGTTGTTTTTTGTAAAGCAATCTGGATGCGAATTGAATTGAAATCGTCGCAGCACTTTATGTGCAGTTGCACAAGGGCTTGCACCGTCTATGATCCTCTGAATCATTTGTTATTTAGAAGGTGAAGCCCATCAAAAACACTTGCACGTGAGTAATGGGCTTTGCAACCCCATTCACTGTGCAAATGTTTTTCCAACCATAATTGCACAAACGTAGGTTACAGAGTTGATTGATCTACTCATCGAAACACGGACATACGTATAAGCAATCGGTATGCACGTGTCCACAGTTGTGTGTGGCACAGTGGCAGAGCACCTGCCTCGCAATTGTGAGGTTGTGAATTCTGTCTTGGCCGCGGTTTAAATCAGCCCTGGCAAGTGCGTACTGATTTTTCAACATCGCTTGACCTGCATCGCATCCCAGCGTGTGAACACAAATGGTCACGAGAAATACGAATTATATTGGTAGCTCATTGTGATTACTGTAGAGGGTGGTCCAGATGTGTTGTGACCCACCCCCCCCCCCAAAAAAAAAATATATATATATAATTGACCCCTACCATTTTGTTTTATCCTTTGCATAACAATTTCTGTTTAAAATAAAGCTTACGTAAAAAAAAAAATTGCGGGTCACAAGACATCCGGACCACCCTGCACGATGAACAGCTTCTCCGTCGATGTAAATTCGCGTGGCTCGCACCGCAGCAACGTTCCATGGGACCCACATTGCGCGCGATGGCTACAACCGCGTGACGGTAGCGCTCACAGCGATACACGCTGCTCCAGCCATCTTGGGGGTCGTCCATAAATTACGTCACACGGCGTCACAAAAGTCAGAACCCCCCCCTCAAATATGACGTCACAAAGCTCTGCCCCCCACCCCCCCCCCAAAAAAAAAACCGCTTCAAATCGCTTTAAACTATTGTCATTGTAGTGCGTATTTAATGTGGCGCTGCACTCCGATGTTGTAGGAGAAAACATTGATTAAAAAAGTATATTTAATTAAGTAGAACGTGTTATCTATATTTATTTAAAGTTGCGCATTTTGATGTGACGTCACATTTCTCACACCCCCCCCCTCTTCCCCTCTTCACACATCGTCACAAATGTCTGAACCCCCTCCCCCACCCCCCCAGGTGCGTGACGTCATTTATGGACGGCCCCTTGTGCCTATCGCAGACCGACACAGCTCACGAGCACGCATTTCCCAAATATTCTCGGCTCGCGTTATACCCACGCATGGCTTGGCAGCCCCGCTGGAGAACAATTGAGAACCGGCCAGCCTTCAGCTCAACTTTAATCGGCTACCGTTTGAAACACATTTGATTGAGCGCGTGAGGCGCGCACACCTTTAAGTGCATATTTGACAATGGGCAAAACACGCGCCACGTACAGCTCTTCGCGGATAACTCTTTCGAAGTTCTGAAAGCTTTTTTTTTTAATACGTAAAAAAAAATGCCCTTGAAAGCCTTTCCTCGCACGAGCCAGGACATCCTCTGAAATGCACGTTCCTTGCGTGCGTGGTATATACATTACATGCTTTATGATGAGCATCGGTCTCCTCGGGCTCCATTGGCTCCCTGTATATATATAGCCGAGGGTTCGCCGCCTCTCCGCCAGGCGAAGGCTTTCCTACCGCTTCCACGGTCCATTTGTGTGCCCAATTAGACGATTCACGCACATGTGTAGCCGCCTGAACGCGTGTGTAGTATTTGTTGCTGCTGCGGTTGTAGTGCCGCGCCTCAACGAATGTCCCCCTCGCAGACGAGATGGACTCAAGGTGCCACGTCGCCGTTACTTGTTCCCCCAGCCAGTTGGCGCTTCCTGCAGCGCGCGGGCATTCGGGGTCGACGGGCGAGCGACGTGACGGCCGCTGTAGAGACGTAATCGAATGTGGCGACTTGCTCGGATTTGATGTGGACATGACGGGAGTCTCTGCTGCCCCGTGCAAGGTTGGCGCGGGGGTCGGGTCGGGGGTGGTGGTGGTGCGATGATTTAAATGAATAAGCGGTTTGGACTTGGCATCGCTCACTTTGTGTTGCGTTACTTGTTTTAATAGCAAGCGATCGAGCTGCATCTTGGACTGTAAAAAAAAAAGATATAACACGAACTTATAATCGTTGAATTTGTTAGTTATCATCATGAGCAGCAGCAGGATGAGGCCGTGGTAACGCTTGCGCCTCGCAGCAAGAACGCCCTGGGTTCGATTCCCGACTCGAGTGCCTTTTTGCGTGAAGTTTGTGTGTGTCTGTGTGGAGTTTGTGTGTGTCTGTGTGGAGTTTGTGTGTTCTGTGTGGAGTTTGTGTGTTCTGTGTGGGGTTTGTGTGTTCTGTGTCGAGTTTGTGTGCTCTGTGTGGAGTTTGTGTGTTCTGTGTCGAGTTTGTGTGTTCTGTGTGGAGTTTGTATATGTCTGTGTGGGGTCTGTGTGGGGTTTGTGTGTTCTGTGTAGAGTTTGTGTGTTCTGTGTGGAGTTTGTGTGTTCTGTGTGGAGTTTGTGTGTTCTGTGTCGACTTTGTGTGTTCTCCCCCTGCTCTGCAATGGGTTTCCTCTGGAATTTCACTTTTCACCCATCATGTAACTGGAATTGGACAAAATATTCCCACGCTGAAAAATGTATCCGAAATTTACTCAGTTGGAATTACACGCAGCAGCAGCAGCAACAACATCGTCTTCTACCACGGAAACTTAGCAACACCCTCCTGAATAAGGAGTCTTGAGACTCAGTGAGGCTTTCCTGGGTAAACAAGTATAATAATGATAACAGCATCTGTGATCAATCTATTTCTGAACGAGGTGCCTCTCCAAACCGCCACCACTTCTCGTGATCTTGACATGGAACAACCCACCTAGCACCTGCATGCCACCTGATATAATCGCTCCATCTCCCCGGCGGACATGTCTTCATCCCTTGGGCTGCCACCTTATCACTGTTCTTGACCATCGGCCATCTTGTTTAGAATGCAAGAATTTAAAATATACATATAAATGTATTGGGCTTTTCACATTTCTGGCACTTACAGAAGATAGTGCGCTCGGATAGTACAATATTTTATTTAATCAAATATATTTTACCACCTGTGGGGAAAATGTACCTTCCGTACTCTCCCAGATCGATGACATTCAAGGGGTCGCTTTTATACCGCAAACATTTTCTCCGCGGTGTCCAGCGTCAATAGGATATGCGTTGTTTGACCCTTTATTGTGATTCTTAAATATGTTCGTGTTAATTTTACTGGTAGGTGAGGAACACTTAGTCTGTGTTCTCCATTTGCCTGGGTGAAACGTGGGATGGGGTTTGCCCAATACCTGCCCAGCTGGCTCACAAACTTAAGAAATGAAAAAAAATGAAATTGAATGAAGGTTTAACTCATATACGTTGTTTCACTGTTTAACTGAATGCCTCTATAGGTCACTAAACGTCGATGGTGATTAACTGTGAGCAGACAATTACAGGTATTGTGATTTCTTGCAACTCAAACACGGCAGGATGTACATGCATAATGTGTGTTCATTACTCTATGAATAACCCAACCGTTCATGGATATCCATTGTAATGTATATGCATTCATTAACCCCCCTCCCCCCTGGCCTTTGCACCTGACCTGATCAGCTCACAAGTGACGACGTCGCATTTATCCGTCTTTTTAAGACCGAAACAGGAGCATTTATCCGTCTTTTTAAGACCGAAACAGGAGCATTTATCCGTCTTTTTAAGACCGAAACAGGAGCATTTCTCCGTCTTTTTAAGACCGAAACAGGAGCATTTCTCCGTCTTTTTAAGACCGAAACAGGAGCATTTCTCCGTCTTTTTAAGACCGAAACAGGAGCATTTCTCCGTCTTTTTAAGACCGAAACAGGAGCATTTCTCCGTCTTTTTAAGACCGAAACAGGAGCATTTCTCCGTCTTTTTAAGACCGAAACAGGAGCATTTATCCGTCTTTTTAAGACCGAAACAGGAGCATTTCTCCGTCTTTTTAAGACCGAAACAGGAGCATTTCTCCACAACTCTGGCTGTCACCTGATGATGCTGGTTGTAATTACTGCTGGAAAGTCGTACTCGAATTTTAAATGTTGTCAATGTACTCTCCAACACACCGGTTTGCTGTACTCGTAAGGAATTGGCATGTTTTATTTAAGTGACAAACCTTACTAATTGGCTGTGTCGGGTGGTGGCAGATTTAATGACACAATTATATTTACGCAATCTAATCCAAAAACCTATATTTTGGAAATTAAATTAAACGTGTCCTCCCCCTAAGCCCACTACATTATTTTTATGACCAGTTTGAATGATTCATAATACAGTTTTTTGGTGTTCGAGTTTTGTTTTAATTATGCCTCTAATTTGTGTATATAATTCTCGTCAATGTGTTCATCTTTCTCTCTCTGTGAGTAATTCTAAGTATGTATCTCTCCATGTTTCTTTGCACACTTTTCAATTTTGTTCAAAAAAAATATTTTTGTTAATGACTGTTTTTTCTGAACCATTTGCCACTGCAGGTAGTAGGTACTGATTAAAAACATCAGAAGTTGTCTCTATATCTGTGTATATTAATTGGCTTATATACAAACACTGGTTACTCATTAGCTCAACTCTCCCCCCCCTTTCCAGCCTTCTCTGCCATATGTAAAGTGGCTTATTATATGCGCTGCAATAATCTTGGGGCTGAAATTTCAATTAATGTGACATTCAATCATTTTCCTTTGCTATTGCATTGATTAACTCGTGTTTAATTGTTGCCTGAAGCTATTATGAAAAACAAATTTAAAAAGTGCGTGTAATGACTGTAATAATAGTAAGCTATATATTGCGTTACCTTTATCGTATGCTATGTATTCCGCAGACGAATGACTGCACTCTACATGTCTTAAAGTGTGCCCCATATGCGGATCGGGAACAGAAGAGTCCTACTCATAGTCACGGACAGACACAGGCAGGGAGACGAGGAGAGGCAAACACAGACAGAGAGAGCAATTCACCCAGAGACAGACACTTAGAGAGACAAATGCACAGAAGATGCGGAAGGAGACATGGAGAGACTCAGAAAGACACGAGGAGGAACACTCACATGGAACAACAACAATGAATAATGGAGAGCTATATAACTGAGACATATCGATAGAGACAGAGAGGCATGGCTACAGATATTAACAAATAGAGTTAGAAATATTAATAAATGAGGGGAGACACAGATACACATGAAGAAAGATACTGAGAGGGGCAGTGATAAGCATTGAGTTCAAGAGACATATAAACAGAAGGAGACATTCAGAGAAAGAGACACACACAGACACACCCTGAGAGGCAGAGAAAGGGACGCACAGGGAAGATATTGAAACACAGACAGAGAAACTGAGAGAACCATACACAAAAGGACAGAACATTTAAGAAATTAATTAAAAAGAAGACGCAGAATATGTATTTATACTGGAGGGATATTTTTTCACAGAGACATGGAGACCACGAGATAAGCAAAGGGACGGAGAAACGTATGGATCAGATTGACACGTAGGAAAGTCAGAAAGATGCAGAAGGAGACCGACAGAGAGAGAGAGATAGATATATATATATAAAGAGAGCCATAGCGATATGGAAGGATAAACAGCGAGAAATATTACACTGTTGAAACATTTTTTTTTATTTTACCAGGTAAGGCCCACTGAGCTATAGAGCTCTTTTTCAGTAGTGACCTGGCCACAAATGATAGCTCATCGAAATGGTCTATCACGTGGAAATGTATAGCAGCTAAACACACTACACGCGTGCTTATAAATGTGGACAGAAAACTGGAGGACCCAGAGAAAAAATCCACGCGACCACACGGGGAGAACGCGCTAACTCCACATATGCAGGCTTCAGAGTCAGGATCGAACCCACGACCTCCTGCGTAACCAGGCGAGGTAGCTAACATCTCGTCATCGTGGTGCCCCCATGGAGAAAGAGCGAGAGAGACACAGACACAGAGAGAGAGAGAGACAAATTACTTTCTGGGCCACTAAAAGAGCAGGATACTTATGTATTTGCACGCGTAAACATGGCACTCACAGTGTGGTTGTAAAGGAATCCCAACTGAGTGCCGAGCCTGTTTGGTCTTCCTGCAGCACTCTTCCAGGCTGATGAGGTTGGGTTGAAACCGGCGAACCCTGAAACGGGAGATAAACTATAGGAATCCCTCCTCACCTTCTCACGCTGACAGATGCAGATGTAAGCGTGGCATTAACCTATGACCTCTGAGCCTGAGAAGCAATCATCAAAGTCAGAGTTCCAGAGTGATGGACTATTTGTTCCGATCATTCAAGTGGTTCATCAGATATTGTTGAGACATACATACAACGGTGAGGGCTTTAAGGGGTATAGCGACATTGACTGATGCCCTTTTTATTCTTAGCCCAAACCTGTGTGAAATATTGAGGTCCCAGTCTCTCGCTTAAGCGAGTGGAATGGGTCAAGGTAGTGATGTGGACGGTGGCAGATGGATGGATACGAGTCGGTCTCACTCAGCATTGCTCCAGGTATACGGAGCAAATTTGACATTTTCAGCTGTGACTTTATTTCCAAACACCCCACACGCACTGATCCCATAAAACACAATATAAAATAGACTGTTGCTGGAATGGATAAGCATTGACATTAAATGCATTCAGTCGTAATTTTATATATATTAAAAAAGACCGACGACCTAAAATGATTAAAATCTGTCGGAAGTCGATGGTGGTCATTTTCATGAAAACCCTAGTCCTGCCCCAGGAATGTGGACGGTTTGTTTTTGCCTAAAACTCAGACCTATAAATAGGACGGGACCGATGTCCCATGCTCGTTTGTTTGCTGACCTCTTTGTGTATCACGTGTCTGCGTTTTATTCTCCCTCGTAAATTGTCTTCTTCGGATATTCTGGTTTTTTATCCCCGACTTATAAAAATGCTCAAATAATTATTCATTTGCTCAGTAACCTTTGAACAACTATTTTTGAGAATTTACAGCAACGGGACACTATGTTGGCGGTTGTGTACAGGCACAGATAGCAACATCTCAACACATTCCTCAACAACACTGCCCTTAAGCTGATTTTTTTCAAACATATATGAGGTGATGTTTTAGACACTGGCTCCATATTTCACGTAGAAGGGATATTCCTTTAAGTAGTGCCTGTTATATATAATTACCTATAGATAAACAAATGTTTTATCCTGTTAACGCATTCACGGACAAAATGCGTTGCACGTTTTTCATTTGAGAATCAGTTGCGTTTACTGGAAAAATACAATATTTTATTATCATGCATCTTAAGTGGCACTCTGACTCGAAAGCTGGACACACAGTTCGTATGTTGTTAGCTTAAATCTATGAACAATGGTTGACCCGACTTATAATCCACGGTCTTGTCAAAACTCCACCGCTCGTCACCCAGCACGGTAGGGCTCTCTGAGTTTCTCCATTCGCCTATGCTAAAATACGAACGCCAAGTGCGGATGTGCAACGTCTGACGCTCATTCAGAGCAGAGATGTGCTTTGGGTCGTTTTTAAGTGTGGTTATTTTTAATGGACGATTAATGTTTGTACAGTGCGTCGATATCTAATGAATCAAACGCGTTACGTTTGGTAGAGAATTGTGCATTCACCTGGATTTTGTTTTGTTTATTTGGATACAATATAGATGTTTGGTATTGAACAGGGCCCCATTGTTTAGGTGGTGTGCTCTTGCCAATAACGTCTGGCAAACCAGCAGCATTTGTTTGACAAGGCTGACTGCTGAGACCCAGAGGGTCAAAACCGATCTAGAGTTTTTCTGCTTGATCAAATTCCGCTGATTATTATTGGTCTGGAAATCTAATAAGCAAATTTAGTGACAATAAAATTGTATTTATATCTATATTTTGTATCTCGACGCTTGTGTATCTTTTTTTCTTTTGAATAAAGGCCAACATATTCACTCGACTAACAAACGTATTTACAATGCGTACTTAGGTAACGTTGGGTAGAGTGAAACCTGCCTTCACAGCTGAAAGCAAAAAAAAAACCTTTCTACAAAGGCTGGTAATGGAAATGTAATGAATGGGACAGTTGCAAAGATCCTGCTGCGCATAATTATTACCGACTGAATCCCCATGCCATTCTCTTGTCCGCAGGAGGCCATCGTAAACGCAATAGGGCTTGGACTGGTAATTGAAGAATTTGGCACGATTAGCAAAATAATAAAATGAATAGAAATCAAATCAACGTATTTTTGTATTATACTTTTTTCAACACATCCCTTTATGTCTTCTTCGTAAAACCCTGATTTATGTTGAAGATTTACACCACCTGCTTAGATTACACTCCTTATAATGTTTACCTGGCACACACTTGGTCTGTTACTGTATATGGATAAAGAAGACTTTCTCTCGTAGAAGAAACTGGCAAACAAATCGTTTTCCCCAAGGTTGACTTTTGCAAATTAGTGTATGCACCAATAGTGCAAACCAGGTTACGAATGCACATGCTATTTGCACCAACGTGCACTTGTTCTCAATCACGTGCAATAATTACGGAACCACACGGCACAAAACCACCGCACGAGAAAAAAATTGATTTAAAGCTTTCGTAACAGCAGGGATTCATATTCTTGGTTATTTCGGCAAAGTCACGTAGAAGGGAAACAACAAAATAATAAACTGTAAAATCTCTCTCCGTGGTGCTAACGTTAAAAATAACCACCAGTTTTTTTATTTTCTTGTTGTGGGTTTTCACACCTGATGATGATTGCTTGTGTTGCAGTCGAAACGTGAGAATTTTATTGTTTTATATATATTTTTTATTTTGTTGTTTCCCTTATACGTGACTTTGCGAAAGAACCTAGAATATGAGAAAAAAAATTGTAAGTTTTTTTTTGAGAGAGAGAGAGGACAACCTGAGCCGATCACCTGAGCCAAAGAGCTCGGGTTATGGAGAGAGCGGTTTCACCATCGTAATCACTGCCTCACGGTCATCTGAAATGAGACGAAGATATTGAGCGAGGTAACAGATAGCGCAGAGCACAGTGTGTGTAGGTTTGAACGAGGAAATATAATTCGCTTACTCTTACATACGAGCCAGACGTCTTGGAGAATGTCGGAGTATCCACACGTAACCCAAATCGCACACGATACGCTGATTGACAAAGTGTGTGTGGGCCCATGTCCAATGTACTGCTGGGTGGACAAAGCCTGCAAGATAATACGAAAAAAACCTGCCCCATTCTTTGTATTATGTTGAACTTCTTTCGCACCGTACGTAGCCAATCATGCTGTTCAGAGGTGCGGGGAAGGACATCGGACCGGTGACCTCTGGATTGCAGTTCCTTTACATTTACGGCAGACTCCAAAGTATTTATATTCTAATACAAGTTGGTTAGCATTTCCACTGTGTAGTGCTAACCAACTTGTATTACGCAATACCGAAGCAGTGCCGTATGAATAATAATGCAGGGAAGATTTTTTTTTAAAGATTTCATTTAAATAAACACATCAGATAAGTCTAAATACACAGTCACAATCAAATAAATGTGGAGATATGCGCATGAATACAATTTGTTGAACTAATATTTGCAACGGTATAACATTGAAACATCTAAACACAGCGTGTAATGAGTGCAGGGTATTGTAAGGAAAAAACACCCCACACGTCACTATGCACCAGAACGCAAACCATTCCGTTGTTTCACGCGGGCTGTACGAAAAAGCATTGCTAATTGTTTGGGAAATAATTATTTATTCAGTAATTTATTTAAATACTGCAGTAATTATATGCAACATCGCATTCACGCGTCTGCCCTTGCGACTACCAAAGGTCGTGAAGCCAATAGAGTTGCAATGGTTACATAAACAATGCCTTTGCGCTGTATTCCTAAATAACACGTGTCAGCAAGGGTAAATTAGTTTAATAACTCAAGCAACTTCTTAGAGGAGTAAAGATGCAGGGCATTGCAGGTCGTTGGCTGGCCCTCCAGCAGGACATAAAGTATGTGTGTGTGTGTTGAAAATGTTAATTTCAGCGTATGCGATCGCTAGTTTTGGTTTCCATTGTTGGAAATATTTCGGCTAAAATTGCGTTCGCACGATAAATGTCAGAACGTGTTTTAAACGCTGTGATGCCACGTGACGATACCACAGATATTATTCAGTGAGGCCACGTGGCACTGCGGCAAGTGCACTTGATTATTAATTAAACGGTCGTGAGTTCAAATCCTCGACGTGGGTCATCTCAGCCTTCTCATCTCTCTGGGGTTGATCGAAAAAAACACTTGGGTGCAAATCAACAATGGTTAATGCTGTGGAGAGACATCGTACGGTGATATGGACGGCACTATTCAACACAATTTGTAAAAAAAAAGACGATACAATCTGAAGCAACTTTCACATATGTAATAAATAAATAGCTGAGGGGTCTAATACGAGGAAGAAAATTACAGTAGTATGCGATAGCTTGTTGCAGCTGATAACCTCTTGACCTGTCGAGGAAAGTCCAGTGCAGTTGATGGACGACCGCTGCGTATGATCTCGCAGCAATGCGTTTCCACGTCAAAATAACTTCTGTACTCACACGTTCTCGAAGCCACGAAGACGTGGCCAGTGCGAGCACCAGGTCATACTGACCAGTGAGACGTTCTTTATTTTCTACATTGATCTGTGCGTGCATTGTGCATTTACGAGGGTTGCCATGATATAGCAACATGCGTTTCGATTATTGACGTTGTTTTGCTGCTGTACATTTCCACATAATCAGACACTTTGTTGAGCTATGATTTGCGGCCCCGGTCTCTTCTGAAAGAAGAAGCCGACAGCTCAGTGGGTTGTACCGAGTAGGATCAAACATAGTTTAGGTTAATTTGTATATTTTAAGTGAGTTGTTTACCTTTCCTATACTTTGCACCCCTGCCGTGTTTTGGATTGTTTGTTGCTGTGGCAACGTTCTGACCCACCCCTACAGGACATACGTGAACAACTGTTTTATGCATAATAGGTTTCCTCCAGTATAAAACAAATATATTCGGATTCTGATATGGCGATACTATAATATATCAAACGATGTAAGATTCGCGATAATCACATCATCTGTTTTGTGCAATATCGCTAGATCGAAATTGGAATTTCTTAATTTATTTTTGTACAAATATCTTATTTTCCAATGTTTTTTTAATGAAATTAACAAACGAAAAATACACATTCTCAATAAATAATAATTAGCCATTAAATTAATCCTTTAGAAAACCTTTGCGGAATAATTGATGGAATGATGATCACATGATGTCTTCACTTTCAAGGTTCATTCAATTATGTTACTGATAGCATATGCATTATAATCTTTATAGACTGTGCAATTGCAATGGTAATAAATACTTATGGCGGGTTTTTGTTGAATAAACTTCAGTTTAATATATTTAAATCATCTATATTAATACTGGAAGTACAGCAACGAACAAAGGCAATACAATTATAATGTATAGGTTAGATAATATCTTCTTGTCAAAAATTGTTGAGTGCCATCTCTCATATTATATATTGGCAGGAAGGTGGCATATAGTGCGCTTGGGAAATTTTGCTAAATCATAGTTCAGTTGTCAGACTTACACGAAGTAGATTTCCCCACGATTTTTAAGATGTATGCCTACTCGCAGCTCGAAGAACTTTGAAATGCATATTGACAGATTACCTCCATTCTAACTTTGTGCTTCAGTATGTGCAAACGTTTTGTAAAGGAATGAATGTCACAAATGAACGACACGCTGAAATCGTGAACGCAGTGAACACGACCATTTGAAAAATACAATTTCCTAAGAAATATTCCTTTGAACCTACAGTGCCTCGATATAAATCACTATGGTGCCTTATTGTAGAGAAGTGGTGGCAATGTAACGTGACACGAATGTAAAATGCACAACTCGCAAGCACAGGTGCTTGATTGTCAGTGTTAGTTTTGTAATTGTATCACCAATTACATTCAAGATGTTTTCGTGGCAACAGTGAATAGATTTCGATTTAAAGCTTTCGTGACTGCAGGGATTCATATTCTTGGTTCTTTCGGTAAAGTAACGTAGAAGGGAAACAATAAAATAATAAAAAAATAATATAATAAAAATATTCTTTTTTGGAAATCATTATTTTATTATATATTTTTATCTGACTTTACCGAAAGAACCAAGAATATAATAACAGTGAATAGATCAAGGTTTACTCTGTGGTGGTGAGTTACTGTTGCCTAGAAGATATAATTAAAGCTTTTCGTTGTATCTCAAACCTGGTTCTCTTGCCAGCCACTGCCTTGCAAATCACCATCTCATTTTGAACTCGGATCGGTGGAGCAGGACTTTGTGCGCTAAACTACGAACCAAATTACTTGAGTTTCATTCCCTGAACGGGTTTTGGGTATATTCCCCCCCCCCCTCCCCTGTTCAGTAGCCTGCACTGATCAGCATCGGTGAAGTACCACGTGGCATTGCGGTGGCTTTTGTCAAGGGGCTGTAAAATGTTACGATGCTCAATTACTAATTGAGCACAAAGTCACGTTCCTTTTGTGACTTTTTATTTTTTTTATATTGTGAAGTCATTGGGCAGGGAGGGCTTGGGACCTCGTTGTATCGACTTCGCTGCACAAGAGAACAACAACAACAACCTGCTTTAATCTCATCTGGCAGCCTGGGCGTTCGGGCAGCCTTTGCCGAGCCACTGGCTCACTGCCCCTGACAAGGATGGTGATGGTGGTGGGTGGGGGGGTAGCAGCCCATGAGCCCTGCGATAGACATTCGACCACGTTTGACCAAAGGTGGTCGAGCATAATAACGTTTTGTGTGTGTGTGTGTGTTTCGGGTTAGATCGCGTCAATATGAATGCACGTGACGCATTTATTACAGATCAAACTAAAAGCGAGAACCGACATGCTAAAACTTTCACGCGCTCGTTTTAGTTTTTTTTTGCCTCCACGTTTCCACCACGCTGACCACTGGCGAACCGGGCTGACCGTCCACGGTCACTCAAAGCGAGCGGTCGTTTAAAACGCCACCCCCCCCCCCGCGTTAGGGATATGCCGCTGACACCAAAAAAGCCCCCTACTATATCACCAATTCGTTTGCGTCGCTGGTGGGCAGACCCCCCACCCACGCAGCGTCTCTTACCGTAAACGCCTCCCACCCAACCCAACCCACCCGCCAACGTCGTTAGCAGAGGGAAAAGCGACTAAGAGGACTTAACTTTCGTGACTGCAGGAATTCATATTCTTGGTTCTTTCGGTAAAGTCACGTAAATAGAAAACAAAAATATATAAAATAAAAAATAATACATTTTAAATAATATTTTTTTTTATTTTATTGTATTATTTAAATTTTTTTTATTTCTATTTACGTGACTTTACCGAAAGAACCAAGAATACGACTAAGGGGAGTTCCGATGCGTTCAGCCCCCGTGAGGACCCGCGTCGCCTGCCTGCCCACCCACGGCAGAGGCAGGATGGCGGCAACACCGCGTGGCTGTGATTCAGGCGCCTCGCGAAGCCGACCGCTGGGGCGAAGCGAAAAAGGGCAAAAACATTGCCGCAGCCCGTCCGGATTCCCTGCAACAATACCAGAAAAACGACGACAAAAAAAAAACCCCCGTCGCGAAATGAGCTCGACGAGTGCCCATTTTCGTGACAGACGAGACGCGCTCGTCACCCTGCGTCCGATGCACGCGATAGGAATTGTAAATCAGCGTGCGGCGGCTTTGCTGCTGATGCTGATGTCGCTGCTGTGCGTGGGAAGGCAACTGGAATGACGCGTGGGTGATTATACAGAGGCCCGAGTGCGTTGTTCCGTCAGTCCTTCGCAGCAGTTTGGAAATCAAAGCCGGAGGAGATATCCACGCGGTCGTGTGAGCGCGATCACTGGGGAGACAAATGGGGCTTGGCTGAGCACTGGTCGCAACTCCCTCGCGTGCTGTCATCATTGTCATCATGAGCCATTGCTTATCCATTGCTGGATGAACGCCACCGCACTGTCACTGATCGCTCAGTTGGCGACGCGCTGCCCCATCCATCTCACTGCTGCATACGAACCGATTTCACAATGGCTCCAATCCTCCGCAGTGGTTGTTCTCTGGGCGCGTTTCCCTCCGTTGGCTGCCATTCCATCACCAGTCTCAAGGCCGTTTCCGGTCCCAAGGCCGTTTTCCTTTTCTTAATTGTCGATGTGTTGTCTCCTATTTCGGTTTTCTGTTACCCGATCCATTTGCTCCCTTTGCCTCGCGTGTTGTGCTGGTCGTAATCGGCGCTCGCCTGTAACTAAGCACAAATTTGGCCCGGTTAGTAACTGGATGGGTGACCCACCAGGGCTTTCAGGTTGCCAGGAGAAGGCAGTGCTATTTTCCGCCCCCGTGTATGTGGGGGAGGGGGGGGGGTGTTTTCCTGCCTACCCACATGCCTATATTGACTCTGTGATACCGCGATGAGAAACAGCTGGTGGTTTGGTTTGTAAAATTAAGCCACAGGAAAGATTAGGAAGCTGCCATCATGATCGTTTGGGTTAAGCCAACCTCGACTCTGCTGCTCGGCCAGATGTCAAATATGAGCCGGCAAGATTCCGACTTGCCATGGAAACGAGGATTTGGCCTTTCAACACGTTACTCGGTGCGGTGTTCAAACATCAGCAAAGCAGAGACAAAGTGAGCCGCAGGTAGTCACAGCCACACCCTCCCTCGCATCAGGCTTGCTATCCTGCTTCGAAGCTAAATGCAGGGCGGATTTTTGTCCTCGTATTACGTGCCTGCGCTCATAATCTAAATGGACTCTAAGTGCACCCAGCCTGCAAGAGGTGCCGGTGAAGAGTTACCACGCTTCGTGGTGAAGTGAAAGAGCTGCGGATGTGTTCTATTAAGGGAGACTGGCATGGTCGAGGCAGCACACGTTTGTCACTTATAATTGAGTGCTCCAACATGCGGTGGCATTACTATTGCACCGATTGAAATTTCTGTCGTATAAAATGAGAAGTAAAAAACGACTTTTTTTTGTTCCATTTGCACGCACGCTTGCAGTGTGGAAGCACAGCTGTGAAGTGCGCGATTTCGATCACACTTCACACTGCTCATTGCAGGATTATTTGCATCTCGTCTGCTTCTTCTTCTTCTTCTCCTCCTCCTCTGTCAGCTTTAGCGATAGTAATAGGTTTTTACCCTTTTAACGGGCACAAAAACTGACACCTTTATTCAAGGCATCATGTTTGCAATAACCACAACACAAGCAGTCAAAATGCAAACAAAAGAGACAACTCTGAAAATAATATGCACTGTCCTTGAATTTGATTGGTCCACACCCGAGACGGCTTTTCTTAGAGCCTAGTCTCCAATGGTGTTGGACCAGAAGACGTCAAAAGGCGTGTTGGACCAGAAGACGCCAAAAGGCGTCTTCTGGTCCAACACCATTGGAGAGTAGGCTCTAAGAAAAGCCGTCTCGGGAGTGGACCAATCAAATTCAAGGACAGTGCATATTATTTTCAAAGTTGTCTCTTTTGTTTGCATTTTGACTGCTTGTGTTGTGGTTATTGCAAACATGATGCCTTGAATAAAGGTGTCAGTTTTTGTGCCCGTTAAAAGAGTAAAAACCTATTACTATATCTTGTTACTGGCAAAGGAGGTCTCATAATGTAAAAGCTTTAGCGATGTAGGGCCCGAATTATGTCGCTCTACTTGTTTCCTGTTCCGTTGCAATTATCTTGCACTCTTCACGTCTAAACTTTCCTCGCTTCATGTCCTGCTTCAGTACGTCTACTCAGCGCGAGCCTTGCTTTATTACCTGTACCTCTTGTTCATTCTATACTGCGATAACTATTTTAACTTTACAAAGTAAGGCCCACTGAGCTATATAGCTGTTTTTTCCGAAGCGACCTGGTCACAGTTGAAGGCTCACCAGAGTGGCCGATCATCACGTGGAAATGTAAAGCAGCCAAACACTCTAACAAACTCCAACTATACAGGCGTCAAGGTCGGGATCTATCCCAAGACCTCTTGCATACCAGGCGAGGCAGTTAACACCTCGCTACCGTGCGAGGTGTTCTGTTTTGATACGTGCTCAAATCATTGAACACGTCCTTCTTGAATTGTCTCCAACGTTTACACTTATCCCTGGTTGTTGTCATTGCTTTTCTTTCTGCAGTCCAGATACCTCAAGGTATTCCTCTTAACCGGCTCATCTCCTAAGCCAGCATCTACCACGTAGAAATAACAACATTCAAAGCACAACAGTAAGGCACGACTCCTGAGGTTCATTTTTGTTGTTGTTGAGCTGGTGGTCTGCACTAGGCTGAGAGGGTCGAACAAGCAATGTGTTGATCACATGCCATGCATGCAGGGAGTCGTGCCTTTTTTCCTGTTTGCGAGCAGCATACCATAACTGGTTGCTATTTTAATTTGTGTCCAGAGCGCACACATTGGAAGTTTGTTGGTTTCGTTCGTATGTTTTCCCTCGTACTCTGCTCCATATGGAAGTTTTCGGATAACCGCTGTCTCGGCATATACTCTCACTGTCTTTTTTTTGCAGTTGTGTGTATCTTCAGTGGCAACTACTCCGTTACACTCAGCGGGCAAGCTTGATGCGCAAGTATAATTGTTAATTAAATGTTTTTGGTTTTAATTAATTATGCCTTATGCTCACCAATCGACATCTGTAAATCTAAACATTGCACTGCGTGAGTTCCAGAAGCATGATATTGTCTATTTAGCAAATTATTCATATTACTTTATAATCATAATAATCGTAAATGTTTGCATTAAAGCGTATGATTTTGGAAAAAAATGTGTTTGTGTAATTACATAAGACTAAATAACCATTCGTGTAATTGTGGAGATTATGAATAAACCTATAAATAAGCATATAACGCAAATTATCGTGCTGCCAATGTTGTAGGACTTCTACTGAGTAGGTTTTTACAGTTGTGCTGCATAGCTCTACGATGGGGTTTTAGGATCGTACTGCGTGCTATTCAGCACGATGTAAATATGTTGAACTTATTTCACACGGTACGTATGTTTGTTGAATTTCTTTCACACAGTAAGTAGCCAACCGTGCTAATCGGTGGTGCAGTAAAAAAATAGCAAATGAAACACAAAAAGCAGTTCTAAAGAATTTCGACGCGGTCCGAGATATTTATAAACCATTTCGGTTCTTGATTGATTGTATTTTACGGTGACTTTCAGACCGCAGTCCATTCGCTGGCACTGCCTCTTAATACCTTTCACACGACGGTCAATGGTATAGTTTATAGCATTTGTATAATAATAAATAGTATAACAGTGTAATCTTTAACATAATTCATAAGGCAATGTATAGTACCGTAATTGTATAGTGAATGTACAGCAGTGTGGTATACAGTAGGGTTAATACAATAATACAGTGTAATACAAGTCTAATATTTTATAGTCTAAAGTATAGGGTAGTGTATAGTAACGCAATGTATAATTCAAAGGTGGCATTTGTCTATGGATACGATATTATACAATGTAGTTGAGATTGGAAGGTATAACATTGTATTGTATGGTAGTCTAGTTTATAGCATAGTTATAACGAAACACAGGACAGAGCAGCGCACCGTGGCTGCTTCCTCCTCTTCCCCCCACCCCTCCTCCGTTCCGAACATAGATGGACTCGTCCGTCTGAACACAAGCTCGTCGTTCTCCGTGGTGTTAATCCCTCATACAACATTGTGATAATCCCCCAGTTACATGCTAATTTACTGTTGATATGTAAACTGCTGCTAATCCATCACACCAACATTATGCTAGTCCCCCAGTTACATGCTAATTTCTGTGTAAACTCCTCTCCCCCCAACCCCTCGTCCGTCTGAACATAGCTCGTCGCTCTCCGTGGTGCTAAACCCTCACACCAACATCATGCTAATCCCCCAGTTTATATGTTAACTCCTTTGTCAAGGCGCTCCGTTGCTCCCACACAGCTTAAAAGACGCTGTCCATGCTTGGCAGTGTTCACTCAAGCGCTGTCTTCCAGACAGTCCTGTTTCTTCACCTGAGGAAGGCTACTTGTGTTATGGCCGAAACGTCGTGAGAATTTTATTCTGTTATTATTATTTTTATTATTTTATTCCCATTCTACGCGACTTTACCGAAAGAACCCAGAAGACAGTTCTAAAGAAATTAGTTTTTAATTTTGATGTGAAATTGCATAGCTTCAGTGGCTTCCTAATATTGGAAGGAAGAGCATTCCAGATGGCCGCAGAAGCGCATCTGAAAGTGTGCGATGCAGTGACCGTCTTTGTTTGATGGCCAGCCAAAAACCGCAGCGAGGACGACCAGAGTTCACCTGATGTGTTGTCCTCCTTGACGAGATCGGCGAGGTATTGTGGTTCATTTCTGGCAAGTGCTTTGCTCTTACGTATCCAGCCGTGCTAATCGGAGGCGCTAATAATGTCCGACGTACCGCTTCAACGTGCTGGGAGCTTCTTCAATTCATTGTCCGAAGAAGCTCCCAGCACGTGGAGCGAAACGTCGGACATCACGATGAACAACACGCGCTGCGACCCAAAACCACATCGGAGAGAGGAAGCTCGTGGGAGCTCATCAGAGATTGTTTTTTTTTAATTACAAAGATTGCCACCTGTGGAAATTTCCACCCATGGCCACCATTGGTGGTGAGCGATCACGCCGTGCTCATTTGAGCAACGCATGCAGACCCTTTGGCTTTTGATATCACAAATTAATACGTTTTTTTTTACCAAAGTGAACCGAATTGAGAGTTATACAATGTCTAGGTGATTGTATCAGACTGCAATGATTACCGGATATAAAAATAATAATCACCAAACGGTAAAAAAGTGGCAGAATGTTTTTTTTTATTAATAAGACAAATTATTCCGGGGGCACCTGTCATGTCGATGGAAGTTTACATGCACACCACTAAAAATGCATCAGTTCATTTAAAAATACAGGCATATTGTAAGAGCTCAAAAAGGTTTGTAGCTTGTTGGAGCCCATTTATCCAGTCTCCGTGTCTTAAATAAAATGTAAATATACACTGTACATCACCCATGCTATCCATCCCTCTTGCCCTTGTGAGCAAATTTATCCACTTCAATGGCACTGCATGCATTAAACGTATGCACCAATTCCTGCTTAGGGTGACATTTCCGTAACGGATAGCCTTGATTGAGCAGCAGCGCATGGGTCGGTGGATGATTTGTAACCCTTATAAGCAATGCAGCAGACACACCAGACCAAGACCAAAGATTGCTGCCTGAAAATGAAGAAACGTAATGGACGGTTCATTCTGCTATGCTAATGGAAGCACCCTGAAGGGAGCTGCCATCTGTTCAGCAAATGAACCCAGTATCGGATGCTTGCTCAATTGACCATGTTACTGATGTCAAACGTTAAGAGGACTCGGGGCAATTCATCAGGGAGAAAACCAGAGACGCTCACGTAATGCTAAAGTGCTGGTGGTTCTGCTTGCCATGAGGGCCAGTGATTTGTCAGTGTCTCAAGGCTGCTGGTATAGTCACACGATGCTCCACTTGGTCTGTTAGGTAAGAACTGAGCGCATGCGCGTGTATACGTGTGGTGTGTCCATGCGTGTGTGTGGGAAGCGGTAGTGTAGCGGTTAGCGCTCCGCACTACGAACCCGGCGATCCCCGAGTTCGATTCACGCCCACGGCCAACACCAGGGACGATGATTTGAACCGGTCCTGGGCCTCCCCTAGGTCGACTCAGCCGCAAATGAATACTTAGTACGATGTGTAAAAATATTGCCACTGGGGAGACAAAGGCGGCCGGGCGTGCCGCTGGCCACCCACCCCATCGTCTAACGTGCCAGCCTTCATAGGTGTTACTCGCTGACAGCACTTGCACCAACTCTGCGTAAGGCTATACAGGGGATCGTTGTTTTTGTGTATATTTTTGCATAACCACGTTCAATTAGATATCTAGATCGCGTAAATCTATAATTGTGCCGTTAAAACCCGCCACCACCCGACACGGCCAACTAGTAAGGGTTGTCACGTGAACAGAACGTGGCCAATTCGTCACTAGTACGGCACACCGTTGTGTTGGAGAGCCAGGACACAACATTTACAATGTGAGTACGACGTTTCGACAGCTTTAGTGCTCGTGTGTGTCCCTCTCACACAAAACAAAGACAATGACCCCCCCCCCCGTATAGCCTTAACACGAGCACTACAGATGTATAATTGAACGTGTTTGTGCAAACAAATATATACATTAACGTTACTTTTATCTTTGAGAATAAAGCCTTTTTTTCTCACCCTGGAAATGAGCAAAAATTAATTAAATGCATTTGGTCCCCGCAGATTTAGATTGCCTCGAGGCTGAGTGACACTCCCTAATGGCTACGACATTGTATAATCTGCTTTTAGTGTTTTACGTTGGTTGCACACCGTGCATTTTGCTTCTGCAATACGGAACGTTTAAATGTGTCAATTTAAAATGCGCGGGGTTTTTTTGGTCGTTCGGAAAGCATTTGATGTTGGCAGTTCACATGATGAGCATAAAACTGCATTGAAATTGCTTTGCATTTTCCGCAGCAATGGGTTGGTGCTAAAAACAGCTTAAGCTGGATTTCATGAACATTCTATAATGACACAGTGTAACTAAGCAAACAACTGTGTTAATCCACTGCTAAATAATAATACGAAAAAAAAACCTTCCCCATAGTGTGGTTGTGTTTTTTTTATAACCGGGTCCTCCGGTTTTTCCTTCCACATTTAGAAACATGCGTTTCGACTATTTAGATTATTTTGCTGCTATAAATGCCCAAATTATAAGCCACTTTGTCGAGCTGTCATTTGTAATAGCCAAGTAGTTTTTGAAAAATAAGTTAATAACTCAGCGGGCTTTGTCTGGTAGGGTGGGAGCGGTTTGGTTGTATTTGATTGTGTTTGGGTGATTTGTTTACCATTCGCGTACTTTGCACTCCTATGATGTTTTTTTTTAAGTATTTTTTTGTTGTCATAACGTTCTTATCCACCCCGACTGGAAATCCGTGAAAAATAGCTTCACAGCTCATCGGATTCCTCCGGGATAAATACATATTCTGATTCTGAACCGTACTTCGCCACCGCTGCTCAGCACGAGTCGGTGAAGGGCAGAGCGGGTCCCACCTACGGGTTCACACGTGTCACCCCCACCACACTGATGGTAGCTGTGTCCAGGAGTCGTACTCAGGTGGCCGCGTTGACCGCGCGGTGCGTGAAATCACTGTGCCACCGTTCCACCCAGCAACCTCCTTTAAACGGATTTAACACCGCAGTGAAGGTCAAGCTGCGGCCCTGCTATTTTTATGCTCAAGCCACTGCCGGCAGAGGGGCCTCCACTCGAGGGAGCTCTAGAGAACTCCTCTAGAGGGTTTGTTTCGCCTACTCTGCCATGCCGGCATTACATGTTGAAAGAGGTGCGAGTACTCTGTATTGAGTGAGTGAATTAATACATACTACATGTACGTATGCATGTATGCAGCCAACCGTGCTAATCGGAGGTGCGATGGAAGGAAGACGAAGTAAACGCAAACAGAAGTTCGTTTTTGTTGTCTACGTACGGCGAAAAAGAAGTTCAACGGATGAGTTTTCAAACTCGAGTCGAGTGATATACATACGTGGACAATTGTAGCACAGCATTATTCCTCTTCTCAGGTTGGACCTCGCCAACGTCCGCGGTGTTATCTGAGTGTCTGCTCTAAGTGCTCTCTGAGTGAAAGGGTCATGCTGAGCAACCACCCACATTTATCCCATGCAGGTTAGGATTTGAAGGGCACGTTAACATTTTAGCAAGGTCTCTTTCTGCTTTCATGTAACATGCAATGCATTCACTGCTCCACCACGACAACTGCAAAAGGTCCAAGCAGAAGCACTTGCCTTTTAGTGGAACCAGTGATCCGGCCAGTGTCAAAACCGTGCTTTGTCGATGTGTGCACAGCATTGCCTAAACTGAGAATTTGCTGACAGTCTGATTGCACTGAAAAGTAACATTTGACGGACCCCCTTTGTAGCTATGTTTCAAAAGGTAATGGTGGACCTCTGCAATTGTTTGCTTACGCCACTGTATGCCGAAGGGGCTTCACAACAGGGAGCTTTAGAGGACCCCACGAGAGGGTATTTGGCCTACTTGTCCACACTGGACCCAAGGCAGGAGTAGCCTCGCTTTATGCCACCATGCGTGACTTGTCGATCGACTAACTGTGGTGTGCACAGTTAATCTAAACTAATCGACTATTTATTTATTTTACCAGGTAAGGCCCACTGAGATATTATCTATTTTTCAGAAGTGACCTGGCCACAAATGATTGCTCAGCGAAGTGGCTTATCGTGTGGAACTTTACGGCAGCCAAACGCTCTAAAACGCATGTTGATTCTTAATGGAGATGAAAGAAACGGAGAGCCCAGAGAAAAAATTCACGCCACCACGGAGAGAGAGAGAGAGAAATTCAAACTCCAAATATACAGGCGTCAGGAGAAGGATCGAACCCACCACCTCTTGCATACCAGGCGAGGTAGTAAACACCTGGCTACTGCGGTGCCCCAGTTATACTTGTGGGGTGGCTAGATGCAAGGGGAATTTAATAAACTTTCCCCATTGTTTTTAACTCGAGTGCCAGGAGATCAAATTGAACCGACGACCTCTGCATTGCAAGTTCAACCGTCCAACCACGACACCACAGCAGCTGCACAACCACCTACATGACACGAATAAACAAATTGCCCATTATAGGCCCGACATAAATATGAACAATTAATTATTCAAATTCAAACCATAACACATACATTACAATTAAGGTTATTTAACAATGTAACAAATTATGCGGTATGAAAAAAAACTGTATAAATAAAGCTGCTTTAAGTAAGATGCATTTTATATGTAAAATATGTTGTCATTCATAAGGAATTACAATTACATCAAACGAAGTGTGTAGTTTGTTGTCTTTCCTCCGCACCCGCGATTAGCGTGGTTGGCTACGTACGGTGCGAAACACGTTCAACATACATACATTAAACGACACAAACGTTTTATTTAGCTTCTACACACTATTCATATGAAAATGGGCATTAATGACGGCATCCATGTGCAACGTTTAGCATTTTCCGTGGCAGTATTATCACAGGGGTGCCTTGCCCGAGTAAACAAGTTAAATTATTCGAATTTTCAACACACACTGCTTAAAGGGCAAATACATAAATCAAGGGGAAGTCTCCCCGTATCTTGTAT
Source organism: Petromyzon marinus (assembly GCF_048934315.1). Classification (NCBI taxonomy): domain Eukaryota; kingdom Metazoa; phylum Chordata; class Hyperoartia; order Petromyzontiformes; family Petromyzontidae; genus Petromyzon; species Petromyzon marinus. The sequence goes on from NC_133705.1 coordinate 12,943,841, forward strand.
TCAGAGAAAGACGGAGCGGTTAAAGCAGTGGTTGGCGCACGATTTTGTTAACCAGACAGCCTGAGCTTGATTGTCAACCAGCGTTTGGGAGCTGTGAATTTACACGTTATGAGCCACTTCCTTGAGCTATCCTTTGTGGCCAGGTCACTTCTGAAAAATAAGCTGATAGCTCAGTGGGCTTTACTTGGTAAGTATTTTTTTGGGGAATTGCTTAGCTTTCCTAAACGTTCCACTCCTATCGTGTTTTTGTATTGTTTGTTGTTGTTGTTACTCCTGGTCCGCCCTTACGCTACATTTGTGAAAAAATGCTTTTATCTCATCGGATTCTTCCACTATAAATACAGATTCTGATGGTGAGCGGCAAGGGATATGGAAGCCAAAAAGTGGTGTTAAATTATATAAATTAGCAAATACACACGTGCGATTACAAAGGAATTTTGCCATGTGCTCTCTCCCATAATGTGTGGAGATATTGACCTCATTTGCCTGACAACTCTTTCAATGTGAGTTCTTTTCTTGCATAGTTTACCAATGCATCAATTCATGCAGATGAGTTCAATGCCTGCACACATGTACGCACAAGTGGAGGGCAGCAATGTGGTTGTTGGTAAACTGGCCAACATCAGTGGAATGTATCTGAACTGGTCCTGGGCCTCCTCTAGATCGACTCAGCCTTCGATTAGTACCGATTGTGGGGGGTAAACATAAGCACTGAGGAGACAGAGGTGTGGTTTTGACCGCAAAACTCGCTCCTGCACCATGCTGGACTCCATTGTCTGCCGCAGACAGCACTTTGCCCAACAGTCTGTGTAGGCTATATGAGGAACCTTTATTTTTCTATTTGTACAACTAACAGTCTTGTCGGTGATTTAACTCATACCACCTGAGTTTGTCCTGTGACCTGCTGCTGGTGAGTCTTCGGCAATGTACTTGCCTTCAAAGTGCACATAGTCTGGCACAATTGCTGTGGTGACATCATCATCATCATCATTTCGTGGCAATGATTGCTTCTGTTGTTGTATAAGGTTCAACTCCTGCATAAAAGGCAGGCTGTGGACACATTTAGTCAGTGAAAACAAAATAACCACCGGAACGCCATCAGACCACAACATTGTTGTTGACTATCTATTTATTTATTTCTTTATTAATAAGCGCTAATCTCTCGGGAAAAGTACGACATACTGCATAGCTTACGCGCCATCCTTACGTGTGCTGCAGGATGCAAACACAAGTGGTGTTTAATTACAAAATAATGCACAGTTCCCCAGTGTCTCGATGTAAACGTGTGCGTACGTATTTATTGTTACGCACCAAGGGAAAAGCCTCGGAAATTGCACTCATTGGACCTCCACAATAGAGTATTTTTTTTTGGGTTATATCGCATCTGTGATTTATATAAGTCAAGGATTAGATTGCTATCAGTGTGTGTAACAGAAAAGGCGAAGATGCAACCCTGCAAATGTTTCAATTTAAATGTTGTTTAACCAGCTGAGAACTCAAGAAACCAGGATATTCTGAATTTCAAAACTGACCTGGGCAAATAGTCTTACCGGGATGGGGTGGTGATTGCTACGTGTAATCCCAATTGAGTAATTGCCGAATTTGGAAAATTTGGACCATGACGTTGGCGGACAATGACGCACTATTGCGAATGACATCACAGAGTATTTAACACCTATTTTGTGTATGTATGTGCGTTGAACTTCTTTCTCATCGTATGTAGCCAACCGTACGAATTGCAAAGCAGACACTTGTAATGGCATACACGTTTTAGCTCTGTTTATGAATACACTATGAAAATTGCATCAGAGATTGCTCTTATCCCTGACCGTATCCTCCGTGGCCGTTATTCAAATTTGCCGCTACCGTATCATGCGGTGTGCACACATCTCGGGACAATGGTTCACCTTGGCTGTTTTGCAGATGCAGCAAACACTTCCCATTTTTGCTTCAAAGCTTCGTTGATGGTCCACGTCTTCCAGGAGGACACTCAAATCGTCGTGAGCGTCTCCTTTTAAGTCCCAGTTGTCGTTAAGTGAGGTTAGCTCTCATTAAAATTAGATTTCCAGAGTGCAACGTGGGTGCCTGACTCCCTTGGGTTGTGGGTATTGCGACACCAGATCGCCCTTCCTTGTCATGTAATCCCATTGAGACGTCGTGATAATCACGCTATCCATAAAAAAAAGTTCGCGTCATGTTGCAATATCCGTAATGCATATGCAAATTAAGATCACCGAGTTATTGCAAATGTGTAAAGTCCCTTACGTGCCACTTTGTTATCTTTCCCCTACACCTCTAATTAGCACGGTTGGCTGTGTACAGTGCGAAAGGAGTTCAACTTACATACATATATTTGTACACACGAAGACCCTTCCCCCAGAAACACACAAATGTATATCGCATATATCCGCATAGACTGTTGGGGCATGTGCTGTTCGCAAACACCTATTAAGTCTGGAAAAGCATGTTCAGGAGTGGTGTTGGCAGTACCATGTCCAGCTACTGCTTCTTCCCAGTGCTGATGTGTACAAAGTCACTAACGGCTGAGTCAACCTAGCATAAGCAAACGACAAGTTCTGATACCATTTATCTTTTTTTAAAATCGGTAATTATTAACTCGGTACATAGTGCAGTGTGCACAAGTGCTTCCTATACAAAAACAAAGATCCCCGGCTTAGCCTTACACAGACTGTTGGGGAAAGCGCTTTGAGCGAGCACACATGAAGGCTGGCACATTACACGAGGCGGTGGGTGTCCAGCAACACGCCCGGCCGCCTTTGTCTCCCCAGTGGCGAAGTTTACACACCACACTAGGTACTCGTTTGAGACTGATTCGACCTAGGGGAGGCCCAGGACCAGTTCAGATAATCGTCACTGGTCGTGTTGCTGGGTTTGTAATGCAGCATGCTAACCGCTACATATATGCACACACACACACAACTAACAGCTACCATTTGCCACTTAGTGATAGAATTGTGATGATGGTGCTTGTGCCAAGTTGGGTGCCTTTTGTAGCCACTCGAAGTGGAAAAATATCCACAGCAGGAGGTAATGGGATAGACCTTGGTATTAGGGGTTGGCAGGCTATTCGCCTTTCAATCAGTTTTCTACAATCAACAAGGTTCATTGCTTGGAATGTAAATGCATTGGATGATTGCCTTGCAGCTTACCTAATGTCGATGTTGCCTGTGTTCCAAGTGAGCGTTAAAAGTCTCCGCCCAATTTTATTTATTAATATTTTTCTGGCACTGGATATTATTTACCAAAATTTACTTTTTCCATATGCGTCTCAATTTGCAAAACAGGCACCCTTGGTCTAAAGGAGCTCTCACCGATTGTGCGGTCGCCGCTAATTTACAGACATTTCACAGTTCGGGCCCAACAGCCAGCTTGATTATTACTGTTTCACAGTGGATATTAAAGACCTTGTGAAAGCATGTATATATTAAAAAAAGAGTAAGCAATGTGTGCCGATGTCACGGTCCAAATGAGAAGAACACTGCTCACAAATTACTTCACTGGGTAAAACCACAGATGTAACATCGCCACTGACTGAAAGCTCTTAGTCCACTGTGAAACACTGGACCTTTGTGATGGCCTTGTGCTATGCATTACATGAGCAGGTTCTCCGCCGTCACTTCCGTCTATGCACTTGCTGTGTTTTAGTCGACTGATCAGAATCTTTATTTAGAGCGGAACAATCCGATGAGCTTCGAAGCTCTTTTTCACAGATGTCCAGTAGGGGCGGGTCAACAACAACAACAAAATAGTCAACAAAGGACAACAGAGTGAGTTAGAGAAAAGTTAAGCAATTCAAATTTTAAGCGTCACATCTCCACCACAGGACGTTATTTTCTGGAGCCTGGATTCTACCAGCTGCCCAATGCCCAGTCGCAATATTCACTAGATTTTCTTCCCAAGAGGTGAAAGTTGACACTGCTGGCATGAATCACTGGGACTCGACTCGGCACTCGCTTCCACTGCAACCGCATCTACCCCGACTCTTATCTTGCCTATGGTGCTCTTGTTTAGCTCCTGGAAAATGCACACACACACACATACACACACAGTGTAAATATTTATATGGGTACGCTTAAATTTTGATTTAAAGCTTTCGTGACTGCAGGGGTTCAAATTCTTGGTTCTTTCGGTAAAGTCCCTTATACGTGACTTTACCGAAAGAACCAAGAATATGGGTACACTTGTCATTTATATTTAACACGTAGGCTTTCGCGACAAATATCATCCACAGTAGAGTTTTTTTTTGTTTTAGATCGCGTGATCTAACCCCCAAAAACCTCTGTTATTGGTTGTCATTTACGTATGTATGAGTAATACATCTATATTTGATTGTGCCTACTTTTAATATTCATTTTACAAAATTTAGAGGCAGGCTCAAGTCTGGAACATTTGAAAGGTGATGTTTCTTTACCCACAATAGACTTGTATAGTCTCAAAAGTAGTTTTTTCGGCAGGTGCCCTGCATTACGATGTTTTGTTACTTATATTAATGAGTGTGTAGCATGTGGGCGGAACCCGACGTATGTGCAGAAAACCTTTGGCATTCGAGAGGGTAAATCCTAACCCCTGCACAGTTCAATTCAGGAATCCCTCCCTCTACTGTTTTTTTTTTTATCATGGCCACCACACACCTCAAAACCTACAACATCTGGTATTCCTACCTGAGGACCAAACGGTCTCAAGTCTACTTCGTTTCCCTTGATATGGACGAATCACCCAAAATAAATACATCACCCTGAATTATATCCAATTATGAGATCATTCGTATCCAATAAAATAATTCATGGTGATTCCTTGTTTCCATCATATATTGTCAGTGTGCCCTCATCTTCAAATGAGCAATTGCTCGTGCTCCCCTCCTGTTCATGTTCTGCGCCAATGATAGAAATTTCACCTTCCTGTGATGTGGATCAATCTATCCAAAGTGGTCGTGGAGAATGATGAGCTAAGCCGAAATATGACTGATATTTGAACTCGTCACGATCTGATGTTGTGCCAGATGCTCTGTCATAGCCCTTACCTGTCAGAAAATAATGAACAAATAAATAGATGATTATATGTTTTTTACATGAGATGGCCGGGTAGCTCAGGGGTCAGGGCACTGAGCTGAAACTGGAAAGATCATGGGTTTGTTTCTGCCCAGCCACCTGTAATACAATAAAATAAAAAGCATTTTGGAGTGTAGAGAGTTGGTAGTTTCGGCCTGGTCATTGGTATTGGTTTTATACGTATTCTGGCTCATTCCATTGATGGGACTTAATCGCTTTGATATGTTTGGCATGCGATGAACAGTCTTTGCAATGCATCAAAAGGTGTACCTCTAGTGTAGACAGAGAGCCCTATTGAATCAATTCTGTGACGTCTTCCGGGGTCATTGTCTGACACAGGGTGATGCACTTCAAGTTTCAGAATTTCAAATGAAAATGGCTTCCATCTTGTGAAGAAATTGCAATGGCATTTGGAGGGAGAAAAAAAAACCCCCAACATCTTCCATTCTGGATACAGATATAGCTTAGTAAGCTGACAGTGTATAAAACCAAATAGCAATTATGCATATTGTATTCTGCCTGATGCAATGAGGAAGGCAACATGGTATAAAATAGAGGATTTCATATCACACCATTATCTCTGTACGGATGACCTGACATCTGTGTTCATAGATTTTATGAATGTCTGTGGGATGACTGCCCTGGGACAACTCACATATGCAAAGGAAAGAGTACAGAATGATGGCATGACAAGGGCTAGGGAATGAATGTTGTTCTTGTCACACAAATGCGCAATTTATTTTCCGCTTCTTGTACGTGCGTGGTTCACTTGTCCTTGATATTTATTTTACAATAGAAGCCTTATCTGCTTTATTCTGCTTGGCGGATATAATCATTGTGGCCAATTTTCCACGCTAAAATATGGTCATAGGATTATTGCACTCCAACTTACTTGTGTGACCAATTATAATTTCATAGGCATGGGGAAACTTTCGGAGCACATACTGCACAATGTGCGTACAGAACATGTCCCTGATTCAGTGAGAGAACTTACTACATATTCCGAGAGCCAGTGCTTAATATCAGCCAGAACAGTTTGGAATGCAGTTCCGGAAATTGTTATATTGGCCCACCGCATCCATCTCTACTTGTGTTGTCCTCATGACACCACGATGGTGTCCAACGAATGTGCATGAATATTGCCGAGGATGATAGGGAATAAAGGTTACAAAAATAGCATTGTCATCGATAGGTGTACCTCTCTCGTGTGAGTACCTTATTCCAGCAATCCAAGGCAGCCTGGCAACATTCCGGAAAATATTCAGTGAGATATTAAGCCCTGCCTATAGCAGGCACATTTTTGTTTCTCCATAGGATGACCACTGTTGAGCTATACTCTTTGGTTCTATTCGGTAAAGTCACGTAGGTAAAAAAATAAAACAACAAAAATCATCACGTTTCGGCCACAACACAAGCGGCCTTCATCAGGTGAAGGGACCAGCCTGTCTCGAAGAGCTAGTCCAGGGACCACGATGTGCCAGGCCTTAATGGGGATAACATATCTGGGTTATTACGGAAATAAACATTGCCATTGGCACATTGACAATGCGACAAATAAGTACGTGTACAAAACAGGAGGCGTGATATGGTTGAAGCTACCAGTGGGATACAAGTCATCGGATGGATGCAGCATAGTCTCAAAAACCAGCATAGTGCAACGATGTCTGTACCGTATGATGCCATTGATACAACAGAGACATGCCGTGTACTCCCGCAAATTAAGTGCTCCAGGTATGATTGCATAGATTGCTATTCGGTCTCACTGGATGCGTGACAAGCGCAAACGGTGTCAAACCAAGATACACGAACTGTGCTTATACGATCCAAGGGTTGGGCTAAGGGTTGAGTGGTGTAGATTTGACGGGCAGAATTTGTTTAGGAGTTTTTCGAGAGCAAGTTTGAGACAGTCGGGTAATTAACCTGTGATTTTTTTTAATTACCGACTCGAAATACTTAATTAGGAAGTGCATGCTCAACTGTTGCTTAAAAACACAGGCAATTCGTGTGGCATTCACAATTTCAACGGCTGAAACGACCATGTTAGAACTAAACTAAGGACTTTTTTATGTACGCAGGATTGCACTTTTGAGGCGCTGTGCTTGTTTTCTGAAATTGCGGTGAATATTTTGAAAGAGTGAAACAATCCTGCATCGAGTATCTGGCGAGATCTAGATCTTTTGCATACACTTATTGCATTTTAATTTCTGGATCCGGTTGCATTTCGTAGAGACTGGTGAATTCCCACTCCTCGCTCCTTTCTTGCAACGTTGCCGCCTCCTGTTGCCGTTTACAAACAGTGGATTCGTCCATGCGAGATCCACGTGACTGGATACAGATGAAGAGGTTAGGACACCTCGGTGTGACTCGACCGAGCAGAGATACATTTCTGGCGAGAGCGAACGTCACCAAAGCCACAATGAGCGACCGTGGTGGATCTACTGCTGGATGAAGCCCCCCCCCCCCCACCCCCACCAACAAACCGCCTCCATCTCTCACAATCCCACAACGTAATAATCTACCCAGAACCTGCACACGATCTGATTTAATTTAGTTTTAAATGCAATCATTTATATATATAAATGTATATATTTTGGCAAAACAATTGTATTAACAATACAATTCAGGTACACACAGAGGATATTAAAGGAGTTTGATATCAATGGAGGAGAGGTAGTGAAGCTGTCCCGCGTTTGGTGGGGAAGCTTCCTCCCTGCCTCTCAGTTTGGCACTTCGATGCTCTAGTGGCAATTTTTCTTTACAATGTATTGGCCCATTCCTGCAGTGTTGGGTGGAGCATCACTAAATACATCTAATCTTACATCTAACTCAAATCCATACCGATTCCATTCAGCATGGCGAAATGTAGCAGGACGGGTTCAACAATAAAACTGAATCCTCGCATTAGGGAAATATCTACTTTGGAACCTAACGGTTCTGTAGTTTCCCCTACAAAAGGCTACGCTGCTGCCGAGTGGCGGAACCAACAGTGGAAACGCATCGTGCCGAGACGAGACCAAGTCTGAGTCTGTCAATGTCTGGGTCGGTCAGTTGCGCTCAGACGCTTGTCCAATGTGTGTGTTGCACTCACCTCATCACGTGGCCTCAAAGTCGCCGCCACTTCGTGACGAATGGCGGCTTGTTGTTGTTGTTGGTGGTAGTGCAACCACCTCTGAAAACGTTTTGCAACAATGGGGACTAGTCACCACCCCAACACTCACTTAAGCAAGAAAATACCGTCCGTTGATTTGGAGGTGAGTTCTCTAAACACGCACACAAGCACAGGATGTGTTTGGTTGCATATTATCATTAATCAGCGGCGGCAGCGGCAATGATCAATCCACTGCTGGACGACAGACTCCCCAAGCTATTGCCATCCCTCGGGGTTTTGCGCGATGTAACAATGCACCAAAAGCAACGTGCACTTGAGCTGATTCCGTCGCACGTTATCCGCCGCTTAAAATTACGTCGCGTTAAAACGCATCACCGATGGGCAGAGTTGGATGGATGTGTGGTCGGCCGTATATCAATCATCCTTAACAAAATTACAAAAAAACCTTGTTTTGTATACACAGCTGAATGTCGACAGGTGCGGCGCAATAACGTTTGTTTGGTTTTTTTTTGTTTCAATAAGCGACGAGCTTTAAGTATTGAATGTGGAGTGTTTCCATATTTCGAGGGTTTGAACTCACACTTTGGCATTCCCTGATGTTTTGTGCACGGATTTTGGGCTCGGGTTTCACCCTGATGGTTTCTCTTCACGACGCTGAATGGACCAGTTGGCTTTGATTCAAATCAATAATTATTGTCATATGTGTGTCAATCCTCTACCGGATGAAAAGCCTCCCCTACGCGGTATCGATCACAGGGGTCCGTTTGACAATACCTCATTGTGCCGGGTCACTGTGGGTTTGTGACGGAGATGCCCAGGATCCGGTTCAGAGTTCACTCACCACAGAGGTTAGCTTGCAGTGCTAAACACTGCCACCACCACCACCACCACTGCCTGGATTTAATTAGCGTTCACTTAACCACGCCGACCACATATCATTGTGCTGCGCTCTTATTCTCAGAGCACAAGTGTATTCTGGTGTCACAAAAGTTCCCCACTTAATATTAGCTGACTGTGTTCGCATCGACGGCAGCGAGAGAGAGAGAGAGAGTGCCATCGTCTCTGCTCCGTTGCACACTGGCGCTTTATTAAGTTGCTATCGGAAAAGACACATCTTGTTTTGACATCTAAAAGCACTCCCCTGTAAAAAAAAAAAAAATGTTGCAGGTGTTTTCACTGTGGCCTTGCGTTTCCTAGGATTGTAAAAAAAAAAAAATAACTCGTGACAGCTAAAAGCCAAGTTCAAGAATGTAAGAAGAGAACGAAGACCACACGTGCGAAACACCGCCGCTTTAGTTTCATCATTATGATGGCTGCAGAGTTTCCCTTCCCTGACGTCTCAGTTCACAGCAATGTCAAATCATCGTTTCTTTGCTATCGCGTTTTTTAAAAAAACATTTCCACTTCATGATGAACCTGACAATTGTGCTTTTGTGACAGTACCCACATGATATAAAAACAAATCCCTTGTTGGTATTCACACTTTTAAGATTAATATAAAAAACATTTTTACGCAACAGCATCTCAAAAAGGTTTTATGAAACGGACAATCCTCGTCTTCTTTGCATTAGTATGTTTACACAAACCTATGGTTAATATAAATTGTAATCGTATTGCATTTTATATTCTGTCATATAATATCGAAAATAAATATTTGATATAGATATACATGCGTGTGTGTATACGGCGTTAGTAATTGCATCAAGATGGGTGATTAGGGTTGTTTTTGTCACAATTGGAAGGTTGTGAATGCAGTTGATCCCTCTCGCAATTTTACTGCCGTAATTACAAACAAAACTCGTGTCGTTTCTTAGAATATCAACAGTCGTCACTCTTGAGAGAAAATGAACCCCCCCCCGTGCCCACCCAATCATGGGAATGTGGAATTTCCGCCACTGACTCAGAGCCATCAAAGGACTGCCCCATTTCTTATTGAAGTAAGATAAACATTTAGATGGTTGCTTATTACCGCATGGATTCTAAACTAAACTTGTTATTTTACCAGGTAAGGCCTACTGAGCTGTACAGATTTTTTTTTTCTGAAGCGACCTGGCCACAAATAAAAACTCAACGAAGTTTCTTTTCACGTGGAGATGTATAGCAGCTAGATACTCTAAACGCATGTTGATTCTAAACGTGGCGAAATAAACCGGAGGACCCAGGGGAAAATGCACGCAACCACGGGGAGAACACGCAGACTTCAAATATACAAGCGTCGGGATCGAACCCAAGGCGAGGTAGTTAACATCTCTGGAAAGTAAGAAGCACCACAAAACTCATATGCAGCGTCAATAAGGTTATATAAATATGGTAACACACAAATACACCTCCTGGATTCTAAGACGCACACACAGCTATTGCGTTAAAATGCAAGGATACAAAGTACCCCTTATAGTCTGAAGAAAATAGTATTATTATTATGAATTTGTTTGAGTTGTATTGAAACCTCATCACGTGTTACCATGTCCAGACCAAATTATTTTGAGAAACATTTTTATTTCACCGACCTGCGTTGTGTATAATTGCACGGCTGTGATTGCATGCGCCCACAGGTTAACATTCTCTAAACTCTGGACACATGTGACTACCCAGTAACATTAGAATCTTGGGACTGGCCTTGTTTCTAATCACCATTGTGAGGTGTTTGCGTCATTGATCACGAGCCTTAACCACGTGCATGTTCATTTAACAAAATCCTGAAGTCATGACTAATTTGTGAGTATGTTGTGAGCATGCACCTCTGGCTAAAGGTTCGACATCTGAGCTGGCAGCCCCAGGATCCTTTAATCATAATCCTGATCTAAGTTCTGCAGCTCAGGGACTACGGACCTGCGCAATGGTGCCACGGAGTAATGGTTAGCAAACTGAACTTAGCGATCTAGAAGTTCCCGGTTCGTCTTTTTTTTTCTTCCTCTGGAGCGATATTCAAAGCCATAATCCGAGGGTCTTTTAAATCGCCTCTGCCTCTGTGCACCTGTGTCGTCGATCTGCATGTAATGTGTGGTGGGGTAAAGCGTAGGTCCTCCCAGCTATTTACAAGATGTCCATCCAGTGTGGCAGAGAAGGGCAAAATACCGTGTGGATGGGGCGCTCCAGAGCTTCTTCCAGCAGTGGCGTGTGCAGGTAATTGTTGGACTGCGCCTTTTACATAGTTAAAATAATTTTAAACAGAAAAGTGGAACTTTGATTTAAAGCTTTCGTGACTGCAGTGATTCATATTCTTGGTTCTTTCGGTAAAGTCACGGAAACAATAAAATAATAAAATGTATATTTTATATATTTATATATATATTGCAGTCACGAAAGATTTAAATCAAAGTTCCACTTTTCTGCTTAAAATTATTTTAAATATGTAAAGGCGCAGTCCAACAATAAAATAATATATAATTTATTATTTTATTGTTTCCCTTCAACGTGACTTTACCGAAAGAACCAAGAATATAGAAAAGTGGAACGTCGGTTTTCGTATTTTCATTACAAATGGTCGTTTATGGGAAGAAAGAAAGAAAATGAAAAACGTGCTCATTGTTCAACACTGCCACACTGAGCGATCGAATCGAACCGGCAAACTCTGGGTTGCAAGCCTGGTGTGTTTGCACCACTGCAGCATCTTCCTTGCTTGTACATCTCCTGCAACAGCATTATAATAATAATAATGTCTCACAGCTTAAGAAAGGAGTTGTAGGAAAATGTCACTCGGCATGGCGCTCGATGCTTTGAAGCGGAAAGGGCTTGCTCTCTGCATGGGTCAGCTCTGCCTCCTGCTGTGCCCTGGGGGTGCCAACTTGTTGGTGAACACAGCGCACGTCCAACTCTTCCGCTGCAGCAGAGAACACCTCGGTGGTTCATAACGATGGGACCTTTTTTTTTTTTTAAACAGGGCATATCGATTTTGCGCAATGAAGGATGTGGTTTACATGAACACCACGTAATGAAGTTGGCCGTTTCTTTCCAAAAGCATCCTGCTATTGACCGCTCCTGTAACACCAATATCGCAAACCCAATCAACAACACGTTGGGCCAACTTCACGACAATGGTGATGGAACAACCATAATGAATTATAAAAAAGCTAGAGCTGAACGAAGGTGCAGTCTCGTAATTAATTACTCGCACGACTGCTTGGAGAATGTGATCTCCATTGGAGGGAAGTCTCGAGGCTATTTTGGCCTCTTCTTCCTTAATCCACACCTTACCCCTAACCACACGCGGACCTGTCGATTGACGCGCTGTGGTCGTGTCCGTGTGTACCGCTGGGCTGAACACGTGCGGGAGGGAAACGATAAATCTTGTACCGCGATTTCAGCCGCCGCACCCAGAGATGAAATCGAACCGGCAACCTCGATTGCAGGTCCAGTGTGCTGACCAATCGTTAGGGACTGTCCATAAATAACGTCATAAAAAGTCAGACCCCCCCCCCCCCCTCAAACATGACGTCACAAAGCTCTGCCCCCTCCCAAAATATATATCAAACATGCTTAAAATCGCTTTAAACTCATGTCATTGTAGTGCGTATTTAATGTGCCGCTGCACTCTGATGTTGCAGGAGAAAACATTTATGAAAAAAATCTATTTAATTAAGTAGAACGTGTTGTCTATATTTATTTAAATTTGCGCGTTTTGATGTGACGTCACATTTCTCAAACCCCCCGCTCTCCTCGTCACACATCGTCACAAATATCTGACCCCCCCCTCCCCCGAGGTGCGTGACGTCATTTATGGACGGTCCCTTAGGTCAGAGCTCACCTCACCTGGGAAGTTTAGTAGTTCAACAGGGGTGTCTGTGACTGGAGACACCTTCATCTAGCAGTTAATAGATCATGGATGTTTGTCAATCCACGGATGGGTAAAGGGCTTCCCATGTCCTTCACCACACTGGTCAATGCGGTCTTATGGGAAGTCATCGATGACCACTTCAGATTTCGCTTGCCGCTTGTGTGAGCTTGACGGCAGTGCATTTATTCTCTTGGTTTCCCAGTAAGCAGGAGGTTTATTAATGATCGTGATTTGAATATGCATCTTTCATTAAAAAATGTTGACATTAGTGCCATGCAATTTTAGCTCACAATGTAACATGATGAATGATGCAATGTACATGCCTTAGTGTCGAATGAAGATAATAGTAACGTTACAAATAATATTTAGTTACGAATAAGAAATGGGCAATTTACACATTGGTGACGTTACTCTATTACAAACCGTGTCTCTCGCACAGTCTCAGTGGTCTGAAAAAGTGTTATTTGTAACAAGATCTGTCTCTTGTTTGGACATATAGTGCGAGGTCAGTGTGACACTAAGTAATGGTGTTCTGTTACTTAATGGGGGCGACAAAAAAAAATAAGCTGTAAGTGAGATGTAAAGTCAATTAAGCCACACTGGCTGTGGCTTAGCGGTTACTGATGGGGGTGTCCACCAAATTAATCGGCCGTTGGTACAAGTTTATCATAATTCTAATGGGTTAAAGGTGCAGCCCTGCCAATAGCTTGCTGTTGCCACTGTCGGTGGGAAGACCTCGATTTTAGGGCTCTTTTGAGAGTCCCCTCTTGCACATATTTTCACCGACTCCTCTTCCACATATCTAGCCATTTTGCACATATTTCCGCGTACTCCTTTAACCTACTTGTTCATCCCTTTCATCTACCCCTCTGGCACATATTGTTATCTACTCCTACCACGCTGACCAGGCGTCTCGGAAGTGGCGAGAGTTACCCACGCTTTACCCCATCGCACGTTTTCACTTTCCTGCCAATTTGCCCATTTGACAAATTGTGGTTCTACCACATGTGTACTGCCAGGTGGACAGATGCGGGACGAGTTGTTAAGAGACCTGCGCATTATTTACGTTGCCACGCTGGGAGATCGAATTGAACCAGCGGCCTTTTGGATTACAATGCGCGCCACGAATTGCCACTACGCGATGAGTGACTGAATACACGTTTTTTTCCTTCTTCTCTTAGTCAGTGTTAATGCGTCGGGGTTTATTTATGTATTCATTGTGCACGCGCAGTCTCGTAAAAAGTCGCCGCTAAATTCACCGTCACAGCGCGCCTTCGCGTTGACCAACGCGCACTCGCAAGAAACGTCGTCGTGTCGCCTCGTGCTGGAGGGAGGCGCCTCCCCTGAAACGTTCTGCAAGGGGCCGCGTGGGGCGAAATCCGCGCCGCGGAAAATGCGGCGCGCTGGACGGGCAAGGCAGCGCGCTCGGGACGATGGATTTGTGCCGCTGTGACCTACGCTGTTGGAGACCCCTCCACCCACCCCCCCCCCCCCCCCCCGGCACACCAGTGGTCATTGTCTGTTTAAAATACGCAATTTTTATTAAAAACATTTTTTGTAAACGCTTATCTCAAAAGGAGGACATTATATTTAGAGATAATTCGCTGTATATTAAACAGCGACGTTTCTTTTGTTTCCACAGTGCTGCTATTTTACAAGGCCTTTAAAAATGTTAGCACATTGCAAAGTAATAGCTGGCGTTTTATGATGTTGTAAATTTCACAATTTCACTTTCGTACTCACAGCTCGCATTTGAATTAGTGTGTTCGAGGAGTGGTGGCACAGCGGTTAGCGCCCTGTGCCAAAAATCCGGCATTCGATTCCCACTCACAGCCAACGTCAGTAAGGAACATGTGAACCAGTCCTCGGTCTCCCCTAGGTTTATTCAGCCTGAAATGAGAATCTGGTCTGGTGTGTAAGCATGAGTACTAGGGAAACAAAGGCGGCTGGGCATGGTGCTGGTCACACACACACACCACCTCGTGTGCCGTGACTGTCTTCATTGGTGCTCGCTAACAGCACTTGCCCCAACAGTCTGTTACAGGTTACACGGGGGATTTTTGTATGTTGTTTTGTTGTAATTGTTTATATTATCTCCGACTGGATGGAAATGTCCTTAAAGTCACGCACCTAGGGGGTCAGACATTTGTGACGATGTGTGACGAGGGGGAGGGGGGGGTTAAGAAATGTAACGTCACGTAAAAATGCGCAACTTTAAATAAATATAGACAACACGTTCTACTTAATTAAATAGACTTTTCAATAAATATTATCTCCTACAACATTAGAGTGCAGAGCCACATTAAATACGCACTACAATTACAATAGTTTAAAGCGATTTGAAGCATGGTTTATTTTTTTTGGGGGGGGGGGCAGAGCTTTGTGACGTCATATTTCAGGGGAGGGGGTCTGACTTTTTGTGACGCCGTGTGACGAAGGGTGGGAGGGGGGTTAAAAATCATTCAAAATCACGTGACGTCATTTATGGACTGCCCCCAAGTAGAACTCTATGGGATGTACACAACGCCTCTACTTTATCTGGGGTCAATACAATTGGTACCACTTTGTGGGAAGTCTGCCAAGGTTGTCCTACAGAGAGAGAGCAGGCCTGCCATGTGGATCTACAAACAGAGATTAGTCCACCATGAAGCTCAGTTGGGCAAGGAGACACTTTGGGCAGATTCTGGCTGATTGTTCAGTGTCCAAAGAGAATTAGCCAGTACTCCCCACCATTCGCGATCCTGTGTCAGTTTCACAGAGTTCACACAACCACTGTTATATGTATGCATGTATTTTGAACTTATTTTTCACTGTATATAGCCAACCGTGCTAATCGGATGTGTGGGGGAAGAACAACAAACTAAACACAAAAAAAGCAGTTCCAAAGAAATTCGTTTTCAATTTAGATTTAAAAGCGCAACGCACCAGTGGCTTCCTAATATCGGCAGGAAGAGCGTTCCAGATGGCCACAGAAGCGCATTTTGAAAGTGCGTGATGCAGTGACCGTCTTTTTTACGATCATTAGCCAATAGCCGCTGCTGTGAGCATGACTGGATGGTTTATGCTTATGTAGGGAGGATGGTTTGAGTTGACCCAGGCAGACAGAATATGAGCACTCAGCCTCGAAACGTTTCAAAACAAATCATAGTAAGTCCACAACAGTGGGCATATTGCGTGAAAGGGTTCAACTATACTTGTGTACATCCAGGGATCATCCACCGAGTGATGTTTGATTATCAGCTTATTTTTGCACGTATACATGACACCACTTGAAGTGAGCTGTCAATCGTGCCATTTTAATGTTTAATAGGCGCTCAAAATATATTTTGCGCTTAAGGACAGGTTAGCCTTGTCACATGGGACCCAAACATCCATACATACAAATACAAAGGTCCACCGTATAGCCTTCACAGACTGTAGGGGCAAGTGCTGTTAGCGAGTACCTATCCATACGTACACCCCCCCCCCCCCCTCCCCACCCCTAGAGAACCAATCAGAGTTGCTCACGATTATAATTACGAGAGAAGCTAATTTGAGTGCGGGAGATGACGGGTCGATGACTTGTCGACGCGCTTTTGTTACCTCTTGAGATTTTTTTTCGAGTTGCTCGCTAAACGACACGGCGGTTTGAAATGTTTAATTCGCTCATCGCGCCGTACGGGCCGTCTTCGTGTCTCGAGACTTCATGATTAAGTAATGTTACCTGGATGGACGTATGCATCTCACTCGTTGGAGTCGAGGCACTGCCTGGAGCAATAACAGTCGTGTGTGTGTGTGCGTGCTACCGCAAAGAGAAACCCAAGGGGAGATTGCTTTTTTTTTTGGTCCACCACAAACATAGCTTGTGTTATAAGTAACGTTGTGCCTTTTGGTTACTATTATTATTATTCGTTCTCCCTCTTTAACCCGCTAATGATATCGTGATATCATTTGATGTAATTTCATGCTGCACGTATATCATATTTGAACTATTAACATTTTTATTTTATTTCACCATGTAAGGCATGGAACGATGTAGCAAGCCATAATTTATTTGGCCTAGATTTTGCTACATTATTAATGATTTACAAATACTCTGTGCATTCAAAATCATTGTATGTAATCCCCCAGGTTGCCCTTGCAAAAGACCAAATGTCACATGCCTTTAAATAGGTCTGTATTTCATCACCCGCTAAAATCAATTATGTATACTCCGTTACCACCGACTCTCGTGATCACAAATAAACACATCGAATCTGTTCGTAAGAATCCATTATTTAATATATGCAAATTTACATTAAAAAAAAAATCCCTACGGTACACTTAGGTTCATGGAATGAGTAACGCTGGGCAAAAGGAGACCAACAAAATAAGACAATTCAAATGAGACACTGCAGACTCGATTCTAAAATTGAATTGCAACCAGTGAATTGCCACAATTCATAGCATTGCAGTGGGGAGTAATGTGGTTGGTGAGAGTGGTCAACCATCCATGTGGTGGATATCTGTGAAACTGCTGGACATCTGTGGAAAGGGGCTTCATAGCTCATCGGATTCCTCCAGAAAAGTTAAATATTCTGATTCTGTGCTCACCGGGCTGAACCGTGCATAGGTTCTGACATCCGCAGGAGATCCGAGGCATTGCAGAGTTATTCTGCTCTCAGTTAGACCGCAACAAAAAAAAAATAACTCAACATTTGTTCGTGCGTTTAATATCACGGTATTTTACGTAATATCCTTCAATGGTTAATATATTGATTGCCCTGGTATTTGTTCGGTTTCACAGATATGGACCGGTTCGGTGCTATTTGGCATTCATCAGCAAAGCACGCAATGCAATGTTGTGCTACGGGCCATTGGCAACTCTTTTACCCATCAATCTTATTGTCCGCGGGAAAGGCAGGGTCCACCAAAACTCCTGTTATCTGTGTTCCTCTTATTCCTATTGTGTGCAATTTTGGTTGCCTGTGGATATGTGCAGCGATGGAGTAAATGTGTGCACATCCCCATAGGCAGTGTAGGATCCCCGATGATCTTCCACCCACATCATCATGGATATAACAGCAGTGCTCCTGCAGTAATATGCAGATTGTTGAAAAAAAAATTCACGACGTTTGTATAAATTAGTAAAGATATCAACAACCCTCTGTCATATTCTTGGTCCTTTCGGTAAAGTCACGTAGAAGGGAAACAATAAAATAAAATAAAAATATAAAACAATAAAATTCTCACGACGTTTCGACTGCAACACAAGCAATCATTATCAGGTGTGAAAACCACAGCAAGAAAATTTTCCTGCAGTCACGAAAGCTTTAAATCAAAATGTAACCCTCTGTCACTCCACTGCTGGATGATGGTCCGCCGATGCCAGGTCAGTCATGGGGGTTGTTGGACCATACCTCACGCCACTGATCAGTGAGCGTTAAATATGATCACAGGGCCATTTCTGGTATCGCTTCGCCGCTAACGTTAGCTGTATTTGGGAAATAAACTCAGGTTACCTGGTTCATCGTGCGGTGTGCTATCCACGGTGCCACCGCTCCATCCGAATGAGTGTTTTTTTGTTTGTTTTGGAGTTTTTTTCCTCTTGCCCCTCCCCCCTCGCACCTCCGATTAGCACGGTTGGCTACGTACGGTGTGCGATAAAAAGTTCAACATACCTAAAATACAATATTGTCTAGATAAGGCCAATGTCTGGAAGATATGTTTTTCTTTTCTTTAAATATATGTAAACCATTTGCACTGTAATGCCTCCGGGAAAGAATTCTACTTCACTGATGACTGTGATCATGAAAACTCTGCTCTGTACATGTTATCCAAATACATATGCTGGTGAGTACTATTAAAAAATAAAGACCACACATCCTATTCGTGGTTCTTTCGGTAAAGTCACGTAGAAGGGAAACAACAAAATAATAAAAATATAAAACAATAAAATTATCACGAAGTTTCGACTACAACACAAGCAATCATCATCAGGTGTGAAAACCACAACAAGAAAATTTGAAAAAAAAGCTTTAAATCTAAATTTAAAACCACACATCCTGTTTAGTAAATGCATGAAAGTACTTAACGAAGTTTATGCTTTAAATTATTTTAAAACGGGTTTATGTTTAAGTACCATCGTTATTTTATATGTAAAAAAGCTTTTCGGTATGTTTATTCAATTTATTCTGCCTGGTGTTTGGTTAAACGTATTAGAACTCCTTATGGCCCGATGAAAACTCACCCTGAATGCAATACGAACCCAGGTTTGATGATGAATTTGTGATGCAGCTTGACTGATGATCGTGACAGGTTTACTTGACACCTGGTTCATATGCCTCATGTATCATGCATCTTTCCGCCCTATATCTATCTGGTCGACCAAAGCAGCCCTAAATAGTGTTGCGTGATTTTTACATTGAGGAGGACATTTCGCAATCGACTTCCGTCCCGTGTTTTCCTTCACCTGTGTAGGATATTTTTTTCTGGATTCTCCACCAAACACGCATGAATGGTATTGGCATTAAAAAACAACAACAACACATTCCATTTGTATAGGATCCTTCTGAAAAAATAGCCTTGAAACGTGGTGACGCTTTCCTTGGTAAGCACTGGATATGCACTTCGCTTCGTACTTAATGAATATGCTTCGATTATATGCCTAACGAATGTTTTGGCTTTTGAATGATGCACATTTTTGCTCAAGCTAAGTTTGCTTAATTAAATTATCCCTCAGCAACATATTTTACCTACTGTATATTGCGTTGGGCCATTTGAAAAAGTTATTTTGAATCAATGTGCACTTTAACATGTTCTCTACAGGTGCACTTACACAATTAAAGTTTGATTGCAGTAAAAGTACAAATTATGAATTCCCTGCACGTGATTTGCCGTGCGTTGTAGTCATTATTGGAGCACAACTGCTAATTTCAATGCAGTTTGAATACTTTACTCGCAATTACCTTCCACGCTCAGAAAGTTTGTTCCCAATCTATGTGGCATGCCAACAATTAAACAAGTGAAGTAATTAACGCAATGTTCACTACATATCATTATTATCATCATCATCATCATCCATGGTCAATCCAATGGCAGATGAAGGCCTTCCCAAGCCGCTGCCACGTGCAATGATATATCCCGCCGACTGCTTGCACGCAAATCAACGTCATCTTAGTTGGACATTCTCTAAGGAGCGTTTCATTCCTTAGCTATCACTCTTCGTCTTGACCATCATCATCATCATCTCTTCCAGTGACTGCTGCCCAATCCCAATGTACGTTTGGAAAATGTTTTCACCACGCATCATCAACAACAATGAAACCGATTTAAAGCTTTCGTGACTGCAATGATTAATCTTCTTTGGGTCTTTCGGTAAAGTCACGTCTGGTAGGACACCAGACAGTCTCGTCCCTTCACCTGATGAAGGCCGCTTGTGTTGTGGCCGAAACGTCGTGAGAATATTATTGTGTTATTTTATTTTATCAATTTATTATTTTATTCTCATTCTACGTGACTTTACCGAAAGAACCAAAGAAGAACAATGAAACCCCTAAAGGTTTCCCGCGGAAGTGAGGTTCTCTATATACAGTAAAACAAATATTTGCACACCACGCTCCTGCAAGACAGTTTACAATTGTTGTCACTTCTCACAAACTTCCAGATCATCGTATCCCGTTTCACTCTTCAATCACATCCCACATCCAAACACCCTAACCTTTCCCTTCAATCTCCTCTCGATGCACATTCTCTTCACTCCATCACGTCATTTGCCTGCCTTTGTACCTCATCATACTTTCTCTCCCGCAACGACCCGTCCGCTCACCACCACTCTGCCAATGCTATTTCCACAGTCCCGTGGCACCCTTCATCGCAGTTGTCACCTTCTCTCTGCCACTTATCATAGCCGTTCCTCCTTTACAATTGCCCTCCGCCTGAAATGTGTAATGATGAGTGTTATATGCATGCGTGCGTGTGTGCTCGTGTCTACTGCTCAGTATGGGAGGCGTTTAATGCAAGCCGTCGAACAAAGATTGTCACTGCATCGTGCTCTTTCAGATGCGCTTCTGCGGCCGTCTGGAACGCTCTTCCTTCCGATATTAGGAAGCCACTGGAGCTGTGTACTTTTAAATTATCTCGATTGCAAACTCATTTCTTTCTAACTGTGTTTTGTGTGTATTTGGTTTGTAGTCCTTCCCTTGCACCTCCGATTAGCACGGCTGGCTACGCACGGTGCGAAATACGTTAAACATGCGTACGTACGTACCTGTAAGACACATAAATAAGGTAGCGTGTTGCACAACTCTGTTGGGCAATTTTTTGGCACTTCGTCGCGAAGTGAACTTATTAAACACGCGCACACACAAACACGTTGTGTGACCAACGAGATGCACAGATGCTGCCTTTACGTTAAAAAATAAAACACCACCGCGGCCGTCGCCTATGGCTTTAATCATCAACGCCGCTAACAAGTGGGCAAAAACAAGGGTTCGCAAGGAATGAGGTGACCAAACACAGGTCAACAATCAGCGGGCAATGGCAAAAACAGGGATCCGTCATGCACGTGTCAAGTTAATACGATGGGACATCTCACCAACGTCCCGATGACATCATTCTCTGTGCGTGTCGGCCCAGTGGAAGTGTTTCATTTGAGAGCAGAAAAACAAAGAAGCTGAGGCAGGCTGGATGAGGCTTTGAACGAAAGGCCAAAAGGTGCCAGCGACAGAAAAAAGCATGGTGCCTGCAGAAAAGTTGCGAGAATGAGTTGACAAAGCATACGAACGTGGTGTGTGTGTGTGTATATATATACTGCAAACTGAGAGGGATACTACTTCCGTGATTTCAGAAAATGTTATTCCTGGAAAAAAAATCATATAGATTAATTGTGAGCGTTTAGTTCTTCTGCAATCCATTGCTGCGCAGCGCTGCACAACATTCCTACACAAGTCACCGGGTAAATTATTTGAATTGTTTAACGCATCTCATTAAACAAAAAAAAATGGTTGTAAAATACGCGTAAATGTTCAATTATTGTTCCGTATTGAATTGTGTGGGCAGAAATGGTGTTGCAGTGAGTCAGCGCGCTGGACTCTGAGCTCAGAAGCATGCGTATGAATCTGAGCCACGTTTAACACGAGTGGCGAGTGTGACATCGTAAACTCATCCTGAGGGCCCCTTTACCAACCCATGCTGAAATGCGTGGTGACATTTGGTTAATGGACCCGTGGAGAGGTCTTAATGCAGCGGATGATTTACATCAATGGCCTTTAAATTATTACTATCAGAGTATTTAAACGACTAGAATGTATCAAAGAACACATTTCGCAGCAATGTATCAATATGATGATAATGATGATAATGTGTGGTTGATGATGATGATGAAATACTTGAACAAGAACATGCACAGTATAATAAAAGTCAAATTGTACCCATGTTTAAACTAGTTTGGGGTAGTCAGTTTCACACCATATCTACGCCTCTATATGAGGAACGAAAAAGTTAGACTTCTCCACAAAGCTGGCTGTCGCCTGATGAAGCTAGTTGTAATTACTGGCGAAACGTCGTACTCAGATTGTAAATATTGTGGTTTGGCTCTCCAACACACCGGTGTGCTGTACTCGTGACGAATTGGCACGTTCTGTTCACGTGACAACCCCTTACTAGTTGGCTGTGTCAGGTAGTGGCTGGTTTAAACTACACATTTATATATTTACGCGATCTAACCCAAAAAAAACCTCTATGAAAGTGTGGGGTCGTACCTCACCTCCTTTGGTGGCACTGAGCCAGTTACAGATACACTTCGAGGCCATACAGCAAAGAGACAATTGAAGTCTGGTTGCATTGGCAAAAATAGTGGCCATATAATAGATGTTTTTTAATAGACCTGCACAATAAGCCCTACATCACAGCGCACCTTGCCTTTTGCCATTTTCACTGAGTGCTCTTGGCATCCCCTCGTCTGTTCTTGTTGTTGCTATGCAGCCATTGTGAGGCCATGCAGAGCCTCAGTGGTATGAGTTGACTTGGGAAAACCCAGGTGTTATGAATTTGAAAGCTGGAGTGCCCAACATCTGCATCACATGAGCTCTTTCTGCACTTAACTTAAAGTGTGCAATACTCTGCGTATTCTAGCGAGCATATATCTTCCACCTCCTTTTGTTGATGTATTATGACCTTCGCCGGTAATTCAGGAGCTAAGTTATCAAGTCTTCGCCACAGAGGTCAATACTGACACCGCTATCAGTAGCGGCAAGAGAGCTCATCCATATGTAAGTTCTCATGCATCGCATCAATTCATCACCTCCAGTCCATGCTTTCTGACTGATATACAGCCCCAAAGCACAGTGGTTTGCAGGAGGAGGACTCATGGGTGTAATTGACCCCAGAAAACCCAGTCAGGTCTGGTATTATTCAAAGTATCTCTGCCTCGCTGTGTCATATTCCCTTGCAAATCCAGCTTGTCTGGCTAGACAAGTAATCGCGCAAAGATATGGAAAATGCCCTTTGTTCAGCAGAGGGAATGAATATGCATAAACAAAGATGGGTTTTAACTGTGACATTGAACGCTGGCAGCATGAGCATTAGAGACATCGGCGAACGCCTGGGTCTCTCGCCATCGCAGAGATGCCAAGGTCCGAGGGATGAAACTCACGCAGTGGAATCTTTATATTACCAAATGTGTCTTTGCGACTTTATCTACCCTCATCAAAACTGCGATCTAATTATCATTATTCGAATAATGACGATTCATTATGTCACGTCTGCCCACCCTGCACGTTTGTGCGACAAGCGACGAAATAATGAGACATTGTTCCACAGCTTATGTATTTGCGAACAGTAATCCCTGCTTAGAACCAACCATGAAAATACCGCACAGGTATTAAAAAGTAGAGGTTGAAAAGTAAAACGTGCAGCCCTGTAAATATTTGCTCACGCCAACGTTGGTGGAAGAAGGGGCTTTCAGAGGCCCTTGGGGAGGGTTTTTGGCCTGCACTTCCACGCTGGTTGGACGTCAAGGCAGAGGTGGGAGTACCCCAGCACACGCAACCTGCCAATCGACTAACCGCAGCGCGCACAGTTTTACAGCTGGGTGAAGAGAGGTGAGGTGGGGGGGGATTTAAGAATTTTGCTCCACGGTTTTAACTGCTGCACTGGTGAAATTGAATCGAACCGATAAGCTCTGGATTTGTCTTCCCGGGTGCAATGATGCCTTATTACTGTTCAGTCATCCCAGCTTTCTGTCGGTTCCTGCCAGCCACGGCCAGGCCTATCCCAACCCCTCCTTATCAATCCCTCTTGTTCTACTGTATCAAAACTACACATCTACACTTCAAATCATTATCACGCTACGTAGAATGTTCTAAATTCTGTAACGCGCCTTGGTAAAGTCACAATATGAATCTCTATAAGATAAGCTCTGGATTGCAAGTCGAGTGTGGGCTGATCATTACACCCAGCAGAATGATTCCATAACATCCTTTTTAATTGGCTGTGTCGTCTGGTGGCGGGTTAAACGACAAATGTATATTTACGCGATCTAACCCAAAAATACACCTAAATCATGGATAATATTGGTCACAAAAGCCTACGTATAAAACAGATTCCATGATATTGGATGAAATTTGACAAAAATTACGTTCCCGAACAGCAGCATGTTGGGCTGTCACATGCAGCTGCCAGCAGATAAGAGGTCACTAACCGGGCTGGCCAAGGCGGTTTCAGAGCTGCCCGAAAGTGGGCAATTTTTTGCACTACGAGGGCATTTTTTTTATGAGCTCTTATGAAAAAAGTGTAGTGCCCTCCAACGGGGCTGCAGTCTGGCAAATCGGACACCTTTTTTCTGGCTCTTAGGTCCATAGGTTTAAGTGCTATTTACCAAACAAATTAATCTGGCAGCCCTAGACAGCGTATGTTGTGTGATACGTCTAATAAGATACCCAGGCGCAATGCAACGGGGATTAAATGCATGCTTACACTAGAAGACAATGCATTTTTTGCACAATTGTTTATATTTATTGACTTGACAGTTATGTACAGCAGTTGCATTTTGAAAGGGCCGCAGCGTGTACAAAGTTGAGTTTGGAAGACCACAATCGATGTTATTATGCAACATTTTCCTTGATTAAAAGGCTTTGTTTTGCCTGTATTTTGAAACAAACGTGGGGGTGTGTCTTGTGAACTGGTAGGTGTGTATGTATGTATGATAACATCTTATCTTATGTGGGAGCGGTAGTGTCATGGTTAGCGCGCTTGCTACAAACCCAGCGACTAATGTTTGATTCCCGCTCACGGCCAACACCAGTGATGATTATCTGAATCGGCCCTGGGCCTCCTCTAGATCGACTCAGCCTTAAATGAGTACCTGATACGGTGTGTAAGCATCGCCACTAGCGATACAAAGGCGGCCGGGCGTGGTGCTGGACACCCACCCCTTCGTGCGCCGTGCCGGCCTTCATAGGTGCCCGCTAACAGCACTTGCCCCTACAGTCTGTTCAGGCTATACAGGGGATGTTTATCTATGTCTGGATAATATCTTATTAATACCGGGCACAGTTTTCTTGTGCAACTTAATTTTTGGAGCATCGTATAATCCTGAGAATACAGTGATAGTTTAGGAGAGTTGTAACAAATGTATGTAAATACGAGCATTTTTGAAGTTTACTTATCAAAGCTGTACCTGATGTGGGTCATTTTACAAATATGAGCCAAAGGGATCTTGTGTGAGTCACAGCTATAATTGCATATACTTAACGTTTTGTGGTTTAATCAGTGGTTGAAATTCCACCGTAACAACTGCTGGCCCCTGACAAAGAGGTGCTGTGCTCACTTTCTCCCTGAATGGAGGACAAGCTGATGATGATTTGAATTCAAACCTTGAAATTAAGAGCTGCACACTAACCAAACTGCCATTGCATCTGTAAAATGCAAATGGTAAAAGTTCCAGCACTGAGATTTATTGTTCACATCGCATTCCTGGCAGAAGCGCCTCAACTCGAGGGAGCTCGAGAGAGTCCTTCTAGAGGCTATTTGGCCTACTCCTTTATGCGTTGGTTGGCTGCGTATGGTGCGAAAGAAGTTCAACATACGTACAAACATTGTGAAACAAGTGGGAATACTCACACCTTACTCCGTCACATGCGATCCGTCAATCAATTGACTGCGAAATACCGGAATGTGTCACGGAGGCAAATGGATTTAAGAAAGATGCCTTAGTTTAACTACTGCCCCAGGGTATTGATTCGAGCCGACGACTTCTGCAATGCAAATCCAGTGTGCTCACCATTATACCACGGCAGCGTACTTCCTTTGGAACTGCATTCTGTGTTTAGTATGCTGTCTTTCCCCCGCACCTCCAATTAGCCCGTTGCCAAAGGACGGTGCGAAAGAAGTCCAACATACATACACGCACGTACACATGGAGCTTCTTAATAGTTGCCTTGATCAAGTCAATGCTATCAAAATATACGTCTTGATGGAGTTCCCCTGCGTTTTAGCAACACGACTAAAGGGCAAGACACGTGACTTGCATGCATGAGCATCCCCTCGACGAAGCTCCATTGTGACGTCACATATCTGCACAGTGCTCGTCAGTATGCCTGGCAAGGCCCTGTTGTACTCTGCTGGCCAAGACTCGTCTCATAACGCCTCCACCCCTTCAGTATCCTGGCATCAGTTTGTCAGAAGGGATGTCAGTTGTCACAGGGCATGGCTGCTTATTTCAACATTTGCCAGGTGCCATCACTTGTGCTGGCCAAAATTCCTTGTACACAGGTGGTATGGCTGGGTCAGAAGGTCACGAGTTTAAATCTCGGCCGGGAGTTGAATCAGTCCTTTTACATTCCTGAGGTCTCAGAGAATGAATAGATTCACCACCGCCATAGGAATGTGGAATTTCTACCATGGCTTCCGGCTGTAAAAAACAAAGCAAGTGATGAGCACTGCACCTCACTCATCTGAGCAGGAAACCACTTTTACCGTTTCAGCTTTAACTGTAATGCATGCTATGCAACCATTTACTGTGCAACTTATTGTTATCATGATAAACCATGGTTAATCCACTGCTGGATGGAGGCAGCCCCAATACACCACTATCTTCTACGATGTAATATAACGCAACACAAATGTTAAACTGACATGAAGTCAATTTAAATGTAAAGTTTTTATTTTATTTTACATCACGTCAACAAGGCAATACATATTTTTTCCCTGTTCTGAATAAGTAAGAGGTGGCAATTTTATTTTCTGTTTGGTGGTCCTGAGCTAGAGATGGAAATTCCCCATTCTTTCTTGTTACCGGGGTCTAAAATAGCTGCATGAGATCAGAGCAACAGCGCAGCTCTGATCAACAATGGTGCGAGCCTCTGTGATCCGTCGCCACCTCTGCGATGTTACAACTCGCCTAGCACCTGCACACAAGCCGATTCCATCATTCCATCTCCTCGGTGGAGCAGTTATGGTGATTATTAGTCGCTGATGACCAAGTCTCGCCAAAAAGTGATGACACTATGTCTAGACGTCAACATAGCTCAGCTGTTGGTTTTAATGGATGCTGTGTGCGCCACTAAGGTCTCTGCTTGATTCATCATAAGGTAGGTTTTTTTTTTGTTTAAAGTTCCCATAATTTGTCAGAAACACCTACTATATATTTTGTTTTTGCACAGGAAATAGCCAGAGAAAAAGTTATAGTGTTAGTCTATAGCGCCTGTCACGACTGTTATAAATTAACGTTCTGTCGTGATTTGTTTCCAAAGTCCTGGAGTCCAATCCATTACTCAGCAAAGCTGAATTCAGTGTATTATTCCAGTACGCTATATTTTTTACGATATATTTTTTCTTTGTGAGCTGATGTAGGATTAAATATTGTATATTTACTTCATTTTCTAGCTGTAAAACAAGTAACGTACTGATTATAGTCATTAAGGCAAATAACAATGTTGTGCATCTCCCTAGTATCATGAATTATATTATTGTGAGTTTCGTGTGGGTATTTATCTCCATAGATTGATAAAATATTCAGCTTTTTTATGGTTGTTTTTTTTGTGTTAAACACGAATGTTTTCTTTGAACGTAACGTTCAATTGCTCGAATGTGTAAACTAAGTGTTATAAATGTACACGTCTTTTTATACAGCTGGTCGGGTGGAGCTGTGGTTCGGGCGCTTGACTCATTACCAGAAGTTTAATTGTGAGTCATCGGTCGACGCAGCCTCTAAGCTCCTTAAAATTATTTCTAATTTATTCCCGAGTAAAGAGTGGTTGTCCATTGGAGAGGCTATTCCTCACCATTACAATGTTAATTCTTCATCAATGACTTAGGTTAACCCTACCGTGGTGTTAATGGTTACCGTACTGGATTTGCAATTCGCGCAGCAGTTAAATCGGTGGGCAGGCCTCTCACATTCACGCGCATCTTGTCCGCCCAGCGGAATTGAATGGCTACAGGCATAGCAACTCATCTTGGTGTCACGTTGCCGGTAGTCGGTGGGGTAAGGCGTGGGTAGCCCCGGGCTCTTTGAAGACGTTTGGTCAGCGTGGAAGCGGAGGACAAAATACGTTCTGGAGTTGCCAGAACGTATTCCTCTCGAGCGGTTGCGCGGGCAAGTAATGGCAGGGCTGCACCTTTTCCCCAAGTTTCCGTTCTGCGCCTGAATCAAATGCGTGCCATTTTAATGAACGAAGTGTGATTGGGGTTCAAATTTGTGTAATAAAAAAAGTACGTATCCGGCTCATTAAGAGGATACATTAATAAAATTCCTTTATGCTTTGTCGAATATTGTACGTGCGTTTAGGACACTATCGATCCGTATAAGTTTGAATAATCCAAACGTGAGGATCACCTAATTACGGTTATAATAATGCAGGAACACAGTGTAACAACAATGCATTAATCACACTTGCACGTGTCAGTAGCCACCGATACAACATAAGCAATTTTAAATTGGAGAACAATTACATTGTCGAAATAATTTGCAGAAGAAGAAAAAAGAACGGGGTCATTTTGAGTGAAATAATAAATACGCGTTAATTCGGCTTAAATTTTTTTTTTTTATACACAAACATCCACGTAAGGGGGGGGGGGGGGGGTATGCTAACACAGATGTGCGCCTTACACCGGAATCCTTTGAACTGGGGCGGGTGGGGGGAGATACTCTTTGTATACACACACACACGCTGTAACAGCGCTGCAGCTCGTCGAGAAAGCGTACCATATAATGCGCCTTTCAAGTGAGAGCCAATCAATATTTTAAGCTTTAATGCGCACTTGCTTTTTGTTTTGTTTAGATGTTGCTACACAGCGGGGAGGGGGGGAGGGGTGCGGTTTAAAAGCTCCCCCCCCCCCGCACCTCCCCCAAAAACAATGTAAGTCACCGAACGTAAAACCTGTGCACACGATGGATGACGCAAGACTGGCGCATCAATTTACGCACAGCGCAGCTGCGCCATCCCGGCAGAGGCACCGACGGCCTCCTTTAACCTCCCCGGCCCGTGAGGCCACGCCGCTGCCAGAGCCAGCGGCGTCGCTTGCGTCCAGCTTCCACGCGAAAGGGTCCTCCTCTCCGTCGTAGTTAGTGCAGTGAAACCCCGCCCCCCTCCCCCCCTCTCTCTCTATCTCTCTCATCGCTCGGCGCCCGCTTCATCACAGCATCCCCATGGACCTGTGCACGCGCATATTATTTCGTGAACGCTTATCCCTGAACGCGTCGTTGGCGGTGACGGAGTCTCTCGACTTCGTCGTCACTGATGCGATGAGTATCCACTGTGTTTGAGAAGATCTGCTCAGATTGGCAAAACAAAAACTACTGAAAATGTAATAATAATAATAAAAGGAAACTGATGCAAAATGACGTGAGACAAATTTGTGAATGATGCAACGAAAATTTAATAAAACCATCATAATTACCTGCACTTTTCAGATTTACAATCTGTCTCTATCATTTGCAGACATCCCATAATCTTATTGCTTTTAGGAATAGGTTTTACCCTTTTAACTGGCACAAAAACTGACACCTTTATTCAAGGCATCATGTTTGCAATAACCACAACACAAGCAAACATGATGCCTTGAATAAAGGTGTCAGTTTTTGTGCCAGTTAAAAGGGTAAAACCTATTCCTATATCTTGTTACTGGCAAAGGAGGTCTCATAATGTAAATCTCATTGCTTTTATTTCAAACTTACTTCTTAATGCACGTTCACTTGCAATTCCTGGGACTTGGGAGCAAAGTGCAAAGTGCAAACAACATATTTTCGGATTGGTTTAATGTTAAGCTCTTTGTAACATCAGCAGTATTTTCTGACAATTCCATGTATTGAGTAAAACCATCACTTTATCACAGAAGGGGACCACATTGAGCCACTTATCCAGGAAAAGTGATACGGCATTCTAAAGGAATGTCAGCCCACCGTTGTATACATATATACCGTCGCACATTACAGCAGGTGTGACGGAAATTTGACCCGGCTGTGTTAAGTGGGGGTAGATGGACCCACATGCTGGATATTTTTTTTCAAGTGCACATAAGAAACACGTTAGTCGCTATTATCGTTGCAGATTTAGTTCCTTTACAAGCACGTTGGTATTCTCCGATATCCAGCTTTATGCACTTAAGCGCATGGCCTCAAATGTTTTTTTTAATTTAGTAACAAATGGCCCACTCTGAAAGTGTTTCATACCAAAAACATGCCGTTCAAATAACCATGAAACGGCCTCCTGCGTGATCTCTTCATGTAGTGTAACACGAAGCAATGTTGAACGTACACATGTGTTTTAGCATTCCATGCAAATCTATTTGTCCAGCATTCCCTATGTGGTGTGGTATATCTTCATTAGAAATGATGCCTGTGTGTACGTGTGTTGGGTGAAACCAGTAGTGAAGTAGTAAGCACGTTTAGCTACAAACCTGGCCACCCGAGTTCGATTCCCGCTCACGGTCAACACCAGTGACAATTATCTGAACCGGTACTGGGCCTCCCCTAGGTCGACTCAGCCTCAAATGACGACCTGGTGCGATGTGTAAACATCGCGATTAGGGAGACAAAGGCGGCTGAGCGTGGTGTTGGCCACCCACCCCCTCGTGTGCCATGCTGGCTTTCATTGGAGCTCGCTAACAGCATATGCCCCAAAAATCTGTTCATGCTCTACAGAGGATGTTTGTATTTTTTTTTACATTAAGGCCCATCATGATGTGGTGAGGTTGCATGGCTGTAATTCTGAACCATTCCCACTTCAACTTGGGGTTCGACAGGGTTGTCTTCAACCCTTACTACGTGGGCCAATTAGTGGAAATCCATCTGACGCAGTTAAAGTGGGAAGCTGATTCATGTTTTGGTGTGGTTAAGAGGATGGCTCCCTGCCGGTCAAGCACATTATACTCGCTGATGACCTGGTAATTGCTGCCTCTTCTGGGAAGGAATTGGTGACTCTCCTGCTGAATGTCGAGCTCGCCACAAGAAACACTGCAAATGCGATGCACCACTGCGTCATCTGTCGTCGCCAGACGACTGAATCGAATCGGGAACCTCTGGATCGCAAGTCCAGTGCACTCACCGCGACAGCACGGCAGCTCCCGTCGAATGCAGGACTTGCTTGAAATAATAATAATAATAATAAAAAAACCTCTTGAAACTCGGTAAAGACTCAGTTGCACCTTCCAGAGTAAACACAGTGGTTCCTGTAAATAGAACTTAGATTCACACAAAAAAGTACCCCACACATTATCATGGGACTTTTTATATGGCGGTATCAAAGTATGGGACAAAAAAGAATAGGTGTTGCCCTTTCTAGTGATAAAACAAGTGTCAGGATGTTGAAACACCAAATAGATACCTTTTGCAAGAATCAAGTCTGCATTAACCAGGTGTACTTGTGAGCATGCAAACAAACATGCTCTGATAACAGTGTAACAATTTTTTTTTTGTTCCTGGGTAGCAAGTGGTATTTCCTAATTGGTTATGCCTCAAAAGTACAGAAAATGGCTATTATTCTCCAAAACGTTGCTTTTTTGACCAGGACATTGATATTTTGAAATTTACCTATTTTCCAGAACATTCCAGATAGATGCAGTGCTGAGTAAACTTGGAGTGACGTCTAGAGCATTCTAGAACTTTCCAGTAATGTAAATAGTAGTAAATACAGGGTCCTTAAGCCCACCGGTTCAGTTTAGTTCCAGCTGCCTAAGTGGATACATATCTGCATTTTTCTGAGATGACATCAAGAGGCTGCAAGCATTCGGCGGACGCATTTTGCTATGTCTGCGGCCAATTCATCAAGACAAGAGCGAAAAGTACTCTGCGAAAGCATCTGCTAAGATGTGTGAGGCCTACAATGCATATTTCGGCATGCCTGTTGGGCACCTTATTTCACTTGCGAGCAATGCAAAAAACTATTTTAATATTGTGAAAGTTTTTTTTTTTTTTTTTGAAATGTTTTACAATACTTAATGTTATTGAAAAAATATATCGTAGATGAAAAATGTTGCGAGAATCTCTTACACATGAGTCATGGGTGAAATAAATGTATTTTTGTAGGATGGTACAGACGGGAAAAGAGAGCCATGAAGTTCGCTGTCCCAAGAATTTGGCAGGAATCCACTGACCGCCCAAGGAACTGCTACTTCTGCATTGTGGACCCTTCCAAACGTCGGACTGGCAAGAATACACCTGCTATCATGTATCCGGACCTTCCTTCATCCATCGCCCCGGTGCCACACTGCCATGAGCTCCCCGTACCCACTCCTCCGGAGAGAGAACAGCCGTCTTTAGAAGAGAGCAGCAAGTCAGAGAGCGAGGAAGACGTTGAAGATCCAGATGACAATTTCAAAGGTGGAGCTGAGGAGAGAAACCCATACTACCCCAACCAAAAAGACCTCAACGACTTGATCAGAGATCTTGGTCTCACCAAGTCCAATGCTGAGCTTTTGACATCTAGGTTCAAGCAGTGGAACTTGTTGGATGAAAGTGTTCAAGTCGCAGATCAGAGGAAGCGTCACCAACCTTTTTGCAGCTTCTTCACCTGTCAAGATGGGCTCTGCTTCTGCCACAATGTGACCAGTCTGTTGGAGGCAATTGGAATCGCCTGTAACCATAATGAGTGGCGCCTCTTCATTGACAGCTCATCCAGGAGCCTCAAAGCCGTGCTGCTCCATAATGGTAACAAATGCCCGTCTCTTCCCCTGGCTCACTCGGTCCACCTCAAAGAGGATTACAACAGCATCCAGACCTTGCTGGACGCCTTCAAGTATGATAAGTACGGCTGGAAGATCATCGGAGACTTCAAAATGATGGCATTCCTGATGGGTTTCCAAGGCGGTTTTAGCAAGTTTCCCTGCTATCTGTCCCTTTGGGACAGCAGTGATCCCAAAGTGCACTACCACAGGCGGGGCTGGCCACAGCGGACCGAGTTCTCTGTGGGGATTAACAACGTCAAGTGGGAGCCACTGGTCGACCCCCGGAAGGTGCTGATGCCACCACTGCACATCATATTGGGCCTTATGCAACAATTTGTTAGAGCTGTAGATAAGGAGTCGGCAGCCTTCAAGTACCTTCAATACTTCTTCCCTAAGTTGTCTGAGGCAAAAGTTAAAGCCCATGACTTCGTTGGACCACAGATAAAGAAGATCCTGGAGTGCAATGAATTCCCCAAGAAGCTCACTTGTAAAGAGAATGCGGCTTGGAAGAACTTTGTCACAGTGGTTCGTGGCTTCCTGGGAAATTGCAAGGTCGAAAACTATGTGGAGCTGGTTGAGACTCTGGTGAAGAACTACGCACAATGGGCTGTAGGATGTCCCTCAAAGTCCATATCCTTGATGCTCATCTTGATAAATTCAAGGAGAACATGGGAGTGTACTCGGATGAGCAAGGCGAGTGCTTCCACCAGGATATACTGGACTTTGAATGCGTTTACCAAGGACAGTATAACGAGAACGTGATTGGAGACTACATTTGGGGGCTGATTCGTGAAAGTGATTTACAGTATATTCATAAATTTAGAAAAAAAACTACTCACTTTTAAATATTTTGTAGTCATTTTTGTATTACTTTAGTATAAATACATGTACATTTTGATTCATGTTTTTTTTCTGACTTTATGTGATGGAAAAAACACAAATTCGCCTGTTTTCTCATTGAAAAAAGGTAAATTTCTAAATATCACTGTCCTGGTCACAAAAGCAAAGTTTAGGGAGAATAATAGCCATTTTCTATACTTTTTAGGCATAGGCAATTACAAAATAACACTTACTACCCAGGGACAAAAATTGTGTTACATAGTGTAATATATGCATTGGCTTTGAAAACAAGGCTGTCCCTGGTGTTGGCCAATTAGTTTCAAAGACACCCCGAGCTATAAATGCTCGGATACGTGCATTGTCTTTGTAATGTTCGCCTTTTCGCGTTCTCTGGTCTGTTACGGGTGAGACTAGGCCATAAAAATGCTGCCTCTGGTGTAGGTCAATCAATTTCAAAGATAATGCCCATATTTTATCAGAGCATGTTTTGTTTGCATCTTGACCATAAGTACGTACGTGCGGTTAACGCAGTACTTTATTCCTTGCTAAAGGTATCTATTTGGTGGTTGATCATCTTAACACCACCTCCTGTTTCATTGCCTGAAAGAGGTAAAACACCGATTATTATGTTTCATACCCTCACAGTGTCACAGTTGTGGGGTTAAAAAACTAAAACTGAGCATTGACGTAAAAAAGAGCACTAGATAACTCACATATCGGACATCGGGAAAGTGCTGACAGACCTCTTCAAAAACACACACACACACACACCCAATCACTTTCCAACGGGGACTCCTGCAAACAAAAGTCAACGGACGTGAGACTTTTGAAATATCTCGCGTTTCTCGCACGATGTGCGTTATTTAAAAACAACAAAAACGTTTGCTGCTCGACGCATCGTGCCGTGCTTCTCATCGCAGCATGCTTCCCTTGTTTTAGAGCAGTTTATTCGGCGAACATTAATACACATATTCGTGGCCAATTAAGAAGCACATTTAAACAGTGGTGGGGGGGGGGGGGTCTCTATACGAGAGAGAACAAAATGCGGATCTTTCCCTGCATTTTTCATAACAGCGAGTGTGTGTCAACGGTTTGTTTTCCTTCTCTTGAAACGCCACGGACATAATTGTAAAGGATTAAGTCGCTCTCGCGGTGAAGCAGTAAAGTTTTACGGCGCGTTCGTCATAACGCGAGTCTTGTTGGGAGCGCGATTGCCGCTCAAACATGTAGCCCAATGGAAGTGTAGTTTCGATGTTGTATCGTGTACGAATTGTCTATAAATCTTCCTGAAAATACTCTTTGGTTATTTCGGTAAAGTCACGTAGATAAACAATTCTAATAATAATAATAATGAAAATAATAAACTGAAAATAACTAAATTCATTTTATTATTTTCATTATTATTCTTTTTAATTTTCATCTACGTGACTTTACCGAAAGAACCGAAGAGTATGGATCCTTGCAGTCACGAAAACTTCAAATCTAGAATTCCTGAATATAGGTGGAATGACGCATAGATTCGTCGATTGCTATTGATTCTTAAGCTCATGCTACAACTACAAAAATATTGCGTTAAAATTCACTGCTTTTATATTTGTTTATAGTATGTAGTATATAATGGGTTCCATGAACTCATTTAGAACACTAGGTGCTACCATTCTCCACAGTGAAAAATAAGTAAATGATGACTGTTGGAATAACTTCGCAAGCATGAATCATGATAGTTCAGGGAATCGCCATTCTGCAGACAATATGTATAAACCATCACGCGAACTGCAGCCATCCTCACGGCACCTTTTGGATAGCCATCGAACAAAGATGGGCACTGCTTCGCACGCTTTCAGATGCGCTTCTGTTCTCATTCTCCCGCACCTCCAATTAAGCACAGATTGCTATGTACGGTGTGAAAGAAGTTCAACACACATGCATACATAAATAGAGCTAATTTCGTGTACAGCATAGCGCTCCGTGCTGCTTGCATTTAATTCTGAGATTTTACTTTTTTGTTGGCCAGGCCGACTTGCATAACCTCGCTGCGATGTGGAAATTTGGTTCAAATCCAGGTGAGAGCGTGGGATTTGACCCCGCAGCCCCCGCATCTCAGCCGTGGTGCTGGCTGAGTTTTCAGACATGGGCATTAGTTTCCCTGGGGATCACCCAGCCACCTCCAAGCCTTCGAGGACTATAACCTCAAAACATGGCATGTCATCATTGGTTGTCAACAAATTTGGCACGTGTTAGATTTACACTTTAAATGCGGTTGGAGTTCCCAGAGCATGGGTATTTTCATTAAAATAACATTCGTCGGCGATCAGTCGCCGCTCTGACATGGACTGTATATATATAAATTAGCCAAGGCTGAACCTAAAGATCCACATTTGTGACGTTAATATCCAAGGATGTCTTTATTAATCACTGTGATGTGACTTTGTGCTGCCGAGATACAAAAATGATGCCTCCTGTACATTGCAATTACCTTCGTCAAGATCTGTATGTCTCGAAACTTTCTGAAGCAACCTCACACATGAATTCTGTCGTATCAAAAAAACCCCACAATGTTTATTGAAAATATCTCAATCGGTATTTTATATTACCACGTGGGAACCCATTATGACAAATGGCTCAGTTCATATGTTTGCAGGAAGGCAGTTTCCACTGATTTTTGGCAGGCAAAAAATTGCCAGTTCTGTGAAAAATCTTGGCAGTGTACGCATTTTGCAGTCATATACTAGTGGAAATTGCCTTCCCACTAACACCTGCATTAGGCCAACAGTTATCCGATTTTTGGAGGCTGTTATGTCAGGAACTGGGTTCTTGAGATTAAAAAAAAAATACCTTTTGGCTTGAGATCCATCACAGCGGCAGGTGGCTCATTTGGCCACTTGCACTGGCAAACAGGACAGAGAGGCATCATGGGATGCTATACATCTAACACACACATCGAAGGATGCCTCCTGGTGATGTTCTTACTGCACAGCATTGAACTGGCAAGCTTTGAGCTTGGAGGAAGGCACTCTTGCTCCAAGCTCTTCCGCTGAGCAGAAAAAAAACCGCACAATGTGTTCCTTCGCAGATTGGTTGAACTGTAGATCAGTTCACTGACACTAAGAGGCAGAGGGCCTATGCACAGGCAAGTGTCAGTTTTGCTGACTGTCGGAGGTTCTGGACAGCCTTTATGATGGATGGAGATTGACCCCAGACAAGTGTAAGCCATTTATCTCCACTGACTGCTCCTTACCAGCTAGAATAGAATGGGAGGTCGGATCACACGCCACACATCAATCATATTCACGCCCCACTACTGGCTCTCTTTACACATAATTTCCCTCCATTCAAACTGAGCCACCCATAGAGAGGGAAGCGGACGGATAGACGGAGAGACAGACAGAGGAAAGGCACACAGAGGGCGTAGGGTGAGAGATGCTTGACAAAGGCAAATACAACAAAAAGTGAGTGGGGAAGGAGGACAATGCAAGGGACTTGAGAGGCAAATAAAAGAGATGGAAAAAAACCACGTTGAAAGTAAAGAGCTAATGAATGATTAACTCTAAAAAGAAACGTCCTCTATATATATTTTTTACGGGGAGCGTTTAATTGAACCGGATTACACAGCGGACTAAACGCGGGCGGTGTCCAACGTGAGAAGAAAATCAAAGGAGCCTTTCAGTCAGGATTACTAAGACGTCCGATGTAGTGGACCGGCAGAACCTTTCTTTCTCAAAACAAAACGCACGAGCGACAACAACAAAAGTAAAAGTGCCTTTGTCTTAAGCTCCTGCCATCGGAGCAGGTGCGAAGACTGCAAGGCGGCGCTCGTCGATGGATTGTCATCGGCGTTTTGCCACCGCCCGATGCACTGCCGAGACAGACACAGCGGAGATGTTATCCGCATGGGGGGGGCGAGGGCGAGAATGGTAACGTTGCAAATGGGAACGGCTTCACGGCACTTTTGGTGATGGCCCAGCGGCCCGTGCGATTGAGGTGTACATCGCCGTTTTATAATATTCATTACCCCACTCGCTACACTGCGCAGCCCCAGGCTAACTATGGTTTAAAAAAAAAAAACATATTTCGGGTTGGGGGGGGAGAAGGACTGATTTGCAGCAAAATTATGAAGATTAACTTAATGATCAGTATTGAATCGCACTTGTGGATGCGCCGTGCCAATTTCAGCGTAATTTTTTTCGCAATGTGTATGTCGGTATTGGAATATTTTTACGCGATTTTTTTTGCTTGATTTATGCTCCATTATGTTGGGTGTGTGCCCCCATTCCTTCTTC
The DNA here is from genome assembly GCF_048934315.1 of Petromyzon marinus. Lineage (NCBI taxonomy): Eukaryota > Metazoa > Chordata > Hyperoartia > Petromyzontiformes > Petromyzontidae > Petromyzon > Petromyzon marinus. The sequence goes on from NC_133705.1 coordinate 12,982,037, forward strand.
CCCGTCTCTTTGCGTTCCAAGGAAACTGGTTGTATTACTGATTATCGCCGGAAATTTGAAACATTTTCCTTCGTTGAAGCTGACCGCTTGCACGGGCTGCATTAAGCTACGGATCTTTCTGCTCTCTCCCGCCTCTATTAAATTCCACCTTTAAGAACGTTCGGACTCTCGTCTGCAAGCGAATGCATTTACGTGCGATGGCTCCTTCTTCACATGGAGGTAGCGCACACATGGCGCGCACATGTTGCCCGTGCAGGAATTAACCCCTAAATAAGCCCCAAGATATGGAATTACTTTTTTTCCCCTCTGACAACAATCAGGTAAGGCCATCGAGTTTCAATTACGCGGTGGAAAGAAAACATTCAGATGAGATTGCCTGTCATTTAATCTCATAAATGAGATCGCTAAGATTACCCATGCGGCTTTAGTGGCCATCAGTTCAGTTCCAATATATAAACATCTACAAGCAGTGGAATGCATATGGGAAGCGTGCGTGTGTGTGTGTTTGTCTGTGGGGGGGAGCGGTAGTGTAGCGGTTAGCGAGCTGCGCTACGAACCCGGCCACCCGAGTTCGATTCCTGCTCACGGCCAACGCCCAGTGACGATTATCTGAACCGATACTGGTCCTCCCCTAGGTCGACTCAGCTTCACATGAGTAGTCGGTGCGGTGTGTAGTAAACATAGCCACTTGGGGGACAGAGGCGACCGGGCGTGGTGCTGGTCACCCACCCCCTGGTGTGCTGTGCCGGCCTTCATAGGTTTCTCGCTAACAGCACTTGCCCCTAAAGTCTGTTGAGGTTACACGGGGGGTCATTGTCTTGTTTGTCTGTGGGAACCGGTAGTGTAGTGGCTAACACGAAGCATTTAAAAGTTGGCTAGCTAAGTTAAATTATCACTCAACACCAACATCAGTGGCGAATATCTGAACTTTTGCTGGATGTCTCATAGGTCAACTGCGCCTTAATTCAATACCTGGTCTATTGTGTAAGCTAAAGCACAGGATCGACAAGGGCCGTGGTGCGGCCACGCCAACTCTTGCATGACATTTTGGCTTTCATAGATATTCTCTGACATCGCTTGCCCCGTTTAACACGTAGGCTTTCGCGACCAATATCATCCATAATAGACACACAGCCAACTAGTAAGGGTTGTCTGGTAAACAGAACAGGCATGTTCTGTTCACGTGACAACCCTTACGTTTTGGCTGTGGTGGCGGGTTTTAACGACACAATTATATATTTACGCGATCTAACCCAAAACAAACTCTATTATGGATCGCTTGCCCCGACATTCTTTATGGCTATAAACAGATTTTTTCTTGTCAAGCCGTGACATGACGGTTCGTGAAATCGTAAACTGTGCTACACTCCCAGTGACTTAGGTTCGAAACCACTGACAGATGGTGTCCGATTTTGACCTGGGCCTGGCCTAGGCTAAGTCAGCCTGAAATGAATATGGCCCATTAAGGGTAATATCAGCAATATGTGCAGGCAATAGAGTTACGCAATAGTTGTTAGCCCCATCACCCCATCATCTGCAACGTTTTTTTTTCATATTTGCTCATAAACGTAATGTTGAATTCCCCCGTTATGAATTATTCACGGGGGGGGTGGGGGGGTTGGGATTTGTATTTGTGTGTACTTGAGCTCTTGGCACAATGTTGGAACAGAGTGACCAGGGCACGATGGAGTGTGCTAGATTCCAGGCCATTGGTAATATAATTGGAAATTATCAAAACTAGTTTCGGGGGGCCCTTAGGTCAACTGAGCCTTAAATGCGTACCGAGTGCGGTGTATAAACACCCACAATGGAGAGACAAAGATGGGCGAGCTTGGTACTCCCCACACCACCCACATTATGCGACACTAACATCCTTCATAGGCACTCACTAACAGCACTTGCCCTAACGACCTATGTAGGCTATACGGGGGATCTTGGTTTATTTTGTGCAAGGTTGTTTTGTCTCGTGATTAACTGTGGAATGTTGGATTATATGGAATGTATTTACATGGACTTACTGAGCGGACACCTGCTTTATATGTATTATGGTTATTGGTGATGCTCATTACTCACTTGCCAACACAAAGTACAGCATAGGTGGTTTAGGCAGGGAGCCAGTTTGTGGAACACAAGTGTAGGACTATTTTAAATAATCAATCAATGCACGCACTCGGTGCGGGCGTTGGTGGTGTCGTTTAAAAAAAAAAAGAACATGCGTTTGAAGAGACATGCTTTCGTGCTTCAAATAAGATGGGAGCTGCAGCGGACTTGGAGGAATATGCATAATATAAAACCAAATGTATGCCGTCTGTTAAGCTGCACAAAGCATTTCGATGGCATGATACCATTGTTGGTTTTTATTTGTCTCCTTCGCTTTGTATTCTTAAAACGGATTCACAATACAGGCACCCAACATCACCCGACCTCATTGGATCTCAGAAGCTAAGCTGGACTTAGCACGATTTTACACTTGCATAGTTGAATCACCAGGAGGACTTTCCAGGTGCTGCAGGCATGGGGCTGGCAGGTGGCCAATATATGGCAGTGTTCGCTCTTGCTCCCCTCAATATGCACGGCGCATTTTCTGTGCCCACTCTGGTGTCCTTCTGCAGTAGGCCACGCACTCACTCATGGCATTGGCCATACATTTCAATGCAGGAACCTCCTGAAAATAATCACGAGACTCTGGAAACGCGTTCACAGTTAAAATAAATGCCACGATTATTGTTCATCATTGGCATCGGTGTACTTCTATGTGCCGCACACAGTCGTGGCTGGGTGGCAAACTCGGGCGCCTGGGTTTACAGCGCAGTGCGCTCCCCACTGCATCACTGCTCCATTGGCAATGCAATAGGCCTTCATGCAAATGAACTGCGGTGCATCTCTGTTACCTTGGCGTCTTCTGCGTGAAACGTGGCCCGCAAGGTGGCTTCGACCTGGCCTGCACGTGGAGAAACACCCCCCCCCCCGGCTCCCGTCCGCCCGCCCTATGGGAGAGCTGTCCCTGTGGTACATTTCATTATTTTTAGAGTGTGGGGTCAGGGCACCCTATTGCCAGAGGGGTGAATCTACAGGTGGGTGCCGGGAGTGGGGGGTGTGGAGGGGGGGAGCAGCTGGCTTCTCCAGCCACTGTCTCTACGACTGAGAAAACAAAAGCTGTTAATGGATTTGACGGAGGCGTTCGTGAGTCGCGCCTTACAGCTCCCAGAGCCGACGTCTTTCCGGGACATTGCAGTGCGGATGCTTTGGCAAGGCGTCCAAGCGCTCTCGCTGTGCGTGCTGGGAGCTTCTTCGGGAGCGCATTGGTGGTGGAATGTTGCGCGCACAGCAGGGGCGTGTGGGGGGCACAGGTGGTGCATCGGCCAGTCATCTCAGTCAGTCGACCCGTGGCACCTGCTGGGTCTGCCCCGTGACCTCCTGCCGGCGGGCGTTCGACACCTCACGTGGCCTCAACGTGCACACAGCCTGGCACAGGCGTCGGGGTGACGTCACCGCCACTTGGTTGACGAATGGCGGTTGTTGTGTTGGACTTATTTTGCACCGTACATAGCCAACCGTGCTAACCGGAGGTGCCAAACAACACACGCTACACCCTGAAAACACAGCGGAGATCTGGAGCGTTTATCTAAGTCGACTCTCTCCCCATTGGCGATATTTAAATTATAGATCCCGTCTTACCTGTGTGCTGCAAACACCCTATTTTCTATTATTATTATTTATCTTTACGCAAATGAGAATAAAAAAAATAATTCCAGTTATTTACCCAGCTCAGCTGTCTGTCCTGAGTTAGGATGTTTGGGGAAACGTTAACGAAACCAGAATGCCTGGGGGAAAAGCCGTAGTCGTATGAGGTGGTAACCACTCATCACGAACAGCCCCACGACGACAATATCTGTTCAAGCCCTTAGTGGTCACCCACCCAAGTTACTGGACGTCTGTGAAAAAAAAAAACACAAAGAGCTTCGTAGCTTATCGGATTCTCCCGGTATAAATACGTAGTCCGATTCTGATTCTGAAGTTCGCACCGAGCTCAGTGCTGCTTAGTTTCAGAAATCTAATGAGAAGGAGATCATGATTTGGTTGTTACTTGGTCAAAGGCATGTACGTGTGCACGTACGTGTGCATCATCTGTATGGGGAGCTGTGGAACAGCGGTTAGCACGCTGCGCTACGAACCCAGCGACCCGAGTTCCATTCCCGCTCATGGTCAACACCGGTGACGATCATCTGAAACTGGTCCTGAGCCTCCTCCTGTTGGTCGATTCAGCCTCAAAATAATTTCCGAGTGCGATGTGTAAAGATCGCCACTAGGAAGACAAAGGCGGCCGAGTGAGGTGCTGGCCACCCACCCCCTCACGTGCCATTCCGGCCTTCATAGTTGCTCGCTAACAGCACTTGCCCCAACAGTCTGTTAAGACTATATTTGTCTCTGAATCATCTGTGGAAAGAGGTGGTGTAGTGGCTATTTAACCGTCGCTAAAATCCATGCAGCCTGGGTGAATTCTTGATCATACATAACACCGGCCAGTGGTGTTCTAAATATGAATCTTGCCTGGGCCCTCCCCGTGGTAAGCTCAGATGAAAACCGGTACCCCGCGTGCATGGTGTGCGTGAACGTGGCACCGGGGAAGAAGAGTTGGCCTGGCGTGGTGCTGGCTCTGCCTGCGCTTACAGCATTACATGGCACAGGGCTTTGTAAGATGCTTGTCAACAGCACTTGCTGCAACAGTCCATACGGCTAAATGGGGGAGGAGGGAGGGGGGGGGGAATTCTTGACTTTTGTGTGTACATCTACTAGCTCTTTCACTCTGAAAACCTCATTGCATGTGTGTGTTGTATGTATGTTTAACTTTTATCGCATTATATGTAGCCAACAGTGCTGATCGGAGGCTGTGCGAGATACAGATTATGACTCCATCGAGACCACGTATGATATAAAACCCTCACATTCTGATAACTCGTTTGCCCTGTAAAACCTGCACATCAGAAATGCATTAGCGTCATCTTGTTCGGCATATTGGAGTTGCACTGATACCCTCATGCTCGCATCGTAAACCAGCGGTCCGACCTTGCGTCTCACTGCAAGGCAGTGCCATCTGCTGATGGAAACACACAGGCTGCATTCACTCCCCGGGCGTGATGTGGAGCAAAGTATGAGAATAGGCTGACAGCTTTCGTGACTGCAGGCATACATATTCTATGAGTCTTTCGGTAAAGCCACGTAGATAGAAAAATAATAAAATATCACGACGTTTCGATCGCAACACAAGCAAGTGTATCTCTCACCTGAAGACGATTGCTTGTGTTGCGATAGAAAAGTCGTGATTTTTTTCCTATCTACGTGACTATACCGAAAGACCCAAAGAATATGAGAATAGGTTTTCCCCTTTTTCCTGGCAACAAAACAGCTGTGTAAAGATGTTAAAACACCAAACTGAAACCTTTCACAAGCAATCATGTCTGCATTAACCACAATACTTGTGGTCAGAATGAAAACAAAAAACATACTCTGATAATATATGCATTGTCTTTGAAACATATTGGTCCACACCAAAGTTATGCATTTTGGCTTCCTGTGGTCTAACACCGTTTGAGACGAGGCTCAAAATAAAGCTGTCTCTGGTGTGGACCAATCAGTTTAAAAGACAATGCCACATATATTATCAGAGTATGTTTTTTGTTTGCATTCTGACCACAAGTAATGTGGTTAATGCAGACATGATTCCTTGTGAAAGGTTTCAGTTTGGTGTTTTAACATCTCAACACAGCTGTTTTGTTGCCAGGAAAAAGGGGAAAACCTGTTCTCATATTTTGGTACTGGCAAAGGAGGTCCCATGGTGGAGCAAAAGTGTTAGTAGCTTCATGTAACGGTGAACCCACGAGACTTCATACGAATCTTCTGCAAACAAGGTTGGGTCAGTACCGGAAAGAAGTCATTAAACCCCAAAAAGAGGCACGCATGAATAAACAAACCCGGAAATCCAACGTTTTCAATAAAACCAGTTGATATGCACAAGTCTTGTCCTCTTGAGTTTCATATTAATCCCGGAAAAAAGACAAAGATCAGGACTAGATATGACATTTCTGATAAATCGAAAGAAAAAAAATAGTTTTGTATTCGTGAAGTATGTCACGAACCTGGCGCCAGGCGACACCGCTACAGAGAGTATGAAGGCATTTTAGCACAGGTGCATACTTGAAACGTTTAACACATAGTAGGAGGCTTTCGCGACCAATATCATCCATGAGAGGTTATTTTTGGGTTAGATCGCGTAAATGTATGTGTCGTTAAAACCCGCCACCACCCGACACAGCCAAATAGTCAGGGTTTACGTGACAACCCCGACTATTTGGCTGTGTCGGGTGGTGGCGGGTTTTAACGACACATTTATATATTTACGCGATCTTACCCAGACAACCTTATATCTACGTGACTTTACCGAAAGAACCAGAGTGTATATGAAATCGCCGTTGAAAATTCAACTATCCAAAGTCCGATAAGATAAAATCCAAAACGTGTCTCTGGTGTGTTTATACCAAAGTTATCAGTGACTGTTGGTATTTTACTTATACACAGGTACGAACATATTTGTATAAGAGGTGCATCTTCTGAGGATTCTCTGGGTTCATTACATCGAGTTACATTAGAATACTGCTTTGAAGGTTTTCACACGATACTTATTCTGTTAACTTAGCCCGATGTCGTGAAAAAATGCCCTACATTGTGCAATGGATAGTCTTATATATTTAGGCAGTTGATAATGTGTTCGTATTCATTATCTCTTAATATTACATCACTTACACATTGATAAACGCTGAAATTGTACCCTATCTCTTCGGAAGTGTGACTTCTGTAAATCGTTTTGGCCACTCTTCATGTGTGTGAGAGACTTTCAAAGTGCCCTATAATTAATTTCGAAGCAAATCAGCTCGCCTATCTCAATATTGTCTCACTTGTTTTGTGCAAGTGCAACGCTGCCTTATGTGCAGCCCTGATATTTGAAATTAGCCTCGCAATATATCAACAGGAGACTAGTATAATATAGTCTGTAATGTAAAACGCTACGCATTTTTGCGTGTGCTTCAGTGGCAAGTGTATTGTGGATATTAGAACCGTATTGTTCTACGTTTCATTCATGTGTTTGTTTTCATTCAGGCACGGCCTGTATTCATTAACACTGTATATGGCTGGCCAGTAGTATGCGTGACGGGACCATGCCTAATGAGAACAAATGAAAAACTTGCCTCTGTGGTGCCAGCTGGTCAGGGAATCAGTGAAAATGGATCTTTACCTCTTGCTGTCAGCACGAACCTGCCAATGCTGGATGGCTGAGGATATTTTTTTAAAGATAAGGATTAGGTCTGGATAGTATGCATGCATAAAAAACAACAACCCCAATGCTATCAAAGTGTTGATACTCTCACACCGTTCATACATTCCAAGGTGGTGCACACACGTGATTCGGAGCTTGGCGATCAGGGGCTGGCGGATCACGTCAAGATGCTCACGTTTTGTGAAACTGCGCTACTCGTTAAGGAGCATGGACCCATCATGCGTCCTCCGGTCATCATCGCTGTGGCTTTTGGCTGACCATAGAACAAAGACCGGAGGACCCGGAGAAAAATCCACGTGATCGAACCCTACGACCTCCTGTATACCAGGCGAGGTGGTTAATTGTAATAAGAGTTGGGCAACTTGATATTTTTGATTCAGCATTTGTACAACAGCAACAATAAACACACTTAGCGATGTTGCATGTCGTATGTGTGCATAATTGCAAAGACCAAGGTTGGAATATCACGGGGTTTGGCTTGTTCCATTTTTTTAATAAACACACGAGGGTTGAGGTGCGCTGGGTGGTGTATGAGGGAAGTGGGTGGTGTATCATATGGCAGAGTGAAGAGCCGTGCATGTTGGTTGAGGTTGGATCTCATGCAACTGGTCAGGGCAACTATACCTTTTTTTTAAAAAAGAAATTTGAAATTGGAACCCATGCACATGGTCATCTTTGGAACAGAGCCGCAAGAGCCACGGTGGAATCTATGAGTCTCTGTGCTAGTGTATGTATCTCTGTGTCTATGGGTATCCAAGTCTACGGTCTCTGTACTAGTCTATGGGTTTCTGTGCTAGTCTATGGGTTTCTGTGCTAGTCTATGGGTCTCTGTGCTAGTCTATGTGTTTCTGTGCTAGTCTATGGGTCTCCGTGCTAGTCTATGGGTTTCTGTGCTAGTCTATGGGTCTTTGTGCTAGTCTATGGGTTTTTGTGCTAGTCTATGGGTCTCCGTGCTAGTCTATGGGTCTCCGTGCTAGTCTATGGGTTTCTGTGCTAGTCTATGGGTCTCCGTGCTAGTCTATGGGTTTCTGTGCTAGTCTATGGGTTGTTGTGCTAGTCTATGGGTTTCTGTGCTAGTCTATGGGTCTCCGTGCTAGTCTATGGGTCTCCGTGCTAGCATATGGGTCTCCGTGCAAGTCTATTGGTTTCTGTGTTAGTCTATGGGTCTCCGTATGAGTCTATGGGTCTCCGTATGAGTCTATGGGTATCCGTGTTAGTATATGGGTCTCTGTGCTAGTCTATGGGTTTCTATGCTAGTCTATGGGTCTCTGTGCGAGTCTATGGGTCTCCGTGCTAGTCTATGGGTCTCTGTGCTAGCCTATGTGTCTCTGTGCAAGTCTATGGGTCTCCGTGCAAGTCTATGGGTCTTTGTGTGAGTCGACGGGACTCTGCGTGTGACGGGGCGCTGGTGACTCAACACGAGCGAGCAGGGTATGAGAGCCGAGCGCGTCTGCTCAAGGAGCGCAAGGGCTGTGTGGAGTTCGCGCAGTGTTCACATTTCAAGAGTACAACTTGTCAACACTCTCCACTGGCATAGGGTTCATGCTTGTCACAAAACCAGATGTGTTGTTGTTGTCGTTGTTATTGTTGTTATTATTTATTTAGTTATATCCGAAGTAAAGGCAAGGGTGCAGCCCTGGAAATTTTGGTTGATCGCGATGCCACCGCTGCTGCAGAAGGGCCTCCGCTATTGTGAGGGTATTTGGCCTACTCTTCCACGCCAGCCGTACATCTTGGAAGAGATGGGAGTAGCCGCACTCTACCCCAGCACACGTGACCGCTGCGGTGTACCCATGCATAGTGCTGGGTTGACAGATGTGAGCGGATTTAACTTGACCATTGTTTAAAGTGTTTCAACTCTCATGCCATGGAATCAAATTGAACTGGCAATTACATGGCTACACGCTTAACCTTAAGCTTTACAAACAGAAGGGGAGAGACATCAGCAACTACCCATTCCTACCTACCATCTCCAGTACATTTAAAACTCTCATTTTTTTGGAAAGCAGTAGTTTTCTTTGCATACTCGCATTCCTGTGTAACTTTCTTAATCCATCATTGTTTCAAACACAACTTGTGTTACTATATATATGTGGAGGTAGGCAGGTCCGAGATAACTCTTGCATTTTTTTTGTTCTGCTGACTCCTGAAAATCCATAGATAAAGTTTGAAAAATGTCAAAAGTGTTCTATAGGCTCTAACAACTGTTCGGCAGCAGCGCACAACGTCATTGGTGTCCAGAAACGTGGAGATTCACGGCAGAGGCGAAGCGGAGATAATCCGCTGTGCCTCCCGTGACAGCGCGTGACACTGAGTACACAGCACAACGTGATCCATAGGGGTAGTTGCTCCTATAGTTTGGTTTATTAAGCCAACTCATTAATAATGGCGTGGTTCGGTTTTTTTTTACACGCAATATTTTAAGCAGAGACAATCGCTTAAAATATTATATTTGTGCCGAATCTGAAGATATTTACATCTGAGCATAAATTTTGATCGGAAAGAATTGATTCTTGAACCGAATCCAGACCCCCGAATCATGTCGGTTCATGAAATCGGTGCAGGGGTGAATATTTCCACGGCGATCATGCTGTCCGTATCTCTACCAGCATGAACTTTTATACGATAATAAGTCAGTGTTCATATCACTCAAATAAATATTGGGTGGTGTTGGTGATATAATTCCTAATGAGAAATCATAGCATATGCGTTTAATTTAACATTCTTGGTCAACAGACAAGCAACTTCTACATGACAAGGAGTGTGCTGTCTCTACCTGGAACGGTGCAGCCCCACGACGACACGTGATGCCACATTTCATGACACCAGAGGAATGATGGACTGCTTCTATCCTGGCCATGAATTGGACTGCCTATTTAATGATTCAGAGACCTGCTGCTTTTCTGCTAAGTTAGTAGCATACCGTCCAGCAATGAATTGTCACAATTCGGCGTCGTAATTCTGTTTCAATAAATAATTCCTTTTTTGTTTGTGTCCCAGTCTCTTTCTGTCTCGATTGTACACTCTTTTCCCGATCTATTTAGTCCATGGGTCAGAGAAGAAATACGTACCACCTAAGGTAGCAACAACTTTAATTGTAACCATTTATTGACAATTCGCTGTTATTTGCCATGTCAAGAAATTAGAATAACTAAAGTTTGGGCCAACTCAGATGGTACCGACAAACATATCCATACTCCCAGTCTGTTACCCCCACATTATCACACGTTTTTTTAGCCTGCACATTTCAGTTTGAACTCTATGCGTTACTAATTTACCCGGCAGCATAACAAAAGGCGGCTTATCTACGTCCACCATCTACATTACAAAGCCTCAGTTTGAACTCCAATCGTTGCTCGGGGTACACAACGCTACCTCCCAGCCCACACCGGCACCCACACTTACCATGCCCCCCTCCCCCCGCGACTATATAACTACTCGTCACAGCCACCTCTGAGACACACTTTAGGGGTGTGCTCTCGCTACGTTGTCCCCACCTGAAGAAGGACGCTTGTGGTGCGCCCGAAACGTCGTCATTTAATGAATTCAATTTTTTCACCTACGTGACTTTACCGAAAAAAAAAACAAAGAGTATGAATCCTTGCAGTCACGAAAACTTCAAATCTAGAAATGGTACCGACAAGTGAAATATCTGGCTTGAGCTCGTGGACTACTTAGTCTTAATGTAACATTCATATACCATTACTGTTATTTATGTTCTATCCACTGTTGGATGATGGTTTCCCATAGCTGTCGCCATCTCTCCCGGTTTTGCGATGCATAAATCCATCGAACTTCTGCACGTGAGCTGATTTTATAGCTGCGGATTCACTTTGGATGCCCTCTAAGACATATTGTCATTTCAATTGGCTGTCAGTCCGTCATTAGTTTCAACCACGGGACATCATCACCCTTCTCACATGTTCTTGCCCAAGACAATGATTGGATTATATTTGTTGTGAATGTAGGAATGTAGTTAAACCAATGGATCAGTGAATAATCAAATATATGCACACACGCGACCCCATTTACAGTTCAACATGCTCAAAGCTGATGTTAGTCTAAAAGTAGAATTTCATTAAATTTTACTCCCAGTAGAATTGCATTAACATGAGTGTGTCTCTATGGTATATACAAGACCACCAACCGCCATTCACTACTAAGTGGTGGTGACGTCACCTGTGCCAGGCTATGTGCACGTTGAGGCCACGTGAAGTGTCGATCGCCCGCCGGCAGGAGGTCACAGGACAGACCCAGGTGCCATGGGTTGACTGACTGAGATGACTGGACGATGCACCACCTGTGCCCGCTACTGTGTGTATAGATGTATACTGTGCAAGACAAAGATCCCCCAAATATCCTTAACATACTGTTAGGGCAAGTGCTGCTTGCAAGCACCTATGAAGGCCGGCGCGGCACATGAGGCGGTGGTTGGCCAGCACCACGCCATGCCGCCTTTGCCTCCCTAGTGGCAATGTTTATACACCGCACCAGATACGCATTTGAGGCTGAGTCGATCTAGGAGAGGCTCAGACAAGGTTCAGATAATCGTCACTGGTGTTGGTCGTGAGTGCGCTCATTCCTTCAATGATTCATATGGTTTCAGCATTGTACATTTTTTTGCTTGGGTTTGCGTGCTAGGTTTTTTGTTATTGCTATTTGTTTAAGTCTTCCATTGATAAACTCTGGGCACACGTGTGACTGCATACATGCGTTCATGCCTGACAGTCTGGCAAATTAGTTGTCTACGTATTGCCCTGATAATGCCATCACACGTCTCGCTTTAGGGGCAGTCAAGTGCACGAGCAGCCAACATTTCCATTTTTGTGCGGCGTCCGCCCCTGTGTCATTAGGCGAATAAACATCACCGCTCAGCCGAATCGAAGCGGAGCGATTACATTGCTGGCTAACCTGATGGAATGTTTTTTGGCGAGGTTGTGATATGTCATCATTGTCAGAGAGGGTGAGTGGCCAAAATAACCAATCACAAATGTCAAAGTGTCTCTCTTCTGAAATGTGTGTGGGGGTGATGCCGGCATTTTTTTGTTTGTTAAGGGACAGACTCATAACACTTGGGTCTGTCCTGTGACCTCCTGCAAGTGAGCTTTCGACACGTCACGTGGCTTCAAAGTACACATTTCTGTAAATTCGTGTTTTTTTGTCTTTGTCAGTTTTTTGAGACGATTTTGGAAATTCCACAATCATCTAAAAGGAGAATATTAGGACAACCATGAATGACTTCTCACAAAGCAATCAAAAGTCCAAACACAAAATTCAACTTAGATTTAGTAGCATAGATTAAAATCGTCACGTACCCATTATTACGCATTGTTTTATATAACGCAGACCTGGGTGAATACAAAGCATTAGTAATTGTCAATTAATTATTCTTAATGCTTGCATTTACATTTCGGGTTCAGGGCTGATTTTATCAAATGTTTCGCAGAGATTATGGTGTCAGCCCAGTTACTCGTGACTGCACATGAGCCCAAAACAATACGTCAGGTCTGCACCACTTAATTTAATTCTACTTTGTAACACAACGAGCATTACTCTCGTATGTAGAGGGTGGGAAAGTGCTGCCCTCTACCGTGTGGATCAGAGGACACCTGTAGAAGGAATTTCAGAGGTGGCTCTGTGATATCCGCGTGTATGAGTTTATCTCGAACACAAAGTGTGGTATTGTGAGAGACCTGAATGAATAATTCATCTGATTGCATGCGTAGTGGGTTCTACGGAGGGACACACTTGAACTTGGAGGCAACACCTTGGTTCTTTCGGTAAAGTCACGTAGAATGTTTAACATAATTCATAAGGCAATATATCGTATCGTAATTGCATAATGCATTTACAGTAGTGTGTCATACATTAAGGTTGACAGAATAAGACATAGTGGAATATTACAAGTCTGGTATTTTATAGTCTAAATTATAGGGTAGTGCACAGTAACGCATTGTATAATTCAAAGGTGGAATATAGTGAATATACAGCAGTGTGTCATACATTAGGGTTGACAGAATAAGACATAGTGTAATATTACAAGTCTAATATTTTTAATGTCTAAAGTATAGGGTAGTGCACAGTAACGCATTGTATAACTCAAAAAAAATTCCCACTGCCCCCGTGCAGTGGTCCACCGGACGCATCGCACCATCAACAGAACAAAAGAATGATTAACTTAGCCCCACACCCCATCAATGTCCTCCACTTGGCCCCTCCCACCTCCCCCCCCCCCCCCTTAACCTGTATTTAAGCTCGAGGCTCTCAGAGCCTCCCCACTTGATCAGCGATCTTGCTGTGACTGTCCCACCTGAAGATGGAAGCTTGTGTTGCCTCCGAAACGTCGTGATAATTTTAATCATTATTTTATCCCCATTCTACGTGACTTTACCGAAAGAACCAAGAAGATGAATCCCTGCAGTCACGAAAGCTTTAAATCGAAAAATTGGAGACAACACGTTGATTACACGGTCCTAACAGGGCTCCTACTTAGACGTTACAACAGTCAACTCGACCCCAACAGGGTAACTACATAACCGGGTCAGGTCCGTGACGTACTGCCTGACCCACGATGCCGAACGTGACGAGCGACGAGCGAAGAGACGTACACCGTAGCACCGCGGGTTGATTCCAGAAGACAGCCGCGATGGCTCTCAGGACCTCTGCTTTATGCTACCGAGCGTGGCCTCGCTCCGCCCTCGGGCACGCCCACTTCTGGATCTCCCCAGAAGGTTCTCGGCCACTCATCACGTGTCCCTCACGCCCACTTTTGGGCCTCTTTGCTACCTTGTCCCGGTCACGTGCCCTCTCGGGTTCACCCAGACTGTCACGTCCTCACTTGCCCTCCCTCTGTCCGTCACCTGAACTATGCCCCCGAGTGCCCGCTCCCATGTCATACCTCCTCTGGTGCCAGAGAAGGCTCAAGACGCACAGGTCCCCTCTTGTGACAGTAGCTGGCGCTAAACGCCCTAGTGACTCCATTAGCGTCACTACACATGTATACATGTTGAACTTTTCTCGCACCGTACGTAGCTAAATGTGCTCATTCGAAGTGTGGGGGAAGGACGACAAAGTAAACATTAAAAGCAGTTCTAAAGACATTAGTTTTCAATATCAATTCAGAAGTACGTAGCTCCAGTGGCATCCTGATATCGCAAGGAAGAGTGTTCCAGATGACCAGAGAAGCGCATCTGAAAGCGTGCGAAGCAGTCACCGTCTTTGTTCAATGGCCAGCCAAAAAGCCATCGCATGCATGATGCGGAAAGCACAATCGGGATAAAACTGTAAGGAAAAGAAGGGAAAAAAAGGTCTCATAGGACTTTTCCCACGTACTTTTCTATCAGGTCTCACACTTTGGTTTTATCCCTCTATAATTACAACCTGCCTCTGGGCACTCGAATGGCAACTCCGTGCCAATTAGCTCGCTTGCAAGCGTGCTGGCCGATAACTTATTCAACCCAGAAAGCATTGCAGTCCAGTACAAATGGGGGTCACGCCTGAGATTGACTGCGGACACTTAACAACATTAAGGTTTGAATGCACATATGGTCTCTCACCAAAAGGTGACACCGCAGCAATAGTGCTGCACATGTGTCATGCCACCTAACAATGGGAACCAACGCATTAGCCACTCGTTTTTACAAAACACTGTTAAGATGTCACGTGAGCATGCTAACATTGATTTAGCTAAATGCATAGATATACGGAAACGGAAGGTGTATGTCTCATTTGCAGGGTAGGATGCATGGACATGCTTTATAATAATTATCATAATAACCATTTATTTTACCCAGAAAAGACTTTCTGAGTATCATGACGTTCAGAAGGTTCCTGCATTGGGAGATTTGGCAATGTCCATGAATGAGCGATTGGTTTCATGAGTGGAGAAACAATAGAGTAAAGCAAATAGTTATTACCCTTTAAATTAATGCTTTGTTGAATGTTTCCTGTAGTTACTAACGGCCTGTCAACTCTACGTCGCCGCACTGTTCTTGCAGCTTGTGTCATGAGCATCTTAGACTCAGCGGCTTATGTCGAGTGCCAGTGAATAACTATTGAACAATCTTTAGTCGCATCTGAAGTACTTCAAAGAGCACACTAAAACCAAGACGATAGAAATGCGAAATGCTGTACAATTACAAAGTCACAATAAACTGATATCGCAAACACCGTCACACTGTGAATTGTAAAATTGTGTGATCGCGACAAATGACATCGCGTGGATTTCTCTCCGGTTCCTCCGCTTTTCCCTCCACAGTTAGAATCGACATCACGTGTTTAGGGTATTTGGCTGGCTTAAATGTACACATCATAAAACAGCCACTTGGTTGAGCTATCACTTGTGGCCAGGTCGCTTTTGAAAAAAAGAGCTATATAGCTCGGTGGGCCTTGCCTGGTAAAAAGCTTAAATAAACAAAAATTGCGGGCTCATGTCCCAGTGGTAGAGTGCTTGCATAAGACAATTGACAACTATGATATGCATATGAGTGCTAACTGTTTTCCGCAAAATAATGATTTAGCATATTGATATCAGAAGTGATGCCAAGGCGACTGTCCCTATCACATTTCGTTAAACATCCGAAGTTTCCAATCACAATCTCCTGCCTCGGCAGCTCTCTCGCTCTGTTTTTTCACCTGATGACGATCGCTTGTGTTGCGATCGAAACGTCATGATAATTTTATTATTTTTCTATCTACGTGGCTTTACCGAAAGACCCAAATAATAATAATAATAAGACAGTTATCGTAGCAATTGAAACAATGGACGCTTTTTTTTGTATTCCCCCACCTCTGTCCACCCATCAGTACAAATGGGTGTACCACAGTTAGTCAATTCAACGGTTGCCTGTGGTGGGATAAAGAGTCGGCAATTCCACCTCTTACCAAATGTATGTCCAGTGTGGAAGAGTAGGCTAAACAATTTCTAGAGTGGCATTCTAGAGCTCTCCCTGATGGAGGCACTTTCGCACAGCCTATCTGCCGATCCATACTACTGTATATGTAAACCCGTGGAATGCTTTTTTTTTCACACGTCTATTACATTGCATGGCGAACTTTACCAAAAGGACACAAGGACATGTCCCGAGACAGTTACGACTTAAATCCCACGCGGGTGTGGCATACAAGCACTCAATAAATCAATCAAGCAGAGGGTGACAGTGAGGTGGCTGGTGGATCAGGGTGGCTTGTGATCATCGAGCTCACCACTTGTGGCATCGAGATCCTTGGTTCAAATCCGAGCACCTGCCCGCGATGCAGCCACTCAACTCTCAGGTTGTGCCACGATGTCCGACGTTTCGCTCTCCGTGCTGTATTTTTTGTTGCCAAACGTAACATCTTTTTATTTTTGTTATGAAAAAAATGTTTTTTTGCCATGTGGCATTCCTCTTTAATGAAAACATAAAGCGTGGACTGCCTCGGGTGAACAAGACGCCAATTGAAGCGACTTCAGAATGCGTTCTGTGATGTCATCTTCTGGGACGGTTCTTTGAAACGAGGTGAATTTTAATGTCCCCCTGAATCTAATTAGAACGTAATTAGGATTTGTATCGTTTGACGAACTTTAATCAGACCAAAATTATAAATGCAAGCATTTCATATCTGGAATTTCAATCAATGTGCCTGATATTGCTAGATCTCAGAAGCTAAGCATGTTTGAGCCTGCATGGTGATGAATGGGTAACCATCGATTATTAAACAGGTGTTGCAGGCTGCTGTGGAATGACATTGTATGCAGCAGAACGCGGTACAGAAAAAGCCAATGTTGTGCTATACTTTCTCCCACGCCTATGCTCCCCACCATCACCAACCTGCACTTGCCACATTATGAAGAATGCTCAAATATCCACCACATCCATCACAGGCCCTCATGCAGAAGTGGATTGACACGTGTATATTTCATTCAGACGTATTTTCACTTATGCACTGCTTGATACTACCGTATTTAAATGTGAATATATTTGTATAATTCGTCTTCTGTTTTTTGAAAAGTTGCATTTTTTTTAAATCAAGCATTAGCACTGCATAATGAGTTGTACACATCCACTGATTTTGTTTTTTCTAATGTACCCTTTGCTTTACACATTAGTGCACATTTAACAGCTAATACTTAACACAATAAAGTAAAACTAAACAAGTAGGCTCCATTTGAAACTGTAAAATGTTATTTTCTTTTCAATTAATTATATCCTGGAGCTTAACAAATCCATTGATAATTTATTATTTTTTAAAATTGTAGTGCTTCGTTTGTTTGGCTCTTAACGTGATGAAAATAAATAATTGTGTCAATATATATGTACAGCCCTAAATGAACTTGCTTATGTCTGTCTGTATGCATGTTGAACTTCTTTTGCACAGTACGTAGCCAACCGTGCTAATCAGAGGTGCGGAGGAAGGACAACAAACTATGACACGAAAATAATATCGAAAGAAATTAGTTTCCAATCGAGATTCAAAAGTGCATCGCACCGAGTGACATTCTAATATCGGGACTTATGCCACTTCCTGCAAAACGGCCTGCAGTAGAGATCTCTGAAAAGCCACATCCAGGGGTTATTGCGACCGAATCTCCTGCACTCGTTAGATATCTTGGAAGAGGTGGGAGCAGCGACACTTTACACTACCACATGACCTGCCAATCGGCTAACTGTGGTGTACACATTTATACTGCTGGGTGGACAGATGCATGGGGGGCGGGGGAGGGATTTACACCATTGCTTCAACTTCCACTGCCTCTGGATCGCAAGCCCGGAGTGTTGACCAGAAGACCATGGCAGCATCTCCCTCCTAATACAGGGACCGTTTTGCAGTAGGTGGCAACACAGCCCGTAGCACACGGGGTGTGTACCGATGACACTGTTCCTGTCCTTTATTTGACCTCTGAAAATCCACTTGAATACAGCCCGCATTTTTTTGAAATTCCTTCAAGCGAGCCCTGCCAAGCTGTGAAATGTGTTATGTCACAAGGGGGGGGTGAAGCCGACAAGACAAACTGCCATTTCACCTCCCGGAATTCCGGAGCAGTGTCAGGGAACATTTGTGATGCTTCGTCGGCCCTTGCCCTTGTCCGCGAGTGTCTTTGTCCAACGTCGAAGCCGCCAAAGGTTCTGGAATAAGGAATATTGAAATTAAGGGGAGGAGGTTGCTCATTGTTGGTGATTCTCAAAGCACCTATATAATTCGTGTTCTTCTTCTTGAGCTCTCACAAGCAAGTGAAGGTCCCTGACTCAAGTTACCTTCCATCTCACTAAACCCACATATAAGAAAAGTTTATTTGTAATAAATGTACATACAAGCAGCATTCCCTTCTGTGGTTCGACATTTACTGTAAATGCGAATCTATTCACATCTGTTCGTTGATCGGCTTCTAGACCAACATTATGCAGCACAATATATTTAAGTATGCAAACTAGGGACTGGTTTCAACCTTCTGATTGCTAGCAGAAGTCAGCTTGTTAAACGAACTCTGGTGGGCTAACAGACATCATTGGCAAGAACACTCCGTCTAAACAATGGGGCCCTGTGCAACGCAAAAAGCAATCTTGCATATAATTTAATTATGTGTTGGATGGATGAAATTGTTTACCGGTGTACTTCACAGCAGTGCCTTTTAGGTGACACCAGCAGAGGTGTATCAGTTCATCCCCATGGAAATACAATTACGTTTATTTTTGAAACCTGTGGGTTAGTTATTTATGTATTTGTACAGATCATGGTAAACGAGTGTCAGCAAGGGTCACGTGAACTCTTTAGGTTTAGTATAAGAAAGAGTAAATGGAAAGCAACAAAATGCCCAACAGACGTGTTCTGTCACTTTGTGTGTAATATCTGCTATGACGTATCGATTAGAAACGTAGATTTTGACAGGGAAAATGAAAGCAAAAGCTTAAAAATGCAATGTATGCAAACATATGTGTTGAACTTCTGTCGCACCGTACGTAGCCATCCGTCATAATCGGAGGTGTGGGGAAAGAACAAACTAAACACACAAAAAAATCTGTTATAAAAAAATACATTTCAATCTAGAAGATTTAAAAGTGCGAAGCTCAAGTAGCTTCCTAATATCGGAATGAAGAGTGTTCCAGATGCCTGCAGAAGCGCATCTGAAGAAGCGTGGGGAGAAGCTTGCTGTGAATTAATCTGAGAGAGAGGAAGAAGAGCATAGGGCTCAGGGAACAAATTGTAAATGTTCTTCGCGGTATTAATCGTTCAGAAATCGAATTGAGATTGGTCAGAACACGAGGGATGATGGCTGATGGACGAGACTGGTAACAGAATGGTATGCAAAGTAGAGCACACATCCAGGAGGATGACCACTGTGGAGATGAAGCTATGATATAAACGCATGAATTGCAGCGAGATTCATTGTGGCATCCAATAGTGGACAGGTCACGGCTGATGATGATGGTGACCACTCTAATGTGCACTCCAAGCTTCACATAGCCACTCTTAATTCGATTATTGGTTGTTACTATTGTAGTGTACTAATTCAGAGACCCTAGTAGGAGGCCATCTCTCTTGTTTATTCCGGCCTTCACAGCCATAGGGGATAACTCCAGGTCAGGACAGCCAACATGTTCCCAGACCCACAGCTCGAAGACACGACGATGGCAGCACGACGAGTTACACTTCCGATGGCAGCAGCCCCGACTGTGAGTTGGGGCTCGCCTTTTATCCTCCCCAGCGTGGCCAGGCTCCGCCCTCAGCCACGCCCCCCTCTGGATCCCCCAGAAGGCTCCGGGCTTGGCCCACGGGTCCACCTGGTAGAACGGGCTGCTACCCCCAATCCCATTGTCTACCAATCTCCCAGAACCACGCGCTACAGTGACTCATTCAATGTCACTACACTATGATTAGGAACAAATGAAAGTTGAAGGCTTGGATACAACAAAACTGCAAAAGGATCAATCAATAATGTGCTTACCAGGAGATGGATAAATAATTTTAATTACCACTTATCTGTCAACAAAACTCACCTTCATTTACATCTGGAGTAGATATGCTCCAGCCATGGAAATATGGATTTCCCCAACCACTGAGTCTGGGCTGTCTCCAGAGACTAATCGCCACACCATAGCAAGCATGCGGATCGACTTTGCAAATGCAATTATGTAATTGTAATTAGACAACGTTGTGTAAAAACAAATACATTGTTTGAGGCTAAATAAAAAAAAAAAAAAATATCACGACCGGTTACGCTAAAGCTTTCAACGTTTAAACTCGAGGCTCATTCATGCCGGGTGATAACAAATGACTGATTTTTTTCCCCCCACTCCGTTAATGAGAGGAGGGTTGTGTCCTTGCATCGGTGCAAAAAACGCCTCGTTTGGGTCAAGACGAGGCCACGCAATCAGGTTGCGGTGCAAAGAAAGAGGAGTGGAAAAAAAAATCGCAACGATCTCCGGGGAAGATTCTTGAGTGCACGCTTTGGGGACCCCACGAGCCACTTTTTTTATTTTTGTTCATAGCGTCACCAATCTATCCTTGTGGGAGCTTTTGCGTAACAAAAAAAAAGTCACTAAACCTGCAGTGTCGAAACTTTGACCGTGTTGTGTTTGTCATCATTTTTTTTTTGCCGCGATGCTTTTAGGGGGGTAAACCTTTTTTTTGAGAACAGAAACGACCAACTCCGTCCGTGTGATGTCGTGCGAAATAAACGACAACGATTCATGAAAACTCGGCATGTCGATGCGTTAATGACAAAAGGTATCGTAGCTGTAAATATTGACAGAGCTCGTAAACATTGGCATAAAACAAACAAAAAAGACGTAAAGTTCAGACAGGAGGCTTTTATGAGATTCCTCGTGTGGGAAAATATAAAACTGATAGGGATGCATCGCTTCCAGTTCGAATTTTGCACCAACGTGATCCTATCACCCACCATTGCTCTTGATTTGTATAACTTTGTTGACATGCCAAGATATATGACAATGCATCGACGCATTTATTGTCCGAGATAGGAAGACCAGTGGAACACATCACGGTTTCTAAACACGGTGGTGCCTTGGAGCCTGTTTAACCTCATGTTAGCGTGCACACTTGGTGTCTGTCCCCAATAGGGTTCGTTATGGGGTGCTGCGCTTTGCATGGTCGCACATTCGTAGAATTATTCACGAAGCTTTAGACTTTACCGCGTTTACATTCACAAGGGCACATTGTGTATCACCATTCATGAAGGTGCATTTCCGATCATATATTTTTTTTTTATCACAACCACTTTCACTGCGGTAATGCGTTTCACTACATTCATTTCAAATGTATTCTCATAATTTCACGAGAGTTACATTTATCATCAGCCATGATCAATGCATTGCTGAATGAAGGACACCTCTAGCCACAAGTGGACATTCTCTCAGATGCATTCCATTCCTTGGCTGCCATTCCATCATTAGTCTTGACCATCCGACATCATCCATTCCAGTGATGTATCCTGCAAAAGCCCACCTATTTTTCTTAACGCCTTGAATCGTGTTGTAAGCCTACAAATGTTCCCTAATCCGTGGATAGCCGTGGCCCTGCCAAAGTAATTCGGAATAACTGTACCACCGCTGTCTTAAGGACCGCCAACACACCTGAACTCTGTAAAGAGTTGATTCTGGTGTAAGACTACAGACGGTGATGGAAGGGCAACCGGAGGAGAGAATGCGGCTGAGAAGATAACCGGCCGTGGAGATGCAGGGATGAGATCAATGCTTGTGGCTAAGTGAGATGGATCGTGGTACCACAGGACTGTGAGGAATGGTGACAGCGTGCGGAGACCATGGCTAATGATTATTATTAATATTATCATCTTGTGGGTACACAGGGCAGTAATGTGATAGATGCCACAGAGAGCCACTTTTTGTCTTCCTATTGCTCATGTTGAAAAAGAAAACACAGACCAGCTGCTCATTCCATGCCAAGTGCAGCCACACCTATGCAGTGCACCACTAAAAAAAAATACCACAATGTATGCCAATATTTAATAACGTTAGGATGTTGGCCAATTCAAGCCATCTGCCTTGATGAGCAACATAGCTGAACACGTTTTTTGTTTTTTGAAATACTTGGTATAATGACGGTTTGAGCACGCTACGTTCCTACAAATGAAACGGTGCATGCCAATGGGCCTACCTCCGCCAATTAGTGTGGACCGACACACACACACGCACACACAAACTGCACGCGGGTATAAATAAACACACGAGCTCCCCAACAATTGAACGCATAAATCACAGACATTGATTCTGCGACCCTTCGAACAATGATCATGGGCCTAGCATGAACCCAACCTCTGCTGAAAGTCGGCCTGGGGGAAATCCTCGTGCATCGTGTGGGAAGCCCGGCCCCAGGTCCGACGACACGCATCAGCTGTTGCCACAGGTGTCACCGTTACCCATACGCCGGGAGGCGCCGCTGGCCGCCACCTCGCCCCGCAGCAGTCACCATGGGGCTACATCGACTCCCGACTGCTGGCGTCCCCCCGAATGAACGGCCACCCTGGGTTGATGTGGATCTGTCAGGCGCGCGCCAAATGTGCAGGAGGGTGTAGGTCATTGCCAACGCACGCTGGCATCGCCGCTGGCTGTGCTGGCGGTGCACGTGGTGGGGTGGGATGGCACGTGTGTCCCCCCCCCCCCCCCCCCAATGATCCGATCGAAATCCCTAATTTCGATCGGATCATTGGGGTTTTATGAGATGATAGGACGATAGTCTGAGTCCAAATTTGGCAGTAAGTAACGGCAAAGCGGTTATAAGTGACTCACAGAATTGTGCGCAGTTGCGTTCACAGTCCACGACTTCCCTGAAGGCATTCATTCACCTTCAGCGAGCGCGATGCCGATCACACAACGCGGTTCGAATTCGACCCTCGATCGATGGTTGCCTATCATTCTTCATTGCTGGAGGGGTTACCCCCCCCCCTACCTGAAAATCCTGGCTCCGCCATTGGGAGTACCCACACTCTACCCCACCATGCGTCACCTGTTGATCGAATTACTGCTGCGTGCACACTTATACTGCTGGGTGGAGAGAGGTGGAGGATTCAAGACACTTGCACCGTTGTTTAAAACGGCACATGGCAGGAAATTGAATTGGTGACCTCTGGATTGCAAGTCCTTTGTGTGCTAAACATCTTAATAGCATAATAGATTTACATTTATTTGTTGACCAAAATTGATTCTTACACTCAAAGCGCACGCATCAAATGGTATTTGCAAGACCTGATAATGATTTACGCTAATTATGTTGCAAAGTAAAAGCTAATGTCATCCTTAGGCTAATCGAACAAACGAGACGACATATTAGTAAGGGGGCGTCCATAAATGACGTCACGCGATTTTTTACGATGTTTGACCCCCCCTCCCCTTCGTCATGCGGCTTCACAAAATGTCAGACCCCCCCTCAAATATGACGTCACAATGCTCTGCCCCCCCCCCCCCAATAAAACATGCTTCAAATCACTTTAAACTATTGTCATTGTAGTGCGTATTTAATGTGCCGCTGCATTCTGATGTTGTAGGAGAGAACATTATTAAAAAACAAGTCTATTTTATTAAGTAGAACGTGTTGTCTATATTTATTTAAAGTTGCGCATTTTGATGTGACCTCACATTTTTAACCCCCCCCCCCTCGTCACACATCGTCACAAATGTCAAATGTCTGACCCCCCCGTTGAGTGACGTCATTTATTGACAATCCCTAAGCCGATATTAGGAAGCCACTGGAGGAGCTATGCAGTTTTAAATCTAGATTGAAAACTAATTTCCTTACAACTTATTTTTGTGTTCAGCCTGTTGTCCTTCCCGCATACTTCCGATGAGCAAGGTAGGCTACGTACGGTGCGATAGAAGTTCAACGTTCGCACGCTATTGGAATGAACAACATGAACCAAGACAAGCAATGCGAATGAAACAGAAGAAAGGAGACGGAAGAGAGAGCAAAGTACGTGTTCCATACGTATCTAGGCAGCAATAATGAGACGGAACTTAACAAAACATCATTTTCAAATTATAAATACAGAACGCATGGGGCGGTGAATGGCCTGCTTGTCAATACTCACTGAATGAGTAACTCATCGGAATTATATGACCATACTTCACCTAGTTGGACAGCGTGAGTTGGTGATGGAGGGGCGCATAAATGTGGCAGCATAGAACAGTACAATGGCTTATGCTGTACTGAAATCTGCTGTTAATGTAGGCCCGCATCAGCTTATGAGACCTGCCTTTTGCATGACGGTCGCCCATCCAAGCGCTATCCATGGTCAATGCTGCTTAGCTTCCAAGATATGACGAAATCAGGTGCATTCTGGGTGATT
This sequence comes from Petromyzon marinus, assembly GCF_048934315.1. Lineage (NCBI taxonomy): Eukaryota > Metazoa > Chordata > Hyperoartia > Petromyzontiformes > Petromyzontidae > Petromyzon > Petromyzon marinus. The sequence goes on from NC_133705.1 coordinate 13,006,666, forward strand.
TGATCATACAAATGACATGGGACAAACTCGGACAGGCACTGCCGACAAGACTGACGATACAAAGGCGACAAAGAGAATACATTCTTGAATCCAATTGCGACCTGGAATTGTGACAATTCATCTCGTCTCGAGAAGGCCGAATCGCTGTGTGCCAAGCACAAAGCTCTATGTGTCGAACAAGACACAAATGAGCACGACCAACAATAGACTGCCAGGACATCAGTTCAAATCAGAGGCATGGGTCAACTTAATTAGTCCAGCGAAGATTCAGCAGGCATTATTCAGGGCATAATTTCAGACGGGTTTGTATGGGTCGGCGACCCTGAAACATATTTCCACACCCAGACCACCATCATCCATTATGCCTCTCGCTATGGATGTGGCTTACTACTAGTCACTCATTTACTCCAGTCTGCCAGCGACGCAGACAAACATACGAATGTAAGCCCCACATGGAAATGTGTAAGTTTCACTTCTGCTTGCTCGTGAAGATGATCACCAACATCAATGAAAAAGTGACTGACACTTAGACAACGAGTTTAAGTGCATCTGGCATCTTGAGAAGTTCATTTTATCCACTCCTACCTGCTCCAGTATCACAATTACTGCAAGTAGCATGCTACCAGAGTAAACATTTTGCAGTGATGTTACAGTAAATATAACAAGACTAAATGCTGAAATTGTTATTATACATAAAATATCAATGCTTTGTTATTACCTGGCAATTATGGGTTTACAATAACTTGGGACTGTGTCCCTCAAAGTATTTTTCAATATGTTAACAATGTTGGTTCCTTGGAAAGGAATACCATTTTTTGTGGTTGGTCAACAGCTATCACGTGACATAGAGACTAGCTTCCTCCTTTGGGAATGTGGAGTTTCCAGTCAGTGGAGATTACCGGCATTGCAATGCTCATGTAGCATGGGAACACTGCTTTTTGATATTAACAATCTATACAGTATCTACACATACTCAGTGCAGCGCAGTCAAAACTGTTCAATGACAACGCCAGTGTTGGGTGCTCATTAGTAAGTACACTCAGAAATCCAACCCAATTTCGGAAGCATTTGCATAGATAGCAAGTGAGAGGTGCTATCTTGGAGATGAGTCATTAGCTTTACAAATCGAATTGCCCAACATTTCAAGCAGGACTGGCATGAAAGGGAGTCTTGAGGCAATCGGTGAGGCTTAACTGGGTGAAGATTTCAAAACGATAAAGTGAGGTTCTGTCAGTTATGTGGAGTTTCTGAATCCTAAAACAGCCTGCATAGAAAACGACGTGTGTTTTGACCTTCGCTATTGGGAATAAAATCCTTGACTATTAAAACGAATGACTGCGGCAACATTTATATACCTGGCTAGTTAAAACACATTTCCCTCTTTCATGTGGATAGCCCTTAAATTGTTTTTACATCTCTCTCAATGGGCTCTGAAATAAACTATGTGCTGAGTACCCATTTTTGTATGTTATAATATTTCTCATAACATATATATTGTAGAACATTTTAGCTTACTTATTAAAGCTTGCCGATATACCGCATTGTATCAATCCACTGCTCAATGCCTCTCCAAAGCGTGTATTTAGTTTTGTTTTCACCATACTTCACCACGCTGGTCAGTGCAGCTTGGTGAAGGCGGGCAGAATAGATGTGGGAGCATTTTTTTTTCTGAGCTGCCCTCTGCATAAGCCTATTAAACAACTCACTGACAGATTTAGCAAAACAAAGATACGTGCATCGCACGTACAACATCGCTCAGCCTTACATTGTGATGGCTTTTCTCATCATTTACAGCCTTGAACAACCGACTGAGCACGGCCAAGCTCGATGCAGTAACGAACCTGCTTAGCCTCCTGATATCTGCTGAGATCGGGCTCATTCTGGGCGATTTGGTCAGAGGAACTTCTACGGACGTTCATAACCTAATAGCCCCCATTTTTGAGGTGTGCCGCATGTTGTTTGGCACCCACACGTTGTCCGACGTTTTGCTCTATGTACTGGGAATTATTCACGAACTAAATTGAGCTCAATATCAGTTTCCAAAAAAACGCATTGGAGAAGTATTGCAAACACAACTATTAATAGCTGGACAGCAGTACCTAATAGCCTACACTCCAAATCATACTTTTCCTATATTTGTTTTTTTTTTCATGAAATACAACTCAAAAGAGTTATATTTAACACTCAGGTGTTGCTGGCCACCCTTAAAGTTGATAATCGGAATAGTGACAAGTGGTGTGGATCGGGTCAGTATTCAGTAATATCACACAATATGTATTTATTTATTTCTGACTAAGAAGAGACACATTTACTCATCTAGGATGTCAGAAGTGATAAAACTAATCTGCACAGATAGTCGGCAGCATCTCGAACTGAGACCTTTACCAAAAAAAAAAGAAAAACCCCATTACGAAATATTCATATGTGAAATGGAACGATTCTTTCCTGGTCCCAGCTGGATGCTGCCTCGTATAGGTGTAAATACTATTAGAGGCGTGCAATCTTCCGTGACAATCCCAGTGGGTGTGCGGACGAGTTAAGAGTGTGCAATGAAATACCACCACTCCTTGAGAAGTGGGCTCATATTACACCAGCAAGAAAAAAATGAACAACCCATGATTGTATACAACTCTGTTGCATCATGCTAGCTCCGTTTAAACAGAACAAAACAACAACAAACACACAAACACGACTGTGAGGTTTAAAGGGCCTCAATTTGAGGTCATACAGGTCGTCCAGCTGGTTATACACACGCTTCTGCTTGAGGACACTTTATCAAAAACAGTCACAGCGAAGGACTACTCTGTCATTCGGCAAAGCGCTTTTTAAAAGTATTTAAAGGTAAAGGCGCAGCGTTGCAGTTTCTGGCTCATGCCACTGCTGGTCAGAAGGGCCTCCACGAGAGGAATCTCGAGAGATGCCCTCCAGAGGGTGGAGTGGTGGCACAGTGGTTAGTATGCTGCGCTATGAAACCACAGTGTTGATTACTGGCCACGGCTAACATCAGTGGCAAATTTATACAGTATCAAAATCTGCTATGATAAAAAAATAAACATCATGATCAATATGGGATGGGGAGGCCTTCATCCATATGTGGATTAAAAATAGCAGGCATATTTTGTATTATATTCATCTTGATAGAGCAATGCATCAATTAAAATCTAAGCATTGCATGCAGTGAATAATGTGTGAATCTATCAGTTTATATTCATATGCATTGTATCCAATTGATTTACTGAAATCTTGCAGCTACCAGAAACATTGCCGTGTATCGCAATATTGAAAATAATGTTTATTTAATGAAATCTTGACTTAGAATTGTGACAATTCATAAAATGTCTATGGTCACAAACCATGACATCTGATATTTATAAAGTGTGCTTGATGGTTATGTAACATTTTACAACATTTCCTAAACTCACTTAATAATATATGTGTGGGACGAAAATCGTGCGCTCGTAACAAATGGAACTAGTCTTTTGCTGAACGAAAATAAGAGTTGACATTTCATATGGCAGGTTTTTCACAAAACTCGGCGTCGCCACGGAAAGCTCTGTGGGATGGAAATGGCAGCTTTTGTGTCAAAAAAACATTTGCAAACTCTTCATTTCGTGAGGTTAAGGTGAGGGAGCATAAACGGGCCTTAAATAAGGTCATTGTGGGCCCTGGGCAATGAATATATATTGGGGACACTCTCTTTCCTGAAGGTATCTTATCAGTGAAATCACCAATCCCCCTGTGAAGCCATACGGGGCTCAGACCAAGAGCGTGCTGTGGCTTCTGTGTAATTGGGTCCTGCTGGCTTCACTGTGGTCGCAGCTTAGTGCTGGGTTCACCACCAACACCACCACGACCAACTATGGAAATTTACTGAGACTGTGCTCTTTCCAATAGAGAGTCAGGCTCAAACTTTTTCATGGAGGATTGAAGGAATGAGAATATTGTATTGAATTATATTTTATTTGAACACAGAGCTGGAATTGATTTGTCAGACTGCCCTCCTTCTTATATGTCGGTGTGGATGAGTGAATGTGAAATGCCTTGAGCCATGAGCTTCGAAACTTGTGGATCTTATTTTTGGGACGTCTTCTCTACAGGCCCATAGGGGAGGAGGTGGAAGGTTGAGCTCTGTGAGTTGATGGTCTCAGCTGGGTCACCAAAAGCATAATTGTAAAAATAGAAACATATTTTTCATACAAAAATGTACTTTTGCACTTAAATTCACTGAATTGCACCTCTGAGTATGAATCACTTTGACTGTCATGTAATGCACATCTCTCTCATATGCAGATTAGGTGGGAACAAGTGCTGCCCTTTAATGAGTGGGCGAGAATTAACTTGAAGGTATCGCAAGAAGTAGCTCCGTTGTGTCCACTGCCTTGGGCCATTCCCTAACGCGACGCGTTGCGCTTCTTTTGCGAGAGATCCAAATGGATTGTTTGTCTCGTGACGTGATGCCGATAGCTCAATTCGGACAACACTGGGGGGGGAGAATTTACAAAAAAATTGGAAAATGCGTTGCGAGCAAAAATGATCTCCTGTGAACACACCGCCATTGGCGCTATCAATGCAGTCACACATAGGCAAGCGGGGACGTTTTTAATATGAGTATAATCACGTATCCATGGTCCACGCAAGCACGATGAAGCTGCGGGTATCTTTGGCTAACATAGCCGGTGGATGAAGTTCACTTACCAAATGTGCTATTGATTACTGTGATCCAAAAAGTCGGTAGCTTAATGAATATAAGTGTTGGTGAAAGTGGTGATTAACAACACGTGTCTTTCCTGTAAATTGCTCAATTAATCCCAGTGACATCAAAATTAATTTGTTCATTTGGAGGGGAATCTCTAAATTGGCAAGATTAATGATGGAAGCCTCCAAGCTTTCAATTCACAATTATTGGAGGTGGTTCAATACATAGCAGCAGGTTCAATACAAACACTGCCACAATGCAGCTTATGCAAAATGATATTTTTCTGTGACTCATTAAACCATTTCATAGTCACACTGTCAAATGTCCATTCTTGATGCACGTTTCTAATCCATGGCTCATTGCGTTGATTTCTAATTAGCGCTAATTCATTATTATTCCCCGTGCTATTGCAACCAATGCTGGACGCACATTTTGTGAAGGTCATTTTTATACCGGAATGCACATCTTTTTCAATGGCATGCAGGGGCTGTACGCAGAACGTAGTAAAGTAATGTTATATATGTAGATCAAACAAAGTTAAGCGTGCATCCCTTGAAATGTCTTGCTCATTCCACTGCTGGATAGAAACAACTCCACTGTAGTTGCGTTCAAAAGAGGTAACTCGATTCGATATTCGTATCTCCTCTTCGATGCTGGCAAGGCACCTTGAAGAGGTGGGGATACCCACACTTGACCCCACCACACACGAGTTGATGAGCCACTTGCGGAGCACAAATCTTCCTCTTGCGCCATGGAGCCACGCTTGCTTCAGTTAAAAAAATGCCACCCGGCTCAGCTGCAATCAACCCTTGTGACGTTCAAATAGTCGCCTACGATTTCCACAGAACGAGAAAATGAATAATTCGCCAGCGACTGGGAGGAGCGTGGTCTGTAACTGCCTTTAACATCATCGCACATCCTGCCTGAGATGGCGTCTGCCGAGAAGATGCTAGCGACGAGACCGGCGGCTCAAGTGCAGAGCGAGTCGAGGGCTTGGGGGAGGCCTTCATCCAACAGTGGATAGATCGTGTCGGCTGCTGCTGCTTATTTGTTTAGTTTTTGTCCTTCCCGCGCACCTCCGATTAGCGTGGTTTGCTACGTGCGGTGCTAATAAGTTCAACATTCATACTTAGGACCCGGCCACAAGGATGAAAGGCGGCCACTAGGAAGTGGAATCTCTATCACTGGCTCAAAGCTTGTGAACGGAGGTGAGCATTGCCCCGTACTCATTTGTGCACCTTTGGCTGTCGACGTAGACACAATTACACAAATACAGAGTCCCCCCATATAGCCTGATGGGGCAAGTGCTGGTAGCGAGCACCTATGAAAGCCAGCAGCACGCCCAACCGCCTGTGTCTTCCCAATGGCAATGTTTACACATCGCACCAGGTACTCTTTTGAGGCTGAGTCGACCTAGGGAAGGCCCAGGACCGGTTCATATAATCGTCACTGTTATTGGCCGTGAGCAGGAACCGAACTCGGGTCGACAGGTTCGTGGCACAGCGCGCTAACCTCTACACCACCGCTCCCATGATTACACGCACACATGCATATGCGCACGTACAAACCCATCATGAATAGTAAGTTTTGTAACATTCATACCCTGGGAAACTGAAGACAAGTTAATGGGCCATAGTCATGCTACATTGCTAATACAGTATTATACTTGCGAATGAAGTTGAAATATCCCATCATAAATAAAAAGGCCAGACCCACACCGGTGCTTTCAGAGTACAAATGTGTGCCACGTGGATCTAAGCGCAGCAAGAGGTCTCTGAGCTGGCTTTTGACTGAAAGACAGGTTGTAAAACTTTAAAAGCATTTAGCAGATGTCCTCGATATATATTATATTTCCAACAAAATGAACTTTTCAACTCTTGATGACTTGTTTTCAGTTTCAAAGTTCAGTATGCTAAAAGATTTGCATGCCATGCAGTATAGTAACTCACTGCATAACCCACTCTCCTTTCTCCTCCACCGCAATACAGTATGGAACAGGCAATAACTCGTTCTTTTTTTTGTAACCATGAAAGACTTGCAGTACAATAAATCTTGTAAATTACCTGCATGGCTTGAGTTATAGATTCACGGCGCATTTAATACAGCCCATCTGCTTTGCTTGCGAATGTTAATAAATTGACAGTGTTCAAGCAGCGCCACTATTCTGACGTAAAGGAGGGCACAGCAAGTAGAAATCCGTGTTCTCAAAGCGCGGTTGACTGTGTAAGAACAAATTTAAAGTGCACAGTCCCCCCCAGGTTTTCCGAGTGTAATCTTTAGGATGATGCCGAGCTAAATTTCTCACTAAATGTCATACAGATCGCCAGTGGACTGGAGTCGGCACATGCCCCAGTTGTCACAGCTGTGGGGCCGTCCATAAATGACGTCACGCGATTTTGGACGATTTTTGACTCCCCCCCCCCCCCCCATCGTCACACGGCGTCACAAAAAGCCAGACCCCCCCCTCAAATATGACGTCACAAAGCTCTGCCCCCCCCGCCCCCCCCCCATCGCTTTAAGCTATCGTCATTGTAGTGCGTATTTAATGTGCCGCTGCACTCTGATGTTGTAGGAGAAAACATTTATTAAAAAGCCTATTTAATTAAATAGAACGTGTTGTCTGTATTTATTTAAAGTTGCTCACTTTGATGTGACGTCAGATTTCTCAACCCCCCCCCACCCCCCCATCGTCACACATCGTCACAAATGTCTGACCCCCCCCCCCCCCCAGGTGCGTGACGTCATTTATGGACGACCCCTGTAGCCAGCGGTAGACAGGCTGTGGTGTGCGGATTAATATTCCAGGTCACCGACCCGGACATGTCCCCCCGTGAACTTAACCCCCTTGACGGCAGGTGAGGTCGTTGTTTTGTGTCATTGCATCGGTGGTGCGGTGTCTTTCGGGGCCACGTTTGCCTGTTGCCGATACTGCCGATGCCAGCACCTCTCGCGATCACTCCACACCCTTTGCGCTGCCACCCATCACCGTGAACTCTTCCTAATTACATCGCCAATGCTCGCTCACTCACGCTTTTCTCTTTCCGCGTCTTCGTCATGGTCACTGACCATTGGGTGCCCAATTCCAATCGCTGGCCCGGTGGCCTACCCGCCTCTGTACTGCACACGCGCCACGTCAATAGCAGGTCACTAATTCTGACGACATAAGCAACACTTTCCTGCCACGTCAATGGCAGCTCACTAATTCTGACGACATAAGCAACACTTTCCTGCCACGTCAATAGCAGGTCACCAATTCTGACGACATAAGCAACACTTTCCTGCCACGTCAATAACAGCTCACTAATTCTGACTACATAAGCAACACTTTCCTGCCACGTCAATAGCAGGTCACCAATTATGATGACATAAGAAACACTTTCCTGCCACGTCAATAACAGCTCACTAATTCTGACTACATAAGCAACACTTTCCTGCCACGTCAATGGCAGCTCACTAATTCTGACTACATAAGCAACACTTTCCTGCCACGTCAATAGCAGGTCACCAATTCTGACGACATAAGCAACACTTTCCTGCCACGTGAATAACAGCTCACTAATTCTGACTACATAAGCAACACTTTCCTGCCACGTCAATTACAGCTCACTAATTCTGACTACATAAGCAACACTTTCCTGCCACGTCAATAGCAACTCACCAATTCTGATGACATTCGCAACACTTTCCTGCCACGTCAATGGCTGCTCACCAATTATGACGACATAAGCAACACTTTCCTGCCACGTCAATAACAGCTCACTAATTCTGACTACATAAGCAACACTTTCCTGCCACGTCAATTACAGCTCACTAATTCTGACTACATAAGCAACACTTTCCTGCCACGTCAATAGCAACTCACCAATTCTGACGACATAAGCAACACTTTCCTGCCACGTCAATGGCTGCTCACCAATTATGACGACATAAGCAACACTTTCCTGCCACGTCAATAACAGCTCACTAATTCTGACTACATAAGCAACACTTTCCTGCCACGTCTATTACAGCTCACTAATTTTTACTACATAAGCAACACTTTCCTGCCACGTCAATAGCAACTCACCAATTCTGACGACATTCGCAACACTTTCCTGCCATGTCAATACCAGGTCACCAATTATGACGACATAAGCAACACTTTCCTGCCACGTCAATAACAGCTCACTAATTCTGACTACGTAAGCAACACTTTCCTGCCACGTCAATGGCAGCTCACCAATTATGACGACATAAGCAACACTTTCCTGCCATGTCAATGGCAGCTCACCAATTATGACGACATAAGCAACACTTTCCTGCCACGTCAATGGCAGCTCACCAATTATGACGACATAAGCAACACTTTCCTGCCACGTCAATGGCAGCTCACCAATTATGACGACATAAGCAACACTTTCCTGCCACGTCAATGGCAGCTCACTAATTATGACGACATAAGCAACACTTTCCTGCCACGTCAATGGCAGCTCACCAATTATGACGACATTCGCAACACTTTCCTGCCACGTAAATGGCAGCTCACCAATTATGACGACATTCGCAACACTTTCCTGCCACGTCAATGGCAGCTCACCAATTATGACGACATAAGCAACACTTTCCTGCCACGTCATGGCAGCTCACCAATTATGACGACATAAGCAACACTTTCCTGCCACGTCAATGGCAGCTCACCAATTATGACGACATAAGCAACACTTTCCTGCCACGTCAATGGCAGCTCACCAATTATGACGACATAAGCAACACTTTCCTGCCACGTCAATGGCAGCTCACCAATTATGACGACATAAGCAACACTTTCCTGCCACGTCAATGGCAGCTCACCAATTATGACGCATAAGCAACACTTTCCTGCCACGTCAATGGCAGCTCACCAATTATGACGACATTCGCAACACTTTCCTGCCACGTCATCCCAGATTTCAAAGTTGCATACCACATCCTGCCATGAATGTCCCAGTTTCCTCGTCGTGCACCTATAATAAAAGGTCAAAAAGCATTTCCCCCCCAGATGCTTTGCTAAATTATAGCTCTATAACCCAATGAGTAATACAGACATTGTTACCTCTGTCTCTAACACGTTAACCTTTCTACTCTTTAAGAGTAGTTTACGTGTTCCATCAAACACACCCCATCCTCCTAAAATAATCTGTATACAAATGTTTGACTCCTTCACACAAACCCCTGTTTTGTGCACACTACTGTGGTGCTTAAGCATGTTAGAAGGGACATTATCTAAATGATCAGTACGTAAGGTAAGTTGTTACGAGGATGTATTAACAATGAGAGTGCAGAGTTTGTGTCTGCTTGTGCACAACTTCCAATGCAGTCTCTTCAGCCTTCATCTATGGACAGCAAACCCTCGGACACCGTCACATTTCACTTGCTACTGACACCTTTGATAAAGGGGGGCAAAATATATCCCGTAATTATCAGTGCCATCAATGCAGTTTTTGGAACGCTCACATTAAGGCTCCAGTATTCCGTCTCATTAGCGACAACTGTCAACTGTCACAGTGACCAACCAAGGTCCTAGCAAACGAACCTGCATTGTCTGTGCACGGGTGAAGATAAAGGCGCAGCCCTGCAATTACTTACTCACGCCACTGATGGCAGAAGAGTGTTCACTACGTAGAGCCCTAGAGAGCCAATCTCTCTAAAAGAGCACTTTGGTCTACTCTTCTACAATGGCACACACAAATCTTTGAAGAGGTAGGAGCACCCACACGTCACCCCAGCACACGCCACTCGCCTATCGACTTACCGTGTTACACCCATTTATATTCCTGGGGTGGGCAGTGGGGTGGGATTAAACAAAAATGCCCCATGTTTCAACTGCCTCACCAAGTCTGCGTAGGTGCCCTGCTGTCTCTGCCCTCTCCCAATGTCAAATAATTGTGCTCGTTGAGCTGCATTGTTTTCCCGTTGCCGAACGAATACGTTACCAGGTTGCACTCATTGCACACAAAGTGCTCGCCACAAAAAAAAACCACGATACCTTGATGATCTCGTCAATGAGCATAAACCAGCACGCGAACTCCGCTCATCCTCGCAGCGGCTTTTGGGCTCGCCATTGAACAAAGGTGGTCACTGCATCGTGCGCTTTCAGAAGTGTGCGACGCATCGTCCGTCTGGGACGCTCTTCCTCCCGATATGAGGAAGCTACTGGAGCTAAGCACTTATACATCCAGATTGAAAACTCATCTCTTTAGAACTGTACATAAAAGGAGTACCAATCCTGGTGCAGGTCAACAGTGGATGTCCTATGGGAAGACTTGTCCCCGACATATTAACGTGGAATTCCCAGCACTGGCTCAGGGCTACAAGCAGGAGATGAGCGCTTTTAAGTGCTGCAAAGAACCGGGAAGTTACTTGCTGATGCATACACACGTACGCACATGGTTTGTTCATTGTGTTTAGTTTGTTGTCATTCCCCCCGCACCTCCGATTCGCGTGGTTGGCTACGTTTCGGTGCGAAAGAAGTTCAACACAACATACATATTGGGAACATCAGTTTGCAAAGTGTTTGGCCCAGGACTGGTTCAGATATCAGGCTACTCATGTTAGCCGTAACCAGGAATTAGACTCAGGTCTCCAGTTCATAGTGCAGTCTGAATATCTCCTGCACTACCATTGACCCCATTACATATATCGATTACATATATCGATTACATATATTGTCATAAAAGACGAAGCAATTGAATAGTCTTTATTTAAAGCTTTCGTGACTGCAGGGATTCATATTCTTGGTTCTTTCGGTAAAGTCACGTAGAAGGGAAAGAATAAAATAATAAATAATATATAAAACAATAAAATTATCACGACGTTTCGACTGCAACACAAGCAATCATCATCAGATGTGGTTTTCACACCTGATGATGATTGCTTGTGTTGCAGTCGGAACGTCGTGATAATTTAATTGGCATATATATTTATTTATGACTGTATTGTTTCCCTTCTACATGACTTTACCGAAAGAACCAAGAATATAATTGAATAGTCCTCAATCTTATTGAGTTTCTTCTAAATGAAAAATAAAGGAAGCACATCATTTTATGGACTTGGGTCCTTGGGAAGAGCAGCTACTTCTTTCCACGTGAAATATTTCACGTAACATTACAAAAGCATGAATTCTAACAGTTTCCTGATATAATTAATTTAACTTTAGGGAGCACATACAGAATTGTTAAATACCTTTAATTCCACGGTGTGTTTCTATTGAAACTGCATTACGCCTCCACAAATTGTAATTCAAAATAGTTGCAAATGCATTGCTCAAGTCAACTGCACGGTTGTTGATGAATAATTAAATAATGTGGACTACCCAATGATTAGCACCAAAATATGCTCCATGATTGGTGAGTGTGTGTGTGTGAACTGCTGATTAATTTGTTTAAGGTGAATACTGATCCAAAGCAATGCCGTGTCTAATTATGTTCAATCATGCATTAACACGCACTGATTTTCTACCATTAATCCACACCTAAGCTTTTCCATTAAGCAGACTTGCACTTTGCGAATATCAAACGTGTGGTTTATTGTACGTCCGATTTCACAAAAATAATAATAATATCGGTCAACAATTAACTTGGTCCAGCGGGTGATGGAAATGTGTATTCTGTTGGTTTGTTGTTGTTCCCCATATGAGAGTTTACACATCAACGAGATGATTTCATGCACTTGTAAAATATGATGAGTAAATCCATCCTGAATAAATGGTATGCATCTTCTTGAAGGTAATGCACTTTTAACTAAACGTGCATTAACATTGACCCTTTGTTCATGACCACTTTTGTAGGGCCACAGACAATCACCCCGTTTGTATCAAGAGTCAAAAAGTCACGTGCCAATGCTGTATGATGCTTATTGTTAGATGACATATCTGGTGGAGAGATAACTTAAATCCATTGTAGAAAAAAAGTTATACAAATGATAACACATCTGCCTTGCATATGGATATTAAAGAACAAGGGAAAACCCAGTATTTATGTGCGTGTTGTCCATGCATTATCATGCACAATGCATGAAACGTATGCTATTTTTTAAATATATGTGCACATTACATATGGTGCACATTATACATAGTAGTATATTTTGTAGATATAATCAAATGGACTTCCTCAGGTCTGTGATATATCATATCAGCTGGAGAGATTGGTAAAATCGACCTTTTATGTTTTGTCCGTCACATGTTTCCGTGTAATGTCACGTGTATGATTTGTCGCAGGTATGGAAATGGATGCAGGCATCGTATCTTGGAAGCCTAAGATCCACCTGCAGATAGCGTTTGGGTCCTTATTTCGCCCCGCAATTTGCATCAGGTGAACAGAAACCATTTTATAAAAAAATAAATCCCACAAGAAGTCTGATTAAATGTGTGGTGTAACATCCATTGTGGCGGTTTTATTATTATTATTTTCACAGTCGGAGGTGAACATCCCCATAAACGATGCTTTCATGATGGTTTTTGTTGCGTAAAAGCGAAACGAATCTTACGTACAAACGTTATGTTTAATTTAATTCTCAGACCTGTAATTAAGCCAAGTGAAGTGCACAACTACAGTGAATATGATGGCTACTTTTTGGAGTGATTTCTGAGCTGGCTGGTTTTACCCAGGGTGGATGCTCTGCCCAAGTCTGCTTGTATGAAGCGACTGTGTTATAAAGCTCAAAGTTTGAAAGAAAAAACTAAGGTATTTTTGGGAGCAGGCCTTCTTTAACATGTTCTTATTATCATCGAGTGTAAAAAAAAAAAACATGTGGAGGCTAAAAACGTTTCCATTTTTTTTATTAAAATATTTTAACTGGATACATCTCTTGAGATGGACAATCTCATTTGCAAGGTTGTCGAGAGTTAAATCGCTATTTTTAAATTTACATTGAAGCTAAAGTAAAAACGGGACATTCTGCAAAAAAAAATATTTCATTTCCCTCACCTGAAGGGAATACGATGCATGACATATCAAAGCATACATTGCATTTAATTTCTATACACACATAGTACTCCACGCTTCATATGCTTCCATCCTAGTTATGTCATCATTTATAAATTGGTTCCCTTAACAGGATGCATCTAAAAAAAAATGGGGGAAAGCAGCGCAATGGATATTCTGATGTGTCTGTAAACTCGCACGAGAAGGTCACCTATGAGACATGTCTGGAATAAAAATGATACGTCAGAGCAGGCGAGATTTTATCGGGATAGAAAGCGGATTAACATCCAGAGCCTCAAAGAGCTTCCCATGAGCCTCTGAACTGCATGCCACATGCTCCCCAGATTTACAGCTTTTATAGTTTTATGGGCCATTTCGGCACACTGGACACAAATAACATCTCACGAAGCAACAACCACTTTTTTTTGCGTAGAATTTAAAGTTTTGTCTTGTTGCTGTTGTTTTACCTTTCATGAGGATGTTGAATATTTTTTTTACAGGTGTACAAGAAGCTGCAATTAGTGATGGTGATGATAATTATAATGCACTTTAATAAACCAGAAAGGCCTCACACTGAGGCTCATGACAAACACAAATTCAGGATGATCCTGAATTTAAGATGCTTGGCCAGTTCCTAAATTAGTATTTGGCACGTGGGAGATAAACTCAAAGAAACGACGAGAAAATCCACGTGTAGGAGAGAATAACAACCTTACATTAATCTCGACAAGTAAAAAAAAACATTTGCTGCAGTAATCTTTTTTGGCCAACCTTTATGTGCAAATCCGCTGACATGTGCTCAATCGCGCCAGACGTTAAGAAGCTAAGCAGGCGTGAGCCTGGCCAGGAGTTGAATGTGTGACCACCATAGCTTGCCTCATTGTCGCAGACATACTGTAGGGCTCTGTGAGATGGCCAGGAGGTGACAGCACTGAGGCCCCCTCTCTCCTCGACCTGAAACAATGGTGTAGTTTTTTTTTTAGTCCCTCCCGCCTCTGTCTTCACAGCAGTAGGAATGAGCAAACCACAGTTCGTCAATTGGTGGACGGTGTCTGTTGGGGGAAAGTGTGGGTAAGCCCACCTCTTCCAAGATATCTGACCGGCGGGGAAAAGTTCTTCTTCCTAAGAGCTCTCTCGATTAGAGCCCCTGCCACCAGCAACGGTGTTAGCAAGGAATTGCAGGGCTGCATTTTTACCATTCACACTTATTATAATTAAAATAATACGCTTAATATTACCATGAAAAAAAAATATTACAGCACATACCAAGCTGTGTGTGATTAATTGTCTCTGCCTACAAAATGCTGGCTTATAGGCCTGAACCACCACCACTCATGGCGGCTGAAATATACAAATATTTATCTGTGTATCACAATGACCTTTCCCTGCACTAATGGTGCATAAAGTAAAGTAATGGAATTATTGCCACATTCTGACATTATGTTACCGTGTATTCCATTTTGTTTTCTTCTTAAATTTGTTATCCAGGATATTTCTATTTAAATGTCATACAGCTCATAAACCTGGAGTAATGCTACCTGCAGTGTCATCGCTACAAAAATCCTGCATACATAAATAACAATAAACATGTATTTTGCACAGGGAAGTCTAACTGCATACAAACAAAATTAGGAGGATTCTGCATTGGTATATTTGGCCAATTCCATTATTAACACTCAAAGCTCCAAATATGTTGGTTCAATTATCCACTGTTACATTACCCTCTCCTGGCTCCCCTTGCGATCAAAACCTCAAAACTCCTGAAATTCTCGAGGTCATTATCCATCCAACTACTAACCAGGGTCAGACCTGTTCTGCTTTCGAGATATTATGAGTTTAGTCCATTGGGTCATCTGTATGTATTTAAAGAGAGAGTTTTAACTGGTTGAAATTGGTGCGCGTTGCTTGTGTGCTTTGTGTGTACAATGAGAGTGGCGACGCGAATCTGCAAATAGCCACTTTGGAGGCAAAGTTTGGGGAATGCAGTGCCTGTAGTGTTTGCAGGAGTCAAATTACGTATTGCTCATATGAGTCTCAATTCCAGGATTCGATTTACGTATTTCATCTCCTGAAATCATCAGTTTCATCTCCTGTCTAAGTAGGAGGATAATTTCTGAACAAAAATATTTCTGAAGCTCAGCGAAGCGTTTCTTGCGACATAAATTATATTTACCATATTTTCACAATCTTATTATCCATCCTCACAGTAGTGAGTAGTTCACACCCTTACACCTCTGATTAACAAGGTTGGCTACGTACAGTGCGAAAAAAGTTGAACATATGAACATTCATGCCGTTGCTGATGCGACTTAAGTCATGATTTAACTGATTCAGGGACTAGCCGTGCCAATATGAATGCCACTGTGTTACATTCATCTGGAAGCAGCATTGCCCATTCAACGATGGTTCAAATATTATTACATTCCCAAGATTGAACAAAGCCTCGTACCTGGTTATTTATTTATTTAGTCACTACCCATAACTCACCATGGCAGCGGATAATTATTTTGCAAGAGCATGCATGATAACTTAAGATTTAATTGACACGGCATCTTGGGGCCACATTGCCATGTGGCACAGCAGCGCGGCTTCGTGAAATGTTTAACGGGCTACAGCATCTTCTCTCGTGGAAGCTGCACGGCGGAATAATAGCGCTAAGCGTGAAGGCAAGAGAGCGCTTGAGGTGTATTGATAGGTACTGTCTTCGGAGCCAGTCTGATGGTGTAATTTATAGCCCGTTCCAAATAGCATTGAAGGACACTGAGAGGGCAGTGTGGATGATGCATGTGGTGCTGTTTGCCCAACACCAGGCAAGCCAGCAGAGGTGGCTTCTACTGATGCTGCTGCTGCTGCATCAGGCAGCTGTGCTTTTAGCCTCGATTTATACCATTATTCTTACAAGGTCTTGCCTATTTGAACAAAAATATTGTAAACAAAGTATCCAACGGCGGTCTATGTTGTATTCTCCCAAGATGTCCGGTGTGTGCTTCGGAGTAAGTCAAAGAGAAGATAGGTTCAGGAATCGAGGGTGGACGACACGAGCAGGGGTCAGTGACGCTGCTGCTGCTGCTGAAGCGAAATGAAGCAAAGTGGAAATGGGCAGGGACCGTTATGGGAAGAACCGATGAGGGATGCGATGGAGTGGTGACCCGGAGAGGGCGAGAGACGCGGAGGAAAATCAGCGGAAGAGGCAGTTCAGAGGCCACGACGGGACAGCAACAACTAAGGAAAGCAACGTATTGGATACATTTCACGTGAATAAAAATGCCAACGTATTACTGCTTCAGCGCGTATGCATGGTTGTTGAACCTCTTTCGCACCATGCGTAGCCAACCGTGCTGATCGGAGGAGGTGCGGGGGAAGGATAACAAACCAAACACAACCAAAAAAATACACGCAACTAACTAAACACAAACTTAAAAGCACGCTGGTGTGTTGGAGAAAAATCCGTATTTACAATTTGGTACACCATTTCACTGTTAGTTACAATCAGTATCATCAGATAGACGATCTCTAGAGCCCTACAGATGCACCATAGATGCTCTATCGGGCTTTTTTATCTGCCAGCAACGAGGCGTGCAAGCAGTTGCAGGGCTGCACCTTCATCAAATACTGCATTTGCGTTAATTAAAAATCTCAGAACATTTTTACATATCAAACAACATTTTTAATTCAATTACAACTACAATGGGTTCTCGCTTTACGATGTTTTGAAACATTTTTTTTTAAACATTGTGCTATTAATTACTGAGCAATAATCATCGTACAGTCTGTCGTATGACTCATCGGTGACACAAGGTTTTTATTATAATTGCATTACAATTGCATTGCAATTATAATAACATGTTTGTTTACATTTCCATTAGCTATTCACACATCTTCTCGTATAATTTTAATGCATTAACTTGGTAAGATATATTTTTTTCTTTTAATGGCAAACTGCTCAGGGCCTGATGAAGAGGAACCCCCTGTAGGTATACACAAGACATTAAAGAGGCTCACACTAGACTAATCACGTTTGTATTACTCGCGTAATATATGCACAATTAGCCATAATGAGCAAACAACCACTTCTTTTTTTAAAATCAAAGTTACGTATACGAGATTTACATTTGAAAACAATGTTGGTGCCGTCTTCAACTGAACTTTTAACCCCGATCATTTTAAATAAGAGTAATACATTAACAATTAAATGTATAGCACAATCCATGATCCAACATGAAGGAGGCCATTAAATATCCAAAAATGTTCCATATCTGTACATCATAATAATGTCTGCATACAATTCGATTCAATGAGGTATGTTCATAATGTGTTTACTGTGAAAGTTCCGACTTGTGAATGTCTTGAACTTTTGAAAATATGCCACCAGAAAAATTGTGATGTAATTTCGATGAAATTGGGATAATTAACAAAAGTAAATCCAAATAGAAGAAAGTGTACCAGCAAGGGAATATTTTTATCCAGCGGTAGAAAGCTCATGTTTGATGGTGGGGTTGACGATGAGCATGATGACTGAACCAAGCATGCATGTGGATTCTCAAAATGTCGTATTTCTTTCATTTTAACACCTTCCCTCATCTTACATCTGCGTGGTGAAGTAGTAAAAAAAAATAGGCGAGTGCTGTAAAAAACAAAGTAAGTTGAGCAGCTATACGCTGACTAGCGTGGTGACAATGGCTGACCGGTAAGGCATTCGCCGCTTGTTGCAAAGATTCACGGTTGGAACCTCGCGGCGGCCCTGATGATTACTGCAGGTGTAATAACCACGATGATCAGTTTAACACGTAGGCTTTCGCGACCAATATTATCCATAATACAGCTTATTTTTGGGAGGTTAGATCGCGTAAATACTGTATATATGTGAGGATTACTCTTTGGTTCTTTGGATAAAGTCACGTAGAAATAAAATAAAATAAATAATAGAATACGACGTTTCGATAGCAAGACAAGCAACCGCCATCAGGTATGAATTAATGCAAGCTCGGAGAGAGACACATATACAGAGAGAGAGAGACAGACACACAGAGAGAGACACAGAGAGAGACATGAGAGAGAGACACACGCATAGAGAGACACACAGAGACACAGAGAAACAAAGCGAATGTGACGAGGCATTATATATCGAGAGAGGGGGGTGGGGCAGAGAAATTAAGATGCCAATGAGAGAGGTAGGAGAGAAATTGGAAGTTGACAAATCTAGCAAAATTTTGAGAGTGGCAGGGGGAGAGAAATTGGAAGCTTGAGAAATCAAAACTAGTAAACTTCGAAATGTAATGCAATGCAAGACAGAGAGTTGGCTAACACAACAGTTAGCACTTTACCTGGTTGATTACGTTCTTCCAAAGATTTCTAAATTTGAATTTTAAGTATGAATTGTGTAGAAATCCTCCCCGTAGAGGTGGTTCAAACTTGATTTGAAGCTTTCGTGACTGCAGGAATTACTCTTTGGTTCTCTCGGTAAAGTCACGTAGAAATAAAATAACATAAATAATATAACACGACGTTTCGATTGCAACACAAGCAACCGTCATCAGGTATGAATGGATATATGAGGACGCTACGCGCCGTATGCCTCACAGTGAACGTTAAAGACCCCCAGTTGCCATTTGCTCTGTGGTGCCCGTGTCAGGGTACACATTTTTCCTAAATAAAAAAAACAAACCAAGGGAAATGTACTCAATCGGCACTATATACAGCAGCAATTATCGCCCCCTACTGGCAGACTAATGACCCAGGTCATTCTTACAAATTAAACAATCCAGGACTTTTGAGTTATCACCTGGTTAAACAACATAATCTTGAAATAACTTAACCAGATTTTCGATTATACACAGCAAGAACATGCGTCTACCCAGTGTCTCTGTTTTGAGGCTTATATTCCCGTCTTCTTGAGTCACTTTTCGTGCCAAAATCTGCAAGCTGTTTGCCAGCAATTGGAACACCTACTCACGATATTCCGCGAAGCAAAACCTCATGCAGCCCCGGATAAATGTTCCATCCTTTTTGTTTTCCCCTGCAAGCTCCCAGGCGACTATAGAAGCCAGGACCCCACGACCTGGTGCTGTGAGTCCTAAAATACGATTGTGCTGCCACTACCGGGACTTTGAAACATTAGTTCTGCCACAGCAGCCTGTGTGGGATGGACTCCGCAGCTGTGTTACAAATAAAATTGTCAGTGATGCCGCTCTATGCTGCTGCCTCAGAGAAAATTGGGTTTCTTTGACCTCTGCAATCGGCTGAGCTGCCTTCATGATCCCTCGTTCGTGCGTACACGTCCTAACCTGCACTTACTGGTATAGTACAACAATAATGGTAACTTTATGCAAACTATGGGGTAAAAAATACATATACGTTCGCAAGAGTCCATAAATATATTACCAAGGAATTTACAGGATCGTGTATGTGGGCAAGTGACACTTTGGTCAGAGGAAATTACTAAGCATCGGAAGTTTTCAAATTTAAATACCTATTCAGGGTCATTTCAAATTGAGTGTCACTTCTGTGGGATGCTGCTGTGGTATAATGGTTTGCACACTGGACTAGTATGTATGTATGTTGAACTTATTTCGCACCGTACGCAGCCAACTGTGCTAATCGGACATGTAATCCAGAGGATGCAGGTTCAATCTCCTCTTACGGAAGTTTAAACAGTGGCCAAGTCTTTTTTTTTTAATTCCCACGGGCCTGCAATCACATGTTCACACCACTGCATGAGGAATGCCCTCCACTACAATATTCTGGTAATAATCATCAGCCATGATCTATCCATTGCGAGATGAAAGCCTTCCCAATATGTTGCCATGTGTGTATGTATCTATTTGTCTCTCATCGTTTCTTGATGCAGCAATTCATCTCGCGAATGTTGAACTGATTTTATCACTCCATCCTCGGTAGATGTGAATCCAGCCACATTTCACTCCATGGCTGTGACTCGATCATTGTTTTTGTCCATCAGCCACCGTTCCCTCTAGCAGCGTGTCCTTACCAAGCCCACTTACTTCCCAATCACTTAATTATAATATGTTTAATTACGAGTCATTCTCTCATGAGTGCGTTCTGTCTCTCAGTATAATTCCCAGCATGAATCTCTCCACGCCTCGTTGTGCACTCTCCGACTTTTGTTCCATTCAATATTTTCAGTGTCTGTGTTTCCAATTCATAAGACATTTGACGTCTGTACCGTATATGCAGCACATACACCTATATATCATTGAATTTTGATAATACATTACCCTCGTTGCATGTAATATTATGCATTGGGTTACGTGCAGTGAATTAAGCACGCAAAGCTCCACTCCTCACTTTGCTTTATTTTGTAAGCTGGCTTTCTAGCCTTTCGCTTCTTCTTTCAAAATTATTTGCGTTGTCAATCACTGAGTAATGCCCTACGGGACAAGGGGTATATTGTCAGAGTCAGAGCATCTGCATTGTTCACACAAGCAAGGTCTTCTGCTCATATCTGTTGGTGGTCCCCCAGTAATGCATTGTCCACATTCGTCTAAAAAAGGTACCGACATTTAGCAGAATGATCCCTGTTAATTTATCACGGTACTATTTTTTACAGGCCCAGGAGGGGCATGTGTATGTATGCAATTAGTAATCGACCTTCAATTTCACATCATATGCATGTATGTATGTTGAACTTCTTTCGCACCGTACATAGCCAACTGTGCTAATCGGAGATGCGGGGGAAGGACAACAAACTAAACACAAAAAGCAGTTCAGCCCGTGGTGAGAGTTCGATGGGAAATGGCAGGTGTGCTTATCTTCAAAGAATGTAGACTTCCCACAAACTAGTACTCTTTTTTATCACCCCTCATATAGATGATAGGCTGAGTCGACCCCCGACTGGCATTTTGAATCTCAACCTTAAAGCTGTTGAAGTAAGTGCACCGCTATATGCTCTGTGCATACCACTACCGTGTTTGTAGATAGACACGTGAAAAAAAAACACAAATAAGCTTTTTTGTCGTGAAACCAATCTATATTTTTTTGTTGGAACATTAATATTGCACCTTTTCTTCAACAATGATGAAAACGCTATTTCTGATTAAAATCTCCCATTGTTTCAATTACATTCCGGGAGAGACAATCAATAACCGTGCATATTATCTGCACCATCAGCATGACAAATGTTACCCGCTGCTTCGGTCGCTTGGAGCAGAGAAATGAAAACAAATAGCGCGTCCCGATCGTCAGCCAAGTGCGCAACCAATTTTTCAGCCTGAAAATCATTACCAACCAATGTACATTACAATTCGGCGTTAATTTCAGACGCGGGGGGGGGGGGGGGGAATCAATAACCAAGCTGAAAACAGGTAACGTGGGTGGAGCAAAATTGTTTAAGGATGACGACTCCTCACTGAGAGTGCGTCCTTAGTGATTCTAAAGACAATTACAGTCGGGAGTGGTCCTTTAAATTGGTCGAAGTTTTTCACCAAATGCAGACAAAACAAAATTCCCTTAACAATGCCCTTTTGATAAACCCACGGAAACCTTCACCAGCAATGCATATGGCAACTTCTGGATTGTAGCCATTACAAAACAGCAACATTTTAAGAATAACAATAAGAACAATCATTTGGTAAGCAATGCTGGACATTCTTGTTTGTCAGGTGGGTACTGCATCGGGATATTTTGTCGATATCATTAACAATAAATTAATGTTTTGCAGACTGCATATGTTTTATGTGAGGAATGTTATTATGCATCAATGCATCGATTAATAGCAATACCTAAGCTTGCAATGCATGCATACAAATACGCGTGCAAAAAATCAATCATTTTAATAGTTTTAAATTGGGTGCAAATGGTTCCTGTTACCCCCGCAGCTATTGCAGTCTGTGCAATTCATCGTAATGTAACATTTGAGTAATAATAATTGACTCTTGAATCGAAGTCACAACGCTGAATCTCGCCAAATCTCGAATGTAATTTAAGGCGTTAAAAATTCGCGAGCAAGCTCATTGGGAGCGATGAATTCACGGCGGTTCAGCCGACGCACTTTCTCAAAACGAGCCAGCGATCCAACCGCTCATCATCTTAATTGCTTTGACCCTTTTTTTCGTGTCCCCGGTTCAAGCGCAAGCTATCTCAAACCCCCCCCCCCGCGCCGTAATGATCGCAACGCGACGCGCGCATAACCACGAACCACCTCGGCTGTGTATCTGCGGCCCACTATTTGCGACCACTTGCCCCGAAAGCGCTGACCTACAGAGCTGGCCAGAATGCGCGCAGGCGACGTCAATATTTCACCTCGCCCACGCGTCCACCTCCGCCGCCACCACCCCGCGCCCCACTTATCCCGACCTACGCGCATTGTACACAGCCCGGTGGTCAGGGGTCAACCATCGGCACGGGTCACCACACCCTCGTGCGCGTTGGCCGGGTATCGGTCGTCTAAAACGGCCGACCTGACGATGGCGGTGATCGCCGGCAGTGTCCACCCAGTTTGCAGCGGTGGCGGACGGTGTCGGTCGCGTCTCCTTCTGGACGTTCGCCGCATCGCGTTATTATTTGACCTTGAATTCGTGGCTCTTGCAAAGTGCTGCGTTAAGACCCCCGTGGTGTCATTGGCAAGTCAGGGCTAAAGTGCGGTGTTTGTTGTGCGGCATTTCAAAATGTGCCTATTTGTAATTCTTATTTTGTTAAATGTTTCCTTTCAGTGTTTATTTAACTTCTTTTTGTTCCTCGTCACCCAGGTCACTCTTGCAAAGGCGACTATCTTGGTCTCTTGAGTTTGCACTTGGTTAACCAAAACCAATAAAAATGGAGGTGTTTGATACCAACAAAACAGACTCATTCCTTCTAGTACGAAAGTTGAAACGTAACATTTTTGCTAATGTTATGAAGACTGCCATTGTGGTAGGTCAGTTTGTGACGAAATTTACATTCTACTAAATTTCTTGTCAGATAAAGCCCAGACGAGGATGAATGAAGGAACTTTAATTTTAAACTGCACCGACTGCTTGGTCTATATTAATATTTAAAAACTTGATTTAAATGTTTTTGGGAACGTTCAATTTTCACATACATTTCCCGCATAATGTTTTTTTTCATTCACTTTCACGTGCTTTGTGTTTTCAGAATCTGAGACAAGATCCTATCTCTGGCATCCGAGAGCTCGTAAACGTTTAACCCGTTCACCCTAAGGTTCAAGGTCGTTTTAGAAGAAAAAAAATGAACATCAATGAGAAAAAGTTCCCCTTGGCACCAAAAATAGCCACCTGCTCGACAGTATCTCTCAAGGAGGTATCCTAGGAAAAAATGTCTGGATTATAAATGTCACTGGGCAGCATTTTGGCACAAATACACGAAATTCAATCACCCCTGGCCACCTGTGTTGATGTTTTCTCAACCCACACCACTCATTTATTTAGGATTGAGATGGCCTAGACGAGGCCCACAACAAGTTCAGACACAACCTTCCATGGCCGGGAATAAAACTCACTAGGCGTTATAGTGCAGTGATGAAAACATTACACTACCACTCAACACACAGATAAAAGGATTCCACATCCAGTCTAAGAGATGGAAGCACTGCTATTAATACTATTTTTTTTTTCATCCAGCACAACACAAAATGGGATGGCAATGCGACTGGCAGTATGACCCAGTGCTGATGTTCACAATGCACCAATCAAATCCGGGTCACTTGGATCATAGGGGTGCTTGGGCATAAACTCACACACCTTTAACAGTCATCGTTCGCTACTACGTGATCGTGAATTCACCACAGTGCCCGTGCTAGACTAGGTGTACTTTGAGGCCACGTGAAGTGTCGAAGGCTCGCTGGCAGAAGGTCACTGGACAGATGTATTATGGGTAAAGTGACCAACATGACTTACCGGTGCACCGGTGTGCCACCCGAATAATGACAAACATCCCCCCCCATTCATTCTTGATTTGAAGCTTTCGTGACTGCAGGAATCCACACTCTGTGGATCTTTCCGTAAAGGCTGTTTCGGTACACAGGCTGTTGGGGTTGGGCCAGGTGCCATAAGGAAGCACCTTTGCAGTTCGGTGCAGCACACGAGGAGTGATATGACCAGATCCCCGACCTTTGTTCCCCAGTGCTGATGTTTACACATCACACAATGTATTCATTTTAGGTTGAGTCAATATAGGGGGAGGCGCCAGGACCAGTTCAGATTACAGTCACAGGCGTTGGCCATGAGCCAGAATTGAACTGAGGTGTTTGGTTTCATAGCGCAAAGTGACACTACCGCCGTTTAAACAAACAACACACAGTCCCACGCATATTTCATCTTACGTTATAGTTTTATACATAAATCAACACTTTAACTACTTTTTGCCCAAAAAAAACTATGCAAATATCACAAACGGTGGCTTAGAACTCGGCAGTTTGTCAAACGTTTGCCGTCACGGACTGAGCTGTTGTGCTTTGCGTTCAGCTGCAAGCATCTGCGCTATTTTACTGCACAATTGGGTTGATGGAGAGTGCACGGAATATTTAGGTCACTTTTGTCCACACCCCCCCGCCTCCCGAATGAGACACCTTGCATAAAGGTGATAGCTGCATGAGAGCACGTGAACAAGCCACCCGTTGCAATTATCATTAAACTGAGTGTGCACCTCGGGGTGGCTGACTCGGGTGATAACGCTTGCACCGCTCGTAATGCCCGTCACAAGCGTCGGCTGTGTTGTCTGCATCCGCGGCATTTTATTTCTCTCTCTCTCTCTCGTGAACTCCCTATTGCGCTTAACAGCTACAATGGACGGTGATCGCATGGAACACGTGATGACGAGGTTTATTTACAGCCCGCCCGAGCATAACGTTGCATTTGCCTCTTAATACGCGATGTTTCTTTTGTGCTCTGTGCATAAAAAACAACTTTAAATATCAGCTGTTAAAATGTACATTGAAAATACACACCTCCCTGGAAATATCTCAACAACATAACGTCGTGCTTTAGGTGGGTAATTTGGATGAGTTGCGGCCGTGCATTACTAAAGTATGATGTCTGCCGTGAAGCTCACTAAAACCTAACACATCCTGTAAATGATGAGAGAGTCCACGAAAAGAGGAAAATTGGTGCAGGTTGGAAACATAAAATTGGTGCAGGCTGGAAACATAGAATTAACAAGGCTGAGATCATTCATTGTGCATGCAATGTGCGGTAGTCAGATGGCATACATGCAATGTGCGATTGGAGCCTTACCTTTATAATACCTTTGCATGTTGATAATTATGTAAAGCTGACCTTAATGATCACCAGATATGATTCATTAGTCCATCCACTGCTGGATATGTTGAACTTATTTCGCACGGTACGTAGCCAACTGTGCTAATAGCATGTGTGGTTGGAAGGACAACAAAATAAAGGCCTCCCCACATCATGTCAGTCATAGGGGATGTTTGACCATACTTCACCATGGCGGTCAGTGTATATTGGTGATGGGAGAAGGGGTAGATGCCCAGGGCTGGTTCTGGTACAACTCGCCACTGATGTTGTCTGTGGCCAGGAACAAATTCAGGTTGCAGGGTTCGTAGCGCAGAGTGATAACCACTGGCCTATATAAACCAGGTTAAAACCAATTTAAATGCCAAGTCTCTCTATATTTAAGAGGGTCCTTGGAGAATTTGGGAGGGAAAACGTACAGACAGAATCAATTAACATATGTGTTGCCTGTGAAATGTAACACCAGAATAACAACGATCAACAACAAATAAAGCAAAGATAACGAAATGGTACTGGTAATTGGTTTATTTTTACTTATTTTCAATTAGAGGAAGGTAAATATCGTAAGTAAATAGCAGATTGAACAATATAACCAACAGCAAAAGATGATGCGGAAATGTGCACTTTCTAAATATTGATGCAAAATGTAAATTTTCTGCATCGTATGTTAATACAAACATAAGTGGTAAAGAGTGCTTATAGAAGCACATTTTAATGCCTTAATGGTAAATATTGATGTTGGGTGGTGGGCATTTCAGGCAGCGCCTAAGCCAGCGGGGAAAGTTCCGCTTTCATAGAACAGCCACTGTTAAACGTCCTACAATGTAGCACTCATTTCACTTCGACCTAGATGGATAATAGGTCATCAACATTAATTTTATCTTATATTTGTCCAATTCCGAATGAACGTTTATTATCACATCATAACTTGATTTAAACATATATAAATGCGTGTGTATATAGTATATATGTGCATATATATATTGTATTGATAGCACAACGTTATGTCACCGCTACTTACGTGGCGAAGGGCGGTTGATGTAAATTTAGGGTTTCTTTTCCTGCTCACGACCAACAACATTGGCACATTTGTGAACCGATCCTGGGCCTCATTTTGATTGATTCAGTCTCAAATGAGTACCTGGTGTGGTGAGTAAACATCAGGACTGGGGAGACAAAGGCTGCCGGGCGTGGTGTTGGTCACCCATTCCCTCATGTGCCGTTGCTAGCATGAATAGGTTTTCACGAACAGCACTTGCCCCAACAGTATGCTAAGGCTATACAGGGTATATTTAACGTTGCTTGTCTTATATATATAATACAAATTGATACTAAACGTCTGGCTGCTCAAAAGAGTAACGGAGTAGTGCTCATCTCCACTGACAATGGAACCTTGACATTCCCATAACATGGGTGATGCTGTCTGTGGTGCACAACATACCAAAACACCTAAACGCATCCGTGAAAAACACTTCTTCATACAAAAAAAAAAAACATGCATATGTTTTATTTTATTTCAAAGGCAGTGTAATTGATTAATGTATTTTTTTTTCCCTCCATAGGATGTCCATTGTTGAATTCCTGTGAAGCGGTATGGCTTAGGCATGCAAATGTTAACTTCTAAAGTTGGCTGAAATATCGGTTAATGAAGGTTAATTTGCTGTCAATAGCTACAACCATTAACGGACGCATGTCACCTCTAATATATATACAGAATATAAAAGATTAAAAGAAAGGTGGTGCCATGAAATTGCTTGCTCACGCCGCTGCTGGCAGAAGGGCCTCCAAATGGAGGGAGCTCTCGGTAAGCCCCACCGAGAGCTGTATTTGGTCGGCTGTTACACACCGGCAAGACTTCGTGGGAGTGGTTGGAGTACCCGCACTTTCTCCCGCACGCAAGCCTGCCGATCAACCGACTACGTCAAACACGAAAAGTCAATTTCACTGAATTAATGCACCCTTGTCAATAAAAGAACTGCTTCAGAATCCCCCGGTGCAAGGCGAGGTAGCTTCTCCAGTTGCCAATTATATATATATTTTTTCACGAGGTGAATCGATTTTGATTCGTTTGCATTTGTTGCTGCTGACATCGCCTTAAGCGCAATGGAAAATTAATTGCTGGACGCCATCACTTTCCGGCGAGAAACCTCACTGTGGCAGGACACGTAGACGGATTTTTTCCCACTCGTCTCTCCAAATTCTTTTTTTTTGTTCAAGGAAGTCGTTTTAATCAGAGGGCGCTCCCTAGCTGTGAATGTGAGGCATTGTTGCTTTCAGACAGCCTTGTTGCCTTGGCGTAATCGCAAGTGGAAATGGCAATTTACATTTTGCTTATTTGTTTTTCTCTGTCATCCGTGACAAGACTGGGCTGATGAAACTTTGCTTTTTTTGCCCAGCAATGCTGCATTTTTAGGTTTCTGGCTCAATGACTCGAACTCGCATTCTAGGAAAAGTATTGGCTTATTTTCCTAACAGTGATGTGACTTGTGCCACATATTTACCTGTGCACGGCTCTGCTTTCAACAGGTTTATAAATGCCCATATAAACAGATTTCTGGAGCAATATGCAAAACAATGCATATTAAACAGTGCCTTGAAAATGTAGCTATATTAAAATAAACTGAAAATAATTTACATATGTAAGGTGCATTTCCTCTGTAGTTTCCAATGTGCCCAAACTAAACAGCATGGAAATGGTTCTCAGCAGCTCGAGTTCATGTGGCGACAGTGGCCAAGAATAGAGATGATGCTACAATGACATGAACTGCTATATTTCCACCTTAGTTTGTTGTCCTTCACCAGCACCTCCGATTAGCAATGTTGGCTACGTACGGTGTAAAATAAGTTGAACATTCACACATATTGGTTCCGAGTTGAGAATGTTGCATAATGCAAATTATGTAGGTAGTTAGACAAAAAACATCAATCGCATTTACATAGCTTTGAACAAAAATGTCATATTTGGAATTGTATTTGTGTTACTTCATGGACGTCGAGTTATCAATAGTTATCAATAATTTGAGAAGGATGAGAGCCAGTTGCCGAGACTGGCATGGAATGGTCTCCACACATCTAAAGTGACCAAAGTGAGCACCTAAGACAGCGTTCTTCATTGCAAGGCCCACGACCCTACTTGCAGCGCCTTACGTGCAGCCGCCGACAATACACAAATGTGAAAACACACACCACCCCCCCCCCCCCCCCAACGTCATCATCGTGCTGCTGTCAAACCCCCAATGGTTTCAAATGGCGTGGCGATCCTCACACACACTGAGGATATCTCGTCGGCGAAAGTGACCTCCCCCCGGTGAAAATGAGTGAAGAGCACTGACCTAAGACCAGACGGTGGGATAGATACTGGTTGGGCAGATCTTGGAGGTCGCGTGTTGATGTGCAGCAGCTGCGGAATCTGGTCAAAGGTAGAAAGCGTTGGCGAGGTGTGGTGACATCAACGTCTCTGGCCATTGTGGCACTCTCATCTCTTGACCTTCATTACAATAGAATTTGGATTTATAGTGCTTCTAAATATAACCCCCATCTCACGACATTGTACAACACAGTGGGACGCGTGGTATCGCCCTATATATCTTGCACATATGTGCGGGCATACGCATATATATATAACCAGAAGAGACAAACAGTCGAAGGCAAAGTGGAAGAAGGAGGCCTTGAGTCTGGACTTGAACAGGGGTGGGCCATCCGGCAGCCCGGATGGCCAGGAGTTACCATCGCACCACCGCGTGTGTGCACGCATGCAGTGTGCATAGATGGAGATGGAAAACAACTGTTTTTGGTGAAATCCTGAAGGCGAGTTAGTTAAAGCAAGTCAATAACCACATGTGACAACACGGACATAAACACATCTGCACAAAATGCGGCGTTTACCCTCCTGCAGGCCACCCTCTTAGCCTGTGACGCACGTGCGCTCCAATTTCTCCTGAAACCGCCCCTCCGAGTATAAATCTGCGCCTTGTCCTTTGAGCTCGCGGGCAGCTGATGACAATTCTTGACGTGTGAAGCTTTTGCTCTGCACATACTGATGAGCCACAAATAATGTGGGGGGGGGGGCGGGGGGGGGCAGCCGCTCCCATGAGACGGTCCGCAGAAAGCGTCGTCGCCGTCCCATTGTGCGGGCGCGCGAGCCATCAAAGGCGCAGCGCGCTCTCGTTGACAGTGAGTCGCAGGCTCCCCAGTAATTCGGCCCTGATTATATTGCTGTTTTGTCGCAACCAAAAACTAGAGGCCCTCCCCCCTCCCCCCCGCAGAAGACGTTGCCAGAGTCGTGCCATTTCCCTAACGTTTGATTTCGTGACGAAATCGCCCGGGGTGGAGTGAATGATATAGAACGGTGTAGAAAAAAATACAGGCCCCCTTAAAAAGAGACCTCCACTACCCCCCCCCCACTCCAACTTCCTTGTGCTTTATATCCGACTCTCGGAATGTCATTTTTTTGTGTCTGCCCATAAAACTATCATTTTCAAATAAAGGACAACACAATCCGTGGACGGCTGATGTATATGCAGCTAGAGGACACACTTGGAAGCAAACGTTACTCTTTTAGCCATACGCTGCATTGCACGGTAAATCAGGCTCCGCAGACAAAGCTATTCATGAAGGAAGGCCGCAGTGAAAATCAGATTGGTCCATGGACAACCAAGGTGATAGAGAATGGATGGATGCCATTTGGGAGATTGTAGAAGGTGAGCAGTCTATCTCTGGACAGTCCCTGAAAATTTGTACAAGATATTACTCCACTTTACTTCCCCGAGCTCCTCTTGCACACCACCCTTTCTCAAAGTATCACATTTTATAGAGTTTAGGGTTGCAGCAAAGGTAGGTGTTTTGGTTTGCTCAAGCGGAGCATTACACCGTGACCGTGGGCGTTCATTTGCAAAGGAAAACGGTGAAACGGCATGAGACATTCGTGCGCTTGTAATTAATATAGCCATGTGATGACCCGTTTCGATTTAGTTTCTCTTTTTCAATGCAGATTTAGAGAATTTCCATGATGATGGGGCTGTTGTGATGGGTTTTTTTGTACAATTTAGTTGCAGTTAATCTTAAAATGTTGGAATTGAGGTGTGCTGCTGCAAAACAAATGGACTTTTATGTACTTTTACGATTGATACCACGTGCTATTAAAATGTCCTATTTATAGCATGTTGGTACTTTGGTAATTCCTCACAGACATTGCAAGGGAGCAGTGGGAATTTAACTATTGATGATGCAAATTAGCTCAGTGGCAGGTTTGCTGACCGCTGGTCAGGTTATAAAAAAAAGCGTTTGCAGACATATTGCGGTCAACACAAATATTACCGTTGAGGATATGCTTTAATAAAGTGGCATTATGACAACTTGTATGTGGTGTTCATGAACATGTGCAATTTCATGTTCGCCATAAGTAAACAGTTAATATACTTTTTTATTTTTTAAACCAGTTAATCGTTAGCTGTACATTTTTCCAATCGTTGAGAGTGAATGTGAAGAATGTAAGGAGATGCCCATGATGTGCTTTCGTTTCAGTGGTTAACCTATTCTGCTGAATAAATGAACCCGGAGAGAAATTGCACTGCTGCATT
Source organism: Petromyzon marinus (assembly GCF_048934315.1). Classification (NCBI taxonomy): domain Eukaryota; kingdom Metazoa; phylum Chordata; class Hyperoartia; order Petromyzontiformes; family Petromyzontidae; genus Petromyzon; species Petromyzon marinus. Next base: position 13,038,086 of record NC_133705.1, read on the forward strand.
ATAAAGGAGGCAGTGCAATGGCCAGGGAAATAATGTGCGTGAGTAATGCTTGTGCGACTGACCTCTCAACAGGAGATCACCCGGGAGTTATACCACTTAAATCGAGAAAAGCATTCGTTTTTTTTTTACTTTTTCAGTATCGACTGCACATCAATGGACTAGTCTGGCCAATTGATATGTTGTGTCGGTTTTTCTCAACAATCATATTAAATTGTACGGCCCATTGAAACATTTTTTTCTGCCACAAGTGGAAAATAATGACTGTTTCACTGTTTCCCATCACTCTTTGGTTCTTTCGGTAAAGTCACGTAGATAGAAAATCAATAGATCACGACGTTTCGATCGCAACACAAGCAACCGCCATCAGGTGAAACAAACACAACAGGAGAACTCCTACGTCAGCAGTTTTCTACCTACGTGACTTTACCGAAACAACCAAAGAGTATGGATTCCCTGCAGTCACGAAAACTTCAAATCAAGATTGTTTCCCATCAGTTCTGAGTTGCAGCTGCTTTACTTGGGAATCAGACAATCCTTTACCCATACACTGAGATTGGTGTTGTTTATTGTGGCAGACTGCTTAAAGTGGAGGTGTTTAGGTTTTTAATCTTGGACCGTACCCGTTCATCTCGTACGGACGTGTGGTTACTGATCGCGACGAGCATATAGCAACGTGTAGCCATTCAACTTGCAGCATCATGGTGGACAGGACAATTTCTACCAACGTTGCAGCTTTAGATTGTTCAATCGTTTGAAGTCATTGCATATGCAAAGGATGCGTAAAAAATATTATTTTTAATTCGTAGCAATATTAAGGAAATTGCCTTTGCTTGGCAGTCTGGGATTTGGGTTATATATTTAACGCATCATGGAGGATGCCGTGGTGTAATGGTTAGCACAGTGGATTTGCAATCCAGAGGTCCCCAGTGTATCCGATCTGCTGCCATGGCGGTTAAATAAATGAGTACGTTTCTATAAGCCTCCCTCCTCTGTCCAGCCCAGCAGTATAAACGGGTTCACCACAGTTATTTGATTGGCAGATCACGTGTGGTGGAGTAAAGTGTGGGTATGTCCACCGCTTATAAGATAGCTTGGCCAGTGTGGAAGAGTAGGCCAAATAGCTCCTCTGGAGGGGTTCTCGAGCGCCCTGCCTCGAGTCGATGACCTTTCTGTTAGCAGTGGTTTGAGCAAATATTTGCAGAGCTGCACCTTTAACTTTAAAAGCAAGTGAATCCTTGTGCCTGTGTGATGAAATCTATCACGTGCCATGCTGACTGTTTTTAATGTTAATGGTTCTCACATATTGACATATGCTGCCTCTTAGTGTTCAACATCATGCAGGTGACACTGCAACACGTGCGTTGGGGAAGCACGGTGACATTGTGTTATCGAGAAATATAAACCCCGAATCATTTGTGTGATTGGAGACGAAGTCTTACTCGCAAATAATCATGGCAATAACAGCAGCCTCCCACATCAGTGTACATACTCCACATAGATAAGCAGGCAGGGTCGGACAGTGGAATATTGAGTTTAACACGTAGGCTTTCGCGACCAATATTATTCATAATAACGGTTTTTGGGTTAGATCGCGTTTATTTATAAATGTGTCGTAACCCTCCACCACCCGACACGGCCAATCAGCAAAAAAAAGTGTCACGTTGACAAAAGACAAATAATTCACTACTTTAGCCCACCGGTGTGTTGAAAAGTGTCAACGTGACACTTTTTTGTGCTGATTGGCCGTGTCGGGTGGTGGAGGGTTACGACACATTTATAAATAAACGCGATCTAACCCAAAAACCTTTATTATGAGTGGAATAGTGGTCAGACCCCTGCGCCGTGGAACATTGCAGTGTGAGTTTCATTTCCAGTTACAGCTAGCATCAATGACGAGTGATATCTGGACCAATCCACATCATCAAAGCACATTGACCAAAAACGGTGAAGTTTGGTAAAACAACCGTGTTTCTAATATTACCTGGAGGGACTTTCATCCAACAGCGGGTTAGCAAAGAGATGAAAAGTATTATTACCTATATATGGAAAGACATTGGCATGAGTATTTATTTTCTCTATATAGAGAGAGTATATGGAATATTGCAAATGCGTGTGCACTAAAATAAAGTAGACACTGCTTAATGCTGAATTATCCCGAGTGGAGCACCCAGATTATGTCCTTAATGCTACTGAACACAGTATGAAGGGCTTGTTTCATAACACTAATTAATAAAAAAAAAAATCGCAATCGCAGCATGTTAGATGCTTTATCTTGGTGATAGCGAAGCGATATGAATGGATATCACGAAAAAAATACAGACCAGCATTAGCATTCGGCCCAGCTTTTATTCAGAATTATTTTCATTTGCAATGGAAACACTTAATGGTTCCCCATCTGCCAATGCCTCACGGCAGTTTAATCAGTTACTTTAATGGCCTGCACAAAAAGTTCAGCTTTCCGGTGAACCCAAAAAACCGTGCTCTGCGGAAGTCGCATACGCATTTCATTTCATCCATAATTGTAGGTGGGAGCAGCGCTGTGGGTGTTCTGGAAGAAGTGACCTGAAATTTCGTTTGCAAATGCCCCGCAGCAAAATGCGTGCCTCAATAGCATGCTTATCAGTGAGCCAGTATCAATATGTTGAATGAGTTAAGCAGTTTAAACCCACAACAAAGTTTGTCATTAGCACGGGTCATTATAAAACTCACCCCTCTGCACGTCGAATGAATATTAAATAAGCTGCATCATTACTCTTAACATTGATATTAGGCGCATTCAGGCATCGTGTTCTCAGAAATCAGCTCACTAATCAAATGACAGCACAGTGTTGCCTGCGCACTGGCCATGCTCTGCTGTCACAGTACACAGAGCTGGCAGGCTGCGTTGCCGCGGTGGACACAGAGCACATTGCGATGTCACAGAGCACAGCGCATGCCGTACTCACTAAGGAATCTCCAATCAAGACGCATAGAATACGCAGTACAACCAGAAAATACAGGGCAGAGCTACACAGTGCAGAGCTCATCATTTTAAGAGCATTACTTTTTGGAAATGTTCTCAAGAGATCCTGGCCCCTGCCATTGGAATGTTGAGGTTTGACCACTGCCTCACGACCGCCAATATGCATACGCACTGCCCAATGCTCATTTGAACATGAAGAGTCACACTCATGTTTGATCTGTATGCATTTAGACAAGCTTCCAACAGTGCACGTGATATACGCAGTGACATGTTTTCGGTAAATGTTTACTTTTACGATACTGCCAATGTGCAGTCAATGTGGTCCGTTGCCAGCTTGTATCGCGTTTTATTTTTACAACAGCAATACGTTATATGACAATGCATAGCTTTAATTCGAAACATATTGGCACATGCATTTTATAGGTATGTAATTTTATATATATAAAAAAACAAATAGTCACATTCATTACAATAGTTACGTGTGATATGTATGGTCTCCAAATTAGGTATGTAATTTTATAAAAACAAATAGTCACATTCATTACAATAGTTACGTGTGATATGTATGGTCTCCACATTGAAACGCAGATCCATTGGAGAATGAGGATTTTTGTTGTCCACCTCTGCATTGCGATTCCAGCGGTCGGATCGTTACACCACGTGACCATCCGCTGCTGTTTTATGCGGTCAAAAAACAACAAAAGCGAATGCTTCATCCAATTAACCGGGTGCCAGAAGCACAGTTGGATTACATTCCAAACATATCTAATGTAATAAAAGGGCACACGTGATGAAACAAACACATCCTCTGTGTGTGACCGTCGGTGGAAAATCACATTGACGTTTTTTTTAAATATATATTGCAACCTCTGCGCAATGAATATTGCCACTAGAATCATGCTGTGAAGGGACACGGAATGTCGCAGGGGTAATTATTTAAATTTCCTGTAGAGCAGTGGGATGCCCTTTTAAATTATGTCGTTTATTGATATGCACTGCCGATGCTTATTCTAATGAGCGAACCAAATAGAGCTCTGGAAATATGACCTATCATGTAGCGTGCTTTTTTGGCCATTACCCTGGGCTTTGGAGGGTGGGTTATGCAAATTGTACAGAGATTCATCTTCTTTGGTTCTTTCGGTAAAGTCACGTAGAATGAGAATAAAATAATAAATTGATAAAATAAAATAACACAATAATATTCTCACGACGTTTCGGCCACAACACAAGCGGCCTTCATCAGGTGAAGGGGCGAGACTGTCTGGTAGGACACTCCAGCGCTGTCCTACCAGACAGTCTCGCCCCTTCACCTGATGAAGGCCGCTTGTGTTGTGGCCGAAACGTCGTGAGAATATTATTGTGTTATTTTATTTTATCAATTTATTATTTTATTCTCATTCTACGTGACTTTACCGAAAGAATCAAAGAAGATAGATTGACATTCTTTCATGCACCGTGCAAAGCCAGCCAACCGTGCTATCCAGCTATAATGGCAAAACATCTAGATTCAATACATGAGTTTTCAAAAACATGAGTTTTGAATCTAGAGTTTGGCCAGTTTTTGACATTGGATAATGCTCTTGCTGCCTTTCAGCATATCTGGTTTCTCAGCGATTGTGAGATGCAATTTGCATGAAATGAAACTAAACATTATTATATGGTGTTTTTCTCAAAGTACTCTGAATTAGTGTTTTATTACACATGCACGAATACTCAACGTGGGCAACTTCTAAACATTTCTAAATTGAATTCCATTGGAAATGTTCTGAATGCGCAAATGAGTTTGGGAAACCACTCAATCTCCACTGGTTGTCCTTGGCCAGTGGCGTAAATTCCACATTCCTATGGTGGGTGATAATATTGATTGTGATTATCGACATTAGTGGGCACCCGTACAATGGTCATGGCATGACACTAATTCTTTGCTTGTCAACTCCTTTCTCGTCAATTATAGTCACATATTGTTTGGTGAAGTATCGGTACTTGCACTGTGCCGCTTTGAACCCAGAAATGAAAAGTAATCATTCTTTTAATTTGAATCTTGGCCATGGCTAACATCAATGGCGAGCGATATCTGAACCAGTCCTTACCGACATGTTAATCAGTGGATTAACAAAAAAAAAGTCTGTACGTTATGTATACACGTTTCTACATTCGTAACGAAGTCAGTCACTTCCTTCTCATCATTTTACCACTACTGCCATGCCCAATGCTTGCATGGACCTCGACTCTTGACAGTTCCACTCATGTCAAGGGCATGTTCTCACACATTGACTGTTGCCTTTCATCTGCAGTATGTTTAACCACCACGTTGTACGTTGTAACATTTAGCTACCGAATTCATCCTCGTACCACTGCACTTTGTAATGCTCTCCCCTCGTGGGGTTTTTTTCCCCAAGGTTATTTTGCTTTGCTCAGTGTTGATCATTATCATTTTGACATTATGATCTTTTTTGACATGCTCTCCGAGTGGACTATGGGTCTGAGCCTCGTGACTTTGACTCGCACTTTCCGTTGTATACTTATCACACCGTCGTAACATTTATTTTGTCTAAACATTTACGGGTATTTCAAATGGCTTCTCGTGGTCATGGTTGCAGATATCATTTGATTGGTGTGTCTTTTGTGTCACTACATCAATGGATTGCAAAGTGCTCTCATTTCCCCAATGGAATAGTGTGATTGATCGAACAATATCTCCTTTCATTTTTGTTTTATCTTATCCCATAAAGAATGGGTAACACAGTCTTGTAGAGACACAGAACACCATGTGAAAGCTAAACGAACAGCAGTGCATGTGATCTTCCCTGAAGTGTGTATTTTACTCTGCTCACTGGTATACTGTAGATTGAAAGGTTAAATTAAGATTACCTGTCGTGATAAGATGCAGCTATCTGACAGTGTGGTCAGAGCACATGGCTCACAAATTGGAAGGATGTGCGTTTGAATCCTCATCACGTGTAGACTCAGCCCATGATTTCTATGAGGTTGATAAAGTTCGTACCTCTTTGTGAGAAGTTAACAACAGTTGACCTTTGGGGCAGACTAACCGACACCGTAGAAATACGACATGCTATCCTGTTTTTCAGCCAATTTGAATGTTGTTAGATGTGTGGGAGAACATTAAATCGGGGAACATTCTTTGTAACTGATTCAATGGCTATCCTTTAGTACTTTAAAAATGAGATGATGAATATGATAAAAGTCACAAAATTGTTATTATTAGGTTTTACTGTACTGAAATAGTGTATCCAATTTGCACCTTTTGGTTGAGTGTCACCAATGAAGATGATCACGCTCCTAATTTACCGGAGCTCTAAGATTGTGCTCATCTATCCTTGTACATTGTTCGGGCAAGAACTCCTAGCAAGCACCCATTTGGTTAATATTCACACGCAAACAAAGACACACAAATACACTAATAGTGTCCATGCAGATGTCTACATATTCCCATTTTAGCATGTGAACGCATATGCACAAAGACTAATTTTAATCTGTGCAGTTTGTTGGCCAAAGAATGTTGCAGGTGGTCACTTGTGTTGGCTTGAAGTGCTAAAGTAAGTTTAGGTGACGAATTGCCCAGGCTGAAGTGCTATTGTTGATTGGAGGCCAAATTGCTTTTGGAATGCCAGCTTACACAGCCATATCAGCTTACCAAATTTCAGTCGTGACTTACCAGGTGGTAACACTGTAGCATGCGTGTTTAAACTCTGTGTATAATTTACGAAAACGGCTTTCATTCAAGGAATGTAACGTGTCCGAGAAGACGTCTATCGATGAGACGGTGCGAAGAAATCCGTTCATGTGCGTTTTGGCGAGTGGATTGTTGCATCGCAAAATTGTGAGAGGTGGCGGTGGTTTCAGGGCCCCTTCATCCAGCGGTGGATTGATCATGGCTGCTGCTGATTTTTCTTGTTCTTTTATACTTCATGTTGAACATGTTTATTAATTACTATGTATGTTGAACTTCTTTCGCACCGTACGTAGCCAACCCTGGGCATTTATTTCTCAATGCATACTGCAATAATTACCAGTGTAAATAGTATGTACATAGCAATAAATGCTGCATGTGTTAGGTGAAATCACTCGAATATAGCCATGTGAAAGTGTACCTATGCTCAAGTGCTGGGAGGGGGCCATCTACAGGTTGGTCCAGATGTCTTGTGACACGCATTTAATCCTCGAAAACTTAATATATTTTAAAGTAAGGTCTTTTTAAAACAGAAATTAACATACAAAAAAAATGTTAGGGGTCAATTAATGCGGGTAGGGGGGCGGAGAACACAAGACATCTGGATCACCCTGTACATTTGATTTTTTTTACAACTCGAAAATTCCATTTTTCCTTGACACCCTTTGCTGATCGCCCACAAAGTGGGAGTTGATTTTTTTATCAACCCCCTAGGAATTATAAGGTAAGTAGACACGGTACCCACATATAAAGCTTACACTATCGTGAATGGGTGAGGGACTGGTGTACATTTTAATGAGTTTCTCGAAGGGATCGGAAACTGAAACGTGACAAATACCGAATCATAAAATATTGTCTTAGAACTAGCAAAAAAATCCCCAACATTTCTCCACTTAGACTCACCCCCCCCCCCCTTAACAAAACAAAGTACAGTCTGAAAGTCTTACTTGTAGGGCACGGTGAGCCTGGAACTCTAAATTGCTTTAGGTCTCGTGCAAACTCCATCATCAACGAAGCAAGTGATTTCCCTCCCGTGGAGTGTGATGCCAAATTTGGTAGAAAATGGACAAAGCCCACTAATGGTTACTTGTCACGCCTGTGCCCTCCCCATGCCCACCGTTCACCGTGCAAGGGAAAATTTAAATTGAACTCAATCTAAGTCTGCACCTACAACTATTCTGAATTCATCTCACATTGCGGAGGAGACGCCGGAGCCTCATGCTACGCTCAAAAATCGTTGCTTTTCTCCGACACGTTCGCTGAAAACCCAGCGACCTCGTGCGCAGACACAACACCGTGGGAAGAGCGTGATAGAGCGCTCTGTCCGATGGGAGGATACAGCGACGCGACAAAATTGTGCACCAGCTCCCATGTGTTATTCAATTGTGGTCGCTTGCCGCGCGTCACGGATGGGCGTTTCACCCGAACGTTTTCACTCTTGAAATTCAGCAGAAACAAACAACTGAAGCAATGAGAGCAAATTGCTTTGTATTCTTCGTTTGCTCTACTCACGTGATTTTTCAATTTCGTTGTCCTTTTGGGCCAATGCTAACCACAATCGTGCTATCGGCGTCGCGTCATTAGACGAACAATCCATTCGAATCTCTCGCTGAGCAGCGCAAACTCTCTGTGTTAGAGATGGGCCAAAGGAAGCGGACATCGCAGAACTACCTCTGAGAAGCGCTTCAAGCGACTTCGGCCAACAGAGTCGAGAGAAGCACTTTCTCACCCTCTTTGCATACGAGAGAAATGTTCGTCACGTGACAGTGACACTGATATTGAACTCTCACAGCTGGAACGATTTGCCAAATTAAGTGCAGTAATACATTCTAACGTAAAGGTTTTTTTTTCTTTCAATGGTGACCAGGCTGAGACTATCAACTCACGACACTTGACCACCTGGTTTAATCACAATTCACAGGTGGCTGCCTCGATTCAAACCTTAGATCTCAACAGCGCCTCCTTATAGCAACATGTGGCAAATCTGATTTATTACTTAAATAAACACATTTTATAACACGTTACATGTAGCCGCTCTGTCTAAGAGCTGCTATAAAAAATACTGCAATGATTGTATTAATTATGCAAGCAACAGATAAAAGGTGCATCCACCCATTACATTTTACGCAGTTGTAAAACTACTCATGCAAAATTCTTCTTAGCCCCCAAAGTGGCTGGGTGGTTCAGACGTCATAGCCCTGCGCTGGTTATGCTGAATTGCTGGGTTCATATCCAGACATCTGCTTGTGATTAAGGCGCATTCTCAAGCGTCATCAGAAAATCGTCTTTAAAGCAACCATCACGCACCATTTGATTGAGCACTTTATTGTGGCTAGATTTCACTTTTGAGCATTTAATATAACGTTTTGGGGACTGTCACGTGATGGACATTTCTCTCTGCAGGAGGGCAGGTGAGAAAGTGCTGCCCCCATAGAGTGTGCGTGCAAGATCACTTTTGGAGATCTCAGAATAATGTCTCAGATATGTCACTTTTGCGGGCCATTCCCTAATTAATAAGCAGTAATGGACGGCTATGCCAGAGTTCTGAATGGAGTCTTTGTCCCGTGACAAGACAGGGATAGCAAAATCAGGAAAAACGTTGTGACTAAGTTAATAACTAAAGTTACTGTCCGTCTTTATAGTATTATAATACTTAAAGAAAATAGCAAATGTTTGTATTCCCTGGCATCCATCTCTAGGTAGGGTTGGTAGATCAATTCCAGAAATGTATTATCTCTTATCTGTTACACTTTTGAAAGTGCCATGCTGTTTAGTACTTTCCAATTGACGTTGTGGTCCTTTGAGCTAATTTTGAGGTCACCACGCCCTCTGAGGCTGCCGACTATTGGGTAGCAAGTTTACCTGGGAATATCGGTGCAACAAATGGGTTCATGAGTTGTCTGTGCAGACATTTGATTGTGATCTTATTATACGGGTAGGTTTTCTCTCGGTATTTTGGTTTCTTCTCACATGTTAAACACCCATTAAGGAGTTGGTCCTACGTTTCAAATGTATTTTACGTCCTCTTGGCTAATTCCCCCAAAAAATAACTGACTGTATTGACTTATGTGCTACTTGAGCCAAACAGTTGATACTTCATAATATAATCCAATACCACAATCCCTCATTTGCACCCCAGGCGTCCTTTACAAGAGAGATGTTTGCCTCAATGTATGTACGTGCTTTGAACTTCTTTCACACCGTACGCAGCCAACCAACCATGCTCATCGGGGGTGCGAAGGAATGACAACAAACTAAACACAATAGACAAACCATGTGTGTATGTATGTACGTGTGCATGCATCAGCAAGTAACTTCCCGGTTCATTGCAGCACTTGAAAGCGCTCATCTCCTGCTTGTAGCCCTGAGCCAGTGCTGGTAATTCCACGTTAATTTGTCGGAGACAAGTCTTCCCATAGGACATCCACTGTTGACTTGCACCAGGATTGGTACTCCTTTTATGTACCCTCAATGGTTGAAGGCAAGAGTTGTCCCCAGATCAGGATTTGAACTCGGATCCTTCTGATTATAAACTGTGCATGTATACAAATACAAATATCCCCCGTATACCCTGTAACAGTCTGTAGGGGCAAGTGCTGCGAGCGAGCACTTATGAAGGCCGGCACGGCATACGAGGGGGTTGGTGGCCAGCACCACGCCCCGGCAAGCTTTGTCTCCTTAGTGGCGATTTGAGGTTGAGTCGACCTAGGGGAGGCCCAGCACTGGTTCAGATAATCGTCACTGGTGTTGGCCGTGAGCGGGAATCCAACTCATAGTGCAGCTGGCTGTCTGCTATCGCTAGCGCTCCCCACATGTATACCAACAACAACCGCCGTTCGCCTCTAAGTGGCGGTGACGTCACCACGACGCTTGTGCCAGGCCATGTGTACCTTGAGGCCAGGTAAAGTGTCGAAAGCCCGCGAGCAGGAGGTCATGGGGCAGACCCAGGTGCCACGGGTCGACTGACTGAGATGACTGGCTGGTGCACCACCTGTGCCCCCTACTGTGCCAACCTGCTGTGGTTGAGCCACCCGGCGCTCCGCTCGTTGTTGTGAGCGTCGCTCCTCCGCCCTCCGTTGTTGTGGGAGGGCGACTACCTCTAACTGCCCAGTAGCGTCCTTCACGAGTCTCCTCCACAGAGGCCGATCTTGACACCGCTGGTACCAGTCATCGGCAAGTCCACTCAGCTCCACGTCCTCCTGTACCACATTACTGCATCTCTTCTCTAGCCCGTGCCGTGCCCGTTTGGCCCCTTGATCCGGCCGAACAAAAGCTGTTTCGGCATGCGGTGGCTGGGCATGCGGGCTACATGACCCAGCCAACGCAGCCTTGCCTGCCGGAGGAGCTCACAGATGGGACCTTGCCCAGATCTTTCGAGGATTTTTGAGCTCCTCACACAATCCCGCCTGGTTAAACCCAGGATGGATCGTAGGCAGGCCAGCCTAAATGTTTCCAACCGGCGAAGATGCACATGTATACGCACACACACACTCACATGGCCGTCACGTGGATGATTATATCTGGGGAAAATCAGGGTGGAAAATGTGCAGCCGCGAAATAGCTTGCTCGCTCCACCGCTCCCAGAAGGGCCTCCACTCGGGAGGGCTCTGGAGGTCCACGAGGAGAGAAGATGTATTCCAACACATCATGTGCGGTACCAATACTGTCCTGCAATCCGCGTGTAGACTAAGGGGCCGTCCATCCATAAATTACGTAACGCGATTTTGGACGATTTTTTACCCCCCCCCCCTCGTCACACGGCGTCACAGGATGTCAGACCCCCCTCAAATATAACGTCACAAAGCTCTGCCCCCCCCAAAAAATATATATTAAACATGCTTGAAATCGCTTTAAACTATTATCATTGTAGTACGTATTTAATGTGGCGCTGCACTCGGATGTTGTAGGAGAAAATATTTATTAAAAAGTTTATTTTATTAAGTATAACGTGTAGTCTATATTTACTTAAAGTTGCGCATTTTTATGTGACGTCACATTTCTCAAACCCCCCCCCCCCCCCCTCGTCACACATCGTCACAAATGTCTGACTCCCCCCCCCCTCCACTAGGTGCGTGACGTCATTTATGGACGGCCCCTTATTCCTGTGGGAGACTATGCCAGGACTATACACTATTAAGCATTTTTAGTACACGCAGAGGGACCTAAGTGCAGAATTCACAAGGTATGTGTATTATTCAAGCTCACAATTTCAATCGGGTCACAATCCTTTCTCGCAGTGTATAGACACAGCAAGGTATTCTACCGTTCGCAAATTTCCCAGCATTGTTAATTTCTGCTTATTATTACTTGAATGTTCAGTCAAATTACCAATGGGGGGAATTACATCTGTTTTTTTATAAAGAACACCGTAAAAAAGTAACCCGTGTGATTTAATATGTTTTTTTGCGGTTGTCAAAGTAACTTGGGAAATTCATGTTTTAAGGTACAGTTAATGTCCGTGCAAAGTCTTGCCAATGTCTTGCCAATGTCCCTTCACATCAGAGGAGGATACATCTCGTGAATGATTGCAGACTTTGATTTTGACCCCAATTTTCTCTTTCTCGCATGTCCCATTCTGCTGCTGTAGCTTTTGTTCACACCTCCTATCACCACATGGTCATATAACAACAGCAAAAGTATAAAATTACAGCCCACAGCATTTTATTGAGGTTTTTTTTGGCCAGGTGTTTTGGAAGGAAATACATGGTTTTGTTTAGGCTTTATTTTTTTTTGGCGTGGCAGTGGGTTGGTGGGGTGGTCGGAATTCAACTGCTTGCACCGGTTACATAGAAGCGCTTAAAAAAAAACTAAGAGCCCCCTATAGCCTTAACAGACTGTTGGGCCAAGTGCTGTTAGCACTATCAAAGCCTGCACGGCTCACAAAGTGGTGAGTGGGTGACCAGCGTCACGCTCGACCACCTTTTTTTCCCAGTGGCAATGTTTACACACCACAACAGGTACTCATTTGAGGCTGAATCGATCTAGGGGAGCACCAGGACTGGTTCAGATAATCAATCGCCACTGGTGTTGGCCGTGAGCGGGAATTGAACTCGGTTCGCCACGTTCGTAGCGCGGCGCACTAACCACTACACCACCACTCCCTGCAAATAAGCTCTACCACTCTGACCTCCCACACAGTGTTAATATTTTATCTATCAATATTTTATCTGTTATTATTAATCGCGATAATTTTTTTCCCGTGGGGTCACCTTCAAATCCGTTTTTTTACGAAACTCGACCAAGAACCCGGAATGAATTCAGGCAAAACATAATTGACAAATGTTCAAAGATTTCAGGGGGTAATCTTAAAAGAAGTCGTACATTAATTTCAATGGACAATCACACGTGCATTAATGTCAATGGAAGTCAGTTTGAACATTTGTTAAAGTATATTGAATAACCCTATGTCTTCAGCCATCCTCGATCCGAAGGTTGACCGCACCATGGGCAATCCATCCTGGTCTGTTGCTACCCTTATTGTCTGTTCCTTGCGTGAGCCTCGTCCATGCTTTTGGTGTTATCTATCCATGTCCTCCTTGGTCTATGCGATTTGTTAAAATAAATATAAAAGTGTTATAGGTGTGTCTTGCCTTTTGGCCAATCCTGTATAAGACCAGCATGGGGCACTGTTGTAAAAACTGCATTTGATATTAAATACCGAAGTGCATCTTGCCACTTATGACGTATGGATCACAAACTTAAGCAATGACAAAGAAAATGGAACGCTACATGAAAAATAGGTGTCAACGATGATGGATGATGATGGGTGGAAAGGGCTGAGATGACTGCACTGCCCATGAATACAATGTTGGGAAAAGATCAGAGCTAAGCTAGAAGAGTTTAGCACTTTCTTTGCCATTGCTCATGGAAACGTACGATACATGTAACGGTGGCACAATTCTGGCTGGTTAGAAGCCGGAATGTGAGAACATTAAAAATATATATACATGTTCCATTTCTGTAATTAAATGAGTGTCACTATATTTAAGGAATATTAAAATATGATCGTCTTTTTTAAATTGTGCCCTAGATAGTTCTTTATGTAGGTCCCATGACTCTCCATGAGATTGAAAATCTCATTGCCTCTTCTGCCAATTATTTATATACTCACAGCTGGGTACAGTCTAATGGAGTTCAACTTTAGGACATCGTGTGTGTCGGTACATGTGTGCCAGTATGGGGAGTGGTCATGTTGTGATTAGTACAGTGATATGAACCTGGTGAATAGATTATTTCCCAAGGCCAATATCAGTGGTGAGGAGCTAAATAGGACCTGGACTTCTCCTAGCTTGACTCAGCCTAACATGAGTACCTGGTGCAGTGTGGAAACATCAGCACTGGGTAGACAAAGGTGACAGTGGCTAGGTGGTGTCCACACCACCCCCTCATGCGCTGTGCCAGCATTCACAGGTGTCCGCTAACAGCACTTGCCCTACCAGCCCGTCTAGGCTATACAGGATTGTTTTGTCTTTGTTCCGTGTGTGCCAGTGAGCCTTTGCTCACCTGGCAGGAGCGCCGTGACGATGTCAACATTGCTTAGTGGAGGAGGTGGCTCTTGCTGCTGCTGTGTGTGTGTGCGCGCGTGTGTTTCCTGGTGACTACAGTGAGACTAAGCTCCGTTTCTACTCAAGTTTCCAAGGGGTACTGTGGCTCAGTGTCCAGACAAGAATGTTTGACCCATAGGGCACACGGCCCATCCTTACACGAAGTTGTTTATTGTTAACGTTGCACTCTCTGTGGCTCCGGAAATGTTCAAGAAGTTGTTGGTAAAGTGGCCAAGTGGCTCGGAGATCAGAACGCCGAGTTGGAATCGTTGTGATCTTCAGTTTGAATCAAGTGCGGTGAGTTGATGTTCTGAGCCTGGCCGTCAGCGAGTGCTTAAAGGAAATTATCAAAATGAATATCACTCAATATTGACATTAGCTCTGGCCAGGAATCGAACTCATGATTCCGAGTTGATAGAACAATGCACGAAGTACAGTGCCAACTTCCCCGTTTCACAGGCTTAAGGCGAATACATTGTTTTGGTAAAAACGAACAAAATACATCTTATATAACCGAGTCAAGACGACAAACCTGTAATCCGGTGACACAGAGATGGGGCCATGATGTTCAGTGAACTACTCAGTGAGCCGTGTAGTCATACAATACAAATGGTTTTCTGGGTAATTAATTTTTTGTCTCAAATCCTAAATCAGAATCTGTATTTATCCTGGAGGAATCCGATGAGCTATGAAGGTCTTTGTTACAGATGTCCAGTAGGGGGCGGGTCAGAACGTTACAACAGCAACAACAAACAGTACAACAAAAAAACACGATAGGAGTGCAAAGTAAAGAAATGGTAGGCAAATGGTTACATAAATAAAACAAAACGTCAGACGCTGTGCCGAACAACCAGCAGCGCAAACCTGAAAAACACACCAGGAGAGCTAAGTGAGATCTATTGTTGGTGTCGCAGCAGTTGAAAGGAGCAGTCGGTATCTGGATTCCGATACCGCTTTGACGTTTGTCCAGTAGAGGGCTGTGTAAGCCAACACTTATTCTGTTTTTTTAAGGCATGATTGGGTCTATTAAATTTGATCAGCTGAATGCATTACAGTCCCCAATTTTTTTTACAACCGCTGCTGCATTTTAGAGGCATTGTCATTTAGTGTTATGACATTTTATACGGTGGTTGTAGAATTATGTACCCCGTAAAATATCTCGGCTAATAAAATCAATAAACTTAAACATAAAATCTTGTCAGCCCTTGCTGTATTGCAAGCTAAGTTTGTATGCGCCACACAGATGACAGAATTAATATAATTAATACTACACGTTGATACAATAAACACAACACATCTAAGTGAAATGATACCTATCAATCTGCCTAAGTACTGCTATGAGAATGCATACAAGGTTAAGGCGCAGCCCTGCAATTGCTTGCTCGTGGCACTGCTGGTGGAATGGCCTCCGCTGGAGGGAGCCCTAGAGAGCCCCCTCTAACAACGGTTATTTTGGCCTACTCTTCCATGCTGGTCACATGTCTTGAAATGGGGTTGTAGTACCCACACGCTTCTCCATCACAAGCAACCTCCTCATTCACAAACAGTGGTGTACCCATATATACTGCTCCGTTGACAGAGGCAGGCAGATTAACTTATGTAACTTGCATGCATATCTCTCATTAATTAAATCAGGCAAAAGAACCTGCTGTTCACGGAAGACCTGGGATACAAAGCAACTACATCAAACATTGAAACAAAAGGCAAATATTTGAACGTCAAACAATGAGCATGAAAGCAACGATGCACAATACATTCATAGTAAACGTCAGGTGTGCTTGCCATGACATCAAGGCAGCATCCAGCTATGGAATATAATTTTTTTTATTATATTAAACCCTGCCATGGGCTGCCATGTTATTGATTACGCAGGTAGCTAATCATCTATAGTACATTATAATCTCCGTGACATTAAAAAAGTTGTCTTGACATTGAATAAACGTACTGTTCAAGCTGATATAATGGTAATCACACAACGTCCAATGTCATCGTTACATGTTATACTCAATTCGTTCAAATTGGGATTGAGAACGATCGTTCACCTTGACGCCGATTTCTGATGGTTCTTTATTGATGGCAGAAATGTGACTTTGTGGTGACACTCGGCGCTGATAATTGTCGACACGACAGAAAATCTTCGTCTCGAGGAATAATGCAATGTGAATGAGACATTCCCACCGCTGGCTCAGGGCCACCATTGAAGACGGGTATTATCTGAGACTCGATTAAGTATGGGGGGAGGTGGGGGGGGTGCGACACAGTGACTTTGATAGGTATATTGCTTTGAATCCGGAACAAATAGCGTTTTACAACCTAGCCGGTACTCTCTTAGTGAATGGCACACTATGGGTTATTGGAGGATTTGGTATTTGTTTTGAAGTTTGAGATGCCAACGTCCATTGTGCGGACATTAAAGACTTGATACAGGGAAACACCTATCAGAATGCTTTGATGTAGCCTGCTGGCTAACTCACCCGTTTGAAAACGAGATTCTTAGCTCAATCAGCTTTCATTCAGTGGAACATCTGAATCAGATTATTCCTTTAGACTGGAGGAATCCGATGAGCTATGAAGCTCTTTTTCACAGATGTCCAGTTGGGGGCAGGTCAGAAAGTTACAACAACGAATAATACAAAAAATACACTTTATTCTGATTCTGCATGTTGAACTTCTTTCGCATCGTACGTAGCCAACCGTGCTAATCGGAGGTGAGAAATTAGGAGGTGATTGTGACGTTACGTGGGTGCGTTCCAAGTGTCGTGTTTATGCAAATGACTGCTTTTCTCTGTGCAGTAACGTGGAGATAAACGTTTCGAATACAAATATTTTCCCACCACTTCCAGGTCACTCCTTTTTTCTGCATGGACGCTTGCATAACAGCAGGAATATAGAATTTGCAGGTGACTGCTTTGGGTGACTTTTCTGCAGAATAAGTGTGAAGAATAAGAAAAATGTATCCGTGTAGCAATGCGCCAACTGATAACACCCATTCGAAAATTTCCATGACACGCGCCCCCGACTCCAAAACGCACCTTATTACGCGTATAATTGAGACACAATACAATAATACAAATTAACCAGTTTTTTTTCACGATCACAAAACACTTCTCGTGAGAAAAAAAAACACCAACGCTATCCAGTCTCGAGCAAGCCTTCCAAACTTTCCCGCAACTCAAAAACTCAGAAACGCTCAGTGCTAAAACTACAATTTGCCCGTTTTTTCACTTGGCCAGGAGCAGCAAAGGTGGCGATCAGCAGTGCGGCAAATTCTTCTGCGACGAGTTTGGCAGGCGACAAAAAAGACCGAGAAAGCGTGGCCTGTGCTTTGCCTTGCCTAACAGGGCTGTCTTTATTTGCTCAAGTTTCTGAACAGCAGCACGGTACTCATGAACATACGTAAACTCGTAAATATACTTTAAAGTGACTCGGCTCTTCCTGAAGGAGGCTGTCATGCTAATGTCAACCGAGGTTTTGTCACAGGGCCTGAGGGTCAATGTTCTTGGGGCTAGGAAAGCCTTGGCTGAGTGTGCACGCATTCTTGGTTTCTTTCGGTAAAGTCACGTAGATAGAAAATGAAAATGCATAAAAATTCAAAATAAATAAAAAAATAAATATACATTTTTACATAAAAGCAAAAATACCCACGACGTTTCGATCGCAGCACAAGCAGTCTTCTTCCCTCCGCCTGATGAAGAACACTTGTGTAGCGATCGAAACGTCGTACGTTTTTTGCTTTTATTTTGACTTTAATTAAAAATATATTCCAATTTAATTTTTATTTTCTATCTACGTGACTTCACCGAATTCCTGCAGTCACGAAAGTTTTAAGTCAAAATTTGAGTGTGCACGCTTAGGCCACCTGGGAATAAAAGCTCGAATGGAGAGATCTGATTTTGAGGGGGGTGGGAGGGGGGGCATTTATGAGCATGAGAACCAGGTGTTTATCACATTTCCGTGTCATGCGACTTGTGCATGAGCCGGAGGTATCATTAAGGTGCATGTAATACATTCAGGCAGGTATATAAATTGATCCTTACAATGATAATCATACTCTTTGGTTCTTTCGGTTAAGTCACGTCGGTATAAAATAAAAAAATAAAATAAAAAAATATATTATACATTTTATATATATATTTTATTTTATACCTACGTGACTTTACCGAAAGAACCAAAGAGTATGGATCCCTGCAGTCACGAAAACTTCAAATCTAGAATGATAATCATCTTCATGAGTATGGCGCGATTGTCTGCAGCGAGACAGATGTTTCCTTTACGGTGTTTCGTGTATGTAAGAGCTATGGAATGTGACCATTTATTCAGCTCA
Organism: Petromyzon marinus; assembly: GCF_048934315.1. NCBI lineage: Eukaryota > Metazoa > Chordata > Hyperoartia > Petromyzontiformes > Petromyzontidae > Petromyzon > Petromyzon marinus. Next base: position 13,056,607 of record NC_133705.1, read on the forward strand.
TTTTCAGCCGAAGGTCTTACTGGAATTAAAATAATGGCACAGTTGGCAAATGCAGAGATAATTTCCTTTTCCCTCAGCGCTAATATAACGGAGGGTGACCTTGAGATGTTCCCGCAGGGATTTGTGAAATGGCGATCCCTATATATTGAGAGTTTCCTTTCTTGTTCCATAAGTGGCAGAAACTCCAGTCAAAGAAGAAACACAAGAACACAGGAGCCCGTGAGCTCGTCTTTGAAACATCTGATAACGTCGTGAGGCAGGTTTTTTTTTTTCACAGCTAGCCATTTTTCATGCCAAAGTGCTGTCTCAAGAGCAGAACAACCTTGACATTTTTTTTCTGGAATTCCCTCACTTAGCTCGAGGCACCCTACATATGGCTTGAAACTGGCACAGAGAACGGCCCAATTATATAACTGTTGACCCATAAATGGACCTCAGATAATAGATCATACATCCCCCGCCGCCTGAGACTGAATGATGGATCTGTGCAGAGTGGGTGGCTTCTTTATTTCTGAGATTGATCTTGACAACATCTATTTCAGACACCGATTTTGGGTGGAGGAAAAACAAGTTCTAGTTATATAAAGCAAAAAAAAAACCCCTAGGGGACTCCATTAGAAGTTCTGCAGATTTACAGATTGGTGACTGCGATGCATTAAATGGTTAAAAAAATGCAGATACGAAGCTATATATGAACCCACAGAAGCGTAATTAACAGGAGAGATTTAAAAGCGATGTAAAAAAACATCATGCTTCGCTTCAGGATGTACTTCCCTTTTCATTAGACAGAGATAATAAGAATGAGAGAACACTTTTTTTCTCGAGTCTCCTACACTGGGATGTTTGGCCAATTCCATCAATGAGTGCTTGGCATGCTGGAGGAAACTCGAGCACATGTGTGAAGACCACTTAGCCGCCATGGAGCGCGTACAAACGGACAGTCAGACGTGTGTCAAAGCCTCTGATTGGTGCAGGAAGGCCTCAAGGGATTAAACTGATTGGAGGAGAAATTCAAACGAAAAAGGCGGGAAACGAGGGTTGACTGTAGGGGGGAACGGTTGACAACCGTTGGAGAAGGAGGGCGGGGATTGGCTGAGGGGAATAGAGTGAGAGAAGCTTCGAGAAAGGGGGCTCGAGGGGATATAAATAGCACAAGGGGAAGAGACGGTTCGAGAGAAGACCAAGTTCAGGCATAAATAATAGTGTTTGTGTCTACAATAAAGGCTCTTAGTAAAGCGAAGTATGTGTGTCGAACGTCGTTACATCTGTAAAGAACAAAGGCATATGAGGGAGTAACTCAATTGCTGTACTCCAAACTCCTGGTCACTTCACAAAATTAATAGCACGCTTTTGCAAGGAGTTCTAAGTATAGTAATGCTGTTCCTTTTAAAAAAGTTGGTTAATCGAGTGAACAATATTTTGACTTTAAGCTGTCGTGACTGCAGGAATTCGTATTCTTTGGGTCTTTTGGTAAAGTCACGTAGATGGGTCCAAATTAATAAAAATAAGAAATATAAAATAAGTAAAAACTACGACGTTTCGATCACAACACAAGTGATCGTCATCATCTTTCCTCCTGATGACGATCGCTTGTGTCGTGATCGAAACGTCGTAGTTTTTTGTTTATTTTATATTTCTTATTTTTATTCATTTGGACCTATTTACGTGACTTTACCGAAAGACCCAAAGAATATGAAACATATTTTTTCGTAGATTATATATTGTCTAGAATATATGCAATCTAAATTTCGCCTGTAATCCAGTCTATAGTTGGGTGCAAGGCAGCTAAGCTATGTTGCAATCTTCAGATGTATATCTTGTTTTGATTTGACAGCGGCATTGTTGCAAGTAATTTAACAACCAAGTGTAAGGAACAGCAGGAGGCTTTTGGACCTTGAAAGTGTCACGTAGCTGTACAATGCACGTGGTACATTGCACTACATGGAAGCAATTATGGTATTTAAAAATACACATGGATCAGTACAATATGTCGGTTTCTGACAGCTGTAAACCATGATCTAGACACATCATTCACCAGTTTTGTGGTTAATTGTTGTACATCCCCCGAACATTCGATTTGCATGGTTGGCAAGCGTGCTGTGGGAAAGAATATCAACAAACATACATACCCATAACAGAGGATTTTATTCTGGTCAGTTCGCGTAATATGCCGTCAAACCCGCCACCAGCCGACACAGCCAATTAGTAAAGTTTGTCACGTAAACAGAACGTGCCAATTCGTTACTAGTACAGCACACCGGTGTGTTGGAGAGTAAATCCACAACATTTACAATTCAAGTACGACGTTTCGCCAGTAATTACAACGACCATCATCAGGCGACAGCCACGTTTGTAGCGAAATTATCCTGTTTCGTTCTTAAATAGAACAAATATAGAGGGATAAAATACATGCATACCGTTGTCCGGGTGACTTCACAAGATTAACGCTAATTTTTCTACAATTAAATCACCATTAAATGTGCCCGATTGTATCGAGTCTCAGCGCCTGATCACAGTTAAGCCTGGTTGTCTGTGGACATTTTTGAAAAAAGAGCTCATCGGTATAAATAAATATGCTGATCATGGATGGTTGACCATCGGGGCTTGCCAGATGTTGTAGGAGTGGGGCTGGAGGGTGACTAGGAGATGGTGGTACATCAATGGAGTGCAGATGTTTGAGTTTTACCCCTCATATTACTGGGTTTTCTCCAGGCACTTCAGTTTTGCCTCACAAGGCATTGCCAAACAGCGGCTCTGGATTCATGAAATAAATATGCGCGTGCCAAATATCAACTCAAATTGAGATCCTTCCAAAAATAAAACAAATCTCGTAATTCTAATAACACTTAAAACTTTTTTTAAAAATTTTGGTCATCTTTCAGCTTAATTATTTCACTTAACTGTGATATAATTCAGTTATGGAGCTCATCCATTAAACAATGTTTGTAGTTGCACGACTCACCCAAACATAATTTATTATTAGTGACCGCATTAAGCTGCCACCACCACTACTGCCAAACATCGCAATGCATGAGCCTCAGGAACATTATTGAGACTTCATGAGACTTTCCCGGGTTAAACCGGTGCAATATATATGTTGTTGTAGGCAACATGCAATGGTAATGTATTCTATGCAATCCGCACAACAGTACCTGCGTCAAATGCTCTTAAGCACGGATGGCACAGATAAAAAAAAATGGTTGCAATGACTTATTGCGTGGTCTGCGTATACAGATGGAAGCCTCCCCAATGCTGACATTATTGGCTCTGTTCTGGTGCAGACGTGATCCTTCTTACTCCTACATGTACCCTGGTCGATCGCATAGATGTATGTCCCATGGTCACTTTGTCAAGGATACTTCGCCTTACCCCCTTGTCATCAGATTCTGTGTTTTATGTCAGCTGTCTCGGCTGATGGCCTCTCAAAGCGAAATCTGTTGCCACCAGCCCTGTCGAGCTGCACATTACCTCAGTATTTTGTAACGTAGTGCTCTGTATGAGCCACAGTGGCAGTCTCAATTGCGAGAAGCTTAATTTCTGCTCGGAAGCCTCGTTGTTACAGGATGTCTCATGGGAATAAAACTAATATCTCACGATACCCGAAGTGGGGAGAATTACACTTAAAATGCTTGTTTTGAGTAGCGCATTTTTGAACTTCCAAAAACTGGGAATGTCTCAGAAATGGCTCCATTTAAAAGAGGATCATCCTGCGAAAGTCAGGACAGGAGATAACCTTATTTTTGATAGGCAAACGAAAAAGAGTACAAATAAGATGGGAGGGGTTGTTTAGGAATGGTGGCTTTTATATTACGGAGCTAAGTACGAGTGCTTTTGGATAAGAGAGACGGAGATTAATTTAAATACGGTGGCTTTGTTGTTGTTGCTGTTTATATGCACACTTTGTGAGTTTTTGTGTGAAAATTAACTCTTTCTCCGCAATGTCACACTTCACTCCTCCAATATTCCACGTGGCCCTCTCTTGCCATCACTCAGCGCTCCGATTGAAGGAAGACAAACACGTTGACATCGTCATAGTTGTTATCAAGTATCTCTCTGTAGAGTCAACCTTCGTCATGTTACACTCACACGTCTTGGCGTATTTCTGCCTACGCTTTCACGGTCGTGCTGGACAGCTCTCCGATGCATGGTTGTTTTTGTTGTATCTCACGTTTTCTGGCACGATGTGTGACTTCACATTTGCTCAAGTAGGAGAGGAAACGTGTACATGCTGAAGTAACGAAATTCCATTTGATTGCAGCGTTTCATTTAATGTTTTTCTTCTTAATAAAAAGCATGCACTGAAATTCCTGGGAGTAGAATGTATTCGGCCTGCCCTGTGAAATGTAACAGTTTGAGGCTCTCCAAAAAGACTCTCTTCATGAGGAGAGCACATTTGGGTCTATAAGGTGCGATAGAAGTTCAACATGAATGCATGCGTGCATTTATGTTGAACATGTTTAATTCTCTATGTACTCCTGTATTTTGTGACGTTTTTTTTCTCGTGTGGCATCCACCAGTGATACGTTGTTAAATTATGTTAAGTTAAATTTAAATAGTCTAAAGTACTAACGGTTACATCAAGATCATTATCTTGCTTATGAGTGCATTTCAAAGGAGAACAGAAAAACTAACATCAATGCTATAAACTTACATTGTCACATCAAAACTAATTTAATCGTAAATTTAGCGAGAACAACTTTTGTACAGGCTTTGTACTCGTACTAATTATCGGTATGAATGAAGCCCCTTTACGGATTAATATCATTTTATGCATGTGTTCACGTATGATTCGTATGAAGAAAGGTGATGTGGCCCATATTTTTGGTTGAATTACCATTTTATCCACGCTTTTTATTTTGTCACCCCCCCCCCTCACCCCTCTCACCCCCCCCCACACCGCCCCCAGAGAATGCAAATGAAATCAAGCCGCCCTTGAGTCTGCCATTGCCAAGCTTAACTAACAGCCATAAGTCGCGTCGTCCTTGATGATGCAACATTCTACCATTAACACTAATTGCTTTCATTGCACGGGGCTGAAAAAAGAAAGCAAATTAAGACGAATCCTTACGACTCAGCACAATCAGTTGTCTGGGTGGCTTTTTCAATTTTTCCACCCTTTTAATGTCCATTTCCGAGCACGGCAAATTTGTTTCAATACCACATTCTCAACGTCCCAAAGTGGAGTGCAGATGTACAGTGATAATGTTTTCTACTCAACTTACGTGCGACTTTAGCCGTCATTTTTGTGTGCGCTACAGCTGTCCACCAAGAGATGACAGCTGGCATGGAACACACACACACACACATATATTCAACAAGCCATGAGTGTCACTTGGAAATGCAGGCCTCTAGGGAGAAAGGTGATGTCTCCTGGCAGGGGTGGGGGTTAATGGTGGCTTGAAATACTGATCGAGGCACCAGTTTGTCTGCCCTCTGCATGTGAGCTGCGCAATATGATCTCCAAGTGTAAAGGGAAATGGGCACTACAACGTGCCTCCCGTATGTGTATAGGTCTATTCTATTAAATGTGCTTCCTTTAAAACTTATTTGAGAGCCCGCTGAGATATATTTACCTCTTCTGCACGGGCATGTTCATGATCATTCAGGGAGAACCCCATTATTGTTCAAAGTGTAATAGATTATTCGTGGATAACGTGGCTACTTGACACTGTGGCACAGCACTTAACTCAAATACCTTCCATGTGACGACTGAACCCATCGTCAATCTGGATCTCAATAACACGAGAAGTATGAGGCAAGTCAACAACAGCTGTCCCTAGGAGACCTATCCCCCACTGCTGGCTCAGGGCCACAAAACAGGTGTCTTTCAAAGAACAAGATTTTCAATTTTAATCGTTTAAATAAAAAAAAGTACGTTCATGATCCATGGATAATGAACGATCGCATGCTCAAGACAGTGTTACAGATTGCATTAGAATTGTGCTATCGGCATCATATAATGTGACAATTTTTGCATAAAACAGTGTAACATCACATGTTAGAAAACATCCTCTTTCAGGCAATATAAGTACTACTGAAGTCCCTTGATGCTCCTCTTATCCACACTCGGTGATGCACCTTTTGACACCACACGCGAATGTCTGGATTTGAATCTGGAATTTAAGTGGTGCTTGCTTAGCGCTATGGCACACTAGAAGCACATAGAGGGAACCGACCACACGTGATTTTGGGGTGTTAACACCCACGATAGAGCTTTAATGTGTTCCTTTCGGCTTTGTGCTGTCAACCCTGTGAAAAATGGGTTCAGCAAGGCAGGTTCATATAGACCGCTGTGCATAGATCAGCCTTTTATACAAAGTAGTGCTCGCATGGTTACAAATAAAACAATCTGTTGGTTTGAATGTTTTCCTGTTACATTTCATCGTCACTGACAACTTTGGTAAAAACGATTTTTTTTGCGTTTGCGTACTATAACGAATGCATTCCTTTCATTTTTTTTGCGTAGTGCTTCCGTGTAGTTTTGCTGCAATTGAAATGTCTGTAATAAAAAAATAAATTGAGAACCGCAGAATTAAAGGGACATTAACATGCATGTGTTAGCTTCTCTTGTGTGGGAGATAATTTAAATAGACGTTCAATTTCGATCGCGCGTGCGATTATGCGGCTCTGATAATGTCCGTTTGCATTGTTTGAGCGGCAATCCGGTCTACCTGCGTGAAAATGCGCGCACGTGCGTCAAACTTCTCTCGCACCGTGCATAGCGAGCGGTGCCGATCGGAGGCGCGGGAGGAAGGACGACAAACGAAGCACGCACAAAAAAAAACCCAAACCCATTCTAAAGAAATACCGTTTCCAATCCAGATGATTTAAAAGCGCACCGCGAGGATCGCCAGAGGCGCGGCGTAGGCCCCTCATCCACATTGAACCCGTGGGCTCACAATGACGACAGTGACGTGCAGGGGCAGGACAACTTCTGATCCCGGGCGGTGGCTCGCCGGCCTGCCCCGTCGGCCGCTGTGTCGCGATCAGTGGAGCGGTCAAATTTCCGCCGCTGCTGTGAGAAAGTGCCCCCTGGCAAAGGGCTCTGTGTCTTGTGTTGCAGGCGGAGAGGATGAAGAGCCCCCCCCCCCCCCCCCCACACTTTGAGTCCACCCCGCAGCAATTTTTTTTTTGGTTGTAAGTCGTCACGTTTGGTCGTTTCGTTGGAGACGTCTGACAAGAGTCTGCGAGGCATCTATCAGAAGCAGGGCAATGGTGGCAGAGGATACATTGACCGTGATTATTACCTCGTCACCTTAATGTTGGTCTCTTACGATGTCCAAAATTAGAAAGTAAGTGTATGCCGTTATTAAAGTGTGTTTTGTCAAATGTCGTACAACATCTCTGGTTGTGGGTCGTAATTTATTGGGGTTTTTTTAATGCACAAAGCGTTATTGATTTAACGGTTGCTTTTCAAACTTTGTAATCAATGTGCCAGGATTATAGCCACTTTTGACAACGTTCCAACTTTCTGTTCAGCGCATTAAGCTAACGTTAAACTGACCGTCGTGTCAGCATATATGATATTTCCCAAAACTGGTTTCTATTTTAATCCCGCATCAACGAGACACGTGATAGGCAAGTGGATACAATTCACTAAAGTATTTACACGCATCGTAACCCATTTTATTTATTGTAAAAAAGAAATCACTGAGATCCACATCAAAATCAGCGCGTAGATAGGGTATTAAAGTGGACATTGCATTTCTGGGTGTCTCGAAAAGGCAGCAATTTTACTCGCGTGCTGGAGTGAAGAGCAGAATGTTGCAAATAAATGCACTGCAACTTCGAAAAAAAACGCTTGTTGCATGATCAATGATGAAATAAAGGGGCAATATATTTCTGAAAGGCATAATACATCAATATGGCCACTTATAGAGCTAATACTGTACAGTTTCGGTTCTGGAAATTTACATGATTACTTGCATTAGTGCATACTTATCCTCATAAAACATTATAGCGAGTCTATAAAAGCCATTAGGCTCCGAATGCAAAGGAAAAGAGGAATTAATGTAGTAATTACACTTCTGCTAAATGGATTCAAAAGTCATGATGTTTACATTGCAATAAATCTATTGGCAGTGTTTCATTAGCACTCTCGTTAATGGAAAGGATGGTTATTGCTTTGCTAATTCTCAATACACTATAGATCAATCAGTCTCAATGCAGATGCAAACACGAGACCCTCATAACAGTTAATTGTAACCAGCCAACAATGGGATTTTTTGGGGAATTACACGTATATACTTGAACATGTATGTGCTCAATTAGCATTTCTCTCCATGATCACATGTGTGTACGGATTCTTATTGTTCTTCTTTCGTACGGCTGTTGTAGACACAGAGCAACGGCTACAATTTCACATTCAGGTGGTCGAGCGAGATTACCGCGTCGGTAGCAGCGGAGTGCGTCGCTCTGATGTCTCCTTCGTAATTGTGGATCGGGGCATTACGTCGTTATGTGTTCTGTGGTCTGCTCTGGATGACCACAGTCGCACACTGCTGGAGAGTTTAAAGTGATTTACAATGGTTCAATGGCACAGGTGCAAAGACACATTACTGTACTGTCAAAGGTAAAGACGCAGTCCTGCAATTGATTACCCACATCACTGCTGATGGAAAGCCTCCACTAGTCAGAGCTTTAGAGGGCCCCTCCAGAAGCTCTTTTGCATCCTCTTCCACACAGGCCAGAAGTCTTGAAAGAGCTGGCGTACCCACACATTACCCCCATCACACGCGACCTGTCACTCGACTGACTGTGGTGTGCCCATTTATACTACCCCAATCGTTTCAACTGCCATGCCAGGACCGAATGTCCAGTGCCCTAACCATTACATGACTGCAGCTTCCTAGTGGATCGTACTCAATTTAAAATCATAATTCACTGGGATGTTTGTCCACTCCATTGGCAGTGCCGAACCATTGGTGAAATTCATGCATTTTTTAATGAATGTTACTCCGTGCCCATGTACCGTTCTTGTTCTGCTGTAATGTCCACTCATGCCTACTTTGTGGAGGGCAATATTGGTACTAAAAAAAAAGATTCATTGATTTCGTGAGTAAATATTTTCATAGGATCGCCAACTGTTAACCTCCCACTAAGTGATGTTTCCAGTTTAGTTACATTTATTTTACCAACTAGAATCTCACTGAGATCGCAAGTCTCTTTCGAAAAGGTAAGGTGCGGTCAATGAAACATTTAATCACGCAGGAGGGAAGCCTGCATTGGCTTGGTCTAATTTTTGAAGTCAAACCTAATTTACCCTCACAAACAGGCTGATAAGACAGCCAACCCTTGAGAGTGAGTATGTGAAGCCAAATAAATTCCCTGCCGCTTTAACAACCAGGCCACTGTTTCAACATGAATGTCTTCTAAGGCTGCACCGCGTTTTGTTCGGTACGATGTCCGACATTTTTCTCCACGTGGTGGCAGATTCTTCAGGAACCCAACAAATCAGCTCACGTTCGCACTCAAATATTCATAGGTGACGGTTGTTGCTGCCATATGATGAGGGGCAGCCGATGTCATTTATTCGCGTAATCACTTGTGCATATCTCGTGGAAGCTATCATTTGATTGTTAATATTTGAAAAGTTATCCTCATGCTGCATTTCATTTTCACTACGTGCGAAGCAAAACATAGTGTGGACACCCTGATTCAATTCTACTGAACACGTTTTTGTTACTATAGCGATATCACAGCAGCAGCTGCAGCAAACGCTTGACAAGAATACGTGCATTGCATTATCACAATTTGCGTGGTTTGCAAAGAGAAACCAAACCAACAATAAATTATTTGATAAATTATTTCCCAGATTCGGATGCACAAGTGCCGTGCAACATGCATCTGTTCAAACAGGCACCTTTGCCACTCCAAGCAATTAATTATTTTACGAGCAAAAACAGTTGAAAGAGTTGGGCTATATTATTTATAGAATCTGCCCAATTCGACTTATGTTAAATGGAAGTTTTTCATTCGCATTTATTCATGTTTGCGCAATATATTCCATAATTGTTTTCTTTTCTTCCAATTTCAATTTTTGATACATTGCCGTTTTTACTTTACTTTACCATTATTTTTTCATTTTGGTCCTCCAGGACACTATTGCAAATGCAGCCTATCATGGTCTCATGAGTTCTCACACCTGGTTCAACAAAATACACTTGAATTAACCTCTTCCAAGTTGTCTGGCCAGCACGTGACTAGAGGGTCTCTCTAGCCGGAGTGCAGGCCCTGGCACCAGAAGCGAAGGCCCGTCTGCCATCAGTGGCATGAGCAACCCATTTCATGGCTGAATCTTTACCCCTCCAGTAGCATTATTATTATTATTATTGTGCGTTTATAGTTGGAGCAGGAACCTGTGACTAATTTTTCACAAATGCCTCATTATGCTGTAAACATTGAAATTGGCTTTCTATGTAAACAGACTGGGTTGGCTACCCACTGACCACTGCACCATTAATGTACTTTTTTCGTTTCATTTTGGAGTTAAAGTTGGCCCAACTATGAATTTCATACATCAAACATTAACGATGCATTTTTACAGACGTTATAGCCTTTATGGTAAGGATAATCAAACAGCGTTGCTGCATGTTAAGTGGCAACATGTTGGGCCTTGTATTTCAGGAGCATTCTTTGTGCATTGCACGGTGCGTCCTCACGGGCATTTCTGAGCCATGCTGAACATTCTAAGCTAAACTGTTGTTATTTTACCGGTAAAGCCCACTGAGCCGTAGGGATATTTTTTTTAGAAGCGACCTGGCCACAACTGATAGCTAAAAGAAGTGGCTTGTCATGTCGACATTTATAGCAGCCAAATACTCGAAGCGCATTTTTTCTAAGTGAGGAGGGGAAAACTGGAGGACACGGTAGAAAAATGCACGTGAGCACATGGAGAACATAGAAACTCCGAACATGCAGGCTTCAGGGACAGGATCGAACCCGCGACCTCCTGTATACCAGGCGAGGGAGTTAACGTCTCCTAGCCACCGTGGTGCTCTGAATCTCCCACAAGAAGCCATGGGGCTCAGCCCCTCCAATGCACCACACAGATCCCTGCTTACCCTGCCGTGGTAAAAAGGAAGCAATCATAATTATTTTATTATTATTTCAATTACCAGTAGCGGTAATGTGTGTGTGTTTGTTTTGAATCACAAAATCTCTGAGTCAACTTTGCATATTTTCTCAATTTGTATTAATAAAAAAAATACGACATTGTGAAACCAACCGAGACACTGACACCTGCCATTGGGATGTTGAATTAATATCACGGTCTGACGGCAGCCAACATGATTGTGCACAGCTCAATGCTTGCTCGAGTGAAAAGACACTTTTATTTGACTTGCACATACAGTACAACATATTCTGGCGTTGAAATGTTGCGCTTCAACTCTCTATCCCCGCAGCCCCAACTACTAATCCTCATGGCCCCCTGCTCCACCTCTTCCCACGCTTATCCCGAAAGATGCACCGAGTCCCTTCCTTAACCCATGCACCAAAGCTTCGTCCATTCAACCCCCCCCCCCCCCGCATGTCATACCTCGTCACCACATCCCCCCGTCATCCCTTCCACCAACAATATTGATAATGGCATTACACTATAATTAGGTTTGCCATAAAAGCCACATACCCCCCCCCCACAACACTCCACATCCCCTGCAGTAAATCGACGTGTGGCTGTGATTCGTCGGTTGAGACCCACCCCGTTTTTTTTTTTTCCAGGGCGTCCTCCTTTTCAGGTAGATCTTGTGGGAAATCTCCAATCCTTCCTGGGACATTAAAAATACCTGCTCTTTGTCATTTTTTTGTAACAATACATGGGCAGGTCTACCCGCTTCCAGAGATATTGTCAGTAACATTCATGCTCTAGATGTCTCCATCCCGTCAAGATTCACCAACCCCAAGTCCAAAATGGTGGATTGGAAGCGGTTTGTCATACCATTCAAGTAAACTGTCTTGCACCATTGAAAAGTTATGCAATAAGGCAGGTATAATTTCAAAATTAACGTCTAGTCTATTTAAACGAATCTTACTAAACAATATATTTTACCAGATAATGCCCACTGAGCTATACAGCTCTTTTCCAAAATCGACCTGCCCACAAATGATAGCTCAATTAAGTGGCTTGTCACGTGGAAATGTAAAACAGCCAAACACTCTGAATGGACGTTTCTAGACGTGGAGGGAAAGACCTGAGGACCCGGAGAAAAATCCACACAACCACGGGGAGAACACGCAAACTCCAAATAAACAGGCGTCAGGGTCAGGATGGAACCCACGACCTCCTACATACCAGGCGAGCTAGTTAACATCTCGGCATCGTACCTCCCTACTCATCTGTATGTAAAATGTATTATACTATAATTTCTCTTTAAGTGCCAGACGTCATCATGGCCACGGCCATTGATGCCACCACACGTCACCAGCACTACTAGCTTCTGCCAGTTCGTGCAGATGCTGTGTCGTAGGCATGCAACAGTAGCCCACCATCATATATAGAGGGTTAACATGATTGTGTTAAGACATCTAATGGAGATATACTTGGCAAATGCCTGTCCAATAGAGAATGCACGTGGTCTATATTCACAGTTTCTAATGAAGTAAATTGGTCAGCATACAAACGTGAAATGTGTTTTACAAATGTTTAAATGTCAACATTTCAAATGTGTATCTGTACACAATAAAAAAAATGTGTTGTTGGAATTATGTAATACAGACATCCCTGAGCAAAAAACGTATAGTCTCAAGGGCACTCACCTGGTTATATATGAAGACCACATACACACATCTGTACAATAAATAATCTTCAGAAAACAATGCTGTAAAAAGTTTCATTGTAGACGCATCCCGCTGTTTCTTAAATCCCTTTGCAAAACAATATTGCAGTATCTCTGTTTTTTGCATTGGCACAACATAACGAGGTTAGTTTACGTAATTGAAATTCAAGCTGGGTTCTCTGGAACATCCAGCTAATCCATCATCTTCCACATTGGACGTACAACTTGAGCAACCGTACAAATCACTGCGGAGCCCCAAACAGCTGACGTGTTTACCGCACAGCTTCCCACAGAGGAACTGATTTGACCAAACTCTTCCAGGCTAGGAAATTAGAGCATGCACACACACACATATTTTACCAATGCCAAAATAATGCACTGAGGACCTGATGATGACTGCTTGTGTTGCTGTCGAAACGTCGTGAGAATTTTATTGTTTTATATATATTTTATTACTTTATTGTTTTCCCTTCAACGTGACTTTACCGAAAGAACCAAGAATATGAATCACTGCAGTCACGAAAGCTTTAAATCAAAAAATAAAACAAACACCTTTTTTTTTTACAATGTAATGATTGTGTTCACAAGAGACCAACAATTAAATTCACTTTTTTTTTTCAAATGCCGGCCTTTAGACATTACACTGACAGAATGCAACCAATGGGAAAAAAATGCCTTTTAAACATGGAACACAGCTGAAAGCTTCTGCGGCCTGGGTGTTGGAGGACTGCCGCTGTGCAGCGTTTTATTTCGTTCATCGCTATGACCGATTGTAGGAATGCCCCCCCGTTGGATGCACCGCTATAGATTCCCAAGTGAACATCTATCAGCATCATGAACTATGTGGGCTACCCTGCTGCGCGCACATAAATAACAAAGTAGCAGAAAATGCATCGCCACCCATTGGGGGGGGAGGGGGGAACTTTGGGAGATTGGCCTCGGGAAGATAGTTGGCAAATACGGCTTCCTGCAGCTGGGAAGTCAACTCCAAACCTGTGCCTCTTCACCCGTGCTGACTTCCCTGGCTCAGGACATTTCCAAAGTAAGAGCACGGAAAGGGCAAATTTGACACGAGTTGTCTTTTAAACGTAGGCTTCGAAAGTGGTTGACTTTATCGGAATATATAGGGACCGGTTTTGCCTCAAACGCCTGCAGAGGTGGTGTGTATGCATGTGTATAAACGTGGCATTACCCGTCTCGACGGGTTCACCAGTGATGGCTTCACGTCGTCACTTTTAAGTATTTATTGAAGATTGGGTCATCATTAATCAGGGATAAATATAAAGAGTACCACTTTATGGGAAACCAACAACAGTGGTCCTATTGATAGACTGGCATAATCATATTCCGCACTTGAAAGCCACGGCAATTTTTATCCGTGAAGGATAATCCATGTAATACATTGCATTAATATTATTATGAAATCGTAGAGTCTCTCTACTCACATGAGTAATTGGAGGGTGTTTATCTCTGTTATCAGCACTGAGCCAGGAGTGAAACTATAATATTCTCTGGCAGAAGCAAGGCACTTCATAAAACAATAATCGTTGTTGAATTCGCGCAAATTGGTGTCAAGCTATGATTGCATTTCTGGAAGCATAATACACCACCTTGATTCCCTCAACCAGCGCTATTGATCACAGCATCGTGGGTTGCAGGCGGAGTGCACTAGCAACAGTGCCGTGCGGAAAACATTTCCACCATCGGCTTAGGAGCACTGCCAAACGATCACTGCTTCAATGATCATTTGAGCAAGGAGACACTTTGACTTTTTTCGTCTTAAAATTGAGTATGGGACACAAGCCGGGAAAATCCATTAAAGTTACATGGCATAAATCATCCAACGTATTCCCGTCTGGAGCCACGAGTGATTCAAAGGCAATTCTCTCCATATTAACTATGTCAGGATTTAATGAACCATTCCAATGGATTGGAGATCTATCTGCAAGACTGGCAAAATAATTACTTTTTGACTGAATGGATGGGACATATCTTGGAGTATCTTAGATGACTGCTTGCGGGCAGGAGGTGTGTGCCGCTGTCAGTGCAGGTTACATTGATTGCGTGGTTTCTTTTGATCCTGGAAGCACACTGGCCAAACAATTAAAAGACACCACCGAATAAACAAATATCTCGGATGCATCTTGAATAAAATTATAATAATGCAATTTTTGGATGGAATATGTAAAATTATTAAAATTTGTTATTTTGCAGAGTAGAGTGTGAAAATACGTTATTTAAGGGTGTTATTCGAACTTTCTGTTTTCCGACAGGTCAATAAGTTGAATTTGAAAATAGATAAAGTGACAGGCTGGCTTTTTTGTTCCCAGCATGTCTTTGTTTGGGGGGAGGGGGCCACAAAACTACGCACAATTTAGTTTCTTGCTTTCACAGTAAACATGCAGATTTAGCTATAATTTACATGAAATGGATTTGACTGCAAAAATATTGTCAAATTATAAGCAATGTGTTACTCAGCATCCCCCAAAAAGCCCTTAGTAGAAAATGCCATGGTGGGGAATATGAATAATAATATAATACACAATCAGCAGTATGTTTTAAGCCACGTGTGCTTTAAACATTGTTTTCATTTTGATTTCTGAATAGCAGATGCAATGTTCTGAATGAGTATTCAGAGTATTTTATATGGCCAAATCGTAAAGTCTAAGTATGTTTACATGACAATAAGCACGCTACTTAAAACGCTGAGGCCACTTTGTAGTCAAATGCATGGAATTAGGTTTCGAAAGCACGTTGGCACCTTTGTTAAGTAAGATCATCCTCATAACTGAGAGGGGCATTCGAAGGTGTTGTTGTTCCGATGTAAGCTTGAAATCAGTATCTAAAATATATATTTCACATTGTCCAGCCACGCAGCTACATGACATCACATTCACGGGCAATATCGCCGACATTCACCAAGTCTCCATCGCAGCTATTGGATGGCATAAGAAGTTTGATATCCACATCAATAGCTTTGCTAACTTTCACCTTGCCATTTTAAAGGATGTGAAGCTGCAGCTGACTCTGAGCCTAAATTATAAGAGAAGCTTCGTGTTATTGTTATCACACTGGACTTGCAATCGATAGGTTGTTGGTTTGATATCCTAGCACGGCAATTAACACAATGGGGAAGTTTTGACTTAAAACTTTCGTGACTGCAGGAATCCATATTCTATGGTTCTTTCGGTAAAGTCACATAGATAGAAATAATAATAATAAAATAATACACGTAAAAATGAAAATAAAGTGAATTAAAAATAATACAAATATCACAACGTTTCCATCGCAACACAAGCAATCGTCAGTAATTTATTTTCATTTTTATTATTGTATTGTTATTATTTATTCTATCTACGTGGCTTTACCGAAAGAACCATAGAATACAATGGGGAAGCTTCTCTTATCCACCCACCTCTGTGTGTATGTACGTTGAACTTCTTTAGCACCGTACGTAGCCAACCATGCTAATCAGAGGTGGAGTATGAATGGGTACAGCAGTTACTAGATCAGCAGGTGGCATGTGGTGGGGTGAAATGTGGGTACTGCCAATCACCACCAACGAATCTCCCAAGACGTTATCAGTGTGGAAGAGTCGGTCAAATCCTCTCAGGAGGGCCTCTTACGAGGTCACTCTAGTGGGGCCCCTTCTGCCAGCAGTGACATGAGAAAGACATTGCACGGCTGTGCCTTTATCTTTTTCTATTAGCCTCAGACTGGTCTCTTAGCCCCTAAACTGTCACAATGTTTAATTTCTTGAAACTCCCTATTCCTAATGTTCACGTTCACGAACCTCTAAAATCATGCTTGCGCTGTGTTATGGCACAGCGCTTCCACGTGCTTCACCTGTGTTTGTTTTAAAACTGACTTTCAGTGCTGGTGGTCAATTACATCATTTTTGTACAAATGCTACATTCTATAAAATTTGGGAACTTAAACAAAACACCCCAAACTACTGTAATATGCACCTTCGCCAATAATTCGAGGAAATGTGTTTAATTTGTTTGTATAACATTTATAGGAAATGGTAATGTGATTGCCTAAGTTGCAGCAGTAGTTAGATTTATCGGATAAAACAGTTTGGACATTTTCATGTAGATTTATCGTGACATGTGACCTTGCACAAATAGAAAACTAGATGTTTATATTACACGTCACAGCAGATTTTGTCATGTGTCAGAAAAAATTACACTTGCAGTGACACTAGAACTGGCTTGTTCACTTGAGCTGACTTAACAAATTGAGTTTGTTCTGCTATGAACATACAACATAGTATTTCACTACGCCATAGTGGTATAATCACGCCGCGACGTTATATCCCTCAAAGAAAATGTAAACCTTAGACAACCGCTTAGCCTGTTGGTCAGCAGGCCTTGCCAACTGGGCCAGTTTAATTTCCTGAGGCACTGCGCAATGATTATTTAAAGCGGATCACAATGCCATCGGTACTCAAATGCGCAATTGAGAAAAGCCCAGCTTCATTGGTGGTCCTGAGCCAAGGGTTGTGGATTCAATATTCCCGTGGCGTTGGTAGCTGAGCGCGAGAGTCACTTGACGTGGAGGTTCACGGTTCGTTCTTGGCAGTCGCCCCAGTTAATACTGTCGGTGTATTCACCGAGACGTATATGCTGTCTGCTTCAGACAGCACATAATAGGCAAAGTGTATCCTTATTTTCGTCATCATTTTGATAGAGGCCAAAAAGGGTCCCATAGATATAACTGCTAAACCTGAGCGATTGATATATTGATACTTCCATTGCCTTTGAACTGTTCGCGTTGTGGCGTTCTGTTGTCTATCACTGGTGAGACAAGGCCATATATGAAGGCCGTCTCTGGTGTAGGCCAATCCGTTTTAAAGACAATCCATATATTTATGAGAGCATGCTTTATTGCGTGTTTTTCCACAAGTACGTGTGGTTAATGCAGACTTGATCCCTCGCAATATGTATCAACTTGGCGTTTCAACATCTTAACACAACGCCTGTTTTATTTCCAGAGATGATGAAGCCTATTTTTATTTTGTCATGAAAGTGTATGATAAGGATGCCGTTGTGATGTCATTCGAAAAAGAGGCGGTTATGTGTGTTGGCTTTCCGGTCCAAACTTGCCAAATTTGAAAAATTGCCCACAAATTATTTAATGGGGTAAAACCACGTAGCAACATTACCCCACCACTACGCCCATCTGAAAACACATGCCCACAAGTCAAACAAACCAGCTTCGTGAGAGCGTTTGGTGCTGTATAAATGGTGCAATTACAAATACATTGTTCGTTCGTTCATTTCTCAATCTTCTTGTCCTGGTGATGGTCGCGGCGGTAGCATGGTTGGTAGTATAGTTTTGCATTGTATTTATTCCGACGTGACAGGCTAAGCATTTTCATGGGATGAATACAAAGTGCCGCTAATTTTTCTTCATTTTATAAACCTTGGAATGTTGATGACGTGTATTTGTTTAACCACTTGAGAAGAGACCGCTGTTATCTTGTATTATAGACGAGGTCCACATTGTCAACACGATTGCTCACAGATAATTATTGAAGAGTCACAACTGTTGTTTGTGCACAAAGCCACCACTCACTCATGTGCGTGCATTTAGTTGGTAGTTGAGAAGTGCAGCCCTGAAATGTATTCTTGTTCATGACACTCTTGTAAGCGCATCGAGAGGCATTTGTTCTTCAATGCTGGCCAGTTATATTTGAAGGATTTGGGAGTATACTTACTCACTAATGTCTGACTTTTTTACCAGCTAAAATGCTGGGTCTATTTTCCAAGCTTGCAATAGATGTATTGCCTAAGGCCTCGCTTAATGGATCCATGTGGTAGGAGTAGGACTAGCAGGAGCATAACTTCATTTAACAAGGTGAGACCCCCTTGAGACTGCAAATTTCCTTTGCATTCATGCATACAACGTGCGACAACAAAATACAAAACAATACATCGTGGTGGGATGGCCTAGCATCACAGCTAACAATAAAAGAGGAACAGGGCTGAGAATAAAGAGATGAGAAGGAAGAGACCAGTCAAATTACCTTCAAAGGTTCAAAGGTTATTTGTACCTTTATTGAGTAATTGGGGTGTATTATTCCACATCCATTCATCCACACATCAAAGGAGGTGAATACAGATGAGCTCGAGGCTACTTTGATGTGAGATGCCCAAATCATGCACGGTTAACCTGCATTATCACTTGCGTGGTTATTTGCTTTATTCATTATGAACCCACATCTGCTTGTAGCTTTGGTTGAATGCAGGTGGCAGCATAATTTATACGTTTGTGAATTATTGATGTATTACTGATGGGCTGGGGGCAAGTCTCCATTCATGGCCTCCGGTGAATGTTAAGCGTTCGAATGTTCGCGCACAATAGGAAGCATGCGTGGTACTTTTCAACAATTGCAGGAACATTCCACGACGCCTTAAACATGTGGCATACCCAGTAGGCATGTAGCAATGCATTGATTCGTCAAATGCAATGCTTCTTGAGCTAATGATACGTGCGTTACATTTTGTTTGGAAGATTTATTGTTTACGATTCTACATGCACTGCGGTGGCAGAAATACGATGGATTATTGAATTGAATTGCGAACCCCAATCACGGCGATTTACTTAAAAACATCGGTAAGCTGGGTGGATAAATTATCGGGCTATTTTCTTGGTCTATGAAGGGAATCTTTGACGTCATGACACCTCGAAACGCTGCTCTCAAACAGCGCTGACACCTTTTCAGCCAAATTTAACCTCGAGCAAGTAACGATGCCACAGAGTTAGCATGTCACTGGAGACACTTGGGACTCCTACTCAAACCACTTGGAACACAAGTACCCAGCACCACGCTGGATCACCATGAATACCACAGGGACACACGCGGATCATTACTCGGATCTTTTGGAGTCGGAATTAGAATTGTTATTTATACTGGAGGAATCCGATGAGCTATAACGCTCTTTTCAACAGATGTCCAATACAAGATAACCGGCAGTACCACTCAGACCACAGAGACTACCACTGTGACAACTCGGAACACAGCGACTACCATTCACGTAACAGAAACCGCTGAGACTACTTCCAGAATCATCATAACTACCAATCGGACTACTGAGACGACAACGTGGACCACCTGGACCACCTACTGGGATTTCTAGACCTCCTCCTTGTGGAGGCCCTTCCATTAACAGTGGTGTGAGGAAGCAATTTCAGGCCTCCACCTTTACTTAGCCTTACGAAGCTGGATTTGCAATATGATCCCCATCTATTGCACATCCCATTCTATTGCACAAACCTCCTTTCATGGGTAACACTGTTATAATGCCATTCCATTGCAGATTTTGAACATGGCCATTGCTCATAGAAGAATCATCATTCCTGTCGGGATCACGCAAGGTGGAATCAATTATTCTTGGAATAATCTCACACCTCTGGCAAGTACCAATATTTTCAGAGGTCATGCAAAATTGTAATTGTTATGTTTTTCTCTGTGGGAATGATAGCGTGAATAGATACAAGCCGGGGATATGGACTCATCACCTTGAAATTATTACTTTAGTGCTGTATTCCAAATCCCTTCCTGGCTGGGTAAGATTAGGAATTGCTCCTTGCAGTTTGTTATAGACTATAAAAGTCTGCATACTTTATTACGTTTGCTGTTTAGAATCAGCGTCAGCTAAGTGCTCTGTAGATAAATTCACAAAGTTGTAATTTAAACTTTTCAAGGTCACCCTGGTGAGGGTAACTGACAAAGCTAAACGATTTGCACATGCAAGCAAGCAAGAAAGTGATAAAGAATACTTTATGTCTCACAGAGCAGATCAATACATTTCAAATGCACTCAGTAGCATACAATCCACAGCACAGAAAAAAGGTCAATGGCCTACGTGAATTGATATTAGTTAATGGCTTAGAGACACAAAAGATTGACCTACCAGCAGGGAAACTGCCAGACTGCCAACACTTTTCTCGTGATTGATTAAACGCACAGAATGTACCGAGTAATGTTTTAGGAGTGCCTTCATGCATGCACACCCCCCAAAGATCCTGCCGAGAAATTACAGTGTTGGGCTCAGAATCCAATTCACAACAGGCCTCAGTTTATAATTGCCTTAGCAGCGAGTGATTTGTGAATTGAGTCAGACTAATAGCCTGCATGCAGAGTTGGTGTTATGCTTGGATGCGCCGCAAGTGGCAGTTAGTTGCCTTGCCTTCTCTATGCCACTCCGACCTTCTTTACTTTCTGCCACCATTAAGCCATTTGCTGAGGAACCCTCAGGGGAAGATTGTATGTATGATAACGTATTAGGTTCGCAATTTACATTATTTTTAGCAATGCCACTTACGTCTTATGCAATGAAAATGCATCGGATGAATTGACTGTCCCCATCCCACAACATGTGAATGTGGAATTTCCACCACTTGTTGAGTTCCACCAAAATAACGGATGCAACCCGAAATATTTTCATTTGCACGTTGAGACATGATGACTCTTAAATTATCATATGACAGAAAATTGAGAAAAGTAAACTGCTGTGTTATTATTTCTAACCAAATTACTAATTTTACCTCCATAATTTGTGGATGATTATTGACGTTGTTTTGCCTACAGTTTTAAGAGAAGCCTTGATAACAAATTGTAAAGAATATTTGTTGATGAAGTCATGTGACATGTTAAATAGTATATGCAGAATATAGCTACTATGATCGTTTTATCCGGCCAAGTGGTACTAAAACTGTGCACTCAATTCAACTTGCGAGATTACATTTTCAAATTTCAGTCAGGGATTTATTCAGTTAATTCCTTTTGATATTCATTCTGTTACTCCAGGGTTAATAACACTACTAACAATTTGTAGAAACATGACAGAGGTTGTCTGATAGATAAGAATCGTTAAATGTTCACGACTTGCAGTGCCACAAACAGACAGGAGGATTTCTTCAAAATAGTTTGAGCAGGCACTGTGACTTTTTCAAATGTTCAAGTTGCATTTGAGTAATGGGGAGGCAGAGTGGTGCAGATGTTAACGTGCATAATGCAATATTATTACTACAATATTTGTATTAATAGGCTATGCACTTCGTGACCCCAGTTTGATTGGTGACCAAACATCAGTGGCAAGTGATATTGGAACCAGTCCTGGGCCATCTCTTAACAATCGATACTGAGCAGCATGGTGGTTAAACAATCCCCATCACTTACATGGCACGGGGAGGCCTTCATCAGGCAGTGCATTGACAAAGGGCTTTCATTAATGTGATCGTGTTACTGTTATTTGGATAAGAACAGTGACATGCAATGGCTGTCTCTGGTGCATGATATTACAGGACATGTAATAGTTATTTCACATTACACATCACTATAAGTGCACCAGTTAGTCGACCGGCAGGTCACGTGTGTTTGGATAAAGTTTGGGTACTCCGACCTCTTCCAAGACGTCTGGCCAGCGTGGAAGAGTAGGCCAAATACCCTCGAATGGGGCTCTTTAGGGCTCTCCTGGTGGAGGCCCTTCTGCCATTAGTGGCATGGGCAAGACATTTTCTGGGCTGCAGATGTAGCTTTAGCGTTTCTATTTCCACTGCACTTTCTTTCAGTGTAAACTTTTGCAAAGTGCCAGTCAATAACAAACCGGGGTAATTTATTTTGCCTTTGCAAATAAATAAATAAATTGCGTTATACTCGAGGGGGCTGAGAATGAGAGGGGGAATTGCAAGTAAACTTTTGAAATTATTGGCTGTGAGCTTCAGTGAGTTGTCAATATCACAAAGGTGCGCAGCAGTGCAAAAAACTACAGCGCGCAATAATGAAGGTCGTTCTTTCTTTAAATGCTGACATTTTAAATAAATGGATAAATAAATGCGTTGATGATAATGTGCGTTGGATGCCATTCATGCCAGGTAGTGTAGAGGTCGCTGTACCATTATGTATTCACATGTGTTATTCTTACTGCCACGTTAATGAGAACGAAAGGCTTTGTTTTAGAAAATCCCCTTGTGGAAGAAACGTATTGCGTCAGACCCTTCATGTAGTCCTGTGAAGCACTTTGTATTGCACTCTTTGCACGAATTGTGCTACCTAAGTAAAGTTTTATTTGATTTGATACACAGCTACTGTGTACAGGTCACATATTACATTTCATATATTATTAAAACACATTGTTTCATTCAATTACACAAAGCCTAAACACTACTTTGGGATACTATAGAACATAACTAGGGCAACTGTGTGTGTTTTTGGTGTTTTTTAAAATATTTATATGGCCCAATGTCGTACACTCTCGTAGTCCAGCTCTTTGGAGGCAAGAGTTTTGTAAATCAAATAAATTTGTCAAACACCCAAGCGCACTGGGTTTAGAATGTCAGAAATGCCAGTACAATGTCTTGTTCCATTTCCATTTCCATTCATTTGGTATAGCCCTGTGAGCCATTCGGCTCTTGAATCGGGTGCAACCGCAACAAACAAAAAAACAAAAACATGAACAAGAAAACATCTTAAAGTGACTATGTGACTGTGCAAACAGAAAATCCAGGAAAAAAAACATAAAAATATTCCTGAAATAGCACCGTACACCAACGCTGTGTGCAACAATCCCAGTGGGATGCAAGTCAAACAACAACAACAACAACCACAAGACAACTAAGATTAAGGCCATCAGTCTAACTCCGTACAACAATAAACAAAAACATGGCCAAACCAAGAAACGTTTTCGAAATCACCAAAATAAAGCCATAAATGCAATATAACAGTGATCATAGGGACTGTGACCGCATTTTTTTTTTTACAATAAACTACATAAATAACATGTAACACCAAACCCTAGAGCCGTAGCTGGCTGCATGAGTCACTCCACAACAACAGGAGCATCAGTCGGAGTATCACATTTTTCAATGCACCTTTAAGATCAGCACACTAAATCAAAATACAGATAATACTTTGCAGCGGTCATCCGGAGCGAAACATTTTATTTTATTTTAGGCCACTAAAACGTAATATTTGTGTAAGGTTTATTGAGAACAGAAAAGTATATGCAATAGAAAAAAATGTCTCAGGGTCAATTAATTGGGTGTCAAGAGACATTTGGGCCACTATGCACAGCACGGCACACATTCTTCTCAAGCGATCCGACTCAAAAATCTATTACAAAGCAAATTCCAGCACTCCAAGTGGGTTCATTGACCCATCTGTGCAGACTTTTGGATGTTATTCCCTCATTTGTGTGAATTTTCCCCACGATATCTGGCCTCTGCCCAGCTGCAAAATACCCTTTGAAATCGATTGTTTTAGCTTCACCTAGAATAATTCTTCACCTCCATTATTCTCCCTTTGTGGTTACATGTTCGAACCTAATGTGGCCCCATCTGATTATAAGGAGGTCATATATATATATATATTTTCTTGCTGTAAAAATCGTAGTAAGATTGCGAGTCCATTTCACACATTTGCCACGCAATTCACCTGCAGCGTGTGTATTAAGAGCAGAAGCGTCATTTACACGGCATGTTCATCAATCTCTTCGAACGCTCGGCAAATAATTATCGTAAAGCCTAAAAGATAAGACATGCCTTACTATCGTAACAATCAGCTTGCGATGGTTAATGCCGCATACAATTTTATTTTCATGCAACATTTTTGCTTAGTTAAAAAAAGACAATGAGCTAACACTAGAATATACCCAATGCAAAAACTGCCCTAATAGACAAACCATACTCATGTTTTTTCTTTGTATATCAAACAGTTCCTGCATAGCACAGATATTATACATATAAAGCTGAAGTAAACCATGCGTGGTGTAAAACAACACACGCCATCACACTTTAATGTTGAATGCACCGCTGTTCTTCTTGGTTCTTTCGGTAAAGTCACGTAGAAGGGAAATAATAAAATAATACAAATAAAACATCATTAAATAAAAATCATGTTTTATTCTTATTATTTCCCTTCTACGTGACTTTACCGAAAGAACCAAGAAGATGAATCCCTGCAGTCACGAAAGCTTTAAATCGAAATGTACCGCTGTTCTTTTGATGTGCCGTGGGATGTACCTTGGTGCGTCGTGCTCGGATTTTGCTTGCGGACCCCATGTGACTAATTGCACATTTTAATGAGCAAATGCACCACCCGCTACTACTGCTCGGTTCACGCGGATGTCGGCCTCCGAAGACTGTCGAGGCCAAATAGGTCCCAGTGAAAGAGCGCGTCCCGTTCCTAAACGGTATCCACACAATTATCGAATCTTCCATGTGACCGCGCCGTAATTGTTCCTGAGCGCATTCAAATTTGTCGAAGAAATGCAACGTGCATAATTGTGTATTCGGTGTAATGTGCTGCATCACTCTAAATCGGTGCTTCTCAAACTTGTTTGGTCCGCGGATCACTCACCGCAGGTGACACAACGCATTCACTTCTTTCTAAATACCAGTCGTAAACAAAAGATGGTTCAGATTACCGGAACATGAAAGCATTTTTGTTTGTTAAACGAACACGTAAGGTTTTTTTTTTAAGGGGGGGGGGGGGAGTTAGATCTTAGGGTTAGGGTAGATTTATCAGGGTAGTTTACCGAACTTATTTTTTTTCATGAATATCACGAGTAAAATATAAATGTCCGATACAAAAGGTACAGAGTACATCTTCATTATTGTCCTCCTCAATCTGCATCTGCATCACAGAATCCTGGACCACCTGGAGGACCGTCGTGGACCACCAATTTAAATACGCGAGTTTGTGAAAGTGTATCCTTAGAAGCGCATTTAAAGTACGTTGTATCTATTTGTTTACCCATGCTAATGAGTATTTGCATAATTAATTTGTGTATGCCGCGTGCGGTATGACATTTGTGACCTCTCAGGCTTTGGCACTGTTGCTTTTAGCGCCTGAATCAATGAGGAGGGTTGTGTGTGTGTGTACTGTGTAGTTTTAATGCCAGTTGAGGGTTCATTCACCTCGCAGTATTTATGGGAGGATGGACAGAGGACTAAAATGACTGCCACATTGTGAGAAGTCAACAATGGGTATCTTTTGGTCGACCATCAACCGCATCAGGACCATGGAGGGCATGGCCTACGCGGGCACCTGATGCCACAAATGGGGCATCAAAGATTCTGCGGCCTGTGCTTGGCGCGGTCACGAATCCCGAACCATCGACCGCATCGTAAACAGCCGGTGACTTCACTCCTTTAAAAGGGGCGAACGGACGAGGTCCACTCTGTGTCTGATCAGACAACTGAGTGGATAACGACATCTAAAATTACACCTGTAATCTGCTGCTATTAATCCGTACGAAAAAAGAAGATCCTATGTCATAGGAATGAGGCATTTCCAACACTGCCTGAACACCACGAATGTACATGGGGTCCAAATGTCTTGTGACCCCCCCCCCCCCAATAATTGGCCTTTAACATTTTCCTTTGCATATTTTTACACCCTGTGCCGGTTCGATTTCCTGGCACAGGGTGTAAATGACTCACTGGTAATCAAAGTTGTAGGTAATGGGCTCACATTATCCCGCGAGCCAATCAAGACTACAGTGCTGCTTTCAACGCTACGTTAAAACTCGAATCACATCTGGAATAGAATCACCCATTGGAATGCCATCCTAAATTGTCATAACTAATTGAATCTGTGGGTGGTGGAGTTGCAACCACCTCCACCACCCCGATTTACGATACAGTTAAAGCAGCTGGGCTGATGTGCTCCAAAAGCTAAGCGAACTCCATTAATTCAATAAGGCCTGTTACATTGTGTAACCAGCACACAATCGTCTAATATATTGGACATCGGTGAAAAAGAGCTCCATAGCTTATCGGATTCCCCCAGCATAAAAAAAAAACATATTCCGATTCTGATATACAGGTACTCGTATAACCGGTTTGTTGTAATTCGCCGTGGAAGGAACCTGAACACGGTAATTGGGAAATGAGATGCAGGGGCCAGGATTAATCGTGAATGCACGCAGCTGTTTAAGGATGGACATGGGCAGTGTGGTGGTGGTGGCAGTGGCAGGTAACTCAAGGGAAGGCCACATTCAGAGCTGAGCAACGAGCTCCTTGAGTGACGAGGAAGTTTAACCTGCAGCTAAGCGTTGCGGTTATGTTATCAATTGTATCTGAACACTGCGTTCGTGGGCTCACGTTGTGCCTCCAGAGCCCGGTAAGGTAACAAAAAGCTGAATATTGGAACAAGAAAAATGCCACGTGCTGTGGCATGGATGGCCTCGTTGCAGCAGTCTACATTGCTGGGACATGCTGCTGTGATGAGCAACTTTAAAGGTACAGTACTGCATACGGTGCAAGGAGAAGTTACACACCAGCAGTCTGCCTTTGGCTCTCTTTGTCTCTAATGCCATTTATGCCACTGCACCCAGGTACTAGTCGATAGACTCATTGGGGTTTTGCTCATGGATTGTCTCATTCCTTGTGAGCACCACCATGCCTGCAGGTTCCATGTACAGGGTGGTCCACATTTCCTGTGAAGCCCCCAATTAATTGACCCCGAACATTTAGTGTTTTCACCATTTGCTTATTCATTTATCTTTTCACTCCCCTTTGTAAAAAAAATATTCAGCTTTATATTATTAAATTGGGGGGGGGGGGGGGTCACGAGAGATGTGGACCACCCCCAACAGTAATGCAATGTGGAAGCAGTGCTGCCGCAATCACTGCCTTTGCAAAATGTTCGGACGCTTCAATTTGTCTCCACGCTACTCTCCCTCTATGCCATCGTGACGAACGTAATCTCCGCTTTGTAGACGAGCACACGGCACAGCGGGAGAAAACCCGTTGCCCGCTATCACTTAACAGTGATGCCGCAAGTAAGTTACGTGATCAAACAATTGCATAGAATTTAAATTTACACGTGTCTGATACCCTCCAAGAATAAGGCATATGCCACTCTTAAAAGTAAGTCGGTGTAACGTATTAGAGGTTTAATGCCATATTTCCCTAGGGTAAGTGGCAATGGAGTTTTTTCTGATGGTTTTATTAACGTGTGGAACCCACGCTTATTTTTTTATCATTATTTTAACGTTAAATCTCTAGAATAACAGCACGTGTCGGCCTGACGTGACTCTTTCTGAAGTTCGAAAGCACATTAAAATTTGCTGATTATCATACTAAAACAGTGCTGTACAGCTCAAGAGCTGTATAAATTTAAGATAAGGATGCACCAGTTATGAATAAAACCCGTGTGTGTGTAAATCTACACGGACTATTTCTGCTCATCGACTAATAATTTAATAGTTAATATATTAAGTGTGTTTAATGCGTGTTCGTAAAAAAGAATTGTGGTGTGAGTTGATGTTAATATGCATCGGCATATTTTGAAGGTTGTGTGAAATTTAAAAAAAAATATTTATTTTAAATTTGGCAGCATCGTCCAATACATGTGCCGCCGATGTTAAGTTCTCTGGACATGAACATTAGTTCACATCTAAATATGTTTTGATCCGCACAAGCATTCTCGCTATCGGCAGTAATAAATCTGTCTAAAATCGATGCTTCATACATGATGAATGCGTACCTTAAAACTACTTTCTGATCACTTACATTACATGCACAGCCATGCTTCCTTTATTTTATTGGCATTAAAAAAATAGGCAGTTCTATCATCGTGATCCTATTTTAATTTTCAAATCACGAGCCATTGTATAGTGGCACACATCCCTGCCATTATCCACGGCCAATTACAGAGCGAGGTGCCAATTACAGAGAAAGGCTGTGCCGCAAAAAGCTTTAGGTAGGCCGATCTGATTTGTGGTTCGAGCTTTTTAAATAATCTCCGAGGAGGGATTACGCCCTGGAGAAATGGGGGTTACGTTCTGCTTCCGGGAAAAAGGATTTCGTGTTTGAAAGAGAACGGAACGAGTCAATAAAAAAGGGTGAGACAGTAGATGTCTGTGTGTGCTCATCTCCTATGGACAAATAAATAGACGGGGAACGCAAACCTCAACAGGCTTTAGCGATGGTAATCAAGTGTCTGCTTATGGGGCATATACGTTCTCGGATGGCCAAGCCTGGAATCGTCGTTTACGAGAGCGAATGAAAGAAAGCAAGACTAAAAGCCTCGATAGTCTGACAACTTGCCTTCTGTGTGTGAAAGCTGCTTCAGACAGTAGGAGCAGCAAAATATTGACCTCCCGTGATAAAGATACTGATGGGAAATTGGTGAAATGGAGTTGTGGGAGGGAATGTGAGAAGTACAGTATTTATAATGCAATATTACTCATGCCTGCCTTTGGCGATCTGATTTTCATGAATGCACACCAATGTTGTTTATGACACTCTACATGCATCCTGGATATGATACAAGCATAAAGCGGGTTACTCTCCCAACACGCTGTATGTGTCTGCCCAGAATGTCACGATGAAGAAGTGGAAGGTAATAAAAAAAAATGTTTGGCTGACGAATATATGCAAGTATCATTAATCTCCGATTCGAATTTATTTATTAATTAAACAACACTACTGCGTTTCGATTTAAAGCTTTCGTGACTGCAGGGATTCATCTTCTTGGTTCTTTCGGTAAAGTCACGTAGAAGGGAAATAATAATAAAAAAACATTTTAATTTTATTCTGTTTTATTTTTATTTTTTTATGATTTCCCTTCTATGTGACTTTACCGAAAGAACCAAGAATATGAACACTACTGAGTGTTTTAGACTCTTATCCACTAAGGCTAGTCGAATTTTAAAATGCGATATAAAACGCTCAACATCTAAATTGATCATTTGAATTATGCAGATAGACATTGTGCTAGACGAACGTGGGCAGTTATTGCATTTTCTTTAATAAAAGTTTCTGCAAGATGAAAAACCTGCCAGTATGAATTATTTATTTTCGGCTCCCGTCTCTCGCCTATATTATTTGTCGGCTTATAATCTCTGCACCACTTATTGCCGTGAATCCGTTAAGCCAAGGCAATAGGCGCTTAGGTAAGTTGAGGGATTTCCTATCTGAAACTTATTCAAGCAAAAGGGTCATTGCAATGTGTTTTTTATTGTCGAGTAATCAGACCATTTTCAATGTCATACTATGGTAAGACATTGCCTTGCTGTTATTCATGATAATCTTTTTTATAAGCAGTTTTGCATGCACAGCATGTATATGAGTGAATATATATTTCACTTGGGAAAGCTTCATCCGAGTCTCAAGAGTGGCATTTGTGACTGCTCAATTGCGTAACAATCGTGCTATTGGCATCCTGTCAAAAATGTATGAAGAATTCCAACACCAGCAAATCTAGCCCATCCTCGAGAATGGCCCACTGAAAGTCACATCACAGAACTACTACTGAGATCCACTTAAAGTGCACTTCCTTTTTTTACTATGATAATTCGGGTGCTGGACTGCCTGTAGCACCCTACTGAAGAGATCTCAGTTGCGTGGCAGTCAAACCAACACGGTTATTTTTTTCACAACTGAATTTGTTCCCAACTTATCTTAAAAATGTGATAAAATAGTTTAGGTTTTTTGTATCTATTCGTTTGGAAACCAAGCTGAAGGCGCTAACTGTATAACTCAATCCTGAAGTGCCAGCCCGGTGCTCTGATTCTTTAGCAGCTGTGTAATAATTGAGTGTGCATGCAGTGTTACTGCACCGGATCCCAATTGTTGGGTTACAAAGAGGGGGAGGCGGAATTAATGCCCTCCCACTTAATTGATTGCATCAGGGCCCACATGAACCTCGCCACGCCATGGCTTTAACGCCAGCTGATCCAATTCTCTCAATACTCTGTT
This sequence comes from Petromyzon marinus, assembly GCF_048934315.1. Lineage (NCBI taxonomy): Eukaryota > Metazoa > Chordata > Hyperoartia > Petromyzontiformes > Petromyzontidae > Petromyzon > Petromyzon marinus. Next base: position 13,087,101 of record NC_133705.1, read on the forward strand.
TGGCTGCGTAATTTTTACGTGTTTGCGTACAAACCCACACATTCGGGAGTGTTTTCTTCTTGTTCTTCCCATCTAATAAGAATGTTTTACATGTCGTTCCTCTCCCTTCTCGTGACTCTTCCTTTACACCATCGATAAAATATTTGTCTCGTCCCGTTCACTGCATTTGCGTTCCGCTAGCGTTGCCACGTGCTCATGATGGGCGCCATCCTTCTTGCATGACCATACCCACAGCAGTCCGCGTGACTCCGTTGTTTTTTTTTTTCCGCGTACGAGGGGAAAGAACGCTCAAGAGTGCGCACCGATTGAGCAGAAGCCGCCTGCTTGCTGTACTGACGGGCACGGAACGCACTCATTTCCCATGCTGGAAGGTGCCTTGCCCACACTCCCCGTGGCCATCAGCTACGCCTCATCGACCAATCCTGCCCACGAGTCGCTGGATTACCGCCACGCACCGCCACACGCGGCACAGATGGCACTTTGATAATACTAATAATAATAATCATGCACTGCAGAATGAATGAGCAGAGGGGGTGGTGTTTGAGTTGCCGATAACTTGAAGTCTGCAACATCCAACGTCACGGGAATTAATCGCCGGCCCATTCGGTGGTGTCAACATAAGCTAAATGTATGAATCCCGTAATCTATAGTCTCTGTAAACAACGTGCAATAAATGGTTAATTTAGAATACATGACAGCAGTTCAATGTAAATTTTGAGTATCAAAAGACGGCCGCAGAGAGGATTTGAATTTGAGGTACAGAACTCTTTTGAAATGTCCTTAAGGGCAAAGTCGTTGCATAACACTTGAGAACACTATGACGACAATGTGTTCATTAAAGATGCTATTCAGTATAACCCTTTTATACCAGTGCAACTTCGTCTTAAAGCTGACAAAACAACGATAATGCCTTAACTGTACATAATTTGAGTGGTTAAATTTTAAAGCCAGACTCATATTGATTATAATGTTAAATGAGGAAAAAATAATGCCATTAATTAATGGGCCCTTTTTCCAGTTCCCTCACCGTAGACTTAGGTTGTGTGGGGTTTTTTTTTACTGAAAAGGTCACAATTAGGATTCTCAGACTGGCTACTGTGGGCGGTCTAATTGTTACCTTGCAAGAGGAATACTTCGGGAGTCTAATACCACTCCCTTCAGCTTCATTTCTGGCGATGGCTGCCAATGTCGTTCAAGCAATAATTATGGGGCCGTATTACGCACGCAACATTTAAAAGCAAATCCAACCCACGAGAAGAAATGAAGCCATCGTGCAGCAATATCTTCTCTCATCTACCGTAATATTTAACATTAATAATGACAATGATATAGTGTATTTATCTCTACACATGCTATATATATATAGACACCATACAGTATTGTACATGCAAAATAAACAGTGGGGAGCGGATAGAGCAGCAGTTGTTGCACGTCGCCATGAACCTAGCCACCCGGGTTCGATCCCCGCTCACGGTCCAACACCAGTGACAATTATCTGAACCAGTCCTGAGCCTCCCCGAGGTCGACTCGGCCTGAAACGAGTACGTGGTGCGATGTGTAAACATCGCCACTGGGGACACAAAGGCGACTGGGTGTGGTGCTGGCCACTAACCCACTTGTACAGATAAATATTCCGATTCTGACTTGCTGTGCCGGCTTTTGTTGGTGCTTGCTCGCAGCACTTGCCCCAACAGTCTGTTAAGGCTACACGGGAGGTCTTTGGCTTTGCTGCCTATACATATACACACAATTTTAAATCAAACTTAAAATTGTATTCTAACAACTGACCATGATGTTTAGCTTCCTGAGAGAAAATGGTAGCCGTGAGCGCCAGGCCTGTCATTGCGCAGCCTAATCTCATTGGAAATGGGGGATTATACAACAGAAGCGAGGCTGTGAGATCTTTATTAAAATGCCCACAAGTGCCGCCTGCACCACTGTAGTGCAGTTCCTTCCATTAACGGGGAGGGCCTTTGATCTCAGAAGGCTGTCGAAAGCGATCTGAGGAAGCTTGGTTGGCAAAATTGAAAAGAAAGGGCTCATGTGGAAAGATGGAGCTGTATATTGATGGGGCACCCACCAGCATTCGGATATGCGTGTGTGTGTGTGTGTGCTGTGGTTGGTGCGCTTTGTACACATCGCCACTGGGGAGACAAAGGCAGTCGGGAGTGGTGCTGGTAAACCACCTCTTCGTGTGCCGTGGCGACCTTCATAGGTGCTCGCTAACAGCACTTGCCCCAACAGGCTATACGGGGTGGGGGCAAATCTTTGTCTTTGTGCTGTAGCATGGACGATTTCATTCGAATTTTCTGTCAAAACTTTACTCACGACCAATTTCATTTTAATCGCTCGATACAACAAACAACGAACGTGTTATTTCAAAGCTGATGCGCTATGCGTTTAAGTTGTGAAATATCACGCGTGCTACTCTGGTTTAGAGTGCCAAGTTTTACCGACCGACGGTTGTGATGTTACCGCGTGGCTTATCGTGCTGTGCTGCTGTCTGGTAGCGTGGTCGGATGGCCGCGCATTTGTTCGGCACGATATCGGACGTCTTGCTCGACCTTGAGAGTTCTGTCCGCTCCTGAAGCTCTCGGCACATCGAGCAGAATTCCGGACAACACGAGGCACAGACTGAGAGCACATCGGAGAGGAAGGGGCTGTCGCACTCGTTACACGCAAAGTGCTGAACGTTGCTGATCTGGTCAAGAGGCATAAACCATCACGCGAACTCCCGGTCATCCTCACAATTACTTTTGGCTAACCACCGAACAAAGGCGGTCACGGTATTGCACGCTTTCAGATGCGCTTCTGCGGCCGTCTGGAACGCTCTTCCTTTCATTATTAGGAAGCCACTGGAGCTATGCACTGCATGTAAAACTAATTTCTTTAGAACTGCTTTTTTGTGTTTTGATTTTGTCCTACCCCCCCCGCACCTCCAATTAGCACCGTTGGCTACGTATGGTGCGAATGAAGCTCAATATACATACATGTATGTAAATACTGGATGTGGGTCGACTCAGTCCTGCATGACCCCAGGGACGATATGGTGACTACCGCTTGACCGGAAGTCACCAGTGATCAAAAGGGCAGACTGACCCCTACCATGGAAATGTGGAATTTATTTGGCCAAAGGCTTAGGGCTGCCCAACATAGATGACCTCTGACGTGAAAGACTTTGTGAAATGGGGAGAATATCGTCGCGTGTTTACAGATGCGAGTGATACAAAGGTGGCGACTGTAATGAAACGCAAGCTGTCATCCGGACAATATCAAGCGTTTGCTCCTCGTCCTCGAGAAAGTACCCGACGATGCTTTTGAAGCGCGTGGTGAACATGTGGACAGTTGTCAGAATTCACGCCATCCACTTGATCATGGGAAGCAATCTACTGCATATGGATGAGGATATGTCTCCTTGGTGACTGCAGGGCTTTTAAGCAGAAAGGATTGAATAGGAGCCCACATCACAATAATAATTTTTTTAAGTGAGACAGCTTAAAAAAAGAAAATGATCAAAATGCACTAATTGGTTTGTCTGCATATGAAAGACTTGGCTATGCATTTTAAAAGCGTTTTGGAGTTTTTGGTAACGCAGCAATTCTTAATTATAATTTGTGTAACGGTTGTTTTCACGTAAATACAAACCCTTTTAATGTATCTTAGCACGTACAACGCCGGGTGTTTTTTCTGCTTTATGAAAGCCATTACACATGATGCCCATGCTGCATGAATGAAAACCACATCAAATGTACGTGCTATTTATACATTCATTTGAACGCAGCTGCCTCCAGCACGATGGAGCAATGCCCAGGCATAATTCCCAACAATATGGCAAGAGGCAACGGGCTTCATTATTGCAGTGGACCCTTAAACCTTTTTGGCAGTGTCTGAGTACACAACTATGATAAGATCATCAAGCATACCCACCATGCGTCATTAAAACAGTGCATTAGCTTAGAATGCGTTTGTGTTTGTGTGCATATGGGGAGCGGTAGTGTAGCGGTTAGCGCGTTGCGCTACGAACCCAGCGTCCTGAGTTCGATTTCCGCTCGTGGTCAACAATCGGTGACGATTATCTGAACAGGTCCCGGGTCTTCCATAGGGTGATTGCCTCAAATGAGTACCTGGTGCAGTGTGTAAACATCGCCACTGGGGGAGACAAAGGCGGTCGGGCGTGGTGCTGGCCACCCACCCCCTCGTGTGCCGTGCCGGCTATCATAGGGTCCTTGCGAACAGCACTTGGCCCAATGGTCTGGTAAGGCTATACGGGGGATCTTTATTTCTGTGTGCTAATAAAAAAATCATTGGGAGCAAAGCTACAATTTAAACGTTATGCATCGTAACATTTGGAAGCACACAATTTAATCTGTACTGCTCAGCGACGGTGTGAGCAACGCACATTTTGAAGGTTGTGGCGTCACGTGTTTGGTTTAGAGACGGTGGACTATGCCCCACATCCTCCTGGGGTCGATAGAAAGGGTACTGCTTTGCTGGGAAATCAACAGTGGTTGTCCTGTGGATAGACTCGCCCCTGTCATAGGAACGTTGCATTCCCACCACTGGCTCGGGAGATGAGCACCGCCGCAATGCTCGGTTGAGCAGGAAATTACTTTGACTTGACTTGGACTGCCCATTGATGACAGTGTAGGCACAGTTAATCATTAAAACCTTTTCCGCCGAAGCTAACCTCGTGCCATGTAGAAAAAACCCGCTATACTTTTTCAGGACCCGTTTAAAGTGCAGCTTTAAATGCAATAAAGGTTCGTTTGTTCACAGCAGGCATCCGTGGGTTCACTGCTGTAGATCGTGAATAGTGATTTTGTTCTGATGTGTTGAACTTGTGGAAATATGATTTCATCTTGAGTGATTAAGAAAAATAGTATAAAAAAACCCCTGTAAATTAGATTTCTTGTTCATATGAGCATTTCTACATCCCAATCCAGTGATGAAAATTCCATATTCCTATGGGGGTGCCAATGTATGAGCTCTATCAAATGGTAATTTGAGCATTTTCTTTGACTTTTTTTAAAATAAGTATATAGGTTGAAGATGCATGATTTTCGAGTAAAGTTTTATATTTTGCATTTCGCAAGGAAGGCGACAATGTAACGATATCAGTCCTGCGCTGGGCTTGTGTTTACGTTGATACAAGGTGAGATGTTATATATATATCTTTTTTAATCTTCCAAATGTACGAGTCTTGCCCTGAATCCATTCTAATGAAATGCTTGTTTTTTTATTTGAAAGTCGCCACCATTTTTGTAGTTATGATGTATTAATGAATCAGCCATTTATTGTTCACACCACAGCTATCGTGGACTCTATTTCCCGACCTGTTTTATGCATTGGGAGATTCTTTGGAGATGGTTACAAATCCCCGGTGTGCCAGTTTTAATCTCATTTCGGAGGCTAAGTAGACTGTACGCTTTACTAAAAGATTCGCTGTAGTTACTTTGCTGCCAATAAAAAAAATTGTGTTTTTTTTCCATTCTTTCCTCCCACTTCAGGATAATGAATGGTTGAATGGATTAATTATTGATCAGCTATTTTGACCAGCAGGGCAACTGGCCAAGCGGGGTCTAAAAGCAGCCAACAATGGGGCGGAGGTTTCTTTTTTTAATCCAATTCATGAGCGCGGGCATCGCTTATTTATTAACTCTGCGCGCGCTTTGGAACGGATATATACAAAGGTGGAAGCGCTTTGGATGAAGAATGAATGATTTCCTTCTTGAAATGCGATGGAGTATTATTTCGCTTTGTGGGTCGACCACACGTGAGAAGATAAAACTCTGTTACGTTCTCTTAGTATTGGTTTCCGCAAATGGCATCGTAACATGTGAAGACTCTGTTTTGCGAAGAATTCGTGTCTCTGACTTTTTCTAAATGTCACCACGTGAGCAATGCGCCCCATTATGAAGAAGAAAAAACAACAACTTTAACGTCATTTTTTAGTTTCCTGGATGAAGGGCGGCGTTCACGCACTGGATATTTGTTCTAAACTTCCGTTTCCAGCTTAAATGCCATTTGTTAAATGCTTCCTCGACGATAAATCTACATTTTTTTAAGTTAAATGTTCTGCGGCATGCACGTTACATTTACAATTTATTTAAACAATATTGTTTTTTTTTTGCAGTGTTTCTCGATACAAATCCTACATTTCGTAGTTTTGACGTAAGCGTAGCCGGGTTCCTATTAGCCCTACCCACACTTCGATAATGTGAGCGGGACGACGTGATATCGTCTATCGTTGACTTGAATGAAAACGTGTGTTCCTGATTCAACAAATGTATGCAATACACAAACGCTCGCCTCCACACTGTTGGACTAAAGGTGTGCACGTTCCACACAATGCTCGACACGCGATCCTATGGGAGATTGGCCGAGATGCTATGGGCATTGGAAGATCCGCATCCTTCAGCACATTTGTCGTTCCATAATTAGCCACAGGTGGGTCATTTTCTAATTTTAAAAAAAATGTAATGAATATCAATATCTTAAAATGTGGAATGTAAAGCAAGTAATTGTACTGCGTAGGTCTCGGCCGTTGAGCTGTATAGCTCTTGTGTTTTTCAGGTTGTGCTGCGTGCTGTTTGGAATGATGTCCTGACGTTTTGCCGCATTTGTTACGAGCTTGAGCGAAACGTCAGACGTCGTGCTACAAACGGCACCCAACACATTGGAGAGCAGTGGATGATTTTCACTAATTATGTCCTTTAAACTATTCGTGGGTGGCGATGGAATTGAACCACCAAACCATCACGTAAACTCATTTTGTTAGAACTTATTTTCGTGTTTCGTTTGGTGTCCTTCCCCAGCACCTGATTTAACACGGTTAGCTACGTACGGCGCAAAGGAAGTTAAACATACATATACACATCAAAGAGAAGTAGGAAGTGTGTCTAACCCCTTGCCCTACATAGGCAGTAAATTAGTCACATAAACCCTTGTGCCGAATGGACGTAAATAAGTGGGTCACTTTTTTCTGCGCCGGTTTCACGAATTTTTATTTTCGAAAGTTTGTATTCATATACATTATCTTCGTTGACAGCTAATGAGAATGTCAGCAACACTCTTTTGCGGTTCTCCTTTTTTTAAAAAAAATCACTTCAGCGTTTTGTTGGCAGCTCCTGTAAAACAGAGAGCCAAATCTGGCATGGCTGTTGTTTTGGAACGCGTTTCTCAACGAGTTACAGTTTAGCACCTGCACCGAAGTTTAACTTACAAATAAACGGTGCCAAAAAAAATAAAAGCATACATTTATAAGAACATTCGGCAGAAAATACTTTCTAGGTCTATTGGCATGGTGGTGGTTGTGCTATGATCTAGTGTAAGTTACACGTATCCTCAATAATGGTGTTTCCTCTTACGGTGTGCATTCTTTTCCAGAAATGCATTAAACAGTGTTCATTTCTCAGAGATGGAGTTCTATTTTCATCATACCACTGCCCCATCAAAACCCTTTCACAATGTACTAAAACAGGTGTCCGGGTCTGGAACAGTTTGCTCTTTAATTGCCATTCCATTATTTTTAAAAAATTAAACATACGCTTCCATTGTAATGTATTTATTTTATGATGCGATTAAAAGTTTTTGCACTGGATACATTTTTCAGACACATTATACCTCGCAATGAAGCAAATGTGAGCGGTACATATTTCAAATTAAAAGAAACGCGTTGAGAGTAGCGCTTTAAAACTATTCATCGAATGACAAATAATTCTGAAACTGGCGACGATTCTGAAAAAAAATTGACTGACCTAACAAATAGTTGAGCGAGCAAGTTCTTAAACGTGTGTAGATTTTGTGGCTTGCAACACGACGTTGTGTATTTATTTGTAAATTTGTTGAAAAGTACACGTTATGCCGTATGCTACAGCCTCTGGCTATGTACGGTGCGAAAGAAGTACTACATGTAAAAGGTCACCGCGTTGCTATATAGTTTTTTTTGGGCCACCTTAAAAAATGCAAGAGTGACGGAATGAGTGCGAAAATAAATGTGCACAAAACCTAGCGGTGTGACGACACCAGGTCCTGGGGAGGGCCCATGGCATTCGTGCGACCTTCATTTCCCACCACTGTAACCTTTTACCATTTATTAGCGGCTTTATCGGAACACATCATCTCAAGTGTGCCAAAAGGTCGCAGCTAAACGCATCGCAGAATCCAGGCTCCGCAGATTTGGCGGCACCGGTCAATTCTGTTTTGTGCCCTCCTCGCCGCTCTCATATATTATTTGCCTGATTTGAAATTGCAATTTTAGTTTCGAAAGATATACTTACATTTTCAACTACATTGTCTTGTGTTTGTTCAGTGATTTGAATAAATGCTATACCTTAACCTTAAATATGAATTGTTTTTTTTATCAAGAACCCATCTGCCTCTCCCGTCACTTACCCAGTATTACTTATAAACCAATGTTTATATTGTGTTGTCCGGCTCTCTGTGTTGTGTTGCATTGTGTTCCTAAGTTTACCATGTTGTTTTTTTCTCATTCATTCTTACCTGATGACGGTTGCTTTGTGTTGCAATCGAACGTCGTATTCTATTATTATTTTAATTTCTACGTGACTTTACCTATAGAACCAAAGAGTAAAGTTTATATTTATAGGTAAACGTTATCTCTCAGACTGAGCCATTATTTCTTCATCATTGTTATAGCACCACTTCTTATATCACTCTCCAATGGTGTTTGGTTGTCATTGGGAACCAAAAATTTGGTCACCAGATGATCAGTACTGCTTGCTTAGAGAAAAAAAAAAACCCTTTACCTTGTGTCTTGGTTCATTCTTAATATCTAAAATATTCTAACCAATCGTGGTGAGGGAAAGATGTCACCAATATGTAAAGATTATATTTTTTCCAAACCTTGCGGGTTTTTTCTATCTCTGGAATGTTTCTCATTTTAAACTGATCCATTCTCCCGTGACCATATGTTGTTGTGTTGTAAAACAGTCTCATTGACAGCCCTCAAGTGTCCGTTCCTCTACATCACCATCAATGTAATAGACACAACAATGTATTCATTTGGCCACAGTATATAGCCCAGAATATGCCTTGGTAAAGCAACTAGCACTCAATCAAAGGGGTACGAGTTGAAATTCCAGCCATCATTGGTTGCTTGACTTGAAACCACAATCCATCAGCAGTCGGTAATATGAATGCTAGCACTACCTGGTGAGGATGTCTGGTGAGAAATCAACAGTGATTTCCCTCCTTCAGACTATTCCCTGTGCATCGGGATGTGGAATTTCTGCCACTGGCCACAATTCAGTCGAGATGGAGATTGTCTCAACACTCGTTTTGAGCATTAAATGACTCCCTCCTCGTCGGCGATAGTGGTCGATCCACTGCTGGATGAAGGGCTTCCAAAAGCCGCCATCCTATCACATAATGCGATGTTAAAAAAAAAAATCTACAGCACCTGTACACGAGTGATTTAAGAGCTCCATCGTCCCTCGGACGTTTTATCAGACGCATTGCATTGCATTCCTTGGCTGCCACTCCATCATTATTCTCGACATTGGCGAACCATAAATTCCACCGATGGGTGGATTTAAACTACTAAGAATTGTATTTTTGGAAAACAATTGTGCATTGCATTCACTGGTCAAGTATGGATGTGTCCCGTGTGACTTTCAATTTGTGTCGTGCTTGCTACGATGTTGTGGCATTCGTTTTCGTTTAACCAGATTTCCCTTGCAAAATAGACATGTTGTCTCAATGGGCAGTCACGTGGTTAGATTTAGACCATCGTGTAGCTATTCAATCCCATTCAACAAAACAGGATAATTCAAATGCTAGGTGAATTTGGCACGTGCCATAACATACATTTAAATGTGGTTTTACCTTTTGAAAACAATTAAAGTCGTTTTAAAATATATTCACTGCAAAAGTAAATTCGTGATGAATAAGAATGGTCAAATGTAATTGTAAATTTAACACGTAGGCTTTCGCGACCAATATTATTCATAATAAAGGTTTTTGGGTTAGATCGCGTTTATTTATAAATGTGTCGTAACCCTCCACCACCCGACACGGCCAATCAGCAAAGAAAAGTGTCACGTTGACAAAAGACAAATAATTCACTACTTCAGCCCACCGGTGTGTTGAAGAGTTAATCCACATTTACAGTTTGAGTACGACGTTTCGCTGGTAAATACTTCCAGCATCATCGGGCAATTCGCCAGAATGGTAAAGCCCTCGCTTGCTCCCGGTTTTATATAGAGCAGAAGAGTGACGTCATCACTTAACTCATCAGGTGCAGTGATTAGAGGCGGAGGGGGGGGTAATGTAATTATATAATCGATTAGTAATCAGTCATTGGTTATGATTAGTAATGAGTTGTAGATTAGTAATTCTTTAAATCAAAATGTAACGTGTATTATTTAATAATACGCTTCCAGGCCGCACTGAGCCGGTAGCTGTCAGAGCGATTGAAGTTATTCTTGTTCCTCTCAATTTCAATGGATTCTCTAATTAGTCTTTGCCAGTAATAATTAGTTTTACACACCACTGCAACATTGTCAAAATCAATTGAGTGTCCTTGTTGACAAGCATGTTCTGCCACTGCCGACAGTTGTGTTTGAGATAATTTAATATTTCTCTGATGTTCTTTTAGTCTTACGCTGATGTTACGTCCCGTCTGCCCAATGTAGCAGCTGCCACATGAACAATTAATCCGATATACACCTTCTGTTGATAGTTTAGGTAATGCGTCTTTAGTGCAAGATACTAGTTTTTGAATTTTGTGTACTGTACCAAATCTTACTGTAATGTTTTGCTTTTGCAAAACGCGGGCTAATTTGTCAGTTACTCCTGAGATATATGGAATTTTTATTGTTTTAACAATCTGGTCGCTTTCAGTAGTATTGCTTTGCGATCGTGATTTGGCATTCAGTGCTCTGTTAATTTGAGCATTATTGTAGCCATTCTGTCGTAGTGCGTCTTTAACGTGTTTAATCTCTCTCACTAGACTCTCACCATCTGACACTGTTTTCGCCCGATGCACGAGCGTCTTAATAAGAGAGGATTTTTGAGCTGGATGATGATGTGATTCTGCATTCAGATAGGCATCAGTGTGCGTTTGCTTTCTGTAAACGCTGTGTGTTATTTTACCGTTTAGGCCATGTCCAAGCAAAATATCTAGGAATGGGAGTGTATTATTCACCTCCATTTCCATGGTGAACTGGATGGCCGGGTTTTGTGCATTGAGATGATTTAGAAAATCATTAAGTGTATCTTTACCATGTGGCCAGACAACCAAAGTGTCATCCACATACCTAAACCAAAAGGATGGTTTTAATGTGCTCGAGGCAAGTGCTCTTATTTCAAAGTTTTCCATGTACAAATTTGCTATAGCAGGGGATAAAGGAGAACCCATTGCTGCTCCTTCCTTTTGTTTAAAGAAATCCCCTCTCCATAAGAAGTAAGTGTTATTTAAGCAATGGCCAGCAAGTTTCGGAATATCTTTTTGTAAACCGGTATTCTTTACTAGTGTATCAAGTAATTTAAGCGATTCGTCCACTGGAACCTTAGTGAATAGAGACATCACATCAAAGCTTACCAGAATATCATCAGGAGTAAGTTTAATATCTTTAATCACATTCACAAGATGTTCTGAATTTTTTATGAATGAAGATGTCTTACCGATGTAGGGCTGTATTTGTTTGGTTATATATTTTGCTAATTGATATGTGGCAGAGCCAATTGTACTGACTATGGGTCGTAATGGGATGCCGATTTTATGAATCTTTGGTAGCCCATAGAGTCTAGGTGGTTTTGAGGCCCTTGGCTTAATTAGGTATTGCTCATTTTTAGGGATTAATGAATTTGCAATTATTGCAGTGGTCTTACGTTCTAAAGTATTAGTTGGATCTCGTTTAATTTTAATGTAGGTACTTTCCTCTAGTAAATTTCTAATTTTATTATCATAATCGGCTCGTGACATCAGTACAGTAGTGCGGCCTTTATCAGCTGCTAGGATTTGGATATCCTTATTTACACGCAGCTCTCTTAAGGCTTTTGCCTCGTTAGAGCTAATATTTACTTTTGGAACTTTGCTATTCTCAATTATTTTAGCAACCTCATGTCTAGTCATCTCTGCCTCATTATGTGGAAGGAGTCTAACTGCTGATTCTACCTCAGCAATTATCTCATCCACTGGAATTGTGCGTGGGGTAACGGCAAAGTTAAGGCCTTTAGAAAGGATAGAGACCATGTCACCGGTTAATACAGTGTTGGTCAAGTTCAGTACAGTTTTGTTTTTACATTTTTGGTTTTCAGTAGGGATTTGTTTATTATGTAGTCTAGAAAATTTATTAATTTGGTTAGTTTTTGTTAGTTTAAACACATTATCAGCCGATTGTTGTGTTATGTTATCGATTATATTCCAATAATGCATAGATACACTATTGCTTATATCTAAGTGTAACTGCTTTAGCGATTCCGAAATGTAAGATAATTCACTCCTATTGTGCTGTATTCTCTCTATTAATAATAATTCGCTAGCTTTGTGTAGTATTTGGTTAGCTTTAGAAGACTTTATGTGATGTGTTATTTTAACTGCGTTTGGTATTACCTTTGAATCTCTGCACCTTTTGAGGAACGCCAGTGAAGATATCAATTTCATCCGCTTAATGCGAAGCTTCTCCAATTTTCTGGTTTTAAGAAAAGTATCCTCCCCATAGAGGTTAGTCAGTTTAACACGTAGGCTTTCGCGACCAATATTATTCATAATAAAGGTTTTTGGGTTAGATCGCGTTTATTTATAAATGTGTCGTAACCCTCCACCACCCGACACGGCCAATCAGCAAAGAAAAGTGTCACGTTGACAAAAGACAAATAATTCACTACTTCAGCCCACCGGTGTGTTGAAGAGTTAATCCACATTTACAGTTTGAGTACGACGTTTCGCTGGTAAATACTTCCAGCATCATCGGGCAATTCGCCAGAATGGTAAAGCCCTCGCTTGCTCCCGGTTTTATATAGAGCAGAAGAGTGACGTCATCACTTAACTCATCAGGTGCAGTGATTAGAGGCGGAGGGGGGGGTAATGTAATTATATAATCGATTAGTAATCAGTAACCAATGACTGATTACTAATCGATTATATAATTACATTACCCCCCCCTCCGCCTCTAATCACTGCACCTGATGAGTTAAGTGATGACGTCACTCTTCTGCTCTATATAAAACCGGGAGCAAGCGAGGGCTTTACCATTCTGGCGAATTGCCCGATGATGCTGGAAGTATTTACCAGCGAAACGTCGTACTCAAACTGTAAATGTGGATTAACTCTTCAACACACCGGTGGGCTGAAGTAGTGAATTATTTGTCTTTTGTCAACGTGACACTTTTCTTTGCTGATTGGCCGTGTCGGGTGGTGGAGGGTTACGACACATTTATAAATAAACGCGATCTAACCCAAAAACCTTTATTATGAATAATATTGGTCGCGAAAGCCTACGTGTTAAACTGACTAACCTCTATGGGGAGGATACTTTTCTTAAAACCAGAAAATTGGAGAAGCTTCGCATTAAGCGGATGAAATTGATATCTTCACTGGCGTTCCTCAAAAGGTGCAGAGATTCAAAGGTAATACCAAACGCAGTTAAAATAACACATCACATAAAGTCTTCTAAAGCTAACCAAATACTACACAAAGCTAGCGAATTATTATTAATAGAGAGAATACAGCACAATAGGAGTGAATTATCTTACATTTCGGAATCGCTAAAGCAGTTACACTTAGATATAAGCAATAGTGTATCTATGCATTATTGGAATATAATCGATAACATAACACAACAATCGGCTGATAATGTGTTTAAACTAACAAAAACTAACCAAATTAATAAATTTTCTAGACTACATAATAAACAAATCCCTACTGAAAACCAAAAATGTAAAAACAAAACTGTACTGAACTTGACCAACACTGTATTAACCGGTGACATGGTCTCTATCCTTTCTAAAGGCCTTAACTTTGCCGTTACCCCACGCACAATTCCAGTGGATGAGATAATTGCTGAGGTAGAATCAGCAGTTAGACTCCTTCCACATAATGAGGCAGAGATGACTAGACATGAGGTTGCTAAAATAATTGAGAATAGCAAAGTTCCAAAAGTAAATATTAGCTCTAACGAGGCAAAAGCCTTAAGAGAGCTGCGTGTAAATAAGGATATCCAAATCCTAGCAGCTGATAAAGGCCGCACTACTGTACTGATGTCACGAGCCGATTATGATAATAAAATTAGAAATTTACTAGAGGAAAGTACCTACATTAAAATTAAACGAGATCCAACTAATACTTTAGAACGTAAGACCACTGCAATAATTGCAAATTCATTAATCCCTAAAAATGAGCAATACCTAATTAAGCCAAGGGCCTCAAAACCACCTAGACTCTATGGGCTACCAAAGATTCATAAAATCGGCATCCCATTACGACCCATAGTCAGTACAATTGGCTCTGCCACATATCAATTAGCAAAATATATAACCAAACAAATACAGCCCTACATCGGTAAGACATCTTCATTCATAAAAAATTCAGAACATCTTGTGAATGTGATTAAAGATATTAAACTTACTCCTGATGATATTCTGGTAAGCTTTGATGTGATGTCTCTATTCACTAAGGTTCCAGTGGACGAATCGCTTAAATTACTTGATACACTAGTAAAGAATACCGGTTTACAAAAAGATATTCCGAAACTTGCTGGCCATTGCTTAAATAACACTTACTTCTTATGGAGAGGGGATTTCTTTAAACAAAAGGAAGGAGCAGCAATGGGTTCTCCTTTATCCCCTGCTATAGCAAATTTGTACATGGAAAACTTTGAAATAAGAGCACTTGCCTCGAGCACATTAAAACCATCCTTTTGGTTTAGGTATGTGGATGACACTTTGGTTGTCTGGCCACATGGTAAAGATACACTTAATGATTTTCTAAATCATCTCAATGCACAAAACCCGGCCATCCAGTTCACCATGGAAATGGAGGTGAATAATACACTCCCATTCCTAGATATTTTGCTTGGACATGGCCTAAACGGTAAAATAACACACAGCGTTTACAGAAAGCAAACGCACACTGATGCCTATCTGAATGCAGAATCACATCATCATCCAGCTCAAAAATCCTCTCTTATTAAGACGCTCGTGCATCGGGCGAAAACAGTGTCAGATGGTGAGAGTCTAGTGAGAGAGATTAAACACGTTAAAGACGCACTACGACAGAATGGCTACAATAATGCTCAAATTAACAGAGCACTGAATGCCAAATCACGATCGCAAAGCAATACTACTGAAAGCGACCAGATTGTTAAAACAATAAAAATTCCATATATCTCAGGAGTAACTGACAAATTAGCCCGCGTTTTGCAAAAGCAAAACATTACAGTAAGATTTGGTACAGTACACAAAATTCAAAAACTAGTATCTTGCACTAAAGACGCATTACCTAAACTATCAACAGAAGGTGTATATCGGATTAATTGTTCATGTGGCAGCTGCTACATTGGGCAGACGGGACGTAACATCAGCGTAAGACTAAAAGAACATCAGAGAAATATTAAATTATCTCAAACACAACTGTCGGCAGTGGCAGAACATGCTTGTCAACAAGGACACTCAATTGATTTTGACAATGTTGCAGTGGTGTGTAAAACTAATTATTACTGGCAAAGACTAATTAGAGAATCCATTGAAATTGAGAGGAACAAGAATAACTTCAATCGCTCTGACAGCTACCGGCTCAGTGCGGCCTGGAAGCGTATTATTAAATAATACACGTTACATTTTGATTTAAAGAATTACTAATCTACAACTCATTACTAATCATAACCAATGACTGATTACTAATCGATTATATAATTACATTACCCCCCCCTCCGCCTCTAATCACTGCACCTGATGAGTTAAGTGATGACGTCACTCTTCTGCTCTATATAAAACCGGGAGCAAGCGAGGGCTTTACCATTCTGGCGAATTGCCCGATGATGCTGGAAGTATTTACCAGCGAAACGTCGTACTCAAACTGTAAATGTGGATTAACTCTTCAACACACCGGTGGGCTGAAGTAGTGAATTATTTGTCTTTTGTCAACGTGACACTTTTCTTTGCTGATTGGCCGTGTCGGGTGGTGGAGGGTTACGACACATTTATAAATAAACGCGATCTAACCCAAAAACCTTTATTATGTGTAATTGTAAAGTCAACCCGCATTGCTTTTTGACAATACATTTTTAACCTGAGCGTTTTTCAGAGCTGTAGGCACTTTGCTACAAAAAAAATGTCCGTATAATACCTAAGTTGCAAAGGGCCCAATAAAAACGCAGTCAGTGGACTTCTGAGCAGTTAAACGATGTGTATGGAAGACGCGGTCTCTTTTAAAACATCAATCTAAGTGCATTTGGAATGAGGAGCGAACGCGGTGGACTCCAGAGAGCCCATCAATCAGGATCCAATTTCATCTAAAGGCCCCTAAGACACACCCACACGCCACCAGACGCTCTTCTCAATTGTACGCATGTAAACCACCTTGTAGTAAAAATGTAATTCAATTAACTTGGCTTGGTATACAATGGATTGTCGCGCTACTGCGTACTTTCTCATGGTTGTGCTGTTCAGCTCTGTTATGCGTTTTTGGGGTTTCTCCGTGTGGTGTTCCGCACGATGCCCGACGTTTTGCTCCGCGTGCCTGCAGCAAATCGTATTTTGAAGATGCTCTAGGCACTTGGATTGAATCGTCGGACTTCGTGCCAAACAAAGCGCTGCCACCCAGAAATACATCAGATATCGTAAAACAGTTTAATTATCAAACGAGCATTGCGGTTCAATGCGATGATTGTCACAAGTTTTTTGGGGTTTGATTTGTTATTTAATTCATACACATGCAGTACAAAGTCCTGTTTCTATCATAACATTATCCATTTAAAAATTAAGGTTTCAAACGAGCATTGGGCTCTTAGCTGTGGTACGAATTCCACATTCTTCAGATAGAAGCCAGTCTTCTCTACAGGACAACCACTGCTGACTTCTCACAAAGTGGTACAAAATGGAATAGTCCACAGAGCGATGATTAGTTGAGCCTTTAACTTCGCACTTGCATTTGCAACATTTTTCTTGCGAATGAAGTGCCTTGTGACAGTGCCACCCAGATGGATTGCCAATTTGAATAATAAAAAAATGTCCTTTATATGTATGGTACAATACTGTTGTCATAATTCAGTGAAGTTGCATGTGTAAATATTAAGGCGTCAGAAAATTTTGAAGAATATAATTAACACTAAACTTTTGTCATTTGTTTGTGTGGGATATAGAGCTGCAAGGTTTAGCTTTCATGTTTGATCTTGCATATATTCATCGTATTTTCCTAGAAGCACTCGTGTACTTTGTGAGTTTGCATACTATTTCTGCATTTGCAAAAGAGGAATGTACCTCACTTGGCAATAAAAAAATGTTTCTTATGAATTAACTTCATGTTTGTGCAATTAACGACCGTGTAGCATATCGAGAGCTTCCCCACACTGCATTGGCGTGGGTTGGTGATGTCGTTTATTTTCCACGTTTCATTTGACGTGAATAATGTGTTTTTTTTTTCTTAAAACATTCGCGTGTTTCTAATTGTGCTAAAGTTTCGCCGCGTTACATTCACCAACTGTCATGACATGTCTGTGTCTCGAACGTTGGTCTTCCTTCTGAATGTATCAGCTGTGCACAGCAGTGCAATTCCAATTAACCACATCGTGCATTCAGTTGCGTCGTAGGTTGTGCCACTTTGATTCTCAGAGCCAATAACTGCGTTCTGAAAAGTAATATTCTTCACGAAAAAATGACCTGTTCAATCCTACTTATTAAAAATCTGGTTTGCAAATCTGTCGGTTAATCTGCATTGTATTAAGCAGCATGGCAATCATCAACCCTCTGCGATATTAAGAATGGACCAGGAAACAGTTTAATGATTTTTTTTAAAGCAGGCAGTACTGATCATCTGGTGACCAAAAGTGTCGTTCCCAATGACGGTTCATAGTTTATTTTCACAGTTTCATAGTTCATTTATTTGGTATAGCCCTGTGAGCCATTCGGCTCTTGAATCGGGTGCAACCACAACAAACAAAAAACATGAACAAGAAAACATCTTAAAGTGATTATGTGACTGTGCAAACAGAAAATACAGGAAAAAAATATCAATCTTCCTGAAATAGCACCGTACACCAACGCTGTGTGCAAAAATCCCAGTGGGATGCAAGTCAAATAACAACAACAACCACAAGACAACTTAGATTAAGGCCATCAGTCTTACTCCGTACTACAATAAACAAAAACATGGCCAAAAAAACGTTTTTGAAATCAACAAAATAAAAGCCATGAATGCAATGTTACCGTGATCATAGGAACTGTGACCGAATTTTTAACAATAAACTACATAAATAAATTATAACACCAAAATCTAGAGCCATATTTTAGGCCACTGAATAGCAGTGGTAGCTAGGGTTGTACAACTCCTCTAGAGCAGTTTTGAGTGAAGATCTCATAGGTTGTGATTCAAGTTGCAGTTTATTGTCAATAGCATTCCAGACCCTGGGGGCATCAATAGCAAAGGCCCTTCCTCCAGTTTTTGTACGGCAATAGGGAATGTGAAGCTGGTAAATGAGCGAAGACCTGAAGTCAAATTTGTTATTTGAAACAGAGGGGAGATCCAGTAGGTAGTCTGCGGAATTCTTTGTAAGTACATCGTGAATAAATAAGATCTGGTGCACAAGCCGTCGAACATTAAGAGATGTTAAGTTTGACCCAATGTAGAGATCACAGTGGTGAGTCCTATATGGGCAGTTCAATGCAAATCTTAAGGCCGAGTGATAGATGGAATCAAGCTTCTTCAGTACAGTACTTGGGGCTGATTTATACACGATGTCACAGTAGTCAAGTAGAGGCAGTATGGTAACTTTTATCAATTCCAAACGGAACATTGTGGGGAAGCAGTGCTTGTGTCGATACAGAAAACCAATTTTTATTTTTGTCTTTTTACCAATATAATCAATGTGATCTTCAAAACTAAGTTTTGAATCCAGGATGACCCCAACATACTTATAGATCTTTACTTGCTCTATTTGATAATTATTCAAGGAATGTAATTGGGGAAAAATAACTTCCTGCTTTAGTCCCGGAGAGAAGCATAGCACCTTGCTTTTGGAGGTATTCAGGACTAGTTTAAGAGAAACTAGCTGATGTTGTAGTTTGTTGAAATCACCCTGGAGCTTAGCAATCACGTCATCCGGAGAGCGGCCAGCAGTAATCAGTACGGTCAACACCATTGGAGAGTGATATAAGAACTGGTGCTAAAACAATGATGACGAAATAATGATTCAGTCTTCGAGATAAAGTTGACGACATATATGTTTATTGGTTTCGTGAGTAATGCACAGGAGAGGCAGATGGAGTCTTGATAGAAAAAAAATACATGTGTAAGGTTAAGGTATAGTATTTATAAATATCACAAAAAAACAATGTCGTTGAAAGCAAAACCATATTGGCTTTCAATACGACACCTTAAACTTAATTTTGCGCAAATATTCCCCAAAGATGAACACCTTTCTGTCGGCAAATTGCACACAACAAAAGGACACTTCACCCTCGGAGAGCGTTAGCCCGTTGGGATTCTGATTGTGGATGGGGCGCAGTGGTGGGAGGGTGGAGCGGGAAGAAACAAATGAAAACGAACCCAAGTGACTTTTGACAGCGTTGTTAAAACCAATTTTTTGCCTGCTGAGCAAGTGTGGAGGTAGCACGCTGGGTGCCACGGTTCACCAATCCTAAACCAAATCCCAGCCCCCGTGTGCTTTGAGGTGCAACTACAGCACCATGTGGGGGGGGGGGGGGGTGACCTTCCGTAGGAGCTGCAAATCCACTCGACCCATCTGCCGATTTGTGAGAATGGAGGATTTTGGGTTTCTATTTTGCGGCAGTTGTCCATTCCGTGCTGTTTGTCACAATCAAATTAAGGAGCACCTGCGAAATGTCAGCATCCCCATGACTGACGGGGGAGAGGGAGAGGGGGGGGGAGTACACATCGGACAAATATCATACGTGGCCAGATAGGGGCTGGGGTTATTTCAACAAAGGAAACGCTGCATCCTACACGTGAACAAAATATGGTCTTTTTGCTCTTTTGTTGTGAATCGTGTCATACCTGTAATACTGACAAATCGACTCTGGCGAATTGAGTTGAATGAAATCCAAGTTGTGGCCCTGTGCCACAAGTTATTTGAGCGTCTCGCTTTCACAGAGGTCTGCGTATATACCCACACTTTACCCCACCACGTGCGTCAGATCGACCAACTGCACTCATTTACACCGCTGGGTGACTGACTGAGACGGAGAGTTGCCAAAAAACTTGCTCCTTTGTTTCAAATACCATGATGGGAGGTGAAATTGAAGCAGCAACCTCCTGCATTGCAAATCCAGTGTGCTAACCGTTACACCATGGTGGCACCCAGTGGCTATGTATCCTGGTTTTATATTAGTTTTTTTAATCCACATATATATTTGTGTTGTAAAACCTGAGAAAAAATGCCAAAGATTATCCAAAGCGGCCAATGTTCGTGAGCGTACGTATACACACAACTGCAGTGCTTGCCTCGCGCAGACATTCATCCGCGATAAAGCTGCCCGTTCACCAGACTGCAGCTCGGGGCTCTCTGCGCGTGGATTGCGAGGGAACCGGATGAGGCGTCCAGGCATACTTGAGCGACTGCCGATGGCAACAAAATAAAAAAAATCAACCCCAAAAGGTTCTCGTGTCCCCCACTGCCTTTTGCACGCAAGCCGTTGCGTGCCCGCGTATCGAGCAAAGAAAACACGCGCAGCGTGTCTCGCTGCGCCTTGCGTGCCCGAGTATCGAGCCCTTGAACGCGCCACTTGTGACGGCAGCAGGAGACGGCGCGTCCTGAACCTCTCGGCACCTTTTCGTGCCTTGCGACAAGGAGGCGCAAACGGAATGATGACCCCGTGCTCGTCAGCGACGTGGTCACATGCGCAACAAACAACGCCGCCCTTGCCTGGGATGCTGCCGTTAGGAGGCGCTCTGGTGAAATATGGTCTTATTTCATATTGTGAGAATCGGAAGTAATAATGTATCATTCAGTTGCTATTTTTTTTTACAAACCTTTTTTATTTTCTAGGTAATGCAAATTACTGCATTAATGCATTTTGACTCATCGGGGTTATTCCCAGTTTGAACACGATGCTTTCTTTTGCTGATAGTGTAAATTTCGTACCTTTATCGCAAGTGTAAATCCTATCTCCAGATGTACGGCGCTGATGTAAAATACAACGGGATGTGCTATACAGCATTAAAATGCATGGCAATCCCTCTACAATGCGCACGGCTTAGAGTAATCCTTTGCACGAGAGAGAAACGATGAACTATCTCCAATCGTAAGAGGAGTGTTCAAAAAGAAAATGTTACGTACAAAATATATTATATATTCGCCACTGATTGGCTCACAAGTGACGAAATCACATTTACCCCCTCTAAGATCGAAACAGGAGGTGGCTGTAATTACCGGTGAAACGTCGTAATTGGATTGTGTATGTTGTGGGTTTACTCTCAAACACAGCAGTGTGCTGAACTAGTAACTAATTGGCATGTTTTGTTTACGTGACAAAACCCTACTAATTGGCTGTGTCGGGTGGTGGCGGATTTCACGACACATTCATATTTACGCTGCCCCCCCTCCCCCCCCCAAAAAAAAAAACCTCTTATGGATACTATTCGTCGAGAAAGCCTATGTGTTAAACTGACGCAAAATATAGCATTTTACAAAGCACGTCGTTGGTGCGGCAATAGAAAGGAGATACATTCTGGTCCAAACCACTAGGCAAGCGAATACAAGTCTGCAAGGAGATGTCCGTTACAGACTGCGAGAGTAGCAGAGGGGGGTAACAACCCATCAAGGGAAATGGAAGGAAGGCTAAGAGCAATGTTGAGAGATGCGATTGAATGAGAGAAGCGAGGGAAACAAGGTCAGAGAGGTCAAGAAGGAACGTGACATTGAGGAACGGGGAATGCCAACAAAATTCAAGGCATTGGGCATCACTCATCAACGTTGGTGGTCCCCATGCCAGTGGTGGAAATTCCTCAATCCTGTGGCAGGAATGGATCTATACATAAAACTACAAGAGTTGACGTCCTACAAATAGGTATTCACTTAATTTACCCCTCCCCGAATTTGGAATTTTTAAATTTTAAAGATGAATAGTTAATCCGCCTGCGTGGCAGCGAATCGAAGGTCACCAGTTCCTATCTCCTGGAGTGGCAGCTGAAACAATGGGTAGGTTGCTTGAATCGCTCCCAATGCTAATAACTTCCTGCATATTGGTAACTCAATTCATAAAACCCGCGTGGATGAAAGGGAATGTTAAATATAGAGAAAATTGGCCTGTATGATATCATAACTCTTAAATGGACAGTTTAACGTCTGTGTCAATGTTTGTTAAATTATACGTTTCTTCTGGAAATGTTTTGGTTTTTCACATATATTTTATATCATTATTACACTTGAATGTTGTCCCCGATCTGTCAACTGTGCCTGCCTGGCTTCCACTGAACGAACTAGGTCACACTAAGCTGAAGCTACACAATCTAAGAATCAAGCAGCAGCTCACTTAATTAATCTATCAGGGCAATTTTCCCATTGCTAGCATGATGAGCACGCTGCAAGAACAGAGCTGACTGCGACTCTAACTCCCTGTTGGAACCTGTAAAACGTTATCTTGATACAAGCTGACGGTTTATAGCTGTTCTCTAATGAGAACTCTACGAAAATCCATTGTCTCGTGGTTTTTTTTTTTGCCAGATAATGTTCAGACATCAGAGGATCGCTCAGCTTTACTGGATACGGTGCATCATGGTGCAACATTATATATTTTTTTTTAAGTGAGGTGATAAGAAGGACAAATCGGCACATTTGAAATGGTCCGGGCCGGCTTATGTAGTATTTATATATATATATATTTAAAACTTATGAAAAAAAGAAAGCAATGATGATGTACACTTGTTTCAAGGAAAGTGCATTTTGTCATTTTGTAAAAAAAAAAAAACATCTGTAGGATTTTATATAGCGCTTTTGTCAAGGGGCTTTATGAGAACTAAAAATGGTACATTAGTATTGGCTGATGGGGAAAAGGGATGCGATTTGAGTGCTGGGGAGGGGAAGGGATGACGAGGAAGGGTAATGCTAGCAAAATGGAGGGGCGAGGTTTGGAAGAGGAAGGATGGTCAAGGTTTTAAGGACTAGGACAGGAAGAAGTAGAGAGGAGTGGCACATTAGGAATGGACCACTGTTTTAATTATTTCCTCGTGCATCAATGGAGTATAGTGTGATTTTGTGAAGGTCCTTATGTGCTGTGCAGTACATCAATGCACGTGTGTACACCAGCATGCGACACTGAGTTGGGCCTGTAGGTGGCTGGAAGGGCTATCGACTAACCTGAGATGTACACCAGTCACGTGGTTAATGGCGACTCGGTTGAGGAATGCTGTTAGTGTGACACACGTGATGTTGCATTTTACAGATTACCACAATACATGTGTTTGCCCTCGATTTGGAGCACCTGCCCACGTCCTTCATTTCGAGTGTGCAACAGAGGGATACGCAATTTGAAAAACGATGGAGTCTTAAGGGAGGAACGAAAATGGTTGCCTGTGATGTGGAGTGGGAGTTTATTCCGATGGAGGGGAGCCAGGAGGGGAAAAGGAGTGGAGACGTGACTGAGCACAGGGAGAGTGGTGGGTAGGGGAACATAAACCATGAAGGGGGAGCCCTGCGATTGCTTGCTTATGCTACTGATGGCAGACGGGCTTTCACTAGAGGGAGCCCTACAGAGCCCCTTGCAGGGTATTTTGTCAGCCATTGCATGCTCGCCATTAATCTTGGAAGATGTGGGAGCATCCACACTGCACCCCACAGCGCGCATGCGCCCAGTCGATCGACTAACTGCGGTGCGCCCATGCACATTGCTGGGAAGAGAGATGCGAGCGGGTTTGAGAAAACGTCTATTGTTCCAACTGCCTTGGTGGTAGACCAATTGCGGCAACCTCTGGCAAGCGCCCCTTGCGATTGTGCAGCCAGCATCTGGCTGCACTGCAGTTTTTACCGCACTTAACATGATGGCAGCACCAACCCCTCTCCACATCCCGCACACGTTTAATTAATTGCCGATTCGGCTGTCGGGAATTCAATGTAAACACCGCGCCTGTCACAGCTTCACTTCCTCCACCGCTACCCCACGTTACATTTAGAACGTTCACTTTTTACCGCACACGTCTTGGAAATGACATCTTCACTCCAATTACCGTTTCCACTGCTGTGCCAAGGAGACCGAACTGGTGCTTCCTCTTGTATTGCAAGTCCAGCAAGCGATAACCATTTTTTGAGTAGCCCAATTACCCCCCAAACGGGCTGTCGAGAGCTCGCTGTAGTGGAGGCCATCTTGCCAGCAGTGGTGCAAAGCAAGATATTTACAGGGCTGCACCTTTTACTTTACATTCATTAAGGATTTGTTTTCATAGGCTGTCGAGGCAAGTACCGGTTAGCTTCTAATGAAGACCATTGCAACACAAGTCTTCCCGCACCTGATTTTAAGCAAATATGCTAGGGTGCTCATGCATCAAAGTGAATCCCATGCCAGGTTCAGATAGCACTTTCCACTCGATGTACATGGCCACACCGACAATGCCAGGATTATAGCACCTTGGGTTCCCCGCTTTACCACTCACGCGCACACACAAATACACACATGCGGATATTATACAGTGAATATAGTGACTGGTTTTAAATAAAGACCACATTTACCAGACCCAATATACGCCTTTTAAATGAATGCACTATTTCCTCTGCTATAGACTCTTTCATCTATTTGGTATTGATACTGAGGCTTCACGTGCATATCATTTTTTTGTTAGGCTTCTGGCATTGGTGTGGAAAGTGTCCAAAAAGTACCTTTTCCTGGCATGTCTCGTGAACGCAGAGAGGGTGGTGAACCACGCATTCTCCCTATTGGACGTTGCCACTCTGTCTGAGTGAAATTTGTATTTATGAGGCCAAAGTAAGAAAACTGAGTTTTTTTTTCTTCTCACACGTACACCTCTTTGACCACGCAAAACTCGATTTTTTTTTCAATTTACAAGCTTTAGTACTGATCAATGGATTGTACGCATCTAATATATATATCCATCGATGGACAAAGGAAAATGTCAATTATCTGCCAGTCTTTCCTGCGACAAGAATAATTATTTCATTATGATATTGAACGATAGTTTCTGTTCACATATAAACACACGATCGAAAAGGAAATTTCTAGTCCCAGTATGAAACCGATTTGTCCCTTCAGCCGATGTTAACTGCCATTTCCCCTTTGTGGAAACATTGTAATACTAGTGTGTGGTTGTGCGGGGACGACTATGGCACCCCCCAACAACCACAGCCTGCGGCACCCCCCAACAACCACAGCCTGCGGCACCCCCCAACAACCACAGCCTGCGGCACCCCCCAACAACCACAGCCTGCGGCACCCCCCAACAACCACAGCCTGCGGCACCCCCCAACAACCACAGCCTGCGGCACCCCCCAACAACCACAGCCTGCGGCACCCCCCAACAACCACAGCCTGCGGCACCCCCCAACAACCACAACCTGCGGCACCCCCCAACAGACTGGTCAAGTAAATCGTTACGATCCACTCGCACAGCGTGCGGTGGGCCTTCATCCAGCAGTGGATTTAAGCTCCAAAATAACTCGAGTAGTAATGTAATGGAGGGAGCACGGCTCTCCCTCAGGGCAGCAGTGGACGGAGCATGGGTCTGCCTCACTCTCACTCACCCGTCTCCTCTGAGCTGCATGCGATTGTGTATGAGTGTGAGTGAGCTGTGTGTATGAGTGAGTGTGAGTGAGCTGTGTGTATGAGTGAGTGTGAGTGAGCTGTGTGTATGAGTGAGTGTAAGTGAGCTGTGTGTGTGAGTGAGTGAGCTGTGTGTATGAGTGAGTGAGCTGTGTGTGTGTGTGTGTGAGTGAGTGTGAGTGAGCTGTGTGAGTGAGTGAGCTGTGTGTATGAGTGTGAGTGAGTGAGCTGTGTGTATGAGTGTGAGTGAGCTGTGTGTATGAGTGTGTGTGAGTGAGCTGTGTGTGTGAGTGAGTGAGCTGTGTGTATGAGTGAGTGTGAGTGAGCTGTGTGTATGAGTGAGTGTGAGTGAGCTGTGTGTATGAGTGAGCTGTGTGTATGAGTGAGTGTGAGTGAGCTGTGTGTATGAGTGAGTGTGAGTGAGCTGTGTGTATGAGTGAGTGTGAGTGAGCTGTGTGTATGAGTGAGTGTGAGTGAGCTGTGTGTATGAGTGAGTGTGAGTGAGCTGTGTGTATGAGTGAGTGTGAGTGAGCTGTGTGTGTGAGTGAGTGTGAGTGAGCTGTGTGTATGAGCTGTGTGTGTGAGTGAGCTGTGTGTATGAGTGAGCTGTGTGTATGAGTGAGCTGTGTGTATGAGTGAGCTGTGTGTATGAGTGAGCTGTGTGTATGAATGAGCTGTGTGTATGAGTGAGCTGTGTGTATGAGTGAGTGTATGAGTGTGAGTGAGCTGTGTGCATGAGTGAGTGTGAGTGAGCTGTGTGTATGAGTGAGTATGAGTGAGCTGTGTGTTTGAGTGAGTATGAGTGAGCTGTGTGTATGAGTGAGTGTGAGTGAGCTGTGTGTATGAGTGAGTGTGAGTGAGCTGTGTGTATGAGTGAGTGTGAGTGAGCTGTGTGTATGAGTGAGTGTGAGTGAGCTGTGTGTATGAGTGAGTGTGAGTGAGCTGTGTGTATGAGTGAGTGTGAGTGAGCTGTGTGTATGAGTGAGTGTGAGTGAGCTGTGTGTATGAGTGAGTGTGAGTGAGCTGTGTGTATGAGTGAGTGTGAGTGAGCTGTGTGTGTGAGTGAGCTGTGTGTATGAGTGAGTGTGAGTGAGCTGTGTGTATGAGTGAGTGTGAGTGAGCTGTGTGTATGAGTGAGTGTGAGTGAGCTGTGTGTATGAGTGAGTGTGAGTGAGCTGTGTGTATGAGAGTGAGCTGTGTGTATGAGAGTGAGCTGTGTGTATGAGAGTGAGCTGTGTGTATGAGAGTGAGCTGTGTGTATGAGAGTGAGCTGTGTGTATGAGAGTGAGCTGTGTGTATGAGAGTGAGCTGTGTGTATGAGAGTCAGCTGTGTGTATGAGAGTGAGCTGTGTGTATGAGTGTGTGTGAGTGAGCTGTGTGTGAGTGGATCGACCGTCAGCTTTCCGTGGCTGCGTCTCCGGCGCTGTGGCCGTCATGTTGCTGCTTCTCGGGCCTCCGAGGTGCGGGGCGCACCACAACACGAAGTGGGCAGCTCGCGGTCACGTGACGCATTTCAACAAAACCGTGCCGCGTTAATCACAGTCACAGAATGACAGAAGGACAAATATGGGCTATTATATGTGTATAGGAATGGGTACTGGGTGGAATTCTAATAGAAACGGAAACTCTGCCAGCGTGCATGTTTAGTGTTGTGAGGCTATGTATTAGTCCCATTTGAACCACTGCAGCGGCTTTTGCCTAGCCATCGGACAAAGATGAGCACTGCATCGCACGCTTTCAGATGCGCTTCTGCGGCCGTCTGGAACGCTCGTCCTTCTTACACCAGGACACCACTGGAGCTATGCACTTTAAACTCTCGATTGAAAATTCATTTCTTCGGAACTGCTTTTGCTATTTTATTTATTGTTTCCCCCTTGCACCTCTGATTTACCATGGTTAGTTAGTACTGTGCGAAAGAAGTTCAACGTACATTCGAACACAGATACTAATATTGTTAGTGCTAGCATCGCACATGGTGAGATGGTGTGGCTGTAACCACACCTATCCACTTTAGATGCCCATTTCACATCCTCTGCCCCAGGTACTCATTGTAAGCCGATTCAATATGGTGACACTGATCGCTATAGCCAGGAATCCACCCGAGAACATTAGTATCGTAACAAATCAATAAGTGACGAATATCATAATGCATCGTTACAAACACACTAACATCCAACATTTGAAGGATAATTTTGCTGGTCTCTATGCGAATATAAGTTTGAGTATATATACAGTACACGCACACACACACACTCTTGTATACAACAACGTACACTAAATATACCGTTGTTATGGCAATATTTTTCAGGCTTCATTTGGCGCGTGAGGATAAGGGGATTGTCTATACAAAAGACTTCAACAAATCACCACTTCAAGATATCATATTTTTAAGCACCTCATGAATCATTCCAAATGGAGCATTAATTACTCTTGACAAGGTCACGTGCAAAGTTCAAGATGCATTTTATATTGAAATGCACAGAAACGGTATGAAATCCCCCGGATTTTACATATCTTGCAAGCCATAATCCCACAATGCAAATTCTTCTTTGTGTTTACTGCCATCTCTCAGCCTGGGCATTTTCATCCAACATGCACCTAAACCCACCAGATTTAAATTTTTTACGTCCTATCTCACATGTCTGCATCAACACAATCCAGCCTTTTTTTAATGGAACATTTTATCCTTATCAATGTGGAACACCATTTGCCGTGTATCTCCAAAACCGAGGAGCTTCCATAAATCCCCCCCCCCCTTCCTCTTTTGTTGTTTGGATTAAATTTGATTCTTGAGTGAAAATTCGAATGCGTCCACTGCCACCGTCATTTGAAGGGGTGGGGTGACGTTGTCACGCCGAGGTTCGATGCCCTATTCAGTGGCTGCATAACTGTGGGGAAATGAACGCTTTCTATGAAGTTTAAAGGGAAAAGCCACAGTGCTTTTCTGCGGAATAAACATTGAGCTGGTGATCATCGTCCGTTTCTAACCCTGTGCCAATGGTGGAATATCCCGCTTTCGTAAGGGCAAGGGGGGGGGGAGGGGTAGGTGAATATTCCCATGTAATAAATGCTGTTGACTTCCCCACAAAGTGGTACGAACTGTATCAAGCCCACAGGGATGAAGGGCCGAGTCAACCTCCAACTGGGATTTTAATTGGCAACCTTCCGATTGCGAGCCACTCACTTTTCCGTTGAACAGCCCGGAAGAGTTCGGCCAAAATAATCGCGATAATAAAACATGGAAATGAAATATATATTTTATATTTACCAAAAGCACGAGTTGCAGGATTGAAGCATTTTAAGCACGTGGCAATCATGAGAAGCTGCGCTCGTGTGCAGCGGGGTTTAAAATTGTTGATGTGCAATTAAATTTTCTGCAATTTTGTATCATTTAACCACTTCGTTGGGAATAGTCATCTCGCTCGTGGTGAAGTAGAGTTTTCATGGATATTGGCAAAGAAAATGGAGAAAAAAAATACGAACAGTATTCGCGGGATAGATTCACTCTTGTAGTGGCACTTAGGTCAGAAAAAATAAATGTGGATCAGCGAATGTAAACAGGTTTTTGAGACGTCACGTTGTCATTTTATTTCGCGAATGCTTTTAGACGTGACACCAGTTACATCACCACATACACAATAAGTGGGGGGAAAAAACGATGGAAGAAATGTGTTAAATGTTCTGTGAGTGGCAGCCAGCGTACACAGACGCATTGTCATTGACTTGCACACAAAGTGGGTTTTATGCAGAAAATGTCGCTGGACCAGGACGATGGCCAGTGGTCGAGACAAACGTGGCAGTGTGGCTACCAAGTCCGAGAAGATCTCGTCTCATGCAGCTAGAGTCAAGAAATGAGATGTTCTGCAGGAGCTCGACGAATTGTATCATTCAAATCATTCAGATATCGCTCACGGCTGATCACAGCAATGGCTGGGGGGATTGGGTTCATAGGATAATGTTGCCAAACTCCGCAGCAACTGCTTTGCCTCCGGGTGGCAAATATGGTGAAGCAACCTCGGTGACCGAGGAGGCTTCTCTCGCCAAATATAGTAACTGGCTGAAAGCAAGAAAAGTGGACACCAAGAGCCACATTGAGGGTGGCTACCAGAACGCAAGAAGTGACAAGAAGGGTGTCTGCTTTTGACGGAGTGGTGCAAGTGATGAGAGGAAGAAGAAGAAGAAGAATATCACCCCCAGCACGAGATTGTGTTTTTAGAAATGGCGAATTTCCAGTTATCACTCGGGGGGGGTTACAGAAAAAAAAAAAGAGAGAGCACTGCCCCAAACCTCGCCGAAATTGAGCAAGGCGATACTCCATTCGCATTTGACTCTTCGCGTGATCTACCGGCAGTCGCACGAAGCGCACAAACCCCCCCCCTACACCCCCCCCCCCCCTATTCCTATCACGGCGTGGTTCCCCGCTTCAGTAAGCCTCTCGGAGGTGTTTCGTGCGCCGCAAGTGCGGGGAGCAACGCAATGACCTTATCTGCCGTTCGCGACCTTGCCGTTGTCATCATCACCATCACCACCACCACCGTCAGCGTCACAGGCGGTGGCACTCTCTAGCCCGGGGCGTCATCTGCGCCGCCGCATCTGCGAGCACTCAATCTCCCAATCTCCCAGAGTCGCTGAGAAGCGCCGGCAACTCGTTGGGGGGGGGTGGTGGTGGGGGGGGGGAGGGAGACACGGTCTAGTCGTCTTTGCTTTGGCGGCCGCGGCGACGCAGCAAGTGATGTGAGCATCTGCCACGCCGAAATGTCACCACTGTAGCCAAGCACATTTAGGAGCAGCAAATCGTATGTGTGAATTACAGAAGAGAATGGGTGAGTGGTTGTGTTGGGTTTCTCCCGCGAGAGCGGCACACGGGGAAGTGAATAAAAACACACACAGAGGGGGGTGGGGGGGACAGCCTTGGAGAGTCATAAATAGACACACACACGTGCGAATGTGTTAAAGGTGTTTGCCGTTTTCAAATTAGTGTTGGGCACAATTCTTCTCCGTTCGTGATTCTGAGGCACTGGTGGAAATTCCTCATTACCTCTGGTCAGAGAGATTCTCTCCCAGTATCATGATTGACGAGGCTCAGTCTACTGCTGGATGAAACCGTCTACAATTCACGGTGATATCGCATTAGTATGCGATTCTCTCTTGTATAAGAAACAAAAAACACGGTCTACAACTCATGAAGGTGGTGGTGGTTGTCGTAATCTTAGGAGGCTGATGGGCTATTATAATCCAGGATTTGAACACATGACTTAAATTCACCCAGGAATTTGAAGAACTGGGATTTCAACACATTGCTTTTTATTGTGAGTTGAGTACCTTGCCCAACTTGTATGCTTTCATTAATATCGTCTATTTTTTGTGTTTTACTTGAGCAATACTATATACTATCAACGACATCTGTAAGCAGACGGAGTGCTTTTGGTGATGCAGGAATCAAGCCCGAGGGCAGGATTGAGTTGCAATCACGGTCAAGTCACATCAAGCACAAACCTACTTCACCTACAAGATACACTTGCACCAGATTTTCCACCTCGCATTAGGTCACTGCAGAATGCCCCTTGCCTGCTCCTTTAGTGAAAAAAATTAAAGCTACATATGGAGCCCTAAAATCACTTGCTCATGCCACTCCCGGTAGAAGGGCGTTCATTACAGGGAAATCTGGAGAGCCCTTCTAGAAGGTATTTGGCCTACTCATCCACACTGGCCAGACACCGCAGTGAAGGTCGTGTGTTTAGTCGGCCGTGGTGGACCCCCGTTTACCTTGCTGGGTTGGACAACCGTGGGGATTCATGAAACCTTGCACCATTCTTCCCACTGCCGCCATGGTGGATTGAATCTGTTTTTTTGTTCTCTCTCCAGATTGCAAGTCCAGTGTGCTAGCCATTACCCTACAGCAGCATTTACAGTGGGAGGTAAAATTAAAAAAAACATTGCACGTAAATTAAGAGCATGAAATCATTTGAAAAATATTTCAACGAATACACCATAAAATCTAGGTGCACAGTGCCAATTTACTCAAACAAATGTGCAGTTAGTGTATTCTCCACTCGATACAACTCAACAAGTGCACATTATTCAAGCAATGGGCAATTCTGTTTATGTACATATATATATAAAACAAATGTAACCCAAAGGATGCGATTGTGGATGATGGGCAGCTGTGTAAAAATGTTATTAGTTTTTTTTTTGGGGGGGAGGGGGTGAAAAATGCATGTTTAGGGCGCTTGTGTAATCCAGCACTTTAGAGGCGATGGCTGGAGAGTCACTCCGATGCTATCGTGTCGTGTGAAGCTTCCAAGGAACGGAATGCGTCCGAGAGAGCACGTTCGTCCTCCCAGGAGATGGAGCGATACAATCTGTCCACGCGCAGGTGCTCTGTGGAATATTACATTGCGGGATTGTGAGAGATCGCAGATGGCAGGGTGGGGGGCGGGGGGGGGGGTGAGCCATTCATCCAGCAGTGGATTGATCATAGTTGATGGTTAAGACGATTTGAAGATCCTTAACCAGACTGTTTGCGAGTTGGCTACGTCATTGCAGTACAGCAAGTAGGCTTGGAAACTCATTGTGTGGGAAATGTGTTCGTAGTATTTCACGATTTTTGGGGGGTTTGTACCAATTCCGTTGTTGTCCTCTAACATGAAAAGGGTCGCGGTTCAGTCTAGATATGGTGGACCCGTTTACCTTGCTGGGTAAACGTGATTTATTTTATTTTCATTTTATACCTACGTGACTTTACCGAAAGAACCAAAGAGTAAGATTAGTGGTTCGCAGGAATTGACCTGAACCCAAACGATTTATTGCTCCATGCAAATGACGATGGGTAAAGGACACAAGAAAGAGGATTTTTTTGTTGTCAAATAAATCGAGGCCATTTGGTAATTTGATCGAATAATCTGGGGCGGCAAAACGGCCGAGGTGTTGAGCATATTTGCCACTCGTTGCTAATACTCACGGTCCATTCCTCACAGCCCACCCCACAACGGGTTTATTAACCATCAATATGGGCAGTCTGCTTCGCAGTGGACATCAAAGATCCCGTCGCGTTATTTAAAAAAAAAGTGAGCGACGCATGACTAAAATGTGTCGTGGACACGGAAGTGCTACCTGCCCGCGGATCGTCGTCATGATGAGGCCGCGTGTTTTTGGCATCGCTGTTCATTTCTTCCAAATAATAATAATAAACAGATGCTCTTAAATTGCTTAATTTGGTGAAACTACAACATTGCACAGCTTCTATGGACGCCTGTAACGCATACATGAAACACAAGTTTGCCTTACACAACAAGAACGGCACTCATACAAAATGTATGGATTTTAATTATGCTAATAACAGAAGGTCCGCCACACCGTTATAGGCAGGAAATCAAACGTTTGCAGGCAAAGGTTTACGTATTATTTTCATTTTACCAGCGATATAGCTCTTTTTCAGAAGCGACCTGGCCACAAATGATAGCTGAACGGAAGTGGCTTTGTCGCGTGGAAATGTATAGCAGCCCAAATACTCTAAACGCACGTTGATTCTTAATGTGGAGCGGAAACACCAGTGGAGCCCGAGAAACATCCATGGGAAGACCATGCACACTCCAAATATACAAGCGTCAGGGTCAGGACTGAACCCACAACCTCCTGCTTACCGAGCGGGGCAGGTTAACATTTCACCACCGCGCAGCCCGCATTACGTAGCTTTCATCATATCCGCCAGGCTCTGAATCTGCTGGGCTCTGAGAGCCAGGAGATGGCAATAGACCAAGTGGGTTTGACACAGTGGGTATATTTTAACCTTATCCACTTCTGTATGCACGTTTTTTTGTTCAGTGTATAACCTGAAGATGCAAAAATACTTCGGAAAAATAGGTATCCAAATATTACAGGAAAGTAGCCTCGAAAAAAGCATCGACATATCCGTTGAAGTTTTCCTGTTTTAAATGGTGTACACGAACATTTTAATTGATATTAAACGGATGATCATAGTTTTGCCAAGCACAAAGTGGCACTGTAAACACTCACATTTGCAACAAACAAAAATATCAAACTGAAGGACAGTTCGTTTTTAAAAATATATTTAACATATATGTTTAATTTGAAAACTGCAATTATAAATTAATCACTTAAACCGCGGCCCTTTTGAGCACAAGGCACGGGTTTTTCGTGTGATTATTAAAGATGCTATTTTCTACGGTGTAATGTTTTTACTTAAATAGATTCCAGAAATCTAAGACTCGCTAAGGTGATAAATCTGCATTCTATTTTCTGACAGCACAAATAGTGATCTTCTCAATCCGACGATTGTAATATCGTATTTTAATGGGTGAAATATATCAACATAATCTATTTGCCTAATTATAGCTTTCAATTTGTAAATATAAATATATATATATTTTACCGTAGTTCTATTTTCATGATTTTTGAGTTTGGTTTAATGAAGAAAATTTACAAATAGTATGAAATTCACGATCATAATTCACGTGCTAATTTACATACTGTCATCATATATATATACACCAATTCCTTGTGTCTGGGTTTGTATAGATGTATATATTAAATTCACAATTACGAACCCATTTAGTGATACAGACTCTGGACATAATTCAAGTTGGCTTGGCACAAACATTAGAGGTATGACTTGCACCAATTGCACAACTATACCGGGTACTCATTTTAGGCGGAGTAGACTTAGGCAACGGTTTGCTTATTTTTTTATAATTCACCAATTGTTACCAATGTACATGGCAAAGACGAAAAAACGAAACCCTAATAACTGCGGTCACACCTACTGTAACTCATTACCGTCTGCCATCGTGAAGAACCCTTCCAAACATTTTGAGGATTCATTTCAAATGTAGCGAGTGCAGTGGTTAGCAAAGTACGCTGTCAACCCAGTGACCTGAGTTTGACTCCTGGTTATGGTTATCAACAAATCAATAACTTGCTGATGTCGTCAAGAAGCATGAACCATCACGTGAACTCCGGTCATCCTTACAGAGGCTTTTGACTGGCAATCGAACAAAGACGTTCACCGCATCGCACACTTTCAGATTCATCTTCTGTGGCCGTCTGGAACGCTCTTCCTTCCGATATTAGGTAGCCAATTGAGTTATGCACTTTTAAATAATCTAGATTGAAAACGCATTTTGTTATAACTGCTTTTTGTGTTCAGTTTTGTGGTCCTTCCCCCGCACCTCGGGTGAGCAGGGTTGTCTACGTATGGTGCGAAAGAAGTTTAACACAGTACATTGGTTCTTTCGGTAAAGTCACGTTGAAGGGAAACAATAAAATATATAAAACAATAAAATTATCACGACGTTTCGACTGCAACACAAGCAGTCATCATCAGGTGTGATAACCAACGGCAAGAACATTTGAAATAAGTGGCGGTTTGTATTAATGTATTTATTTTTAAACGTCAGCACCACGGATAGCGATTTGACAGTTTGTTTAGATGGACGAGTCCATCTATGTTCGGAAAAGAGGGGTGGGGAGATGTACATTTAATGTATGCGGTCTGAAAGCCACCGTAAGCATGAACAATCAATTAAGACCGGAAATGGTTTATCAAATCCTTACAATGATTGCTAAGCCAGAATCAATTTTCTCGGTTGAAATTGTCTCTGTCTTTGTATACGTCTCCCCCCTCCTCTTTTCCGAACATAGATGGACTCGTCCATCTAAACAAACTGTCAAATCGCTATCCGTGGTGCTAACGTTTAAAAATAAATACATTAATACAAACCGCCACTTCTTTCAAATGTTCTTGCCGTTGGTTTTCACACCTGATGATGACTGCTTGTGTTGCAGTCGAAACGTCGTGAGAATTTTATTGTTTCATATATATTTTATTATTTTATTGTTTCCCTTCAACGTGACTTTACCGAAGAAGAATATGAATCACTGCAGTCACGAACGCTTTAAATCAAAACATTACATAGTATTATATTGGAACTGAGCATGGGCCCCCCACTTTAAAAACCTGTGTTAACCCATGTGGCAGAAAATGGTCAAACAAACCTAACCACCATTACACTGACATTGCTTGTGGGGATAACGGGAGGGGGGTGAGGTGAGGGGGGGGAGGTGGGGGGGAAGTGAATTACTATTAATTTGCAAGACGGCTGCAAAACTTTCCACTGCAGAGACGTTCTAAAGTAAACAGTGCTTAATTATATGAGCATTTTGTTTCCATGTCCACACCAACTTCGATATTAAGTGTTCAGTAATTAAGTGGCAACCAGCTTTTAATTGTAACCCTTCTGATTCAGATTAATTATAGGAACACATTTTGAACTATTTTTCCCTCGTATCGAGACGCAATTAATTATCATGATGAGAGCTACAGAGAGACGTCATTTGTCTAAATAATACTAAACATCTATTTAAAAGAACAACATTATTGAGTCAATACAATTGTGGTATGAATCAATATTTGTCGTCTGGAAAAAAACACAACTAAAACCCTCAACACTGTTATCATTATAAAAGCACTAGTTTTCCTTTATTAGTCTTCATGCTCCGTGATCATTGTTTATCGATCATAATAATGCGATATCAGCCCCGGAAGGATAAGTTATGCTTCAGGGCCCTCTTATCAGTGTTCTGTTAGAGCACACTTAATGTTTATTTTTTATGTACATGTCCTTGTTTTCTCCATATGACAATGTTTTATTTTTGAGTTCCACAACAATAGTATTTTTTTTACAAATCACCGACAAACTTGCGAACGTTTGTTCCGTGCAAAGGGATCTTCCAGATGATGTATTGCTTTAATTGGTTATGCTCTTTAAATACTCGTGGAATGTTACGTGTTTTATTTACTACATGATGGTATTAAAACGCATCATCATCTTTATCAGAATCAACAACTTTAATTGGCCAGTTAAGAACCAATGAGACATCGATTCTATTTTACAAGAACGACCTGGGTCAAACACGTGACAGGAGCAAAGTGCAATACAGAACTAACATGTTAGGCGGTTCACGTCATTCCTGGACTCTTGCTCAGAGAGAAAAAATAAAGTGTTTTAATTCCAGGTTCATGGCAACTCTCACTTTTTTTTATTCCACAGCACAGCACTTCTGCCACCTGTGCGTAATTGCCCGAATGTCCAATGTAGCATCGACATAAGTGTTTCTCAGCTTGTATATGTACAGTATGTTGAACTTTCGCAAAAAAGTCAAACAGTACAAATACAACGCGCATGTATTAGAGCATTCATATCTCGGGCTGAGCATTTATATCATGGGACTTTATTGGCGTTCTCTCGTCTGACACTGGTGACACTAGGCCATAAAAGAGGGCTTGCTTCTGGTGTAGGCCAATCGGTATCAAAGACAATGCGTATATATTATCAAAGCATCTTTGTTTGCATGTTCACCACAAGTATGTGTGGCGAATGCAGACTTGATTACTTGCAAACGGTGCTTGAGCATCTTAACACCTGTTTTATTGCCAGAAAGGGTAAAACATATTCTATTTTTCACACTTTTATGCTGGCAAAAAGGTCCCATGATGTATGACTAAGGTGGATCGACTTGAGCTACATTCAACAGTGCAGCAAAGTGATGTGGATTTCAAATCGTGCAAAACATGCCGCATGACGTATCAAGCACTCACAAGTGGGAATGTATTTGTTAACGTACAACACCTTTTGTCAATCCCCTGCTGGATGAGATCCTCTGCATGCCGTGCTGGTCATGGGGATGATTTCACTATTTTTCGTCGGGCTGGTCAAGATGGATGCATCAAGGCGGCAAGCATAGACGTGGCAGCAGAGTACACCACAAACGATGGATTTTACAGCACGAAGCTTCGGCTGCCCACAATGTCGGTGAACGAATATAATACGCAAAAAAAAACAGAGCCCGCATGCAATCAAATACATTATAATTGTCTGCCAAAACATCAAACAATACTTTTGCATCCTTTTTCTTTTGCATGTTTTGCCACAAGTACGTGTTTAGTGCAGACGTGTGATGCCTTGCAAATGATCTCTTTTTGGTGTTTGAACATCTTACCATCTGTGTAATTAACAGCAATGGCAACAACACCTATTCTCGCAATTCCTTATTGTTGACCAGTCCTGGGTACTTTTTTTAACAGACCAATCTCTAAGAGATTCTCATTACAAACGAATACTGTATACCTAATTAGTATGCAGTGGCTTTCTCGAGCATTCTCTGCATCCCCCCCTCCCTTCACATTACACTCACGAGGGAGACAACATTGACAGAGTTACTGCAAATGTGCTGTTGCGGTTTCCATGCCCAGGTGACGGCGAAAGCAATTCACGGCCCCCAAACGAGACAAGGGAACCTGCGTGTCGAGATAGAGCAAGACTGATTTGCGGGCCTCCTTCGATCTTATTCCATGCTCGGGAGATTAAAGAGTCAGATGGAGAAGATAAATGACGGGCAGGAGTCTCGAGTCATATCGCATACATCACCCCTCTTCCCAAAGTCAATCCTGACAGCTGGTGGCAAGGATCCCTATCTCACCACCAGAGGCTACGTGGTGGACACCCATGTCTTTTTTTCAGTGGGAAATTACAGACCCGACTGTTTAATTCCACGCTATTTCTCCGGGCAGTTTAAACGCACGCGGTGAATTGGTATACGAATGTGTTTTTTTTTTAGCAAGCAACTTGCCATACAAAAAAAATTCCAGTATTTTTGTTGATGGTGCTAATGTCCACTTCTTCTTACACGTTGGTCATTAACATCTGCATTCTGGACACCGTTGAGCGGTTGCCCTAATTTTGGTATTGATGCTTCACCACGAGATAATTAGGAAGGTAATAGGCAAACATGTTGCAGCACGGTTTCAGTGTGCTGTGCCTTTTATATATTTTGACGAAACATAAACACCAAAACGGACCGCTTTTGCACGTCATTTCATTGCGCTAATTTTCTCCAAATCCTGCTGGAGCTTAAATCAAGCCGGTAGATCGGTGTCGTCACGTGTACACACTGCGAGCCTGCAGATCGAACAACAAAAAACACATAGGCTACAAACTCGCGCGTGAATTTGCTGATGTCATCGGGGCGCTTGAGTCGCACGTGAAGACCGTGTGGTGAACACGTTCACACGCCACGCGGGCCATTTTCAGACGCACTCCCACAAAGTCTACCGTTTTAAATGTTGAGATGTACACAGCGCCGACACGCGCACTCGCAATGTAAAACGCACGTGGTATAAACGGACCGGTTTTTTTTTAATACCCCCCCCCTCCCCCAGTGTCATCTGTAAGGGAGTGAAATGAAAAAAAAATACATTAACAGCGTCGAGTAATTGTCTTCGTTAATAAAACCAACGTGACAGAATGTCTGTTCTGCTTCAATGCAATAAACTGTACGCGCGCGCGGATATTTGGAGCGTAAGCGCGTGGCCACAACATAATTATATGGGCGTTTTTTTAGTTTTTAGGCAAAGGGGCCGTCCATAAATGACGTCACGCACCTGGGGGGGGGGGGGTTGGGTTACGTTTTTCTGGCGATGTGTGATGAGGGGGGGTGGTTTGAGAAATGTGACGTCACATCAAAATGCGAAACTTTAAATATAGAATTGTTATAACAACATTCCTACATCAGAGTGCAGTGCCACAATAAATACGCACTACAATGACAATAGTTTAAAGCGATTTCAAACATGTTTTATTTTCAAAATGTAAATATGTTTTTTTTTTGGGGGGGGAGAGCTTTGTGACGTCATTTGAGAGGGGCTCTGACTTTTTGTTACGTCGTGTGACGAGGGGGTAGGGGGGTCAAAATCGTCCAAAATCGCGTGACGTCATTTATGGACGGCCCCAAACACCACAACCAGCACTCGGGTTGATGGTGCTGCGGTGGGCAATCGTCCGGGGGAAGAAAAAAAAGGGGTACGCGTGTGATGGGACATTAGCGGTGGTCGTCCTGTTGTAGATAGCCTGGCTGATGGGAATGTGGGATTCCTACAGCTAGCTGCCAGTGGAGATAGGTGCTGCTTCAGTGC
Organism: Petromyzon marinus; assembly: GCF_048934315.1. Taxonomy (NCBI): domain Eukaryota; kingdom Metazoa; phylum Chordata; class Hyperoartia; order Petromyzontiformes; family Petromyzontidae; genus Petromyzon; species Petromyzon marinus. The sequence continues at coordinate 13,126,996 of NC_133705.1, forward strand.
TCGTTTCGGAATGGGAATCGGAAAATGATTTTGTACTGGAGGAATCCGATGAGCCTAGACAGCTCTAAATCACAGATGTCCATTTAAGAAGGGAGACGCTTTGATTATTTGTTTTTAGGATTTCCAATGGCATTAACATTAGGCTTGTTGCAGTTTACGACCACAGCAATTCGATATGTTTCCCAAATCGGGAAATGAAAAAATTCACAACTCATATTTTTTTTCCAATAGCCTAATTGTAAAATTCTCATTATTTGGATCTAATGCAATTTACATAAACCATCAATAATCATCACCACGAATTATTATATGCACGTATCATGGGCGTACGAATGAATCAATATTTGATTTATTTGCAATGTATTATTCTTTCTTAATTACATTTTAAATTCACATCGTCGTCCTATCTATGATTGAGCAATGCAACGTGATAATTGTGGTGTTGCAATGTTTTTAAAATAAATTTGCGCTTTAAAGCTGCTGATTTGTCCTGTACTTAATATTGAATTATAATATTACCCTCCCACAGCACACAAGCCTGTATTAGAAACTAGACGTGTAATCATGCATTGAATATTCGATACAGATCTATAATTACACTGGTGATATGTGCACCTAATCATGTGTTTGCGAGAATCAGTGATTACAATTTATGCAAATGACATAAGAGACTAGTTATTAATGTAAGCTAATCAAAGGAACAATATTGAATATAAAAGTAAATAAATATATAAATATACAAATATAATGAAGCAGACACGATATAAATGACAATGCAACAAGGAAGACAATTCATGCATGGATTTTGTAAAGGTTTTCCAACGTGTTTTTTGTCCTCGGACATGATCGGCAGTTATGTTACTTTCCGAGCCACAGAATCGGATGACTTCACATGGCGCATGTGTGACGTCAATTTGTCCAGTTCTCTTGAGCGCAAGTGTCTAATAGCAACAAAACTTTATGCTGAATGTAATTTACATTCGATTTTCGTTACGAGAGTTATTGTGAACCCCATCAGAGAAACAGGACGGAGAGAGGTAGACGGGCAGACGTACAGAGCTAATGTATTCATGCGTTCAACCTTAGATGGAAATAATTTTCTACACAAAAAAAAACGAATTCGCAAATCAGATTGCGGTACAAAATTGTAACATTCCATAGGATAACTGGAAAGGTTAAGTGAATCAATACATACCTAATATAAACCGTTCATCTGAGTGCCATTGTTCATACCTTAACCACATGGAGAGCAAGGACCTCCTAGTCCTCTTGGGTCACCCGCACCATACATGGAGAAATCTGGCTATTGACCTTGACCTGTATTGATATATTGGCATTCTTAAGCCCTGCTGATGAGATCAGCAGTCGATTCCTAAAGGCCCGCGGCGCCAATGAGTTTTCCGCCAGAAGAAGGCGGAACCAAAGGCAGATGTGAGCCAGACATTGGGGTTGTCGGTTGTTTCACGAAGAGATTTCAAGTCTCGGTAGATTCCCGCTGGTAAAATAAAATACTTCAATCGAGTGCAATGTTCAGTGTTTTAGATGTAATCGCAACCAATGCTCTCGATGCTTCCACGCCTCGCCAACTTCATTCTGCTACAAACCCTCTTGTGTTATGCAGTTGACACCTGTTGTATAAGGTTTGCTTTTGCAGTATCTCAACATTTGCCTTTGCAACGGAGTGGTGTTATTGCACATGCAACCAAATCGCCCTCGTCATAACGCTCGAGGAAAGACGCATTGAGACTGTATGTATGTTGAACTTCTTTCACACCGTACGTAGCCAATTGTGATAATCGGAGGTGCGGGGAAAGGACAACAAAATGAACGCAAAAAGGCAGCTCTGGTCAGTACTTGGTATGGGAGACTTGCATGGAATACCGGATGTCGTAGTCTCAGTCGGCGAGTTGGCTAGGAGAGATAGCAGTATAGAAATTCATTGCGTGGTATAGTAACACAACACCGGTTTTAGCGTTTTCTCAAGGCCAACGCTAGATGGAGGCACCCCCCGTGTACGTATGCATGTTGAACCTGCGTAGCCAACCATGTCAATCGGAGGTCGGTCATGGCATTGTGTTGGACCACATTTCACCGCACGCTGTTCAGCGAGGGTTGGTGAACGAGGTGGCAACAGCGACCAGTTGTAGATGTTACTCGCCACCGATGTTAACCACGGGCAGGAAGTGATCTCGGGTCAGTGGGTTAATTGACCGGTGCGCAATGCCCTGCACCCAGACTCCCTCGGAAGTGGAACACGAGTCGTGTTGTCCACACGACACACGTCATCGTAGATTAAAGGGATCATTTGTTTTGATTGTCCGTCATGTTTAGTGGTCTGATACCCATGGATTCAATATACGTACTTGTCTGTAAAATGTGCCACATGCATTTGATTTCAATATTGTACCCAGGGTCCTATTATTATTATTATTATCGTCTGCTATCTGAAGTAATAATTTAGCTAAAATGTCTGTTTTGTCACTCGCCTCTAAAATATTTAAATTCGGGAATAAATATTGATGTAAGCACACGTCCCCTAAGATGCATGCTTTCTCACACACAGTCCAAAAACCATGCTCAGACGCGCGCACATGCGTGCCAACATCCTGGGCATGCTTAAGTGCATGCACAGACACAAACGCGCATGCAAAAATATACACATAAATACACACATGCTCCTAAACATGTGCGCACACATGCACACTCACACACTCAAAGGTCACAGGTCAATACTCACAGATCATAAAGGCACGGTCTGGTCGTGAGCACTTGTTAAGGGATGGTGTGACCAACGCTTATATCCAGCCACATTTTGCCTCCCCACCGCTGATGTTCAAACTGAATACTGGGCATTCATTTACGATTGCGTTGAACTAGGAGAGGCCAGGCGGAGATCGGGTTGAAGTACTCTCGTACGCCTGCATTAAATACCCACAAGACAAAAAGCAAGTAAAATATTGCATGCTGAGTTTTATTTGTGATAGTTGTGCTCTGCTCAAGATGATCTGTAATGTACACGTGGTTCTATTGCCCATACTAACAGCTGGGTAACCCACGAGCACTGATCTGATAATCCTGACTATGCTTGGTGAGACCCACACGGTCGAAACCGGTTAAGAGTTTGCTTTATTAAATAAATGCTGCTGGATAATATTGGAACGCTGACAGGCTGATGGGCTGAATCATAATAATTATTAATTTATACATATGACTCAGAATTGAGCTCTGCTTAAAAATGCTTTTAACCTCAATTATCTGCTACAGTGCACAGTGAGTTGTAAAATACAAGGACACAATTGCCCTTAGAACAATCTCAGAGCATAGTTCAGATGGAAAAAAAAAGTGAAATACAAAATAATAACAACCCCGTGTTCTTCATAACAATATGAAAAGCAATGATTCTGTACAACTTGCGTATAAAACTGAAATTGTTACATAAGTAACATATATACTGTGCAAGTGCATCAGATCGAAGTGAAGATAAAAGTTTTCCTTGCACATGCATCAAGAAGCCATACACAATGGACAATGGGTGGTGGTTCAAAGACCGGTGCCACAAGAGTGGAACGTCCCGGCTAAACTGTTACACACCGATGTGGATTTGAATATTTCGTGACTGCAGGAATCCATACTCTTTGGTTCTTTCGGTGGCAGCTTCCCTGCTGTGATTGTCCCACCTGATGACGGTCGCTTGTGTTGCGATCGAAACGTCGTGATCTAATATTGTTTATACCTACATAACTTTACCGAAATAATCAAAAGAGTATGTTACACACCGCTATGGGGAATGTCATTTTGAATGCATTGCGTTGTTGTGCGGCTGTGCTACGATTGTGTTCAGGATTATGGACCCCACTCTGTGAAAAATTGAGACATGATTCCTGCATATGGCTCTCTCTCACACACACACACACGAACCGACTTGAGTTGATTCACGAATGGCTGAGATTCCACAGTTGTATTGTAAATCCCTACTGAAAAATCACGCTGCCTTTGGCCCTCTTTGTTGTTCCGTATTTCCTCACGGTAATGATAAAACACCACACAATCTTGAATCGTGAGGCTTTCGCCGTTGTGGGCTCTGTGTGTGATGCCGGGACACTGTGGTGTGAACATCGCAAGGACCCATCGGCAGACTTGAATGGGGAAACAGATTTCCTGACCTTCTCAGAGTGCTGTGCGTGGGTTAAGCCCACCATGACCTAAGGTTTTTTTTCGGCGTTGCAGTGTACACAAGACCAAACACGACAACACTCCAACCGAATAATTCTGCAATTGTCTCCAAGGCATTCTCCATATTCTGGGGATGTGTACAGTAATACAAATCTCATCGAAGCCAACGTTGACAATGCCGACATTTTGGGTAAGGGGCTATCCATAAATGACGTCACGCGATTTTACACCCCCCCCCCCCCGTCGTCACGCGGCGTCACAAAAAGTCAGACCCCCCCCCTCAAATATGACGTCACAAAGCTCTGTCTCCCCCCCCCCCTAAAAAAAAAAATGCTTCAAATCGCTTTAAACTATTGTCATTGTAGTGCGTATTTAATGTGCCGCTGCACTCTGATGTTGTAGGAAAAAAGATTTATTAAAAAAGCCTATTTAATTAAGTAGAACGTGTTGCCTATATTTATTTAAAGTTGCGCATTTTGATGTGACGTCACTTTTCTCAACCACCCCCCCCCCCTCGTCACACATCGTCACAAATGTCTGACAGCCCCCCCCCCCACCCCGAGGTGCGTGACGTCATTTATGGACGGCCCCTAAGATAGAAGCTTCCCCATAATAAAGAAGACAAAAAAAAGTCTGGCCGGAGCACTTGTCTGCGCTCTTATCAAGCTGCGTACAGTTCAAGATGGAGTGCATAAGGGCATGAACAATTTCTAAAGCCAGATACCTATCTGTGGTGTCGAATTCGGTGAACCCCACGTGCTTGAACGCCACGCTCATCCACGTGTTTTTGCTCGTGAGGTTACTCATTTCTGATCAGTGTCAAGACAGCATCTGTTCGTTGTCTGTCAGTGTTGGAGGCACTGGCACTCTGTCGGCTGCAGTGCCGGTATGTTTGGAGTTGGAATTTTCTCTCCCCGTGGTCGCGTGGATTTAACTTTTTTTCTCTCCGGGTTCTCCGTTTTTTTTCCATCCATATTTAGAAACATCCATTTCAATTATTTGGCTGCTGTGAATTTACACATAGGCCACTTCTTCGAGCTATCATTTATCGCCGGTCGCTTCTGCAAAATAAGCTAATGGTTCAGTGGGCCTTACCTGGTAAGATGAAAAAAAAATTGGTTAGTTTTATTTACACGTTTTGTAGTGATTTACTTACCTTTCATATTAGTTGTAAAGTCCTGGCCCACCCTTACTGGACATCAGTGAAACAGAGCTTCATAGCTAATCGGATTTCTCCAGTACATATATAAATAAATAAAACGCATCCCGACTCATGCATGTACGCTCGCGTATGTCCATGCACGCCACCACCATGGCCATTGCAGCACCCTGACCCTCATTCTGACACGGGCCGTCACACATTCACGTGTGAATTCGGCCTAGTGTAGTGTACTGATTTTCTTCCTCTATTCCAGTGGTTCACGAACCGAGCAAACCACAGTTTGATTTCCCGCTGTGACTAATTGAGTGTTGCCTATTAAATTAACTTTTTTTTTGCTAATCATCGAACAAAAGCGGCCACTGCATCGCGCGCTTTCAGATGCGTTTCTACAGCTGCCTGGAACGCTCTTCCTTCCAATTTTACGAAGCCACTGGAGGAGCTATGCACTGTTAAATATAGATCGACAACTGATTTATTTTAGAACTGCATTTTGTGTTCAGTTTGTTGTCCTTCGCCCACACCTCTGATTACCATGGTTGGCTACGTATGGTGCAAAAGAAGTTCACCATACATACTTAATAAATCGATATTAGAGTTGCAAGCCACCAACACAAATTGTGGGCCAAAAATACAAAACTTGGAAAAGTCCATAAAATATTCCAAAACATTATTTGCTGCCTTAAGTGGATTGTGATTCCAGTCTAGATTAGAAAGTTCGTATTGTTATTGTCCACCATCCATTAATGTTGTATGAAAATAGACAGATTTGTATAATACCTCTGAACAGCACGAAGCGGGATTCTTTTCAGCTCAATAAATAATCTTGATTATTGGAAATGCAAAGGAAAAACCCCGACGCAGCTCCAATGTATGAGAATGTGGTTGTAATGCGCCCGATACCCCGAGCTTACCGTTCTTTGTGAGTGGAGCTATCCCGTACTTGTCAACAATACCGATGACCAATGAGTGGCGTTCTAACGATTTGAAACCCCTTCTAGCACATACCAATATTGAAAGCCAATCCGAGCGCTGTATAAAATATTGAAACGCTTGATGCAATTCTTGCTTTGAATATTGTGTGCTGTGAAATGGCTTAACATCGGCGGCCTTACCGCTCCGGTCGATCGGGTTGGAAAGTATGCTGTACATTTCCAATTGAAAGAATATAGATTTGCACAGTGTTTGGAAGTCTTGTTGGAAGTAAATTCTTTGCATGCTTTATGTATGTTAGGTTCTAATTAACCGGATATATTGTAGTCGGCATTTATGTAGTTCCATATATTGGCATGGTAAGATGCAAATATTATTTACAATCTGTAGCTATTTCTGGCTGGTGTCACTTTTTGCCAGAGCACTTATTTCATGAGCCCGACCTTTGGAGGCTCCCTGCCTTTTTGGACATTTGTCCTGGTGTTTGGCATCCGAAAAGAAATTCGAGTATCCAGACAACCCATGTACGAGGAGATGGGAGAATATCCACAAGCACCACGCGGATGGATTCCATCCACTTTCCGCACTGCCAATCCGTTGGCCACCTCGCAGGCCACAGGTGAGGTTTGTAAGTTTCACGAAACTGTCATCCACTCGCCGGGTCAGCAACCTGATAAAGGTGTCCGCACTCGGCACACCACGTCAAGTTTACTTATTGCTGTGGCTGTAGACACGAGTTGCGTGCCTAATAGCAGTCTACCAGCGACTTGGACATTATTCGGCAAACACATTGCTGCGGAGGGAGCTGGTAGGAACGTTGGGTTGCTCGGTCAGTGGCCAGGGTCACACGGCGGCACCACGTGGTGTATTCAGCACAATATGCCCGACTGTGAGGGCGGGCACAAGCCGGCGTGAGTAGGTTAAACGTTGAGTTTTATAAGGGCACCACGGGGTGACCAGCCCCTCCCCACCCAGCCCCACCCCACCCAGCCTCACCCCACCAAGCCCCTCCCCACCCTCCCCTCCTCACCCAGCCCCACCCCTCCCATTTTTTATATCCGAATGTCCGGATACACGTGGACAGACATCCACAGAGATACACAATTAATCTGCTGCCTCCTGTGAGAATTAATCCCGGTTGGGCTTCCAGTCCACTACGTTTCCTACCAGTAATGCCCACTAGGAGCGCATTTGTTATATATCCGAGTGTCCGGATACACGTGGACAGACATCCACAGACATACACAATTAATCCGCTGCCTCCTGTGAGAATTTATCCCGGTTGGGCTTCCAGTCCACTACGTTTCCTACCAGTATTATTCAATTCCTGGGGGTGCGCCACTGCAGCTGACTCGATCAAAATGCCGCAAGTTCGAATTACAATTAGGAGTTAACTCGGCTATTAACATGCTTGTGTCTATAAAATGGGTACCGTTTCGTGGGGAGACACCATTAAACGCCCAATTGAGAGCCTGGCCTCCACCATAGGAATGTAGAATTTATTCTGCGAGCCCACCGCCACCAGCAAGCATAACTACCTCACACTCCTTCGAGCACAGAGACACTTTAGTAAAATGAGCCCGAATTGAGCATCTATTATTTATATGTATTTTTTTACTTGGTCTTCCCCCGGTATCACGTTGGGTAAAACCCTGGTCTCAAATGCCTATCCCTATTGTGACCCAAGTAAAAGGGTTTTAAAATCAATTTCGGAATTGATTTAGAACGAGCTGTGACCGAATCGTTGCTCAGCATTCGCTATTTACAACTAATTCCACCCATTAAGCGTGTTTGCTCACTCCAGATATTTCACGATCCGGCGACCCAACGTGTTCTCCATTGTGTCTGTGTTTTAGACCTCTATTTCAACTGCTGGTGTCAAATTCTTTGGTAAACACCAGTTTCAAGTCAAAATGAGCACAACAGAGGTGGCTGCGTAGCTCATTGGAGCTAATTTCCTGTGCCATGGTACCGAGCCACCTCGTCTGTAAATCCTGGATTCAAGCCCTGGATTGCCGCTTGAAATAAAAAAGGGGATCTTTTGCGTTGTGATATTTACAGGCACTGCCAAGTTATGGACAAACGAGCAGAATGCCGCGTTCCTTAAGACCGCACGGTTGGCCAGTGCAGTGGTAGAGCGTGCAACTTAGAATCACAAAAGGTTGCAAGTTCAAATCTTAGTTGGGGATCGATTCAGGCCTTCGTCGCTTTTGGGACGGGGGAGTCAACAGCGGTTGTCCTATAATAAAGAGTTACCACTGTAATGGTAATTTCTACCATTGGCTCAAGTGTAAACTGTTGGGTCAACTGTCAATTACACCACCATAAAAGTGTACATATATGTACCAGTTTACTTTTTTTGACCTTCATGGCAGAGAAGGCCCTTATAAGCAGAGGGGAGTGATCCCTCTTTGATATATCGTTATCTCTCGGCTCATCTCTCTGCTATGAGATCATCTCTCTGCTATGAGATCATCTCTCTGTGCGCTTGCACCAACAACTGGGTGGTGCATCGTCTGTGATCGAGCACCGAGGAGGACGAGGGTTGGTGAATCGCACAAATGTCGAACTCCCTTCCCGTGGGCGTAGTTGGTGCCCATACCCTGGCTTGGCAGGAGAACGTGGTCCAGCACGTGTGGACTATCCGAATGTTTATTTATCCTGGAGGAATCCGATGAGCTATGAAGCTCTTTTTTTACACTTGTTCAGTCATCTCCATCTGCCTCATCTGTTCAGGATCCAGTGTTGCCTCCTCACATGGTATGGGCGTTCTGCAGGTATGTGTAAACAATTATCAATGACAACAACTTTTGTTTTACCAGCTCAAACCCACTGAGCTGTTATCTAGTTTTCAGAGGCGACCTGGCCACACATCATAGCTCATCCAAGCAGCTTATATCGTCATCACACCTGGGAATGTATAGCAGTAGCCAAATAAATGTAAACAGGTGTTTATAAATGTGGAGCGGAGGAAAAACCAGAGGACCGAGAGAGGCATCCACCCGACCACCATGGGAAAAGAGCTCTCAAATTCCAAATATACAACGGGCATCATCAAGGTTGGGATCTGACCCACGATCTCTGGCTGAAAACGTCTTAACATTACCACTGTGTGTGGATTGAGCGTAATGCAGTTGCGGAAATGATGCGATTATAAAAAATCGACATGTCATTGCGAAAAAGGTTCATTTCCCGAATCGTCGGCCACCATAATGTTTTTCATTGCAGGGCACTGTTCCGGACGAGTGTGCGAATTTTGGATCTGCGTCCTTGTTCACTACCACTGCCAACTCCATTACGATTCATTCTTGTTGTAAGTGCAGGAGAGGAGTAACTCATCCGCGCTCACCCGAGCAGGAGACAACGCCGGCGTGCTGAATTGTAACTGCCCTGCGACGGAGTGGTGGAAATGCGCCGCTCGCAAATCGCAAACCTGTGAGCGCAAAGTGCCGTCGGGAAAAAAATAAAAGTGCTCGCGCATTTATTCGTCTTGCATTCATTGCGTTATTTCACCCTCGACGCCGGGCGGGGGCGGGGGGGTCTGTGGCCGCTTCCAGTGACGAGTGATCGTGAACCTGCCGACGTTCGGTGGCGCCTTGCGTCGTTTGCTGCAAACTGATCGCATCCGCAGTGGCAGCAGCAGATGGCAGGGTGAGCCCGAGAGAGAGGGGGCTTTTTTTTTGCTCCGAAATAATTTCTGTCGGCTGGAAATATTTTTTTCTCGTTCTCCATGTAGCATTGTACGTTTAATTGCCGCGTTTGTTTTAATGTTGTCAAAAAATGACTTCCAAGCCATTGTACGAGTATACTTTGGCGTGTGTTAGGTCATTATTGTGTCTTTGTGTGTGTGTGCGTACCAAGAACCGCCTCTTGTCTGAGCCCTTATTGTTTTTTGACTCCTATTATCCGTGCCGCCGATAAATGTTCACCATTATCCTCTTATTTTTCATCTACGTGACTTTACGAAAGATTGTGGATCCTCTTTATCGGCGTATTGGTTTTTCCTGTTACTCATGATTATCCACAGATAGGATTGACCTAGTAGTTGTGGCAAAATGTATCCTATTGTTTGCATTTATTTGCACTTTAGTGCACAACTGAAAAGAATAATTTGGATGGGCAAATCCGGATAATAGATTCCACCCTATCGTAACACCAACCCCACGCATGAAATTGGATACGGTGATTTAATTGTACCTGGTGTGGCGGGGGGGGGGAGGCTTATCACTTGGCATACAATATGCTACAATTCTGACAACCAAGGTTTGAGTGTTATTCTTTCGTGCGTGTGGGTTTTCTGTGTACTCCGGATTTCCTCGCACAGGCTAAACACTCAGCAATGGAACTGGCCAAAACAACACAATGCAGTGGCCTCTTGAAAGAGTCTTCAGACTCATTCCTGCTTTTCAGATGTGTTAAACAGTATGTGACGGAATACAAATTTAACAAATGTGATATATCAGTTTAATCTTGCAATCGATGTAGGACTAATATTATTGATGCTGATGTAAAACGTCTTGTATAGAAAATATATATTTTAAAAAACCTAATAAAATGGTGTCTGGTTGTTGTTACCAATATCTTTTATCAATAACATAGCAAGCTTCCATAAATAAATACTTATAATGCACATTGCCTGCCACCCACTTTTTGCAGACAAATGAAATACAACCGAGGATTTCTTAACACAACTCAGCATTGGCACACAAGCCTCAGGAATACAGATGGAAGCCATTTAAACACGGAAGCTTTCGCATACATGTTAAACCGACACAGCCATAAATAAGGTTTGTCACGTAAACAAAACTGGCCAGTTAGCTACAACTTGAGCACAACAGTGTTGTTAGAGAGTAAACCCACAATATTAACAATGTGGGTAGACGTTTCGATGGTAATTACAACCAGCTTCAACGGGCAATTTGCCAGAATTGTAAAGAAGTCCTCCTGTGTTGGTCTTAAACAGAGTGAGGGTGATGTCGGCAATCAGCCGCGAATTATTGTAGAAAGCAGTCACCCCTACAAATAGGAGCCGCTGGCCGGGACGAGGGATTGATGCACACCATACAACATTAAAGCCGACATACACTACACACAGCACGTCATATAAATGCTCGACATTGTATTGTGTGCCTGCTATAGTAGCGACATTGTATGTGCAGCAAAAGTTAGACTCGAGGGCATACTCCCCTTAGAGAGATGTAAACATGAAAGAGAAGGATCGTCGGCTTAACTACTTTGTTCCTTATAATTGTGCCACAATGACGCTAAGGATAATTTTGTGTATAATATAAAGCTTCGTTAAACTAGGACCCGTATGTTAAATAATATGTTATAGAGGGATCACCCTCCCTGTCTATTTTCCGCCCCTCCCTCAAGACCCCTCCCCTTCTCCCTGGCCCATCCTTCCATCCATCCCTGGGCACCCCCGTAATTCCGGTACCCACTAACCGCCCTTCCTATACCCCATCCCTGTTCACCATATCACGTTTAGTTACCCTCATTGTACCATTCTTGTAAAAAAAGCGCCCTGGATAAAAGCGCAATGTAAATATAAGATAAGATCATAAGACCCATACGCTTTGGTTCTTTCAGTAAAGTCACGTAGGCATGAAATAAAATAAATCACGGCGTTTCGATCGCAACGCAAGCGGTCGTCCTCAGGCGGAAAAAAATATAATCCAGCAGTGGAACTGATGAACCAGCTAGAGAGCTGTTACAACAAGGTTATTTATGTGGCGATGGGCAAGCAAGCGGGGTCTGACACCTGTTTTTTTAGTGCCAGAAAGGGTAGAAGCTATTCTTATTGTTCATATACTTTGTATTGCCAGAAAGGGTAGAAGCTATTCTTATTGTTCATATACTTTGTATTGCCAGACAGGGTAGAAGCTATTCTTATTGTTCATATACTTTGTATTGCCAGACAGGGTAGAAGCTATTCTTATTGTTCATATACTTTGTATTGCCAGACAGGGTAGAAGCTATTCTTATTGTTCATATACTTTGTATTGCCAGAAAGGGTATAAGCTATTTTTATTGTTCATATACTTTCTATTGCCAGAAAGGGTAGAAGCTATTCTTATTGTTCATATACTTTCTATTGCCAGAAAGGGTAGAAGCTATTCTTATTGTTCATGTACTTTGTATTGCCAGAAAGGGTAGAAGCTATTCTTATTGTTCATGTACTTTGTATTGCCAGAAAGGGTAGAAGCTATTCTTATTGTTCATATACTTTGTATTGCCAGAAAGGGTTGAAGCTATTCTTATTGTTCATATACTTAGTATTGCCAGAAAGGGTAGAAGCTATTCTTATTGTTCATATACTTTGTATTGCCAGAAAGGGTAGAAGCTATTCTTATTGGTCATATACTTTGTATTGCCAGAAAGGGTAGAAGCTATTCTTATTGTTCATATACTTTCTATTGCCAGAAAGGGTAGAAGCTATTCTTATTGTTCATATACTTTCTATTGCCAGAAAGGGTAGAAGCTATTCTTATTGTTCATGTACTTTGTATTGCCAGAAAGGGTAGAAGCTATTCTAATTGTTCATATACTTTGTATTGCCAGAAAGGGTAGAAGCTATTCTTATTGTCCATATACTTTGTATTGCCAGAAAGGGTAGAAGCTATTCTTATTGGTCATATACTTTGTATTGCCAGAAAGGGTAGAAGCTATTCTTATTGTTCATATATTTTGTATTGCCAGAAAGGGTAGAAGCTATTCTTATTGTTCATATACTTAGTATTGCCAGAAAGGGTAGAAGCTATTTTTATTGTTCATATACTTTGTGTTGCCAGAAAGGGTAGAAGCTATTCTTATTGTTCATATACTTTGTATTGCCAGAAAGGGTAGAAGCTCTTCTTATTGTTCATATACTTTGTATCGCCAGAAAGGGTAGAAGCTATTCTTATTGTTCATGTACTTTGTATTGCCAGAAAGGGTAGAAGCTATTCTTATTGTTCATATACTTTGTATTGCCAGAAAGGGTAGAAGCTATTCTTATTGTTCATATACTTTGTATTGCCAGAAAGGTAAGAAGCTATTCTTATTGTTCATATACTTCGTATTGCCAGAAAGGGTAGAAGCTATTCTTATTGTTCATATACTTTGTATTGCCAGACAGGGTAGAAGCTATTCTTATTGTTCATATACTTTGTATTGCCAGACAGGGTAGAAGCTATTCTTATTGTTCATATACTTTGTATTGCCAGAAAGGGTATAAGCTATTTTTATTGTTCATATACTTTGTATTGCCAAAAAGGGTAGAAGCTATTCTTATTGTTCATATACTTTCTATTGCCAGAAAGGGTAGAAGCTATTCTTATTGGTCATATACTTTGTATTGCCAGAAAGGGTAGAAGCTATTCTTATTGTTCATATACTTTCTATTGCCAGAAAGGGTAGAAGCTATTCTTATTGTTCATATACTTTCTATTGCCAGAAAGGGTAGAAGCTATTCTTATTGTTCATGTACTTTGTATTGCCAGAAAGGGTAGAAGCTATTCTAATTGTTCATATACTTTGTATTGCCAGAAAGGGTAGAAGCTATTCTTATTGTTCATATACTTTGTATTGCCAGAAAGGGTAGAAGCTATTCTTATTGGTCATATACTTTGTATTGCCAGAAAGGGTAGAAGCTATTCTTATTGTTCATATATTTTGTATTGCCAGAAAGGGTAGAAGCTATTCTTATTGTTCATATACTTTGTATTGCCAGACAGGGTAGAAGCTATTCTTATTGTTCATATACTTTCTATTGCCAGAAAGGGTAGAAGCTATTCTTATTGTTCATATACTTTCTATTGCCAGAAAGGGTAGAAGCTATTCTTATTGTTCATGTACTTTGTATTGCCAGAAAGGGTAGAAGCTATTCTAATTGTTCATATAATTTGTATTGCCAGAAAGGGTAGAAGCTATTCTTATTGTTCATATACTTTGTATTGCCAGAAAGGGTAGAAGCTATTCTTATTGGTCATATACTTTGTATTGCCAGAAAGGGTAGAAGCTATTCTTATTGTTCATATATTTTGTATTGCCAGAAAGGGTAGAAGCTATTCTTATTGTTCATATACTTAGTATTGCCAGAAAGGGTAGAAGCTATTTTTATTGTTCATATACTTTGTGTTGCCAGAAAGGGTAGAAGCTATTCTTATTGTTCATATACTTTGTATTGCCAGAAAGGGTAGAAGCTATTCTTATTGTTCATATACTTTGTATCGCCAGAAAGGGTAGAAGCTATTCTTATTGTTCATGTACTTTGTATTGCCAGAAAGGGTAGAAGCTATTCTTATTGTTCATATACTTTGTATTGCCAGAAAGGGTAGAAGCTACTCTTATTGTTCATGTACTTTGTATTGCCAGAAAGGGTAGAAGCTATTCTTATTGTTCATGTACTTTGTATTGCCAGAAAGGGTAGAAGCTATTCTTATTGTTCATATACTTTGTATTGCCAGAAAGGGTAGAAGCTATTCTTATTGTTCATATACTTTGTATTGCCAGAAAGGTTAGAAGCTATTCTTATTGTTCATATACTTCGTATTGCCAGAAAGGGTAGAAGCTATTCTTATTGTTCATATATTTTGATACTGGAAAAAAGATCCCACGATACAGCTGATCACACCCGAGTTATAAATGCTCTGATACGTGCATTGACTTAACTGTTCGTCTTTTGGAGTTCTCTGATCTGACACTGGTGAGATTGGGTCATAAAGAAGGTGTACGCCAATCAGTTTCAAAGACGACGCCATCTGTAATTATCAGAGCGTGTTTGTTTGCATATTCACCACAAGTACGTGTGGTTAATGCGGGCTTGATTCCTTGCAAAAAGTATTTCTTTAGTGTTTATACGTCTTAACACCTCCTGTTTTATTGCCAGAAAGGGTAAAACCTATTCTTATTTTTCATACATATGCGAGTTCACCAGTGTTGATGGAAGCGTGCCTCACTCCTGATGCGATGCGCTATGTGAAAATCGGTCCAGAGTTTGCTTGTTTTGAATCATTGTTCGTGAAACGATGCAATCGCACAACGTGCTGATGGGTTGTTTAAAGAAAATACTATTATTGTTCATGTGGAGAGACATATATATTAAGGAGACGTATTATCTGATTATCTATTCTGTTGGTTTTATTTTTCTATTCTGTTGGTATCAAAAATGTAATTGGTACCGACTAATTGGGAGGTCACCTGCCAGTCTATCATCTTTTTGTTGTTGATAAAATGAACATTCCAATAGTTATATTCTGTGTGGTGGCTTTACCGAAAGACCCAAAGCATATGAATTCCTGCAGTCACAAAAGCGTTAAGGCAAGATTTATTCCACTAGTTACTGCCATAATGATGTAAAATATCTACCATTCGCCACCAGCTGCGATAGGGTTTTTCTTTTTAGCTTCCCTATTACAGACTGCTCATGAGCTCCGAAGAGGACAAAGACAATGCCCCGTGAATACATTCCACGCTGGTGTCAAGCCACCTTCACCAGGAGACTAATCCCAGTACACGTGGATAGCGATCCACTCGTGCGTGTCTGGCCCTTCACCACCACCACCACCACCGCCGCCGCCGCTGCTGCTGCTGCGTGCATTCACATAAACCACGTTAAATATGCAGCAACTTATTCACCCCCCCACGCCCCCCCAAAGCGTTCTGCACCAGGATAGTTTGTCAAATTTGTTTTGAATTTGTTTTTTTTTCGTTGCACGTAAAGGGAAATTGGAGTACAGTGTCCCCTCGTAGTCCGCGAGGGAGACACGTTCGAGAGATGTTCGAGAGATGCAAATTTCGTGGGTAATGATATTAGCCCTTCCCAAATAAATACTTAAAACAGCTATGGAATGCATGCAGATGATCTCGTCGCTTTCTATCATCAATTTATCTCGCCACTGTCTCTCATCACATTCTCTCTCATTACTTTATCTTCCATCACTTTATCTCCCATCACTTTCTTTCTCTCTCTCGATGCAGTCGTGTCGAGTTCCAAAATCGCAAGTAGCCAAAATCGCGGGTAGCAAGTGCATGAATAACGGGTGAATACTTTAAAGTGCACAGGGCAATACCAGCACATTTGTGTGAGGGGTTTTAACACGCAAATCCAGACGGGTTGAGGAATTAATTTGTCGTACAGACTCATTGTGGCCATCCTTCCTCCCAGCAGATTTGTTTCATTGCACATTGAGATCTGCTTTGAAAGCACTGGATATGCACCAGCCGCGCCCGACGTAACTGATCACGTGCACACAAAGGCGCAATGACTGTCTCATGCTGATGCTCCCAAAGTGCCCTTGAAAATATGACAATTGGTGTATTTGTCTAATGAGCATGAGGACTACAAGCAATTCTTAAGATGCCTTCTTGGAGCTGGTGGTATGATCCGTAAAGATTATACTGTCGCAACCCATAAATCAAGGGGTTCACAAACATATGCATGTGCTGCGCGCGCACGGACACACAAGACAATTACTTTAATGCAAATTCTGTACAGCTTGTATATCGCTTTGGATTTTCGAAATGTTATTGATGTGTGGCAGCTTCCCCATCAATTCCTGCAGCTGTTCGAGAGACAGGTGCGTTAGGTGAAATGCCAGATTGGAGACTAACCTCCCAGCAACGCTTGCGCAAGAAAAATGGAAGTGCGTTAAGCTTTTGTTATGGTTCACGGGATTCACACGAAGTGTCTGAGGCTTACAGCGCCAAACTGAGGTGTTCTAAGATGACAGTTTGACAGGACTGTGCAACAACAATACGACCAAAACACAAACACATGCGCGCGCCTACGTACGTGCACACACACACACACACGCAAGGGGAAGCGCATTGCTGAAATAATATCCGGCCAGGTGGCAATGTGGAAAACAGTGTTTCGCTTGCAATTAGAAGGTTTGAGTGTTAATATCCTGGTCAGGGATAGACTTGTTTTATTATCTCTCATGGGTCAATAAAAGATTACTTTCTATGTGGCTAGTTGACCGTGGTTGTAATGTGTGTGTATATATAGATACACCTACGCGGGTGCTCTGTAGTGACACCTGCTAAATTAATGTGGAATTGTCAGCACTGACTCATTGTCTCCTTCTTGCGTTAATGAAGGAGAGACGCTGATGAACTATTACGAAAATTTACAGCCGTAGCATGAGCATGAAAGGTCACACTGTAATGCTCGTGGCCATCGGCTTAGCGGGTTTCGTCACTGGGCTATTAACCCTTCAACCTGAATTCGATTCAGGGCCACGGCCAACCTCAGTGGCACGTGATATATGTACCCGTCCTGGACTCCCCTCCCCCCCACTCTACAATTCATCAACTCGCACTGACTAGCGTGGTGAAGTCTGGTCAAACAACTCCCAAGACTGAAAGGTGAAGTTTTTCTTTCAGAGGTGGATTGACCAATGGCTGAATAGTGTTGTTGGGTTTAGGCTGTGCATTTTTACCGAGCAGTGAGCAACAAGTTAAGCTCCGATTAAGAACTGTAACTTCAGGATGAACGTGGAAAAATACACACGATCAATATACAACAAATACGAGTGTCGGCTAAGAACGCGTCGACTGTAATATCCGCTGCTATGTATGTGCACCCGGTATTTGTGAAGTTCAAGTGTAATAATTCACCTCCTTGGTAAGTTGACGTATTTTCCACAAATCGTGATCATAGTTTTTGTTTAAGATTCTTTGCCTTTTCAAACTGCTGCGAATGTAGCGGCGACTAGCGGCTACACGTGAATGTGAAGCAAATATCAATGTCGAGGAAAAAAAAAAACCTGTTTTTACACACGCTCTTCAGTTTATGTATCCATGAGATTAAGAGGTGAAATTAATTGCCGAATTAATGCATTGCCACCCCAGTTTATTATATTTTACAAGTGTAAGGGACATAGTGTGTGTGCGTTCATGCACGCTACGTCCACGCAATGTAGCCGAGATCATTCACGTAGCATACGTGTATATGTTTTGAAATTCGGTGATTGCATGAAGCAATTAACACACGAATGCATACGCAATGCTGCAGCACAATTACATTACGGAATGACAGAAATCTGCAAAAAGGCTATGGTAAAAGCAGTCAGGAGCTTGTCTTCCTGAATGTCAAACTGCCCAACGACTGCATGCATGCTTTTTTTTAATGTTGCCTCGTTGAAAGCTTTAATCAAGTTTAGCTGTGGCATCCTGGGCCATTTCTATTACATTCAGTTCATAGTTAATGTGCCGCTCATTTCCCCCGAGAAATAGACCGTGATGGAATAACAGGGTTTGGGTCAGGCCAGAGAGAGTGTGCAATTGATGGCGTCCCAGTTGGCTGGCAGATGCAGGAGAGGCGGGGGCATCATTAAGCCCCGCACTGCAAACGTCCCATTTGTTGCTCGCAAGCGAAATGAAAGGCTGGCGCGGACAACAGCGGGTCATCGTTCCCCTGCGATAATAATCATACAGTGGCTCTGCTTAATATCACTTGTCAATCACCCTTGATTGTTAGACTGATGCACTGCATTTCGTTTTGTGTTCTGGCGGAAGGCGGGGTGGGGGGTGGGCAGGTGGGGATACAACAAACTGTTCTCCGTTGAATTGCTATCGAAATAAAAGTAACCTCTGCGCGAGAGAAGGGCAATTTTGACCGCGAAGCTTTGCCGACTTGATGGCGGGGGCCATCGACTTGCTGGGATTAATCTGCAGAGCGGAGACGCGAGTCCTTTTTTTCAGGGTGTGCCTTGTGGATCTATATGTTTGCTTAAATATTGCGCTGGCATATATATGTACACGGCTGTGAAGCCAAAACCACAGCATATGTATTATTGTTTGGAGAAATGCGGAAAAATCCAGGAAAACCGTCCTTTGGGAGAGGATGTTGTCGATTTCTTGGGATCCCATCTGTCTCGTTATATTATTGATTCGACCTTAAAGATGATTCACCCACCATTTCCTGTTGGCTTCAACATTTGCTATGTTAACCTGTTATGTCATAAGCAGTTATTTTATTGCGTGGGATTTCTGAACTAATGAATTTACGATATATGCTTTTTTTTCCATGTATTCCGATTTTGATACTGGAGTCAAACAAAAGAAGGATTTTCATTGTTGATGCATTTTCTTTTTTGTTAAATAATTAAGTTTATGAAAGAGGTGAAGCATGACATCAGACATCATGTGGACAACGTGGTAAAACCCAATGCGACATCCGTGATATATGCAGCGCAGCAGAAAAAACCTCCTTGGTATAAACCAAAAAAAAACCTCCCAATTAAAGCACCAAATGCAAACATATTTATGCTCTGAAAAGTACAAACATTTCGCCTCATGAGACGTTTTGAAAAAAAAAATACTGTCAACGTCACTTCTTCATCTTGTACTCATCAACAATCCGATGTCTATTTTACGGTTGCTACATTATTTTCCCAACCTCGAGTTCCTCCTTTAAAATATATATTGTGGGAAATTATCGAGTTAAAATCAATGCCTCTCCCTACTCATGAGTATTGGGTCAGCGTTCATCTTCATTGGCAGCCTTCAGACAAAAGTGAAAATTCCACATTAAATTTGTTTTAACAAGTTTTTCTAAAGCAATGCTCACTTTATTAGCCGAATCAACCCTCATCTGGGATTTAAATCCATAACCTAGCTGTGAAGGAAATGCTCAAATTACAGCACCACCTGTGCCATAATGAATGCACGATAATTAATGTTTAATTACGTATTGTGTACACATTTATTTATTATCCGCTCGCAGATAATAACCGTGACTAATATCTAAACAATTTCTGCCCCTCTCCTAGATTGACTCAGCCTTGAATTGATATCCGGAGAACTGAGAAGTCAAAGACGACCGATTGTCCTGGTGGCCAGATCACCTCCTCCTGCTCCTTACAGGCATTAACAGGTGCTCGCTAACAACATTTGACTCGGCGGTATGTTGAATGCTATTCGGGGGACCTTTGTCTTTTTAGCGTTTTTTTATATATCTCTATGTACCAACAGCGACAACAACCGGCAATCGCCGCTAAGTGGTGGCGATATCGCCACTGCAATTGTTTATGTACCACATATGCTAAGACGTGGGCTATTTTAGTGTTCATATTTTGTGCCATTGCCATGAGCTGTGCCATATAATAAACCTATGCCTGAATTTGTCTGTCTGCAGCCAACCAACTGTAGATTGTGTTCTTTTTGCACACAGCGTTGATGTACGGTGCTTTTTTTCAGGAATATTTTTGCTGATTTTTTTCTTCCATGGATATTCTGTTTGCACAGTCACATAGTCGCTTTAAGATGTTTTTCTTGTTCGTGTTTTTGTTTTTTTGTTTGTTGTGGTTGCACCCGATTCAAGAGCCGAATGGCTCACAGGGCTATACCAAAATAAACTGATAAATACACTGAACTGAAAGTGTGGCGAGGTTGATGTTCTCGGTATACAGAATGCACAAGTTAAATTTGGTAAGTTATTAATTTGCCATATTCCACTTCTAGGTTGATGGTCATAGCCTCGTCAACATTGACTACACAAAACAAGCCCAATCATATTAAATACGGATGCTTATTTATATATACATATACTTGATTTGGCATATCAGCCATATGGCCCAGACTGATGTTTGGTTACACGATGAACACCATTTTCATGGCATTGGGATGGTCCATCCTCGTATGTGAACTGGTCCTGGGCCTAACTTTACTGACCCGCATTGACCACTTGTGGTGAAGTATGGACTACCCGACCACCCCTCCCCCCCCCCTCCCAGATTGGCATACAGTAAGTAGGGAGATGTTCAGCCTGTGTGGCTAAACAATTATTACAGTTTTCTGGCACAAAGTTGCTGCACTTTTTTATTTCCATGAGTTCCAAATGCAAACGGTCTGCCTTGCACATAACACGATGACATTGGTACCATTCTCATACAGTAGTCGGTATCCGTCATTTATGATTAATTTAACCAGGGGATTAAATGCAACCCTTTGCGGAACGAGATCCACTGGCTCTTTTCCAAGTGTGACCAGGGTTACGTCAACGCATTTTAAGTATACAATGTATGTTTATTAAACCGGTTTTATTTATTTTCACAAATTATTGTGAATACATATTTATATATATTTTTAAACAAGTGAAACATATAGGAATGCTGGGCTGACCAGGAATACTGCCTCTCTGTGTATAATTTGTAAAGAAGGCCCCCTTGGGAAGATTGGTGGAAGCTCCACGGCTGAGTGAGAGAGTTTCTTAAACAACGAAAATGGAAAGAACCGTAACACCAGTCAGTGCCTATTTGATGATAAAAACAACATTAAAAATTCAGCAGGCAGAAATCCAGGACGTTTTAACTCTTGCCGTCTCGGCCTGCAAACACACAATGTAAATACGATGTGACGAAATAAGGTTGTATTTTACTTCAAAATTACGAAAGTCTCTCGAGAGACTTTTGTGCGGCTGTGACTACAAGCAAAGTCTACGGTCATATATACTGAAATTTGTTTACGATAAGGGATGCTTCCACGGTGTAATATATAACAGATTGTACTTGCAGTGAAAAAGCCACTGGTATGGGTCTTCCAAAGTGGCAGTTGAAGCAATGGGCAATTTTTAGACACTGATGGTTAACCATGGCCAGGAATTGAACTCGGCTCGCCGGCTTCGTATTGGAGTGCCCTAACCACTGCGATAGTGCTCCACCCTCATATGCGTATACGTTGTACGCAGTATTAAAATGATAAGCCATTAGTTTAGATTGAAACCGTTGGGAGTGTCAGAAATGCAAACAAGTTAATGGTTGGTGGCTTTAAACATTAGGAGCAGCAGAAGGATAGGAGTGATCTCCAGTCATGTTGAAACTGATGGGAATTTGATTGAAGTTTGGATAAGATGAGCAGGAGGGAATATTCGAGAGAGACGCCAGATAAGATGAGTGTGTACAACACCGTGGACTCACGCAAACGTACAATAGATTATGTAATCCAAAATCTGGCAAGATGCCGTTTGCGGAAAGGAAGTAATCGCACTCGATCTTAAAAGTTGGTGAGATGCCCCGCACGAGCAATTTGTATCATTTGTTTCGTTGTTCAAGGATTTAAACGACGTGACGATAGAAAACGATCAATTAAATGTTGTCCGGCATTGAATCCTTAAATTAACGACTGTGCAATGAACACGAGGGTCTTGAATGTATTCCGACCGCTTTCATATTTTATCGAAAGCTTTATTTTAACGGGCAAATATATGGATAGCGGGCGGTGAAAACCTTGCCCGTTGATTCGCCAATTGGCACCGCCCAATGGTTTATTGTAGTTGTGCAACGGAGCAGGTGCTGTCGAGAGATGTGTGTAGCTAATTGCCGTAGCACATTAAGAAGCCATATTGAAGCGCTGGCCATTGATCAGCTGCGGGGAGTCGATACCTATTGCGTTAACACAGACATACACCAGCGCGTGTGTGTGTGCGCGTGTGCGCGTGTGTACTGAAATCCCGGCTGTGACGGAGGTGATTAAACCCGGACCCTCCTGCGTGACTCGACGTTGCATTAGCTGAGCCACGTATCAGCAGGCAGTTCTGGTATGGATCCTCGCGGCGGTTGTGGCTGTGGGTGGCCGCTGCTACCCTGTTTACTCGGCCTGACAGATGGGACCGGCTGAAGGAGGAGGCCAGATTTATATCATTTACCCTGGAAATGACTGTCAAGGGGAACGCGCGACGGACAAACTCATTTTGCCACCAAATATTAGTCCCGCACGGCGAACGCTTCAACAATTGTGCTCCCCGTGTGAATGCCATTTTCTCTTTGTCGCTGTGTGCAAAGGATCGATTTAACCTGTTCCTGTAGATCTCCCAATTCCACATGTGGCACATTGGATGTGCTGCACGTGCAAAATGGTTGCATTGTATCCACTATACGAGACCCATCGTTGCATAGCCGACCGTCACCTATCCACCCCGACCATTTATCCGCCCGCACCCAGTACAGCTTGTAGTGTGTGTGTGTGTGCACGGTGTGACTTTTGTGTTTTGTGGATGTTCACAAATGTGACCTTTTCGCACGCAGTCATGTGTTTCTTAATCTCGCGTACTTTCGCTCATTTCTCAGGTACAAAAAAGCGTCGTCGTCCCCCCCCCCGACATTTAAAGCGGCTTCCACTTGATTTTAATCCATTAACCCATTCGTGCATGCTTCATGTATCCGACCTTTCCACATATCCGCCCATACCTCGGTCACCAGCGAGTCGGCTATACAGGGACTCCTGTACTTACGAACGAGTTAGCTTCCAGAGGTCTGTTCATAAGTCGATTTGTTCGTAAGTCCAACTTACTCCTGTCGATAGTACACTAAACACGGGGATTGGCTATAAAAGTTGTGTAATCGCCTGCAGTTCCAGGTAGCCACTGGTTCTTCACGTTCTGCAGATGCCACCACCACCAACCATCTATTGCGCGGCGGTTGAACTTACGACTCTCGATTCCGAACAGGCAACTGGACGGGTTTGTTCCTATCTCCTGAAGGTTCATAAGTCGACTGTTCGTAAGATAGAAGAGTCCCTGTACGCACATCGTCCCGACTTGAATGACCCTCCAGGCTCAACCGATGTGACGTGCAAGAATGAAGTCAAAGGGTTCGTCTCCCTAGTCGAACGAGCGATTGGGCCGCACATTTGCCCTGGTAGACCCCCCCCATTCAGTGGTCTTGGTGCATCCCACACTCCTTTGGCGGGTGGTGGTGGCTTCTACTGGCTACTCAAAGTGGTAGGTACATGTATCTGTTCCAGAGGCATGCTTGATCTCGTGCTGTGGAAGCCCTCTTAACGATGGTACCCCATAACCGGTCCTTAAGCGATTTGTTCATCAAGCGAGTATAGGAAATACACGTTAAAGGCTTAATTTGTTTCAATAGCATCGAACGTTACCTTTTTTCACCCAAAAAGACGTACTTTATAATATTTAAACAATGGGTAGCGATACATAAAGATATGGACAACATTATAAACACAATATATAAAAAGACATGGTTTTTCAATGCATTAGTTGATATTTACTGTACATACAACAGCCCGTTTTTACAGGGGATGTTGGGTAAGCGAACACATTGGGCTCTATGGAGGCACTACACTACTATACACTACACCACTATACACTGCATTACTATGCACTACAATATACACTATACACTACACATTGGGCTCCATGGAGGCCCGTCGTTAAGTGATTAGTCGTTAACAGGGATGGTCGTTAAGAGTGGTTTTACTGGACTTCCCACTGGGATGTGAACATACTGTGCAGAAGCTAGATGGATTTATTTTGCATTGCAAGCACATAAGACATGGTGACAATTAGGGAGGCCTTCATCCAGCGGTGGATAGCTCATGGCTGCTGATAACACATTATAAATAAATTTCAGTTCAACTAAGGTAACACTGATAATAAATGTGGAAGGTTTTTCATAATTTATTGGAACACCGTTCAAATGGCACCATCGTAATGGTTGCCATTTGTCTTTATAATCGCTGCCAACCCCATTACCTTCATCATGGGCACATATATCTCACTCTACACGTTACCTTAATGATCAACATTACCTGCAAATGCCATAATGCGTAGACGTCAAGCAGTCTCAACAATGACAACAATCCCAGAACAATTTTACTATCCAATACTTCGACTTGATTGCTATAAATACATTAAATGTACATGTAATTCGATGGCATTTAAGCAGTGGTTGTGCTATGGAAAGTCTGTGTTTGTACATTCGAATGGCTGCAAGTTAACTTGATAAACGTACGGCATGTGGGAGCTATTAGGACTTTTACGACCGGGTAAAGGGATGCAACTTTGGAAGTTAAGAATAGAAGAACATGGCAGGGAAATCACTGGAGGAAACATTGAGGAAGGGAATGTTGTGGTGTGTGAGACAGATGTGTAATGAGACGGCCTGTCACCCAGTGACCAACCGAAGGTAAGTCCTAGAGCCCGGCTGGTGGTGTTATTCTCAAAGCAGATTCCTGAGATAGGGTGGCAACTATTCTACATTTTGCAGAAATCTGATTGAAGGAAGTTACAGCCATATGTGGTTGCATCTGTGATAATCGCTTGATCTAGATCTTTGAGGCTTCTAAGGGATGGGGCGAAATCTGGGCCCACCTCTTACTGCTTCTTACTCATCCGGCCTGCATGGAAAATCTTGGCCAAAAGCAACTTTCTCTGCATTGCCTAAAGGAAGACTGTATGCACAAACATACCTTCTGTATCTGTGTGTATCAGTGCATACATGGGTTTATATTTTGTATATTTAATAGCCATCAATTTGTGAGCAGTTATAGCATTTCTTTAAAATCTATTTCAGGGCCGAGATCGGTCATGTGCTCGTAAACAACTGTGTTCCACAAGCACGTGCAGCAATCGGTTTGCATATTCTTTCCCTGTAAACAGTGAGGTTTTCTTACGTGGCATTTGGAAATGTTTAATAGCACACTGTTAAATTACTTAAGTTTTTTTTTTGCCAGTGTAGTGTTGCATGCCCCTAATCTAATTGTGTGCAAGCCGGGTTGGTGATTACATTAATGTAATCATGTACTGTGATGCAACGAGTTGGCCAGGAGAAGTCCGCAAATGGGTTTCTGATATTTTCTCCTAATAATTAAGGGAAAAGGTGCAGCCACTGCAACTGCTCATTCACGCCACTGCTGATGGAAAGACCTCCACCAGCGAGAGCTCTATAGAGGGCCCATAAAAGGGTATTTTTGAAAAGGTTCCTACTTATCTCCAATTAGTATGGTTGGCTGCGTATGGTGCGAAAGAAGTTCCGCATACACACATTGTCATAAACTACCACGGGCGGGAGGGTGTGTGTGGGTGGGGGGTATCTCCGGGGGGTTGGGGCGGCTGGGGGGAGGGGCGTGGTCTCTGCTGTGCTTTGTGGCTATGTTGCAGTAATTTTTGGGTTATTTTGCAGTAAGTTTGTGGCCAGTTTGCGGCGCTTCGTGGTAATTATTAGCACCGCTTAGAATGGTTGGGGAGAAGCCACGTCGGTTTGTTTGTGGACGAACCTGCCGATCGTCTGACTGTGGGGCACCCATTGATACTGCTGGGTGGACAGAGGTGGGAGGGAGATTCCATGAACTTGGACCATTGTTTCAAGATGGAACCAGCGACCTCTGGGGCTGCAAATCCAGCATGCGAAACCATTACATTATGGCAGTAGGTTCTCCTTTGTTAATGTCCTTTATATACGGTTCCCAC
The DNA here is from genome assembly GCF_048934315.1 of Petromyzon marinus. Taxonomy (NCBI): domain Eukaryota; kingdom Metazoa; phylum Chordata; class Hyperoartia; order Petromyzontiformes; family Petromyzontidae; genus Petromyzon; species Petromyzon marinus. The sequence goes on from NC_133705.1 coordinate 13,153,458, forward strand.
GAAGGGCTCAAGCCTGTTAAGATTTTTGTTTTAGTACCCAGACAAAATCCATAAACTGGTGATAACACCCAACTCCGCACATTGATTTAATAATCCATTTCTGTACTGCCATGCCGTGGCCACCTTGAAGGGCCAAGCCTAGAATATCTGGTATTCCTAGGTAGTCTGCCATTCCAATACTAGCCAGGCACATTGCTGCTTTACATAAATGAGATGGGGTGCGTTCAGGGTGATGTGGATTCAGGAAATGAGTAAACATCCCACTGAAGAGCCCTCATGAGTCACAACTCTTAAAAGACTCCTTGGTACTTTCTTTCAATCAATGACAATAAATAATTACTTATTTCTAGGAAGCTCCCAAGTGTTTGAATTCCAGTGCTAAAATACGGAATTTGCAATTAGATGTTTTAGATTACACGCATTCCTTCAAGAAAGTCGGAGATTAATAGTCAATTTGCATGCATCCTTCAAGAACATTAAAGCAATGCTCGTATACCTCAGAGATTTAACGCCTTATGTTGATTCGCTTAATAATATATTTCCATGAATGTTATGCTTGTGCGTGTATATACTGGGTGCTTCAAAAAAAATGTTCACACTTAAATGGGACTATCGTTTTTAATGTGAAATGATGACAAGAGTAATGTTAATAGCTTCAAAAAGTAAAAGCGTCTCCACTTGTTCGCCATAATCGTCAACACGTGGCCTGGAGTCTTCTCCAGGTGGTCTCCAGAGCCCGGAGGCACATTTCTTGCGGTGTTGTTGCACATTCTTACAAGCGTTAAGACTGTGTTTGGCAACACCCCTGTATATCACGGGAGACGTTTTCACTGGTTCCTCGAACAAGTGTGTCTTTTCGTCCGCAGGGCGTATGCAGTGTCTTTAAGCTGCCAATAAAAGGTATCATAAACAAGTGGGAAGAAGTGGCCTTATAAGAGTGGCAGTCGCAACTCTTATTCCCCACCCCCCACCTCCATAGCCACTCTTGTGAAGTGACCTTACCCCCGTGACACACTCCCCAATTCACATCCACCATTCCCCCTGCGCATGGGAACTGAATTGGCAATCAGCATTGTTTACACACGGTTGACTGCCCATCTATCCGTCCATCTATTCATCCATCCATCTATCCATCCATTTATTGATCCATCCGTCTTGCCCTCTGTATGTGCATTAATTAATTTTGGTCATCCGTGCATGAACCTTCGAATTCGCACAGCAATTACTCTAAAAAGCAACATCATCATCATCGCATCAGTTTTGCTCGTAACTCCAGAGTACGTCCTGGGGCGCATAGTAAACGTTCACTTCTGGAACATTCTGACATTATTATAGTCCTTTCGGCTCTATTTACACATTTGGGGATGATGCCATGGTTTAATGATTAGCACACTGCACTTGCACGTGCGTTAAATCCCCCTCCCCACCCCGCCACCTCTGTCCACCCATCATTCTTAATGGGTGCACCTACAGTTAGTTTATCGGTAGGTCGCGTGTGGCGAGGTAAAGTGTTATCCCAAGACGCCTGGCCAGCGTGAAAGAGGAGGCTAAATCTCCCTTGGTGGTGGGGCTCTCTAGAACTCCAGTGAAGGCCCTTTCTTCTGGCGGTGGCGTGCGCGAGACATTGCAGGGCTGCACCTTTACCTGTTGACGTGAAGCGTTTAACAGCAACATGGGCAACATGAAAGGATTTATAAAAAAAATATCGGGATGCCTTTAGACCTTTTACACCCAGAGCAAATGAGGCATTGAACTACATTTTAATTTCCCTCTCAGAGAATGATAAACTGATTGATTTTTTTTCATAAAAAAACTTAAATGCTCTGAAGCAAATGCTAAACCATTAACATTCAACTCCATATCAGTTATTTTACACTGATGAATTACCTTTACACGTTACTTTACTTAGACAAATGTGTATACTGGGTGTTATTTTGTTTCGTCCTGGCACAGTTTTTTTATATTTTAAGTCTTAGCATTAATACATTACAACTCCCTTGAAGTAGTGTGGAGTAATGCAAATGCATTAGATGGTAATATAATGGTCAGAATATAATGGCAATGTAATTGAACATCTTTTACAGTTCTTGAAACACTCGACCCGTTGGAAGGACATTTCAAAAACATTACTGCATTTTTCACATTACACAGGCGCACATTAATAACAAATTACTGAGGAGAAATTGGACTTGAGGAAAAGGCAGCCATACATTTACGATGATTGGCAAAGGAGGAAGGGAACGTTGGTGCTATTTGAATGCGAAATCTCCATTAAATAGATTACTGTCCTTTGTGAGGAATAATTGCTGAAAAATAATATTTATTAAGAGATTTCCTTTGGCCCATGGCCTAGCCGTGGACTTCTTATTCTTTGGTTCTTTCGGTAAAGTCACATACATAGAAAAATAATACTAAAAAGAAAGTGAATGAAATACACTAATATAGACATTAGCCTGGTTCTTAATAAACGTGAGTGTACTGGCAATCTATAATGTAGACTGTAGCCTGGTTATTAAGATTGGTGAGTACTGGCAGTCTATAATGTAGACTGTAGCCTGGTTATTAAGATTGGTGAGTACTGGCAGTCTGTAATGTAGACTATAGCCTGGTTCTTAATATCGGTGAGCATACTGGCAGTCTATAATGTAGACTGTAGCCTGGTTTATAAGCTGGTAAGCGTACTGACAGTCTGTAATGTAGACTGAAGCCTGGTTCTTAATATCGGTGAGCGTACTGACAGTCTAATGTAGACTGTAGCCTGGTTTTTAAGCTGGTGAGCGTACTGACAGTCTATAATGTAGACTGTAGCCTGGTTCTTAATATCGGTGAGCGTACTGACAGTCTATAATGTAGACTGTAGCCTGGTTTTTAAGCTGGTGAGCGTATTGGCAATCGTTTGGCAAACGTGCATTTCTTGCCTGTTTATATATGTCTGTGGTAACATTGCATACTTATTTTAACCTAAACAATTAGATTTGTTGGCTATGGCATTTCTCATGTTTGCCAGTTGGCCAAAATAATAGAAGTTTGTCCATCTCTTTCAAATTTATATAATTTCAGTTTGTTCCAAACATTTTTTTGTTGGTACTTTATTTATACACATACTGTGCAACAAAATGAAATAGCAACACTTGACAAATATCGAAGCTATCGTTTCAGCAGCTTGTAAAGATAATTATTTTAATGGTTACACATTTTTTTTAATCTTTAATGCTTTCCAACGAAAGTTTCATTCATTAGCTCTGTCCGTTTCTGTATATGTGTAACGGTGGGGGGGGGGGGGGAATTGTCAATCTCGTAAAGATGACTCAATGTAAGTGAAACATTAGTATCATGTTATTTTGCTTTTAGAGACTTATCCAAGAGAAAAGCAGCTAAAGCGGTAGATGTGTTTCCAAAAGCCTTTTTATCTAACAAACTCATCACGTGAAAAACTAATGTGGAATTTCCCCCACTGACTCTGGACCGCCAACATTGACGAGCGATGTGGCTCTGCCCCCGTGAGTGTAATAAAGCTGATGTACATCTCCTTTTAGCCTTCTCACGACAGCAGTGGTCTGTTGCCGTCCTAAATTCTTACAGAGTCTGGATGTAAGTACGTCATGTTACGTAAACTCCGTAGCGCAGCGTCGAAACAACATCAGGTTAAAAAAATACCATTATATATTGATAAAAAACGCCTGTTAAGTTAAGGGGGCTTTACAACATTTTGTTGTGCATGTTTGGGGCTGCTTACGAGACCAAAAGGGGCATGCTTTTTGTGAATATTCCCACATTTTTCATCCGGACTCCCCCCCCCCCCCTCCATTAAGATATGAGTACATTGAGGAAACTGACAGCCCTGAAAGCGGTCGCAAAAGGGGGCCTGGAAAAGGGGTAACATCTCCATCCATCTTATGGACACTTTTTTTTTGGTGGTCATTCCCAGAGAACAAAGGAAACATCACGCTCGTTATCGCAAATAAAACAGCAAATTCATCATTTCTTTATAGCCCTAAAACAATGGCCTGCCATTTGACCCGAGCAGTGTGGGAGAACAATTAGGATATGCTGTCCGAAGCAGCAACAACATACTATTTAAATGCAAATATTTGGTTGGATCACGGTGACCCTGTGACCCGACATAGTTCGTCTTTGAAAATGCAGTATACTGCCAGGCCCTTTTGTAGGCGGCGCATAGAACACATACATTTAATGAGACTTTTACAAATGTTGGCCTCAAGTGGGGCCCGGTTTAGAAGGGAGCGTTATGCAGCCTCTCGTAATTGCCAGTGAAACGAGCGCTCGTGTGTGTGTGTGTTTGATGCCTGTTTTGTTCGGGAATAAAAGGACGGGAGTTTATGCTTTCACTTGAGTGTAGAATAGCACTGCATATCTCCGACAATAGCGTGTTGTGAAAATGCACATTTTTTTTGCTGACTCTCTCCCATGCACTTGAGAGGCAAGCCTTTTTAATAGCAATGCAAATAGGTCGTGCGCCATTGATGAGGTGACCGCGTGAGTCGTCGTCGGGCTTTATGCCGGAGTAACGACGCCAGCGACACAGGAGCCCGAGTGGGATGGGACGGAATAAAAAAATAAATTCCGCCGCCTTTATTGGGGGGGGGGGGGGGGGGGAAACAAAAACACAATTGCCTCACAAAACAGGACGCTGCAAAATTCGATTTAAAGCTTTCGTGACAGCAGGGATTCAAATTCTTTCGGTAAAGTCGCGTAGAAGCGGAATAATAAAATAATGAAAATAAAACAATACAATTCTCACGACGTTTCGATTGCAACACAAGCAATCATCATCAGGTATTCTATGGTTTCCCTTCTACGTGACTTTACCGAAAGAACCAATGATAGGACGTTGCAAGTGAAAATCAGCTCGGAATCACTCTAGGTCAAATCGTACTTTGTGGAAATATAATTTTAGCGGTGATTTTTTTTATGGTACGCTTAAACTGCCCCACACCACAGTAATGTGGAGTTAATATGACGGGCAGCCAGTGGAGATGAGCACCGCCACTTGCTTGTTTGAAAATGGGTACACGATAGCATTTTCATTGCATTTTTTTTTATCGGTTTCCAGTTTCAGCTACAGAAATCATCATTAGGTGTTTGGGTTGTCACCCACATATTACTTGTCGCTTGATTTGCTGGCAGTTTCTTCAGGCGCTGAACGTGCACTTCAAGTTCCTTAAGAGAAGCTCTGAGCAGATGAGACAAAACATCAGGTATCACATCCTGAAAGCACGTCAGAGAGCCATACAGCACAATTATTACAACACGTGCATCAATACGAGAAATGCCAACAAGGACCCAGAAGCCTCACTACAGATGAGCACCGGCCTCTGTTCTGTCCACTGGCTTAAAAGTGTCAGGATTCGCTGATGCAGAGTTCCTCGTATACGCTCCGTTGAAGCACTACAAGGCTTCTCAAAGGACCAATAACGCTCACGGTGCTGTTCTAAACTAGATGTGGACGATTCAACGCAGGGCTGGTATAACGTCCTTACGATTCAACCCTAGATGATTCTTGCATAATAGGAAATCCACAAATGGCCATGTCGACCTTCATATATTCGTGCATGTGCATGGTACGTAACAATAATTTATACGTATAGACAGTGGAAGCTCAACATAAGTACATTGCTTGCGAACAAGGTCATATTTTACGGATAATAATAGTCATTCTTTATTTTCATCCCACTTCGTCTCGATGACAAAACAAGGGAACAAAAAAAACAACAACTGTCGTGCGATTTGTTTTCTTCACGAAAATTCTCAATCACAACACTCTGCTCCACACACACAAACAGTGATCAATAATGGTGACTTGGGAGTGCAGTGGTTATTCCTAAGTCGGACACCAGAGGGTGCTTTCTGAGTGTCCGACGAAGCGACGGCGGCTCGTTCAACACTCCCGCGGTTGCCAGGGGTTGTGCGAGCCACTCTGCTTTGTGTTTGGAATGTAATTGAATGCGACTGAATGAGGGTTACACGAACTATTTTGACCGGATGTGTATATGTCCAAAGAGTACTCCGCTCAGCACATTCAATGCGGCCACCACTGCTCATACACAATGCGGTTGATCCACCGCCGTATAGAGCACGGCACTCTGGATTTGATTGTGATCATTTAAATTAACTTACGGTGCCCTTTGTGAAATCCACTGCTAAGTGAAGGCACTCTTCGTCTTGTCGATCGTGTTTTTTTTACCATACTTCTCTCGAAGTGGTGGTATCCTGGACCCATTCAGATTTCACTTGACACTGCTTTTTTAGTATCAAGTCTCTGGGTATGGTAACTACTGTGCCACTGCTTCTCCATAACGTAGCTTATATTACTAAATAATTATATATGCAATTACGTGGCTTAAACATAGCGACCGTAAAATAATAATTAGTGTGTGCATTCTGAGCAGCAGCGTAAGCTAATGCCTCTTTGTCCCTGCTGTAAATGAACGTGGTGTTAAGTGAGTACCTATTAAGACCAGTCCCTTGCCAGGCAAGTGTTCTCTCCCAGGTGCTGATGAGGAACTATTTTTTGCACGAGGTGGCTACTTAAGGCTGAGCTGAACGAGGAATCCATAGATAAAGTGAAAATACTGATTTCCTATGATGTGTGTGTGGCCAGAACATTTACTTAAGTTACCAGGAATGTATTGCAATGTGCTCACCACCTGGCCACCACTTCTGGCGCGCACACACACACACACATATTCTCACACACCAACATCACATGCCCATACGCAAACATATATTTAGGTTTCAACAAATTAATCGGACGCCGTGCACCTGTGGCGCTCTTGACAAATACATTAATCATTTGCTTTATGTGAAATGTTAGCGTGATTCCAAAAAGTGAAAAACCGTGGGTTGTTAAGAAAAAACACATCTGTGTGCACCGTTCCACGCAACGACATCGCTCGGCTGGTGTCCTCGATTCCCGCACGCCTTCGCAGCGAGGGCTCAACTCGAGCGGTGTCACATTTAACGAAAATACTGGCTCCAGTGTGGCACCGCGCGCCCCGTGGTGACGGCGTATGTCAACGGTAGGCGTATATCACTCCTGCGTTCTCAAAGTCTGCTGACTTGGTGGTCAGCAATTGTTGATGCATTCAGTACACCGTAGATGCACATTAATTGCTCCTTCGTTGTCATCATCATCTTCAGCCAAGGTCAATCCACTGCCGGATTAAAGCCATCCCCAAGAAAATTTCAAAATTTCAAATTTTCTTGTCGTGGTTTTCTCACCTGATGATGATTGCTTGTGTTGCAGTCGAAACATCGTGATAATTTTATTCTTTTGTATTTGTATTATTTTATTGTTTCCCTTCTACGTGACTTTACCGAAAGAACCAATAATAACATCCCCAACCCTTTGTAATGTATCCCGCAATGCAACAATCCACCTATCATTGTCGCTTGTTGCAAGACGCAACAATTTCTTCTGTGCTCTCGGCAATCATCGCTGAGCCATAGATGTGGATATTTCCAGTGACGCTATTGACCCGGCAATGTTTGTGACTGCTATTGTATAACCGGACTGTGGCTTGCTGGCGAGTCCAGGGACGTGAAACACGTCCACGTCCATTTTTGTTCGGTAGCACAAAAGCGAGTTAATCACAGTGACCTCGAATGAGTCTTTGTCAAATGCCGTGTATGTCATTGTAGACATTTCACATCTTCTTGTTTAACGTGTACTATACTGTAAAGTGTATACCAGTATCACGCAAATGTATAAACCTGTGCAAGTTTGTGAACAAGCGCATATATAAAATTGAGGTGTAATTCAGTTTCGATTGATCAATTAGCACCTTTTTTGTTGTTGTAAGACACTCCAGGATGTAAGACGCACTCCACATTTTAAGGTGATTATGTTCAGGAAAACGACGTGCCAGGAAAGTGAGAGACATGGTTGTGAAATATAAAGTTATGAACTACGGAGGTGATTCTTAATTTGAAGTTTTCGTGACTGCAAGGATCCATACTCTTTTTGGTTCTTTCGGAAAAAGTCACGTGGATGAAAAATAATAATAATGTAATTATAGAAATAATTATTTATTTTCATTTTGTTATTTTCATTATCATTTTTTATTTTTCATCTACGTGACTTTACCGGAAGAACCAAGAGTACAGAGATTATAATGGTGGGGGGGGGGGGCGGAGATGGGTCTTATAATCTAGATAATACAAATGACAGATGGGGGCTGTCTTGGCAATAAGTTGCCAACTATATCTGGTGCCAACAAAGTTATTCAAATCTGCTCACACACGTAATGTTGAAAGTGGAGCAGACAGTCGTGTATATATATTCATGAGATTGTGGCACTCGAATTGTATCATGTGTATAATAATCCACATTTCCATTCATTAGTGTCAAGGTGTGTCTGAAATCTAGGCAACAAACGTTCAGCCGAGATTAGCTGTGACAATATAAAGATTGTGAAAATTACTAAGGTGAAATAAACAGCACTGAGATTATGACTATTTGGTTTTAATGAAATAATTGCGCGCCTATGCAAGATGGCAAATGTAACATAAATTTACAGTGCATTACTTGCCTTGACAATGCCATCAAACCCACATGGTGTAATTTTAAACCGACTCGGTGATGCCACATTGTATCAAAAGGATGGCTATGTTATTCTAAGTATCATGTATTGCTATGTCTAGTGCTAATGTCTGTTTTGGTTTGTTTTGAAAGGCCCGGAAAATGTTTGCCTTTAAACGTATTAAAATACTGCCATAAAACTAGAGAAAGGAGATAAATATTTGAGAATTGAAATTCTGGCTAGAGTGTACTTCATTTACAATGGCTGTCGTCAAAGTTATCATTTGTAATAAGAGTAACTACAACGTTTATCTAGCATTATACTACGTTTAAAACATAAATGACAAACATCGTATTTAGGCACCTCCTTTTGGAATGTGTCAAATTCACAATAAACAGCACGTGAACAAACACACCACTTGCTCCAATTCATGCCGATATTTCATTCTGGCACAGTTAACCAATCCAGTGGAATATGGATATAAGCACACCTTGCGTGAGCACAGTTCTCACAAAAGGAACGCATCCTTCCTTGACACTGGTGGGGGGATAGCTAAAGGGGACATTTAGATATGTAAATAAACACACACTTTGGATATAACTTGTAAGCACGGCTTGCCCTGCACCCACGGTGTCTGGATGCTACACACGTGTACGTAATGAGCCGCTTCGTTGAGCTATCATTTATGGCCAGGTCGCTACTGAAAATAGTCTACATAGCTCATTGGGCCTTACCTCGTAAGATAAAAAAAAAAATGTTCAGTTTAGTTTATAGTGCGCTCATATATAGCTTTTGAATACAGTCTCCGTGTTTATTGCGGTAAGAATGTCTGCTCTACGAAGGTATGAGATCTCTATCGTGCCATGCATGAGCAGTTTAACGTGAGTGCGATGGGGGTGTGGGCCAAGACGCAGCGAGTCGTCTGATCCAGGCAATGACGGGATCAGAGGCATTTGTTTATTTCATTTGTTCATCCAGGCATATCCAATCCCACAAATACGAGAGCGCACGCCTATTAAGGACACCCTCTCAGGGGCGCGCATCTAACAGAAGGACGGAAGTAAATGTAATTAAAGGGGAAAGCTGGTGTATTATATGATATAAATGCAATGCAACATTTGGAAACGGTCCGAATTCAAACAAATCTTACGACGAACAAGACTTCAGGCTAAATTCTGCAAATAAAAACAAATCAACCAAGCATCTGTGTTCAGATAATGCATTTCTCAATGTCTTCTTGCTCGAATTCGCATTGGAGTGATATCTCAATTGACTGCCCAGAGCCAGTGGAGGAAATTCCACATTACTATGCAACAACCAATCTTCACTTGGGAAAAAGAAAAGTATCGATCCAAAAGGCATGATGCGCTGTAGTGAAACCCCGAGTGGTATTTGAACTCTCGCTCTCTCAATGATGAGTGGAACACACCACTCTCCACTTCGCCACCAGGCACAAAGGCAGCGTACGGGCATGGTAACAACGCGCCAACACTCATGCGCGTTTGCAGATAGCAGCTGCGACATTACGAGCGCCTACATTTTTCCGTAACATTAATGCTGGGGAACAAACGCGATTTGAAATGTTTCAACTCGCCAAGGTATAAACTCGGCTCGTGCAAGTTGCAGCCACCTCTGTCGCGAGCTGTGTCCAATGGATATTGTGCAAAGGTATAAAACAAAGGGCTCCATGCAAAGCCTGGCTGTTGCCATGACAATGGAAAATATTCGCACAGAGTGACTGCACCGATGAAGTCTTTGGCCCAAAACAAAATAAACTACGTATAAGAATAGGTTTTACCCTTTCTGGCAATATAACAGTTGCGTTAAGATGTTAAAACACCTAACTGAAACCTTTTGAAAGGAATCGTGTCTGCATAAACCACACATACTTGTGGTGAATATGCAAACAAACAAAAAAACATGCTCTGATAGCATATGCATGTGCTATCAGAGCATATGCACAAGTATTGTGGTTAATGCAGACATTATTCCTTGCAAAAAGGTTTCAGTTAGGTGTGTTAACATCTTAACACAACTGTTTTATTGCCAGAAAGGGTAAAACCCCATTCTCATATTATGATACTGGCAAGGGAGATCCCATGAAAAAACCACTACGCGTTTGTGTGTTCCATCATCCAGCTTTTAATGCCAACTCCATCATAAAATAAAAGGAGACTGTGAATGTTGCAGTGGCTGCTGCTTGCCTGGCCTAATGCAGAGTGGCGGAGAGTTGCGGAATCAAAAGGAAAATGGGGTGTATAGGTCATACTCGTGCGCGGTCTGTTTGATTTAATCATAGACCGTTAGGGTCCGTAAAGACAACGTGAATCCTATCACGTGAGCGTCCACGTTCAGGTGGGGGTTTTCTAACTGAGTTTCGCTGGCTCGTTGCATTTTAAAATTATTACTTTTTTTGTTTTATTCTATTTGTCTTTTTCAATAAATTCCGTGTAGTGCTTGGGCAGTTGTGGCACCGTAGTGTGGAGCTTTATTTAGCTATTGAAAGTCTTTATTCGCATCAACGTTATTCAGCTTGGTGGGTGACTGCCCTTGTATGGGACACCAGGGAGCTTGTGAAATTTGCCACTGAACCTAACTATAACTTACCTGTCCCGGTGGGGGCACCAGTAGTTAGCAAACAAATCAAAGGCTTCGTGCCCCAAGCAACCCAAGCCCCCGGCCATTCTTGGCAAAAAATGGGGATCCTCCAAATATCAGCTGCAATTTAAATGATAAAAAACACAGCAATAAAACTTGCATAGACATGTAATTAATGACTCTGATACATATCTGTACTGTATGGTCATCTTGTAAAATAGCTACTTAGCTCATGGCCCTTAACCAGCTGAAATAAAGTTTGAGTGTACCCATATGTTTTCATCTCATTACACCTCAATTGGCCAAATTTGTCTCATCTCACGACATTTGTATGTCTTGTCAATCTATATCCCTTTTTCCACCTCACTGAGTTTATTTGGTTTCACTTATTGGCTTCATGTAACTATGTATATATGAACTTCTTTCACACAATACATAGCCGACCCTGCTAATCCGAGGTGCTGAAGAAGGACAACAAACTAAACACAACAGGGGGCGATTTTTATGCTTTCTTGAAATTACTTTTTTGTTATTTTGGCTTTGCTCAACATTGTGGTGTAATGTAAAATGTTATCACGTGCAATTTTTTTTTTAACGGAACTGTTATTGGCTTAACGTCCCAGCGAAAGTTAAAAAGGCATATCTGGAATGATTCGACTGGGATTTCATGAAGCAGAAAAATCACTCACTAATGTGAAAACATACCAGGATCCTCCTGCAAAAAGTCTCGAGACCCGGTGAGGCATTTTCTTGTTAAGCAAGCATAATACAATAACAATTGTATTGCGTTGTCATCTATGATTCATTGTGAGCCATTGAATTCACCATACGTGGTTAACGTGTTACTCTTTTATTGATAGTGCTGTTTTATTATTTCGATTCAGCTCAACATGTTTTGGAGTTTGTAAAATAGTAATCAGTTTGTGAGACATCAACGTTGACCATCGTACAGAAACCGGCCTCTACCATAGGGAAGTGGAATTTCAGATACGAGCTCAAGGCATCCGGGACATGAGCACCACACCACTGATTTTTGCACAAGCTTGCATTAAGCCCAACTTGAGAATTTAAATTGTGCATCTGCAATTGTTAAGTTAACACTCGAACCGCATAGCCAGACCCTTCCTCCGCAAAAAAAAATGTTGGATAACTTTGACAAAAGCAGTGCACATCTGTAGCATGCGTAAAAACATATTAATATTATCCTCCAATGCACAGGTGCCCTTTGCTTTGGTAGGTTGAGAGGTCTCTTTTTCAGTTAAATCCCAGATTAAATTAAGCCGTGCTGTTGAATATTAAAAAAAAATAGTTCACTTTTCATCCTCGGCTAAACTTCGGCACTCGCCCCGTCGCTATTGAGTCATTGTGATTGAGCACAAAGACATCCACCAACAGGAGAGTGCTGTGCATCTTTATTCTCAGCGTCCGCCGAGCCCCAGCGTTCGCCCCACAACTCTACCAAGCCACACGCAGCAACAACGCTGACCAGAGGGATTTTGATTTTGCGTGCCTCTTTGTTCAATAATTTTGGCTTAGGTTTTGGAGTGTCTGTGTGTGTGAGAGAAAGAGGCTTTTTAAATCGGTGCCTGGCATCGCATCATAATGTTGTTGCATTAATGGCCACTCAGGCATAGGTTGGATATATCATATTTATATTACTCAAGACGTGTGTACTGTTCTTCGACGAAAATGAAACGTACTTATGCTTTACAAATTATAATTGCAATAAATGTTGATCGGTGTGTAAAGGCAAACGCATTCTTTTAATTGTGAACGCAACACAATTCTTACCAGAAATCTGCATGACAATTGGTATGATGGAGTTGTGCACACAGTGCTTTTTAAAAATAATTTGCTCGGCAGAAAATCCGAGCACAACTGCAAGCCAATTCCCCTCGGTCCAAGTCCTCTGTCTATGTTCCTGCCAATTCTATTCATATTAAAATCCACCGTGGTGAAAAGCAATGGGAGGGAATTTAGACTTAACTTTCGTGACTGCAGGAATTCATATAACCAAGAATAACAATGGGAGGGAGTGCTGGATGGATGAGTTCGCGGATGGTCAGTGGTGTAAAGTTTTATACTTAAAAAAAATACTTTCAATTTAGAAAGCTTTGCGAATGCTTACACCTGCAGCATTGCTTTGTGTATGTGCTGGCCACTTAATTTAAATTTCGCCAACTACAATTATATTATCCCAATTTGTGTGATTGCATTATAGCATAGATACGCTTCCGTGATGAAATCGTTAGCACACTGGACTTGCAATCCAAAGGTCGGTTTTTGATTCCGACTTGCCTTGTGGAAGTTGAAACTACTGTATATACAAGTTTCTTAACTCTCGCCTGAGCCTCTTTCTATCGAGTAGTGTGTATATGCGTTCTTCTCAGTTTGTCAATCGATATGTCTCGTTCAGTGGCTTGACGTGTTGGAACTCCCACCTCTTTGAAGACATCTGACCGGCATGGAAGAGTAGGCCAAATACCGTCTTGAGCTGCTGTATAGAGCCCCCTCGAATGAAGGCCCTCCTGTCAGCGCTGGCATTAGCAAGTAATTGCACGTTTGCACCTATACCTTGAACTGTCCTCTTGCTATTATACGTGGTATTTTTACCAATCTGAGGTCCACCAATGGAGCCGAGTGATTCCCAGTGCCTGATGAACCAGGCAGACATTGACTTCATTACATGAAAAAGTTAACGTGTGTGTGTGGCACAGTGGGGAGCACAGTTGGTGCATCTGTCGATCATTTCAGGCAGTTAACGCATGATGCTTGGATCTGTCAAGTGACCTCCTGACACTGCATGTGTCCTCAAAGCACACCTCGCCGGGCGCAAACGCTGTGGCGACATCACTGTCACTTAGTGTCAGATGGTGTTGTTGTTGTTGTCGTTGTTGTTGTCGTTGTTGTTGTGTGTGTTTGTGCCTCCCACTCTATTTGTTCGTCACTGGCCATCAGGTGCATTGAAAAAATTGATACTCCGACTGATGCCTCTGTTGAGTAACTCATGCAGCCAGCTATGGCTCTAGGATTTGCTGTTACATGTTAATTATGTAGTTTATTGTAAAAATTCGGTCACAGTCCCTGTGACCACTGTTACGTTGCAATTATGGCTTCATTTTTTGGTGATTTGGAAAACGTTTTTTTGGTTTGGACATGTTTGTTATGTTGTAGTACGGAGTTAGACTGATGGCCTTAATCTAAGTTTTCTTGTGGTTGTTGTTGTTGTTTGACTTGCATCCCACTGGGATTTTTTGCACACAGCGTTGGTGTACGGTGCTTTTTTCAGGAATATTTTTGCTGTTTTTTTTCCATGGATTTTCTGTTTGCACAGTCACACATAGTCACTTTAAGATATTTTTATCGTTCGTGTTTTTTTGTTGTTGTGGTTGCACCCGATTCAAGAGCCGAATGGCTCCACAGGGCTATACCAAAATAAATAAACTGAAACTGAACCGCTTCAGGCCACGACGTGTGTCTCTATAACCCTTTCCGATCCTGTACCTCTGACGTTGGTCCTTCAATGCATTGTAGTATATATTAAAAAAAACGTATTTTGCGTTAGAAAACTATTTCACTAAATGAAAGGATTGTAAAATGCCATTTTGTTCCCCTAATGATGCAATTTTTACATTTTATCAGCTACTTGGTTTACATTCTCGCTGAATTTTCCCACAAAAAGATGGGCAATGTCGGCACACGTCCTGTGCAGAGTGACCAAGGAAACTCGATTTCCCACCAACTGCTTTAGGAACAATTCTAGATTTAAAGCTTTCGTGACTGCTAGGATCTATACTCTTTGGTTCTATTGGGTAAAGTCACGTGACTTTACCCAATAGAACCAACGAGTATGCTTTAGGAACAGCAGAGTATTAGAAGGGCAGGCAACAGGCGTTAGCTGTGTATTAACTTCACAGTTGTACATGAAACGAGCCCAACCAATATGGAGGGATTATGGGCTGAGTCAACCCCTAAACTATGGTTTAAACTCACAACCTTTCAATTGCAAGCCGTCCACTCTGCCGCTGAGATACGAGGCCAGAGGGGGGTGGCAGGAAGTCCCACTTAGATCGACCACTGAGCAGAGTCACAACATCAGCCGTGCCGTTGAGACACACGTGGTACGAACTGCCTCCACGACAAACCTACCAGGAGTAAAAAAAAAACACATTCTATTCCATGACATTGTAAAGGCGGGACCGCCTTTACAATGTCTGCTTCACCAGACACTCAAGAAGCTTTGGTCACTCGGCATTCAAAGCGAGCGCTGGCTGCCGGCTGGCTTAAAAGCAATGTATTGTTCAAACATTAGGGGCAGTTAATGCCTCCTCTTAACGTTGGCAATTATCTAACCCCGATTTTGTTTTATTCATTTTTTGTTCATTTTACAAACGTGAGTCCGGTCGGGGAATTGGGGACCAGATGAAAAGATGGGCATATGGCTAAATAAAGTTGACAGTCCCAGGCGCCAATTAGGGTTTCTTTTATCGAACAAAACACGCGTTTCCCCTCCGGGGAAACCCTTTTGCCCCTTACAGAGATGTCACCCAGGGGTGAGGTCTCCAGAGAATGCTTTGTGCATTCTCCCGCCTGTGGAGGTCACACGACGGTGGTCTTATCTGCTCGCCAAGCACGCCCCGACGACTTGATAAAATTCTCATTTACATTGAGGTCGGAAATAGAAGGGGTGGTGTGCCGAGATTAGGCCAAACTAATTGCCGATAGGGAGCTTCATATGCGCAGATGTGTTTTTAAGTGTTTGTGCTCGCGCATTTTTCGTGCGGCACAATGACTGCGGCAAGGGATTTTTAGGGCCTTTCGCTGCGGGGAGCGGTAGCGTAGTGGTTCACGCGCTGCGCTACGAACCCGGCGAGCCGAGTTCAATTCCCGCTTACGGCCAACGTCGGTGACGAATATCTGAACCGCTCCTGGGCACGTCATGAATCGACTCTGCCTTAACTAAGCGCCTGTTGTTGTGTGCAAACTTCACCGCTGGGGAAACAAAGGTGGCTGTGCGTGGTGCTAGCCTCACGACCGCTTTGGTAGCAGCTTGTATACACGTTTATTTTTGTATCTACATATGCATGCATTTGTCCATTGAAACACCAATTGTTCAAGGTAACAGTTATGTACATATTATTGGTTATTTCGGGAAAGTCACGTAGAAGGGAAACAATAAAATAATACAAATATAAAACAATAAAATGCTCACGACGTTTCTACTGAAACACAAGCAATCGTCATCAGGTGTGAAAACCACAACAAGAACATTTTCTTGTTGTCGTTTTCACACCTGATGATGATGATTGTTTGTTGTGGTTTTCACACCAGATTATGATGATTGCTTGTGTTGCAGTCGAAACGTCGTGAGAATTTTATTGTTTTATATTTGTATTCTTTTATTGTTTCCCTTCTACGTGACTTTACCGAAATAACCAAAAATATGAATCCCTGCAGTCACGAAAGCTTTAAATCAAAAGTTATGTTATGTATAAATATATATTTGAATCCTGAAATCCCAGCATGGAATTTTGATCATATTTAAAATGAGTAAACAAAAATGTAACTTCTTGCAAGTGTTTTTGCAAGGGCTTAAGTGCAAATAAAAAAAAATGCCATATAAGAACAGTCATAGAATGTGTCCTTGAATATACCAGAAGCTGAAGACAACGTCATGAATCTGAGGCATCGCGCTGATTGGCAATGCGGGAAAGCCGTGTGGATTTGAACAGGATTCATCACTGTGAGGAACAGCAATTGATAGGCAAACCCACTGATTGGATGTCATGCACAAAAGGGATTGCCCGAAGAGAGTAGAATGAGTAATGAAATTAGCGCACACGGACGGAAGGAAAATTATTTTAAAGTGCAATTACTGGCGGTGGCGGATGGTATGAGGTAGCCTTCATCTCGCAGCGGACAAATATGGAGTATTGTTTATTACCACTGTGCACTGGTGATCAACGAAGGGCAGCCTTCCCGCTGTGCCAAAACGACCATTCGTGAAAGTGAAGCTTCGGAGCTACGCCCGGCGCATCCACGTTCTCAATGTTCGCTGCGCAACAAAAGTGCATTTTACTTCTATGCCTTTGAAGGCGAAGTATACATTTTCTCAATATATTAGCCCAATAAAAAAAATATATATGGATGTGTGATGCAGGTTAATGGCAAAATGGCCTTCTGTGGGGAAGTGTTAGAGCAACAAAAATCATGAAAAATTCTCCATCCCAGGATCTGTGGAGTTTATAGTTAACAGAGCGTACAATGCAGAGTTAAGCCCGGCTTGGCACAGGGTCATGGGAAATTCCCCTGCTTCATTAACCCCAACTGCATTGGGCTAAATATGGTAATCCCGAAAGGCGCTAATTATTTTAGATGTGTTAATCACCCTGGGGAGGTCTCCCGGTGAGCACACTGATGCCTGCAAGCATTCCTTTCATTTATTGGGGAAACATTGCACAAACAACTGCTCTATGGAGAACAGATCTCTGCTGCTTTAGGCGCCCTGACTTTCACTGGTTTCCTGAAAACAATTGGCCCAACTGCTTTCAAAGCCCCCGGTTACCATGGTTTTGTAAAATTAGGCTGATGGGGGCGGAGGAAGGGGGGAGGGAGCTCAGCTTCCTCTAGTGCATTCAAGCATAAACCAAATCGGATGTTGCAGTGTATATCTACATTGTGGGGTCTGGGCCAGGTGGAACTGCTGGGCATAGTGGCGCTAACTCTACGGAGTTCAACGGTAGGCTGCCGATTGTAGTAAAATAAAAACCTCTTTTATCGCATGAGGCTTTCACCATCATCAGCGACCCTCCAACCCGGATCTGACCTACCGAGGAAGAATGATCTGCTCGTCCTTGCATCTGATCCGGACACTCCGTGGCAGATGTGGGAACACTTTCTCCATCAATGGAGAATTGACGAGAGGTCCAGCTTGTGACCGTGGGTGGTGACGCGACACCGCAGACCGTGCGACGTCTCGTGAACGGCTGCCCCCGATCGGATCATTCGAAGGCCGATCGTAAACAAATCGACGCGGCCACTCCTGAAGCAGTCGAAGAGATATCAAATCTCGACGTGATGCCAGACGAAAGAAGTAGAAAAAGAAGGCCACGTGAGTAATTGCGTGCTCGCACTGCTGCTGGTGGAAGGGCCGTCACGACAGAGAGCTATTGAGTGCCCCTCTCAAGGGTATGTCGACCTACTCGATTGAGCCAATGGGGTTAGTGATCGTACTTTACAATGCGAAATACGAAGAGGAATGGCATCATTAGCTATCCACATGTATAAAAAATAAAAGGCCTTGCCCAGACACGTCACGCGCCATGGTCGTCACCGTTCGCTCTACATTGCGTGCAAGCGTGTACTGTAGGAGGAACCAACCGTTGGCGATATTGGGCAGAAATAATTGTCGGAACTCGCGTGGGTTTCAATGCTCTCGGGCTCCTAAATTATTCGTGGTCTTGCGTCTTCCGCCACCGTTAGGCAATGCAGTTTCCAGCAGCTGAAGGATATGTGCAGGGCCTGTAGCATGATTTTATGAAGGGGCCCTAAATAAAATAAAAAAACACGTAAATATTAAACCACAAATGTTTTACTTGCACAGTAAACTAATTGGATATTTTATTTTGCTACACAGCCAGAAATATGACAAATCTCTAACCTTGAACACCCAGTCGTTCATAAAAGTTGAAGGAAGTATAGTACTATAGTAATAGAGCAAGTGCAGAATCACTGAACCGGAATTGGTAGCCTGAAAGCATTTAGCGCGGGGCCCTTGAAAGTGCGGGGCCCCTAGCATTTGCTACTAGGATAATCCGGCACTTGGGGATGCTGCCACAGTTTAATGTGGGTAAGGCACACGACGCGGGAGTGGGGGGGTGGGGTTGGCCAGCACCACACCGTTTGTCTCCCCTAATGCCGATGTTTATACAGTGCACCAGGTGCTTGGTAAATGGCGGAGTCGACATTACGAGAGGCCCAAGGACCGTTTCAAACATTCGTCGCCGATGTTGGCCACGTGTTCCATGTGCAGCGCCACTCACCTCTGCACCACCAAATACAGACACGCGCCAACACACACCAGCTAATGTGTACGCATAGTGTCACGTGCAACATTGTTGGCATGCATAATGCTCTCATCCCCATTTTTTTTTCGTCCTCCGGAAACTTCCCGCAACTTCAGAATTTTATTGTCGCTTCAACATTTCAACTGGGCAAATTGTCTTTCTGTGCTGCTGGTGAAACGATGCGATGTGCCCGTCCGAGATGGCTCTGCCATAGGCAACATCGCCTGGTTCTCTTTGTGACAGATTTGTGCACGTAAGAGGTTTTTGGGTTAGATCGCGTCAATATAAATGCGTCGTTAAACCCACTACCACCCGACACAGCCAATTAGTAATGTTTGTCACATAAACACAACATGCCAATTCGTTACTAGTGTACTAGCATAGCACGCCGGTGCGTTGGAGAGTAAATCCACAATATGTACAATTCCAGTACGACGCTTCGTCAGTAATTACCACCAGCATCATCAGGCGGACAGGCAGAGTTGTGGAGAAATCCTCCTGCTCCAGTAGCCTGATGATGCTGGATGTAATTAGTGGTGAAAATTCGTACTCGAATTGTACATGTTGTGGGTTTACTCTCCAATGCACCGGTGTGCTGTCCTAGTAACGAATTGGCATGTTTTTTTTTACGTGACAAATCTTACTAATTGCCTGCGTTGGTTGGTGGCGGGTTTAAACGACACATTTATATTTATGCGATCTAACCCAACACAACTTTTATGGATAATATTGGTCACGAAATCCGCCTACGTGTTAAACAGATTTGTGCACGAGTTGACTTAAATGACCACGTTTGTCGATTTGCTTCCAAGGGCCATATAAGATAATGTATTATTTTTGCAGAACACGGCAATATACACATCGGCGAATGTCTGCACTTTATAGCCTCGGTGTCATGGTTCGCACACTGAGCTTGGAATCCAGAGGTAGCGTACATTTCCACTTTCATTGTGGCTGATCTGTGCTCATTCGCCATGCATAACCGGAAGTGACTGCTGCTGAAAATAAAGGGCCCGTCAGTGACACATTAAGTTAAGCTCAAAGACAACGTTAAAACCACCAGAGAGGCATTTATTATTAACATGGTCCGCAACCTTCCAAATGGCCTATATTACGAAGAGCCGGTGTTGTGTATATATGTATTTGCCCCCCTATGCCCTTTCATAAAAATGCAATACAAATCTTCATAATGGAAACTAACAGATTCTGACAATAGTGTATTCCGTGTGTGCGAGTGTTGACCGTGTCTATATCGTTAATGTAATTCTAGGGGTTTCACTATGTTTGTATTGATCCTATGTGGGAGGTGGAACAGTGGCGAGCTTACCGCACTTTGATACCGGTGATTCATGGCCACGGCTAACATGAGTGGTGAGCAATTTAGAAACTGATTTCTGGGAAGCCACCGTCCTCCCATCACCAACCTGCATTGACCAGTGTGGTGAAGTATGGTCCAACAATCCCACTGACGAACACAGTGTGTTGGTTTCGAAAACAGAATTTGTGCTTGACACGGCGAGAAAAAAAGCTTTTCCACAGCGAGCAATAATCTGATTTCGAAAAGTGCGGAACATGTACTCGCTGAATTTTACACAAGCATAAGAAAGGTAACGTTCCACTCTCGCAAACTACGACATCTTCACTTGCGACCGTATTGCCACAGCTATGGTGATTGTCCCTGCTTCGCATTATCAATGGGCTGAGCGAGGTTAGATTTAAATCGGTGAACTCTATACCCCGGGGCAAGCACGATAACAGCTTTAACTGCCCAGTTGCTTCTTTAATATGAAATGCATTATTATTATGTTTTTATCTCTGCACAGCTGGTACTGTCGTTAGAGTCCTCGACCTATATTCTGAAGGTTATACTCTTTGGTTCTATTGGGTAAAGTCACGTATTTTTTTTACCTACGTGACTTTACACAATAGAACCAAAGAGTATGGATCCTTGCAGTCACGATAGCTTTAAATCTAGACTATTCTGAAGGTTGTTCACATTCCTGTCCGGGTGGGGGTCGACTTTGCTCATATCGTGATTCTGGAGTTGATTAAATGAGTTTCACTTTGTGGGAAGTCACCAGTCGTTGTGCTGCGGAGAGACGACAGGCTCTTTCCATAGGAATCTGAACATTTCACCACCGAGACAAAGCCACCTCATCAACGCTGCTCACACATCATGAAGAACGAAAGGGTCCAGGAGACAGGATGATGGAGCATTCATAGGATTAGCAGACCCCATTGCGTGATGTTGATTTAAAAGTCTGGAGCAGCTGTAGGTATGTTGAACTTCTTTCGCACAGTACGGAGCCAAACACACGAATCGGAGGTGCTGGGAAAGGAGAACAAACTAAACACAAAAGGCAGTTCTGGTCAGTACTTTGTATGCAGAGTTGCAGTTTAATGTCTCATAATACATGTGTAGTGAATCATTTATGAGACACTAGTAGTAGGAGGCAACACACGTTTATTCTACACCTTTGGACACTACTCACACACGGGATAACTATAACCGGGTCAGTACAGCCAACACGCTGTCTGACCCACGACGCTGGAGATGAAGACGTAGCACCTTGGGTTCCATTCCACCGACAGACAGCCCTTATCCAGCCTCGGGACTTCCCTTTCATGCCCCCCGGCCTGGCCTGGCCATGCCCCCTTCTGGAGCTGACCAGAAGGTTCTGGGCCACCGTCCACGTGTCCCCTGCCTGACTCCGCCCTCGGCCACGCCCCCTTCTGGAACTCACAAGAAGGTTCTGGGCTATACCTCGCGTGTCTCCTCGGTCACCTTTGCCCCACATCCTTTACCCCGGCCTAGCACGTGCTCCACCAGCCGGCCGGGTGCCCCATCCTCATATGCCCCCTTCTGCCAGCAGCCAGCGCCACGCACCCTACTGACCCACTCCGTGGCATTGCTCTGCTGGCAAAATGGCTGCCACACCCCGCTCCGCCGGCAGGTCGGCCGTTACGCCCACATTCCCTCTCTCTGTCAGTGAGCAGCGCTACACACCGTAGTGACCCATTCTATGTCACTACACATGTTCTCGGTATGGTGGGACTTTTGGAAAATGTGGACTGTTTAAGAGGTGTACCAGACATGGAAGAGGGCAGGAGTTTGGGAACCTGGAGTGAGAGAAAGAGTGGGGTAGTGTGTGAGAGTGCTTGAGCTGGAATGAGAGAGGTTGTGTTAAATTTTTCAAAATACACTTGATGTTTGTTTAGTTTTAGATTTTGTCTCCCTTGTAAATGCAGCCGTTTCCCCATTTTGTTCACTTCTTCTGTGCCATTCTCCTTGGTTCTTTTGGTAAAGTCACGTAGGTAGAAAAATAATATATCACGGCGTTTTGATCGCCACACAAGCAATTGTTCTCAGGTGGGATCGTTTTTCTATTGTGATATATTATTTTTCTACCTACGTGACTTTACCGAGAGAAGCAAAGGGTATGGATTCCTGCAGTCACGAAAGCTTAAAATCTTCTGTGCCAGTTATTACATTTTAGTTGGTTGATACCGATTTGACTTGATTTAAATTTATATATTTCAATTCTGTAAGTGGCCCTTGAAGGTCACTCATGTTGACTTGACAAAAACCATGGCACCCATCAGAAAGAGGCACATGGCGAGTTGTGGTGACATCAACAGCATTGGCTACACTGACCTCCAGACCTTAACCTTCAGCATTCATTTCAGCACAGAGATGCTTGGAGTTTACGATGGTTTTGTAAGGACTTAGTATATTCTGCAAAAAAGAGTATATAACGAATAGTTGCTTTCTTTGAGGATGCACACAAAGTGCAACAAAAAAAAGTAATGACAAACAAAAATAAATTGCTGGCTTTAGGGGGCTCTGGGATTTAATGTGAGTGTCCGTTTCCTGAGTCAGAATTGAGCTTGTTGTACCGCGAGTTGATGGCCTCTGATAATTAATTAATTATTGAAGTGGCTGGAAGATGCCAGAAGTCAAAGTAGCTGAAGCTGGTACTGCTGCGGGCGTCGGTTCGAATCCAGGCAGCCTACGAATAAATACCTGGGTTCGAACTCTAGGCAGCCTGCAAATGAACGCCTGGGTTCGAAGGTGGGTACCTGTCCATAATTAAACCGCAATCTCAAGTGTAGTGAATTGATTGTCGCAATGACTACACACAAACACATACCCCCACCACGTTTCATTTTGTTTTGCGTTTGATTTGAGAAATGAAAATCTAGAATACATTGTCATGCAACAAACAATCTTATAGCAGGGGGCTGTCAGGAGTGTTATTGAAATTTACAAGAGAACATAGATGCAATGTGTTTTTTTTCTATCATTATTATTACCACTTATTATTTATACAGGGCCACGTTTAGCAAGCTTAATATGTCAGGAGTACCTCACCCCCTGTGTAAGTTTCTAGATCCACCTCTGGAGCCAGAATCTGCGCTTTACGCTACTGATTTGTGTAAAATAACTAAATAAATAATCGCGTGCCACACGAGTGGTGGGTGGTGAAATGAGCGAACGTGCGAAATGTGACGCGAGAGGTGGTTGTGAAGCTGTGAGAGGCGCGGTCTTCACATCACATACCCGACAGCTGAATCGTTAATTAAATGCATGGGGAGAGGGTACTGTAATAACCTCGGAAATACAACTTCCCAACTTCGTGACATTTATTTCTGATTGTTACCAAACACTCACAAAACAATTACAGGGCACCTGGCTGACTACTTACTAAGTGAGAGTAATGTGTGCGAACGCTTAACCAGACTCTCCTTTTTAAAAAAATAACAATTAATAAAGGTAGCTCGATTTTTTTTAAAATGTACAATTCAACGCCCTACTCCTTTAAAGCTGCTCAATCTCTTCCTTACAACTCCAAACCTTTCCACATCTTGGTAGCGCCACTCTGCCCTCGACCCCTCCCTATGTATAGCCCCTCAAAAGACCTTGTACTCCATTATTACAAACCAGTTGCCAGCCTTGTGTCATTACCCAATCAACCCACCACAGATAAACATGCTTTAACAATCACCCACCCGTTCCAACCTAATAACTGTTTTCAGACGAGGCTCAAAAGAAAGCTGTCTCTGGTGTGGACCAATCAGTTTCAAGGACAATGCATATATTATCAGAGTATGTTCTTTGTTTGCGTTCTGCCCACAAGTATTGCGGTTAACGCAGACCTGATTCCTTGTCAAAGGTTTCAGTTTGGTGTTTTAACATCTTAACACACCTGCTTTGTTGCCAGAAAAAAGGGGAAAACCTATTCTCAAGTAATATCAATCAACTCATTTAAGTCACTAAACTGCCATTGTGTGAGTGCGGTAACTGCAGCCCTACCCGACTGAGATTATTGCACTTTGTACAATACAGGGGAGCTTGCTAGTTTCGATTCAAGAGCCGAATCGGGTGCAACCGCAACAAACAAAAACATCAACAAGAAACATCTTAAAGTGACTACGCGCAAACAGAAAAATCCAGGAAAAAACAGCAAAGTCTTCCAGAAAAAGCAACGTATATCAATGCTGTGTGCAAAAATCCCAGTGGGATGCAAGTCAAACAATAACAACCATAAGACAATTAAGATTAAAGTTATCGGTATAACTCTGTGCTACAACAAACAAATATGGCTAAACCAAAAAAAAACGCCAGAGGATTTTTGCCCGGAATGATCTTCCACCACGGCAGTTGAAACAATGGGGCAAGTTGCTTGAATCCCCCTTGCAACGATCGGCAGGTCGCGTGTAATGGTGTGGTCACTTCCACCTCTTGCAAGATGTTTGGGGAGCGTGAAAGAGCATGCTAAAATGCGAGAGAGCAATGGTGCGCGCAACAAGTTGGGGTGGTAGCAACCTCACCTAGCTTGATTGTAATGTGCGCAAAAAAAAGTTTTTTCTATTTGAGGCCTCCATGTTTTTTTATTGTAAAATGAGCACAGCATTCTGGCACCATTAATCACCTAAATTTAAAATCTCTCGCTTAATTCTGTATGATTACATGTGTGTGTTTTTGTAATTATGTGTATTTCACGGTCACTTTCACCGGCAAGTGAAGATCCAAACAGAGCACACGTTAGCATCAAACTAGCCCCCCGCCCCCCCTCTGAAGTTTCCCAGCGATGACACTGTGATGAAGTCCTCCACATGTGTCATTGCCTCTGGCTCCGTGTGGCTGCGATCCATCTCATTCCGCGCAGTTCGTTGCACGCACAGTGCACCAGATCCCCGCTGGTGGTCCATTTTTAGACGTATTACTTCTGTTGAGATGCCTCGCTGCCGCCAGTTTGCACCGAGTGCAAAAGCCACGTCTCTCCTGCCCTTAGGACGAGCACTTTTGAACGCGCACAAATGTGTTATTTGTGTGCAAGTTTTTTTTCTGTTGTAAGGTTCCCACTAAACTAAACTATTTTCATTTTACCAGGTAATGCTCCCTGACCTATATATCTTTTTTTTCAGAATCGACCTGGCCACATATGATAGCTCCACGAAGTCGGTCATCATGTGAACATTTATGGCAGCCACATACTCTAAATGTGGAGCGAAAAATCGAGGACTTGGAGAAAGATCCACGTGACCACAGGGAGAACACGCAAACTCTAAATATACAGGTGTCAGAGTCGAGATTGAACCCACGGCCTCCTGCATACCCTGCGAGGTAGTTAACATTTCGCCACCTGTGCGGTCTTGCAATTGCTTGTTCACTGAAACCACTACTGGTCGGAGGTGCTCCACTACAGCAGACTCGAGAGTTCAATTGGTCTACTCTTCCACGTTGACCAGACGTGTTAGAAGAGGTAGGCATACACTTTACACCACAACACTGGAGCTGTCGATCGGCTAACTGCGGCGTACCCAATTACGCTGCTGGGTGGGACACAGGTGGGAGATTTTAGAAATGTGATGAGCCTGCAGAGTTGTGTCAAATGCTGCTCAGGAGAATCAAACTGGCGACCACTGGGTTGCACGTTCAGCGTGCTCACCCATTACACCACGCCAGGTCCTTTGCCAGGAGCATTTAGGTGCGGTATGAACCCAATTTGTATTTGTTTGTCCTTGAAAAGAGTTGTATAGTATCAATGGGCTCTTACTTGGTTTTGAAATAGAGGGCATCAATCTGTTTACTGTGGTCAAAATTAAATAAAGTATTGGCCATCATGAGCATTGTTAAGAATGTAAGTATGTATTCCTCTGGACATTTGAATTATCATGTTTCAGTACCTCATTTGGATTCGACCATTGATATTCATTGTCTAATTTCTACCGTCTCAAATGCATTATTTCCTCTATCTTCTGTCCGAGATGTTTCGTCTCGTTTGTAAAGTTTTGTTCTCTCCATTATTTAAAATTGAATTTCATAAAAAAAAACATCCCTAAACAATTTTCACACATCATACGTGTTAGTCATATGCAAAAGAAGAATAAAAAAAAACCGTAATTCTGGGTGACCTGTTCACTTGATCCATTCCTCGATAATTGTATCCCAATTTCAGCGCAGCACTTCTTCTTCTTGTGCATCTGCAGTGCATGTCCTACTCCCCCCTGCGCACGAGTTGAATTGTTCCGCAATTCGTTTTGATTAACTTTAAAGAGTACTTTGCTCCCTGCCATTTTTCATTCCCGAAACCTAAAAAAAGGCGACCTCGCTGTGCCCGCCCCCCCGAGGCACGGCCATCGCCGGCATCGCGGCCCAGTCTGTTGGCCACGTACGAGCGCTTGCAAAAAAAAAGTGCCCACCACCACCACCACGATCACTACTCACAGCAACTGCATGCCATGTTTCGACATCCGATTTTTTTTTCGGGACCTGGTCTATGCACTCGGGTGACTTCTCTCACCTGCGCTCCTCTGTCCAGGTGCCTCGCTGGGACAATCATTGCAGTCACGAAAGCTTTAAATCGAAATTTAATGTTCATCTTCTTACCTTGGGAGCTGCGATTATTTTTTTTGTTTGGCGTTCATCACCAAGATCCAATCCACTGTTGATCTTGGCGATGTACACATAGGTCTCTCGAAGTCATTGCTACTATATCTCTTAAGCTTCTGCATTATAACAATCCACGCAGCATCTGCACACGAGCTGATTTCATCGCTCCATCTCCTCTATGGATGTGCTCTAGGACGACTTTTTGTTCTTTGGCTGCCACTGTTACCATGATTGATCAGTGGCCACCACACCTTCCAGTGACGCATCCTGCCCAATCCCACTTACATTTATGAACAGTTCGATATTACATCTTTGATTTTGCTTTTATCTCCAATATGATATACCGTCATATCAATCACCATATTTCAAGTTATGTCTCTGACTTCATACTGATGTATTGCCTTTCTGCGTTTTCTTTCAATTTAAACCACGATACGAGTTCTGCTTCACAACAGATTCTCAGCCAATCGTGGAGAAAATTGCTGGCACGTGACGATCCATTTGTAGACGCCCCACTGAAATTACATGGATAAATTCCAGGAAACCAGCAATTTTAGTTAAAAACCTCTACATGCTTACAACTAATCACACTGACTACATCGATTGCATTTTTAACACCCTCTTCTAACACGTGGAGCCGAGAGGGCATTTTCAAACTAGTGGGGCATGTATAAATGAAAAGTATACATTTTACACCATGACAATACCACATTCTGATTTAAAGCTTTCGTGACTGCAGTGATTCATATTCTTGGTTCTTTCATTGTTTCCCTTCAACGTGACTTTACCGAAAGAACCAATAATATCTTCTTTGGTTCTTTCGGTAAAGTCACGTAGAATGAGAATAAAATAATAAATTGATAAAATAAAATAACACAATACCAGGACCAGACAGTCTCGTCCCTTCACCTGATGAAGGCCGCTTGTGTTGTGGCCGAAACGTCGTGAGAATATTATTGTGTTATTTTATTTTATCAATTTATTACTTTATTCTCATTCTACGTGACTTTACCGAAAGAACCAAAGAAGATGAATCCTTGCAGTCACGAAAGCTTTAAATCGAAACCAATAATATGATAACACATTCCTTTGGCACAGGGCATCCACTGTTCATTTTCTGCCAGGAGTATCACGTCATTAGAAATCACCAGCTATGTTTAATCCACTGCTGGATGAAGTCCTCCCGAAAACACACACCACCTCTCACGGTCCTGCGATGTTTAAACTAAACAAATTGAATTTTATTTTTTTACCAGGTAAGGCCCACTGAGCCATATAGCCATTTTTCAGAAGTGACCTGGCCACAAATGATAGCTCAACGAAGTGGCTTATCGTGTGGATATTTAGAGCAGCCAAATACTCTAAACGCATGTTTCTAAACGTGAATGGAAAAACCGGAGGACCAATAAGAAAAATCCACACGACCACGGTGAGATAGCGACATGCAAACTCCAAATATTAAATGCGCAGGATTGGGATCGAACCCACAAACTCGTGCAAATACCAGGCGAGGTAGTGAACATCTCGCCACCATGGAACCGATAATATAATTATTGATGTAATAAAGCATCCAGCACCTGCGCGCGAACCGATTTCATCACTCCATCTCCCGCTGTCGCTTGCCTCTCTTTTTCGAGCTTGATCGATATCTAACTGGGATTTGGACTCAAACCGATCTGATTGTGTGGTTGAGCGCTCTCTCTTTAACCCCCCTGCACCACTCGGGCAGCTCACACTTATAGAAACAAACTAAAATATCGGAGCCCGAATACAGATCTGCTCACACTTTCAGGAGCTTTCAGTCATGAATGAGATGCAAAAAAAAAAACATACGGGAGGCCCTCTCTTGAATGATTTACAAAGATATGCCACCACCATTGCGAGTTTTAGACATTCCCACTGCCTGCCAGTGGCATGGTTTTTTTTATTGAATCTGGAGCATAGATTCCATTAAGATAAAGCTGCGTGATCTGCCATAGGTTTCTAATCACGAAGTTAATTATGTAGTGGCTGCATTCCAGCATATTTATAGTGACTCAATAGACCACACCTGGCACTGCATTTTTTTTTTTAAGAATTCCATGACAGATCATTTGGCAAGCTCTAAATGGGGTTTTTGACCAGCCCTCTGGAACATTTTTTTTATTGTGCTCAGAACAGCATCGCAGAATGCGCCATTATTCCACACAGACGTTAATCCCGTTCATCACCTCTTTATGTAACACGTGCGAAAGAGTCCATGACGCGTGCGTTTGAAAAGTTGGCCATTGTGTGCCTGTGCTATGGTCAGATTGACCAACTTTTGTCGAAGGTAATTCAATCCCCCCCAACCACTCCTCCGTCATCTTAGTCCTTATCAGATTAATATTGTACATGAATGGTGACTTTTCCTGTAAACGCTTGACAAAAGTGCCTTTATTAAGCTCTGCACACCATTATTTGATGATGTGTCATGCTCCCTTAAGAGTATACAACTATTTTTGGAACGTCTCATAATGGCGATGGTGTTACGTGCGTGTGCTGTACGTCTCGTTTTAGAGAGTAGTGTGTTGCAAAAACATGCATAATACACAAATAGAGTCTCTGCAATTCGCCTTATTGAATGTGGAAACAATAAGCCCCTGTCTTCATGGGTACACATGTTCAGCACGGAAGAAAAAAAACGCCCAACTTTTTTGTTGTTGTGATAACAATGCACGTTTGTATATTTTAAGTGAGTTGTTTTCCCGTCCTATGCTTTGCACTCCTATCGTGTTTTTTTTTTATAGCGTTTGTTGTTCTAACGTTCTGACCCACCCCTTACTGGACATCTCTGAAAAAAGCTTCATAGCTTATCGGATTCCTCCACTATAAATATATTCTGATTCTGAAGGTCAAAAGCAAACAAGACCTTTTTTTTTTGGCCAGCTCCACATCACGACACATTTGTATCTTAGCAATGCTGTTCAACTCTTGGCTTACCAGATACTCATTTAAGGCTGAGCTCACCCAGGGGATAACCATGACTGGTTTATAGTCCACTTGCCACTGCTATTTTGCAACAGAATCCACATAGTAGTGAATGCAACTCAGCGTCCAAACCACTGCACCACTGCTCACCTACACACACACGTATATACAAACATGCACAGACAATAGAACAAGGCATAATCTCCTACAACAACAGCAACTTTAACTTATTAGGCGATACATCACAAAATGAAATGTCTTGAAGTGCTGCGCAATTAGACGAGAGTGCATTAAATACCGATTGGGGCATAGGGTAAACGAGGGAGGATGGAATTGCATGGTCAATTTTGTTGAATATATTGTACTCGTGAAATATGATGACAGTAATTTAACATGCACCTTGATTTTGTTAACTACTATTTTTCATTTTCCCAGGTAAGGCCCACTTAGCTATATGAAGCTGTTTTTCAAAGGCGACCCGGCCACAAACGATAGCGCAACGAAGTGGCTTTCCGCGTGGAAATGTATCGCAGCCGAAATGCATGTTGCTTGGTATTGGCCAAACATCCGAATGCAGAACCGACATGAAAGCGAGTCTTGAGACTCAACAAGTCTCTAACTGCGTAAGCGATTTAAGCATCATTCAATTCTCCCCTTGGTTGTTTTTACACGTTGCTATGTTTTTTTTTTACACGGACATTAATGTAACCAGGAGTAACACCTTTTTAATGACGTCATAATTCTCCTCTCTCACATTGCTTTAATGTTGTTTAAAAAATAAGTATTCTCTTGATACAATGTCGCAAATCATTACGGGGATGAAAAAACAAGAATAATACTCGACTATGGTAGTTTTGAAACAAATCGTGGATTAATACATCCAGCAAAGGCCGGGTAATTGCATCTGTGCCGCTTGAGGCTACAACTTGAGCTCTCCGTCAAACATGGTTAGGATCATATTGTTCCATGCTCTCTCCACGTTTGTCATGGGCGGATGTCATGAATAAATCACGTGTTCATCTTTTCTACACTGTACTAAGACTATCATCTTCATGCTGCAAGCTCCAATTGAGGTTGTTTTATTTTGGTATAAATGTGGCCTTGGAGAAGCGTGGATGAAAGTGTTTCTTCTCTGGAGGTATTTCACTTTCTTTTGTTTATCAAATATATTAAGGGCAGTTTTACGAAACAAAAGTCTTAACTGCCAGTGACACAACGGGTTCACTATGTTACGTAAATGTGTTGTTTGTCAATAAGTAGTTCTTGTTTTTGGTTAACATGTTCATGCTTCTGGTATTATTGTATTAATTACAAATTAGACAGCACGGATCTCACAACCGCAATGTGTGATTTATAAATATTTATAATTTATATGTATTAAACAAAACAATAAGTTACTGGTGTGGAATACCTACACCTAGAATGCGTGAAGAAAATTGGGAAAATACAAATGAGAGGGGAGTCGATCAAATCGATGCACTCTCAGCAAAGTGATTCATTTCTACATTTGAATGTTTTGCTGAACATTACATCGTTGCGGGGAGGGCTTGGACATCAATGGAGAACACACACATTAACCGTCGCAAATTTTCAAATCGCACGTGAATCATAACGCACAATGAAACCGAATTACAGGAAATTATCGAATAAATTATTAAAAGAAGTCTGTAAAGGGGGCGCTCATGATGAGTATCAGCAAGTCAAAAGGCAAGCACAGGTTCACTGAACAGTTGAAGATGTTTGTTGGAGGGACACAGCTAGACCATGTCAGAGTATGATTGACACTTCAGGGTGTGTTGCGTTTACGAGAATTAAAGGTGGGTCAGGTTGAAAATGATAAAGAGACAATGAAGTCCAATCGATGCATTCTACCTGCTATGGCATATGAATCAAAAGCATTCACACTGAGGTGAAAGATTGAACAAAGGCTGAAGAGCATGCAAAGTAGGACGAGCATGTACACGCTTGAACATACACTTAGAGACCAAAACGAGGAACACATGCGTCCATATCCTGCTATGGGGTCAACCCAACTAGCGCAGTGGTAACACTCGTGCGTCACAGCAAAGCATCGTCCCTGGGTTCGATTCCCGACTCGGGCGCCTTTCTGTGCGGAGTTTGTATGTTCTCCCCCTGTTCCGTATGGGTTTCCTCTGGATTCTCCCATTTCCTCCCATAAATAAAAACAAAAAAAAACACGTAACACTGCCATTTGTCTGTGGGCCAACTATCCAAATGTAGCAGCACCCTTCTGAAAGAGGCTTCTGACTCGATGTGACCATCCGGGGTGTATATGTAATTGTTATACGTATTATTCCTCCATCGTCGATAACATGAGGACCGTACCCCTTTGTGGAAAGTCAACACAGTATTTATTATTTCAAGAATGCTTCTGCCTTAAGCATTTCTGTGACATTCCTCAACTGGGACAAGGCCACCGGCAGTGATGAAAATAGCCCAAACTTATTGGAGCAGAGAAGAAAGTCCACCTGAAATGGGCAAAGCATAGGATCTGAGTTTAATACCCATTACAAGTGGGGTTAAGCTTTCAACAAGTTGCAGATACCTTGGAGAAAATGTTATCCACCTGATCTAAAACAATCCGGTCAATGCTTATTTTTTTTATCGCCGAGTACCATAATGGAGCATTGTCGGTAATGAATGGAATGCATAAATTAACGTCTGTTCCACATTTTTACGTGAAAATAGAACACTAAGTCTAGATTTGAATTTGTCGTGACTGCAGGTACCCGTACTCTTGGGTTATTTTGGTAAAGTCACGTAGGTATATATATAAAAAAAATTGAATCAGGACGTTTCGATCGCAACACAAGCAATCATCATCAGGTGGGAAAACCACAGCAAGATTTTTTTTTTGCTGAAGTGGGAGAGAGATACCGTGGTAAGAGGTTATATAGGTAAGAGAGGGGGTAGGAGCAAGGTGATTTCATTTAATTTGATTATTTTTTTTTTTATCTACGTGACTTCACCGAAATACTTAATGCTACTCTCTGGTTCTATCTGCCTGTTGGCTTTCCAGGTGTATGTTAATCAGCAGCATTTGATTCTGATTCCCATAGCAGAGCACACAGCCAATTAATCAAATACTGTTGGATCACCGAATGTTATTGGCAAGTGCAACTCTCTCCATGGGGTTCGTGACTGATGCCTGCATTTTGTGATCTCCCAACCCTTTATGCAGCAGTGTGTTTGATTCCCAAGAGTACTACACCACATCTGCGTTATAACGCCCGACTGATCATTTGAGAAATGTGAACATGGCTTGTTCTCAACAAACTTAATGAAGAATGAGCAAACACTCACAGAATTCCAACATTCAGCCACCGTGGTTTTTATGCCTGAAAACGAGATCGCCTTTGTCGTATACTTAATTAAGTTACGGGAAAGGATCTTGAGAACTTTTTTTTTTTTTAACCTGCCAGGTGGCCGCAAGGCTTACAATTGCAAGGTTGCATCATTTAAATTCCGATCCGGGGTTTATTGAGCCCATCATCCCCCATACCTGGGTCGATACATTGAGTACCACGTTGCGCGAAAGTCAACAAGTGGTTTTCTTATGGACAGCCCTGCATCCACCATCGGAATGTGGATTTTACGCCAATGGTTCTGGGCTGCCAATGGATTTTGACTCGACAGCACACACTGAAAAGCAATATAATAACTTTTTTTTCCTCTCACACAATTGCATTATTAGATTTAATA
The DNA here is from genome assembly GCF_048934315.1 of Petromyzon marinus. Classification (NCBI taxonomy): domain Eukaryota; kingdom Metazoa; phylum Chordata; class Hyperoartia; order Petromyzontiformes; family Petromyzontidae; genus Petromyzon; species Petromyzon marinus. The sequence goes on from NC_133705.1 coordinate 13,187,234, forward strand.
TGCATTCGGCGCTTGTTTAGATGCTTTAAATTATGATTCTCTTTGAAATTACTTTCAATAATGGTGTGACGTTCCCCCCTCCTCCCCCCGATTAGTATGCACGTGTGCTTTAACATTTTATTTTGCGAATTGTACGCGAGAGAAGCAGCATTCGAAGGGATATGTGCTTTGCAAGAACAACAAAAAACATATCTGGGGAATGCGTGAGTATCATCAGAGATGGAAGATCTATCGGAGCACTTAAATTGAAGCACCCAACATTGTGGTTTCGATGTTTTGCCTCACTGCTGCAGCATCATCTTCCAAGTGGCCTAATAACAGAGACAAACCGAGTAGGCGAATATTTGTTCTTCAGGGAAGCCAGGGAGCATGTGGATTGACAGGAAATGTGTATGTTCAGTAAAACGGGTATATACTTGCCATTGTTTTATATATGTCTTTATACATGTCGCCCATAACATGATGCAAATGCAGAGGACAACTTCTCAAAGTCATGATAATTGGCTGGAGGGCAGAGGAAGTCTTCACAGTTATGAGGAATGTCTGGCATTTCGCAAATGATTAAGTGCTAAGTAAATACATTATAATTGAAATCTTGATTTGAAGCTTTCGTGACTGCAGGAATCCATACTCTTTGGTTCTTTCGGTAAAGTCGCGTAGGTATAAAATTAATAGATCACAAAACGTCGTGATCTATTCATTTTCTATCTACGTGACTTTACCGAAAGAACCAGAGAGTATTATAATTCCATACGTGTAAAATAAATAGAGTGAAGCATATAACTTGAGAATTATGCGTCTTATGGATGCATGTATGCGTAAATAACGTGTGGACACACGCATTATAGTCTCCCTCGACGCACAATATAATAACACTGGGAAGTCGTTCGGCTTACCCCGAGAGGTTTAATTTAGTATTCAAACAGGCTTACTGTCTGAATTCCACGTACATAGTCACGTTTCTTTTTGTGTAAAAAAACCTCAAACTTTAGCGAACGTGTATTTCTTAATTACACGTCAATGCTCACGTATGGAGGACACGTGAAATGCATGTGTTGACCATGGCTAACATCAGTGGCACGTTATATTTGCACTGGTTATGGCCCTTCCCCCACCTCCTACTATACTATCTTACTGATAATAGTTCAGCATTGAGTTAAAATAGTTAATTTAGTCATGCTGGCTAATGTCGACAACATTTTAAGGAGTTACTAGATCATAATACGTAATAAGAATGGGGAAAAAAACGATTTCTAACAAAGCACATTTTCACAAAAAAGCAAGGCTGTTTCTAGTGGTGGCTCAGGGGAGTACCACATAAGGCCGATGAAACAGATGAAGCAGCCTTCAATGAGCGGTCTAAATTAAACTATTACAATTTGACCAGGTAAGGCCCACTGAGCTATGAAGCAATTTTTCAGAAGCGAACTGCCCAAAAAATAATAGCCCAACAAAAAGTAGCTTATCACGTGTTAATGTCTATCGGGCAAAATACTCGATATGCATGTTGATTCTAAATGTGGAGGAAGAAACCAGAGGTTCCCCGCAACACAAAACAAAATCCACACAACCACGGGGAGAGAGAACATGCACAACTAAATTTTTTTACAGGCGGTTCAGGCCGAGATAAAACCCACCCACGACCTTCTTTATGCCAGGTGAGGTCGTTAAAATATCGCGACAATGGCACCGAAAACAAATACCCGGTGGTGGATTTGATCCTGTGTATGTGCGGTGGGTCGCAATCCCACGTGATTGGAGGAGCCACGGAGGAAACCTCGCTCAGCCAGGGCAGTCTTGTCAGCCTATGAAGTGTAAGTGTTGCCTCAGAGTCGTAAGTAAATAATTACTTTAACTCTGACTATGACTTTGGATCTGATTAAGCGCAGGAAGTATCTGTGTGTGCATGCATGTGCTCGGCCGTGAATTGAGTTAGCGAGGAACTGATAACATAAATTCAATTTCCCATGCACAATTGACAGCTTAAAGTTGGTTTGTGTCTACCTATTTTACTATAATTGTAACATTGTTATGCATACGTGTATTGTGAAGTAATACGCAATTTTAATTTTCGTTTAAGCAACAGTATTCTAAAGTCAAACATTTTAATCAGCCTAATATTAATTTTGATTTAAAGCTTTCGTGACTGCAGGGATTCATATTATTGGTTCTTTCGGTAAAGTCACGTAGAAGGGAAAAAATAAAATAATGAAAATATAAAATAATAAAATTCTCATGACGTTTCGACTGCAACACAAGCAATCATCATCAGGTTTGAAAACCACAACAACAAAAATCAGTATAATATAGTTCATTTGTATGCATCTTCACATTGGCCAAGATGAACGTTTTTCTATCTCTGTTTGAATATTCTTTTTTCAGAATTGTTTAATTTGCAACACATTTTTGTGATAAAAACATAATACATTTTTTCACATTACTTTATAGAGTTAAAAGATGTCTATGAAAATAAATAGTTCAAGTCCAATTGCTATACCCTGCATGTATAATAATTTTAAATGTTTGACTTCAGCACTAGTATTGTAGTATTATATCAGACTATGTGTGTGCTGCTGCGGTGTAATGATGAGAAAACTGGATCTCCAGGCGTGGCAGTTGAAACAATGAGGCAAGTTTTTATTTATTTATTTTAAATCTCCACACCTCTGCTCACCCAGCAGCATAAATAGGTTAGTCAATGAGCAACTTAGGTGTGGTGGGGAAAAATGTGGGTACTCTCACATTCCTTCAGCAGTGGAGTTCTCATGCCAGTAGTGACATCAGAGCCACTGCAGGGCTGCACCTTTACACGTTGGAAGCAATGGACTCCACCTTCAAATATTTTACGTAAAAAAAAATATAAAATGCTATTGTAGTAAATGTCTTCCTAAGTTTGCGGTGCAAACACCGATTTGGTCTATAATTGTGGACACAGCACACTCTCGAAAAATAATGAATGGCTGTTTAAGTATTGCCTTTCATTGCATATTTAAATCTACTTCAGAGATATTTTTCAAGGTCAATACTTTACATTGCTGAATAAAAAAATGTGAAGGACTAAATTGGCCGATGATATTAACTATAATAATAGGGTTTTTCCCCTTTTTTCTGGCAACAAAACTGAAACCTTTTTACAAGGTTTCATGTCTGCATTAACCACAATACCTGCAGTCAAAATGCAAACAAAAAACATACTACGATAATATATGCGTTGTCCTTGAAACTGATTGGTCCACACCAAGGGACGGCTTTCTTTTGAGCCTCGACCCAATTGGTGCTCGACCTTTCGGCGTCACATTCATTCAAGTCACAAGTCAACGTGCCTCTGTTCCAATGAGCATGGTTGTGGCTCTTATCATTCAACGTTGGAAATTCCGAATACCAATTATTGTTACGCACAGAAACTCATGAGTCTACGTGTTACAGCCAAAGGAGGACAGCTTTTAGGGGGAGCTGAATTAATGTCTTCAACCCCTTCGCTGAATTTTCTAGGTTCGAAATGTGGTTCACTGTTTGGTCAAGGTATCTACTTCCAGTCGCATGCGACCCCGCTTTCTCTGGGTTCCCACTTGAATCGGTGCTGCCTGCATTTGCCAGGATGCACATGCATTTGTTTTGTGGCAGATCTAATCCAAGGGGTTTATTTGTTTTGGTCAGTGATGAAGACAATTCACATTCCCATTGTGCGTGCCAATATCAAAGGTGGAACAATGTCTATTTACTCATTACAAAATGGTACTCCCAACTGATATTTGAATTTCAAACAATCACATTGTGACGATTGATAAATTATATAATGTATATATATAATAATTGGATTGAGGGTGGACATCTTCTGCAGCTTTAGTGGAATCCACAATGCTGCATTATCCTTAAACAAAACCATAGAAAAGATGTGTGTTGATCACATGTTGTCACCCATCATGTTATGTACAGCAAATTGTTAATCGTAGGTGATGATACGTCCAAATTTACTGTGGACGGTGCAATTAAAAGCTTGAAATACAGTAATTAACCCATCATCAATTATATATAAAACCACTGGATACAATTTAATTTTGCACGAAATTAGGTTCAATTTCATTATTTAAGAGTAAGCACTGCTGGAATCAACAATTACCATCCTCTACTGATGAATTATTTATTATTATTAAGGTGTCCATTGCAGACTATCCGTTGTTTTTCCTTAAATCCTTCAAGAGAAACCAACAAGACATTTCGGACACCTTAACAATGCTGCACGCTGGGTTTGGGCTACAGTTCAAAAGTTAACACGGCTCATTAAAGGTGGTTTGTCACGAGAGTGTTTGTGGTGTTTTTAAATACAGCTGCGGGCGATGTTTACATGCAACATCTCCTGCATTAATGCATTTTGCCGTTAAGCCTCCATGACATCTTTAATGTTGTGATTCTAATGAGGTCACGCTGTGCGAACAGTAAAACAGACTCTACGGTCATTCGCCAAGTGGCCTCGGGGTGGTCGTCCCTCTGTGACCTCGAATTTCCAACTACGGATTGTTCTCAGGACCGAATTAATTTGTTTACTATTGAGTGACGTTTTCAATTGGAATGAGTTGACAAACGCAAACAAAACGCACTCCTTGTTTTCTGATGTGCTATTTCTACATCTGTCCCCTCACAGCACTTTCTTCAAATGATCCCATCTGACGAAATATTCATTCTAATGATATTCTTAAGGGATAATGTTGAGCCTGTATTGAGGCCACATGTAAAGAAAGCGAACGTACACGTGAGAAGCCTTTTTTATTGTATTTGTTAATTTGGGCATGCGGGTTCATATCCTGGTTAGGGGTCGACTCAACCACTTTTCATTTCCACAGGTCAATAAAATGGCTTCCGTTTTGTGGAACGTTTTGTTTAACACGCAGCAGGCTTTCGCGACCAGTATTATTAATAATAAAGGTTCTTGGGTTCGATCACGTAATTATAAATGTGTCGCAACCCTCCACCACCCGACACGGCCAATCGGTAAAAAAAACGCGTCGTGTTAACAAAACGCCAATTAGTTACTACTTCAGCCCACCGGTGTGTTTGAAGAGTGAGTCCACAACATTTAGAATTTGAGTACGACGTTTCGCTGCTAATTACATCCAGCATCTTTGGGCGATCTGCCAGCAAAGTGAAGCCATCCACCTGCTTCCGGTAGAACGTTCTCGATGTTTCTCCTGTGGAGAGAAACTGGAATGCGAATTTTCCACATTCTCATTTGTGTGGTATTTTAGCAAATACATGTCATTTGCACAAGACTTCCAACTGCAGTTTCCTGAACCCATCCACTCATTTCTCTCACCCCCTCCCCACCCACGTCTCCTAAATCCACCCACTTCAAATTCTACCTGCTTATTTTTGGCTAAAGGCGCTGCTGTTGCACTTTGACACGAAATCGGTACATCCTTATCCTGTGGGTGTCCAATTCTAAGGTCGAACATTTTAACATCTTCCGTGTCCCTTCTGTATACCCTGTGGGTACGTCCGATCTGCACGGTTGGCTACATGCGGTGCGAAAGACGTTCAACATGCATATATATATCCCATTGACTGTATCGCTCCACTAGGCACGTCTCTTTTGCCGATGCACGATTACATCAGCAGCAGCTCTCCAGGACCCGCCGCTATCTTGACTGCATCGGTCATAGATAAATGTGTTGTTTCGGCCAAATTAGATATGACTGTGTTGAAGTGCCAGTGGCATTCTTAACAATTTCCTCTTGCCAGGAATAGTACCGCCCTTCTTCGAATCCTTGCCACTGGCATTCATTACGGAACAACAGCTCTGCTGCTTTGCTGAAAGTATCCAACCGACTGCCGTTACACATGCTGCGGGGATTGGTGCTGGAGGAGGAAAAATAACAACGCAACACTTACCCAAGTGTATACGTGCATCGCATTCATCTCTCATGTCTCTGAAGTGCACTTTATATGAATACATGTCTTATCTAAGCTAGTAAATCCAGACCGGTGGCACAGCGCTCGGGGGTGAGTGGCTTGCAATCAAAAGGTTATAAGTTCAATTCCTGGTCAGCAGTCGCCTCAACCCCTTCAGCGCTCTGGGGTTGATAGAATGTTAACTCGTTCATGGGAAGTCAAGGGTGGTTGTCCTATGGATGCTCTTGCCCCTGCCATAGGAAATCTCGAATATTCACCACTGGCTCATGGTTGTAAACAGGAGATGACCATTGGCGCAGTGTAGGAAATAACATTGACATGTTTTTATGCATAGTGATGGAATTTCAGATGAAGGTAAAAACACACCCAATAAGATGGACACCATCAAGAGAAAAAATATGAATTATATTCGTGGATAATCATTGAAAAATGTAATCGGCAACGTTGTCCTATTTACATTTTCTTTTGCAAGGTACTGTAGTGTTATTGTGGAGTAACGTCACATTACATGAGTTGTTGTCTAATATTTACACAGATAAATGTTTCGTTTCCTTTAGCTTAGTGTTGTTGGTGATGTGGTGTGGTTTGTGTATCCGTTATTGTTTACAAGCCAAAGGGACCCCCCCACCACTGTTTATCCTTGCTCTAATTATTTATATCTGTACCAGGTCCCTGAATATTTATTACTGGGAAGCTGTTTGCATGTTTGGAGCAGATCCTGGTTGCACAACAACAATAGCCACAGCGTTTTCATCTCAACAATTTCATACTTTATAACTTTTTTTTGAAATATATATTTTATTTCTTTTTCCAATTACATCCTGCGGATTTAATTTGTTGCTGTTGCAGTGTGCTTATTTACCTTGTGACAGCTATACATCCGGGGCTAGGTTACTTCTGCGGTGAGGAGGTCTCAACTCGTCGTTGGAATTTTGCAATGACAGCTTCGTATGTCTCTCCCTCCAACCCAAGTACATGGACTCTACTTACGAACGAGTTAGGTTCCAGCGGTCTGTTCGTAAGTCGTTTAGTTCGTAAGTACAACTTTAATCCTGTCTGCTTCAAACGTTTATTTTAGATTGTCAGCTTTCGTGACCGCAAGAATTCATACTCTTTGGTTTTATTCGGTTAAGTCACGTAGGTAAAAAAACAAATTAAAATTAAATAAAATGAAAAAATTAAAACACGACGTATCGGGGGCAACACAAGCTTCCGTCTTCAGGTGGAAACAGTCGCAGCGATTTTTTTTTTTTTGCTGTGACTGTTTAGGACACTACGCATTCACTAAATAAGAATAATAACAGTGTAAGCCCTCCCCTCTTATTTTTATGTAATATTTTCACAGAAAAATATTCATTAAGTATCACAACGGTAATATTATTGTTAGAAATATAACATCTCCTAAATGTCGAAATGTTGCCAAAGGTGCACATTCCGTGTAATAATGTTTTTTTTTCTCCATACGGGTCCTGTGACAATGCACATTAATAACAAACGTCAGCTGACGAGTGTGCCTTATTGAGAGTCGCTAAATGACAGCACTGGGTTAATACAACATTACTTTTGAAGGATATAAAATTAGAAAGTGAACCAAAAATAATGTTGCACAATCGTGGAATATTACCTAAGTGTGTTCCGTCATTTTATACCGTAAAATCGAGTCGTGATGTTTAGCGATCGGTTTTCTGGCAGTTTTCAGGTGCAAGTCACAACCAATTAGACCATTTGCACTATCCGCCTGCATACCATCTAACTTACGGAACACGCTCATCGCACTATTATAATTATTTAACGGAATTACACGATCGCGTGAGGGTCGCAGGAAGATTGTTCAACCCCTCAAGAGTCTGCATGTGCAGACTTTGTTAATTTGCTCAAGTCGTTAAAACATGGCGAGATTTATTTTCCCCGGTGGTTCGTGTAGTCCTAGTGTGACAGTTGGTGAACATTTGACACCAACTTTTCGTGAACCTATTGCACATTAAATGTAAATTTGTACAAAGAAAATACAAATGCTCTTAAGTTTGATGTTATTGTACGTAGAATATTAGGGTTCTGTTGCAATGCGCTCAGGGCCAATAGGTCACTCAATAGCAAAGTGATACAGTAAGGGAAACAAGTATTTGATCCCCTGCTGATTTTGTACGTTTGCCCACTGACAAAGAAATGATCAGTCTATAATTTTAATGGTAGGTTTATTTGAACAGTGAGAGACAGAATAACAACAACAAAATCCAGAAAAACGCATGTCAAAAATGTTATAAATTGATTTGCATTCTAATGAGGGAAATAAGTATTTGACCCCTCTGCAAAACATGACTTAGTACTTGGTGGCAAAACCCTTGTTGGCAATCACAGAGGTCAGACGTTTCTTGTAGTTGGCCACCAGGTTTGCACACATCTCAGGAGGGATTTTGACCCGCTCCTCTTTGCAGATCTTCTCCAAGTCATTAAGGTTTCGAGGCTGACCTTTGGCAACTCGAACCTTCAGCTCCCTCCACAGATTTTCTATGGAATTAAGGTCTGGAGACTGGCTAAGCCACTCCAGGACCTTAATGTGCTTCTTCTTGAGCCACTCCTTTGTTACCTTGGCCGTGTGTTTTGGGTCATTGTCATGCTGGAATACCCATCCACGACCCATTTTAAATGCCCTGGCTTAGGGAAGGAGGTTCTCACCCAAGCTTTGACGGTACATGGCCCCGTCCATCGTCCCTTTGATGCGGTGAAGTTGTCCTGTCCCGTTAGCAGAAAAACACCCCCAAAGCATAATGTTTCCACCTCCATGTTTGACGGTGAGGATGGTGTTCTTGGGGTCATAGGCAACATTCCTCCTCCTCCAAACACGGCGAGTTGAGTTGATGCCAAAGAGCTCCATTTTGGTCTCATCTGACCACAAAAGTTTCACCCAATTGTCCTCTGAATCATTCAGATGTTCATTGGCAAACTTCAGACGGGCATGTATATGTGCTTTCTTGAGCAGGGGGACCTTGCGGGCGCTGCAGGATTTCAGTCCTTCACGGTGTGGTGTGTTACCAATTGTTTTCTTGGTGACTATGGTCCCAGCTGCCATGAGATCATTGACAAGATCCTCCCGTGTAGTTCTGGGCTGATTCCTCACCGTTCTCATGATCATTGTACCTCCACGAGGTGAGATCTTGCATATAGCCCCAGGCCGAGGGAGATTGACAGTTCTTTCGCGTTTCTTCCATTTGCGAATAATCGCACCAACTGTTGTCACCTTCTCACCAAGCTGCTTGGCAATGGTCTTGTAGCCCATTCTAGCCTTGTGTAGGTCTACAATCTTGTCCCTGACATCCTTCGAGAGCTCTTTGGTCTTGGCCATGGTGGAGAGTTTGGAATTTGATTGATTGATTGCTTCTGTGGACAGGTGTCTTTTATACAGGTAACAAGCTGAGATTAGGAGCACTCCCTTTAAGAGTGTGCTCGTAATCTCAGCTTGTTACCTGTATAAAAGACACCTGGGAGCCAGAAATCTTTATGATTGAGAGGGGGTCAAATACTTATTTCCCTCATTAAAATGCCAATCAATTTATAACATTTTTGACATGCGTTTTTCTGGATTTTCTTGTTGTTATTCTGTCTCTCACTGTTCAAATAAACCTACCATTAAAATTATAGACTGATCATTTCTTTGTCAGTGGGCAAACGTACAAAATCAGCAGGGGCTCAAAAACTTGTTTTCCCTCACTGTAAGTCCATGTTGGTGAGATGTGAACTACTTCGCTATGTATACAGGAGGTCGTGGGTTCGATCTTGACCCTGACGCCTGCTGTATATTTGGAGTTTGCGTGTTCTTGCTCCCCGTGGTCGTTGTTAATTTTTCTCCGGGTCCTCCGTTTTTTTTCCCTCCACATTTTAGAAACGTGCTTTTGGAGGATTCGGCTGCTATAAATGTCCACGTGATAAGCCACTTCGTTGAGCTATCATTTGTGATGGCCAGGTCGCTTATATATATAAAAAGAGTGATATAGCTCATCAGGCCTTACCTTGTAAAAAAACTGCGTTTTGTTTAAGAACAGAGTATTTCACCTTTTTTCTGGCAACAAAACGGAAACTTTTTAGAAGGATTCATGTTTACTGCATTAACCACAATACCTGCAGTCAAAATGCAAAAAAAAACATACTATGATAATATATACATTGTCCTTAAAACTGATTGGTCCACACCAAGGGGGAATGGCTTTCTTTTGAGCCTCGACCCAATTGGTGCTCGACCAGATGACGCCAAAAGACGTACAGCTCAAAGACAATGCACTATCAAAGTAATGAGGGCTCGGGGTGAGCATCTACATCATTAGACCTCCTTTGCCAGTATCAAAATATAAGAATAGGGTTTTCCCCCTTTTTTCTGGCAGCAAAACTGAAACCTTTTACAAGGATTCATGTTTACTGCATTGACCACAATACCTGCAGTCAAAATGCAAACAAAAAACATAATAGGATTCAGTTTTGTTGCCAGAAAAAAGGGGAAAAACCCTATTCTTATATTTTGGTGCTGGCAAAGGAGGTCTAATGAAGCTTAGTTTAGTTTAGATCTGGGGCTCTCTGGATGTGCTGCCTCTTTCATCGCGGTGTAGACAGGTGCAAATGCAATTCGAGCTTTCCACCGTATGTACAACATAAATGCCAGTCAAAATCCAATAGACCATGCCCATCTCCATCAAGCCCTGAGCTAATGGTTGAAATTCCCCCATTCATGAGGCATGGTCCATTCTCATCCGCAGGACGTACAGCCATTGGCAACCAACAAAGCGGTAACTATTGCATTGCCCAGCAGAGGAATGACGGATTGGGTTGAGTCGGCCCCTCGCACGCTTGGTCGATGTACGCCAGCACTCGCAGTGAATATTACCCCCGGGGGATTGTGGGAATAGTGGGCAAAAAAATGCATTGTCCCGCCAGACGCGTTTTCTGTTGTTTCTCTCTATTTGCATCATGTCGGTAACATTTGAAAATGTACCACCCCCCCCCCTCCCAGTTGCCAGAACATGGTTTCTCTGGACAGTTCCTCCTGTCTTCAATTGGCCGTCCAGATATGGAGCTGCCGCCTCTCTGAACAAATTGTCGGCGAGGTCACTGATTCTGTTCCTCGGGGCCTTTAAATGCCGCGAACACGTGGACATCTCCTAACTTCGCCGCACACGCCTTGCAGCGACTGAGCCTTTGAGCTCCAGTGAACCAATGATTATGCCGATTAGATGTGAAAGCGTTTGATGTGGCTGTTGTTCGCAATTGCGCCGAGTAAAGCAAATCTCAAATCCGCCAGGCGTCACACCAACTCAGCGTTGTATACAGCTGATGGGATGTATACCGACGACATGCGCTGTATACCAAGTTTACAGTGCTCTTGCAGCTCAATGCCAATCGAACTTTACCGCTTCATGAAAGAAAAAAACAAGTGGGATGGCATCTGTATATACATTATTGGCAGCGCTGTTTCATATGCAGTGATCCGCTTGTGCACATTAGCTGCTGTGTGACGGAGTGTGTGTGAGTGAACTTTGCGAGGCACTCATTTGGCTACTTGACGCACTCTTTGTGGACCAGTGTTCCAAGAACTGTGAAACTATAATAAAGGTTGATTTAAAGCTTTCGTGACTGCTGGGATTCATATTCTTGGTTCTTTCGGTAAAGTCACGTAGAAGGGATACCAATAATAAAAATATAAAACGATAAAATTCTCACGACGTTTCGACTGCAACACAAGCAATCATCATCAGGTGATGACTGCAACACAAGCAATCATCATCAGGAGATGATGATTGCTTGTGTTGCAGTCGAAACATCGTGAGAATTTTATTGTTTTATATTTTATTATTTTATTGTTTCCCCTTCTACGTGACTTTACCGAAAGAACCAATAATATATAATAAATGTGTTTGATTGAAGAACTTTGATAGTAAGAAACCCGTTGAAATCTACGTATTTACGCGTTAGGATGATTACAACCTATCCTAGGACAGGAACGCTTCCTCGGGACATTCCATCAAGGAGATGGAGTCATGAAATATGTTTGTGTGCAGGTGCTCGGTGGATCGATACACCACTAGATCATGACAGGTGATGGCTTTGTAAATAACTTCATGTTTCGTGGGACCTTTTTTGCCAGTGTCAAAGTATGAAAATTAAGAAAAGGTTTAACCATTTCTGCCAATTAAACAGGAGGTGTTAAGACGTCCAAACACCAAATATACGCCTTTTGCAATGAATCAAGTACTGCATTAACCACCCGTGTTTGTAGTGAACATGGAACCACACAAGATGTGATAATGCATGCATTGTCCTTGAAAGAAGGCTGTCTCTGGTGTAGGCCAATCAAATACGATGCATCTATCATCAGGGCATGTGTGTGTGCATGTTCACTACAAGTACGTGTGGTTGATGCAGACTTGATTCCTTGAACAAGGTATCGATTTGGTGTTTGAACATTTTAACGCCTGTTTATTGCCAGAAAGGATAAAACCTATTATTTTTTTTAATAAAAAAATAATGTTTATTACCGCACATTGGTGGCAATGTTCAAAATGCATGCTGCATTGCCACGTCTCATTTTGAAAGTTCACGGGTTCGTTTTTGACAAATAGATATCTCCATATATATAAAAGGCAAAGTTGTGATTATGTGTGTCCGTTCAAAATGTTTAGCGTACTTTCCGACATGCAACAAACTTGAAATGTGCCATGTGGGTACTTTCCAGACTGTACACCATGCAAACATTATAAAAATACACTTTTTTTTGGGGGGGGGGGGAGCTCAATAATACATTTTTTTGTGCACGGCAAGTGAGCTGTGACGTCAAATCTGTCACGTGACCCGCGCATGTGGAAGCGTAACGCATTGTAGTGTAGTGGTTAGCGCGTTGCGCTACGAACCCGGTGCTCGCTAACAGCACTTGCCACCAACAGTCTCACAGGCTACACGGCGGATCTTTGTCTTTATCCTGTGTGTGTGGGTGTGGGGGCAGCGACTGCGTAGCGATTCGCGCGCTGCGCTACGAACCCGGCGACCCGAGTTCCATTCCCGCTCACGGCCACCACCGGTGACGATTATTTGAACGGGTCCTGAGCCTCCCCTAGGTCGACTCAGCCTCAGCCTCAAACGCGTAACTGGTGTGGTGTGTGAACATCGCCATTGGGGGGACAAAGGTGGCCGGGCGTGGTGAATCCAAGTCCCGGGCGAAGCCGGGTAGTTAAGCTAGTAGTATAATATATTGAACTACAATGCTGAGGTTTAATTGATTCATACTGTTACTGCCGTATCAATATAATGTGTATATGCTGCGCCGTGTTTTACGTATGTCGTGGCCGAACGTGAATTGCAACAAACTATTTACACTTCGGATAACATTATTACTCCAAACAGTGGATTGGCAAGAGTTGATGATGCGATGATAATGAGGATCGTGCATTTCATTTTACATGACCAGTTATATATTCCAATTGCGCTTTTTGGAGTTGGGTCATTCAACTCTCATTTCTTCGTCAACTCTCACGAAACATCGTGCGAGGACAATGGCCCAGAAGACGACACCACAAAACTGTGTTTGGACTCTCACCCTGCACTCAATGATGCTTCAGTACCTAATGCTTTATACATAATATTATTCGCCTTATTTTGCTGTGCCGACTTCGCTGGATGCCGTTGAGGTTACGTTCTTTATGTACACATTACGCAAATATATTTAGTTTTGCTTAACGAGATTAAAATCACCTGCGTTTTTTTGTCCTACGCGTAATTTTCACACGGTTTGAACTTTAAATTTGCACATTTAAATGCGTTCTGTATCCATTGGGCACTATCTAATGGAGCAGTCCACTGAAAATCTTAAAATGTGATAATCAGCCGTGTTAATAAAATGCTAACAAGTGCTTATTATGAACTATTTTCTTAACATTCTCATTACCCTCCATTGGTTTAATGTCAAAAGGATGTTCGACATGAGTGTGATAATTGTATTTACATATTAAGTAATACTCCTAAACTAATGTATAATTCATTTATTAGCATTTAACATGTTTGTAAATGACACGTTAACTCGTGACAATGCTTCATAAGCTTCCACTGTTATTAACTGGGCCATATTATATGATACAACTATTTATAGTTGAAAGCATGATACAACATGATCCTATTGAAACAATGTTTACATTTAGAACAATGTATTGTATGTTAATGCTCACATTCGGTTAAGGCACACTTGCACACACACACTTGGAATAATGGTCACTCGTGTATATATTCGCATCCACTAAAAATTCGCAAGCAATCGTGCTCGGTGTCACAGCGGTAAAAGTGATTAGCTTGCAGTCTCAAGTTTTTCTGTGTTTTTTTTCCCCCCCCCAAAAAATATTTTTTTTACGAACAAGACGATTCAGGTACACAGCGCAGAGGATCCGAAAGGGACTTTACACCAGCACAAACGCATCACGGATTACGGTGCAGTGGAAACCTGTCGAAACCGAATGTTTCAATACAACTCCAGAGCCCTGTTGTCTCCCTAAGCTCCGATACCCCTGTAGGAGAAGGGGGAAAAAAAGGGAGGAAGGGGGGAGTGCCTAAATGTCCGAATGAATGCTCTTAAGAGTCAATGCCCACTGAAGGAGAGGTAGTGGTGGGGTTCAATGTTTGGTGGTAAGCTTCCCCCCTGGGCCCCCTTAGTTTGGCACGTAGACGCTCTCATGTTTGTTTAGATTCTGATGGCTGGTTGGGAGACCGACTCGGCACTTCATTCCTCCAAGGTCGATACAATTAATACCACATCGTGACAAGTCAACCGTGGCCATGCTCTGAAGAGACTGCGACCCCGGCATGGAAAGATAGGGGTTAATGCTTCACCACTGGCTCAGAGCCACCAATGTTGATGAATGATACTCGACTGCTGATTTCAGCAGAAGGATGCATTGCAAATCATGAAAACCCACGCACAGCTTAAGTTGTAGACACGCATACATTGGGTTAAGAGTTGATGCTTTCATTGATGAAAATTGATTGCTTTGATCATTAGCAGCACAAATGATTTATCCTAGTGCTCTACCAAGGCTATACAGAATGCATAATCGTACATCTCAGTGCCTCTCTCGTGGCAAGAGCTCTTTGAAGGTCATTGCCAATCTTGATGTTGGACACTAATATTTCACTTGGGTGACACGCTCAACTGAATTCACAGAACCTTGGATTTCCCTGCCAGATCACTGCAAAAGCCCAGTTGTAATGTCTGTTGATGACGGTTGTTGAGTTGTTTAGATGCAACACGCATTCTTTGCATGATTTTATGATGGTGGTAATGCGATAGGAATAAGAATGAAAGGAAAGTTTGCACCGAGTCTCAAGACTCATATTCAGGAGGATCCTACATTGGACTTCTTTCACACCGTACGTAACCAACCGTGCCAATCGGAGGTGTGGGGGAAGGGCAACAAACTAAACCAAAAAACACCATTCCATTATTGAGTACAACCACATAGCTACACAGCTCTCCACGTGCCCGTGAGTTGAACAGAATGATTGTTTTTACATTATGTCCGACGTTTCGCTCCACGTGCTAGGAGCTTCTTCAGAAGCTGAAAACTGATTCACATCTTGAATTAAGTTTTTCGAGGATATTGCCAGCACGTGCGGGTGCTGTCCTTGAATTTAGCCGAGCCAATTCATAACGTGGAGTTTAACTTGCATTTCATAAAGTCAAGAACTATCTCCCAGTGGTTATAATGAGACATCAGTATAATCATCAGCCATGTCATTCCACTGCTCTATGGGAGACCTTCCTAAGTCGCTTTTATCCCTTAACGGTCTGGCGATGCAACAATCCACATTAAATATATGCATGATCTAATACTCTGCGTGCATGATTAAACTGTGTTTTCCAGTGTAGTAAGTTGATGGTCTCAGCCGGATTTGCCAGGGACTGCTCTCAATGGTTTTTTTAATTAAATTTGGATTTTCACCTAATTCGGTTTATCATAGCTATGAGAGTAAAAAAAAAATCTGCTTGAATTTGAGAAGATGATCACTCTGCAGTGCTGTACGTACAAAGCGGGTTCCCTTAGTGCAGATTACGGCACAATTGCAGCTGGGACATCGTCAGTTGTTCTTTTACATAATGTTCTCTGTGAAAGTAAATGAAAGTGGTGCTGCGCAAATTATGAAGATCGCATTTTAAAGTATGACCATGCTTAACCTTTAAGACAATTCGACATGTAAGGAGTGCATCTTTTTTTTTAATGGTAAGTGATTTCCTGCTCGACTGTGCAATGCTAAATGACTCATCTCTGCTTATGAGTCATCCTTTTAGGATAAACTCTTGCCTTCCCACACAAAGTGGTACTTTAGCAACCCGACGGATGATGGGATTTGATCTCGCTCTACCGCTCGCTCTATACGGAAATTAAAACATTTGAGGCCCCCAACCTAATTTTAAATTGTGCCATTACATGTGGAGGTATGAACATGTATTTACATAATAATGTTTACAAAAAAACAAAACTGTCCGAACAGTAATCTTATTTTTTTCATAAATCCTAAAACAGAATTAGTACATTCATTTGAATGTTTACTATATTTGAATACATCAAATAAAGCGAGAGCTATTTTACCGGTACTTTCCTATTTTATGGTAAAAGACAGATCACCCCTATTAAAAGTAAAAAAAAAGCAAGCATTTCAATATTAATGCAAACTGAATGATTGCAGCAGTGGACTTGTGTATATAATGTTCTTAGAATTCAATTAGTGACCGGATTTATTTATTTTATTTGGAAAGCCAGTAATGACCCGAGATTGGCTCCAAGTGTGGAAAATGTATTCATAACTTGATGTAACGAGACGGCGATGCTGACACCGGGAGAGAACTACAGCTGGACTTGGCTGGACTTCATCTCTCTAATGGCTGAATTGGCTCCGGTGGTTTTAAAAAAAGTGTGAGGAGCTGAAACAAAGCAGAAATTCAAGTCAGACTCACCGGGATTGCAGCCCCCTCTGCATTTCAATGCAGGCACTGTGTACGTTTCTCTGGCACGGCATTCGTGAGTGTTCTTCAGGACTTGCGGAGTAATGGGGACACTCAGACTGACGTTTAGTGATAATAAATCTGCACCACGGTTTGGTATGAGAAGCTACTACTAGTAACCATGATGTCTAGCCACTAAAAGGAAGAGATGCATGCTTCAATTTGTTGAATTTCGTTACTGACGAATGTTTCTTTATTGAGTTATTCCGAATTAAGTGTTTGTATCTCAAGCAAGTCCGTACAAATGCAATGTCCTGCTTTTGCTGCTGTCCAAGAACGCTCAATGATGAATATAAAACGTTGCTTGTCAGAATGTTTGCCCCGTGGGGATCTTGGAAAGGACAGTATAATGCTGCGAGTATTACTATTCAGGTCGACGGTGCCATTGTTGCGTTGCTTCACTTGTGTTGGTAATACATGTGTCCATTACAAAAGGGGCAATGTTTCATGTGTCTCAATTGATGTATTTCATCCCCAGGTTAAATAAATTATACAAGTTACTTGTTTGTTAAACCAGGTGAGAGGAAAGTATTGTCAATGAAGCCTATCGATTCTGGAATCAATACAATTATTACCACCCTATGGGAATTAATTATATATATTTCCTGGTGGAGAACCTGGGCTCATCCATTGGTCTGTGGAATTCCCATCGCTGGCTCAGGAATACAATTACAAATGCACGCAGCTTTGCTTATTTTTTTTTATCCACCCTAGGTCTATTCGGTAAAGGTGAAGCCCCGGAATTGCATGCTCTTTCCATTGCTGGAAGAAAGGTGTCCACCAGAGAGAACCCTCCTTGTTTTCTTTTTCCCCCAGACGTCTTAGAATAAGTGGGCGTTACCCACCCTTTGTCCCACCGCACACGATAGGCGGTAGGATTGCCTCCCACTAGAGGGCGCTCTAGACAGCCCCTCTACACCAGTGGTTCTTAACCTGGGGTGCACGCACCCCCTTGGGGTGCGAGATGCCCTTTCTGGGGGTGCGAGACGTGGCCAGATTTTATTTTAGAAGGAAAATGATCGAGAACGCAAATTAAGCACGGACACGTAAGTACAACTACTTTGTTTCATAAAACCGATGTATGTATTAACATTATTATGTTTTGACAATTGAGAACCAAAGGGGTGCAAGGCAGCAGTAAAGGTTAAGAACCACTGCTCTGGAGGGTATTGTTGTCCTATAAATGAACTCACCCCATGTCAAAAACAAATATATATATAATGTCCACCACTGGCTGGCTCCGGGCTGCAAGCAGTAGATGAGTGAATCCCTATGCTGCACAGGAATAAAAAAAACACTTACTCTTCTTGCTATAAATAACACTATGTAACACAATTTTAATTCCTGGGTAGTAAGTGTTATTTCGTAATTGCGTATGCCCAAAAAGTACAGAAAATGGCTATTATTCCCCACAAACTTTGCTTTTGTAACCAGGACAGTGATTTTGATTTAAAGCTTTCGTGACTGCAGTAATTCATATTCTTAGTTCTTTCGGTAAAGTCACGTTGAATATATATTATTATATATTATAATTTTATTGTTTCCCTTCAACGTGACTTTACCGAAAGAACTAAGAATACAGGACAGTGATATTTAGATATTTACCTATTTAAATGAGAACTGGCGAATTTGTGTATTTTCGTTCACAAAGTCAGAAAAAAAAACATATTAATAAAAATGTACATGTATTTATAATAAAATAATACAAAAATGACTACAAAAGATTTAGAAGTGAGTAGTTTTTCGAGATTTACGATTATACTGTAAATCACTTTCACAAATCAGCCCCCAAATGTAGTCTCCCATCATGTTCTCGTTATACTGTTCTTGGTAGCGGCGTTCAAAGTCCAGTATATCCTGGTGGAAGCGCTCGCCTTGCTCCTCCGAGTACGCTCCAAAATTCTTCTTGAATTTATCAAGATGAGCATCAAAGATATGCACTTTGAGGGACATCATATATCCCATTGTGCCGTAGTTCTTCACATGTCTCAACCAGCTCCACATAGTTTTTGACCTTGTGATTGCCCAGGAAGCAACAAACCACTGCGACAAAGCTGTTCCAAGCCGGTTTCTCTTTACTAGTGAGCTTCTTGGGGAATTAATTTCACTCCAGGATCTTCTTGATCTGTGGTCCGATGAAGACACCGGCTTTGACCTTTGCCTCAGACAGCTTAGTGAAGAAGTCTTGAAGGTACTTGAAGGCTACCAACTCCTTATGTACACCTCTGACAAATTGTTTCAAAAGGCCCAATTTGATTTGCACTGTGGCCAGTCCCGCCTGTGGTAGTGCGCCTTGGTATCCCTGCTGTCCCAAAGGCAAATATAGCAGGGAAACTTGGTAAAACCGCCTTGGAGACCCATCAGGAATGCCACCATTTTGAAGTCTCCGATGATCTCCCAGCCGTACTTATCATACTTGAAGGCGTCCAGCAAGGTCTTGATGCTGTTATAATCCTCTTTGAGGTGCACCAAGTGAGCTAGGGAAGAGATGGGTACTTGTTACCATTATGGAGCAGCACGGCTTTGAGGCTCCTGGATGAGCTGTCAATAAAGAGGCGCCACTCATTCTGGTTACAGGCGATTCCGATTGCCTCGAACAGATGGGTCACATTGTGGCAGAAGCAGAGCCCATCTTGACGGGTGAAGAAGCTGCAAAAAAGTTGGTGACGCTTCCTCTGATCTGCGACTTGAACACTTTCATCCAACAAGTTTCACTGCTTGAGCCTAGACGTCAAAAGCTCAGCATTGGACTTTGTGAGACCAAGATCTCTGATCAAGTCGTTGAGGTCATTTTATGCTAATTCCTTTGTCAAGGCGTTTTTTTTTGCCACACAGCTTAAAGGATGCGACCTGGGCTTGCTGTCTTCACTCCAACGCTGTCCTCTGGACAGTCCAGTCCCTTCACCTAATGCACTTGTGTTGTGGCCGAAACGTCGTTATTTTTTGTTATTTTATTTTTACCTACGTGATTTTACCGAATAGAACCAAAGAGTATGGATCCTTGCAGTCACGAAAGCTTCAAATCTAGAATAGTATGGGTTTCTCTCCTCAGCTCCACCTCTGAAATTGTCATCTGGATGTACAACGTCTTCCTCGCTCTCTGACTTGCTGCTCTCTTCTAAAGACGGCTGCTCTCTCTCCGGAGGAGTGGGTACGGGGAGCTCATGGCAGTGTGGCACCAGGGCGATGGATGAAGGAAGGTCCGGATACGTGATAGCAGGTGCATTCTTGCCAGTCCGACGTTTGAAAAGGTCCACCATGCAGAAGTAGCAGTTGCTTGAGTGGTCAGTGGGTTCCTGCCAAATTCTTGGGACAGCGAACTTCATGGCTCTCTTTTTCCCTCTGCACCATCCTACAAAAATACATTTATTTCACCCATGACTCATGTGTAAGAGATTCTCGCAACATTTTTCATCCGTAATATATTTTTTCAATAACATTGAAAATTGTAAAACATTTTAAAACGTAAAATTCCTGAGCAACAACTGTACATCTTACCTTTCAGAGTTTTTTTGCATTGCTTGCAAGTGAAATGAGGTGCCCAGGGTTTGTCTTGATCCCCGACAGGCATGCCAAAATATGCCTTATAGGCCTCACACATCTTAACAGATTCTTCCACAGAGTACTTTTTCGCTCTTGTCTTCATAAATTGGCCGCAGACATAGCAAAATGCGTCTGTCGGATTATTGCAGCCTCTTGATGCCATCTCAGAATAATGCAGATATGTATCCACTTAGGCAGTTGGAACTAAACTGAACTGATGGGCTTAAGGGCCCTGTATTTATACTACTGTTTATATTACTGGAAAGTTCTAGAATGTTCTAGAAGTTACTCCATATTTACTCAGCACCGACTCTATCTGGAATGTTGTGGAAAATAGCTATATTTCAAAATATCACTGTTCTGGTCACAAAAGCAAAGTTTTTGGGGAATAATAGCCATTTTCTGTACTTTGGAGGCATACGAAATTCGGAAATAACACTACCCAGGAACAAACAAAAAATGTTTTACTCAGTGTAATCACGCGTGTGAAAGTATAGTTTGAATGTGCGTCCTGTGGTTGTTTGCGTGCAATGATAACGAACCGGTTGGAGGAACATTGCGCTTTAAGCATTATTGCTATTGAAGCAATTATGCGAGAACGAAATGGTGTTTGTTTAAGCAAAGAAGCAGCCGTCGGCAGTGGTGAGAGTTCAATGTACACAGATTGCAAACAGGTGTAGAATATAAGCCCCAGTGACGTCCATCAAATTGCACCCATTTTGTATAATCAACAAAAACCCATCTACGATGGGCACTATGTTAAATGTACTCCCACACCTACTGCTACTGGAAGAGAGGCTAAATAAGCATATTGCCGCGGCCAATTTCAGAAGTAAGCGAGGCTTCCCGTCAACGTATGATATCCAGGCCAAGTCTATCCAGCTGTGCATAGGGGTGTCTGTGTAATGGGGTGGTTAAGTCCACGTACTTTGAGGGCGATTACACGGAGGGCGATTTGAAGCTTAGTGTATCGGGCGCGAATCGTGCACTACGTGTTGCGAAATAGGCCCGGCAAAGTAGTCGAGATGAAAGAGAGTCGAGGGTGCAAAATGCGGCGAGTGAAGGAAAGCGCGCGAGCGAGCGAGCGCGTGGAGGAATTGAAAAGCGACGCGTGACAGGTCGCATCGCGAACAATGGACGCGTGTATTTAGTTATAGCGCGACGTTGTACGAACGCACGAACGAAAGAGCAACACGTGCTGATTCGAAAGGGGCCGTCCATTAATGACGTCACGCACCTAGAGGGGAGGGGTCAGAGATTTGTGACGATGTGTGACGAGGGGAGGGGGGGGGGTTGAGAAATGTGACGTCACATCAAAATGTGCAACTTCAAATATAGACAACACGTTCTACTTAATTAAATATACTTTTTAATACATGTTTTCTCCTATAACATCAGAGTGCAGCGCCATAATTAAATACGCACTACAATGACAATAGTTTAAAGCGATTTGAAGCATATTCTTGATTCTTTCGGTAAAGTCACGTAGAAGGGAAATAATACAAAAATAAAAATAAAACAATACAATTCTCACTTGAGAATTTTACTCACTTGAGAATTTTATTGTTTTATATTTTTATTATTTTATTGTTTCCCTTCTACGTGACTTTACCGAAAGAACCAAGAATATGAATCCCTGCAGTCACGAAAGCTTTAAATCAAGATTTGAAGCTTTTTTATTTTCAAAATGAAAATATGGTTTTGGGGGGGGGGGGGTGGGGCAGAGCTTTGTGACGTCATTTGAGGGGGGTCTGACTTTTTGTGACGCCGTGTGACGACGAGGGAGGGGGGGGTCAATAATCGTAAAAAAATCGCGTGACGTCATTTATGGACGGCCCCAAATGATTTAGGCGACACAGACGTTGAGACATCTACAACGGTCAAAAGGTTCGCAATCGCAGACGTATGGTGGCGTTGCACGATTCGTACACGGCGCATGCGATATTCCTACACTGGCTTATTCCAGAAACGAATGGACGCAAGGAAAAAGCGCAGCTGCAATTGCTCGCACGTACCACAGGTGGAGGAAGTTGCCTCTGTGAGAAGGGGCAAGCGAGCCCCCCCCCCCTTCTCGAGGTCATTCGTCCGACGTGTGTATGCATGTTGAACTTCTTTCGCATAGCACCGTTTGTAATCGGATGTGCAGGGGACAGGACAACAAACTAAACACACGGAAAACAGTTCTAAGGAAACGAAGTTTCAATCCAGTATCCTCTACTCTATTATGCAGGCCCTATACCTTGGGAGATGTTGGAATATTGATATTTTACACCATCACACGTGGACATTCGAAGTACAAGGCTGTGGTGTGCTTAATTGTTTATTCTGCCGTGTGGATAACAGCAGGGCGGAGGAGGGAGATTTAACAAACTCACTTTCACCGTTGTTTCAAATGCCACAAACGGGGGGGGGGGGGCTCGAATCTGAGCCAAGCAACGTGTGGATTGTAAGTGCGGTGTGAAAGCCATTACGGCATTGTCGTGTACATAAATAAGTAATATTAAAAAAAAATGAAATGTACCGTACGAGTAATGGAAGAACTCCACGACTCCAGGAAGTGGCCCCGCAACTTGCCATAACGTAAGGGGCCCGTGGTGATTTACAGCCAACGTTAGTTGAGCGTGGGCAATTAGACCCAAACAGAAACATAACATATAAAACAAAAATGGTAACATTTTATTATTATTATTATTATTATAGAATATAGTATTGTCATCAGTATGGCATAAGTATACCAAGTTTTCAGTCGATACCACATTGGAAAGTGGGTAAAAATTGAGTTACACGATTTGAGGACACAACAGAGTGAGTTAATAGAAAGCGTGTAAAATAAAGTCATTTCTGGCCCAATTGCACCGTGATTAGAGCACCAGATTCCGACTGCAGTCAATTCTGCTTAAAATAACTTCCTGTGGTGAGGGCTGTGGGATACTAAAATGAGGACTACCTTGTGGGAAATCAACGGAGGTGGTGATGAAGGGACTCTTGCTCCCAACCATGTGAATGTAGAATTTCCACTGCTCCCATCAACAGCGCGATGCTCGTTATTATTGCACGGTGACGCTTCCTGTCCAATCAATGACTGATCCCATGGATGTGGACGTGGAGGTTGGTCAGAGCGAGCGAGATTGGATCAGTCATCGCTTGGGAAATTCTTAATGTGCAGGGAAGTCCAACGAGTGGCAATGGTAACAGATGCCGCCTTACTTAACCCAGACGAAAACAGCTCATTGCATCCCGATGGGATTGGGCAAGTCGGGTTTCTGTGATGGAAATTGCATTTCAAATTACTGCAGAACGTGTACCGACGAGCGTGTACAGTCGTTTACAGGCTGTTCATTCCCACCCCCCCCCCCACCCCCCCTTCATAATTTCTTAAAAAGAAGCCTAATGATCGCATAATGCAATTTCATAGGCAAGTATGGGGATAACATTGACAAATGTGTGACATTTCTTAATGGAATAGTAGTAATAATAATAATAATGTGTAACAGCGAGTTGCCACCGGAGCATAACAAATGGAGAAGGCCACTCCAAAATTATCACAAAAAAGTGTTCCCTCCATTGATATGCGTTGTCAGTGGGTGGCTATCATAGCAATACCTGTTTAAAGCCCGACTTTACATTTACGAGGGGGTGGGGTGGCCAGCACCATGCGCGGCCGCCTTTGTCTCCCTAGTGGCAACATTTACGCATCGAGCTGTGGGAGGTCCATGACCGCCTTAGATAATCGTCACCGGTTTTGACCGTGAGCAGGAATCCAACTCGGGTCGCCGAGCATCGTAGCACGACTCGCTAACCGCTACGCCACCGCTCCCCTCCGCAATACGCACACAAACACCCACACACATGCAGTACGGACACACGCACCTTTGCGTAATTATGAAGACGCGCGCAACGATAACGACGCCTTATTTGTCGGTGGTAACTCCCGCAGCACTTGTGCATGGTTAGGCGCACTTTGAGACCGTGTGAAGTGTGGTCAGCTCGCTGGCAGGACGTCACGGGGCAGATCCGGGTGTGCCACGGGTTGATCGACTGAGATGACTGGCGTGGCAAAGGCTTTCATCTAGAAGTGGATTAGGAAATAAAATGGGTGTAAATTAAATTGGTATCGATTTAAAGCTTTCGTGACTGCAAGGATTCATCTTCTTTGGTTCTTTCGGTAAAGTCACGTCGAATGAGAATACAATAATAAAATAAAATAAGACAATAAAATTCTCACGACGTTTCGGCCACAACACAAGCAGCCTTCATCAGGTGAAAGAACAGAACTGTCGTCCCGACAAAATGGTTAGGCAGCTTTTATTTTTAGTGCTTTGACTTGTGAGTTGGGAAATATAATTCTTCAGGCAAGTTGTCTTTACAGTCTTAAATTGTTGCCAGTGATTTATATTATTTGGTTATTTCGGTAAAATCACGTAGATAGAAGAAAAATAATAATAATAAAAAAAAGAAAGTGAATAAACATGAAAATAATAAAAAATAACATAAAAACCACGACGTTTCGATCACAACACAAACGATCGTCTTTAATAATACAAATAATGTGTGTGTGTGTGTGTGGGAGCTGTGGTGTAATATCGGTTCGCGCCCTGCGCTACGAATCAGGCGACCCCGGTTCGATTCCCGCTCATGGCCAATACCAGTGACGATTCTGGGCCTCCCCTAGGTCGACTCAGCCTCAAATGAGTACCTGATGCGGTGCGTAGAAACATCGCCACTAGAGAGACAAAGGCGGCCGGGCGTGGTGCTGGCCACCCACCCCCTCGTGTGCCATTCTGGTTTTCATAGGTGTTCGCCAACAGCACTTGCCTCTACAGTATGTTAAGGCTAAACGGGAGATCCTTGTCTTAGTAGTTGCTAATACACCAGCACGGTGCAGTATGGTCAGACAAACCCCTTGACCACGCAACTTAGGTAGGCCTTCATCCAGCAGTGGATTGGCAAAGGGCTGTGGATTGTAACGTCATCCTTTTGCACGGGAGCCTGCCAGCCTGTGAGCCACGGGATGACGGTTTATGAGTGGACTGAATCTTTCATCAAGGTTTTTTTTTGTGCCGTTAAACCCGCCACCACCCGACACAGCGAATTTGGGGCCGTCCATAAATGACGTCACGCACCTGGGGGGGGGGGTCAGACATTTGTGACGATGTGTGACGAGGGGGGGGGGAGGTTGAGAAATGTGACGTCACATCAAAATGCGCAACTTTAAATATATATAGACAACACGTTCTACTTAATTAAATAGACTTTTTTCTCCTACAACATCAGAGTGCAGCGCCACTTTAAATACGCACTACAATGACAATAGTTTAAAGCGATTTGAAGCGTGTTTTTTTTTTGGGGGGAGGGGGGGCAGAGCTTTGTGACGTCATATTTGAGGGAGGGTCTGACTTTTTGTGACGCCGTGTGACGAAAGGGGGGGGGGGGTAAAAAATCGTCCAAAATTGCGTGACGTCATTTATGGATGGCCCCTTAGTTACAAAGCGTGCCGATTGGTTATTGCTTCAGCACAACGGTTGTGTGTTGGAGAGTAAACCCACAACATGTACAATTTGAGTACGAAGTTTCGCAGGTAATTACACATCGGTGTGCTGAAGCAGTAACTAATTCATATTCTTAGCTCTTTCAGTAAAGTCACGTTGAAGGGAAACAATAAAATAAATAAAAATAAATATATATTTTATTATTTTATTTTGAAAGAGCTAAGAATATGAATTACTGCAGTCACGAAAGCTTTAAATCAAAACAGTAACTAATTGTCACGTTTTGTTTACGTGACATACCTTAACCAATTGGCCGCGTCGGCTGATAGCGCATTGCGAAACGACACGTTTATATTTACGCGATCGAGCCCAAGAAATACCCCTATTATAAATAATATTGGTCGCGAAAGCCTACTACGAGGTGGTAAATTGTAACTTCATGACTGATATGGGGAAATTCTGAACGCGTTTTCATTTTTAATCAAGGAGTGGTTGGCCGTTGACCACCGAGATTTTGCTACCAGCTGTAGCTGCTGCTCGCTAAAAGCACTCAGGGTATCTATTATATGTGGAAAGACACACACGCATGTATGTAGAGTCTTGAAATAATGTAACGTATATGCCAAAATACAATTATTTCCACGTACGCATTAGCCAAACATAACCCACTGCTGCATGACGTTTTGTACAGAGGCTGCAAACCAGATCAATATCACCATACCCACCTGACCTCCGCCTAATGCTTTAATGTGAGCAAAGGCAAAGATTAACTGTTCATACAGTCTAAACCAAGATTATATTACACATGTTCTGCCAATGTATACAAAAATACACCACACGCTTGAAATAAATTGGCAAGTCTTAACATTTCATCTGGCCATCATTGTTTGACTAACATGCACACACCGTTCTTTGGCTTGCAATCAGTTAAACCCCTTCTGCTGTACAATGCTACACTTGACGACATCAGCATTGGAATATCCAGTGACATATCCATCAGGATTGTAAACGTCTCTTTAAGGAATCACTTTGATAGTGCTAGAGAAGACTTTTTTTACAGCAGGACTTTTGCCATTGAATGTAATATTTGCACCCCAGATTGCAGTTTTTTGTTTGGAATACAAATACTCATTCAGCCTTTGCTCCTCTTTGCGAAGAAGGCTCATCCACTAATACATTTGTATTATATATATTACTATTTCTACACTTTCACTTAAATAAAAGGTGTTTTTTTTTGTTGATTCAATGTCCAGTCAAATCAAAAGTGTCTCCCTGATCAAATGAGCAATGGGCCAAGACTCACCTACACTGATGGCCTGCAGCCAGTGATAAAACATTCTGCATTACCACGGGGAGCTCCATTGTTCATCGGACTACTGCGCCTGAAAAAAAAATAGGTGTTATTTAAACAATCCCACGTGGATGATAGACTAAAGTCAAACCCCCATCTGGGATTTTTAACTCGTAACCTTCCCATTGCAAAGTCAAGCGCTCTCGCCTCAGATCGTTAATGACTGGGGGGGTAAAAAAAAACCATTTAATTCCGCGTTTGTCCACCAAGGATGTGTGCAGTTTTCCCACCACAGGTGTATCTAATGAAGCAATTAATCAGTTCGTGCAAACATTGTTTTCAAAGCCGACTTACCGATTTAAAGAAATTGACTGTCAAATTTAAAATAAAGTTGAGCATTTTTTTTTTCAAATTCAGCATGCGCATGTGTGAGCAGACCCGGCGTCTATAATTTTCGAACGTTTTACTGGAATTGAAGTTGTGTTTTTTGTTTGTTCTGCCTGCTTTGGATCTAAGGAATGTCACTGCTTGCCCGTGTTCTGCGTTACATTTTAACTGCGGCCGTGCTAACCATCTCGTGTTCCTTGTTGCAAGAACGTGCACCTGAGTTTAAAATAGACAGCAGTTACCAGTAAGTGAAACTGTTCGTGAACACTTTGCAGATGCAGGTCTGGCAACAATTGCCTACAAAATATAAAAAAAGCATTGACTGCTGACTACTTGGAATTTAACATACACGCTGACTTTGTGAACTTTAATACTGAATGCAATCAGCTCTACGGGTATCTGAAATATAAAGGAAAGGTTACCCACGTAATTTATAATGGTGTGTACTGTCAGATGTTCACGAAGTTAAATGCATCCAGATGTTGAAAATACTTAGAAACATTAAACATCAATTTACAAAACTATCCAGCTTCATAATTGCCTCTAATTTTTAAACATTAATGCCACATGTTAAGGCTGACCCCCGTATTCCCCATCCCCTTTGTTTTTTTTATCATTCATTCGTTTATTTATTAAAACACGCATTTAAACAACCATGCTTATTAAATAAATGTGTGTACACAAAGCTAAGGTGAACCATTGAACAAACATGCTTTGCGAATAAAGAAAGGCAGTAGCTAACATATCCAGCCAAATATTATTGGTTCTTTCGGTAAAGTCACGTAGAAGGGAAACAATAAAATAATAAAAAAATATGAAACAATAAAATTCTCACGACGTTTAGACTGCAACACAAGCAACCATCATCAGGTGTGAAAACCACAGCAAGAAATTTTGAAAAAAGTGGCGTTTATTTTTCAAATGTTCTTGCTGTGGTTTTCACACCTGATGATGATTGCTTGTGTTGCAGTCGAAACGTCGTGATAATTTGATTGTTTTATATTTTTTATTATTTTATTGTTTCCCTTCTACGTGACTTTACCGAAAGAACCAAGAATATGAATCCCTGCAGTCACGAAAGCTTTAAATAAAAAAATATATCCAGCCAAGCATTGCTTTCCTTACCTTTCATGTATTGTGGTGGGTGGTGATTGCGGTTCTGTGCCTTCGTTCTGTCGATAATTATGTAACAACCATCGTATTGCTAGCGGATAGCCAGGTGGCATTGTGGCAAGAGCAAATACCTTCCTAATGGAAGTTTTCTCGTTAGATTCCTTGTCGAGGGTCGACTTACCTCCACGATCGTCGCAAAGTCGATGGGATGTAGACCTCTTTGTACTCAGCCAATAGTGATTGTCATGTGAAGAGAGTGATCACAACGATCGAGATATGGAATTTCCACCACCGGCTGAGGGCCACCAACGCAGATGAGCATTGGGCCGTGTTTGTTTCAAGCAGGGAGAATCCCTGACTTAGAGACCAAAGTAGCTTCCTACCCAAACTAAAAACACAACTCGACACATTTGTCAATTACACTGTCCCAAAAAGGAAAATAAATATGTAATCGGTGCCATTTTGGGGCAATGGCCTCGCTTGTTAACAGAGATTTCTATCTCTGTGTTGAAATTGCGTTCTTTGTGAGTTTGCACCACTGAGAGCACCATCCCACACAGAGTGCGCCTACCCAAGTTCTAAATTCGTGTGGTGGAGGCAGGCCTATCTCTGAGACAGCCACCCTTGACTATTCATCAGAATCAGAATCAGAAAGGGTTTTATTCGCCATGTAAGTTCACACCGACACGGAATTTACTTTGGCAAGATGGTGCACACATTCAACATATAGGAATCTAAAATCTAAAATAAGTTTTAAACAAGTCTTACTATAATAAGGGTTAAAAGTCTAACACTAAGGGGCTGAAGTATATAAAATTAAATAAATATCCAATATAAAATAGCTTTAAGATATAATTTAAAAATACAAATAGGGAAACATAGTTAATATCAGCAACGTGTCGTTATGTAGATCAAATGTTAAAAACAGTGTTAGCCCTTGGCCTTGTTTAACAGGCCAGCAGCAGATGGGAAGAAACTGTTTTTATGGCGTGAGGTTTTGGTCCTGATGGACCGAAGCCTTCTGCCGGAGGGGAGTAGCTGAAACAGAGAGTGTCCAGGGTGGGAGAAATCGGCCATAATCTTCCTCGCTCGCCTCATAGACCTTGTCGTGTGCAGGTCCTCGAGGGTCGGTAGATTGCAGGCAATTACCTTCTCAGCAGTGTGGATGATACGCTGCAGTCTGCTCTTGTCCTTGGCAGTGGCAGCAGCGTACCAGACGGTTATGGAGGAGGTGAGGATGGATTCAATGATCGCTGTATAGAATTGCACCATCATTGTCTTTGGCAGGTTGAATTTCTTCAGCTGCCGTAGAAAGTACATCCTCTGTTGAGCTTTCTTGGTGAGGGAGCTGATGTTCAATTCCCACTTGAGGTCCCGGGAGAGAATAGTGCCCAGGAAGCGGAAGGACTCTACAATTTTTACTGGGGAGTCTAACAGGGTGATGGGGGTGAGTGGTGCTGTATTCTTCCTGAAGTCCACAACCATCTCAACTGTCTTTAGAGCATTTAGCTCTAAGTTGTTCTGGCTACACCAGGTCACCAGATTGTCAGCTTCCCACCTATAGTCAGACTCATCCCCACCAGAGATCAGCCCAATGAGGGTGGTGTCATCCGCAAACTTCAATAGTTTGACGGACAGATGATTGGAGGTGCAGCTGTTGGTATACAGGGAGAAGAGCAGAGGGGAAAGGACGCAGCCCTGAGGAGTTCCGGTGCTGATGGACCTGGAGCCAGAGACTTGTGTTCCCAGCTTAACGCACTGCTTCCTGTCAGACAGGAAGTCTGTGATCCATTTACAGGTGGTGTATGGCACGTTCAGCTGGAAGAGCTTGTCCTGAAGCAGGGCAGGGATGATGGTGTTGAAGGCAGAGCTGAAGTCCACAAACAGGATCCTGGCGTAGGATGCTGGGGCGTCCAGATGCTGTAGGGTGAAGTGGAGGGCCATGTTAACTGCATCGTCCACAGACCTGTTGGCTCTGTAGGCAAACTGAAGGGGGTCCAGGAGAGGGTCTGTGATGGCTTTGAGGTGTGCCAGGACCAGGCGCTCAAAAGACTTCATTACCACAGATGTAAGGGCGACCGGTCTGTAATCATTTAGTCCTGTTGGCCTTAGCTTTTTGGGCACAGGGATGATGGTGGAGGACTTGAGACAGGCTGGTACATGGCATGTCTCCAGGGAGGTGTTAAAGATGTTGGTGAACACCGGAGACAGCTGGTCAGCGCAGTGCCTGAGGGTGGCTGGAGAGACAGAGTCCGGCCCGGCTGCTTTGCGTGGATTCTGCCTCTTGAAAAGTCTATTAACTTCTCCCTCCTGAAAGGAGATAGTCGTCTCTGTAGTATTGGTGGGGGATGGGGCCTCTTGGGTTGGAAGGGGTGGTTCAGGACAGTCCAATTGTCTTTCAAATCTACAGTAGAACTCGTTCAGGTCGTTGGCTAGGCGGGAGTCGTTAGTGGTGTGGGGGGCTCTGGGTTTGTAGTTGGTGATCTGCCTGAGCCCTCTCCAGACAGAAGCAGCGTCGTTTGTAGAGAACTGGTGTTTTAGTCTCTCTGAGTACAGTCGTTTAGCCTCTCTCACCGCTTTGCTAAACCTGTTCTTCGACTCCTTGAATCTGTCTCTATCTCCACTCCTAAACGCTTCCTCCTTCTCCAACCTCAACCTTCTGAGCTTTGCTGAGAACCAGGGCTTATTGTTGTTAAAGTTCACCCTGGTACGTGTTGGGATACAGCAGTCCTCACAGAAGCTGATGTAGGACGTCACAGCCTCTGTGAGTTCATCCAGACTATTGGTAGCAGTCGTGAACATATCCCAGTCAGTACAGTCTAAGCACGCCCGCAAATCTTCCACAGCCTCACTGGTCCACTGTTTAGATGTCCTCACAGCAGGTTTACAGAGTTTTAGTTTCTGCCTGTATGCAGGAATCAGGTGGACCATGGCATGGTCAGAGTGTCCTAGTGCTGCTCGGGGGACGGCGTGGTAGGCTCTACTGACTGTAGTGTAACAGTGATCCAGAGTGTTCCCTTCTCTGGTTGGGCATTTAATGAATTGTATGTATTTGGGGAGTTCGTGGCTGAGATTACCTTTGTTAAAGTCGCCAAGTACGATAACCAACGAATCTGTATTTGCTCGCTCCACACTCAGAATCTGATCGGCGAGCATGCGTTGGGCCTCTTTAACCTGAGGACAAGGCGGCAAATAAACTCCGACCAAAATGAGCGACGCGAACTCGCGAGGCGAGTAAAACGGTTTACAGGTTATAAAAATTGATTCAAGGAGTGGAGAACAATGTTGCAGAATCACTGTGACATCTACACACCAGCCACTGTTAATGTAAAAACAAATACCACCGCCTTTCGTCTTGCCGGAGAGTGCTATGTCACGATCCGATCTTACAAGATGGAATCCTGCTAGTTGTAGCGAAGTGTCCGGAATCAAATCACACAGCCATGTTTCCGTGAAGCACAATGCAGAAGCTGAAAGAAAGTCTTTGTTTTTTACCATCAGTAGCTGAAGTTCATCCATTTTGTTGTACAGTGAACGTACGTTGGAGAGGAAAAAGCTCGGAAGCACTGTTCGGATCCCGCGTCTGCGTAGCCGTACTAGAGCCCCCGACCGTTTACCCCTTGGGCGGCGTTTCGTTGCTTGAGCAAAGCCTAGCGCGGCATTGACTAGAATGCCTACTAATTCTGCCGCTGGAAGCAGAAAAGTAGGAATTAAATCCACAGGAGTTGTTTCCCTGATATTTAAAAGTTCGTCTCTTGTTAGAGAACTCCGAAAATCTTGGCAAAACACTGAATTGACAGACAAAACAAGACAAAACAGGGCGCACCGACCGGCTGAGGCTACCATCATCAGCGCCATCTTCGCACCAGCACGGGTGTGCTGAACAGCAGGACTCTCTCACCAGCACTGGTGTGTTGAACAGTAGGCCCCTCTCACCAGCATGGGAGTGGTGAACAGCAGGCCCCTCACCAACACGGGTGTGATGAACAGTAGGCCTCTCTCACCAGCATGGGAGTGAACAGCAGGCCCCTCTCACCAACACGGGGGTGATGAACAGCACGCCCCTCACACCAGCACGGGTGTGATGAATAGTAGACCTCTCTCACCAGCACGGGTGTGATGAACAGCAGGCCCCTCTCACCAGCACGGGTGTGTTGAACAGCAGGCCCCTCTCACCAGCACGGGTGTGTTGAACAGCAGGCCCCTCTCACCAGCACGGGTGTGTTGAACAGCAGGCCCCTCTCACCAGCACGGGTGTGCTGAACAGTAGGCCCCTCTCACCAGCACGGGTCTGTTGAACAGCAGGCCCCTCTCACCAGCACGGGTGTGCTGAACAGTAGGCCCCTCAACACGGGTGTGCTGAACAGCAGGCCTCTCTCACCAACACGGGTGTGCTGAACAGTAGGCCCCTCAACAGCAGGCCCCTCTCACCAGCACGGGTGTGCTGAACAGCAGGCCCCTCAACACGGGTGTGCTGAACAGCAGGCCTCTCTCACCAGCACCGGTGTGCTGAACAGCAGGCC
Source organism: Petromyzon marinus (assembly GCF_048934315.1). NCBI lineage: Eukaryota > Metazoa > Chordata > Hyperoartia > Petromyzontiformes > Petromyzontidae > Petromyzon > Petromyzon marinus. The sequence goes on from NC_133705.1 coordinate 13,220,513, forward strand.
CCTCTCACCAACACGGATGTGATGAACAGCAGGCCCCTCTCACCAGCACGGGTGTGCTGAACAGCAGGCCCCTCAACACGGGTGTGCTGAACAGCAGGCCTCTCTCACCAACACGGGTGTGCTGAACAGTAGGCCCCTCAACAGCAGGCCCCTCTCACCAGCACAGGTGTGCTGAACAGCAGGCCCCTCAACACGGGTGTGCTGAACAGCAGGCCTCTCTCACCAGCACCGGTGTGCTGAACAGCAGGCCCCTCTCACCAACACGGATGTGATGAACAGCAGGCCCCTCTCACCAGCACGGGTGTGCTGAACAGCAGGCCCCTCAACACGTGTGAGCTGAACAGCAGGCCTCTCTCACCAGCACGGGTGTGCTGAACAGCAGGCCCCTCTCACCAGCACGGGTGTGCTGAAAAGCAGGCCCCTCTCACCAGCACGGGTGTGTTGAACAGCAGGCCTCTCTCACCAGCAAGGGTGTGCTGAACAGCAGGCCCCTCAACACGGGTGTACTGAACAGCAGGCCTCTCTCACCAGCACGGGTGTGAACTGCGAATCATTTTATCAACGGTGGAGAGATCCAGGGCCGAGTCTATTGCTTGCCAGGATTTGAACTCGTTACTTTTCAGGTTGTGAGTTCAGACTTGCACAACAACAACCGTCATTCGCCACTGAGTGGCGGTGACGTCACCACGACCAAGCTATGTGCACGTTGAGGCAACTGAAGTGTCAAACGCCCGCTGGCAGGTCACGGGGCAGACCCAGATGCCACGGGTCGACTGACTGAGACGACTGGCTGATGCACCACCTGTGCCCCCTACTGTGCCAACTTGCTGTGTTTTAGCCACCCGGCGCTCCGCTCGTTGTTGTGAGCGTCGCTCCTCCGCCCTCCGTTGTTGTTGGAGGGCGACTGCCTCCAACTGCCCAGTAGCAGCGTCCTTCACGAGCCTCCTCCACAGAGACCGATCTTGACACCGCTGGTACCAGTCATCGGCAAGTCCACTCAGCTCCACGTCGTCTTGTACCACATCACTCCATCTCTTCTCTAGCCCGTGCCGCGCCCGTTTAGCCCCCTCGTTCCGGCCGAACGCGCACACACGCACACGCACGCGCACACACGCACACGCACGCACACGCACACGCACGCACGACTGCCACTGAGCTACTCTGCCAGATTGACTTTGAAAGAGGAGACACCAAGTAGAATATTTACCCAGAGTTCTTGTACCTGTGGGATTACCATAATGAAATGAAAAATGTTTCCCACCAATGTTTTTGTTATGTCCATTATATAACCAGACTATACATATCATATGCTCAGACACGGAGGATAATGCATTTTGTTTCCTGCGTCGTGTCTGCCTAAGATCAGTTAGAATAAACAAGGTCGGAGAATTCATGCACATTTTACGTGTAAAAATAAGGTAATGACACAAACTGTTTTGCCAGGTACTGGGAGAAGCTCCTTAAGTTCCTTCCTTGAGAAATGCAGGTTTGACTTGAAGTGCCCTTGGCAGAGGCTGGTTGGTTGGTTTAAAACAGATATGCGGAGTCTGAAAATTTCCAGATCCACGCCTGAAGTTGACCTTCAGTGTTGAAGAGTGCACCCACAACTCGCGGGCAGATGTACGTACGCATAGAGATGCATGTGTGGTCGCCGATGATGTGGCGATTAGCGCGCCGCGCTACGAACCCCATGGGGGTTACCCGAGTTCGATCCCCGGCTCACGGCCAACACCGATAACGATTATGCGAACCGGTCCTGGGCCTCACTGAGGTCGACTCAAATGAGTAGCTGGTGTGGCGTGTAAACATCGCCGCTAGGGAGACAGTGGCAGCCTGGCGTCGTGCTGGCTACCCAGCCCCGTCGTGTGCCGTGCCGACCTTCATACGTGCTTGCTAACAGCACTTGCCCCAACAGTCTGTTGAGGCTAGACGGGGGATCTGCGTCTTTGCCGACCTGCCCATTCCATTCGTCTCGCTTTTTAACAATGATTGAACACGTGACTGCATTAGCTCTGTGACTCTGTTTGTCTGCAGCGTGGGATCACGATCGCTCGTAAAGATAAACCTATGTAGATGAAACATGATTCTATTGTTACATTACTGCGAGGAACTCATTCTGTAGAAAACTGGGCAAATGTATCAAATTGATGCCTAGACTTTGACGACAACACCCAGCGTGTGTTCCGCCAGGTGATGCTGATGTTTTTTTCTAATTTGTCAAATAAAAACACGTCAGATATGAATGGGAATAATTGAGACGTTATATTTGCGTCTCGAAACCTTACACTGAAAAACCTACGTTGCTATACATTTGGATAATGACGTTTTGAAGAAAGAACATACGCGGTCAATTCTACCGTTACACAATGACAGCATGGGATACACAACTTGACAATCTCAACATTTTTCAGGGATATCATTATAGGGTTTTGTAGTTTATAAAGGGGTTTTTTTTTGTCCCAACATGTATAAAATCATGGACATTTACAAAGAAAAAGGAACAAAAGCTGATAAGTCTGCAACGATGCACATGATGGCCCGTGATTCGAATTACACCGAAATGGTCAGAGAGAGGAACGCACGTGACAGCAAATATTCAAGACCTCATCATCATGACGATCCAAGGGCAGATAGCCCATGAGTTGTCCACTGCACATTTCAGCGTTTGTTGCTACTTTCCGGTTTCTTGTGCCAGTGTTCTCAAGTCGTGCCACGTCTTTCTGGCACCAACCGCTTATATGGTCGTCAAGACAATCTCCGGTAGGTCGTCCATCTGGTTCCTTCAATCGGACAACGCACTTTAAATTGACCTGTCGTCCATCCTACATGACTGTCCAAATAATGCCAGTTTCCTTTTCACCGCCGCCTGCATCATCAGGTCTTCTGCTAGACGCGAACCGTTTTCTTACGTACTCCTTGGTTCTATTCGGTAAAGTCACGTAGGGAAAAAATAAAACTAAAAAAATCACGACGTTTCGGCCACAACACAAGCGGCCTTCAACAGGTGAAGAGACCAGACTGTCTCGAGGACAGCGCTGGAGTGAAACACAACCAAGCTCAGACCGCGACCTTGTCTAAGCCGGTCACTCTTTGGGTCCGAGGAGGCTTCACATTGACCATTCATGAACGTCAGTGGGTTTGAGGAGAACGTCGATGGAAGAGATGATGGCCGGTGATCCTCGACCGACAGAGGAGCAGCCAGGGGAAGGGGGAACACATCTTGGTGGATGACCAACACTTTGGTGACCATCGCCACCGACACACCACGGGAAGGACGCAATTCAACATTGTAATGATAAAGGACTTCAAATTTTTTTTGGATTAATAGAAAAACACCACATTAATGAACGAACATGTTATCGGCAAAATAATATTGTGTAGAAAAAAAGCAATTTGTTTCGCATTCATAATGTATGTGGCTGCCAAATATTACATTTCTAAGGAGTGCACCTTTCTCTATTTGGATATCCTCGTGGGGATATGCAGTGAGCTTCCGAGTGCTGTGAAAAGAGTTCGTGACTTTGGCACATCCTGTAAAGTTACCCGCTGGCTCATACTCGCAAGGGGAAATCAACAACATCCTTTGGTCGAGTCACACTGACGTTAATTCCAGTTGGCCAGAAAGCAGACCCTATCGGAAAGCATATATGTGTTCTATACGGTATACATTTTTAATAAGGATACCTGAGAATACTCTTGGTGTATAGATGAGTGAATTTTACATTTATGATACAGTGTGTGTGTGTGAGTGCGTGTGGCTAGCAGCGGCACGGTGGTTAGTGTACTCCACCTAAGATCTGAAAAAAACTAAGTTGAATAGCTGGCCACAGCTAAGAGTGGCAAATTATGTCTGAGCCTGTCCTGGGCACATAGGTTAACTACATTTTAAATGAGTACTTGGTACAGTGTGCAAACATCAACATTGGCGAGACAAAGGTGGCTGGACATGGTGCTGGCAATGCTAATGGATTATTACAAATGTATGTACGTTTGACTTTTTTCGCACTGTACGTAGCCAAACATGCTACTCCGAGGTGCGGGGGAAGGACAACAAACTAAACACAAAAAGCCGTTCTAAAGAAATTAGTTTTCGATCTAGATTTAAAAGTGCATAGCTCCAGTGGCTTCCTATAATGTGTGCCCTCGTGCCAGTGGCGAAGTTGTCCTGCAGCGGTTAAACCTGATCACGTGAGTTCGATTCCTGCTCACGGCCAAAATCAATGACGATTATCGAAACTTGTCTTCTGGCTTGCCCGAGGTTCACTCAGCCATACATGAGTATGTTGCGCTGTGTGCAAACGTCTTTACTGGATATGCATTTCTGTTTGCTGATATTCTTTTGCACCGCATGTAACCAACCGTGCTAATCGGAGGTTTGGGGTAGAGACAACATACTAAACACAGAACGCAGTTCTCAATGAGTGCGTTTTCCGTATAGGTCCAGTGGCTTCCTAATATCGGAAGGGGATACAAAGGTGGCCGAGCTTGGTGCTGGCCACACCACGCCACGTGTGCACTATTCCGGCCTTCATAGATGCTTATTAACAGCTTTGCTGTGCAATGTTTGAGTATTTGGCATTAGGGAGTAAACCAAAGTAAATCTAGACCACTCAAAGTAGTACAGCGATTCATTCCGGAATGAATTGCAGGAACTACCGTCTACATATATTTATTGTGAACTGCTTTTGAAACCTGTAGGTATCCAACCGTGATGATCGGTGGTGCAAGCTGCCATTCCTTGGCCACATCACAGAGATAGACGTTGTGGAAGTCAAAAGTGGTGGTATTGTGGATATACTGGCCCCGAAACAGGAACGTGGAATTCCCATCAGTGGCCAGAACGCTGCCCGTGGTTCAATGGTGAGAAGACTCGCCCATTTGTTCTCCCAGCACAGTAGTTGAAACAATGGTGCCAGTTGCTTAAACCTCCCTCTTCACCCTGAGTCCACCCACAAGTATCAATGGGTACGCGACAAGTCAGTCGATCGGTGAGTTGCGCACGGTCGGGTAAAGCGTGGGAACTTCGCCTCTGTCCAGACATCTCTCCAGCATGGAAAAATCAGCCAAATATCCTCTAGAGGGGCTGTCTGGAGCTCCTGCTCGTGTGTAGGCCCAGTGCCGGATTAAGCTAGTGCGGGGCCTGTAGCAGATGTTAAAAAGGGGCCCTAAATATACAAAAAACACATAAATATTAAAACACAATTTTTTTACTTTCATAGTAAAGTAATTTAATATTTCCATTTGCTATACAGCCAGCTAATATGACAAATCACTAACCTTAAACACCCAGTCGTTCATAAAAGTTAAAGGCGGTATAGTGGTATAGTAATAGAGCAAGTGCAGAATCACTGAACCGAAATTTGCTACTTTTGCTACTACGGTAATCTGGCATTGTGTAGGCCCTTTCACCAGCTACGCCGTGAGTAAGCAAATTCGGCGCTGCACATTTTACTTTTGTCTCTGCCTTGCAGTGACTGAGAACGGCCCCACAATTGATTGAGCAGAGAGGCAACTTTATCTCTTTCGGGTCATTATGCATGGGGTCTCAGAGTTGCTGTGTCACATTTGTATCAATGGCAACGTAAATTACACACCCCGTGCCAGCATAGGCACACCGTTCCGCAATTACGCAGGTGCGTAACGTTTCTTCTGGGTGTGTGCCATATGTGCAAGTCATAACGGAGGCCAGCGGAATAGCTTGCAATGTGTACACCTGTGAACTGGCTATACAGTTATTGTGTTCGAGTTTAAATGTAACAATGTGCAGTACTGAGTTGATATATATAATAAAAACAAATCTTAGTGCAGCAATACCTATAATTAAATAAGAAACATAATGCTGGCAACAACTCTAGGGACACACAATATTGTGGTTCATTACAGTCGGTCTCCATGCTGCTTTTGCCTGCCTAAAAACCATAGGAAAAGTGCAGCTCTGCAATTGCTTTCTCATTCCATTGTTGGCAGAAGGGTCATCCGTGTAAGTTGTATGTGTTGGTCCTTTGCACAGGTTTCTTTCACCATGAGAGTGTGATTTTTTTTTTACCACTGGGCCAGGACTGCTCACTTCAGCAATTCAACGAATCCATGCGTTTTGTGGAGTCATTTGTCAGAGTTATACGGAATGCAAATTTGCATTTGCAGTGCGCTTAAATGCCCCAGCAACTCAAAGCGCCCTGCATCACATCTCCTGCCAACCATTCCAATGCTCTGTTGTAGTCGACCCAAGGGAACCCCTGGTGGCAGCTGTCTCTGTGTGTAACAGGTGAAAACGCAGCACAGACCTGCAAGTGAGCATTTTTCTGCCAGTAAAGGGCACGGTTATTACGTGACTTTAATTATCAACATTCGAGATTTCAAATACAAACAAAAAACGTGTATTTGGATATAATACGTTACTAGGTAATGTGGCACCATTAGCTATGGTCCAGAGTCTAACTAAATGCGGAGGTCCATATGCAATGGCATCAGATGAGAGAGGTTTTCACTTGCATTCAGAGGTTGGCAGTCTTATTTCAATACTGAGCCAATTCACCATGGAGTCCATAGTTCCATCCCACTCCTGCCAGGAAAATATTCAAAATAATTAAAAATTATCCACAACTCATATGTAACAATTTAATGACTGTGCCTGTGTAACTATTATTTTCCAATAGAGAAATTTTTTCATAAAAGTGAATTTGAATTAGACGATAATGGTATTCATGATTAAATTATGTTGCTGCATTGTCTTCAAAGGCTGCATACATTAAATAACTGTACTTAAAAATGTATACAGTTTCACCATCAAGAGCCACGATCAATCAATTGCTGGTTGAAGCCTTCCCAAGCCGTTTCCATCTCTCACACCCCTGTGATGTAACAGTCAACCTAGCATCTGCACAAGTGACGATTTCATTGATCCATCTCCTTGGTTGGCTGTTCCTCTTTCACGCGTTCCATCCCTTGGCTGCCGCTGCATCCGCTGTCCCTGTCCGCTGGTCATCATCCCCTTCTCGCGATGCGTCTCCTGCCTACGATCGCTTCATTACCTTAAACCTTATCTTCAGCATGCACGTGATCTCAGATCCACGTGTCTCTCTTGTAAATGTGTGTATCCAGTATTACACGAGTGTGGTCATCTCCCTTTGGGGGGGGGGGGGGGTTGAATTTCCACATTCCTATGCAGCCAATGGTTCCCATAGGGCAATCGCAAACTATGCAATCCATTAATATGTTAATATCATAAACAGGCATGCAAAAGTAACTGCAGCTTGCAGTGCACGCACTTGCATAAAATAATATTTGGCAGCTTAGAGCCCAAAGTTTGTAATTTCTGGGAAAACGTTATTCCCAGCAGTAGTATGTATTTTGCCATAATTGAGAGGGGGGAAAAAACAATATACATGGGAAAATGGGCTTCTATTCAAATTTTCCCTTCAAGAGATGTAGACAAGGTACATTTTAAATTGCCTTGTGTGTTGCTGTTGTATAACACATTACAACCAGCTCTTACCAACCTACGAATAAGATGATCATCATCGTCATAATCAGCCATCATAAATCCACCACTGGATGAAGACCTCCCCACGCTGTCACCATTTCCCCACGATCCTGTGATATAATCATTCACCTATCAGCTGCACACGAGCGGTTCTCATCGCTCCATCTCCTCCGTGAATTATTTTGACTTCTCGAAGAATCGGGCAGCGCAGCGGAGCTGAATTAAATTCAGTTCCTGCTGAAGAAGCTCCCGGCACATGGCAGGAAACATCAGACGTCAGGCCAAGCAACAGACAATACAGCGTGAAAATACAACGGAGACATATTCCATGGCAGCTGCAAAAACCCTACGCGGCAGTTGAAGGCTTTTACGAAGATAAGCGATGAGTTTGTGCACGCACGTTGCAATGAAGCTTGATTTAAAAAAAATACATCGCCTTATTGCTCTAAATAACCTCTACTTAGCATCGCACTGAGAGAGCATGAAACAAGCCTGACTCCCTTGAAATGGCCTAAATGTGATTTATAAAATAGCACCGGACCATCAGGAAAAATACATTATATAGAAAAGTGCATTAGTGAATATACATCTCATTTGCTAATGGGGCAATGCTGTCTCTGATGAGTATGGCCTCCGCTTATTACCTTATGTGATCAATATGTGCAATGGGAATACATCTGAGGTGAATCATTTTGGCCTTTGTCCATTTGACTCACCGTCACTGCACCGGCCCTTATAATAATAGGCAAAGGTCAGCAGAACTGCACATGGTACTTGTCTGGTTTTGGAGCATGCAGAGATAAACCCACCCTCATCCCACCACAATCCTGCGTAGCTTTTAATGCGGCGAACCGATTTCTCCCTTTGGTTACACAGCCTATTAAATAGCACGACGCACACATCCAAGGAGGTTGAAACGACGGTGCGAGCTTATTTAAATCCTTCCCTTCTGTCCACCCAGCAGCATAAATGGGTCCACCGCAGTGAGTCGATCGGGTTGGATAAATTGTGGGTACTGCAAACTCTACCAGCATATCTGGCCGGCACGGCAGAGTTGGCCAAAATGCCCTCTTATAGGGGGTGGTCTGGAGCTCCCTCTGGTGGGGGCTCTTCTGCTAGAAACCGCGGGATTTAGCAATTGCAGGGCTGCGCCTTTACCTCATGCCAGGTCGCTTGTTCTAAAGAAGCCGATAGCTCAGTGGGCTTTAACTGGTGAATTAAAACATATTTGCATTTTTGCGTGTGATTTGCTTACCTTCGCTTTGCGTTGCACTCCCCTCCTGTGGTTGCATCGTTTGTTGTTGTAACGTTCTGACCTCCCGCCCCGACTGGACATCTGTGAAAAATTGCTGTATAGCTCCGTCGGATTTCCTCCACGTATGAATAAATAAATATTTTGATTCTGAGGCTCTAATTAAGCTGCGTCGGCTTTTTTTTGTTTTGTTAAAGGAACTTCCCAGCTGCGTTGGCTTGTATCGGGCACCGCGCGAAGCTGCTTTGCTCTGCTTTGCAAACGCCTGCGCACCGCAGAGGCACTTTCATCTTGACACAGAACAGCCTCAGAAGGAGACGTGCTGGCCTTCTCCCAAGCTCTGTGCTTATTTTTAATTACCCCTCATTTACCTATCCGCGAGATAGGGGTTGTTTTGTGTGTGTGTGTCTGTGTTGCGACTATGCAGACGACACGCGCGTGTGGTTTCTCTCGTATCACTCGGTAATAATACTCCCCCCTCACCCCCAATTTGGACGGGTTTTGGTTGGAAACGCAAGGTTGTAAGTTCAAATCCCTTGGGGGCACTGGGGGGTGGAGGTAGTAACTTAACCTGTATTCCTGTGACCAAATCGCTATGAATGCGTCCGGTCTTGTCAGGTTGTCAGGGCTGAGACGCTAAACAGGCTAAGGACTTGCATGGAAGAGACTGCCGTGGAGTTCCAGATACTTGGGCTGCGAGGTGACCAGGTATATTTGACAACTCATTTCATTTAGAACTGCTTTGTGTGTGTGTGTGTTTTCCTTCCCCCGTACCTCCGATTAGTGCGGATGGCTACGTACGGTGCGAAAGAAGTTCAACGTGTATGATAGTACGGCAAAGTATTTTTGAATCTCTGTGAAAATCTTTGAATTTTCGCCCCCTCTTATGTGTCTTTGTTTCTGGGTGCTTGATTTGTATCCCAATCGCCACTAATTAAAAGCACTCGTCCAACATCCCAAAGCAGCAGCCTCCTGTCAGAGTCGTTAGACTCAGCAAGGCTTCCCTATGTAAATAAAGGGCATTACTATTATTATTCCATTGAGGGTCAATATATACACATATGTATGTTGAACTTCTTTTGCACCGTACGTAGCCAACCATGATAATGGGAGGTGCAGAGCTGAAGTTGGGGGGGGGGGGGAAGGACAACAAACTAATCACAAACAGCAATTCTAAACTGAGTACCGTACTTATTTTCTAAGACGTCATCATTTGTTGTATGCATGTGCACACCGCTGTCAATGGAACGAGGTGTAAACCTTCATCAGCTAAAAGGCAATCATTGCAACTAAGTGCCACCGCAGTGAGTGCTTTGTTGGGGAGCCGTGGGAAAGTTACATTGTCTTTGAACTTCCCATCAACTTACAACTTCAGTTGTGTTCAGTTGTATTTTCGCCGAGTGTGCAGGACAAAGGCCAAACAAGCTAATTGGCCAGCAACAAACAGCGCTTGAACATATATGAGCGTTAATACAGTTCTCGAATTGAGCAGGGATCTAAGAACACAGGGGATGGGGGGGGGGGCATGATAGACAATGGGAGCGAACTCCAAAGTCGAGCAGTGCGAGTAAAGAGACGGTGTTTTGATCTGCAACAAGTAAATTGAACACACTAGGGATGAGATGCTACAGTCAGTCTGTCTGTAATCTGGTAGATCGGTAAAGGACTCTACACATCATGTCCATGGGAACGGTAACCACTGTAGTAGGGATCGAGGTGTTAAGGGGGCGAATGACCACAGTCAGTGAGTCACTGACTGGGGTGAAATTCATGAGTGCCGGATCATCAATCAAACCGATTGCCTGACCGGCATGGCCACATTTTCAAGCCACTTTCGGTGTCGAACTGTCTCGCTGTTCAAATGAGCATTGGTTATGGTTGACCTCCGTTGGCAACCCACGGCCGCATTAGCCGCTCAAACGCCGGTGCATTTCTCCGTCCCAGAGTTCGGATAACTTTGCCCATCGGGCTGCATCAAGGGGAATTGCAAAAAAATCGGCTCTGCGATTTTGAAACCCATCCTTCCCCCCCCGGCTGTGGCCAGACTTGTCAAAATGAATATGAGAGTTCATCAGCTGTCCTGTAAATACCCTATTGGGCGCATCGTGTGCAGGGAATGTGCAAGCACCGAGACACAACGCAACCTCCCGTCGACATAGAGCTGCGTGACGACGTTGGGACGACCCCATTTCAGTAGCGTAACATCGCGTAACGCTACGGGTCTGTTTTCATACATTTATCTCTTCGTATTGATTTTTTTTCGGTTTCACAAACCAAACCAATACCCAATGGACAGGTGCCATATGCAATGCTGCCAGATAAGATAATGAACAACTTAGAATTCACGTTGCATATTTTTTTCGTGTGTTCTGCAACCATTTACTAACGCATACTGTGTCAGTGTTTGTGAGTTCATTGCCTCTCCACACATCCGGTTGCTGCGGACTAAACCACTGCGCTACCACTCTACCTCACTTATTTAGTTTGATATTCTTCCCGCGCACCCCCGATTAGCACTGTTGGCTATGTATAGTGTTATTGACGACGTATATCAAGAGGTTCTAAATACAGTGAAGGAAAAACAAGTATTTGATCCCCTGCTGATTTTGTACGTTTGCCCACTGACGAAGAAATGTTCAGTCTATAATTTTAATGGTAGGTTTATTTGAACAGTGAGAGACAGAATAACAACAAAAAAATCCAGAAAAACGCATGTCAAAATATGTTATAAATTGATTTGCATTTAAATGAGGGAAATAAGTATTTGACCCCCTCTCAATCAGAAATATTTCTGGCTCCCAGGTGTCTTTTATACAGGTAACGAGTTGAGATAAGGATTACACTCTTAAAGGGAGTGCTCCTAATCTCAGCTTGTTACCTGTATAAAAGACACCTGTCCACAGAAGCAATCAGTCAATCAGATTCCAAACTCTCCACCATGGCCAAGACCAAAGAGCTCTCCAAGGATATCAGGGACAAGATTGTAGACCTACACAAGGCTGGAATGGGCTGGAATGGGCTACAAGACCATTGCCCAGCAGCTTGGTGAGAAGGTGACAACAGTTGGTGCGATTATTTGCAAATGGAAGAAACACAAAAGAACTGTCAATCTCCCTCGGCCTGGGGCTCCATGCAAGATGTCACCTCGTGGAGTTGCAATGATCATGAGGACGGTGAGGAATCAGCCCAGAACTACACGGGAGGATCTTGTCAATGATCGCAAGGCAGCTAGGACCATAGTCACCAAGAAAACAATTGGTTACACACTACGCTGTAAAGGACTGAAATCCTGCAGCGACCGCAAGGTCCCCCTGCTCAAGAAAGCACATATACATGCCCGTCTGAAGTTTGCCAATGAACATCTAAATGATTCAGAGGACAACTGGGTGAAAGTGTTGTGGTCAGATGAGACCCAAATGGAGCTCTTTGGCATCAACTCAACTCGCCGTGTTTGGAGGAGGAAGAATGCTGCCTATGACCCCAAGAACACCATCCCCACCGTCAAACATGGAGGTGGAAACATTATTATTTGGGGGTGTTTTTCTGCTAAGGGGACAGGACAACTTTACCGCATCAAAGGGACGATGGACGGGGCCATTTACCGTCAAATCTTGGGTGAGAACCTCCTTCCCTCAGCCAGGGCATTGAAAATGGGTCGTGGATGGGTATTCAGCATGACAATGACCCAAAACACATGCCAAGGCAACAAAGGAGTGGCTCAAGAAGAAGCACGTTAAGGTCCTGGAGTGGCCTAGCCAATCTCCAGACCTTAATCCCATAGAAAATCTGTGGAGGGAGCTGAAGGTTCGAGTTGCCAAACGTCAGCCTCGAAACCTTAATGACTTGGAGAAGATCTGCAAAGAGGAGTGGGACAAAATCCCTCCTGAGATGTGTGCAAACCTGGTGGCCAACTACAAGAAACGTCTGACCTCTGTGATTGCCAACAATGTTTTTTCCACCAAGTACTAGGTCATGTTTTGCAGAGGGGTCAAATACTTATTTCCCTCATTAAAATGCAAATCAATTCATAACATTTTTGACATGCGTTTTTCCGGATTTTGTTGTTATTCTGTCTCTCACTGTTCAAATAAACCTACCATTAAAATTATAGACTGATCATTTCTTTGTCAGTGGGCAAACGTATAAAATCAGCTGGGGATCAAATACTTTTTTTCCCTCACTGTACAGACACATGACAATCACATTTGAGACCACAACAATTTGTATTTGTTCTGTAGCAATATAACGCATCGCCTATTATTCTTGCTGAAACAACAATGTGGTAAAAATTGCAAGGGAGATAATTTGCCTTCGAGCATATTAATAAATTAATTAATTTTGCTATACCTTCAAAGTCAATTTTGTTCATGACACCAAACTGAGTGCAATTTGTTGATGAGTTATTGACTGCAAACAGCGGCAGTGGGTATTGACCTCGGCATATCTTTAATCTTGCCTATTATCTCCAATTTTTTCGCCAATCAATACAATTCGTATCAGCTACTCTATCTAAATGCTGAGATCATAGTGCCCCAAGTAGGTTATGGCGCAAAGTGGTGATCAATGGCATGGGGCAAACGGGCCAAAATTAAATATTTTATAAACACAAAGTATTAAATGCCAATGCGCCTGACGCCACCTCTCATTGTGTACGCAAGGCATCGACGTTGGCAACACTCGACTACGTTCAAGCTGTTCGTGAGGCGGTGTGACAGAATGGCAGGGCAGGTGGGTGACCTTTCGTGGGGGTTTTTAATTTCCACTCTTGTTTCCCCCCCCAGCGCCAGCCGAAGGGAGTTGCTTTTTTTTTCATGCGATCCCACAATCTCGCAGAGCCAGCAGGCTGGCTTTGTGTTTTGTAGCAAATGTCGCCGGCACGTGTGACGCACATTTAATCAGTATGTTAAAAGTGCGCGTAAGGTAACGTCACATTTGATGCTGCATTCGATAGTGGAGTTGCTAACTGAGAGATATCTGCAGACGTCTCTGTCTGCTTGCCATTGATGACTTTGTCAAAGTTTTTTTTCGTGTTAATTCTGCCTCTTTTCACAGTGAGCATATTCTTTAGACTGACAGCAGCTGATTGTGTTGAGTGAGTTACCGGCAGATCTTATACATGCAAACCGCCCGAACAGATGGGGTGAATTTTGCAATTTTAGTAATTGAGGGTAATTTAGAATTTAGCAAATTTGAACCATGACACCGGCACACAATGCCCTCTTGCAAATGTAGTCATGTGGCATTTAATGTCCATTTTACAGCAGATGGCACACTTTTTGGTGACAGCACACAGTATTATTGTTCAGATGGGCATGATTTGACCCCCTGAACCCACGCAATCTGCTGCTGTGGTAGCAATTGCGATCGACACCAGGCCGACCTACGCGCAAGTAAAATGAATGTCGCATTCGCTAACGCATCCCCAGTTAATGGAATCCGAATTGCTCATCGCAAAGTGCAATCTCAATGCGGAGACTTAAAAGGCCCACACATCATGTTATCGGCGTCTCGTTTTATTTCAACAATCTAACAATTTATTATGCATGGAATTAATCACATTTTTTTTGCATAACTTCGACAAAAGGGTGACATGCTGCAAGTCATCGCGCTATTCATCGCGGCTGAAACAATTTGCAGACATCTCACATTTCCACATTTTCAAGTAATAACCCCTCCTGGGCCGTAAAAAGCCAGACAAATCAAATTGTGTGGAACGCTCGCAAGGGGATAGACTTTCCAACCAAAACAATGGGACCAGTCTCGCAACTGGAAATGGAACACCCTTTGTAGGAACACAAAGGGAGAAGACGAGAGAGGGGAGAGAGCGGCACGGAACGAGGAAGAGATTAACATTCATTGTTAGCCATAATAAAGGTTTTTGATTTAATATAAATGTGTCGTTAACCCACCACCACCCGACAGCCATTTTGTAAGGTTTGTCATTTAAACAAAACCTGCCGAATGGATGCTACATCAGCACACCGGTGTGTCGTAGAGTAAATCTACAACATTAACAATTTGAGTACGACGTTTCCGCTGGTGATTGCAACCAGCTTCATCAGGCGATTTATAACGTATGACATTTACATATTTTGTATCATGCAACATCAAGAAGTATTTACTGCTTAGGTTATACCATGTCTGGCCGGGTGTCATTGTGGTAGAGTGCACAACGCAACATGAGACGGTTTTAAGTTTAATCTCAGCCCTCGGTTGACTCAGTTTATCAACCGAACCGAGTACGTAAAATGCATACAATTGAATAGGACATCAACAGTAGTTTTCCTATGGAGAGACTATGGGCATACAAATGAGCACTTCTTTACTGAAATAACCATTTCGTAAATAGTCTAAAATGTTTGGCCATTGTGATTGAATATTATACTATATAACAATCTCGGTGTTTTATTTTTCTTATTTTTTAATATTACTTTTAATATTCACATGGCTCTGTATCTTATGCAGTGAATGAAGACATCGAACGTTTGCATACGTGTAAACATGAAGTCGGGATGCTTTGGTGGAGAAATAGTCGGCGAACTGGACTTGCCAATTCTGATTTTAGTGGGTGGATTCGATCTCCCCACGGTGGCAGTCGAAATAATGGCCAAAAGTTTCTGTCCACCCAGCAATGTAATGGATGCGCCACAGTGAGTGGTGGGGTACATTGTGGTTACGTCTACAAACCTGCACAGACGTTTGTCCACGTGGAAGAGTAGGCGAGAATATCCTATAGAGGAGTTCTTTAGAGCTCCATCTAGTAAAGGCCCTTCTGCCGGCAGCGGGGTGAGCAAGTTGTTGCAGCGTTCCACCTTTACCTTTTAAAACGTAACAATTATTGCAGTCTGTACGAAACTTGCTTCTTAACAGCGCCTCTTCGTCAACACTACATCGTCCCTTATGAAAGACAAATGCAAAGGCAAAGTTTAGGCATCTTCTTTGGTTCTTTCGGTAAAGTCACGTAGAATGATAATAAAATAATAAATTGATAAAATCAAATAACACAATAATATTCTCACGACGTTTCGGCCACAACACAAGCGGCCTTCATCAGGTGAAGGGGGCGAGACTGTCTGGTAGGACAGCGCTGGAGTGAAAGAGCCACGTTCAGATCACGGCCTTTAAGCTGTGTGAGAGGAACAAAGCGCCGTATCTGAACGTGGCTCTTTCACTCCAGCGCTGTCCTACCAGACAGTCTCGCCCCCTTCACCTGATGAAGGCCGCTTGTGTTGTGGCCGAAACGTCGTGAGAATATTATTGTGTTATTTGATTTTATCAATTTATTATTTTATTATCATTCTACGTGACTTTACCGAAAGAACCAAAGAAGATGAATCATTGCAGTCACGAAAGCTTTAAATCGAAAGTTTAGGCAATTTAAAGAGACGTTATTTATTTTAATTTATAATGATTGGAAGTGATGTTTTTAATTACTGAGTTTTTCCCTTCTTGCATATTTGCAATAAGCTTCTGGTGAGTATTTCGCACACTAATTGGTTTATTTTATCTTGGTTTATTTTGGAACAGGTAAAACAAATTTGGCAATAAAATGCTCTTTTTCGATGGGGACCTGCTTACAACATAGAAACCCGGTTACAGCAAAAAGCAAACACATTAATTAAACAATCCCTAAACAACTGCAAATGGCCAAATTGCAAATAGCAAGGTTGTGCATCTATATCGTACAACCAGCACAAAAATTACAAGGCGAGTAGAATGCATCACATACAACTCTAAGCGATCGATTACAGGTACACTTGAAAGGAAATGTGAGTTTTGATTTAAAGCTTTCGTGACTGCAGTAATTCATATTCTTAGCTCTTTCGGTAAAGTCACGTTGAAGGGAAACAACAAAATAATAAAATATATAAAACAATAAAAAAATAAAAAAAACTATATATTATATATATTATTATTATTTTGTTGTTTCCCTTCAACGTGACTTTACCGAAAGAGCTAAGAATAGGAAATGTGAGGTGTAAAATGTATTTTTAGTAGGACAAGGGCGATGAGGTTTTGATCACGAACATTTTCGCCCGGATATTGGGGTGTCACGGTCGCAAAATGTTAATACCCTCGCTTGGTATACAGGACGTCGTAGATTCGATCTCGACTCTGACGATTGTATATATGGAGTTTACATTTTCTCCATGTGGTCGTGTGGATTTTACTCCGGGGACCTCCAATTTTTCTTTCCACATTCAGAACCAGGCGTTAAAAGTAGTTGGCTGCTCTACATTTCCACATGATAAGAAACCACTTAATTGAGCTATATATATAAGTGAAGTGGGCCTTACCGAGTAAAAATAAATGTTTAGTTTAATCGTTTAGTTTGAAATTATGGGCTCCACACTTAAGTAATTTTAACCGAGTTTGGCTCTCATACAGTCGGGCACTTTGAGCATTAACAGGGAGGAATTCCTAAGAATACAGAACATTACCGAGTAGGATTAAATGACTCAAAATGTATTTAGCAGGCTTATTTTGATGATGAAGATAGAACAAGTTTGTTCCCTGCATAGATCAAGGAAGGGGTGGGGCTGATTATCATTGAATAAAGTTGACAGCGAATGGATTCTGTAAAAGGGACAGCATTTAGGGCAAAGAGGAGTGTGGAGTGGGATAATGGACCAGATTTTTTTCGTAATATTGGGTTAGATGGCATAAACATAAATGTGTCGTTAAACCCACCACCACCCGACACAAATGAGTAGGGTTTGTCACGTAAACAGAACATGGCAATTTGTTAAGAGTACAGCATACCGGTGTGTTGGAGAGCAAATCCACAACATTTATAATCTGAGGATGAGGTTTCGCCAGTAATTGCAACTAGCTTCATCAGGCGACAGCTGGCTGTCGCCTGGCTGTCGCCTGATGATGCACCGGTGTGCTGTACCAGTAACGAATTGGCATGTTCTGTTTACGTGACAAACTTTACTCATTGGCTATGTTGAGTGGTGGCGGGTTTAACAACACATTTATATTTACGCGATTTGACCCAAAAAACCTCTTATGGATGATATTTGGTCGCGAAAGCCTACTACGTGTTAAACGAACCAGTTTTTGTTCGTGCTGAGTCAACGCCAAGTCTGTAATATAACATCACAATAGTCGAAGATTGAGTGAACAGTGGCTGTGACGATATCCAGTTCATGGTCAGGACAGAATGAAAAGTTTCTATCTGAACAGGGAGCAAATGTACGTATTTATTATTTTTCTTTTGCAAATACACGTATATAATAGCCCAGATCTGTCCTTCTGTCATTCTGTTACTGTGATTAACGCGGCACAGATTGGTTGACGTGTGTCACGTGACCATGAGCAAGCAGTCAACCAGAGATGCGCCCCTCCCAAACATGTACGCCCTCGGATTGGTTGAAGTGCGTCACGTGACCGCGAGCGGCCCACTTCGTGTTGTGGTGCGCCCCGTACATCGGAGGCCCGAGAAGCAGCAACATGACGGCAATAGCGCCGGAGACGCAGCCACGGAAAGCTGACGGTCGATCCACTCACACACGGCTCACTCACTCACACTCACTCATACACACAGCTCACTCATACACACAGCTCACACACACTCACTCATACACACAGCTCACTCACACACAGCTCACTCACTCACACTCACTCATACACACAGCTCACTCACACTCACTCATACACACAGCCCGCTCATACACACAGCTCACTCACACTCACTCATACACACAGCTCACTCACTCATACACAGCTTACTCACACACAGCTCACTCACTCATACACACAGCTCACTCACTCATACACACGGCTCACTCGTACACACAGCTCTATCACTCACTCATACACACAGCCCACTCATACACACAGCTCACTCACACTCACTCATACACACAGCTCACTCACACTCACTTATAAACACAACTCACTCATACACACAGCTCACTCACTCACACTCACTCATACACACAGCCCACTCATACACACAGCTCACTCACACTCACTCATACACACAGCTCACTCACACTCACTCATACACACAGCTCACTCACACACAGCTCACTCACTCACACTCACTCATACACACAGCTCACTCATACACACAGCTCACACACACTCACTCATACACACAGCTCACTCACACACAGCTCACTCACTCACACTCACTCATACACACAGCCCACTCATACACACAGCTCACTCACACTCACTCATACACACAGCTCACTCACTCATACACACGGCTCACTCGTACACACAGCTCTACCACTCACTCATACACACAGCCCACTCATACACACAGCTCACTCACACTCACTCATACACACATCTCACTCACACTCACTCATACACACAACTCACTCATACACACAGCTCACTCACTCACACTCACTCATACACACAGCCCACTCATACACACAGCTCACTCACACTCACTCAAACACACAGCTCACTCACACTCACTCATACACACAGCTCACTCACACACAGCTCACTCACTCACACTCACTCATACACACAGCTCACTCATACACACAGCTCACACACACTCACTCATACACACGGCTCACTCACACACAGCTCACTCACTCACACTCACTCATACACACAGCTCTATCACTCACTCATACACACAGCCCACTCATACACACAGCTCACTCACTCACACTCACTCATACACACAGCTCACTCACTCACGCTCACTCATACACACAGCTCACTCATACACACAGCTCACTCATACACACAGCTCACTCACACTCACTCATACACACAGTTCACTCACACTCACTCATACACACAGCTCACTCACACTCACTCATACACACAGCTCACTCACACTCACTCATACACACAGCTCACTCACTCATACACAGCTTACTCACACACAGCTCACTCACTCATACACACAGCTCACTCACTCATACACACGGCTCACTCGTACACACAGCTCTATCACTCACTCATACACACAGCCCACTCATACACACAGCTCACTCACATTCACTCATACACACAGCTCACTCACACTCACTCATACACACAGCTCACTCATACACACAGCTCACTCACTCACACTCACTCATACACACAGCCCACTCATACACAGCTCACTCACTCATACACACAGTTCACTCACACTCACTCATACACACAGCTCACTCATACACACAGCTCACTCACACTCACTCACACACACAGCTCACTCATACACACAGCTCACTCATACACACAGCTCACTCATACACACAGCTCACTCACACTCACTCATACACACAGTTCACTCACACTCACTCATACACACAGCTCACTCACACTCACTCATACACACAGCTCACTCACACTCACTCATACACACAGCTCACTCACTCATACACAGCTTACTCACACACAGCTCACTCACTCATACACACAGCTCACTCACTCATACACACGGCTCACTCGTACACACAGCTCTATCACTCACTCATACACACAGCCCACTCATACACACAGCTCACTCACATTCACTCATACACACAGCTCACTCACACTCACTCATACACACAGCTCACTCATACACACAGCTCACTCACTCACACTCACTCATACACACAGCCCACTCATACACAGCTCACTCACTCATACACACAGTTCACTCACACTCACTCATACACACAGCTCACTCATACACACAGCTCACTCACACTCACTCACACACACAGCTCACTCATACACACGGCTCACTCCCTCACACAGCTCACTCACTCACACTCACTCATACACACAGCTCTATCACTCACTCATACACACAGCTCACTCATACACACAGCTCACTCATACACAGCTTACTCACACTCACTCATACACACAGCTCACTCCCTCACACAGCTCACTCACTCACACTCACTCATACACACAGCTCACTCATACACACAGCTCACTCACACTCACTCACACACACAGCTCACTCATACACACAGCTCACTCCCTCACACAGCTCACTCACTCACACTCACTCATACACACAGCTCTATCACTCACTCATACACACAGCTCACTCATACACACAGCTCACTCATACACAGCTTACTCACACTCACTCATACACACAGCTCACTCACTCACACAGCCCACTCACACACACAGCTCACTCATACACACAGCTCACTTACACTCATACACAACTCACTTACACTCATACACAGCTCACTCATACAGCTCACTCATACACACAGCTCACTCATACACACACCTCACTTACACTCATACACACAGCTCACTTACACTCATACACACCTCACTTACACTCATACAGACAGCTCACTCATACACACAGCTCACTCTCACACTCATACACACAGCTCACTCACACTCATACACACAGCTCATTCACACTCATACACACAGCTCACTCATACACACAGCCCACTCACTCATACACACAGCTCACTCACACTCATACACACAGCTCACTCACACTCATACACACAGCTCATTCACACTCATACACACAGCTCACTCATACACACAGCCCACTCACTCATACACACAGCTCACTCACACTCATACACACAGCTCACTCACACTCATACACACAGCTCACTCACACTCATACACACAGCTCACTCACTCATACACACAGCTCACTCACACTCACTCATACACACAGCTCACTCACACTCACTCATACACACAGCTATCTCACACTCACTCAAACACACAGCTCACTCACACTTACAGCTCACTCATACACACAGCTCACTCACACACAGCTCACTCTCACTCATGCACACAGCTAATTCACACTCACTCATACACACAGTTCACTCACACTCACTCATACACAGCACACCCATACACAGCACACACACTCACAGCTCACTCACACTCACTCATACACGCAGCTCATTCACACTCATACACACAGCTCACTCACACTTACACTCACTCATACACACAGCTCACTCACACACAATCACATGCAGCTCAGAGGAGACGGGTGAATCAGAGTGAGGCAGAGCCGTGTTCTCTCCACTGCTGCCCTGAGGGACCCCCGCGCTCTCTCCATTACATTCCTACTCGAGTTATTTTGGAGCTTAAATCCACTGCTGGATGAAGGCCCACCGCACGCTGTGCGAGTGGATCGTAAGGATTTACTTGACCAGTCTGTTGGGGGGTCCCGCAGGCTGTGGTTGTTGGGGGGTGCTGCAGGCTGTGGTTGTTGGGGGGTGCCGCAGGCTGTGGTTGTTGGGGGGTGCCGCAGGCTGTGGTTGTTGGGGGGTGCCGCAGGCTGTAGTTGTTGGGGGTGCCGCAGGCTGTGGCTGTTGGGGGGTGCCGCAGGCTGTGGTTGTTCAGGGCCCCCGCACAACAACACTGTATGATCAATATTCACAGCGAAATGTGGCACCTGGGTTTTAAACTTGTCGACAAGTTCCATTTGTTGAGAGTCGAATGTCATTTAGATAGTGGTGGTGTGTGGGGGAGTGTCAATTGATCGATTCCTCGAGAACGTGACGTTCCATCTTGCTGGCATTGAGAACAAGTTTCAGATCACTTTTGTTGCATTTGTAGTCAAAGCCTTGTTGCAGCTTAGCACAGAGATCATCGGATGTTGCTAGACGTCATCGCAGCAGTTTCATCCGTGAACATATTTAGGTTGGAGTGGATCAGTGAGTCCTGCATTATTGACATGAAGAGAGGATAGGCTCGAGTTTAGAGCCCTTGTGGGACACATTCAGTGATAGGGGCTTTGTTTCAAGGTACACTTTGTTTACAAAGATTAGCGGTGAGCGGCTATGAGAGGTAGCTCTGGAACCAGTTTACCTTAGAATTTGAAAAAAAAGTTTAGGCATTCAAGTTGGCTCAGTAAGATGTCGTGATCTACTGTATCAAATGATTTTGATCGGTCAAGGAAGAGGATGGCAGAGGAGTTTTTTTTTAATCAAGTCTGTTCAAGATACAATCAGGAGTGTCTCGCACCGCAGAGATGTTCCTGAATTTTCCCCAGAAGCCTGATTGCTTTGGGTTTGAGCAGGTCATTCTGTTTGCATAAAGTCAGCGATTGCACGCTTGGGAGAATATACTCTTCACTTACGTTTCTCATCTCCACCAAGAGAGTGCAATTATGCACACTTGCCAACGTGGAAGCTCAGAGGCGTGAGCAGCTTCGTAACAACAGCAAATACGCTGGTTGTTTTTGGGTAGCTCTGAGGCCCTGACGCCCAAGCAATCAGATGAAGACAACACTTCTCAGATGACTGTCCCATAGAGAAGGCTGCTGTCTCCCGTGTAGGCCACTCAGTTTCAAATGCTATGCGTATATTTTTATTATCGGAGTATGTTTGTTTGCATGTTCACCACAAGTACGGGTGGTTAATGCAGACTTGATTCCTTGCAAAAAGTATCTGTTTGGTGTTTGAACATCTGAACAGCTGTTTTATTGCCAGAAAGGGCAAAACCTATTGTTATTTTTCATACTTTGATACTGGAAAAAAAGGTACCATGAAACTTCTCAAATCCTCGATTCTGGCTGCCTGAAATATGCAAGGCATTCGTCTCCACTCACTCAGGAATAACTTCGGAAAGAGAGAGACACACACACAAACACCTTATACAACGACTGTACCGGTATATATTAGGATGACTCTTCTGTATACACAAACGTACACAGGTTGTGTCGTCCATCAGCCGACTGGCTTTCCAGACCAATATCATCCAGGAGCATTTGTTCAAGCGACAAAACTCGCAACCAGTTTCAACCGTCTGCGTCTTTATCATTCACACATACACACGTGTTGTTTCTGAGCTCGAGAAGATGTGTTGATGGGAGAGGGCTGGTAAGGACTCTTCCCAATGTGCACGCTAAGATGTGTGAGATACCTCTGTAACGTGACCATATGCGCTGTTTGCGTTTGGGCAACTCTGGAGGCTAGTGTCCATGCAATGGACACACATCCACAAAAAAAAAGGCCAGAGATATTGCAAACAACGGCCGTGATGGTTGGTGGAAGCAAGAAGGCGATGCCATGGTGTGGTGGGGGGGGGGGGAAACATTCCAGTGGGAATGGTGACCTCTTTACTGTGGCCTCTGCTGGAGCTGAACGGATTGTAAAACATTAGACGTGGCTGGGTGGCTCAGAGGTCGGAGCACTGAGCCGATGCTGCTGACATCGCAGGTTTTAAATATCGAGCGTGACTAAACCAAATTGTATTCTTTGGTCTTCTCCTTCTTCTTCCAGTGGTCATTATGGTATTATATTTTTTGTGTAGTGACATTATGATCTCAGTCCCAGTCATCGATGATTGCATACACACACACAACAAACCCACAGTGAAATATCATAACTGTGTCTAAACACCATGACTGAGGATTTAAAACGCTCATTTGGACAAACACTCTTATCTGCTGCAGTGTGTGGCAGAAGGTGTGCTCTCTCTCTGATGTGAGAACACGGGCCACTTTGAAATATGGCAGTGGTGTCTCCTCCTTCTGTGGGCCATTCTCTAATGCACAGGAGTGCACGCTGAAACGAAACGAAACCATTGTTATGTTACCAGGTAAGGTTCGCTGAGCTGTTTCGCTCTTTTTCAGAAGCGACCTGGCTCAAGGAAGCGCTTATCACGTGGACATTAATAGCAGCCAAACATTCTAAACGCGCATTTCATTCCTAGAGCAAAGGTCTGTGAATGGTCTGGATGGATACCACGTCTTATGACATGCCACCAAAATCATATTCTGAATAACATTGGGGGGCGGGGGGGGGGGGCAAACGATATTGAGAAGTGTGAAGCCTCTGCATGGTGGGATAGTGCACTTTAAGAATTGGTTATCACATTACCACTAAGTATACAGGCCCACTTGGATGTATGCATGTTGAACTTATTTCGCACCGTTGCCTGCATTCGCCTTGCGTTGCCATGATGTAATACTCAACACATTTGTGAATTCTGGCATTGAGTTACAGTCCCTGGCTGCTTTTTGCTGTAAATAACTACCCATTCCCCAGCTAGCAACAGAGGCACGAGTCATTACATCATGGTGACAACAGTAATCAGGAATGTGTTCACCGAAAAATTGCTCCTCTTAAGTGTGCAGTGTTGAATGAGAACTATGAGCAGATCTCTTGCACTGAAATGCAAATCTTCAAAGTGTCACCGTTATGGAACGAGCATGGGACGTATGGGACGATGCACATCATCTCTCGCTGTCCTTGACACAGGGGTGGAAATTCCACTTTTTTTTACGTCAATCACACTGCGTCAAAACATTTCGGTGACTCATATTCTTGGTTCTTTCGGTAAAGTCACGTATAAGGGAAACAATAAAAATATAAAACACAAATTCTCACGACGTTTCGAAAGCTTTAAATCAAAATTTCGGTGACTGTTCTGCGAAAACAACAACAACAACAATCTGCCCATTGGAAAGAACGCTTTTTGCACATTGTGTGCTCGCATTGCTACTTGTAATCCCCAACAAAGCCGGATAATATTATTTGAATAAGAATAATAGTAATAATTTCAATGAATATCTCAAACTTAAAGGTAAGTGACTCGGTTGCAAGGGGGACCTGATGAGCGGGAAATGCAGCCACGTGTTAAGCTGGCAACATTTGTCTCGCCCCACACTCTGGGATCCTCTATATATTAAGATGCTATTGGCAAATGACAGTTTAACATTCATACCAATGTCATCCACAATATATGTTTTTGGGTTAGATCGCGTAAATATAAATGTGGCGTTAATCCCTCCACCACCCGACACGGCAATGATTGTCAATGTTGTGGGTTTACTCCCCAACACACCGGTGTGCTCTACTAGTGACGAATTGGCACGTTCTGTTTACGTGACAACCCTTACTAGTTGGCTGTGTCAGGTGGTGGCGGGTTTTAACGACTTATTCACGCCATATAACCCAAAAACCTCTATAATGGATTATATTGGTTGCGAAAGCCTACGTGTTAAATGTACACAAATGGTTAAAAATGTACATTGTTGTTTCTATACTGCATGCAGAATACCCCTGGGTTTGATCTTACACGAAGCTCATGGCACACCATAAACCGCATCCGCACAAACCGTGGCAGATGCGGATACTCTATGCACAACGTGGAAAATTAAAAACTCTCCAGCGGGCAACTGCGGTCATGCAGAACAGACCATACAACGTATAACGACTTAAAGCCCAATCCACAAATATTGAGTAATTACAGCGATACACTCCGCTGCTTATGGCACGGTTATCTGGCTTGACCACGTGAAAGCGAAATTGTAGTAGTGGCCTCGACATTCACATCAGCCATACGACAAAACTAAACAAATGTACATAACGTGGAAGAACTCGTCCCGCAAACGTGTTCTCTTCTATCAACCTTTGTTAATACAACTCTGCATGGAGGATTCCCCACTCATCGTCCATCGTGGAGTTTCTTGAAACCATACGTCACCATCCTGGTCAGCGTTGGTGGGTAAAGTGGGGCAGAGACCCTAGGCCAGTTCCGAAATCACTCGTCACTCATGTTGAGAAGCAAATCGAGGTCACTGGCTTAACGGTGCAGGGGAGAGACCAATGTGTGACTCGCTGCCTGCCACCACGAAATATTCAAATAATCAAAATGGCATGGAGAGGCCTTGATCCAGCAGTGGATCGAACATTGGCTGCAATTTTTACATGTATATATGTTTATAGTATAGATTATATGCCTTGCGGATTTTATTTTTTCAAAAAAAAAACATTTTGGGATAAAATAATTTACTTAATAATAATGCACACTGATAAAAAAAAAGCACACTTTCATTGCAGTAGTGTCATTAATCATCCTTCAATAATGAAGCATTTGTGGAGCAATTTTTTTGCGTGTTTTGTTCCAAACTAATGAGATGTAATTCGTACCAAACTCCAAACCTCTTCAAAGAACGAGAGTATTGCCAGTTTGAATTGTTTACGCAAGCTGGTAGTGACGGAAGTCATTAAATATACTATTGCTTAAATATGCAAAAAGTCGAGTTTCCATGCATTCGGTTTTGTAGAGTAAATTTTATATTGATTTGCTCATGATACTGACACATTCTGACTATATTCTCTCCCAGATTCAATCAATTGCAATGACACGCCGCCACTCTGAAATCTAACATTGTGCACTGCTATACTCAGTGCCGGCTTAAGCTAATGCGGGGCCTGTAGCATATGTTATAAAGGGGCCCTAAATAAAAAAAACATGTAAATATAAAAAACATACATGTTTTACTTGTATAGTAAAGTAATTTAATTTTTTCATTTGCTATACAGCCATATAATACGACAAATCGCTAACCTTAAACACGCAGTCGTTCGTAAAAGTTGAAGGCAGTATAGTACTATAGTAATAGAGCAAGTGCAGAATCACTGAACCGGAATTGATAGCTTGAAAACATTTAGCGCGGGGCCCTTGAGAGTGCGAGGCCCTTAGCATATCTAGCTACTTTTGCTGCTAGGATAATCCGGCATTGGCTATACTTTATGTCTAGTTCCACCACTTACCGGATTTTTAAGCAGGTTTATATATATATGTTTGCACACAGATAACAAAACAATATTTGGATTCTTGTATCACAGAATTGTAAGATGGAGGCAGTGAATGAACTATGGCTGATGATGACGATTGGCTAAATCTTGCAAGTGTCTTAAACGTTTACTTTTTGTTGATGTGCAACCCTTTAGCTTATTGATTGTATGGGAAAACACCTTGACCATCGAGACTTTTCAGGCACCTCACAATATAGGAAAAATACACGTACATTAATGTGAATGTAAAATATATATATACATTTTATTACAATGATATATTTAAACATAACTAATGTGTGTTTGTGAGATTCCCAGAAGTGTAATATTTCAGGTGGTTACAATGCACAAAGATGGGTACTGTTTGTAGAATATCCTGGAGCTGAGTGTTGCATAGGTCCCATCCAGCTGTAACAAGCCATACCTACATTATCTGATTCCCACACACACAAAAGATCGAGTAATGTGGTAAGGACTGTCATTAAAACTCCTTTACATGTCTCGCCCAGTCCCTGAAGGCTATTATGGGTGATCTTTATTTGATACCTACATTTAAATATGCTCTTTTTTTCTTAAACACATCATTTCAACATTTGGGAATGTCACTTTTGGAAATTCCATTGAAGCTTTTCTTAGAAGAATAGTAGTTATATAAATGTAAACATGTTGAATATTTTCATTGCTTTATGCACAGCGCTCTTGATATTTCCATCTAAAATAGAATGCTTCATGTTTCATTTGCAGCTTTCAAAATGTTTTATACCAATCTTGCAAGACATGTTTTGCGATGTGCCATGCACAATTTAAAAATAAATAAATAAAACTAGGAGCGGAGAATGACAAACGACAACTATTAGTCAGGAAAATAGTTATCGGCAAAGTAAAACTTTACGTGGTATTAATTAAACATGAAATTATTCCGAATTGCCTCTGAAAAGTGATCCGCTGTTTCCATCGCCAGATTTGCTGTGGAATGATTTTAAAATGTCCTTTGATGAATGACACCGCTGTGGGAATGACCAGTTTAATATTTGCCAATGTTGTTAACGTGTGTGGAAATTACATTTTCATTTGCAGCAAATGAAGAAGAATATACAACAATATTGTCCGTGGAAAAAATGTCATCTTGGTGCACGAATGACTTTTATACAAATTTATTCTATAACAGGTTATTAAATTTTGATTTAAAAATTTCGTGACTGCAGGGATTCATATTCTTGGTTCTTTCGGTAAAGTCACGTAGAAGGGAAACAATAAAATAAAAATATAAAACAATAAAATGTTCACGACGTTTCGACTGCAACACAAGCAAACATCATCAGGTGTGAAAACCACAGCAAGGAAATTTTCACATCAAGAAAATTTTCTTTGCCTTTTATTTATATGGAGATAACTACTCGTTTCTCACATCCATGATCAGTTGTAGCGTGAGCTAGCAGGGTACAGGACGGGAAACTGGATGTGGCCAATCTGATTATTTGAGTAACTAACTACTCTACCAATTCTAGGTTTGCTTACTCGACTCATCAGATAACACAAAGATAGAGGGAAAACAAGTCCCACCTCTTTTCCCAAATGTTCAGTTCGGTGATGGCTGAGGCTTCGTAATGTCATCAGCATCATCAGCCATGTCACTTTTTTTTTCATAGGGGCCCGAGTAATGGGCCACAAGTAGTTTTTTTTTAAATTGCAATCGATTAATCGACTCATAATCCCGGATAGACATAACACAAAAATAAAGTTGCCAGTGTGCCTTCGCAGACAGCATTGCCCCACATACAATGACATAGGCAACCCATTGTCTACTTCTCCTCTCATGGAACGATGCCAAGTTCCCACACGGGCTTGAGGAGGAAAAATAATACTAGAGTTGCAAACAAGAACACCTTGCTTAAGATTCTGACAGGAAGTGTGTACTTTTTAGATTATCAAATAAAATGAGCTTTGTCTTGGGAGATTAGCTTTTTTTCTTTCGTTTGCTTTGCGTTCTGCGAAACATTCCGGCTGACCATAGCAGGCGGATACAACTGTCTGCTCTAACTAGGCGATTTGCCCACGATCAGTCATGCAAGGAATAATATTTTCCTTTGAGAGTGTTGCCTTTACATATACACTGTATATTCCTGTGTGCGTAAAAAAAAATACAATTCAAGTACATGTTTGTAAAAGTCGAGCAAAGCGCATTCTTTCAAAGTGCAATAATAAACAATGCCACATTCCACATCTGCTTTTGCTAATATGAGAGATATATTTTAAAAAATAAAGATTTTAATTAAATCATAACAAATTTCCCTTTGTAATTTCAAACTGTACACAGGAGCATTGGTTTATAATACTATGTTGTGTACATTAATAATTTTCCAATGTATATAGTGTGTATATATAGTTTCATATGAATCTCAGAATGCTAATTTCAAGTGCCTATGAATTGTCATCATACACATTAATATCACATTGTTAGATTTGACATTATACTCGTGCAGTTATGAAACTATAAGAAACTAAATATGCTCTCAAAAAAAAAAACAAAGCAGTGGAAATTATCTGGAATTGCACCCCCTGGTCCAGTGGTGGACATTCCAAGTTCACATTGTGGGGTCATCTTCGACATGGAGTGACATTTGTTGACTTCCCACAAAGGGGGTACTAATTTTATTCATCCCAACAAGATGATAGCCCGAGTCTACCATGGACCAGCATTTGCAGTCGTAACTTAACAACTGGGAGTTTAGCTCCCTATCCACAGCTCCACTCAGCCAAAGAAATACCTTTTTTGGCAGGAGTTCATTTGAACTCTTCCAATATGTATAAAAGACAAAAAAGCAAGCTGACCTACAATCGAACATGGCACAGCATGCATTAACAATTTCGGCGACTATACGTGCCCGTAAACTTCTTACAGCTAATGTTAGTTACGTGGATGTAAATGCTGTGGTCATTATCACAATGATTTAAGGGCTCGGGAAGTAGTGCCTGGAAAACTTCAACTCGGCGATGCCAGTGTAACTTTACGTTGCGGGCACAACCTGTCTGCACAAAGTTACCAGCGAGAAGGCCACGGCGGGGAAAATAAGCGTAGCCCCTTTTTTTTCTCCTTCAGAATTGACAGCTGCTGCTCTGCTGCTGCTGCTGCTGCACGCACAACGAGGAATGCGGTGCAATCCCAACGCCCCGACTCGCTCATCATTTAGTCCCGCAGCTTTGTGGGCGAGTGTTATCCCCACGGAGTGCTCTGTACGAGACTGTGAGTCTTCATGCCGCGCTGGCATGCCCCACATTTCGTTTCAAAATGCAGTGGCTGCTTTTGATGTAGAACCCTAAACGATCGCCGTGCATTCACATCTATTTATTTAACGATAAATTCAAGAAAGCACATTTCTTGTGGGAGATTTCCATATACACACACATATGCAATGTTTAAAGGTCGCCATTGGCATTGTGGTAATCACTGTTGCAATCACCTTTACAAACAGCACCTGGGTATGTGTTTTGTGTGTGTGTGTGCGCGCGCGTACATGTGTGTGAGTGGAGCGGTGGTGTAGTGGTTAGCGCCCTGCACCAAAAAGCTGGTGACCGAGCTGAATTCCCAGCCGTGACTCACGTGATTTTACAGAGATGCTCGCACGTGCAACCTATTTAGAACACTACATTTCCGTTTACAGCGGCTACATTTTCCAAACTCAACTCTGCAAACGTTCCAGCTGGTTCGAAACGTACCCACGCTGTTAATTATAAGCAGAGTTTGGAATAAATCTTGATTCTGCCTTGGCGTAATTGTGAGCACGCTGGACTTGCAGGTCAGAAGGTTGTCGATGAATCCTTCTGCCTCTGCCGAGCCAACACCAACACGACGAACCGCAAGTTTGTCCATCGTCAGGTCGCATGTGGTGTGGTAAAGTGTGGGTACTTCTACAAATGCCAAGAGGTTCGACAAGAACGGAAGACTAGGGCGCAAATGCCCTCTCGAGCTCCTACTAGCGGAGGACAGTCTGTCAACAGTGGGCCGATCCGTCTCATCTCTTCACTATTGTTCATTAATTTACGAACGACACTGCGACTAAGGAACATAAAGAAAACGAATGTATTTTGAGTTTTCTCAGCGACGATTTGTGAAATATGTTTTGAGGCACTTCATCCAGAAGTAAATGTATGATAATTGCTGTAATTTTTGCACCTTTTTTTCGCTCTCATTCTCATTCATGAATGAAATAGGTTAGAGTTATTTCGTTTTTTGAAAGTTGTAAGTATACGTGATCACTTAAAGTGCTACCAATGTCATAAAATTTAACGAAAAAGTAAACTCATTGAAACTACACATCCAGAAGGGTTATCTGTCCTAATCAACGCTTTTGTTTTCTTATCAGACATTAAAATCGTAAAATAGAAGCAAAAAAAATAACATCTGACATCAATTTTAGCTTTCTATGCCATGCCAATGGAGTGCGATTTTTTTTCCATTGTATAAATTAACGTTCACATCGAATTAAGCTCCATGGAAATGCTAATTTAGAGCTAAAAAAAGCCACTCGTCATCTGTTCTGACACCCAGCAGTTGAGGTGTCGCTCATTTTTTTTTCCACGTCCTCATAGCAACCGGAACTAATTCCTGGCTTTTGCAGCTGTCACTGTGTGGAGCACATTGCGGTGCACTGGCACGCCACGAAGTGACGAGTGTGGAGATGTTTGAATGTGCCAGCTGTATGCGTGCTAGCGCTCACAAAGACAAACAGCCCCCGCAGAAGCATTGCAGACTGTTGGGGAAAGTGCGGTCAGCGAGTAGCACCTACGAAGGCCGGCACGGCACACCAGAGCGTGGGTGGCCAGCAGCAGCACGCTCCACCACCGCATTTGTGTTGCCCCAGTGGCGATGTTCACACACCGCACCAGGCAATCACTCGAGGCTGAGTCGATCTACGCAGAGGCCTAGGACCGGTTCAGATAATCTTCGCTGGTGTTGGCCATGAGCTGGAATCCAACCCGGGTCTCCAGGTTCATAGCGCTGCGTGCTAACCGCTACACCACGCTCCCCACTCCATATAGACACATGCATACTAACTCACCACTGCATGCACAATGTCAAAGATTGCAGTGAAAGTCCTAGCTTATTTTCAGGGACCATAAGCAAATCATATTTTTGAAATGTCTAAAATCCTCATGAGATGACAGGAGGCATATGCTTGTCACGTTCATTATTTTGTTATGTTCATTAGGATTTGAATTTTTGGCTGATATTTGATGCACGCCTATTTCTCACGAATGCGGAGCCCCTTGAGCCACTGGGGGGTGCTGAGCTTTTGCTTCGTGTGCTTACGACAAGATCCTCCATTTATCCGTACGTGAGACTGTTAGGGGCAAGTGCTCTTAGTGCCTATTAAGGCTGTCAAGGCTCATTGTAGGGGTGGTGTGGTCTCTGTCTTTTCCCAGTCGTGATGTTCACACGCTGTGTGCCAGGTATTAATTTCTAAGCCAAGTTACCCCAAGAGAGGACAAGGTCATGTTACTATTTTTACCATGCCATGTACCAATGGTGCTTCTGTGTCCTTGTGAATTGGACCAGGACTTGTGATCGTGAAATGTGCTAACCACCATAATACTCTTCACAAGCAATCATCACCGCATGACTTACACACCGTAAATATCAGCACAGTGATACGGAACAAAAATCAATGCTCTAAAAATGATCATTCTTTACTTACGTGAATATTTCAGTACTTGTGCAATCACATGTAAAAAAAATGTATCCACATATTTTTCAGACTTGTGGTTTCTGGTTGTTACTGGGTGTTGTACAACCAGAGAACACAACCGAGATCTACACAGCTCAACCGCGGAAACATACGCAGTTATAAAATGTACTATACATTTAAAATTATGCTTCTTACTCAAAACAATGAACTAGCCTAAAACTTCCTATGCTCAAACAAGCTTAGTATGGTGTTCATCTCCTGCTTAGTGGCTTTCAACAAGGGAAAGGTGCACCTCTGCATGCTCGTACCAACGGTGGAGGAAGTTGCCTCCATTGAGAGGGAGCAAGCGAGCCTCTCTCGAGGTTGTCCGGCCTACGCACTCATGTTGAACTTCTTTTGGATCATACGTAGCCAACCTTGTTAATCAGAGGTGTGCGTGAAGGACATCAAACTAAACATAAAAAAGCAGTTCTAAATAAATGGGTTTTCAATCTGGATGATTTAAAAGTGCATAGCTCCAGTGGCTTCCTAATGTTGGAAGGAAGAGCGTTCCAGACGGCCGCAGAAGGCCATCTGAAAGCGCACGATGCAGTGGTTTGGAATGTTGGACGTAGCTTATGTCTTTTATTAACAAGTTGCCAAATAAACCGTTGTGTGTTTTTGGTTGATGTAACACTGTGTTCTAGTATAGCCATGTTCTTTGTAGAAACAATGCTGTTGTTTGGAGGATTGTCTTGAGACTCGAGCCATATTTTTAGACACTGGCTGATAATTACTTTAGAGCTCGATGTTCATTATCACCTTCCAGTTACAGTCATGTCCAGGGAACACATGATTTATTATTCCCCATGATTATAATGGCTCTGTCCAATAAAGAACTTACCGAGTTGACAGAATTGCCTCTGGTTCTCATAGCAGCAATCACTCATTCAGTGGCCTCTATTTTACCTGGTCAGAGTCCGCTTGAAATCAGGATTTATGTATGAGTAGAAGATTAAAGACAGACAGCACAACATATATTTTTTTATTTCTCCGCACCTCCAAATAGACGAGGTTGACTACCCATGGTGCGAAAGATGTGCAACAAAGATAGATTCAGATATGTGGCCCCTACCAACACAAAAGTTCTGCGCTAGGATACCAGCAATCCTCCGTTAGATTATTGGTTGCATGGCCATCATGAGTGGTGAGTAATATCTGAAAAGCCACTGCCCATGCCACCCCGAGGGAAGGCTTTCATTCAGCATTGAATTCACAAACGACTGTACATGACCATCCGTTATCTCAGAACTTATATTAACATCGCGTTCTCTGTGCCTAAGGAAAATATATTTTCTCAGAATCCAATTTGTGGATGGGGAAAAACCAAGGATATCGGAGAGCACCTTAACTGCCGGTGCATTGTGATTATGGTGCACTAATGTGCCAATTAACTGAAAATTTGTAGTTATTTTTCATTTCAATTTGGTTAATTCGTTTTTTTTGTGGATTGATAATATAATTCATATGATAAATAATTAGTGTGTTTAAAGCCCCACGGGATCCCATTGATGCATTGTTGTCTCTTTGTAAAGGGATCGAGGCTGGATTGCATTACAGAGGGAAAAAAAATACTTGAGGGACAAAATACACATCACAAAATCCTTATTTCTTACGATAAATAAAATACACAGAGAGCATTACGTTTTTAAGAACAGATTAAGTCGGTGTTCACGATGAAACTATTTGCCAGTTCTCATCTCTTTGCAGCCGTGAGTCCATTGCGGGAAATTCAACATTCACATGGGGGGCAAGTCTGTCCAATGACCACGATAAACGACACACTTGGATAAAACCACGTGATCCCCATCTTCAAGGGTGTCCTGGTTAGATGGCATTAAATAATTAGTTCCACCAATTAGCATTGCACGCCAGATTCATGATGTCGACATTGTACTGAACATACACGACATTAAAGTTAAATATTAAAACGACACACGTGTGTTTCATGAAATGTTTAAAGGTGAAACATTTTTCGTAGGATTGTATTCCTGGGTAAACCGGCGTAATTATGTTGCACAGACACGAGCTGTTATGCAAAAAAATAAACATTGCGTTTTTATTAACATGATGTATTTATAACTCTAAGATAACTTCAAAATACACTATATTAAATGACAAATGTATTAAAATAAATGGCAGTACTGCAACGATTAGCACGGTTGGTTACGTAGAGTGTGAAACGAGAGAGTTTGGAATCTGATTGATTGATTGATTGCTTCTGTGGACAGGTGTATTTTATACAGGTAACAAGCTGAGATTATGAGCACCCCCTTTAAGAGTGTGCTCCTAATCTCAGCTCGTTACCTGTATAAAAGACACCTGGGAGGCAGAAATCTTTCTGATTGAGAGGGGGTTAAATACTTATTTCCCTCATTAAAATGCAAATCAATTTAGAACATTTTTGACATGCGTTTGTCCGGATTTTTTGTTGTTGTTATTCTGTCTCTCACTGTTCAAATAAACCTACAATTAAAATTATAGACTGATCAATTCTTTGTCAACGGGCAAACGTACACAATCAGCAGGGGATCAAATACTTTTTTCCCTCACTGTACATAGAATATGT
The DNA here is from genome assembly GCF_048934315.1 of Petromyzon marinus. NCBI lineage: Eukaryota > Metazoa > Chordata > Hyperoartia > Petromyzontiformes > Petromyzontidae > Petromyzon > Petromyzon marinus. The sequence goes on from NC_133705.1 coordinate 13,256,046, forward strand.
CCTTATAAAATAGAACGATAATTTCACAACCCTTTTGGCAATCCATTGCATGATAGAGTGGAACCAAGGCCATGTCGTCCATAGGGTTGGATCGATCATACTTAAACCATCCTGGTCAGTAAATGCCGGTTCAAAAATCACATTGCCACTGATCAGTTTAACACGTAGGCTTTTGCGACCAATATTTTCCATAATAGAGGTTTTTTTTTTTTAAAGACCGAAACATGAGGATTTTTCTACGATTCATGGCTCTCGCCTGATGATACTAGTTGTAATTAATGGCGAAACGTCGTACTCGAATCAGAAGTATCGTGATTTTACTCTCCAACACGCCGGTGTGCTGTACTAGTAACGAATTGACATGTTTTGTTTACGTGACAAACCTTACTAATTGGTTATGTCGGGTGGCGGCGGGTTTAACGACGCATTTCTATTCAGGCGATCGAACCCGAAAACCTCTTACGGATTGCCACCGATTTTATTTGTGGCCAGAAATCAAAATCGGATTGCTGGGCTCACAGTGCAGGGCATTCACCACTGTGTCACCTATTACAGCCGGTAATGTTGCTGTCATTTTTATAAAGCTTTCGGTGTGTACGTTTACTTAAAAAAAGTGACCACACTCGCGTGCAAGTGACGACACGTGGACACACCACCCTTCAGCATCTTGACTCAAGACACGTTGCGTTCGTCAGAAATGTTAACACCCAAGGATCGCGTTAACTTAACGCACGAGGATGGCATGAAATCTCAGTGTTATCCAAATATGATAATGGCTAGCACACAGGACTTCCAATCCAGAAGTCGCAGGTTCAATTAAATCTCCCAGCATCACAGTTGTAACAGTGCCACACGTTTGCATGCATATACGTTTGTTGAACTTCTTTCACACTGTACGTAGCCAACAATGCTAGTCTGATGTGCGGGGAAGGACAACAAACTAAACACAAAAAGCAGTTCTAAAGATGGGAGTTTTCAATCTAGATTTTAAAAAGTGCATAGCTAGAGTGGCTACCTAATATCGGAAGGGAGAGCTTTCCAGACGGCCACAGAAGTGCATCTGAAAGCACGCGATGAGGTGACCGTCTTTGCTCTACGGCTAGTCAAAAGCTGCTGCTTATCCTCCCTTTCTCTGTCCACCTAGGGGGTATAATTGCGTGCACCAAAGTACGTGAATCCGCGTGTTGTGGGGTCAAGTGTGGGTGCTCATATCTCTATCGAAGACATCTTGGCCAGTGTGAAAGGGAAGGTCAAAGTGCCCTCTGGAGAGTTTCTCTGGAGCTCCCGTCAGTGGAGGCCCCTCTCTTCATCAGTTTACCACTATTTACCCAAGAATGTCAGTGTGTCACGCGCGTGACGTCACTCCACATGCCACCCACCCTCATTAATATTCATGAGCGGGTGGATTTTTACACTCGTGCAGAAGAAGGTTGAGCGGAAAGACATCTTTTCCCGCAATTCGCTTTAAGTTTGACGTTTATTTTATTGAAAGTGAATCTAATAAATAATTTTTCGCAGGAACAAAGTGGATTTGGTGTAATTATTTCTTTATTTCTTCAGCACTTTAGACAAAAGGTAAGTCTAATTAATGTTTGTACATTATGGTAAAATAGACATTTCTCATTGATTTTCCAGATATTATATCGAATTCCAATTTATTTCAACCCCATCGACCGAAAGCACAAGAGAATAAAGTTTTAGAACAGTGACATCAACTGAGGTGTTTTATGACGTAGTTTTGTGCAAGAATCACTGCCATTAATACAATGCGACAGTGACCTGCAGTGATGTGTTTGATGACTTAGTTTTGTGCCAGATTCACTGCCATTAATACAGCGCTACAGTGAACCGCAGTGAAGTGTTTGATGACTTACTTTCGTGCAAGATTCACTGCCATTAAATTTACACAAGACACAATTATTACTCTGCTCAATTTTTGTCGTAAATATTACAGCTTCCGCCCTAGGACGGGCAAACAAGCTAGTGTATCTTGACTTAAATCTTTAGTGACTGCAGGAATTCATAGTCTTTGGGTATTTCGGTAAAGTCACGGAGATAGAAAAAAATTAAAAAATCACGACGTTTCGATCGCAACACAAGCAATCGTCTTCAGGTGAAAAAATACAGCAGGTAGGAAGAAATATAGCGTGAGAGCTACTGCAGCCAAAGGTTATACGTATAGGTTTGAGATGTGTGGCTTAACATGCTACATTTTAAGCATCGTGTGTTTACTGTAGCCAGTTTCGGGGATTTTGTAATTTAATGTTACGCTATTTTATTGGATGCAAACATCAGTGAGTCCCTTGTCATTCAGATATCTCTGAAAATGCTAAATACAATTTATGCTAATACAATGTTAGGTGGCGTGCACCTAGCGGCATTACTGCCTCATGACGCACCTCTATCGTCCATCGTCGAGGCACGATTTTTGGACATCAACGATGGCACGTGTTGCATTTTTGTGCGTTTAGTTTGTTCTCCTTCCCCCTCACATCTCTGGTTGGATACGTACGATGCGACAAATGTTCAACTTGCATACATACATACATAGTCGGCACGGCGCATCTGGATTTCATCACAGTCATATCCATTTGGTTATTTTTGGTTCGGTTTTGAGGTGGCCACTGCATGCAGCAAGAAACGAAAAGCTTCTCCTGACAGCTGAACGTTGGGAAATGAGATGATGGCATGTGTTTAATTGCGTCACATCCCGTGGTTTGTGTCTCTGAAGTCAGGCGTGTTATCTGATAATAATTGGTTATGTAGCAGTCCAACATCACTGCCCTCTACTCCCTGCCTCTACGCACCAAAACTTTGAGTAATTGTCATGATTCAGCATCACGATTCCATTCAAGAAGTCATTCTCTATTCGTCTCGATTTTGCGAGAAGTCAACAGTGATGGTCATGGCCGTGTGGCATTCACTCCAATGTTCTACAATCCTGACTCTGCTGATGAGAACCAGAAGGTCAAAACTGAAGGTCAAAAATTGGTCCAGAGTTCCCTTGTTTAAATTATTGGTTCTTTCGGTAAAGTCACGTAGAAGGGAAATAATAAAATAATGTAAATAAAACAATACAATCCTCTCGACGTTTCTACTGCAACACAAGCAATCATCGCCAGGTGTGAAAACCACAGAAAGATAACGATGATTGCTTGTGTTGCAATCGAAACGTCGTGATAATTTTATTGTTTTATTTTAATTATTGTATTGTTTCCCTTCTACGTGACTTTACCGAAAGAACCAATAATATGAATCCCTGCCTTAAATCGAAATTTCCCTTGTTTACTTAAGCGAATGCTGCTTGATAGTAGCGGTAATGAAAGTCAATAGGCTGATGGACTTAAACATTTTCCATTTACGTGGAGTCACAGGACTAAGTTGTCCTTATATATATAGATGACTTGTTGATGTCAGTGTTGAAAAAGTATTATCTAGTATCCATACAATGCAGTGGTAAAAATAAAGCGACCTGGTTCATAAGGCGCTTTTCTCAGTGCGCGCACGTGATAAGCTTGCCTGCGTGGGTTTGCACCGCTGTCCGCTGTCTCCAATGCGTTGACCTGCTGCTCTCTCTAATGGCTCCGTTGTGCTTTGTGAATGTCCTGTCAAGATGCTGGCCAATAGACCCCATATATCAGTGACATGAAATCATGACGTCGTATCTCTTTTGATATTGTCACTTTAACTCAAGCACTGCAGGCAATGTCCTCAACAAAAAAAGTTTAGTCTTAAACACTTTAAAGCGAACAATTGCAACCACAGTTCCACACAAGTGGCAGTGACATCCCTGCGGTGCTTATGCCAGACTAGATGACCTTGGGGCCACGTGAAGTGTCGAAGGCTCACTGACAGGCCACAGGACATACCCAGATGCTGAGTTTACTGATCGAGTTCTCCTTTGACACCTGCCAGGGTTTGGTGAGAGTAGGAGCAACATCCGGTTGCTGTTGATGACATTCCGCCCCCAGGGGAACAATTTATTTGTACCTAAGTCGACTGAAATGAAATCCAGGCTAGGTTCAGAAACCAAATGCCAATTGGTATAAGCAGGGGTTATGGGCGTGTGGTGCAGTGTTCACCAGAGCCTCATGTGACAGGTCAACAGAAATAAACGTAATGCTGTTGGTAATATTTCTTGACCTCAAACCTCACCGAAATATTTTCAGAACGATGTTCCAGTAACGTGTTAATCTACAGGCATCACATACTGGTATATCACATCTATGCAACACAGTTCGTCGCGACACATTTGTAAATTATTATCCCAGCCATGGCATTGCATTGTGCTGCCTATTCACCTCATATTGTTTTTAAATAGCTCACGTAATATATTAAAGGTGTAATTTTCAAGCATGGATACTTAACTCTTGGCAAGGGACATTTTTTCAGCAAGGAAAGCATATTAGGTGTTCCATTGAATATTCCAAATCGTTAAAATGTTGGCTCCGCGCTCCTAAGAGCACTTCATAATTTACCCCTCACCCAATTCAGACGGCGACAATGTTGCAGAAGTTGCGTGCACGCAGGTAGTCGTGATCCATCATTGGTGCCACGTGCCTCGAGTGTCATGGCCGTGAGCTGTCACTCGTGTACATGAGCCACGACAGCGGAAGCAGTGCTTCGTGCATTGAGAGATCAACCCGGCAGCATGAGTTCGATTCCCAGCAGTGGATAACATCAGTGGAAAGTGATAGCTGAAACAGTCATGCAAACTGAAACTAAAAACTATATATATATGTTTTTTTTTTCTTTTACGAGGTATCGCCCACTGATCTACATAGCTCTTTTTTTCAGAAGCGACATGGCCATCACAAATGATAGCTCAACGAAAGTGGGCTTATCACACGGACATTTATTGCAGCCAAATACTCTAAACTGCGTAATGTTGATTCTAAACGTGGAAGGAAAAAAAACCCGGAGGACCTGGAGAAAAATCCACGCGACCACGGGGGAGAGAGACACGCAAACTCCAAATATACAGCAGCAGGCGTCAGGGTCGGGATCGAACCAACGACCTCCTGCATACCAGGCGATGAAGTTAACATCTGGGCACGGTGGCGCCATATTTATAATGACTGGTTGTTAAGCCAGAATAAGGTAAATGAGTCGAGAATATTTAATTTCTGCAATCTTTTGCAGTGTGCGAGACAGCTCGTGCATGATGTCATGCGCCCCCCCCCCCCCCCCCCCCCCGAACGCATAATTAACACCATTTCCTGTGTGAACAAAAGGCAATAATTGGAGGCGGTTGGGAAATAATGATAATTATGCATGCGCTTGTTCATGCTAGCATGGGACCAGTGGCGTTTACGGGCTTGGATCGAGTGCACCACCTGCGCGGAATGTAGACCTTGGTGACACGCACCCGAAACGAAAAGGACAATGGTAAGCTCTACGCAGTTCGTCACTGCCTGCATGGTTAATATTAGCGAGCATCCCTCAAGGTCAGGACGACGACACAAGCCGTAAGAACCCGTAGTTGGATATCGGGAGCCATTGCTAAAGCGTCAATCAATCAAATTGAGCTTATTGGGACCAGGCTTTTTTACCCCACGGGCTTGACGCTTGGTGCTCATTTTACCGTGGATAACGGGCCCTGGGTTGAACCCTTTGACAGACCTTTGACTCGCAACCTTCGGATAGTTGGACGTGGCAAGCCAAACCACCGCACCATTCATTTGCCCAGCAAACGGTACTGTGAACTAGCTGCAGCAGAAGCTGTAAAGAAAAGACGTACTCTTTTACCGGCATTATCAATACGAGGCTTGGCTCAGTTAAGCTGGCATCCGCGTGTGATGCCGAAATAATGACCCACGGTATGAGTCTAACACAGGCAAGGGGTGTGAGTGACAATGCTGCTGTAGTGCACCTTGTGAATGTCGGAACATTGCTCTCTCGACGTTGTTTAGAATCAGGTGAGACTGTGTCTGTATATCCTGTATATATATGTTGACCTTTTTTCGCACCGTGCATAGCCATCCGTGCAAATCGGAGGTCGGGGGGTGTGGGGTGGGGGAGAAGGGACAACAAGCTAAACACAAAAAAAAGCATTCGTAAATAAATGAGTTTCCAATCTAAACTTAAAAGTGCACAGCTGCAGTGGCTTTCTAAAATCAAAAGAAAGAGCGTTCCAGACGGCCGCAGAGGCGCGTCTGAAAGCGCGCGATGCGGTGACCGTCTTTGTTCGACGGGCAGCCAAAAGCCGCCGCGTGGATGACCGAAATTCGCCTGGTGGTCCATGCTCATTGACCGGATCAGCAAGGTGTTAGCGGCTCATTTACGGCAAGCACTTCGTGTGTGTAATGAGTGCGACCTTAGAACAATGTATTCGTTTCGGCAACTGTAAGCCAATGCAGCTCAGCGAGCGCAAGACGGGCATGGTCAGATGTTGCAGTACACGTCTCAACACGTGCCAAAGAGTTGTATACACGCTGCAGCTTGGTAATGTGTTTTTTTTTGACAGATAGACCAATGGACTAAACATATTTCATTTTATTTGGAAACGCTGAATAGAGTTATTCTGATGGGTTTTTTTTGCGTTAAACGGGGACTCTCATTTAAATGGAATGCCCTTGCCAGCAAGTGTCGTGAGCAAGCCAGCAATTGCACGGTTGCATCTTTACCTTGTAACTGAGGAACGTGAAGGCAACCTTGTGAGTTTGTTACGAAACATTCCACCAGAATCAATTACTGGTTCCAGACGTTTAATGGTGGTGTCGGGTGGAGGGAGGGTTGGGCTATCAAAATGCACAGCCACCTTTGTTTCCCCACTGCTTTTAGCTCCAGGTACACATGCAAATCCGAGGTTGACCTCAGGCAGACACAAAGCCAGACTCGTATACGAATATTGACTGGTTTTGTACACTGGGGTCACGAATTTCACTGATCTATTAATTATGCCACCATAAGTTCACGCACACAAAAGGCAACGATCCTCCGGATAGGCATACAGACTGGATGGAGCGATTGCCCGTAGTTAAAGTCGGGACGGGGGCATGAAAGATTGGTGTGGCCAGCACCACGCGCGGCCAATTTTGTCCACCCAGTGCGAATGTCTACATAGCACCATGTACTAGTTTTAATGCCGAGTCAACCTACGGGAGGCCCAGGACGGGCTCAGATAAGCCTCGCTGGTCTTGGCCGTGAGAGAGAATTGAACTCAGGTTCGCCAGGTTCATAGCACTGTGCTAACCACGAATCTACCACTCCACCCCCCCACTCACAAAGGCGAAGACACGCATATGTAATATTGATTAAAACACAACATATGTAATGTTTTAACGTGTCGCATGCAGCATGCAGCATATACATTTTTTTACCTTAGAAAATAATGTAAATGTCAATACAACAAATCCATTTTATTGAAATTGAGTTCACACCAATGCCTTTTATTATTATTATTATCCACCCAGCAGCTGAAATATTGCGTCGTTGCATCAACTTACACTGGTGCTTAAAGGTGACAAAACGCTGAACAGGCTCCCCGTAGCAGGCTATGATGCATACTCGCCCATAAAATCAGTATCGATTGGGCTTTCCTCTAATGGCTTTGTGCGCTCGCTCGCTCGCTGAACACGCGAGAAATTTTAGCCTCAGAATTTATTGCAGTGCCCGCAGGGCCCGCGGGGCCAGCTAATGGGGTATTTACACCTCCTTCACGAGGCCCGCGCTGTCATTCTTTATCATCCTAAAAATAATTGTGGAAGCCACCAAGAGCCCATTAGTCAGCCATAACGGTGTGATGGATGTGAGGCCACGGCTGACGTACAGGCGGCAAATTTCGCTCCAAAATCACTTTTTTTTCGGGGGGGGGGGGGGGAAAGGCCGGGGTGGGTGGAAGGGAAATGAAAGTAAAATGTTCTTCGCACGATGGCGTACGCCCCATAATAATAATAAAAAAAAAACCTGCTGATTTACATCGCATTCGGTCCAGAATGTTCGCTGCCAGCAATACGAGTCAATTAATTGATCCGGCGTCTTTGTAAAGTGCTCATTTGCAGACACTCTTCACAGGGCAGACACTTCTCGCGGAAAACTGTAAGTGAATTCCTGGACGCTGTGAACTGAAAATAAAAATAAAAAAAATAAAACACGCATCCGCGCTTCTTTTTAACTTGCGTACTTCAACTGTTTTAATTAAACAGCAAATATGCCTTCCATTTTGAAATTCCTAGAATAATGATTAAATATTTGTACAGCTGTGCTTAATTTTAACACAAAGGATTCCTCGGACCCGAGACTGCCCAAGTGTTCTGATTCTGCAGAAGATAACCCGATTTTTTATTTATTAACTTTTGGAGAAAAATGTCCAGATGTTATTCCTAAAGTGGCATGTTAACAAAAAAATACCGATGTGTTTGTAAAGGAGAAGAAAAACATTTTTTTTTTGCAGCAGCAGAGTACAATACTTATTGCCAGGAAATGAAGCTTATAATTTTTTTTTCCTTCCCATTTGTGCTCGGGGCATCAGTTCAAGAGCAAATCTGCACTGAGAAAAAATGACCAAAAAGCCACGGACAGCATTACTCATGCGGTTGTGTGAGCAGGGCACATGCAAGGAATCAGGCACCGAAGTGTATCATTCAATGAGTTGCTTTCTTTGTGGGATCTGTATCATCAACAACGTGGTCAGACAGCTCTCCTTACAGTTGGGGCGTTTCAAGTTTAAAGCCTGGTTGGGTGTGGACCCAGCTGATCGTTGCTTTGCACTCTTTAACATTCGTTCTACTTCGTGAGAAATTATCCCTGGATTGCATATTGATATAATGGCCTCAGCAATAGGGATGAAGACGTGTATTTTGCATCGCTGATTGAAGGCAACCGACAGAGATGAATGCTCCGCTGCTCGTATGAGCAAGGAGTCACTTTGATTGAGAAGTAACACAAACCATTCTTCAACTGTGCGTGTTTAATGAGGATATCGGCCAGTTGCTTTGATGTTACCTCGGCCTGAAATCAGACCAGCATGATGGAGCAGCATTTGTGTAAGCAATACAACTCTGGGCTGGTTTTAATCTCATGGGTCTTATCAGCAGTCATGTTTATTAAACACATTCTGCAACAAGCCTTACCCCTACTGATGCGTAGGAAAAAATAAGTTAAATCTCATCGGATATGAAGTAAGTGGGGGGAATCCAATGGAGACGGCTTTTTCTGGATGGCGCGTGGCTGCCAGCCAATGGGAACGCTGGGGAATGAATGACGCACACACCACGGCTAAATTGTATGAATGTGTAGTTGTGGAGACAGAGCAGAGCTCCGCTTCTGTGTGCTCTTACCCATAACTCTCCACAACAACACACATGTAGTCGGCATAAGATGACTGACTAGTTCAACGTCTTCACACAACACTCCCAGTATGACGTTAATCTCACCGCTAGTTTTGTGTTATTCCACCATTAACAGGCCCTCTCTACGAGCAGACACCTTGGCAGTCTACGGGGTATTTTGTCATACGTTTAAATGGGGAGTGCACGATGAAACAATCGCAACAGCCCATGTACAATTATATTTTTAAGGGGCAACACTAGCGCAAATTTCTATCTGAATTTGACCTTGGCCTACCCCCGGTTGACTCAGACTCACGTGAGACATTTTTGCTGTCGATAATAAACAATGCTGGTGTGGAGACAAAGGTGACCTGGCATGAGTTGCACTAAGCGCAGCACCGCCACCTCATTTTCTGTGCTGCTCTTAAGGGTCAGTCACGGACACTACATCCACTTCCGAGGGATAGTCTAACCAAGTGACTAATATGTTTATTTCTAATAAATTATAAACATGTGTGGATATATCTTTTTTACATAATTTGTTTAAGATATATCATTTTAAAACAGCTTTTTTAAAGCATATTCAAATCATAGTAAAGTCGATTCATCCTTTAAGTGTAAAGGAGTGCTTTTGTACATATTTTGTTATCCATAAGCCTTTGTTACAAACTTCGTATTTTTATGGTAGGGGCAATTAATCCATAGCATAACCACTTTTGACGTCCCCAAAAGTGATTATTATTTCACTCACCCCATAAGATGAAAGGCTGAGTTTCCCACTTATCATTAATTTAAATAATAACGTCCTTCATTCACTTAAATGAGCCTCACTGAGTCTCAAGGCTCTTTTGCAAAAAAATGGCTGCATTGGGATATTTGACCAATTACATGATTGAGTCTTTTGCATGTGGAAGAAAATGGGAGTACCTTGAAAAACGCCACACTTACAAGGGAGCAACACTCACAGCTTTGCAGAATTAAATTAAATAATAAATTCATATACTGTAATATATTGGCCACATCACACACAAAGCCTACAACACCTGTATTCCCAGACAGTCTTACATCCAAGTTCCAACCAGATTCAACTCTGGCTAGCTTCCTAGATAGGGCACACTTGGTGTGATTGGAATGCACAACCTTTAGTTTACAAGCCACACACTCTAGCCACATCGATACAAAGTTGTGTTCGCAAATTATAATATAAACATTACATTTATACTTTGCATTAAATGCAGAATGTTACGCCTGGCAGCTGCACAATTCTGACCAAAACTACAGTACTGTGCATGAAAACCATAAAATATATAGGGATCTCGTAAACGTGTTAACACAAACCCATAAATATTTTCTCTTCAAATGGTTGTTTTGTCATTTTCCCCCAATTGTATCCAGACTGTGTTATATGCGGCGTGTCAGGTGACAATGAACCCAAAAACCTCTATTATAGATAATGAACCCATTCCAATCTCTCGCCTCCCCTTGTGTTAAAGAATGGCCCACGGATGTGAATATCAAAGAGCTATGTCTGAGATCCCTCCATATATTAAAGAGCAGCAATTTCTCCACCTGCTCTGCATATTAGAGTCATGTTCCCCACGTACCAGTCACCCCCACATTTTAATTCTCAAAGGAGGAATTTGACTAAATTAAGGGCAGAACCAAATTTAACGTGATATTTGTTTTTGCACGTAATCATCGGTGACTGGGTTTAGACCAACTCACTTCACTTGAGAGCCCTGTTTTAATCACAGGCAGCTGCAACCTGGATTTTAACCCCGGTGATCTCAGCAGCGCTAGCCCCAGTGCTCTGACCTCTGGCCACTCGGTCACCTCTGTCCGTAAACGTCATTAAACGCAAGCGAAGGAACAGCAAAAATAATATCGCGGAACAAGGGGCCGCGCAACGGTGGAATTTGAGGCGGCGCCAGGGCTTTGTGGAAAACAAAAATGCGCAGCCCGGCGTTCGACCTTCCGTGAAGGGAGACGTCCTTCTTCCGATAAGCCCGTGGCTAATGGCCATCGGTAGTCAGCCACCGCAGTCCTCAAATTTGTTTTCTACATCGAGATTGCGTTCTGACATGCTCCTGAGGTTACCCCCCATTAGCATGCCAAACGCGCTGCTGTTCTGGCACCCGGCGCGGCCCAGGTTGGCTAAGCCCTCATACATCAGAGTAATGCGCAGCCACCTCCGTGACCTGGGTTTGATTACGGCTGAGGGAGGATTGATTGAACCTAATTTCACTCTGATGGCCATTGAATGATCTCAGGTCTACCGCGGCTGATCGCTTTGACCGAGAGACAATAACGTGCACTTTTGAGCCATTCGAAAACGGTCCAAAAAATGTACTGGGCGTGCACAATTAACGTGCCATCATCCGAGAAGGGACGCACGGAATGTAAAACGTTGATGAATACTTTGAAGCGAGGGTGTTTCTACGCTCTGGATCTTGAGCGAGGTATGTTCATTGGGCTGTGGAGCTCTTTGGCACTGCAATTGTTCTGGGAAGTACACAATGTTGAATGCTATGCATATACAGTTGGATATATAATTGAGAGTGGGAACTTTATACATTTATATCTGATCTGTTGGCAATGGGGTTAAACCAACGGACTCAAAATCAGAGAGTTGGTAGATCAAATCCTGAGCTCATCCCATCATCTCCAGATATGCTAACTGTGCATGTGTTGGCAGCTGTGTTGCATAGCTCGGCGTGCTGTTCGTCACGATGTTCCGCTCCACACACTGGGAGTTTCTGCGGGATAGTCAGGGAAGAAAACATCAGGTACTGTGCCGAACAGCACACAGTATAATCCCGAAAACACCACGGATTGCTATCTGGAGAGTTAATGGCCTGAGTCAACCCCCAACTGAGATTTTTATATATATGTGTCACAAATGACTTCCATAACTCCGACTATTTATTCATGACATCAATGGTAAAATATATATTGCATCAGTTGCTGCGTAAATATATTGAAGGGCATCTTTGCAAATGCTTTATGATGTTGGTTACTACTCTGCGGTCACATTATTTTTGTTGTTGCTTAAAACGCAACGCAACAGACGAATGCGTCGGGTGTTTTGCTACGTGTGGTTCTTTCTGCACCGCTGGCAACACAGCACCACCAAATTATTTGCCTGGTATTTGTAAGTTATTTCTAGGTGGCTGTAGAAACCGCGGACTCTCACCTTATAATAACCATTTCTTATAGCTTAACGTGTAAGTCTCTCAATACGGAGAGAGAGAGTATTGCCACGGTGAGGTAAATAAGATTAAACATTTCACATTTCAGGGGCTGAATTTCACATTAATCTTTGTTAAAATGCCACAGTTGAGGGTGTGTAATGGTATTATCGAGTTCATTTTTCTCGGTTGTGCTCTAATCGACGGTCTTGAAAAACAAATCATCTCTACAATTGAATATTGTTTCACTATGAGCCCCTTAAGGAGAGTAAAGTTTATCAGGTGTATAACGCAACAATAAGGCTTTGTAACTGTTTTAGAAAAGAAAACAGCAACACTGTTCACTGTTATGCAGTTAAAAGCGAATGGGTGAAGGTGCGGTCCTGCAATTGCTTGCTCGGATCATTTCTGGCAGGAGAAACTCCGCTGCCGAGATTCCAAACTCAGGATGTCAACGGTGCCCGCTCACTTGTTCCGATGGCTAAACCACCTGGTCACCTCCGACCTTTGTGACCTTTGCATATTCTGTGTTGCTGTGTCTATCGCTTTCGGAGCACCACGTGGCATTTATTTTCCATCAGCAGCCCATGTAATGGATGAACGTTCGATTAAATATTAAACCAGACTAAAGATTGAACATACGTCTGGGTGTGTTTTCCCCGTTGTCTTCATTGCCTTTTTCACGGACAATGTCCTATTTATTTAATTTCGATTACATATTAATGGATTGTTACAAGCGCAGGATTTTGAGAGGTGGCGGTCGTGACTTTGGGAGGCCTGGATCCAGAATAGGATTACACTTGGCCAGTAATGATGATTACATATATATAAGCATGCATTGTAATAACAGCAGCAATTGCCTTCGCAACACTATAATGTTCCAGAGTAACTAACGCGCCTCAGCTATGCAATCACCGGTAATTGCGCTTGCTGCATGTTAACTTCCTCTCGGTGCAATTACAAAATAATCACCTGAGAATTTCGCTGCATCCCCCTTAACCAGGTTACTCAAGTGTCACAGCTGAGCCGAGACGATGCTCATTTGCACGCCAGCTTAACGTCTCCCTCCAGTATCCGGCGGCGCCGCTCGGCACGTGTGTAGGGAATTCTAAGCGTGTTTGTACTTGGGTGAATGATGCGCCGAGTCAAAGATAGAACTGTTGGCAAGCTGTCTCCGGAATATATTGATAAAGTGAGAAGCCGCCCTCTCTCCGTGCTGCAGCAAAGCCGTTGCGCTGTCAGATGGTTAGATGGGCCCTCTCACCCCACCCCCGGGGGCTGATTGAGTGTCTGCACGGGCCGCCTCCTCTCTGAGCCTCCTTGTCCCGCACGTGATAGCCTCTGCTGCTCTATCGGCACCGCTCTTCCTTTCACCCAGGCTGCCTCCCGCCCTTCCTCGTGCGCGCACGCGCCTACAATCCCGGCAACAAATGCGCAGGGATAATCTTCACGGCGCCAGGCACTGCGATCGCGATGCTCGCGCCACTGCGGGTGGAACGATTTCCACGAGACGGAGCGCTGCAGAGCCCCCTCTCTAGAGTCGAGAGGAGTGCATTGGTTTACTCTCGCACACCGGCCAGATGCCTTGTAAGACGTGGGAGTACCTCCACGATGCACCCCAACACACGTGACCTGCCCATCAATTCGCCGTGGTGTGTCCAGTCATAATGGTGGGTGGACAGAGATGAGACTTGCTCATTGTTTCACCTGCTGCACCCGGACATCAAATCGAACTGCGTTAACCATTACATCGTGGCAGATTTGCTGGATAATGACGATAAAATTATTTATATATCCAGGATAACCTTCCTGAGACTTATTTCGGAGGCGTTTTCTCCGAGTTTTATTCCAAGTATGCGATCGGCATAACAATGCCCATTAACACCGCATAGTTTCTGAAAAAAAAAATAGCTGCAATAACTTTTGGCGGAATGGAATATCACACTGTGCAGCGTGATACAAAGACTACAATCAAAGCTGGTCAAGCAATGAGTACAATCTACTTGATGAACCAAATTGCATTGCCATCATAGTGCCTTCACCCTTTCACACAGACCATTCATCAACGTAGTAGTACAGCTGCTTCTAAGTGGTTGAATATAATTCAAGCTATGCGCGCATATATCCGCCTATGCTGCCATGGTGTGTCGGTTGGCAACACTGGACTTGCAATGCAGAGGTCGCTGGATCGTTCTCCCAGCCTTACTCTTCAAAACGTGGTCTACCTTTTTTTTTAATCACCCCCCCCACCACCACCACCAGCCTCTGTCCACCCAGGAGTATGAATCGGTTCACCACAGTCAGTCGGTCGCCAGTTCTACGTGTGGTGGGGTAAAGTGTGGATTACTCCCACCTCTTCCAAGCTGTTTGTCCAGTGTCGCAGAGGAGGCCGATCAGCACGGTTGGCTACGTACGGTGCAACATAAGTTCAACATATATACAAAGTACCCCCAAGAGGAGTGCTCGAGTGGATATCCTTCTGCCAGCATTGGCATGAACAAGGCATTGCAGTACTTCGCCTTTACCTACATGTGATGTATTTAGCATGTTACATGTTTACTGACACGTGTTTGGCTCATGTGCCAGAACAAATTCACAAATATAATCTCATCCCGACGAACTGAAGCGTTGGTTTTCACCTGCTTGCAAATATAATGTAGCGATGTAATTGTTAAATGCTTAAATGTAATTCATTTTCTCAATCCTCTGCGGAGACATGCATTTGTTGCCACGTGGAATGAACAGTTATGCAATGGGATTACTGGAATGGAATTGCGTTACTCAAACTGAGCTGTAAGGTGGCCAGGAGATACGAGTCCAGCCAGTGGGATTGTTAACTCATCTGTGCAGATGGTATTCAGTTCTTCCCATATGCAAAACACTCCTTGTTTGAAAAAAAAATCAATTTGCCAAACATTCTTATGCAGAACCCTTATAAAAATAATTTTCTGACTCGGTGAGGTTTTCCTGCATAAATAAAGGGCAACGTTGTTGTATGTACTAAAGAGGAAGTGAGGATAGATGCATTATTGAGGATATTTGTTATAAATATGGCTTGCAAAAAATTCAAACGTCATCGAAAAGCCTTCAAAATCATGGTTCGATAGCTAACGATCCTGGTTCTTTGTGATAATGAGAACACGATTCAAGATGCATGGCCATGTGATTAAGTGTGCTCTCTGTTCAGCTGAGCTGCAGAGGCGGAGGTTAAATCAAAGTTAGTGTCCCTGTGCTGAACCGAGTGTTGGATGGTACTACCCTTTGTTTGGCAGCTCTGAGCCTGCGGTAAATATTCAATATTCTTCAGGCTGAGACCAATATTCCAAAAGGGCAACTACTGCTGACTTGGTTTATCGACCCAGGCGGGATAAAGGGGTGAATCGACTCTAGCTGGCACGTGAACTCCCCATCTCTTAATTTGGCTCTTGCCGCTCTACTTGTGCACGTGTGTACAGTTCGGGCACGTGTGCAACCCTTCATCAGGTCTGCTTGCAAGAGGCCCCATGAAGTCATTTGCAAGACTGGATAGCCCAGTGGTTCTTAACCAGGGTTCGAAGGTTTCGGTGAATGCACTGATGAAGCTTGCAGGGTTCAGTACCTCCAATAAGGTTAAGAACCACTGGGATAGCCCATTCTATGGTGGTCAACTCAGAGTGTATTTATGGTAGGATTGCAAAGGGTACTTTGTCTCCACTCGCATTTAAAATATAAATTGTCCAATTATCGCAACGCAGAGCCCTCAGAGAGAAAAGAGAAACAAAACTACAAACAATACAAATATGAAATAAAAAAGAGAGACAATTTGATTTCCATATAGAATCATGGCCCTGAATGAGCATCCAGAGGGACTCGTCGCCTTTAATGGCCCTGAGCTAGAAATGGAAATTCCACATTCCCATGGTGGGGGCCACAGCTGCACAAATGAGATTTGAAATTACAACTTTGAAATTGCAAGTCGAGGTTTACGATAACCACACAAACATTCCTTTGATTACTGACATAATGTATGCATTTGGAAACATTTTGTACATGAGTACTTGGTGGGGATTTGAGATAACAAAAATAGCAATGCAATTGAAAGCGAATCGGGATGGAGAGGAAATTAATTCAGAGGAAAGTCAAACAGCATCAAACTAAACTGAAATTTAACTTTTTTTATTGTTATTTTACCAGGTAAGGCCCACTGAGCTATATAGCTATTTTTTCAGAAGCTATCTGGCCACAAACGATAGCCAAATTAAGTGGCTTATCACATGGAATTGTATAGCAGCCAAATAAATACTCTAAACGCGTGATGTTGATTATATTTGTGTAGAGAAAAACCGGAGGGCCCGGGGAAAAATCCACACGACCACAGGGAGAACATTCACACTCCAAATATACAGCAGGTGTCAGGGTCGGGATCGAACCCACGACCTTCTGCATACCAGGCGAGGTAGTTAACGCCCCGCCACCATTGCTGCGAAATGTTAAAGCATCAGTGTGTTGTCCAATGTAGGTGAGGAATGAAGCAGAGCAGACAGCACTGTCCAAACGCGTTTGTCTGAGTGAGACCACAATCTTGAGCATAGTTTGTCTCTCTCTCTCTCAAGCTTTCACCGCGCACTACTGTGGGCATCTTCAGGAGCTGGTTTGAAGATTCCCGCAGTAGCGCGTGGCAATAAGCTTCAGAGAAGATATCTTATTTGGTATTGATTGAGCGCCTTTACTCTAACCTGGAAGACCACACGTGGATCACGAGTGGCTGTGAAAACCTACATGCCAAGACAGACAGTGTACTGTTTCCCCGAACGGAACTCTAACTTCATCACTCGGCCGGATACGCCTTCAACATTGTGTAAAGGCATGTCACACACGCATCTCCTCGCACAGAGCCGCATTCCATGCAGGAGCGGCCCCAGTGGCAACGGGATGCAGAGCGAGGGGAAGGAAGCGCTGTTTATGGATCAGGACCTCTGTCGGGGTGTGGTTAGTAAACCTCCGGAAGAGCTCCATCGATTCTCGATCGTTCAGGAGGCCGCCTTAACCTCTGCGACAGGACGCGGCACTTGTTAGCATTCACCTGCTCGAGCGCAGCGTATTGCTGGAGCGTCTTTGTGCCCAGGGCCTGATTGAGGTGCAGGGGCTTCGAGGGCAACAGCCCACAGGCCTCAGCGTTTCAGCTCCCCCCTGGAACATGTACGCTGCTGTCTTAATGGTCGAAAAGCAATGCAATGTGAATCGCAGTGTTAATTTGGAAATCGAAGCCGAAGCATCGTTACGTGAGTTCCTGGCACGTGCGTGCCAGAATAATGAACATTGACCTCGTTTTGCAATGTGTGCATGACAAATCAGAAATGAACTAACTCAAGGATTCTAAGTATTAAGTGTTGGGCATTGGTGGTGGTAAAGCAAAACAAGGAAAGGAAATACATATACTCTTTGGTTCTTTCGGTAAAGGCACGTGGGTATAACATAAAATAAATCACGACGTTTCGGGCGCAACACAAGCGTCTGTCATCATATACAAAACTGCCCCCCCCCCCCCACAACAATATCAATCCTGGGCTCTAAGCTGTCCACGATTATTCCAAAATGATTTGATTTAAAAATGTCTTTAATAACAGGAAAAAAAAACACGCAGTTGGTTCTGCTCATCAATTAACCACAGCTCTGATGAATATATATGTAGAGATGCCATGACTAAAACGCAACACTTTTATCAATGTCACCGCCGTCGTTGGCTGCATCCTACGTCCGCAATTGTGGCATGAAGAGCGGCGGAACAGGTGTGTTTGCGCGGAATCAGGAATTGCGCCAGGTGGCGTGAATCCGACTCCGAAACCGGCAGTCACTTCGCCGAAGAGTGGAGAAATGATGGGAAAAGCAGCACCTCCGATGGGCACGGTTGGCTACGTAAGGTGCGAAAGAAGTTCAACATACATTCGTGAATCTGACACTCCGACTCCGTGACTCATGGCTGCCAGGGTGTTGCTCCTAATGAGTAGTTTAGCTTCACGTTTACCACGTCACAGCAATTGTGTATATATCATACTCGTAAGCAGTAGCACGATGTGCCTCTTTCTATTTTCGTTTGTGTCACACTCCATGGAAGCCGAAATCCTTGGTTCACCTACGATGGTGATTTTATATTTGAAGTATTTAGCATGATTGATTTAGAAAATTAGGCTGAGCATACCACTATTATTTCACTCAATCAGTCTCTCTGCGGTAATGTTTAGGGGTGAAAATTCTGCAATTTATCGTTAGAAAATCATCATAATCACAGACTTGACTTTTTTTTCGTGCCACATTCCTGCTTCCTGGACCTTCTATAACATCGTTATAATTTATATCAATCAGTCCGTCACAATTTTTTATTCGCATACACATAAGCAATTTTATAACGACGCGTGTGTACACTCGCCACCGACAATGAGATCACAGTGGAGGAAGATGATTGATCGCTGGTATGCGTCTATTGCCACGTCGCCTAAAGGCAATCTTTGTCTTAATAAAAGCAGATGAATGAATACAGGTTATGGAAAAATGTCAAACTCTCCAGGAATGGAATGCGTTTTTTGGAAGAGCCAACAACCTATCACCTTCCTGTTTAGCAGCAGCCGCAGCAGTCTGCCCATAGAACAACCACTGTTCACTTGCTCACAAAGTCGTAGCCATTCAGTTGATGCCAGCCAGGGAGGTGATGGGCTGATTCGACCCCCAACTTGGGATTTGAACTCGTCTGACCGTCTGATTGTGAGTTGAGCACACTGACTGCAGTTACACAAACAAATCACTTGATGCAACTGCAACGTATTCTTTGGGTCTTTTGGTAAAAAGTCACGTGGATAGTTTAAAAGAAAATATTATTTTTAAAGAAATTATTATTTTCTATTCTTTGGGTCTTTCGGTAAAGTCACGTACATAGGTTCAAAGAAAATATTATTTTCAAAGAAAAATATTATTATTTTAAAATTTGAACCTATCTACGTGACTTTAGCGAAAGACCCAAAGAATATGAATTCCTCAAGTCACGAAAGCTTTAAGTCAAGATTCAACTGTAACGTGTTATATGGCTGCTACCGTGGTGTTATAGTTAGCACACTGGCCCCGCAATTTAGAGGCTGCTGGTGTGATCTTCTGGCGTGGCAGTTACAGCAAAATAGTTTCTTAAATCTCCTCCGCCTCTGTTCATCGAGAAGTATGAACGGATACACCGCAGTTAGTTGATTGGCAGGTCGTGTATGGTGGAGTAAAGTCTATGCATGCATCAATGCGTGTTCGCTATGTATGTGTTGATCGACACCCTGGACAACCTTGGAAATGAATTGTTTCATCTCAAAGGATTCCCCGGGTGAAATATTTTAACTAATAAATAAAAGCGTGGGCGACCTTACCTTTCAAGGTATTCATCAGGAGTGCAAGAGTAGGCCAAATGCCCCGGTATAAATGGGTTCAACAAAGCCCTTATTCCACCCTTATCTTTTACACATCGTAAGGGATTGTATTTGGGGCGACACCACCAAATGTGACTTCTTGTAACGTTGTGCACGTTTTGTGAAACTGTTTTTTTCGTGCCCAGTCGATGACATGGAAATGCTTCCTTTCTAAATAAACACTATCTGAGGAGTCTTCCATTGGTTTGAAAAAAATGATGACCATCATAAGAATTGTTACCAATAAAATAGACCGACGATACATGTTTCATCTCTTTAACAGAAAATAAGAATTCCAGACCTGGCTTTAAACATTGATTTATATATATATATCACATTTGGGGTTTGGTTACTGAGCAACCTCAATTACTGGTTATCCGCCCCAAAGCACTTTAAAGGTCAAAACTCAAGTGGAAGAAAACATTGATCATGATTTACACTAGACGCTTGAAGGAAAATAACCTTTTTTTTACCAACAGAGAAAAATTCCACCTCTACCGCAAACTCCATTAGGGCGAGACCTCCCCCCAATATCTTGCCACCAGAATCGCAACAATGCATGAAATTACGTGGAGCTGACCTTACCGGGGAGGGGCGGGGAGGTGGGCTCATTCCACTCGGTGGTTATTTGACAAACTGCGCTCGCCGCTTGCACGGTGCTCGCGTGCGGCAAAAGAACGAGCGGACGAGGGGGTCTGTGACATTCTGCACCGTTTTTTTTTACTTTGCTCCTTTCCCAGCTTTCCACTCTGCGTGACGGCGACTGATTTCACTGTGTAACAAAAACATGTTGTTTTTTTTTGTTCCTGGATAGTAAGTGTTATTTTCCAATTGGTTATGCCTCAAAAGTACAGAAAATGGCTATTATTACCCACTAACTTTGCTTTTGTGACCAGGACATTGATATTTTGAAATTGACCTATTTTCACTGACAAAACGTGGTGTGCATTTGTGTCTTTCCTTCACATGAAGTCCTGGTCACAAAAGCAAGGTTTGTGGGGAATAATAGCCATTTTCTATTCTTTTGAGGCATAAGCAATAATAAAATAAAAACGAAATACCCAGGAATAAAAATCGTGTTACGTAGTGACTTTCCAAGTAATGCATCGGTGGTCACAAAAGCCTCCTCACGTGCCTCGCAACAAATGGTATGAGCGTGAAACTCAATGTATTTGTGCATATTTCACCACAGTTTCTAAGACTTTGTCAATATGCTCAATGCCTTTTTTTCGTGGTTCGTGTGTAAGTTTGTTCCAGTTATTACAAGCTGTTTCCTCTGTTGATCTGTTGTTGTGGGTGCAAATTAATTTTGATGAAAAGTTGCTCGGGTGTGCTCTGTGTTATTAAACCAATGTCCTAATTTTGATTCTTGCCCAGGGCTAACATCAGTGGCAATTAATATCTTAACCAGTCCCTTCCTCTATCTCTGCTGCTTTCAAACCGCACTCATCAGTGCAGTGAGGTATGAACTTTCCATATACCCAAGAACTATCCATATACTCATCACCAACAGACCATGTAGTTAGTCTTCATCCAGCCGTGCATTGACATAGGGCAATGCATCATAGGCATTGACTACACATTGCAAATCAAGGTTGAAAGGTTGCGAATTTAATACGAATAATGACATGTTTCAGCACTTTGAAAATCCATGTAATGTACATAAGAATGCATGAATCACTGTAGTATTGTCCAAAAATACAGATTCACAAAAGGACCTTAGCTTTCGGTTCCATTGCAAAACTATCCAAAACCTTCCACAATACGGCGTGTATTTTTACAATTCTGCAGATTGATTGAATGTAAACTCAAAGGGAAGAAAAAAAAACCTACCGATTCAATTGATCAACAAACACTGAAGTGCGTTGTTGAATGTATGATTGTTTATTTAAAAAATACTGAATTGACTTACCCCACCTTTAGATTGAGGTCTTATGAGGTCAGCGTTCAACTTCTTAGGGTTATTTATCTTTGTTTTAATTATTTAACAGAACATTTGCTTGAGCTGTCCACCACTTCTAACATGAGAACTACACTATTAAAGGCTTTTGTTGGATAGCCTTCAATGTTCACTTCAAGGTTGACTGCAATGTATGGTATGTATTATCATAAGATGTGGCATTCCAAATCCAAATTGTGGAAAAAACAAGTGAACTGGACATAATTTAACTACATATATATGTGCATGTGTACAACTTCTTCCTTGTAATCTAATTGCCATGGATTGACAATGTGGGAATGCCTAAAGGATATCGGACTATGCATTTATTGGTTTAATAGGGAAACTCCCCCTTCCCCCTCGCGCCAACCGGCATGTGCACTTGCATGTACACCACTTCTATGCTAAGTCGGGCAATCAAATGCTAATTTTTAATGCTAATTCCTTTGTCAAGGCACCTTGTTTCCTCGCACACAGCCTAAAGGTCGCGGTCTGAGCGTGGCTGTGTTCCACTCCAGCGCTGTCCTCGAGACAGCCTGATCCCTTCACCTGATGAAGACCGCTTGTGTTGTGGTCGAAACGTCGTGATTTTTTGTTGTTTTATTTTTTACCTACGTGACTTTACCGAATAGAACCAAAGAATACTTGTGACTGCTGCTGGGTCACGGTTGGCTTAGGATCGACGGGCGGTGCGTAAGGGCACGCACGCCCTTTGTCAAACACAGGTTTACCAGACACGTGATTCAATTGGCACAGTCACGTGACTACTGGGCAAGGTGTGCTGGCATGAAAATGTAGCTTAACTATTACAATTTCAGCCGTAGCCATCCTTAATAATACAATAACAATTAACGCATATTTATGTTTTATTATATATTTGATATTAGTAAACTTGCAATCGTAGTTCATTCTTTTTAATACATATTTTAACATAAATGTAAATATGTAATACAAAATGCATGGTCTGAGGTGTATTCTCAAGGGATCTTGAAGAGAGGGAGGCCTGTATCGACGGCCACTCGTGATATTACAGAAAGTCATTGTGTGTGCACGTGGCCGGCGTCTGGAGCGAGTGCCAGTCGTGACGCAGTTGACACAAAGGAGGATCACCCGTGCGGAACCACGGAAAAACAATGCAGGATTGCTACCAACACTTGTCTTTCATCATCTATTTATGACCGCCCCTGTGTTCTCGATAACAATCACGGCCAGGAAAGATCGAGGCACAGTGGACAGGGGTCACATGAACATCATCTTGGACATGTTCCATTCCTTGGACATGTTCCATTCGAGCATCTATTGATTGTCGGTCATCATCCATTCAAGCGACATTTGCGGCCCAAACTCGGCTACTTCTCTTAAGTTTTCGAATTATGTCTTTGATCTGCATATGTGTAAAAGAAATCCACGCGTTTCTCTAAGTATATCTCTGTAATTTCAAGCATTCGTCTCTCCGTGCTTCTGTGCACACGTTTGGGTCTGATCCGTTTTCTCAATTCATCTACAATGGTAGATGAAGACTATCTACAAAGTCTCATAGAAGCCACTGCATCCAAGAGATATACAAGAATACATGCATTGCCTCTTATAAACATATTTTTTTTTAAATACCCATAGCGCTCACGTAGACACAGTCAGCTTGTCTATTGTTGACAGTTTTGTGCATTTCAGGACGTGGTCGTGGAGAAGTCAAACCGGTTGTTGATTTGCGTCTTTGTAACGAATGAAATAGAATAGTTGACCTTGACGCACAGCACAACATTTACATTTTGTTTGACACGTTTCGAAATGAATAATAGTCCTTTAGTCAATGGACGTTTCCTTGGTTTAATTATACACCCATTGTTGTCCATAGGTCATGGGGATATTGCTCACGGAATGCATCCGATCTCGTCACATCTCGGAAGCTAAGCAGGGTTGACCTTAGATAATATGTTCGAGCGGGTGAACGCTTATGCACATCAGTTTTTCTTTAACAGATTGAGTGGCTACATGGCGGGTAAGAGATGCCAGTGAACCGACATTAATTATTGTACACTACTTCAATGTGCCCACGTCTATGCTCTTACTTCGCACTGACCAGTGCTTCGAATGATAGGAGATGGTTGATTATCCAGCGGCTTAGAGGGGAGGTGTCGTCGTTTTTTTTTCTAAACAGATTATTATTTAAAATAACTTAGATTTGCACATTCTTGTTGAACATTTTTAGGTGTTGTTATTTTTTTTCATTGTTTTAACTGTGTTTATAAAGTGAAACTGGTATGAATAAACATACACAGAAAAAAATAAATGTATTGTATTGTACTGTATTTACTGTACTGTACTTACCACTCCTATCTCGAAACTCTGCATGGGGTGTTGATTGGTGGTCTAGAATCGGAGGTCGTTAGTCAGTCTGAATACAACTCCATCAGCTGTGATGGAGGTGCGCCGGATCTGCCCGGGACCGCCGGATAATGTTGGAAGCCGGATAATCGATAATCTACTGTATGGCCGAATGACCCCAATGACTCGCACGGCAGAGGGAAGCCTCTAATCCAGCAGTGGATTGACAAAGGACCACATATGTACATATGTACATGTGAATGCAACGTGAAAAAAATCCATCGTTGTAATCTTTAGCATTGTCATAAAATGTTGTTGAGGCGTGACACAATAAACTTCATATGCCGAGGATAAATGAAGATTTGCTGAAGTTTTGGTTTTGTGATTTCTTTCACTTGAACATATGGTCAGACAGCCTTGGCAAGCATTCAGATTTGACCGCTAATTCAATAATTGTGGGTAGTGATCAAAAGGTAGCCAAATGTATATACCCCAAAACAATTAAATTGTGTAATCAATATGCCCCATTCTTTATTACTTTAATATGGATTAAAGTCAAAGCCACATTAAAGTGTCTTCCTGTTCAAATGGACAAAATGATTGCATTCATGTCCATTAGTAGTCCTGAGCCTGTTGTGAAAGTTCCACATTCCCATGGCAGAGATTGTCTGACTCTCTAGCAAAGCAGGAATTCGAACTCACACTCCTTATATCGGGCAATCAGACAGCAGCACCCCTGGCTGGAGTTTATATCGCTTTAGAATTTTAGACGAATAAATTACAAACATTCCTGAATAGCCTCAAGGGCTGTTGGGGCAAGTGCTGTGAGCAAGACATTATCATGGCCAGCATGGCACACCAGGGGGTGATTTGGATCGCACCACTCCCGGCCACCACTGTCTCCCAAGTGTCTGTTTACACACCGCACAAGCTACTCATCAAGATCGAGATTTTTGCGCTGACTTGGCCGGTGTAGAAATCACTCGGCACTGATATTGGCTGTGACCAGGAATCTAATTCAGCTTGCTGTGTTGGTAGAGCAGTGCACTAACCCACTGTACTGCCACTCCCCACACAAAGATCCCCCATATAGCCTTAACAGACTGTAGGGGCAAGTGCTGTTAGCGAGCACCTATGAAGGTCAGAACGGTACACGAGGGGGTGGGTGGCCAGCACCACGCCCGACCGTCTTTGTCTCCCTAGTGGCAATGTTTACACACCGCACCAGGTACTCATTTGAGGCTGAGTCGACCTAGGGGAGGCCCGGGACCGGTTCAGATAATCGTCACTGGTGTTGGCCGTGGGCGAGAATCGAACCCGGGTCGCCAGGTTCATAGCGCAGCGCGCTAACCGCTACACTATCGCTCCCCACACACACATATATACATACACCACGTTACCTTTAACTGACACGTGCTGACCATAGTGAGCACCTCTTAAGGCATGCATGATGTGGCCTGAGGTGGCGTGGCCTGAACTATGGGGCCGTCCATAAATGACGTCACGCGATTTTTGACGATTTTGACCCCCCCCCCTCGTCACACGGCTTCGCAAAAAGTCAGACCCCCCCTCAAATATGACGTCACAAAGCTCTGCCCCCCCAAAAAATAAAACATGCTTCAAATCGCTTTAAACTATTGTCATTGTAGTGCGTATTTAATGTGGCGCTGCACTCTGATGTTGTAGGAGAAAAAAGTCTATTTAATTAAGTAGATCGTGTTGTCTATATTTATTTAAAGTTGCGCATTTTGATATGACGTCACATTTCTCAAGCCCCCCCCCGCGTCACACATCGTCACAAATGTCTGACCCCTCCCCCCCACCTAGGTGCGTGACGTCATTGGACGGCCCCGATGTCCGGTCACCTCTGTCTCCCAAACGCTGGCACGAACTTACTGCAGCGGGTGCTGATTTCAGGCTGAGTAAACCTAGTGGTAATCCTAGACTGGTTCAGATTTTACTCTCCACAAACTCGGGTCGCTGGGCTCACAATGCACTGCGCTAACCACAATGTGACTACCCCCCCCCTCCCCACGCTGCCACAGCCCCCACTGCTCCCCACAAAACAAAGACAAAGATCCCCCGTGTAGCCTGTAACAGACTGTTGGGGCGAGTGCTGTTAGCGAGCACCTATGAAGGTCGCCACGGCACTCGAGGGGGTGCGTGACCAGCACCACGCCCGGCCGCCTTTGTCTCCACTAGTGGCGATGTTTACACACCGCACCGGGTACTCACTGGAGGCTGAGTCGACCACCTAGGGGAAGCCCAGGACCGGTGCCTTTAATGGTCATTGGTGTTGGCCGTGAGCGGGGAACAAACTCGGGCCCGCCGGGTTCGTAGCGCCGCGCCCTAACCTCTGCCCTCCCGCTCCCCCTCACACACAAATGCAGAGACAAGCACGCAAGAGTTTGGCTAATCAAACGCCTGCTAAAACTTATTTCCATAGCAGATGGTCTCTATAGACTAAGACACGGTAAGAAGCTTAAGCTTCGTCCATAGAACACAGGGTCTAATTAAAATATCCCCGGAATATTGAATAGCTGTGAGACGCAGTAGTCCTTACAAAAGCAACGCCAGCGAGCTCAATGGGGAAACGGCATGCCCAGCATACTTGAATTGTCTCCGCCACTGCAGTCTTGCTGCGATGATGCGTGAGAATAGTTAAAATAACAACATTGAATACACCACGAACATAACGTGCGTGTCAATCGTGCCTATGGAGAGAGTAAAATATTTCATCTAAACTCATCGCAGGCGGAAAGGTTATCGAATCGATATTCGCCCCGAGGTTACATTTTCAAAATCAACCTCGTTGTTGTTACTGGACGCACAATCACTGCACTGGAAGAAGTGTGACAATGGGTCATTGGATGCCGCTCAGAAAGTTAACGATGCTTTGCTCCGTAAGTGTGAATAGCACATTAAGCATGGCCTAGCGTTTGGTGACATTGCTTCAGTGTCTATGTTTCCCCCCTCTCACCTTGCTTGTATGTGTGCATGTTGAACTTCTTCCGCACGGTTACGTGGCCAACTGTGGTAATCGGCGATACGGGGGAAGGAAAACAAACTAAAGCACAACAAGCAGTTGTAAAGGAATGGGTTTTCAATCGACATCTAGAAGTTGCATAGCTGCAGTGGCGTCCTAATATCGGAGGGAAGAGTATTCTAGTAGAGACGTTCAATGCAACCTCGTGCACCACTCATTACAGCGACGACTCTGCAAGTGACGAGCCAGGGCAAGTGTGGAGACATGTTGAAATGGCCGTTGAATGTATATTTTAATGAGTGTTTAAAGTGGTTTACGAAAAAAAGATGCCGCTATGCAAGATAAAAAAAATAAACCGCGAATATGTTATGCACTACATAATGCTATTCTTGTGCATTTAAAGTACGTGTATTAAATACAGATTATATGCAAGATAACACACTTTCCGATGTACTGTCAGGTTGTACCACGTGTCGTTCACTATTTTCGATGTCTCTCTCCATGTTGCAGGGAGCTTATTCGGGAACTGAATTGAAGGGGTTCCCAGCATGTAGAGTTACACCACACACACCGTGGCAATGTGTCATATCCACCACTACAGCACTAGGAGCTGAGTGCTAATCCCATGCAGGTTTAAGCGGGAGGACACTTATCCGACTCCCATATGATGGCCTAGTTGTGCTTGTAAATGCTTCCATAGGGCCTCTTAACAGCAGGTTTTGTTTTAGGATTGAAGTAGATGGAGCCAGAGGATCTGCATCACGAGACAGGGAGGTTCACATCCTGACCAGGGTCGATTCATCCTTTCATCCCTCCTGGGTCAATACACCGATTCAGCAGTGGTTGACCTTTTCGGAATATTGGTCTCAGTCTTAGGAACATTGAATATCTACCGCGGGCTCAGAGCTGTCAACAGAGGTGAGCACCGTCAAATACTCGGTACAGCACGGGGACACTAACTTTGATTTAACCTCCGCCTCTGCAGCTCAGCTCAGCTGAGAGCACACTAATCACTAGGCCGTCCATCTTGAATCGAGCTGGCATTATCACAAAGGACCGGGGAATTTGATTATTGAACGTTGACATTCGAATGCTTTTAACTTTAATTTTATATTTTTTCATGCTGCTTTTTTTATACCAACTAGCCTTACGTTATGAGACCTCCTTTGCCAGTAGCAAGATATAGGAATAGGTTTTACCCTTTTAACTGGCACAAAAACTGACACCTTTATTCAAGGCATAATGTTTGCAATAACCACAACACAAGCAGTACTCTGATAGTGCGCTGTTTTTGAGTTGTACGCCTTTTGGCGTCTTCTGGTCCAACACCAATGGAGACTAGGCTCTAAGAAAAGCTGTCTCGGGTGTGGACCAATCAAATTCAAGGACAGTGCATATTATTATCAGAGTTGTCTTTTTGTTTGCATTTTGACTACTTGTGTTGTGGTTATTGCAAACATGATGCCTTGAATAAAGGTGTCAGTTTTTGTGCCAGTTAAAAGTGTAAAACCTATTCCTATAGCCTTACGTTTTTTTCTTTCGTCATAAATGTTTACTATAATAATTTTATGAATATTGCATTGAGATGTTTAACTAATGCTACGTGTCAAGGAAACTCGAGTACCCAGAAAAAAGCCACCGCACATGAGGGAATAAAACTAAAAACTCTACACAGATACAAGAATCCACTGCTCCACTGACATTTCCTGGTCACCTGACAGCCCAATTCTACGACATCTTATACCTCTCAGCAGTCTCCCATCCAAAATAATAACCAAGACTCACCCTGCTTAGCTGTCGAGAGATGATGAGATTGGATGCATCGAATGTGATTTAGTCAAAGGAAGGAAAAAAACATATTTCACGTTGGCAGCATTCATCAGTTGCATTACCTAGAGAGGCTGGCCCCTTCCACACCAATGTGTCATCCCCACACGAGTTTTGCCCATGCTCAGAAATGAGAACAGCCAAATGTTGTGCTCATTTGTCCTACAATGCTACAATCCTCGTCTCATTCCTCCATTTCTGTGGTGGTTGTCCTCTTGGCCTTGTTTGCTTACTCTAGAGTAAACGTATTGCTAAAAAAATGACGTCACATTATATATGCAGCTTAGGAAAACTGTCGTAGGAACGCACCATTTGTTGCGTTCTAAGTTATAGATGAGTGATTTATAATTTTCGTGTTATTTTATAGTCTAAACGGTGGCCCTCGAGCGCGGAGTGATTTAAAAAAAAGTTTTGATTGAATACTTTAAGAGATTTATTATGCCCTTGTAGGCATCTTGTCATACGCTGTCGAAGAGGTATTTGTGGCTGAAACATGAGCCTCCGCATCATTAATCTGAGTTCAACTTGCTTTGTGTGTTGCGATGAAAGAGGGGCATTGGTTGTGTTGAATTGATGTGGAGCGGGTGGGGGCTGTATACGTGTGCTGTATACGATCATGAAAATGGCTTCTGCGAATACTATATACACATTTTCTTGGTTCTTTCGGTAAAGTCACGTAGAAGGGAAACAATAAAATAATAAAAATATAACACAATAAAATTATCACGAAGTTTCGACTGCAACACAAGCAATCATCATCAGGTGTGAAAACCACAGCAAGAACATTTTCTTGCTGTGGTTTTCACATGATGATGATTGCTTGTGTTGCTGTGGTTTTCACACCTGATGATGATTGCTTGTGTTGCAGTCGAAACGTCGTGAGAATTTTATTGTTTTATATTTGTATTATTTTATTGTTTCCCTTCTACGTGACTTTACAGAAAGAACCAATAATATGCATCCCTACTATATACACATTTATATAACACGTTATGATTGGAGCGGGTTATTATTATTACGTGCATAATTCGAAAAAACTTCATGCAATCCACTGAAAACAATGTTTAGCGGTCACGATCCATTAAAACGAATAAAATGATGACCCTACTTGCCTGCTTACACTGCAAGCTGTGACGGGTTATGTTTAAATTGGTGCAAAGCGCTGGCCCATGCGTTAATGTGGAGAGACGCTTTTTTTGTATCATCCGGCGTGCCCTAAAATTATAACCGGAGGTCAAACAAACTGTACCGTGTTCATAGCTTTGCTTTCAGTGGGAGTGTACGCGCCTCCGAGTGATATTGTGTGTTCCGCGATTGTCACACAGAGCCGCGATTGTCAGGCACCATAGTTCAATTGCCGGCGTGAATATCAAGAGCGAGGACGGCTGCGGGAACCTTTCGTGGGTCTCCGCTGGGTTGCCACGGCTCTCAGCTGGCCACGACCAGTGGTGCGAAATAAGTTCAGCGTGCACACAATGCAGCCGCACACGCGCGTGCTGTAACTGGCTATGCAGCGTGCGTATCTGCGTTTCTGCGAGTCGTATGCATGCGTCAATGTGTACGTGTGCGTGCGTGCGTGTGTGTTGTCCACACATTGTGTGCGGAGCACCAGGCTGGATAATTATTTATAACCTTGGGGCGATCCTTGCTTTGCGCGGCTCGCTGGACAACGACCGTTCTGGGTGTTGTTGGTTTTTGCAGAGGGAGAAAAAAAATTTTGAAAGAGAATCAATAATTGAAGAGGGGCACCACTGCCTGATTTGTTCATCGAAGACGGAGAGAGTGTGGCGCTAAGTGCGTGATGTGCAGAGTGAGCGGCGAAGTGGTGGTGGTGGTGGTGGGGGGGATGAGGCGATGGAGAGAGGCAGGAGGGGAGCTGGGGAGGGGGGTTGTCCAGACAAGCTGTCGACTGCGTTTTGTCTGAGCCCTTGCCTAGTTGTGCTCACACCACCTGCCTCAGCGGCTGGGCATGCCTTCCGTACGTGCCACTGCTGCTAAGCTGCTACCATTTGTCCCCCCCCCCCCACCCCTCTCTTATTCGCTTTTTGTCTTAAGGATACTAAAGGGGGAAAAAAAAACCACCCCAGCAGATTCACTGCGTAATACGTGGTGTTGCTTGCGATGTGCTACTCAGACACACACACACGTATATGATGGTAAGATGGAACACTGCGTGTGTATACATGAATTATCTACGTGCACCTTTCAGTAGATGTCCGTGATGTTGCTGTACAGTTATCCCGATCTGTTTTTTTTTTGGGGGGGATGGGAGGGGGGGTGTATCGCGGGTTGTTCGGCGCGATGTCCGACGTTTCGCGCCACCTTCTGGAAGCGTGCTCAGTCCCCGAATAGGCTCCCGTGGACGTGGAGCGTCGCGAAGACTCGCGGAGACCTTTGTCTGATGCAGTAAGTTGCTTGCTTTTGTCGTGAGACCGCTGAGTAGCGACCCTTTTAGCGCAGGGCCACTTGTGCAGATGAGCATCGTGTCAGTCCTCCCTCTTCTCCTTTCGTACGTCTGGTGATGTGGATGCGGAGCAACAACTCACACTCGCACTTGCACGTGGTAAAGCTAGATAACCGCGTCAGGAGCAGCGCAGTGGATCGCTGTGATGTCTCCTTCATTGTTATATTTTGCACGGTCTGTTCTGGATGACCACAGTCCCACAATGGAAAGTTGTTTTTTGAGTTTCCATTTGTGCATCGGGTCTCCGCATCTGCCATGGTATGTGCGGATGCGGTTTAGGGTGGACCGTGAGCTACCGTGGAACATCAAACCCAGAGATCTTTTGCGCGAGTGAGAAACTAAAATGGATTGTGTGCAAGCTCGTAAGTTGGATTGCTTGACACTGTTGTTTATATTAATAACATATGGCGTAAGATGCTGCAATTTGGTGTCTACGATATGAATGTGGAATGTATTCCAGTTTTTCAGGTCTGTACAAGGGTTTTATAGCATCAATTTACGGAGCAGATATGAAGTTTATTTTATTAATTGCACTTTTTAAACCATAAATTATCTACTTATGGGGAGGCAGCGGTGGTTACCGCACTGCACTGTGTACTCAGTGACCTGAGTTCAATTCCCAGTCACTGCTGGCATCAGTGACATCTGAACTGGTCCTGGCTCACCTCTCCACCAAGCCACACTGACCAGTGTGGTGAAGTATGGACAAAACAAGGGACATGGCCAAAATGTGTGTTGAGGGGTTCAGAAGTGGATCGATAAAGGACATCGTCATTTTTATAACATCCACATTTATGCACCATTCCGTATATTTGTTTAAGCACTCTTTGCAATGTGTACAGATGTTTAATTGCGTTTGATTTGTAAATAATCTGTGGAATCTGAGTCGCTGTTTTCAATCTAATTGAAATAAGTTGCAGACAAATATAACGATGTAAAAATCACACAATGCGCGCGTGTGCAGTCCAAATTACGTTCCCCTTTCAAATAAGTCCTTTACATTTTGTTCATTAGCGATCACCGCTATAAATTTGTGGGATTTTGTAAAAAAATGTTTTACAGAAGTATTATTTGGGAAAAGATATTTGACATAAGCTTATACTGTGCTGTGGTTCTGTGTCAGGAGGTAATTAATGCTACACAGGCGCAGGAGCTGGTGTGTGTACCATGTCGTGACGGGCCAAGGCAAACAGCTCTTTTCCATGAAAGTGCAAATGCGCGCATGCGTGTCACGAGCACTTTCCTCGGACGAGCACAATGAACAATGCGCCTCTTCGGCACGACCCACAAGCTTTGCCACGAATTAGTCTGAGCGTGTCCGTGGCAGAACTGTATCCCACTGCTTTCCCCGCTTATTTATATAACCTGGCTCGCGAGCCTGCGCCCACGTAGTCGGTCTCCGCCAACCTTTTAAAAACGCGCACGTTGCAAGAGCTCTCCCGTGTGCTTCCCGATTGCGTCGCGGGTGGCATGGAGTCCGACGCTTCGCCGCGTGTGCCTGGATGAAGGGGTGACAACGTGTCGTGGCGGGTACTGCAGCGGTCTGACCATGTCCGTTCAGAGCTCACCGGTTGCCGAATGAGCACGTCACAATGTCGCACTCGTTACACACAAAGTGCTCGCCACGATCCTCGCAGAGGCTGTTGGCTGGCCATCGTAACAAAGGCGGTCAACCGAATTGTACACTTTCAGGTGCGCTTCTGCGGCCGTCTGGAACTACTCTTCGGATATTAGGCAGTCACTGGAAGCTGTGCACTTTTTGAAGTCTCGATTGAAGACTCGTTTCTTCAGTACAGCTTTTTGTCTTCTTTGGTTCTTTCGGTAAAGTCACGTAGAATGAGAATAAAATAATAAATTGATAAAATAAAATAACACAATGATATTCTCACGACGTTTCGGCCACAACACAAGCGGCCTTCATCAGGTGAAGGGGGCGAGACTGTCTGGTAGGACAGCGCTGGAGTGAGAGAGCCACGTTCAGATCACGGCTTTTAAGCTGTGTGAGAGGAAGAAAGAGGCCGAAACGTCGTGAGAATATTATTGTGTTATTTTATTTTATCAATTTATTATTTTATTCTCATTCTACGTGACTTTACCGAAAGAACCAAAGAAGATGAATCATTGCAGTCACGAAAGCTTTAAATCGAAATTTAACAGCTTTTTGTGTTCACTCTGTTGTCCTTCCCTCCCCCCCCACCTCCGATTAGCACGGTCGGCTACGTACGGTGTGAAAGAAGTTCAACATACATACGCACGTGCAAAATGTCGCACGTTCATCTGAACAGCTCGCACGGCAACCCGAAAACAAATCGGAGAGCCGGCGCAGCAAAACTGCGAAAACCTCGTCATTAGTGTTGTACACTGCACGTTGCAATGTTGGCTTAACACGTCTGAATGCCTTGTATGACGTGGGCTGTGAAATGCCACATTAATCACATGCAGAATATTAACACTGGAATGAGTGTAAGTAGCAATTACATAGTCTTATGCAAGCTTTAAGTCAAGATCTTATGCAAGGTTCAACGCTTCCCTTGGGGCAACCATCGTTGGCTTTCACGAAGTGCTATGTTTGTCTTCCACCCCAAAGGGAGTGATGTGCTGTGTTGAGTTGAATGCATGATCACGTCACAAAAGTGTGCCAGTTATATCATTTTTGTTTTGCACGTTCATGTTATAGAATCATTTTTTTACTTATATAATATTGTACTGGCAGGTTTAGTGCCGTTGTTTTGTGGGTATCAGTACAATGAGTAGGCACATATGAATTTCTTGGCAAAAGCTTGTCTGAAAAAAAATGCAGCTACAATCTAGACAAAACAGTCACTGAAAGAGAAATACCGATGCAGTGTTTGAATACAATTTAATTCGATGGCACAAACTGCTTTTTTGTTAACTTTGAATTTGGAAAACTCCGTGTATTATCAAGCATTGCATTCTTTATAGGTTCAAAGTCTAACAATATAACATATTTAATTTACACAAAAGACACTTTGGAAGCTCCATTGCAAGGGAATTACTATTTATAACCTATTTTATAGTCTTAAAGCTCTTTCAGCAGTCAGTTGTTTTAGCTCCAATAATATCAAAGTGCCAATATTCTGTAATTGTTTTTTATAAGCTTGTGCATAAAAAAGAATTCCCCAAAACAGTCTACTTACTTAGCACCGTGTATATATCTCAAGAGACAGTCATGAGTAGTAACTGAGAGAGTGATGTCAATTCTAAGCATGCTATAGACGGACTATGACGCTAATGTTTGGAGCAAATTTTTTGGGAAAAAAACTCGAGACCTAAGAAAGCGATAATATTTTTGGCCCTCCTGAAATCTATGGAGCATATTCATGAACCTTACCAATACCTACAAATGTTTGCTTTGTAAGGCTTTCGAGGACTAATTCTATATATGAGAAACATTATCACGACCCAATTCGTAGTGCAACATTTTGGAAGTGACACAAAATATAATGTAACGCTGCAAATGCCCCTATGTATAGACACGGACAGCATATACATGCACTGGTGTATGCGTTTTATATATAGCTTGACTGCGCTTATAGTTCCTTGAGATGACGATGACTGTTATTGCATCAAAGTGCATTCATAATAAACACCACTCGTTTTTTTCCATGACGAACTGAATTTCACCTGGGGCGATTTCTTCGTTCCATTGAGCAATGCTTTGTTGGATGACGTCTGAGCAAACAAGCGTTGGATACTGCCTCTGATTGTTTATAGAGTTATTGCAGCAAATATGAACTCACGCAGAATTTTCCACTGCACCGATGGGATGCATTAAAAACCAGACACTTTCTCTTCTTAGTGTCAATGTTAAGAAAGTTATATAAACAACGAAGTACGTTGTTTTAACTCGTTATTCACTTCAAAATTACCGTCATGCTTTTGGCATTATCAACAACTCAGTGATATATGGGTTCCGCTTTATTTTACAGCATCTCTATGTTGACAATCCTTGATAAATGCAAATATATAAAAAAACATATTTCAACAAAGGGACATTAGTATAATTTTAGTGTCAAAGGTTAAAAAGTGAACATGTAGTCGCTTATGCCACTGCTGGCAGACGGGCCTTTACTCGAGAGCATTTTAGAGAGCTTCTTTCTCGAGTATTTGGAAGAGTACCGACACTTGATCTCACCGCACGTGACCTGCCGATTGACTAACTGTGGCGTGCTCATTCACACTGCGAGGCGTCGAGTGTATGAACCATTGCAGAATGGCACCATCACTATAAGTTCAATGTCACACATGTAAAGCCGTACAGCCAGGTGATGCTGTACAAAATACACCCTCACTTTTGTCGAGTGCATGATGGGACTTGTGGTCATTCCACTGTCGAGTTCTTAAAAGCCAATTGTATGTGTTCGAGTTGCATCAATAACGATTTTATCATTTTCATTTCAGATTTTAATCACAAGCCCACTTTGGCCATCACGAGACAGGCTTCCTAAATGGAATATATATTTTTTGTATCAACGTATATATAAAGTTCACAGCCAACACAGCCTAAATCCACCTGCCTCCACCTCCGTATCGATTTGTCAATAAAAATGTCTCCGCTCAACCGTACGGCTTGTATCAATTCCCATCTCCACCGTGGCGAACACAAATAGTTGTTGGTAATAATGAGGGCTCTTATGTTTTGTTCTTCCAGCAGCTCATCTGCCAGCTTTGACAGCCGATTGGAGCGACCGCACAGCGATTGTGGGTTATTATTTGCTTTTCGAGATCGCTGATGACGGGGCTTCTTTCAGGGAAAGGTCTGTTTGGTTTGATACTAAACTAGGCTCTGACTGATCAAATAGCAATTTAATGAATCCTGGCGGTCCAGCGAGGAGGTGGCGGAAGACCCGCGGCCGTGTTCCGTGTGACAGCTGGCATGTGGGCAACACTCGGACGGCAAATGTTATCGCAAATGAAGGCGATGCTCCTGGGACGAAGAGCAGTCCCCATGTGCTCGCTTTACGTGCGCTTGCACTGGGAGTGGTTTTTTTGGATCGCTGTGTGCAGGCACCGTATCTCTGCGTCACTAATCCCCGACGTTTAACATGTTCCGCATGCGCCAGTGTAAAAATGTGTTGTTTTGGGGGTTTTTTGTTGTTGCGCGAACTGCGTTTGATCACCACGAATTCGTGTGCTACGATTGAATAAAGGCACGGTTGCTGACGGTCTTTGTACCGATATATTTTTATTTCTTTGGGGGGCGGGGGGGGGTCTCTCGCTCTTCTGATGACGATGGTCTGATTGATTGTTGCGCGAGACGTGGAGAGAACCAGACGATGTTTTTTTTTTACTTGGTTCGTCTCCAAGTGTGTGAGATACTCAGCATGCATTTGCTCTGGAAACGTCGACCCCTGAAGCAGCTTTAGCCAATTGTAACCCAACGCTATTGTATTTCTTTATCGCTGCTGAATTGTCTTTTTTTGTTGCATAAAAATATTGTAAGGTCATTTTACAGATTTACCTCTATGTAGAACTTAAAAAAATAGGTTGTATATATTTCATGAACAATTTGTAGGACAGGACACAACGCGAAGTATCTCATCGTCTCCGAACTTTATATATACAGGGTGCTTCAAAATAAATGTGAATACTTCTGATCATTTGCAACAATACCGCAATAAATGTGCCTCCGGGCTCTTGAGAACACCTGGATAAGATTCCAGGCATGTGTTGAGAATGATGGCGAACAAGTGGAGACTCTTTGACTTTTTGAAGCTATTAACATGCATTTGTTATCATGTTACAGTGTATAATCAGTTCTTTTCTTATTAAAAACTATAATCCCATGTAAGTGTTACCATTTTTTTTTAAACATCCTGCATATTTTTTTTTTTATGTCTATGTAACCGACCTGTCGCACTCGTTCGGATTGACAACAGGAGGAGAGGAACAGGGCCGACTGGCCACTTATTCGTCGTCATCATCATCAACAGCCATGGGCTATCCACTGCTGGATGAAAGTTTCCCCGTGCCGTCGCCATCCCTCACCGTCCAGTGCTGCATCCGTCCATCTCACTCCTGCCCGTGGTCTGATCCTATCGCTCCATCTCCATGGTCGTCGGATCCTTGATGCCTTTTTGCTCCTTTGGCCGCCACTTTTGTCACAAGTCTCGTCCATGAGGCCATCATTCTGTCTCGCAAAGTGTTCTTCCAGAGCCCGTCCATAAAATTAATAGCATAAATATACAGATAATCTATATATGATGTAGGTCCACCAAAAAATTGCAATGGGACGTGAATATTTTCAAATTTCACTTTGAATACTATTTGATTCCTTAAGGTTTTGTCGATTAGTCGATAGCTACTAATATGTAAGTATTCATATGACAATTTCAAACCTATATTCTTAGTTTTTTCGGTAAAGTCACGTTGAAGAGAAACAACAAAATAACAAAATATATATAAAACAATAAAAATTCTCACGACACACCTGATGATGACCGTTTGAGTTATGGTCGAAACGTCGTGAGAATTTTTATTGTTTTATATATATTTTGTTATTTTGTTGTTTCTCTTCAACGTGACTTTACCGAAAAAACTAAGAATATGAATTGCTGCAGTCACGAAAGCTTTAAATCAAAATTTCAAACCTGTTCATCAGGATAAAATATAGAAGTTGAATACTCATCTGTGTTACGCTAATATTCTCCAGTGCGACAGCATTTATAAATTTTGAGTACGACGTTTCGCTGGTAATTAAGCCCAGCATCATCGGGCAATTATGAATAATACTGTTCGCGAAAGCCTACGTGTAAAACTGATCTCTCTGGCACCAACATCTGATGTCGTCGTCAAGTAATCCTCTGTGAGGTCTTTCCTGTCTTTACTTTTCCTTCCATTTGTCCGAACGCACTTTTAAATTTCCTGTTGTTTTCCATCCTATACATGCGTCCAAATATTTCCAGATTCCTTCTCATCACTGCCTGCATTGTCAGGTCTTAATCTACGTGCACCATTTTTCTTACTTCTACGTTGATCACTGTTTGGGTCCAGTTTAGATGCAGTAATCCTTTGGTAGAAATACATTTCGAGTGGCAGTATCTTTATCGGTCTGTTTTTTTATAAATACGAATCATTGATACAGCCAAGCCCATCGTCCTTGATGCGTCAATTGTGTCCACAAGCTGTGGACACACAGAGGAATGGAACGACGCAGCGTAGGTCCGTGCAAAACAAGCTCACTTCCTGCCCCAGCAATACGCACACGTTCTGCCAAGAAGTTCTTGTAAGCCGCCTGGTTTTCTTCAGCGGGTGGATGGAGATGGGTGAGTGGTGGTGGGGGGGGAAAGAGACCTGTACTCGGCCGCGTGTTCCCATGTGTGTCACACCATGCAAACAAATGTGGATCAGTGAGGCCCGCGGGACCATTTTAGACCCCATCTCCCCATAAACCGAAGCACGCATCTCGTACAACAATCGCGTACAACGCCAGAGGAAGAGGGAGAGAGATTAAAAAAAATAGGCACTGGGGGTTGCTATACGGTGGAATGGGGGGGGAGCGTGTTGGGCAAAAAAGCAACTGCTGTTAGCTTTTCACCATTAAAGAGGCAATGTCTCCTGTCATCGTAGCCTCCCGGGAGAATATTTATCCTACCTTCGTGCCACCCCCCCCCACCTCCCCTCCAGAAATCGAATCACGGCCACGCTGCTTGACGCGTTAATCGCTGCCGTGGCAAAAGCGTGCGATGTGTGTTACGCGGCTATCACCCCGCGTCACGTGCCATGCGCTATGGCAAAGGATGCTCGAGCCAAGTGACTTATGGGGGCTGTCTCCGTGGCCCACGAGCCTTCTTACAGCAAGGCGCGCGTTGCCCTGCTGCCGTGAATCAGTGCCGTAGTAAATCAGTGGCACCCTTCCCTGTGCCTGCGTACCCAGAGGTTTTTGGAGCGGTCAGCGCGCTGCGCTACGAGCTTGGCGACGCGAGTTCGAATCCCGCTCGCGGCCACCACCGGTGACGATTATCTGACACGGTCCTCGGGCCTCCGCTAGGTCAACTCAGCCACAAATGAGTAACTGGTGCGTAAATATCGCCACTAGGGAGGCAAAGGCGGCCGGGCATGGTGCAAGCCACCCACCGCCTCCATAAGTGCTCGCGAACAACACTTTCTCCTACAGTGTATTTAGCCAGCTATACTGGGGATCTTTGTATTGTACCCATCGGTGAGTTTTTGGGGAATGCTGGATTGGGGACATTTGAGTCTGCAGTGTTTCTCGATACAAATATGTAGACGGATAGAAGGCGTGCAATGTTACATGCAAGAGAGGTGTGCCGGAGTGTTTCATTCAGGGTATCTGTGCGATGAAATCAGTTCATGTGCAGATACTCGGTGGATTATTACATCGCCGGAGCATGATAGGTGGTGGCAGCTTGGCGAGGCATTAATCCAGCAGCGGATTGACCATGGATGATGATAGCGCTAATGACGATTGCCATGTATGTGGCAAGGGTGATAGCCAATTAGTCAACAATGAGGATAGTGCCAGCCAAGAGATGGGACGTGTTTCAGAGAACGTCCAGAGCCTGCGTGCAGCTGGTGAGTGGATTGTGACTTAACTTTCGTGACTGCAGGAATTTGTATTCTTTGGTTCTTTTAGTAAAGTCACGTAGATAGAAAAAAAATAAGCAATAAAAATAAAATAACAAATATTTAAACCAAAAACTCACATAGATAAAATTATGACGACCACTTGGTGCTGCGATCGAAACGTCGTGAGTTTTTGGTTTTTTATTTTATTTTTATTGCTTATTATTTTTCTCTTATTTTCTATCCACGTGACTTTACCGAAAGAACCAAAGAAGGTGAGTGGATTGTTACATTACGTGGCATCATGATAAACGTCTTGGAAGCGG
Source organism: Petromyzon marinus (assembly GCF_048934315.1). Classification (NCBI taxonomy): domain Eukaryota; kingdom Metazoa; phylum Chordata; class Hyperoartia; order Petromyzontiformes; family Petromyzontidae; genus Petromyzon; species Petromyzon marinus. Next base: position 13,296,338 of record NC_133705.1, read on the forward strand.
AGCAGCTTTGAGCCTGCTTTGTACTTGAATATGAGAATCCCTGTGAATTCCAGGTTCATGCTGTGATATGGCCACGAAATGGCAATGCAACAATAATTATTGAATGGATATGTGCAGAATTTTGAATGTCATCCACTTGTATGTGGGTATTTTTTCTGGGTGCTGCAGTTTCCTCCCCCATTGCCAAACACAGACAGGGAAACATCCCATCCTGAAAAGAAAAGAAAAAACAGCGTTTAGGCTCGCTGAGGTTTTCCTAGATAAATAATGGGCATTATTATTTTAACGATTGTCAATCAAATCACGGTGTCTCCTTGTTCACATCAGTGTTTTTTTGGCGGGGGGGGGTAGTTCTCATCTTTACAGGCAGCACTGAGCTCATGGCATACATATCATATTGCCATAGCTGAGATGACCGTTAGCAAAGTATGGCTCCTGTTGACCACTCTCAAAGAGCTGCTTACGTGTATATCACGTGTGGGGGGGGGGGGGGAGGGACCCATAGAGACTCACAGTGACTCACAGTGGCACTGGGCCTGGTTTGTCAGGCAGCACGTACTTAGTTTATTTACTCTTCGATCACAAGGCTCACATGGAGCTGATAGGCACCTTACCCATGAACGGCCACTTAAATGCAGTTGCTTATCCCCTGAGGTCATTACGCTTGCGATTTTGCTTTCCACTGCCGCTCCGTCAATAGTTTTACTCGTTAGATGCCATTCCCTTTCCAATCATGCGTCCAGTCCATGTTCAGATAACCGTGTAGAGCAATGTGCGGGGAGTGGTGGTGCAGTGGTTTAAGGCACTACAATTCAAAACTCCCGTGATCAAGATCGCATACCTGACCGCGGGTTAGATCAGTGGGCCTCCGCTTGGTAGATTCGACGACCTTACCTGAGTACCTGGAGCAGTATGTTCATAGAAGCATTCGCTAGACAAAGGTGTTGAGGCGTAGCTGTTGGCAACACCACCCTATGCTTGTCTTCATAGGTGCTCTCTATTAGCACTTGCTCACAGTCTGAATGGCTATACAGACGACGGTCTGTCTTTTGTGTGTATATGTGCATGCTTGTGTGTATGTATGTATGTACGTAAGTGACTCAGCGTCCGAGTACCTGGTCTATTATGTAAACATCGCCACTTAAAAGACAAAGGCGGACGGGCTTGGTGCTAGCCACCTAGCCCCTTGTGTACCGTGCCGGCCTTCATTGATGCTGGCTACCAGCACTTGCCCTCAAAGTCTGTGAAGGCTATAATGGGGATCTTTGTCTTGTGTGTATGTGGAAGCGTCTAAAATGAAAGAAATTACTATTGACAGATGTCGTCTCATTGAAACCATAATGTCCATGGCAAGGTTAAAGGTCAATGGCATTTGTTGATTTTTTTTCTCTCACATTTAGGGAATATATTTTTGTGTTTGTTTCTGAACGAATGCATTGAGCTAACCAAATTAAAAGATTACAACAAAACAATTGAAGCCCTATTGGAGGCAGTGGCCTTTCTCCTAAGCAGAGAGATACAATGAAGAAGAGTCATCGCCTGGAACATTGCCTATTATATACATTTCTTTGTTTAACTTTTAGGGCGGTTTTATTGATGAATTTGTTCAGCTTTTGTTATTGGTTTAGGTTTTAATGCTCTCTTTAATTTCTGTTTAATTTCACCCCAATACCGTGAATCAATTGTAATTGGTTGCAAGGTTTAGTTTTATGTTAATGCATCGAATTGCCTATTGTAAGGTACAAAGTCATACATTAGTAAATCTTTAGTTTTGGACAAAGTTAAATGTTGTTTTTCTTCGATTATTATGCAAATTATTTTAAGTACTTAAAGCAGATTTGTATGCATTATCCTATAACACAATTCAATTGACTGCATTTTTTTGTAAATTCTGTGTTTAATTTAATTTAATTAATTTACACTTTTTATACAAACCAATTTCCAAATAATTTTAAAAGCATTTAGCACAGAGCAACCAATTTCATTTTTTTCAGCCAACATCTTTATTAAATACTCTCCTGTCGTGCAAACTTTAAATCATAACAATGGTTTATGTTGTGGCTAAAGTTTAGGTTTTCCTGTCCTTAACATGGTCAAGCTAAACCCGCTTTAATCCCTTTCTTTTGCAAGATGCCCTCATCATGTATAATGATGAGTTCGGGTGATGCTAAGTGTACCTACTAAGTTAGCACGCTGTGTAACACCTGGATGTGAATTAAATTCTGGAGGCAATGGCATATTCTTACCGTTCTGCCGTATTTAACGAATATTCATACTCGGTGACGCCTTATATATAAATAACAGCTGTGTTGCATCATTGGCACTGCAACCTATTAATAATCTGACGTCGAAGGGCTTCGCGACTACCCGTTTAGTTAAAGCCACCGGGAATCTTAGCTCATCCTGCCACTTAACTGGAGAAGCAACCTTACATTCATTATTCATGCGGGCTTGTCACGCCACCGAAAATCGATGCGTCCAGGCTGGATTTGGGTGCACGGGGGGGGGCAGCCCCTTCTCACTTCGATTGCCTGTCTGTGCACGAGGAGCAATCAGCCATGTGCCGGCTCCACCATCGTCAATTCTCCGTCTGCTGCGGTTGCACTTGGAACTTCATTATTCCACCGCGATTCGATATGCACAGCGAGAGTTACTTGCGCTGGAGCCAATGCGCAGCCAGGATGTTGCAAAACACAGTTTGTTATTCTTGGTTCTTTCGGTAAAGTCACATCGAAGGGAAACAATAAAATGATAAAAATATAAAACAATAAAATTCTCACGACGTTTCGACTGCAACACAAGCAGTCAACACAAGCAATCATCATCAGGTGACTTTACCGAAAGAACCAAGAATATGAATCCCTGCGGTCACGAAAGCTTTAAATCAAAATTTAACAGCTTGTTCTTGATTGGAAGCTTTCGTGACTGCAGGAATCCATACTCTTTGGTTATTTCGGTAAAGTCACGTAGGTAAAATAAAACAGTTTGTTGTTCAAGTTGCATGTTTTACAGCTGCTTTATTGAATGCTGCACAAATGGAAAATTACAGGCGAAATTAAATGGCCACCAATATTATTTACTTCTAATTAAGGTAAGAAAAAGGAAAAACAATATTAATTAAAATTGAGTTTATTACAGTTTGAAAAAGTAGAATTGTTTCCCAAAGCGACCAGTGGTGCTCTGTGATAGTGATCTAAACATTGTTTTATGGTTAGTTTCTAATTTTAACTGTAAATCCATCACGCGTAGCTTACTTTAAACTAATATTTATTTATTGCATCCAAGTCGGATTTATAGAAAAAAATACATAAAATGACTTATTTAATTTATAGATACTACTAAAAAAACACTTTATTGGGGTACATTTTTTAATTCCATATTTAAGTAAAAAAAACATGTAAATTTAAAAACACAACTTGTTTTACTTACCTTGGAGGGTTTTTTTTTTGTTACAGTTGTCCTCTGAAGTGTTATCGGGTTGAACCGCGTGTTTGTTGCCCAAGATGTTCGATGCGTTTGCTACACATGCCGGCAACGTCGTCGGAAGAAGATTGTTCCATCGCACAGGAGGGAAATGTCGGACACCGTGCCGAACAAGACGCGGTACAACCCCAAAACAAAACCGCATCGGATAACTGCTCGACTGTTTTGGATACGTGAGCTGTGAGATATTTTTGTTGTTGTTGCTAACCTCTGTTTAGTTTTAACTCAACACCTGGACGAATTCTCCGTGGCCGGATTCCTCCTTCAGAATGTTGAGCAATGAAAATATTCCACACGACACTTGTATTTATTTTGTCTGTCACGTAGTTTTCATGAGGTTTCCCCCTGGCTCTCTGAGTTGCTCTCACATGCAAACGCACTCAAATAAAATACCTAGATAAATATTCCAAAGCTCCTGAAAATGAGTCTTAAGTAATACACATGATTGTATCTGTGATTCAAACTGACTTCGAATCGGTATATAAAGCAAACATCGAGATACAGAGGTAGATGCAAAATATTAGCAAAACACCGTTTTAAGTATCTTCAGTAAATGTAATCTAAAAAGAACCAAAAAGGTTGCTTTATGCATGATGGGATTAACTATTACAGATATATAAACCACGAACAAGCACTGCTGGCACGAAACACGTCCAATCGTGTGGTCGAGAGATGGTGTGGATAGTGTTCAACGTACCATTTTCAGATCAGTGAGTTGAAATCTAAGCCTGTCATTGGCGCAGACTATCACCCCCCTGGTATTGCTTGAATAGAGTCGTTCTACATTATGGAAAGGCAACAGTGGTCCTCCTATGGACATGCATCCAAATGAGGAGACTATATCGTTGGCTCTTGGCCAATAACAGAGATAAGCTGCATAGAATTGCTTGCTGGGTCAGGGAGACACTTGCACTAGATTTGATATTCACCTTAATAGCAGCAGTGCTGAGCAATTTGAGTTATCGTGACTCGGTCTCTTTAGAAATTTCTACCACGAGGCCATTAACACCAGCGTGTCGTTTGCTGGTCTCCTTCCAAGCAGTGATTGTGAGTTGAACACTCGGCTCCACTCAGTTTCTGAGAGCTGAGATGAGATCAGGCTCCCGGGCACCACAGATGGAGTTTAAGTCAAGCTGCAGTGACGCTGGGGAATTGACACAGCATAGTCTTCAGTTCGACCAAGTGCTGTAAATTGAACAGTCATTAACAATTGCACATACAATATCATTGATTTCTGCAGTACTTCAACTAAGCCGATTTGTGTTTTTGATCGGTAAAATTCTCCGAATTATTTGTGTATGTGTGTAAAGGATAGGGAGGGGGATGAACAATGTTGATTTGTAATTAATCGAATTCCTAATGATAGGCAGATCAATGCACCGCTTGATTTAATGTGCAGCTGCATTGTTAACATGCGTTGTATATAATATATACATGCTGCGCAGGCAAATGTGCAATCTAAATTAGCAGGGTTAATTTTTCAAATGCCGTCCTGTCTCAGAAGCTAACATTGTCTTCTGCTATGTTATCCCAAAAATGTTTTATTGAATACCTCTATTGTGCCTTCAAGGATGAGGTTCCTCTGGATATAATATAGTTGCATGATTAATGTGGCTGGCTCACGTTGACCCTGAAAGGCGTGTGATTGCTGAACTGGCATTGATTGTCAGCTGGTCATTTCCCCCCCTCACCCCCCTAGGCTGACAGTGTCCGTGTATTTGTCAGAGATGAGCAATGAAAAGTGGCACGTTTGTCCTTTCATCTTGCTGTTGTGCTGTGGGGTTTTTCTCTCTCAACGTTTCCCTACGACGACTTGTGGAGAATTGTGGGTGAGGAGTGATTAGGTAGCTTCGTGAAAGTACTGGGCTTAGATTTAGTGTGAAATGAGGATGGAATTCACAATTACCATTCTCTTTTTATACGAGCAATCAGAGTACTAATTGGAAATATTGCAAGACATGATGATTGGAGCAATGCAAGGGCAGACATCAGCGTTCACTCAAGACTACAACGCCTAGACCAGATAGAGTAGAATGGGTGGTGAATATTATTTGTGAACTGCTATATTAAAAGTCACCCTAATCGACAAGATAGGGGTAATTATTTTTTCTTTACAATAGTTGGAAAATGAAAATGGCCTTTTGTCAATCCAATGTCGTCTGAAGGTCACCCCCACACTACCATTGGAGTTGTTTGATCATTCTTCGACACGCTTGTCGATTGTAGGTTGGTAAGCCATGACCAGTTTGAAAATCTACTCACCACTGATGTTAGCCGTGGCTGGGAATTGACTCGGGCCACCAGGTAAATAGTCCAGCGCGTTAACCACTGGACCACATTATGTTTTTTTGTGAAACCAATAATGTGAGCCTACTGTATGGCACATGAGGAGGTATAATATTTCCTTTATTCGTGAGTGCCTTCAGATACGTTTGTCTTTAAAAATGAAACATGCCACCAACCTCTAATCACTGCGCACACTTGGGAATCGTGCCCTTAATTCATGAGCATGGTGATGTCTTGCTACATTGGAATTATCTATTCAACTTGGGACTACACTAATTATGAAAAGTAGTAGCTTGAGCAGCATTTATTAACAAAGGCACAGAAATTATGCAAGTTAAGTCCCGTATAATTAATTATTCAGACTGCTTACATGAGCTGTAAATGTCATTATTTTACTCAGCATTTGTGCCCCGCGTGATTGTGGTGTGTGGCTGGCCCCTGTGCCAGATGAGCAGTGAGTTTGGTTTTGATTAGTAATTTGGGTTTGTATTTTTAAGTTGAGCAATTTGGTACGTGGCCATGTGTGATTGGGCGCGGTGATAGCACCTCTGATAAGGTCACGCGGCAGAAGGGCAACAATTTTGATGACACTGAATGCTATAATACCTCCATTGATTTGTTGGCATGCACTGTCAGGAGAGGGACTTTGGAAATTAAATCATTCCTTGATTCCCGATTGCTCAGGATATAGAAGTCACTTAATGTAAATCCATATTTTTGTAAATTTACAACAAAAATTGTGATCTGGTTAATTGCCTACTTTTGTGATAAATATTTTAAAGCGAGCCTTTATTTTCTACTTTTAAATAAAATAAAAAAAACTCACCTTGCATTGATGTGGAGCACTTTTGTATACATATTTGTTTTCATATACGGTGCTTAGTTTTAGCCGGAACAGTCTAGGACATTGCTCCGGGAATAATGTTGGCACGCCACATTCATTTCACGTTATTTTGTCCTCATGATTTTAGAAAATATGTGTATAAGATTATAGGAATATGGGGCATAATAATAATAATAATGGATTATTCTGCATCGTCCTAGCTTGTACTGCTATCTTCATCTTTGTATTGATATTGAGTAGCAATGCATATGTGTAATGTAGCGGTAAAGCTACATAATAATCCTCGCTACTAGCCAGCCCAACAACGTTCCGGAAAATACTGAGTAGGGAATGAAGCCCTGTATATATATATCTGCACATATATAAAACTGAGCTTTGCTACCGCATGCCACTCCTATAGCATGGATAAAATGCGCTGGAACTAAGCTTATTGATTGGCTCCTTGATAACTCACAGGGATGGACCCAAGGAGGAGGGAGGGGGGGGTCAAACTTTCACGAGCAAAATGCCGTGACACAAACAAAAAGTTACACGTTCCACCGTTAATTACCCAACTCGTGGCCTGGGCACCCACGGGGAACTCTGGAGAGACGTACAGGTGTGTGCAGTGGTTGTGTTAGGTTTCAATTTACGTGGGAAAAAATATCTTTGGGAAAGCACTGCCGCAATTAATGAACCCCCCCCCCCCCACCAACTCTGTGGCTTCACCGTTGATCCTGCTCACTCACCGTTTTATTTTCGGCACAGTTGGCAGTGGCCAGGGAGGCGAGACCCACACGCCTGGGTTTTCATTGAAGATGAATATGCATGTAGATTGACATTTCGATTTAAAGCTTTCGTGACTGCAATGATTAATCTTCTTTGGTTCTTTCGGTAAAGTCACGTAGAATGAGAATAAAATAATAAATTGATAAAATAAAATAACACAATAATATTCTCAATGACGTTTCGGCCACAACACAAGCGGCCTTCATCAGGTGAAGGGACGAGACTGTCTGGTAGGACAGCGCTGGAGTGTCTCGTCCCTTCACCTGATGAAGGCCGCTTGTGTTGTGGCCGAAACGTCGTTGAGAATATTATTGTGTTATTTTATTTTATCAATTTATTATTTTATTCTCATTCTACGTGATTTTACCGAAAGAACCAAAGAAGATAGATTGACATTCTTTCATGCACCGTGCAAAGCCAACCGTGCTATCCAGCTATAATGGCAAAACATCTAGATTGAATACACGAGTTTTCAAAAACATGAGTTTTGAATCTAAATGTAAAAGTGCACGGCTCAAGTGGCCTCCTAATATCAGAAGGAATGGTGTTCTTGTCGGCCGCGGAAGTGCACTTGAAAGCGTTCTGTGGCCTGAATGTAGGGTCAGGTACTTTTCAGGTTGTAAAATGTGGATGTTAACCTTCGTGTCTCTGGCTTTCCGATTGCTGTAAAGCTACATGTGCATACAGTGTGTGTGTGTATATATGTTGAATCAATATACGTATTTTAAAACAGCCCCCATAACCTAAAGGTATCAGGGGATATTCAACCAGCAGTGGATTGTCGAAGGGCTTTACTTTAAAATATATTCACCTCTCCGCTGTCCATCCATCCATTCGTCTTTCAGGAGCCCACCTATAATGGCAAAACTGCCGTAAGATATATATATTAAACGCAGATCATTAAAGCGTCTACAGTTACTTAAGACACGCATTTTAGACCTTAACATCTGCTCCTTTAGAATAACAAAAAAAAATCACGCATCACTCCAAGCGGGGCCACTTGACCACTCCCTAAACAAAACCTTAACCCCCCTAACCCCCAATGATAACCTTCTCGTCAAGCGTGAAATGGCATCAGAGAACAGCAACACGCAGGCCACCGTGAAACTCCCCGATGCTACGCTGGCGCTCAGCTTGAGCACGGCGAGAGTTGCCTCCGACGCAACGGTTCACGCGGCTCCACCGCTCCGAATGGCCGCGAGCCTAGGCAGCAAAGTGCAGCGGCAGTAAGCGCCGCGCCTACGCCTCTCTGAGAATTGGTACGTTTCGGGGGTAGTTTGGGGCTAAATAAACGTCGATCGTCAGTTACGTCTTTGACAGTCGAAGCTGTGGGGGGGGGGGGGGGGGGAGTGGAAGTGTCGCGGCTAGCGCACCGAGCTATGAACCCAGCGACCTGAGTTCACATGCCTGGCTGTGACTAACGTGTACGGCAAGTGATATATTGTACTTACGTAAAAAATTTTTTTACATAAAACTTTCGTGACTGCAGGAATTCATATTCTTGGTTTCGTATTTACGTGACTTTACCGAAAGAACCAAGAATATGTACCTATGTATGTTGAAATTATTTTGCACCGTCCGTAGCCAACAGTACTAATCGGAGGTGCAGGGAAAGGACAACAAAATACGCACAAATATAAGTTCTAAAGATACAAGCTTACCGAAAACGGCCGCAGAAGCGCTTCTGAAAGTGCTCGTTGCAGTGACCATCCTTGTTCGATATTGAGTCACTCCTGGACCTCCCTTGTAACCTTCATTACCTATTCTTTGGGTCTTTCGGTAAAGACACGTAGATGTAACTAATAATATTAATATCACGACGTTTCGATCGCAACACAAGCAATCGTCCATCAGGTGAAAAATATAGCGGGAGAGCTGCTGAGAATATATGGTTCATTACCTAACCAATATGGTAAAGTATGGTCAAACAATGGCATGGCGAGGGCATTTGTTCATCAGCAGGTCAGCAATGAGGTGAAAGTTATTAATATTATTACTGCTGTAGCAGCTGTAAACACATGAACACTGTGCATATAACCATTTGGGTTTGCATACACACCGTGTTTTATGCTCCTGTAATTTACTTACAAACTGTACAAAAGTCAATAGAAATATTGCGACTTGATATTCAGGTCAGAGGTCAACCTTGCCCATCAATCCTCCAGAGTCAATAGAATTAAGTATCGTTGTGTGGTAAAAAAAAAAAATCATACGCGATCGTTCTCTAAAGAAACTGGCTCTCACCGTGGAAAGGTGGGACTTCTGCTCCTGACAACAGAGATGAGAACACGCCAATTTTGACTCGATTTACAGTATCGTATCAAGTGCATAGCCTCCGGTCTCAACCATCTTAAAATTTTGCGGTATCTTCATTTCTCGACGACTGATTCGCAAAGTTTTTGCTCTTAAGATAAAGTACATCTGCTCTCCTTTTTTCTCTTTAATCAAACTGCTTTCAGAAACTGGAAAACCTAAATGATCAATGGAACTGAGAAAACAAAAGCGCCTGCTTTTGTCAGTACCAATTTACGAATCGCCATTGGGATTACTTTTGACTCTTCGATATTCTACAATCATATCTTACTTGTGCATCGTGTACACTTTTTTTTGCTCACTCTCGATTCGATATGCTTATTTCGTTCTCTTACGAGGCCACCTGCTTTATTTATTCATTATTTCCTGCTCGTGAATTTGGAGCGCCAGATCTCATCAGCGCTTGGCCCCCCTCGGGGGGTGGGGGGGGGGTGGTTAGCACTTGCAACTGGGACCTGCCTGTGACCATCAGCTGCTGCCCTCGGCGGACGTGTTGCAAGGTAGCCAATGAGATGACAGTACATGAGTGGAGTGGATCTACACTGGAGGTTTTTTTTTTTTGGGATGAGATCGCGTAAATATAAATGTGCCGTTAAACCCGCCACCACCACCCGGCACAGCCAATTAGTAAGGTTTGTCACGTAGACAATACGTGCCAATTAGTTACTGCTTCGGTACACCGGTTGTGTGCTTGGGAGTAAAACTCACAACATTTACAATTCGAGTACTGTAACGTTTCGCCGGTAATTGCAAACAGCCTCACAACGGTGTGCTGCACTAGTAACGAATTGGCACGTTTTGTTTACGTGACAAACATCGATAATTGGCTGTGTCGGGCGGTGGTGGTGGTGGTGGTGGCGGGTTTGACGACACATTCATATTTACGCGATCTCATCCTCCCCCAAAAAAACTCTTGTGGATAATATTGGTCGCGAAAGACTCCATGTTACAACTGGTTTAAATCTGTCTCCTGTGGAAGTCTGTGAGTTTTTTCTCCGGGGCACTACAGTTTCGCCCAAACATTCAAATTCAGGACCCGAAAAGAAAGTCGGAATATACAGTGATACTTTCCTGGATAAATAGTTTGCATTGTTTTGGTTCATGTTTGTTTTAAACTTAAGGAATGAAGAAACAACGTGATACTCTGATGTTTTTGTTCTCTGACCATATTTATGACAAAGCAAAGCAGATAAATAATAGTCGTGAATAATTGAACATCACCAACAAACTTGGCGATTTAAAACGTTTTTCTGAGTAATTGATGGCACATATAATGTCATCATTTACCGACTACATTTAATTATTAGAATGCTTTATGTGTATCTGACCACATTTGCATTAATATATAAGCATTTTAAGCAGTAGAGTTACAATGAGTAAAATGCTTGTGACACACTTATGTGACTTTCCGGTAAATAATTTTAAGCAATCTGTATTCACACTGCAAGTGCAACAAAATGAAAACACAATACATTCCACGTGCAAAATTACGATCCCAGAGTGATTAGCAACTGATGTTGCGATACTCATTGAATTGTGAGAACTAATAATACAATTTTAGTTGTCATTCCCCGCAGAATGGTTGGCTACGTATGATGTAATAAGGAGTTAAACATACGTACGTACGTACATCATACAATAAAACATTGTCGTGTTTAAATTGATCACAGCCGGATGGTGCTCGTCAACCTTCGAATGACAAAAACCAGGAATGAAGCAAACCGTGACTTTCACGGTTTTCATACTTGGTGTAAATAAAAAATACGATCCACCAAAACCGCATGTGCGTCGTGTAATGAAGCCATTGCTCCTGGGAAATGGACATGGATAAAAAAATATATATATGAAGCTATGATTGAAGTAATTAAGAGAAAGCACATGGGAATGCTTTAACAATAGGGCTTTGGGTGTTCTCCCGGACAATCCCATGGGGGAATGATGCTTTGTAAATTTCTATGGGAAAGGAACTGTATCGTCCCTTGACAGTCCCACCCACCTTCTGTTGTTGTGACCTCAGAAACTAGAGCCCCTGATATTGCACGTGTAATTTAAACGGGAGTCTTTGGGGCCAGATATTTGCATCCTCCTCACGTTTGGGAAATTGTCTCCCCTGCTACGGCACACAAGCGCGCACACAAGCAGACATATGCACACGCATGTGGATTGATTTAATCTGTTTCTTGTGGTTCATGTGACTTACTCTCAGAAAGTTGCGTGTTAAATCTCGTGGCGGTGACTCGCCATATTATCTCTTTGTAAAAAGTAAAATGGCAATCCATTTCATCGCTTGCTCACGTAACTGCTGGTGGGTGGAACGGTCTCTAGTAGAGGTAGCTATGGAGAGCTACTCTAGGGTGTATTGGGCCTACTCTTCTCATGCCGGCTATAAATTGTGGCAGTACCCCCACCTTTCCCCACCACACTCGACCTGAAAAATTGACGAACTTTAATATTTTTGTAGTTCATTAAATGGTTAACTCTGCATGGGACATCAATAGTGATCCTCCTATGAATCGACTGGTCCCTGCCATGAAAATAATGAAATTGCAATCACTAGCTCAAGCCATCAACAAATATGTGTCACCCCAAATGCTCGTTTGGACAGGAAGACGTGGCTACGGGGAGAATATCCAAACTCCGAATAAACAGGCATCAGGGTCGGGTTCGAACCCACGACCTTCTGTATAACAGGCGAGGTAGTCAACATCTCGTCACCTGCTCGCTGAACAACTTAACCTGAGACACTTGTTTGGCTTCCAACAATTTCCATGCTGCGTCAATGCGGCATGATAAGCATATTTTTTCTCAGGACAGCGAGTGGGGCATAATATCTGCTTCACTTGTAAGATGTAAATGATCTGATGATGTTCTCAATGCCGGGCTCTTGAGTGTTCTTTTCATGGCCAAACGTGTTGGGGAAAAAAAAATTGGCCCTTGCTTTGGAAAATGTTCTCAGAAGATCGGGCATTGGGCCACGTTGCAACTGAGTCACCTGCAGTTGAATGCAAACACGATTGTGGAGAAATAAAATATGGGGGGGGGCAAAAAAAAGATGCATTTGTTTAACAGCGTATTTCAAAGCAGGTGGAAGTCCATTGAAGTGCAGCGTGTACTTCGTTTTAATAAATTATTTATATGGCCAGGAAGGTCTCAATGACTCTCGAGGCCCTGCTTAGCGCTACGAAGCCACGTCCTGTGTTGATTATTATTTGTGCAGGTGTTGGGAGAGACTTGTGTCCACGGATAACCACGCGCACCGACATGAGGAGAACACTCGGAGTGGAAACCTTTCATTGTTCGAATATTCTGGGAAAAGAGATTACGGGTAAAGTGTTCCATGAAAAACACACGCACAACAAATGTATAGAAGGGACACGTAATTGTTACAAGGTCAACCTGTCTCCCTCCTCGCTTGTTGTATCTCTCCCGTGTATTTTCGAGTTGCACCAAATGTTGCTCGGCATAATGTGGAATTCAGTTCCTGGACAAGCTCCTGGTGTAGCCTCCAAATGACTCAATCTCCATCACGTGTACTCTGTATGTTTCTTCATGTTACAAAACCACTCCCAACTCTCAAATAAATATAATGAAGTAATGGTGGTGTCAAATTGGGAAGGCTTTCATCGAACAATGGATTGTGACCATAGCTGATGATGATATCCGAAGACGTTAATAATGACATCTGAAAGCGATAAAATAAAAATGTAAAACATTGCTCGAAGATTGGCCACAGGGATGCGCTTCTTTCAAATATTTAGCATTTTCTGTCTCGCAACCTGGTTGCTGTATGATCGCTGCTAATGCCATTAGCAGCGATGAACTCTGCCACACTGTGAGCAAGCACATGGCCTCGACTGAGGGCCAGGTGGTAGGGCGGCCTTTCCCAGGAGAGCGAAGGGGGATGATCAGGCACCAGCTGGCTAATAAATGGGATTCTCCATGAGGTCCTCTGCCGGGCCAGTCTGGTCTGGTGGTTACTTTTCGGTCATTTTAATCAGCCTGGCCAGAAGAAACAAAAAAAAACACTCATGATTATTTAAAATGGGGGCATGTCGTAGAGTGGCTTGTTAATGTTACGACGACGTTTGGATCTAAAAAAAAAAATCTGAACTCAAGAGAGATGCGTTGAAGTCATTAATGGGCGTACGCACTATGCTCTACACAGAGCGCTTGATGTACCTTTACGAGGGTTGTGAATTGCAATTCCAGTCGACTCATGGGTTGAAAAAAATAGGTATCACTTTGTGGAACGTCAAGAGTCCTCGTCCATAGAATGCCCTTGTCACTAGAATGTCAAATTTTCACCACTGGCTAATGGCCATGTGTTTATATGAGCATTGAATAAGTTCTCATTTGAGTGGGAAGATACTTGCATTTGACTTTGACAGCAAGGAACCGTAATTATTAATGAAGCCAAAAAACGTATCCTACTTAATGTGTTTTTTTACAAGCAGTAGATGCCAGCATTGTTTATCGTAATCAGCAGCAGCCATGATCAATCCACTGCTGGATGAATGCCTCCCTAAGCTGAACCAACTATGTTCATGAGTTACAATAGAGTGAACCAAGAGTTTCCAAAAAAAAAACATTGCAGACGTAAGTTTACTTTGTTTAACTAGAAACCTTTAATAGGGGTAGGGTGAGAAAAATACGTTCTGCTGTTAAATTGCTCATTTATTAAAATAAAAAAAACATACTTTGAACATAGTACAAGTATCATCAAATAGCACACACAATCATTTTATTAGGCATCTTCTCTTGATTTTCTACATTGTCTGACGTTTCACTCCACCTGCGGGGAGCTTCTTCAGGAAGTGAATTGAGCAGCTCAGTTCGAGGCAGAACGTATGCTGCTCAACGCAGTTCCTGAAGAAGCTCCCAGCATGTGAAATGAAACGTTGGACTTTGTGCCGAACAGCACGCGATGCATCCTTAAAAATATTCCGGAGCAAACGTGTCTTCATGTGGCTTTTAAAAGATACATTTCTTCATTAAAGTAATGCCCCATGTTCGCGATTCGCGTATCAAATTGTTTAAATATCAGTTAGTTACATTGAATGAAAAGCGTGTGCAAACGAATGTACAGTCATGCATTTAGGGTAATGGAGCGGGCAAAGCTGTACAAGCGAGACAAAGCTGGGATAGAAAAAAAAATCAATACAATTAAGATGGTAAAACGAGACGAGAATGGATTGTCACAAATGAAATTCAAGAATTTGATTTGTGACAATCCATCACATGTCCGTGACGAGGTGTGGGTAAATTCAGACTTGTCTCTATCTCTCTCTCTCTGTTGCTCCTCCTCCTCCTCATCCTTGCGCTCAATCCACGCGTTCGCTCTTTTTTCTCTTCTTACCCACCACCTTCGCTGGAACAAACTTCCCCCTCCACACTAAACAGTCACCTTCGCTCGCTAGTTTCGGCTCCGCACTCAAAACTCACGTCTTGCTCCCTAGCTCAACCCACGACCCCCGTAATCTACCCCTCAAAACCGCCACCGTTATTTTTCGCTCGTCATATTATCATTACATGGCTCTCACTCATTTACCATTCATTCAATGCATCCATCATCACAAGATTTGCCCATTGCTTCATCTCATCCATTTCAATCGCCCCATCTCCACCATTACATCCGTATGTACTATTGTTCATTCTGTGTAAAGCGCCTTGGATAAGGCGCTGTATATATTCATTTAACGTAAGATAAGACTTGGACTTTATTTCAGCTGGTAAGGTTCCTTTGAGCTAAGCAGCTCTGTTATGAGAACGACCGCAGGCCAAGACTATCAGCAGTGGTGACAGTTTCATGGAATGTGCAAATGAGCAAAATATATATTTCCATGAAACATGCCAAAGATGTACTGCCACATGTCTCATATATGCACACAGTATGTCTAAGTACGAGGACTGAGAAGTACTCTAAAAGCTTTTAGGACCAAACACTACGGATGTTTTTTTTTTTCCCCAGCAAATGTTGGACTTGCTTGGAAAGCCTCCTAATCTTCTAATGATTCAACAGAGCAGCCCATTGGTGGAAAGGCAAGTTACGTTATTAAAAATAAAGTAATAAACGTCAAGTCTGTGCAAAAAACACTTGGCAAGACCTCATCCATAAATGCACACGAGACACAAATCTTCCTTATAGCCTTAACAGACTTTTGTAGCAGCAAGTGCTGGTAGCCAGCACCTATAGAGGCTGGCACAGTACACGTGGGGGGGGGGGGGCGGGTGGCCAGCACCATGTCCGGCCGCCTTTGTCTCTCCAGTGGCAATGTTTTCGCACAGCACCAGGTTCTCATTTGAGGCTGAATCAACTGCTCCACCAATGGACGCCCATGCACGAGCACGCACAAAATACGTACATGTACACACGGTGTGTAAGAGACCAACTGGATATCCAAGTGGTTAGCGAGCTTTCCATTAAGGGAGCAGATTGAAAGGGATTGGTGGATCGAATCCCATTATAACACTCCCATTAATACTGCATCATCAAGTCTCAGTGTCTGCTGCAGAGTGGAAATGTAAGGTGCCGTGATATCACTCATATGAACAGATAAAATTGCGTTGTCATTGCCTTGTTTAAGGGTGGTATTTAAAGCGCACTTTTGATGATCAAATGTACAAAATATGAGTAGTAATTATCTGCTCATTTGGCGGAAATAGCGCAGTGGTCACCGCACTGCACCGATTAACCTTGGGTGTCTGAGTTTGATTCCCAGCCAGTCCTGGCCTCCCCATTTACTGAACTGCATTGGCCAGTGTGGTGAACGGTGATGAAATATTTCCCATCATAAAAATCCACCCTGATACCTACATATTATGCTGCAAGGTGACTTGTAGAACATAGTACAATTAGCATTTTTAGGTCCATCTGCGCAAATGTATTTGTACTATTCCCACATACGTCTAGGTATTCTCCAGACACTTTGATTTCCTCTCACACACTTTACTATATACGTATTGGCATCCATAAGCAGAACTCCATTTCTGTCTCCACACATAAATAAAATATGTTTCGTACCATCAGCAAATTGGCTGGAATTCCAGTCCAATATTATCAAGCAACATTTGTCTAAGCAAACACACTCTAAGAAAAATAAAGTCCACTTTAACGACTGCTGCTTTGTATAGCTTTTTTTCCTGGAAAGCAAAGAGGCTGATGGACTTCTTTTTGTGTGTGTGCAGAGACTAAACAAAACAGAGTTCTGCTTATATGTGCTTTTCCCCAGAATGCTTCACAGCAATTCATGATGAATGTGTGTGTACATGTATTTGAACTACGTTCTGAGCAGGGCCCTCATGAGAAAAATATATTAAGACTCGGTAGATCTTTCCTGGATACAGACATTTTATCGTGGGACATGCAGATGTCCATCATTAACTAAACCACCACAAGGCATACAGTTAATTTATTGAGTAAGTGATTGTATCATACAAACACACGGACATACATCTCAACTCATTTCTCACCCAATTGCATTAATTCATCGAATGCATTTGCATTTGCATTGATTGTGCATTTTTCTTGCAATGAATATCGTGATTGATGAAAGTATCTGAATGGTGCTGGAATAAAAACAAAATCACAGCTGTGTCTGGGAGTCTTTGTGATAATGGTCAGAGGGCTTTCTTCTCCTGTGAAAAATATCAATAGGTTTTACCCTATCTTGCAATAAAACAGGTGTTAAGATGTTCAAACACCAAATAGAAACCGTTTTGCAAGGAATCGAGTCTGCATTAACCACACGCACTTGTGGTGAACATGAACACAAAAAAGTCACGTGATATAGCTGCTCACCCCGAGCTATAAATGCTCAGATAGTGGTATCGTCTTTGTACTGTTCGTCTTTTGCCATTCTCTGGTCTGACACTGGTGGTGAGACAAGGCCGCAAAGAAAGCTTTCTCTGGTGTCGGCCAATCAGTTTCAAAGACAATGCACCTATCAGAGCATTCTTGATTTGAAGCTTTCGTGACGGCAGAAATCCATACTCTTTGGTTCTTTGGGTAAAGTCACGTAGGTAGAATATATATTTTTTTAAATGCAGCAATGCATAATGAATGTGTGCGTACATGTATTGGAACTACGTTCTGAGCAGAGCGTGTTTGTTTGCATGTTCACCACAAGCACGCCTGGTTAATGCGAGCTTTATTCCTTGCAAAAGATTTTTACTTGGTGCCAGAAAAGGGTAAAATCTCTTCTTAATTTTCTTACTTCGATATTGGCAAAAAAAGAAGTCCCGTGCGTTAGTCTCCACATGTTGTTTTGAAACCAGCGGCATTTTCACTTGATATGGAAACATTGAGTTGGCCCAGCTGCTGTAAGTGTTCGCACGTCTTCGCTTAAAGTTTTCTAAAACAAAAAATCTTTGCCACGTTTCAGAATATTTTGTTTTCTTTCAGTGGCAATTTGACAAATGCAATGAATTTTATTTTGTAACAATACCAATTTTTTTTTCATTCCTAACAACATTCAGACACATTTGATGTAACCTTTTAAATACATATTCATAGAGTACAAAAAGGCAGATAAGAATTTATTAAACATCCATTGTGTAGTATAATTTGCATCATCTCATCTGTGTGCCAATTAACTTGGAATAATTTGGCCAATGGGAAAACCCTGTTATCTTAGCTTAGCAGGAGGGCACCTTACCCTAGTCAGCACGCAAACCATGGGTCAATTGTGTTAAAAGTAAATTACTGATTCTAAAGAGATGACACCAGAATACAATAATGCATACTTGTGAATGGCACTTTGCAGTATGTAATGTGCATTTGTAACAATATATGGTAATGCTGCTTCAGCGAATCATAGACAATGCGTACAATATTTTTTCTGATTGTAAGGCTCTCCGTAAGGTAAGGCGCATCCTCAAACGTGTGCCCAGTGCTCAATACATTTATACAAATCGATGCATCCATAACCTTTACTTTATAATACAGCGGGTCTTATGATCCTTAAACGAATGCATGTTGGAGCGCATGAATGTACCGCGTGGTGGCGAGATGTTAACTCCCTCGCCTGACATACAGGGAGTCGTAGGTTCGATCCTGACCCTGGTGCCTGTGTATTTGGAGCTTATGGGTTCTCCCCGTGGTCGCTGGACTTCATTTTCAGGTCCTCCGGGTTTTCACTCCACATTTGGAAACGTGCATATTTGGCTGCTATAAATTTCCACGTGATAAGCCACTTCATTGAGCTACCATGTGTGGCCAGGTCGCTTCTGAAAAAGAGCTATACATCTAAGTGGGCCTTACCTGATAAAATGAAAACAATTAAATAGTTTAATAGTTGAGTCGTTTATTTTAATATCAGCTCTTGGGAGGCAAAGATGGCCCAGCATGTTGCGGACTGCAAAACCTTCTCATATACCGCCATGGCCTAAATTGGCATTGCTAATAGCACTTGCTTCAACAGATAAGGATAAACAGATAAAATATCTGCATTTAATAAACATGTATTATAGCGCGTGTTTTGTTTAAGATATCACGGTCACATTAATGTGCAAGTTTCATATGAAGGTCTGGAAAAGACAATAGGCAAAGTTAGATTCTCAATCCATCTGAATATTGCTATGTAATGATATATAGGTGTTTTCCTCAGATATCCTCAATAAGTAATTGGCAAAATAACCCAAGCAGAACCATCTTAAAAAGGCGTCTTTACAGTAAGCCTTTCCTGAATAAATTATAGACGTATCACTACAGCATAGGGTTATAGGCACTGCAGGTCCAATGCTCTTGAACCATGAAGGTGTATATTTTCATGCCAGTTAATTGAATTATTTCTTTCATATGTATATTGGACCGACATTGATATGCATATTAGGTTACCAACAACACACAGAAACAAAGGAATCCCATTTAGCTTCTTTAGACATAAGGGGGAGTGGCGGTACTGTGTGGATATCTTGCACAGCACTCATAGAGACCTGGGTTAAATTCCAGACTATGCACTTTGGTAGTGCATAGTACGTATATAAACTTTATTCCCGTGTCTGCCCTAATTCAGCTCAGCCTCGAACGAGCACATGGCGTTCAACATGTAAATAGCAACAATGGGGAGACAACGGTGGCTTCCTATGATAAGTGCCGGATGATCCTAGTAGCAAAAGTAGCTACATATGCTACGGGCCCCGCGCTTTCAAGGGCCCCGCGCTAAATGCTTTCATGCTATCAATTTTGGTTCAGTTATTCCGCACTTGCTCCATTACGTGTATTCTTTTAGGGCCCCTTTATAATATATGCTACAGGCCCGGTACTAGCTTAATCCGGCACTGGTCATGATGCTGGCCATATCATAACTTCGTGGTGATCTCACGGCTCACTCGGTGTTGACGGATAAAAGCACACACAGAGACAGTGATCCCGCCTATATAGCCTTAACAGAGTGTTCAGGCGAGTGCTGTTAGCGGGCATCTATGAAGGCCGGCATGGCACACGAGTGGGCCGGTGGCCAACAACACGCCCGACCGCCTTTGTCTCCCCAGTGGCGATGTTCCCACACCCCACCAGGTACTCATTTGAGGCTGAGTTGATATCTGTACACGCACACACACACACACACCGAGGTTGCCTCTGACCAAAATGCCAATAGTGCTCCCGCTCTTCGCGGCTCTCTGATGCTAATTAGGGTTGAGCTGGAGCTCGGCTCGTATTCAGGTAGCGAGGGTCGGGGCTGCCTCGTACAACCAGGCCTTGCAGGCTTTGGCCGTGAGGTGACCAGGAGGTTGCGGTGGATCAATGTCTGGAGATTTGAGCATGCCGGTGTCAACCAGAAACTCGGATTTCCTCCCTAATGCCAACCGCTTGTTAATGGTATTGGGCAATTATGCCAATAGCAGGAAGGATCCTTCTTAAAAGAAAACGGATGCTGTACCTTCCTGGTTAAAGCAAATGCAATTGTCACGCTTTCTCACGTCCCGTTTCCATATTGGAAGTAAATTGTAGCTTCTGTGTTGATGATTGCGGTATGGAGTAAGCAGAGATGTCCACGGAAATATGAACAAACGTCGTTCAAAGCTGGCACACAGCGGCGAGGCACTTGGCTGTAGACACTGCCCGTGTCACTCGATGTATGGGAGTGGCAGGGGAGGAAAGGCTGCATTTGGGAGGACAACTCAGGGACAGGTGGAGTGATGAATCACGGGCGCAGTGTTACAGAGATGCTTGCACTCGTATGGAGTGATGCCTTTAGTTGGCAGCGAATAAGGTATTGATGCTGCTGATGGCAGTGATGATAACGCATCCGTAAATGTGAATTCTTCCTCTTACCATTACGACTGGTGGGGAGTATCGATGGCACTATGAACCTCAGTGACTTGAGTTCAATTCCCAACACGGCTAACATCAACGGGGAGTGATATCGGATTGTTAAGTACAAGGGAGTAGAGTCATTGAACCATTGTGGTAATATTGATTGGATCTTGGTGTGGTATGATTGCTAATTGTGTAGATTGCACAGCTTCAAAAACTCGACTCACTTGGTTCGTTGGTATGGTTGGTTGCAGGTTCAATGCCCTATTGGTATTTTTGCAGCTCATCACCCTTGCATATTTTTAAAAGTACCACTTTTGTGGGAAGTCCATGGGGTTTTGTCCTGCGGATACCCTGGCTGCCATCAAAGATGAAATCCACCTAAGAAGTATGTCTGTTGAACTTCTTTCGCACTGTACGTAGCCAACTTTGACCACGTTTTCCAAGCATGGGGTGTGAAGTCGCTGTAAGAAACCCTGTGTTTAAAAAAAAACAATCATTTTTTAAGGAGGCAACATTGCCAGCAACGTAACGATTTACAATTGTATGTTACGCAAGTACTGCCTCAGAAGGCTCAGTGCTTAGGGGTCCATTGTTGTTCACGTTACATAAGGCATAAGGCAATCAATGGCATGCGGCTGAAGTGATTACATACAATATACCGCAGATGCGGAGTGTTTACAGTACGTAAAAAGCTGCAACTTAAAGGGAATTCAAAGTATACAGCTGGCCACTCAATTCTCGTTCACGTTAATATTCAAATCAAAGCGTCAAGGTCAAGCCCTGACAATTCCTTCACAATTCAAATGTATTTACCATCTCCCATATTTCACTCAGATCTGAGCGAAGCCCTTCAAAATAACCTCAGTAGATTAGGCTGAGATTAGGCCCAATAATATAATCATATCTACGTTGAGAATTACAAAAAATGCAAGAACCCAATCTTTCTAATTTGAGACCCCCAGAATGATTGAACCAGAGGCTACATGGTTGTACTTGTACGGCATGGTCAGCCTTAAATTTTAAATTGTATGGCGGCTCGAGCTAAAAACTCCGCAATGAACCGATTAATTTGCCTCACATGGATAGTGACACGAAACGTCTATATAGAGCAGACAAATCCCACCACCAAAGATGGCAATGTACAATTACTCAAGTTTAACAAAGCTTAACATATTTGACTATACATTGTCATTTCACAAAGAACACTATATTTAATGCACTATGAAAAAAAACAAATTCTCACCATTCTAGAACACAGTTAGAATGTCTACCTATCATGCAATCGCATTTTTTTTAAATGTCTGAGATACAAGTTAGAGTGAAAATGCGATGCCTATATACATGTCGCATCGTGCTCACCTTCAATGATGACCCTCAATCAGTGGTGGAATCCTCCTTCCTCTGACTATTGCTTAGTATCTGCATGGAACAGATTATGGTGACTTAACACTTGTTTATTTTTAGTCAACTATGAGTGAACAGTGGATGCTGCTGTGGTGTAACAGTTAGCACCCAGAAGTCAGCGGTTCAACTCAATCTACTGGAGTGGCAGTTGCAACAATGGGTACATGTTATCAAATCCCCGCATCTTTGTTCACCAAACTGTAAAAAAAGGGGTACAACCACAGTGAGTCGATCAGCTGATGGAGTGGGATAGAATGAAGTCAGGGTTCCTCTCATTTCTTCCAAGACCACCTGGCTAGCGCAGAAGAGTAGGCTTTAGTAGCCTCGAGCAGGGCTCTCTTGAGATACTGCTACTGAAGACCCTTTGTTCCCAGCATTGGCATGAGATTGCACCTATACTTTTACCTTAGTTGGTAGAACCGGCTGATACAATTGCCAACTGGGATTAGAACCCCCGTCTTTGTGATTCAAGTGCTCAAATCAAAGTGGCACACTACCTTGTGAAAAATACCATTGGAAAAAAATCAAATAAAACTATTTTTTTATTGCACCAAGTAAGGTCCACTGAGCTGTATAGCTCTTTTTTTCAGAAGCGACCTGGCCACAAATGATAGCTCAACGAAGTGGTTCATTACGTGGATATTTAGAGCAGACAAATATTATAAACGCACGTTTCTGAATGTGTAGGGAAAAATCCGGAGGATCCGGAGAAAATTCCACACGACCACATGGATAGAGAGAGAGAGACATGTAAACTCCAAAAAGAGCCGTCAGCGTTGGGATCGAACCCACGACTTCCTGTATACCAGGCGAGGCAGTTAACATCTCGCCAACCGCGGCGCCATCATCATAAAATTTATGTAGCACGACAAATACTGGAAAACCTCTTCATGGTGGGATTTTCTTTCGCGTGCATATTTTATCAAGACGTCAGAAAGTGAATTGTGTCTGAGGATCAGCTGTCCGACTGAAATGGCAGAGCAGTGGTTACAGCGCAGGATTTGCATATGTGTCGGAATATGCTGGAGCAAGGGTTGATTTTTCTTAAAGTCACTGCCTGCAAATAAATGTGTCAATTAAAAGTGAAAGATGGTTTAAATTCTAATGGCTTTTGGTGCTCGCAATGACAGCACTTGTCCCCTAGAGTTGAAATAAATAAATTAAACAGGTGGTAGCGGTTTTTGCTCTTGAGAAAATGTAAAGCTGAGCAAATGACCTTTTGAGATGCCCGTTGTTGTGACAGGAACAAACATCCTTGTGAGCGCTCTAAATTTGCACTGCTTAAAGCAAACACATGCACACGTTGGTGAGAAAAAACATGAAATTATAGGGCTAACTTTTACACTCCTGACTGCCACATTTTCTTAATGAAATCTTAGTTTTTTTCTCTCTCTAATTATGTAGCAACCAACCCCCCATAACAAATGCCATTATAATAACTTGCCAACATAACTTACCGGTTGCTGCATCTTAAATGACAGCCACACACTTACGCATAATCAGTCACGATAAAAAATATAAATGTATTAATTCTTTGTCATATTATGATTACAAGTCACATTTTGTGAAATAAAATAATTATGTCAAAGTGATTTCCTGCAAAAATTAACATTGAGGCAGTCCTTCCCTCCGGTTTAACAGCCCTACTCCTGTGAATGGAAATCCCGCATTCCTATGACGAGCTGAGCATCTCCATAGAGCAACCACAAATAACTTTATGACCACAGAGTCGTCGTGATTTTGTTGTTGTCGGAGGGATGATGGGCTGAGACAAACCCCAACCAAGATGTGAACTCGCAACCTTCTGATCACTGCAAGCCACTTGCTTCTTTGTTGAGAATGTGTCAAATTGTGAAGAAACACGCGGATAATTGACCAGGTGACACATGAGTCAGAGCACTGAGCCAGCGCCGCTGATTTCCTGGGTTTCAATCCGGTGTTCTCATATTTAACGCGTTGATGCCCTCACTACGGTGACCATTGCACAATAAAATAAATATATTGTTAAGTTTGGTTTGTCATTACATTTGGCTTATTCCAACCTCTGAAACGTATACATATCAGTTTGATTGGCATGTGGCATTAAATGGTTTGCCCCAAATGTCAATAAAGAGGAATGCATGTTTCTGCAATACTCATTAAGTTCTATAACATCTTCTTTGTCCGTTCTGACTCGGAATAATTCACTGCTATCTGTAGAATTCAGATGCTATTCATTGTTTGCCAAAATCACGGGTTAATTAACGAGGGAATACCGTAATATTAATTATTAAATCATAACATGCTGTTACATCATGCGTGCAACTTACGTGAATGTATTTTCCAGAATGTTCTACTTTCAAAAGATGTCTTCACTGCTTATAAATGTGTGCCTTGTAATTGCAAAGGAAAGCAGTCAATGTAAGTCCCCTGTTAGTTTGGTGGCCAGCTGGTTTCGAGGACTGTTACACTGGATGCCTCACCAGATGTTACCAAGTATAATCCCCCCATCTCTAAAAAAAAAAACATTATCACAGGTGGAGCTCGACTTCTGTGTTCGGGGGAGGGAGCAAGAGCTCGCTTCGTCCCTCGCATTAGAAATCACGGGTGCATATAATTAATTCATTTGTTTTTAATATTAATTGTAAGAAACTGAAAATGGATTAATAAAGGTTCCCAGTTTATGTCGGGCGTTGCTTTTCCAGACGCATTTTTTTTTTAAAAGAGCAGAGGCATATAATAAGATCGTTTGGTGTTGACCTCTTGGTGACCCCAATCCCATGATAACAAAAAAAAGTTACGTATCAACGTCAAAATATCTTGCCATGCAAATGCAAAACTGGATCGTGTGCTTCTCAGTGTCCAGCCCCGAAAGTCAGTTGGTGTTCATTTTCCATTCCTGTGGCAAGTCTCTTCACGGGCTTACCGCTCGTTCCTTACCAGAAAAAAATATGAATTATCCATTCATCCTGGTGGGGAAATGGGCTGAATTTACCACCAACTGACATTTGAATGCACAACAGGCTGATAATAAGTTAAGCACTCTCAAGGCAGGTAATGATGCCTTAACTCATTGTTTGATAATTAATATTGTCCCGTATGCAGGATTACGTTACAACAGCATATTTAACGAAACTCTTTCTAATTTTTCTAAATACGAATTTCGATCTGTGCTAGACATATAACTCAATGTGTATTTTATTCTCCGAAAGGACCAAAGAAGATCAACGTGTATTTCAAAGAAATATTTGTTTGAGTTGGCACTGTTGTGACTTAAATTATCACGGTTCAAACTTCAAATTGCTTGTGGATTGACACTACAGGCAGCCTTTGGAAAACTAGCATGTGTGTGTGTGTGCGCATACTGGGCATCTGTGGTGCAGCAGTTAGCTCGCTGTGCAACGAACCCAGCGACCCGAGTTCGATTCCCGCTCGCGACTAACACCCTTGACGATTATCTAAACCGGTCCTGGGCTTCCCCTCGGCCTCAAATAATTACCTGGTGCAGTGTGTAAAGATCGCCACGGAGGAGACAAAGGCGGCCGGGCGTAGTGCTGGCCACCCATTCCCTCGTGTGCCATTCTGGCCTTCATAGGGAGCTACTCACTAACAGCACTTGCCCCAACAGTATGTTAAGGCTACACGGGAGTTAATAATCTGTTTGCACACAAGCGAAACTAGGCTGCCAACTGGCTGCACGTGACGCCGAGGCAATGCGACGAGCACGGTGGGGTCTACTCGTGCTAGGCCCCAAGTGTGGCTGGGTCACTCCATGTCTAACAAGTCACATTTATACCCTCAGAAAATTACCTTGTGTCACGTGGGGGGGGGGGGGGGGGGGAGAAGGAAGCTTTGTTGTGCACTTCGACGGGACCACGAAGTTCACCTGATTGCTCGGTATAACGTCACGCCATTGCACTCTACAACACAACTGCAGGTGAAATCTCTGGCATGTGATTGGCTCCAATCGTGATGTTGTTTGCAACTTTTGCAACTAAGTGTCGAGCCTTAGTGCAATAGTTTGAGCTCGCGCAAAGTCCATAATAATGTGAAACCGAGTCGAGAAAGGCTTCTGCAAACGTGCGGCTTCTGAGTTGGCCGCGTGGTCCTGCGAGCTAACAGCGTATCGAGAGCACTGAGCTGGCAACGCCGAGCTCACACTTTAAGCCTCCAGGGAGCCATCCGCGATTAAACTTGGTGCTCAAGTCTACCGATTTGATGGCATCATCCTGGTCACCCTTAACACTGCAATAATATAATCAAATAACCAAGTGCTGCCTAAATCAGTATATGGTATTTCACCCTGTTGGATGAACAAGCGGAATCATACCGATGCTGATGATAAAATAAAGTTTAGTTTTGATTGCTGTGCAATAGAACATTATCTTTTTTTAAGGTGCATGCAAAGGTGAGACCACAAAATCTGGTGAAAGAGGCCTCGTTACGGCTCCTCACAAAGAGTCATGATCTGTGATGTCACCATCTGTGATGTCACCATCTGTGATGTCACCATCTGTGATGTCACCATCTGTGATGTCACCATCTGTGATGTCACCATCTGTGATGTCACCATCTGTGATGTCCCCATCTGTGATATCACCATCTGTGATGTCACCATCTGTGATGTCACCATCTGTGATGCCATGCATTGAGTTCTGACGCCATTCTCGCAGCGAAAGGCCATCGCGATGGTTCTATGTTTCACAGACGGTAACAGTGGGGGACGGCTCTGCTATGCGGCTTCACCACATCGGCAAATTTCCAAGTAAATTTTGTTTTTAATATTCTTGCTTCTTTCGGTAAAAGTCACGTAGAAGGGAAACAATACAATATTAAAAATATAAAACGATAAAATCCTCACGACGTTTCGACTGCAACACAAGCAATCATCATCAGGTGTGAAAACCACAGCAAAAAAAAAATTGAAAAAAGTGGCGTTTTTTAAAACTATTATTTTATTGTTTCCCTTCTACGTGACTTTACCGAAAGAACCAAGAATATGAATCCCTGCAGTCACGAAAGCTTTAATTTAAATTCAGTTTTTAATGTTAAGCCGTGACTCCGGTACGTTTGGCCCACTCTTATTTGAATAGCGGCATGCAGTCTGCGATGTCCACGGTGGTGCAGTCGGTGGGTGCCTGTTCATCAGTATGCCCACAGCCGCTGATTGGCTCGAAGCACAAACCTGGGCAACAAGCGGCGAACGCGCCACCGCTGTGCCATGGCACCGTTCCACGATCGTTTTCTGATATAAAGCAATGCCCCGCTGGCTGCGAGATTTGAGAATGGATTTGTTTTTGTTTTATTGCCATCTCGTTTGCACGATGCTGGTATCGTAGCTTGGAGAAGAAGGAAAAAAAAAACATTTCATCGCGTTCCTTCGCGACGATGCAGAGAAAGTGCTGTTCTGGTACAGGCCGCTGGTGTGGCTCTTGTTACTCGACACTGCATGTGACATTTCACCAAAGTCCTCCATCCGTTCTTTCCTTCTTCTCCCAACAACGCCAATCAAACCACAACATCACTGCTGCTGTTGTTGTTGTTGGAATCCTGCCTTCCATGGCTCACAACGGCGAAACCCTATGCCAACCTCTGATTGGCCTGCATTTGTTTGAATTAACACGGGTACATGTCCCACCTTGATGAAGATTCAGATTGTATTACTTAATCTGTGACCACCAAGGGTCACTGTCAATAACGTCAAAAAAGTAAATCCCCGTGGTCGTGTGGAATTTTATTTGGGTCCTCCGTATTTTCCCTACACATTTAGAAACATGCATTTATATTATTTTGGCTGCTCTGAATATCCACGTAATGAGCCACTTCATTGAGCTATCATTTGTGGCCAGGTCACTTCTGAAAAAGAGCTATAGAGCTCAGCGAGCCTTACCTGGTGAAATAAAAATTACTTTATTTTATTTGTTTCCATTGAATGGTATTTTCACGAGGTAGTGTGCCAGTGCCAATTACAGGACAGAGGGACAGAATTATGTTTTATTGAATATAGATTTCACATCTCTTTCTGATCATGACTACTCCTAATAAATCCAAATAGAATTTCCAATACAATCCCACGATGCCCAGGTTTGCTGTGCTTCACATATATACACATACATGATATTATTTGTTATTACACATTAATGTAGGCAATTGTAATTCTCGATTATAAATCATAATTAAAAGGTACAAGAATAAGCAAGGGACCAAAATAATGAAGGAAGATAATGTTCAAGGATGACAGTGCTCTATGAATACATGTCAGACTACCGTTTACTAATAAAATAAGCAAACAGTGTCGTGCCCTTTATAAATCCACTGCTGGGTCAAGGGCTCCCCATGTCGTTGTTGGTTATAGGGGTTGTTTGACCATACTTCACCATGCTGGCCAATGCATGTTGGTAAAGGGGATGCCGCCCAGAACCTGTTAAGATATCACTCGCCACTGATGCTTTCCATAGCGCGGAATTTAACTCGGGTTGCAAGGCTCATAGTGCGACGTGCTCCACCATATACCACATGTATTTTAATCATGCGTGGTATGATACATGTGCATATGAATGGTTGCTCCTCAGAGAAGAAGGACGCTTGCAATGGCAGTGCTCCTGCACATTGTTGGAGCGATCATATGCTCCATAATTTACATGCGACGGTGTAATGCGTCAAGCGCCCGCGGACATTAACCGTTTAAACGGTGCGTTCGTATTGGCTGAGCTAAGCCATTTCGTGACACGAATCGTTGGATTGACGTGTCCACCAATTTATCCACCGATGGATTGTTCCGATCCACTGGTTTCTATCATCAGCTGGCGGCTCGGCTGCGAGTAATGAGTGTGCGTAAGGGGATTTGACGCTGCTGAGTGGTCAGCGCGCTCGCTATTGAGCCAGTCTGGAATGCAGCTGACATCTCGATTTTTTGGGGAAAATGTGGTCTCAGAACATCCAAAGGAGGGGGGGGGATGGCACTCGGTCGGAGGGGATACCCCATCGGGAGGGCCCTCGATTTCCAAACGGCCAATGCGTTCGAGGTTCCAATCCATGGCTGGGAACGACTCGGCACATTATTATCTATTTGAGGGTTTGTAAAAAAACAAAACCCAGCAGCTTCGTAAGTTTTTTTTTAATCGGGGGTCATCTTTATTTTGGAGAATGGGCCCTGCCATGGGAATGTGGAATTGCTATCGCTGGCGCAGAATCGCCCCCATTGATGAACGTCACCAAACTACTCGCTTATAGAATGTATAGTGTGCTCAGCACTGCAATTTCTTGATCTCGCCACTGTTGGTAGAATCAGAATCAGAATATATACTGGACGAATTCCGATGAGCTATGAAGCTCTTTTTCAGAGATGTCTAGAAGGGTCTCCACGGGAGGGAACTCGAGGGAGCTGTCAAGAGTCTCTCCCATAAGAAGGAACTAATAATTAACTTTAATCGTGTAAGTGTAAATGTATTTGATATACAATGTTTTTTTTTCACGAAGTACGCAGACCACCCCGTTTTATAAGCGACATCACTGATTGGCTGAGCAAAAGTTACCTTTGACTGATGTGCAATTGAAGGAGCTTGACTGTAATGAGCTTGATACACTTAAGTGGCTTCAAGACGACTTCATCCTGAGACTCGGAGGGCACCCACTGCTGAAACCTTGGGAGGATTTCGAAAAGCTTAGACTAATCTTTTGAAAAGTTACTGTAACGTATGACAGCCGTTTATTTCTCAAATCCCGGGGTGGTGACCGGCCAATATTAAGCGTTCGTGTGTTGTGCTCCCATTGAAGCGTGTGAGAGCCTTACATATATCTATCTAAAAAGTGTAAATGTTATTTGTTTTGGCGAGAAGATAATTAGTGTGTGCGCGTCTGTTAGAGGGGTTGGGAGTGCATTTGTTAGCGAACTAACCTGGTGACCCAAGTTCGATTGCTGGCGACGACAAATATCAGTCAGTGGCGATCATCCGAAGCGGTATGCGTCCTCGGCTAGCTTGACCTCAGCCTCGTGTGCGGTGTGTGACAAACAAAAAACAAAGTGAGACAAAGACGGCCGGGCATGATAGTCACCTTCTCGTCCACGCGCAGTTTTGTTGACAAGTGTGTCGAGACTCTTTGCATCGCTGCTGTGACGTGCGTACAATTGTGTACGCTGAACTTCGCCCGCGCCGTACGCAGCCGACCGCGCAAAACGGAGATGCCAGGGAAGGACAACAACACGATTGTGCCGTTCTCCATCAGAGTTCACTGATCGCACTTAACCCCAACAGCTTTTTTTAAGACCGCAGAGGGGATCTTTGTCTATGTCCCCCCCCCCTTCCTCCACACACCCGCCACCGCCCCATCCCCCAATGATATCATTACGATTTAAGATCACTGAATTCGCCCTTGACTTGGACTTACAATTATTCACGATGGCATTGACATCACAGTGCTCCTGAACGGATGCAATGACATCTGTAACAATCTTGATTTGAAGCTTTCGTGACTGCAGGAATTCATACTCGGTTCTTTCGGTAAAGTCACGAAGATAGAAAAAATAATAAAAAATATCACGACGTTTGTACCTATCACAAACTCTGGTTGCAGTAGCTCTCTCGCTACATTCCCTCCTCAGTAGTCCGCCTGCTGTATTGTTTCACCTGAAGACGATGGCTTGTGTTGTTATCGAAACGTCGTGATATATTAGTTATTTTTCTATCTACGTGACTTTAGCGAAAGAACCAACGACTATTTGTAACAATTCCAGTGCTTTGCCAATGCGCTGCTGGGTGAGGGCCTCCCCAACCCGTGTCGGTGTTCGTCTGATCATGCTTCACCACGCTGGTCAACGGAGGTTGGTGATAGTGGGAGTGTGGCAGGGGCATCGAGCGGTCAGCGCTACGCTGCGCTACGGACCCGAGTTCGATTCCCGCTCACGGCCAACACCAAGTGACAGTTATCTTAACCGGTTCTGGGTCTCCCCCTAGGCCGACTCAGCCTCAAATTAATACCTGGTGCGGTGTGTAAACATCGCCACTGGAGAGACAAAGGTGGCCGGGCATGGTGCTGGCCATCCATCCCCTCGTGTGATATGCCGGCCTTCATAGGTGCTCGCTAACAACACTTGTCCCGACAGTCTGTTAAGGCTACACGGGGGGGGGGGGTTCTTTGTCTTTGTGGTGGTTGTTCCAGGACCTGTTTTGGGATCCATCGCTTACAAATAATCTTCTTCATCTTTCGTATGGCATGTTTGTGCGGGGGGAGGGGGAGCAACAGTTTGTATAAATGTCAGAGTTGAATGCCAAGGTCCTTCAACGAGTCCAAGGCGGCAGTAGAAGGCTGTACAGATCGCAGCAACACCGCCAGGGTGCGCGTGGATGGCTGCGCTCGGAGGCGGTGCCCCTTGATGGCGTGGGCTTGTCCACAGTTGCAGTTTGGCGATTGTCTGATTTTGCCGTCCGTGGAACAACGTGGTACAGCGGGCATCTCTCCCCCTTGCTGCGTTCGACCGCGGTTCAGCGTGGTCCACAGCCGTCGTGAGAGAGAGAGAAATATTATCCAGCTACGAAAAATATTAATCGCTAATTTACTCAGGAAAGTCACGCTGATTCTGAAGACTTTTTTTTTAAGAGGACCCTGCATTGAGGATGTTTTGTCAACACCAATTACGTTGCATGTTTGTTTCTTTTTTATCTATGGGGGGAAAAAAACCCGATGTTAACCGCTCTCAGGTATCTAACTCAAGATTGCCGGGTTCAGAACACAACACTCTCAGAGCAACGCCATTGCTCTCGCTTGTATTGACATTCCAGGCAGCTGAATTGTAAAAGTGAAAAAAAGTCAATGTACATCTGTGGCTACGTTTAATATTCTTTGTGCATCATTTACTGATGCACAAACATCACTCCGGTTTAGTTCGTATATATCTGGACTGTTTTTTTTTATATGGCTGTGTGTATATTAATGTTTGCATGTTTACAGGTACTGTATGTATATATATTCATAGCCTGAAGCCACTGTACTGGAGGGATCCTATTTCGATATTATTATGGTGACCTTGTACTCACCTTCTTCCTGCAGCGTATCATCCAGAAAAGCATCAAAGGTCGGCTGCGAGCTCTGGGATGACAGCAAAATCCCGGGGTGCGCTGTTCAGGTCAGCCAATTTCTACGACTCTACTCACCAACATTGACCTGAAAATACACAATCACCACCAGACGTCCTTACACTCACCGCCCTACTTTCGCTATTGTTTGTACATTTATGTCACGCCTTCCCCGCTAACGCATTGCTCCGGTGACAGTCATCGCGTACGAGCACTTTGTGTACGTACAGGCAATTCCCAGTGACGCGTCTGGAAGTAGGTAAGGGACGTAAAGGGCACGTTTCGGATCTGGCTCACAAAGATGCCGGGTCTTCTTCGCCAGCCATGGCGAGATAAAACGGCGCGATGATGCCTCGCGCACAAAGGGACCTTGGTCTCCTGCCAAATTGATATTGATCGGTTGGCGTAACTTGCGCTTTGCGGGATAGCGTTACTGGTGTGTACAGGCAGGCAGCTGCAAACTCACGTTTGGCATGATACGGAGATCAAACATGGCATTATAGATTAATCTGCACCTCGCCTCGGAAAGATTAAGTGTTTTAATTCTGCGGGCGGCTGAGCTTGTGCTGAACATGTTAAGAACAAATTTGCTGCCTCTCTCCATTCGTCCCACCTTTTTTGAAATTCAACACGAACCTGGGTGCGTCGTGTTGTGAAAGATCGGGCCGTAAGTCTTGTGGAAATTAAAAAGTTCGTGATGCTGGAATCACTTGTTTAATGAACCGTGGTTGTCTCTACAGAGCACTTTCAACCAATATAATTATACTATTTAATTAAAAAGTGAAATATTTCTCGAGGCATAATATATGTTCATATTGGAAAATTGCTATATCTACACCTATTTAACATCTTATTATAATTAGCTTTTTTTCATGTTAAAAGTAATTTAACAATACTGTAATGAATGCGATGTAACAAAGTGCGTGAGTTTTATCGTTAATTCGGTATTATTTGAGACGTAATTTATTTTTTTTAGAATGTATCTACTTGTACAGTATTTGTTGAAGTTCAAACTAGGAATATCTTTATACTCTTCGAAATATTGCATATTCCTTGTTATTGATGAACATTCTTGTTATAATCATACATCAGTTTAACAAGTAGGCTTTCGCGACCAATATTATTCATAATAAAGATTTTTGGATTAGATCGCGTTATTTATAAATGTGTCGTAACCCTCCACCACCCGACATGGCCAATCAGCACAAAAAAAGTGTCACGTTGACAAAGACAATTAGTTCACTACTTTAGCCCACCGGTGTGTTGAAGAGTGAATCCACAACATTTACAGTTTGAATACGACGTTTCGCTGGTAATTACATCCAGCATCATTGGGCAATTCGCCAGAATGGTAAAGCCCTCACTTAAATTTCGATTTAAAGCTTTCGTGACTGCAAGGATTCATCTTCTTTGGTTCTTTCGGTAAAGTCACGTAGAATGAGAATAAAATAATGAATTAATAAAATAAAATAACACAATCAAATTCTCACGACGTTTCGGCCACAACACAAGTGGCCTTCATCAGGTGAAGGGACGAGACTGTCTAGAGGACAGCGCTGGAGCGAACACAGCCAAGCTCAGACCGCGACCTTTAAGCTGTGTGAGAAGAAACAGAGCGCGTTGACAAAGGAATTAGCATAAAAATTAGCATTTAATCGGCGGACTTAGCATGCTGAACGGTGTAGAGGGGGTGAACATGTGCAGACCGGCGAGGGGGGGAGGGGGAGTTTACATATTGATGGTGTGAAAAGGGAATTTAAGCTGCTGCGAAAGTTTGGGATACCACTACTTGAAAAAATATACTGTACCATTGAAAATTAGTTTAATGTTTGGTTCGGATAATTTAGCATGGAAATAGCGGCGTGATTAGCTTGTGACTTGTCACAGAAATGGCTATGTTCAAGTCAAAGCCTACACATCCACAGATGCACCTAGTACAAATCAAACATATATCTCAGGAGTAACTGACAAATTAGCCCGTGTTTTGCAAAAGCAAAACATTACAGTAAGATTTGGTACAGTGCAAAAAATTCAAAAACTAGTATCTTGGACTAAAGACGAATTACCTAAATTATCAACAGAAGGTGTATATCGGATTAATTGTTTATGTGGCAGATGCTATATTGGACAGACGGGACGTAACATCAGCATAAAACTAAAAGAACACCAAATAAATATTAAATTATCTCAAACACAACTGTCGGCAGTGGCAGAACATGCTTGCCAACAAGGACACTCAATTGATTTTGATAACGTTGAAGTATTGTGTAAAACTTATTATTACTGGCAAAGACTAATTAGAGAATCCATTGAAATTGAGAGAAATAAAAATAACGTTAATCGCTCTGATAGCTATAGGCTTAGTGCGGCTTGGAAGCGTATTATTAAATAATACATATTACAATTCCTTATAGGGGAAACACATACTAATTAACGGATTACTAACCTAGCATATATTCACAATAACACACATTACAACTCATTACTAATCATAATCATTGACTGATTACCAATCGATTATATAATTACTGCACCTGAATGAGTTAAATGATGACGTCACCCTGCTGCTCTATTTAAGACCGGGAGCAAGTGAGGGCTTTACCATTCTGGCGAATTGCCCGATGATGCTGGATGTAATTACCAGCGAAACGTCGTATTCAAACTGTAAATGTTGTGGATTCACTCTTCAACACACCGGTGGGCTAAAGTAGTGAACTATTTGTCTTTTGTCAACGTAACACTTTTTTTGCTGATTGGCCATGTCGGGTGGTGGAGGGTTACGACACATTTATAAATAACGCGATCTAACCCAAAAACCTTTATTATGTATAATCATACATGTTAATGTAAATAACACAGAAACTAAATCCTGCTCACTCATTTCCAACTATCATGTCACGTTGAGTCAAAGTTCATCCCTGATCAAACAAGCAAAGGGGTAACACTCAAGTCCATGAGTGGCCATTAACTATCAGAGGAAATTCCACATTCCTATGGTTAGCGTCTGTCTTTCCTTAGGACATTTTTAGAAATACATTCATATGCTGCTGGGCACACCCAAGAACATGATCAATAATATTTAGGGTTTTTTTTTGTCCCATGCCACCATTTACCAGTAACCTCCATGCCCCACAGTAATGTAATTACTGGATATCAAGTGATGCAAAAATGGGTCAATTGTATGGACTTTCCATATTGACATTTTTATTCCAGGCTTATGTGATGGACTGTTTCATCTCATCCGTACTGTGTTCAACCACCATAATGCAGGTCTAAACACATATCTCTCTCTCTCTCTCCATAATGCGTGTTCAACCGCTCTCTCTCTCTTTCTCTGCTTCTTCCTAAGAACTGCTCCACTTTAAAATCCTCACCAATCGTCTCTTTCCAAAGCTCTTATAATCTTGCTCAATAAATGTTTTTGTTCACTTCTGCCCACCTCTTATGAACTGCTGGCGCGCCATTGTTACCAAACCGTTCACGAAAGAAACACTTTCTAAATGGAGCACATGTCCTGGGTTGTTACGCGCCAATTCCTCGTGAGCGTGGACCGTGGCTCTTCTCGTGGACGCGTCGTGGTGGCTCGAGGTGCCGTCTGCTGCTGCCGCTCTCTGCTCGGTTAAGATGTTTTCTTGTTCATGTTTTTGTTTGTTGCGGTTGCACCCGATTCAAGAGCCGAATGGCTCACAGGGCTATACCAAATGAATGAAACTGAAACTATTATGATTTTTATGGTGTTGTTTGTTGCTGGCCATTCGGCATATGGGCATTTTGGGCATGTGCTCAGACATTATATATACATATATATCTAAAGTATCAAGCTGGAAGTTGATGCAGTTGAGCATTTCACCCAAATCTGGGGACTAATAAGTTTACTTTGTGAAAGAGGGTCAATGAGTACCATTTTGCGGATCATCACCAGACTGCGTTCCAGCATCGACAGCGTGGAATTTTGAACAGCAGATTCTGGCCCACCAGCAGAGAATGATCATCACCCCCTCTACGCTCGTTTGATGGCAGTAGGTTACGCTGAACTTCTTTCGCACCGTGCGTACCCAACCGTGCCAATCGGAGGCGCTCATAGAGACAGAGGAACACTGTTTGACTTTGAAACCTATAGCCATCATCCCGTTGCAATGGCTTTTCTTTCTGCAAGCGCCCAAAAAAGTGCGGTGTAAGGATCTGCACCGGGACCCTGGTTTGGCAGAACGGACCGTGGAGGCGGACGAGCCGGCACTCTGCGGCAGCAGCTGCCTCGGAGGCAGTGAGCGGCGGCGCTGACCTCTGGCTCCGAGGTTTTTTTTTGGTTTTGCCTGCAGGCTTCAATCTCCACGCCCAGCGTGCTGCCGCCGCCTGGCAACGCGCTGGACACATCGCGCCCGGGATCGGCTGCCAAGTCGTCAAGTCGTGCGTCCGGTCGTTGGGGATTTTAACGAGCGTAGACCAATGTACGTGCGTGTCGCGCCAATATTAATTGCTGTCCCCCCACCCCAACGCCCGCAATTAGTGAAGTAGTATTTCCGTCGCCGCAACACAAAGGGGCCGCGTGATTACACTTTAAGACTGCATGCCGTTTTAGGTCTGCCCTGGTGGTGCCAAGCGCTGGCCGCAAAACAAAGTGTGTGACCTTGTGCTTGCTTGTCAAGAGCCTTCCCACGGGCTCCCAATGAAGGCAAAGTTTGTCCTCATGCCCAATGTTGTTCTCCTCCTGTGAAAGTCAAAGCCCCGTCTGATAAAGATGTTGTGATCCCCGTCGCATGCATCCACAATAGGATTCATGTCATTTTCAGGGAGGTTTATGTTGTTTTTCTTTGACGATTCAAGTGCATCTATGCTCAAATACTCAAAGAGATTGGTGCCATAAAGATGTGGCACCACTTGAGCATATTGGCACAAGACAGAGGAAAGTGGGAACAAATGACGAAATGTGCAGTGGACACCTATGGGCTATCTGCCCATAGACCAAACAAGCATTGAGATGTCTTTCACCTGCACTGTTGGTTTTCAGATAACAGCATGAATTCCACATGCCTATGGCAAAGGCCAGTCACATCATATTGGCGTGACTGTTAACTTACCACAGAGGGATCCTAAGTGTACTGACCGCACAGAATGATGGGATGGTTAAGAATTAATCCAGTCCCAGTCATTATGAACCCCCAATGGTTCAGCTTCACGTGATTTACAATATTTCTCATTCATATGTGAATCGGGCTGTTACTCACTGTGTCCAGCCGAGAGTTGGCAATCATGGAGAGCTGCATTTTGGCGAAGGTTTCGAAGAGCTCGTGAAACATTGGACTAAGTATTGGAGCAAGATTTGAACTCACAACCTTTCGATTGGGAGTATAGTGATGTTACCACAGCATTACCCGGCAATGTTCAAAGTGATATCGTCAAAAATATAGTTTACACATGTCAATGTAACACGCAATTAAGTGGTTAATGCACTGTGCTTTGAACTCAGAATTTGGGGACTTAAGTTCGATTCCCGGGCACCGATTACCGGTGATTCGTGCCCCCCACCCCCCCCCAATGTGGTGAAGTATGATCACGCTAATTAGCATGTCTGATCGGCATGGGGAGGCCTTCATCCAGCAGTGGATTGATAAAGGGCTGTTGATCACATGAGCACAATGCAGTACTGACATTGCACGCATTTGTCTCATCTGAGCCCTGACACGAGAGTGAACATTTGTTCATTTATATTGGGCAATATACGTGTTATGAACTCTGGCAATGTGAACATTTATCTTAAATAAATCCTTATCATCCATGAGCCGTTAATCAGTGGCTTGTTATACGCGCGTCAAGCCGGCCTGTAATTCACTCGGAGCTCTGCAAGTTAGCTCTTCATTGTTATCTGCAAATTCACATCGGTGCCTTTGCCTGCCGTGGAAATAGCTGTGCGTTGCATAGCTGACCTTTTATAATTTCTTGAGACCTCTATATTCTGGACGAGAAGCCTATTAAAGTGAACCGTGCATAATAGGCTCGGGTAAGATCACCCTGTGAGAGGCAGCCGCTCATTCGCGCATTCTAAGCTGATCACAATTAGCTTTTAAAATCTCATGTTACTCGCTGGCATGGTGGAGCGGGGTGGTGGGTGGGGGGAGTGAAAGGGCCCGATTGAAAACACGTTAAGGCTTGACGCACGGCGCTAACCGATGGGGGATATGTTGTGTTGAGAAAGTCTTCAACGGTGGTTGTGGATGCCATTAACAGCACCGAGTCTGTGCAACGCGATGCGCTGACGTCGGAGCCAGCTTTTACAGCGAGAGCTAATTTTGCTGTTGTTGTTGAGAAAAATGTGCAAAAGCTAAATCCTAATGATTTGCTCGATGCTCAAGGCCCGTGTGTGGAGGGGTGGTCATGCGCCTACAGTTCGTGATGAGGCGACGCTGCCAGTACTATCCAACAATCGGAGCACTGTGGATGGAACCGTATGCATTACACGCAGGCTGCTGTTGTGTTGTTCAACGAGTGTCTGTGCACGTGTTTGCACGTGTATTTTAGGATTTTACATTTATAAATATTTTTGACAACATGTACTTTGCGCTGAATGTAGAAGCGTGCAGTTACTGAAGCGAATTCACATTTTGTAAAAAAAAAAAATCCAAACAGGATTAGGCTCCCTTTGCCAACAAATGGGCAAATTGCCAAGGTGATTTATTTCGGTCATTTTGTTGAGATGTGAGGCTGCGCCTGCATGTTTAACCATACAACCAGAAGGCTATTGCTGTCACTTTAAATCGTCAGTCAAAGTTCGACATTGATAAATTAAACCCACGGTTGCGGTCACCTCGGTCAATCATCATCATCATTGATCACGGTCAACGCACTGCGGGATGGAGACCTCCCCAAGACGACACCACCTCTCACGATCCCGCAATGCGATAAACCGCCTCGCACCTTCACACGAGCTCAGCTCAGTCCGTCGGCTCCGAAGCGGCCATTGGACTGAGTACACATTTATTGTGAGATTCAGCAGTCGGTATGCCATGGAGAGAATGCCCCCCCCATTGTGGGAATGTCTCATTCCCATCGCTGGTTCTGGGATGCCAATGAAGGTCATTGGCATCGTTATTCATTTTTTGAACGGGGAGACACTTTTATTTGACAGAGTGTTTAAGAGCACACCGTCATCATCACGATCTTGATGGGGAGATACACAGTAGGTGTCCACTGCACATGTCGTCATTTATAAGCGCTTAACAGCACCTGGATTTTTTTATATTTTGTTCAAGTTAGCTTTGTTCATCGCATGTGTGTGCAATGAACACCATTTCTTGTTCTCTCTTTAAAATAATGTTTTCACTGGTGCGTCCATATGAAACGCAGACACCCACCCTTTTTCAGGATTAGGGGTCTGTGAAGCAAATGTTATCCGTGAGTACCTATTGAGGCCAGCTGAAGAAAAAAAAAATAACAACATAATAGCCTTGACCAAGGTAGGCACTTGCCAGGGGCCAGCCAGACACCGTGATCGTGATTAGTATACACGGCCAGGGACTGAACCCAGATGATTGGGATCAGAGTGCAGGGTGATGACCATTACTTTAACTCATTTGGCCCTATAGATTGCGGGGGCAAGTGTTGCTAATGAACGTCGGTTATTTCCGGCGCAGCACTCGTGGCGGGGTGGACGTGTAACGAACGCCACACCCAGTCACCTTTGTCTCCCCATAGGGACGATGTTAACATACCACACAAGGTGCTCATTTATGCCAAGTACTGATACCACATGAGACCCATATCACTAATGGCATGAAACTGAATTAGCCTGCATTGTAGCGCAGTGTTCAAACGCATCCCCATGCAGTTGTATGTATTCATGCACGCGCACACGCGCATACGTACCACATCGGCAGCTGCCATTCCCCGCCAAGTGGTGACATCACCATGGTGCTTGTGCCAGGCTAGGTGCATTCACAATCAGATTTTTTTTTTATTTAGGCTGGAGAAATCCTGATGAGCTATGAGCGTCTTTTTTTTTTACAGATGTCTATTAGGATGCTCAGCAGCCATATGCACACGTAAAGTATACCACTCATCGTCGTTTTATTTTTAGTCAATATCACTGCCATGAAAGGAACACCACGGTATAATAGGTGGGAATGCCCCCTGGCCCTCTCGTTCATGTAAATGAAGACAAATCTATTGCATTTAAAATAGATATCATAGGCGACGTTGAAGAATGGTAATTTCCAGAAAAAAACTGCCTCTTATATTCGTTTTTTTGTCGGGCAGTGCTATTGACGAATGTGTTGAGTGTTTGTTGAATCAAACAATGCACACACTCTGACAGATTCCGCATTGATACGATCACAACGGTTGAAGTTTTGTGATGACATAAGCAGCACTGTCAATTGGTTCATTGATCGCTATTACGTCCACAACAGTTATTGTTGTCGACAATAATTATGCATTCTGCCTTTCCACTGGTAAATGGGACAAACGTCATCATCATCATCATTCCTAAATCGTGCATGAGTTGCCATCCCATCTATCAAGTAGGGTCCACAATTAAAACACGTGTGTGCAATATTTCACTTTGTTCTATGTTTAAATCAGCATCATCATCATCATTTATTACTTGATATCATACACGCATAGGTTTGTACTTATTTTTTTATACACAAGTATACACAAACGTCCGAAACACCAACGGAATCAAGAAGCAATTTAGAACAGAGCATTGTACACAGGTAGAACCGCACATGAATATAGAATCACAAAAAAAAATCCCAGAAAATCTATTACTGTGTGAATACACTGCAGCGTAGCAGCCAAATAATCTAAATACATCAAACAGCGGTCACCCACAAATGCATTTAAAGGAACTGCACGAACAACGCAGACATCCGCAGCCCCGAAAACGTGAACAAATGCGATTAAAAAAGCATAATACAGACAGCCAGAGTGCTGGAAGTGACCAAACATGCATATCGCAATACAGCACTGTAGGACAAGCGCGCTCAATTTCGATTCCAGGAAGGATTGATTGTAACTGATTCCACT
This sequence comes from Petromyzon marinus, assembly GCF_048934315.1. NCBI lineage: Eukaryota > Metazoa > Chordata > Hyperoartia > Petromyzontiformes > Petromyzontidae > Petromyzon > Petromyzon marinus. The sequence goes on from NC_133705.1 coordinate 13,337,769, forward strand.
TTGCGAGCCTCGCAATTCCTCAACCGCCGGGTGGCCGATGCACCCTGACGCGCCTACGACGCCAGAGGTATGGCAGTCTTACTGGCGCGGACAGCAGTGAGACGAGGGTTATGTTTGTCCGTGTGCATTTGATGCAACGTGAAACACCCGCTTTGATAGAGTGTACAGCCAGAAACGTAGGAAGCGTGATATTTGAAAGGCAATCCATCTCCGAATACCAGATACGTGACGGTCTAACGGTATTTGTAGGGTGTGTGCCTGCAAAGTCACAGAGGGCTGACATACCAGATCCTTTATATAAAGGGGGTTTCGGGGGTGCCCCAAAACGTAATTATTCTGTGGATTACCAAGTACGTATACAATATAATGGCACAGTTTGTGCATACTCATATTTAAACCATGTTCTTCATTAACACCAGCTGGTGTAGGTTTTAACCTCGTCACTTACTCTAGCTGGCTGTGAATGGGACTCGGGCTACCGGACATGTAGCGCAGTGTGCTAACCATTACGATCCTGCTCCACATACACAGACAAACATCCGCCCCCCACCCCTCCCATATAGCCTGTAACAGACTATCGGTGCAAGCGCTGTTAGCGAGCACATGAAGGAGTAACCAGCACCTCGCCCGGTCGCCTGTGTCCCCCTCGTTCGGGTGTTTACAAACCGCATCAGGTACTGATTTAATACTGAGTCAACCTAGCGGGGACATATTCTAATATTCGTCACTGATGTTGGCCGTGAATTCGGATCGTCGGGTTCGCAGCGGAGTGCGCTAACCATTACACTACCGCTCCTCTCGTGTGCCACGTTAACCTTCAATGGTGCTCGCTAACAGCACTTGCCCCTACCGCTCCCCTCGTGTGCCTCGTTAACCTTCAATGGTGCTCGCTAACAGCACTTGCTCCTACGGTATTTTGTTATTGTTGACACACACGCGCACACATCATCGTCATCGTCCGCTAACAGCGACTGGCTGTGACGTCACAACAGCATGGGCGTCTGGCTTTTTGCCACGTGATATGGTGAGGGGGCTTGCTGACAGCGGCAGGTCACGTGACGCCGAGTTGTACGGCTTCACAAGCCGGAGTGTTTATCAACACGCGCACGTGTGCAGGGCAGAATCCCGAGCAGACAGAGCCGTGTGGACCCCGTGTTGCGAACTATTTACACCAACTCCCAAGTGTGCACGTTGAAACATGCTGTCCTATTGCACACACGTCCACACGAACAAAAAATCCAGAGTTTGGTTCGGGGTTTATTGCATGTGCGCCTGACTGAATGCATGTGACCATGGCCAACGTCTCTGGCGACTATTTGAGGTGATGCTGCATCCACCCTCCCCCCACCCTAGGTGGTCGATACAGCCTTGAGCGAGTACTTGGTGCCGCACGTGTGAGTATCATCATTGAGGAGACAATAGGCAGCGAGGCGTGATGCTGGTCACACCACCCGCTCGTGCACCATGCCGGCCTTCATTAGTGCTCGCTCGTCGCACTTGGCTGTATGTGAGATATATTTTTTTACATGTGTGTGCTTGCGAGCAAGTTTCTATGTAAAAGTCTGTAAAAAGGTCACATGGGGCATCCCTGTATTGTCTTAATGTGTAGGCAGTTAAACAAAGCAATGCTGCTTCAGAAACCACACATAGGTCAATACGTGCAGTACAATAATTTCACGAATTTTCACCGAATGGGAATCAATAAGGCGAAATCTCTTGGATTGCTAATGTTGTTCAAATCTTGTTCGGTGAAGTCTCTATCCCAGTTGTGTTAGCTCTTTATTTGTTTTACCTGGAATACACACACACACACTTGGGTCGACTCTGGCAATCGTAACTCCAGGGCCGATAAAAAAAAAATTAGTTTGGGAAAACGTTGCCCAACGCCGCTTTATCGAACACGTCTTTCGTCTGGACTCTTACTGTATGCTGTTTACGGAATTTAGGTCTGTTTTACGGAACACTGTGCGAACGATGTATTTTCCACGTGTTTTTTTTTCGTGTGCGTTTATTGTGTGATAATGTAACACACCCCTCGACGCGCACAATTGCACGTCTCAAACGCTCCCCTATTTCCATCTGGGAGTCTGCTCCCCTCACGAGCAGACTCCCAGATGGCAACTCATTGACGTTCAAGTGGCAGTGTTAGGAGCTGGCGTCGACCTAGGAATTCAGTGTTAGGGGCAAGGGTTAGACTGGGAATTCAGTGTTCGGGGCGAGCGTTGGGCTGGGAATTTAGTGTCGGGAGCGAGCATTTGGCTGAGATTTCAGTGTTGGGGGCTTGCGTCGGGCATGAGTGCCACAGTGCGGGAAGAGTAATGGAGATGGGAGTTCGTGTTGCGGTTGCATTGTAAAATAAAGAGCGTTGGACACACACACACACGGGCAATGTAAAGTGACTCATCATTCTATAATGCAATAACGTGGGTGGGAATCTTGCAGAATCCGTTAAACAAAGAGAGAGGCGGGTGATCATTTCAGACCCAGGAAGGCAACCATATTTTTTTTTTCCGGCAGGTCTACAATTTGTCGAAGGCGGTTTTCCCCATCACGTAATGTTCCAGGAACATAACCCTTGCGTTCGAGGTATGCCTGCATAGTTTGGTGAAACGTCAACAGTCGTGATCCTACAGCGACACTGGACAATAACAACGTGGAATTTCCATCACCGGTTCAGGGATGCCAACAGAGATGCGTACTGCTCGGTTTTCTTGTTGCAACGGTGAGACTTAAATTTACAAAAGAGAAAAAAAAAAACGTGGATCAGAGAGATAGGATTCTCTTAAAGAAAGCATATTGTCAGGAAACGACAAAAATGTACGTCATTCACACGCAGCACCTTTGTGAATGTTCGACAGCGTTTGCTTCCATGGTGAGTGCGAATGCATGAGAGACGCTAACAACAACAGCAACGAGAGATGATTGCACCCATTAAGAAGTGCAAACTCTTCACATCCCACAGAGTGGAAGAAAACAAACCCAGTTAACACATTGAGTCAAAGCGTAATCTCTTTCTTGCATTAAATTTTCTATCTCATTTCTGGGGAAATTTTGCCAAACAAAACTGCTGAAACGTTTCAGTTTGCTTAGACCTCCACCAGACGCGCAAGCCTATCTTAATAAAAAATCGGTGTTTGAAAAGGTGTTATAATATATAATTATGTGTTTTGCCATGAACGTATTATACGCAAAAAAATACATGCATAGAAAATACACTCCGGCCATACAATATCATGATCAGCATTCACCTTGATCAATCCACTGCTGGATGAAAGCCTCACCAAGCCATTCCTCCGCCCTGCCTCCCATGATCCACCTAGCGGCTTCTGATTATTGTGCACGTCCGAGCCACACGGGACCTTGTTGTACATCGCAGCGCTGAGCCATTGCTGGAAGTTCCACATTGACAACGGTGGGGGACACTTCACACTTTATCCATGGGACATCAATATTTTACTTGGCACAGAGTGGTTCCCTAATTGTTGATTCGGACTTGCGAACTCTCATTTGTCAGTCAAGCGCACAGCCCCCAAGGATAATATGTTAGATTTAGGACATGTGCCATTATAACATGTTTAAGGAGGTCTTAATTAGCACGGTTGGCTACGTACTGTGCTGTTAGCGAGAAGCACCTATGAAAGCCGGCACGGCACACGAGGGGGTGGATGGGTAGCACCCCGCCCGGTCGCCTTTGTCTCCCTCGTGGCGATGTTTACACATCTCACCGGTTACTCCTTTGAGGCTGAGTCGACCTAGGGTAGGCCCAGGACCGGTGCAGATAATCATCATTGGTGTTGGCCATGAGGAGGAATCGAACTCGGATTACAGGGTTCGTAGGACCACGCGCTAACCGCTACACTACCGCTCCCCACAACAACAACAACCGCCATTCGCCACTCAGTGGTGGTGACGTCACCACGGCGCTTGTGCCAGGCTATGTGCACGCTGAGGCCACGTGGCCTCCCCACAACGTAAATATAGATACATGCAACCTCCTACTAAACATCAATGGGGTTTCATGCACCACTCTCGACTGCTCATAGTACCTATTACACGTGGCTTTTCACGATTGTTTGGCCACCCATCCAAGCACTATCCAGGTTCAACCAGGCACATTCCAGGTGATTTTGATCGACGGCATTTCGTAACATTATTCTTAATTTTGCGATTGTAGTCTAAAAATAACGTGCTTCACACAAGCACGTGGGAAGGAGGTGCACTCAAGCAACGCTGCATTGCTCCACAATTACGATTATCAATGGGGCCGTTGACCTACGTGTGGATGTGCCATGATCAATGGTCTGGAAAAGACACAATCCCACAGTCTCATCACACGAGGCCACTCCGATGACTATTGGCAGCACCATTACAACCCAGTAACACCCTAATAGTTGCGATTTTTCTCTCTCTAAACATCGATTTTCAGAAGAAAATGTTTTTCTGAACATACAATTTCGAGACATTCTCAACATGCCTTTTGTGTCACGTGGAATCTCTTTGTTATCATGCGTACAAGAAAGACGATCTTTAAAAGTAATGCATTTTTTATACAATTGTAATTGTGCAACACAGATTGTGGTTTAACGAATTATCATAATTCAGTGCCATCGTTAGCATCAAGCATTTTTTTTTTACCTATTTTCTTTGCATTTTCTTCTGTGTCCACACCTCCAATTAGCATGGTGGGCTATGTACGGTGCAAAAGAAGTTCAGCATGCATACAGTTGGTTCCATTATATTAGCCGTCATGCCATAGCACGCAATTTGTATGTTTTTCGCATATGTTGCAATTCAATCGTACGCACGAACATCAGAATTTAAATTGATGCTTCATTGCATGCTTAGAATTGAACGTCTCTCTGGTTCCATGGACAGCAAAGTGGAAAACTTTCTGCAAAATGTAGAATAGTCGAATTTCACATGACCTGATGAGTGGTGAGTTTCTTAGTGGTGAGTTTCTTAGTGGAACATCTGCTGTCTACTCGTCACGCAGTTATTCCATTTTAATTACTTTTGGGGCGTGTGATTGGCAGGATGCATTTATGGGAATTGGATCTCAAACCCCAAGGTTGCATAAAACTCCCTTCAAAGTTCCTGTCATAGCAATGTGAAATTTCCAGTGTAGTTTAGGGTTGGCATCAGATATGCGCATCCCCTCATACTCACTTGAACAGGGAAACGCATTGTGGTGGTGAAATGTTAACTACCTCGCTTGGTATGCAGGGGGTCGTGGGTTCGATCCCGATCCTGACGCCTGCTGTATATTTGGAGTTTGAATGTCTCTCACTCTCTCCGTGGTTACGTGGATGTTTATCTGGCTCCCGGTTTCTTTCCCTCCACATTTAGAAACATGCGTTTAGAGTGCTTGACTGCTATACATTTCCACGTGATAAGCCACTTCTCTGAGCTCTCATTTGTGATAGCCAGGTCCCTTATGAAAAATAGCTATAGAGCTCAGTGGGCCTTACCTGCTAAAATACAAGTTTTTTGTATATAGTTCTAGTTAAAATATATTTTCTTTGTTCATACTATGTTCAATTTGACATCTATACCTGTAAATATATTGACATTTCAAAGTTGTGTCAAAAAAAGAGAAGGTGCATTTGATCCTGATCGTTTTTACTTTAATTGCCTTGGTAATGCAGCCGTGAAAAAGAATGTTGAATAAGCCCCTCCACCCTATTGGGATGTCATCTCATCTGATAGCTTGCGGTCAAGAATGCTCCACTGACAATGCACTCGAGTCTCACTAGTGTCTGGAAAGTTACCTGTGGCTACAAAAGGGTGTCAAGGAAGTAGCACATGAACGGTGTGTAAGTTGAGCCTCATGAATGCCAAGGGATGCAATTCATTGGCACGAGTTGAATCTCTCATAGTCCTGTGATGCAATAATCCACCTAGCATATTCATATCAGTTGATTTCATCACTCCATTTCCTCCATGAATGTCCACTCAGATGCGTCCCATTGCTTGGCTGTAACTTCATCATTCTTTTTGACCAGTCATCTTCATTTTGATTGGCAAGCCTTACCCAAGTACATTTCTTAACGGGTTTAATAATGCAACTAACCTGTAGCATGTCGCTTGATCCGTGTGTTCTCCTTCCTATACCTGAATGTAATTTAATGCTTGCAGATCTGCATGCTTGGATAAAATATTCCATTCCATACTCCAACATTGTTAAGAAACAACATTATAAAAAAACAATTGCTCAGTCCCTCATCGAACCACTCTATGAGTCATCCCTGTCTAGATAGTTAGTAGCGGTTGTCGTAAAGACAGACTGGGTCTAAGGACAGACTGGCCTCAATAATTACATTTCCAAACTGTTTCCATACTGCCAGAGTGTGCTAGAGCATGGAGAATATATTATATATTTTTAAACGTAAGATTTGGCAACACGGGTAAAATTTGCCAAATTATCGGGGTTTTTCAAACTGAATAAACAATAGTTCTAAAGGAATAAATTCACTAATCAAATAAAAAAATTAATTACTAAACAGTGAAAAACATATTTGTTACAATTGACCATGCATACAACTTAATACAAGGAACTGGAAACTATAGTTCTTTGTTCAAACAAATATACCTTTTAAAGTAGTGAGTTGTGGTGTCAAGGCCTTGGATTAAAAAAATAATTTGGCCTCAAAGTCACGTGTCATTTTTAGACGTCAACTCTTTTTTTCCAAGAAACTCCTGGTCAACGGAAAGCATATTTTTAACAGGATCCATCTTATGATGGAAGCAGCAATTATTTATCTATTATTTTGTTCCTTTAAGAAGAACAGACTACCTCTGTGTTCTTAAAGGACAATAATTAAGTGTCAAAGTTCACGAGTATCACTTTTTTGTATTTCAACATATGGTTGAGAATAGCTCGACACATATGTGGCTCAATTAAACAATGTCAGAAATTGTCAGTGTTTCAAACACAGTTGCAATATCAAAGTGATTTCATACGTTGTCAGTCATTCAGGGGCCCCTTCCTACCAGGCAAGCCACCAATGCATGCACACGCTAAGACACGAGCTCACAAATACTAATCATACTACTCCTACTAAAAGTAATTAATTTAAGAAAACTTCAGCGGAAATACTTTGACAATCATCTTTTATATATACATAACGATGTCACCACATTCTTGGTTCTTTCGGTAAAGTCACGTTGAAGGAATAACAATAAATAATAAAACAAATATAAAACAATAAAATTCTCACGACGTTTCGACTGCTTGTGTTGCTTGTGTTGCAGTCGAAACGTCGTGAGAATTTTATTGTTTTATATTTATTATTATTTAATTGTTATCCCTTCAACGTGACTTTACCGAAAGAACCAAGAATATGATGTCACCACAGTTGCTTTGTCCACACGATAGAGACCATGTTAAATATTCCCCGCTAATGAGAATGATAAGTCTTGCGTGTTTTTCGGCAATGTGTCGAACGATTCGCTCCCCCTGCTTGCAGCGTCACCGGGAACTAAATCCCAGCACGTGGAGTGAAGTGTCGGAAATCTCGCCGAGCAACACGCGGCAACATCCAGAGAACACATCAGATGGCCGTGTAGAACAACCACGAAAACCAATGTTGTTTACCATTCTTAGGATCAATTACAAATGCCAAAGGCTCCACGAAAACTAAAGCAACTTATCGAACATCCTTACGTAAGCAGAGAGTAAAAAAAACACACACACACACACATCCCAGGCCTGTTCTGTGCGACTTAGTCGGGAGCCAGTGGGGGCGAATGTCCCCCGCCAACTTCCTTGTTTGAATATAAAGCGACTATCACAATCAGAGACGCTCAAAGCTGTGGCAACTCTTTACTCGGGCCAGGCAAGCGTTTCTCGTTTTCATGCAAAGACGACCTCAATGCATAAGTGAACAACTGTGGTACCGCATACCTTTGAGATGACACTGACCGTAAATGATTATTACACGACTGCTGGTTTAGCGACCCTGCCTAGGCTTGCTGAGTGGTGTGGTGAGCAGGATTAGTTATGGGAAAGGAAGCTTTGCAAGGCACACCTGGTTGCGATTACAGGTGTGCAGCCTGCATCCTGTGAATGTTTTATGTGCACTAAGTGCTTAGACATAATCTGCAGGATCAGGGTCTAAAGAGAAGCTCGACATTTTTTGGCATCTGCTGCTTTTCACTTTGAAAGCACCATAAAACGTAAATGCTTTGTGGTTGGAATATCTCGTAAAACAATCTGTCGTAGGTTCAAAACACACGTAACGCAAATCCATGGCTTAATAAACATGAAATGCACGAACCACCGTTCGTGTACTCACGATTCAATTTAAGAATACATTATTTTTGTTCGCAATTCGGGATTTCAATTCAGTGGAAGCATCTCGTCTCTTTGTCTCGTTTTAAAGTAGCTACTGTTTTTGTATCCGTTCTTATTTTTCTCTGCCTTGTTTGAGACAGTTCTGTCCATTGCATTAGCCTACGTTTATAATTAATTAGTGTGACGTTTGTGAAGATTGTAAACAATGAATTCTCAAACACGTATTTTGGTACGCGTATCATAAGACTCGGAATAAATTTTATTAGTAGAATATACAACGTCATTTAATGCCTGTATTGTAGTGCACAATACTGGCCGAGGATGGTGTATCACTTCTTTCCTTCACTGCGCATTGTGTACCTACTGTAGCTTGGGACCAATGCTACAATAACACCACGCACACACTTAATATTGTCGCATGTGTAACAGAACTTAATACTGAAATACAAAACAATCCACTAGGCATGAATCCAGAACCATCAGAAAACATGCAATGAGTGTTGAAAATAACTGTGTATAGCCTCGTATCGCAAGCAGCCTCCTTTTCCCACTTCAGCAATTTGTTTATTGCTGTGGTTGTGTACACCTGATGACGGGCACTTGTGTTACGCCCGAAACGTCGTGATTTAATTTATTTTATTTTCTACCTAAGTGACTTTACCGAAAGAACCAGAGTATGGATCCCTGCAGTCACGAAAACTTGAAATCTAGATTGTGTATTTGTTCTAGATTTGAAGCTTTCGTGACTGCAAGGATCCATACTCTTTGGTTCTATTCGGTAAAGTATTGTGTATTTGTGTTTATAAACACTGATGTACATGACAGAAAATGGAAATGTATGCTTTTAGGATTTCGTAAGCACAGATTTGTCGTAACTTAAGCATCTCTCATGCATGTCGTTGCGTTTTACTCGCCGTGCTACAATTCCTTAAAACATAGTTTAATGACCATATACAACATAACGGCCGAGTGTTACCTGGGCCTTCCATAGGTAGATTGAATATAGAATGAGTACCTAATAATACAAAAATAACTACTTTTATTTTACCAGGTAAGGCTCATTGACCTATTATCTCGTTTTCAGAAGCCACCTGGTCACAAATGAAGTGGCTTATCACGCGAATATTTATGGCAGCCAACTACAAAAAAAATCACGTTTCTAAATATGCATCGAAAAACCAGAGGACCGGGAGAAAAAGTCACGTGACCACTCAGGAGACCACGCAAACTCCAAATATACAGCAGGCGTCATGGTTGGGTTCGAAACCACGACCTCGTGCATACCAGGCGAGGTTGTTAACATCGGTGCTCACTGACACTCACAACACCTGCAATCTGCAGGCTAGGATATTAAATGTGAATGTTCTGTATCAAACATATTAACATAAATCACTGCAGAAGTTTGGTTAATGGAGGAGCAATTCTATCCAAGTGCCTCAATAATCATGGCTAATTGTACAGTAATAATAATAATAATTTACGCGTACAAATCCACTGGTAGATGAAGGCCTTGCCATTCCGAATTACCCGTTGGAGTTGTTTTGCCATACTTCGCCATTGCTGGTCCTCGCGGGTTCGTGAAGAGAGGGAGAGCCAGTATCAGTTATCACCGATATCAGATATCACTGATCTTAGCCGTGGTCGGGAAACGAAGTGCGCAGACCGCAGTGCCACCCCAGATCTTTGTAATGAAACAAGGGGGGGGTAATTTTCACCATAATGCAATCGCCTCCTCTTAGCAATGATGTCACTGGCTCTTCATTGTCCACTTTACCACGAACATTACGCTCGTGTTACACCGTGAACTATCGGCAAATGGCAGCAAGATTTGAACTATTGAACCTTTGCACGCTACTTCATCTACAAAGCATGCTGTAGCTCAGTCGGCTGTCCAGATGTGTTATGCCCATGCTACGAGTTCGTAAGATGCACACCCAGCCATCAGTCTATCCAAACGGAATGGGACGCGCACACACGCGTGCACACACTGCTGATTTGTGTGTGATGCATTTGAAAGGACTCGCCGTTTTAATTTAACAAAAGCTGTTATCGCTCGACACGTCGTCGAAGTGACAATGTGACTGTCGCGGTTTCAACGTCTGTTCATGTTTGCTGCGCGAGAGATGGGACGTTGGGTGTTGGGGGGTGGGGGGTGGGGGAGACACATCCCTTACAAATTAATGGCCGAAACTAAGACGTGTTGGTTTAAGCTGGCTGAAGCTAGTTGTAATTACTGGCGAAACTTCGCACTCATATTGCAAATGTTGTGGCTTTGCTCTCCAACACACCGGTGTTCGGTACTAGTGACGAATTGGCACGTTCTGTTTACGTGACAAACCTTACTAGTTGGCTGTGTCGGGTGGTGGCGGGCTTAACGACACTTTCATACGTATTTACGCGATCTAACCCCAAAACACCGATTTTATGGACTAATACATATATAACCGTTAAAGTAGCAACACCGTAGTACGTGTGTATGTCTGCAGATCTCTCCCTCCACCGCTCCGCCAGTTTCAATGAACCAGGTGTCATTTGGAAACTTAGATGATATGGCCCTAGTTGGTGACAGATTCCCTGCTGGTTATATGAGGTTCAAGGCCATCCTGGAATTGTGCGTTTACTTTTAGTGTTGTGCGTTTACTTTTAGTGTTGCACGTTGTACGCTTAATGGGTGTATTTATCGCCCAAGATGAAACTATTGTGTTTTGATATATTTCGGAGGGTGTGTGTGTTACAATTGTGATGGTGATACCACGCTTGCTTGTGACTGCCAATGCATGAGACTTGGAATAATTTTCCACTTTTCCCCTCCCTCCAAAGAATGCCCTTTGGATATAATATAAAACAATATTCAAAATATTTAAGTCAATAAACACATATATCTCCCGTGATGCATCTGTTTCCTGTAACATTTCAATCGCTCCAGCCATTCATAATGTATGCGTTTTTTTTTCTTATTCATCCTTTAATCCATTCATAATAATACTACAATTATTATAATAACTCATACATTCATCCCAGATCCATTCACATGCCTAAGATCAACGCATGCATTATTAACATTTCACCTGACTGCTCTTTTGTTGTCTCGGTCCATTCATCCAAAATGGGATGTTGTATGTTGTTATTCTTGTGAAAATTGTAAAAAAAAATCCTATTCGTTTGTTGTTCCTTCATTTACTAATGCATCTTTACAGCTACGTGCTTGTGGACATATTTTCTTGCATCAGATCCAACGCGTTCTGTGTGTTGTGAGAGAGCTCATCAATAGAGGATAATGGGCGCAGGCTGGAAACAAATAACAACATTCAAAGGTTGTTCTCACAAGCAGCAGGAGGGCACGACTGATGGGAGCTGTGCCTTCCTGTTGTTCGTGAGCACACCTTTTGCTCGTTATTTGTTGTGTCCATATGCCGTTTGCATTGGCGTATGGACACGTCTGCCTACCGTGTAACGATTGCGCAGAAGTGAGTTTAAAAGAACAATACATGACGCTAAGATGACTCATTTCAACACACCACGATGCATAGCACAGATAGATACATCAATCCTCTTGCTGTTATCTTGCCACAAACCTACAGACAAGTCCATTTGGAAAGTAAAAAAAAAAACTTGCAAAGGTGGAGCCCTGCAATTGCTTGTTCACGTCACTGCGGGCAGAAGGTCTGGAGAGAGAGAGAGAGAGCGTGCCTCTTGACGGTGTTTGGTCTCTCAATCTTCTTAGAAGAGATGACAGTGCCCGCACTTTGCCCCACCACACATGAGCTGCCGATCAACTGACTTTGACATTTCGCTGGGTGGACAGAGCTGGGGGGGCATTAAGAAACTCGCCCCATTGTCTCCACTGCCGTGCCAGGAGACGGAATCGAACTGACGACCCCTCTGTGTTGCAAGCTCGGCGTTCCCAACCGTTATATCTTGGCAGTGACCCTTACGAAACAAGCACATACATAAATAATGAGAGAGTGTGTATCTATATAACACAAAAAAAACCGAATGAAGTTTGTGAAAAGAACTCGCTCACTTTTGTACCGACCGCGCTGAGACGCGATGGATGCCAAAAGGCGGCCGAAGCTGAAATTTCATCACTTTGTCTGCATGGGTGCCATGTGGGGATTGGAAGGTGGCTGGGCACTGCGGGGGGGATGATGGGGTGCGAGGCTGATGTTGCTGGGCAGTGGAGGGCGTCTGCAGTGATGGTTTCGGGAGAATGAGAGGGGAGTAGGATTGCTTCGGGAGCCGTCAATGGGGGTAGGGGATGCGACCGGTTTCCAAAGAAACCCGAGCCCCTGAAACGTATGCCTCTGAGCAGACCACTAATGGACAGGGGGGGGGAAGAGGGAAAATGGAAAGAAGCGTGCGCTGAGATCACCCCAAACGTTCATCCGACCAATGGTTGCGATTGCGGTCGGGCGGGGAGGGGGCTACGTCTTTGCGCGCTCGCACCGATAACATCAATGGGCATGTCGAATCAGATGTTTACTTCGCTCCGCTGGACGGTGAGGGCGGTGTGGATGCTCAGCTGTCCCGCTGCAGGATTGACGGGCCAGGCAATGTTGCCATAGTGCAGGATTATTGTGGCCAAAAAGGACGGCACTGCAGTGTGCGCTGATGGCGGATAACGGAGGGTCCAGGCGCACTACTTTGGCGAACGTTAATTTATTTTGATTTTTTTGGGGGGGTGAAATCACAAAAAAAACATAACCAATGTCTCCATGGCTATGTACGGTGCGAAAGAAGTTCAACATACGTACATACATTAGCCAAACATTCCTCCCGCATTGAGATTCTTAGTTCAAGATCGCAAAGCAGTCTATAACTAAGAAAGGCATAGGCTTTGAACCCTCGATTCGTTTGTGGCCAGATATAAGTACGGTATTGCAATATGTTCATAAGGCTCACATTCCAGAACCAAGCCCCTTTTCTTCAGTTTATTTGAAATGCATTTGGTATTACAGCTGTTAATATCAGCTGTCCGACAGCAGTTCCCTGCTGTCTTTTATGTGCGGCAGACCATCTAGTCTGGTGCGGCTAAGTGTTTCTTTAGTTTCATCTTTTGTTTCCAAGCTGTATGACACTTTAGCGTGGTTCATTCTTAGTTTGTTTTACTACACGTATTTGTTCGGTTGTGCTGTAAGTCCTCCAGTGTGTTGTTGTTTTTTAAAGTTTGTAGCACGCGTTGTTCGACAATTATATCCGACGTTTTTCTGCTAAAGTGAGTTACTGAAACTAAAATTCCCAGCACGTGGAGTGAAGCGTCGGAACATCCACACTCATGAACATGCGGAACAACATCAAATCACACCGGACCACAATTGGTGATGCGTAATCTGGCTTGAAGCGGTGCTCATTTGAGTCGGTGTCCTTGAGTCAGCAGTGGTATTCCCCGGGTTGATGCGGTGAGGACAATTAATGACGTCCCAAACAGCAGATACTGATTCTATTGACCACAGATTGGACCGACAGAGCTAATCCCAAAACTAGGATTAAGACTTGAAACGTTCCAATTGTGAGTTGGGTGGCTTTAACTATGGCACCATTTAGCCTCAATCCTTTTCCATATATCTGTAGTGGAGTATGAAGGTGTGTTGTGGAAACTGCGCGATTGCATGATCACACGGCCAGTGTGGGTTATCTGGGGTCAGCCTATGGAGAAGGCGTAAACAGTGTGGGTCGTCTTAGGACAGCCAGGTGCAAAGGCTGAAATGACGAGGTGACGGTTGGGCCAATTAAGACAGAGGATCAGCAACGGCGGTGATTGGCTGTGGCTGTTGTCAAGGGCGAGGAGGCGTCGGGATGTCTGGAGAAGGACAGGTGTTTGAGGACGCGAAGCGTGCTGGAGGACGCTAAGCGTGCTGAGGAACAGCGGGCCAATTAATTAGCCATAATGAGAATGGGGATAAATTTGGGGGAGACACAGAGAGACGGAGGTTGGTTGGAGTTGGGAGCTGGACGATGAAGATGCAGAGTTAAGAACGGAGTAGAAGCAGAGTCTAGAAACAGAGTTTGGAAACAGAGTAGAAACAGAGTTCGGAACAGAGTTGGAGACAGAGTGAGAAACGGAGTTGGAATAGCGTTAGCGGAGCTGAAGCAAAACGAAGTAGTTAGCAGTGGAGTGAGCGTAGCGATAGCGGAGCGAAGACGCTGTGTGCGAGTTGCAGAACGGAGACTCGCTGTGACGCTGTGTGCGGAGAAGTGAAGTGATAGTAGGGAGACAGAGGTGGTGAGCGAGACGGTCGGAGCACGGCGAGCGAGCCGTGGTGACCAGGATACTGTGGAGCGTGGAGGACATGTTGAATGATGTAAATAAAGCGGTGTTTGAAGAAAGACAGAAGTTGTCCGCGTAAAGTCAAACACTACATATCTACAGGACAACAGACACATTAATTAGGCATGCAATGATGTGCCACTTCAAACGGTTTAAGCAGATTATTATGCTCATGATACTTGCATTGAATGGTGCATGCGAGATTAATTGTGGTATATACAATTGATGTGCAAAATGTTACTTAGGCAAACGGTACAACCAAAACTATACAAATGATACGGAAAGGCTGAGACTCAATACAAACTAGATGGTAAATTGTGGCCCAACATTTTTTGTTTCAATTAAAAATCACCCTCTAAACATAACTGTTAATCAAATCATCAAGGGGTTTGGGAGTGGACGTGATGACTTATCCACATACATTATAAATGGGTTTGAGCATGCCACAAATCAAGCGCATTTATTTACACTGGAGGAATCCGATGAGCTGTGAAGCTCTTTTTCACAGATGTCCAGTAGAGCGTTGCCCATACTCAGATGTGTTTTTTTTTCTTTCCAGGCACTCTGGTTTCATGCCACGTGCAAACTCTCGTTCGTTGCCAGATTACGCCCAGAATACGTGGGAGGACCACACAATGTGACGCCGACTCGCTGTGCGGCTGCCTTCCGTCGCTTGCCTGCGGCTCCTCGACACCTAGTGAGCCGTGATCTCTCGTCGAGAGCGAGCAGAACGCCGCGCGCGGCCCAGGTCGCACAGCCTCGCAAACGCGGCGCGGAGGTGACATCCGGGGCCGTTCATTCCCCAGTCGCTTGCAAATATTGAGGCCTCCCGTGGTACGCTTTACAAGCGTTCCACCATTGTGTGCTCACATTAAACTTAACCACCCGCTATAGGGTAGAATTAATCACCCACAAAACGAGAAGGCAGAATTTGCCACCGCGGCTTTTAGTCAAAATTAACCACCCGCTAAAACCTAACCATCCGTGGTGAGCTGCATTCCCAAAAGCAAACAGCACCATTAAGCCGCATTGAGCTTAATGCTGTGCCCAACATAGGGCCATTCGTGGGGAGGGGGGAGTGGCAAAATGGGGTCACTAATTCATTTGGTGTGGCACCCGCGTGGATGAGTGGCACACAATGGGTGTTCCCCAGACCCCCGCCGAAATGTTGTTTTGAAAGGGTGTCGCTGAAGCTTATAAGCGGCCACAGAAGAAGAATCCTGGGAGGTCTGACTTACCATCGCAGGCGCTTTTCTGATTAATCCCCTGCTGCTACCGTCAATGACGATAAATTGCAGCTGATTGGGATGTGTTTGTCACTCGACGAGCATAGTCTGCATGTAATTGGATGTGTCACCGTTTGTGTAAAGTTCTTCCTGGTCTGAGTACACCTGGATTGCGTCAATATAAAGGCAAGCAGCATACTCATTCGCGAGTCAGAGTTTCGTCGTGCTTGAACATGTGCTGGGCAGTTCCCACCTCTGAGCTGGCGGTGTAAAAATTCCACATTCTTTTGGCAGCGATCAATCTCCCAATAAATCACCTTGCTGTCAGGTTCCAACAAATGGATACTTATTTTATAGACCCAGAAGGGATGGTGTACCTGATTTGACCCCTCCTGGGTCCGATTTGAACTCACAGCCTATTGTTTTATGGAGCAACACAGCTGGATTTTGATTTATAATTTGTCAAAATTCAATTACGCCTCTAGACGGGTTGTAAATTCTTAAATTCTCTATGTATGACAGCAGGTGGTCCAGATGCTCAGGAGGCTAAATTTCAATGTCCTAGAACTGAGCCATACCATATCTTGAGATGGGGGATCCCAAGTGACAAGTGGGACAAGTGAAAATTGCCATGACCTCCTTCAATCTCTTCTTAGGTTGAAAGCGTTCACACTCGCAGGCCCTTTGGGGATCTCAGCCCAGTCACCGGTGACTACACATAATAAGAAAAAAAAGTCCCCTTCTTTCCTGCAAATTGGCATTTGTGTTTGTTTTGGTCGCACTCAAACTCTCAGAGAGCAAAAGTGGCAAAACAATTACTTTCCTCTGCTGCAGAGTGCCTTCCATTGTGGCCCGCCATGAAGGTCTATCGATTGAGTTCAGTGGGAGATGTGCCATTGTACTAGTCGAATGCTGTTGGTGATCCCCTGAGGTATGCTCCACTGCAGCGATGGGGATATCTCACCCTACTTAGCTGGCAGGAGTAGCGCAATGGCAAGAACATGACAGAGTCATATTTACCGTTCATGTTGCCTTGATGTAGCATCACAGTGGCTGGATGAGGCTAAGCCCCCCCCCCCCCCCGAGAGCCCCCCGCTCCCTAGCAGCCACAGCAATATTCATGCCCCCCCCCCCACACACAATTAAACAAGATATCACTACAGGGTTGATTGTGTGTCTTCATTTCATGTGTAACAGCCAATCAGGCTTGACTGTGGGTTAGACTGTTGGAATCACGCACCGATTCGTACAAATCCCAGTTCGTGGACAAATCAGCCCACCACGCCCCCAGGATCGATACAATAACTACCGCATTGTGTGAATTCACAGGACGGTTCCATGCCGGAGATCAGCACTGCTCCACGCTCGCTTGACCAGGGGAGACTTTTCACAAGTGGCAGTTTCATAAGTCTAAGATGAATAGCAAGCCTGGTCATATTGGTAAACAAAATAACATGGTGCCTTGGACTTGAAAGCATTTTTTTTTAATTTAGCTATTGGATTTCAAGCTTTCGTGACTGCAAGGATTCATCTTCTTTGGTTATTTCGGTAAAGTCACGTAGAATGAGAATAAAATAATAAATTGATAAAATATAATAACACAATAAAATTCTCAATTTATTATTTTATTCTCATTCTGCGTGACTTTACCGAAAGAACCAAAGAAGATGTACCTATTGCCTTAGTTTAATCCGGCACATGCGTAATCTCCGAGCCATCCGAGAGCATCCTCGGTGCTAATGTGGAGTTATGGTGGCCCTCCGCTGAACTGGACAGCCATCAACGACAATACAGTGGCATTGTTTGTGCAGTGCCACAACTGTAGCGTGGGTTGTCCTGTCTACAAAAGACAGCTTTCGCTGCATCGCTCACTTTCAGATGCACGCCTTCGGCCGTCTGTAGCGCTCTTCCTTCCAATATTACAAAGCCGCTGGAGCTGTGCGCTTTTAAATATGCCAGCAGTGTTCGTCACTCATTTTATGACGGGGGCCACTTTCGCCGATATGGCATCATCAGTGCGAGGACTGCCACACATTTGAAACCCATGGAGTTCGACAGCGATGCGTTTCACGTGGGGTGTTGTCACGTGTTGTGTATTGTCGGGGGCCGCACGTCAGGGGCTGCACGAGAGGCCGCCAGTGGCCCGCGGGCCTTGCAATGAAGAACATTAAACTGCAGGGTGCTCCAGATGTCTTGTGACCCCCCCACTATTTTTTTCTTTGAACATTAAATAAACCTTGCTAAAAAAAATGTGGAACATCAAATGGGGGTCACAAAACATCTGGACCGCACTATAGATGGGAAATCATTTATTTGGAACTCATTTTTGTGTTTAGTTTGTTGTCCTTCCTCCGCACCTTCAATCAGCACGGCTGGCTCCGTACGGTGCGAAAAAAGTTATACAGACATACCTGAAGACCCCGATGGTGAAGGTTGGCTGCATAGAGACCTTGGCCTCTCCTGAAACCTGTTCAGCAATGCCCACTGACGACGTGCCATCTTATTATTTAGACGTGCCGTGTATAAATAATAAAAAAATAAACTCCTACATTGGACAATATTAACATGCTGCTCAAATGTTAACGATATGCAGTTGATAAAAAAATATGTGGAGCTGTAAATTGACGGAGCTAAATAATATATATGGAGTTGCAGATCGCAGCACTTCAATGATACAGGAGGTGACGGTCTGTTTTAAAATGTGAAATAAATCTAAAATACTTACGGACCATTAACAAATGCTTAATTGGTTTCTGTTTCCTGTGGCAAATCAGCAAGCCATCTGGCTTCAACAATGTGTGGCTTCTGTATGTGGCTGTCAATGTGACTGCAATGCATTCGCCATAATAGAAAATTATCGTTAAAACATTGCACAATTTGTATTATTATTATGTACGTACGTTGAACTTCTTTCAGAACGTATGTAGCCAACCGTGCTAATCGAAGGTACACCATTTAAATGTTACATACATTTTGCTCGATAGAATAGATGCTGCCTGATGAATATTGGTCTGGAAAGTCAATTGAGTGATGGACTAAATGATGCTGCTGTTATTTATATGTGGAGACGCACACCGTACTGGATGGGTTCAGCATTCTTTTGCTTTCAATGGGGTCCCGTTTTTTTTTTGTGTGAAGCGCTCTTGTCAATAACATTTGGCAATTCAGCAGCATTTTCTGTTGGAAAACGTTGGTCTGGAAAACCAGTAGGCTGATGGATGAAAAAAATTGTATACTTGACTGGGTCAGGCAGTTGTGAAAATCTGGGCCAAGCCAAATTTTCCTCTTTGAAAAAATGGGTCGGTAAGTGTTAATCAGAGCACGGCATTAAAGTGTTTAATTTCGCCCCCTTTTTGTATCTCTTATGGACTTAACTTGTGATGACACAAACGGATTATAATCCAAGTTCTTGTCATCATAAGTTAACTTCGAATTTATATAATCCAAGTTGGTGTCATCATAAGCTGACAATTATCAGCTCTTAACATGTTGGGGTGCAAACGACCCTCCCAACAAACATGAATACTATATAATGTACGTGCTGAACAGTTTAAGCCTGAGGCCGCTTTGATAGTTATTGTAATAATATATGTTTTTTTATATTTTGACTTAAAACTTTCGTGACTGCAGGAATTCATATTCTTTGGCTCTTTCGCTAAAGCCACGTAGATAAAACTAACAGAAAGTGGAAAAAACCCACGACGTTTCGATCGCTACACAAGCGGTCCTCATCCTGATGACGTCATCCTGATAACGGCCGTGTGCATGCGTCACACGCGCGCGCACACAACGTGCATCTGTTCCATTGCCCGAGTGCGCGCGTGCGTCTGCGCGGGTATTTGATTATTTTTGCACGTGCCTATGCACACGCACATGTCCGCGTACATGAAAGGAAGCAGCGGTGAAGTTGGTTAACCACCCATAAGCGGGCAAAGCCCCCCAATATCACGGGGCTAGGGTTCTTTGCACCGCGGACAGCTCCGACTGCGGCGTCCCCGCGTGTACAACGAAAGTTGGGTTGATCAGACGTCTCCTTCTCGTCTACGCTGGGCCGAAGGCGTGGTACTCGCTCGCCAGCAAACTGCGTGCCTGGCCAAACGCACGGACAAAAAAAAATCACTCATCTTTTCAAGTCGTCTCTTTTCAAACCCGG
The DNA here is from genome assembly GCF_048934315.1 of Petromyzon marinus. Classification (NCBI taxonomy): domain Eukaryota; kingdom Metazoa; phylum Chordata; class Hyperoartia; order Petromyzontiformes; family Petromyzontidae; genus Petromyzon; species Petromyzon marinus. Next base: position 13,357,709 of record NC_133705.1, read on the forward strand.
CTTTTAATTATCGAACGCAGAATTGTTAACGTGACACGACGCTGCATCGATTCTCAGTAGAATAGAATGTTGTAAGCGGCTCAATATATGTGACTTTCTTGTTTATTTCGCTCTGCGTTATGAACTCTGAGGTCAGAGTTTGATTGCATTGACTCAACCATAAATCAGTACCAAGTGCAGTGTGCACGAGTCAAAGGTGGCCCAGCGTGATGCTTTGCTGGCCTGAACAGGTGCTCGCTAACAGCACTAGTCCAAAGAGTCTATTTATGTCTGCACATTATATGTCTTTGTGTGCGCTCATGCATTCTTGTATTTCTTGCGTGTGTGTGTGTTTCAGCTGTGGCACAGTGGTTACCGTTCTGCGTTACAATGCTGGCGATCAGGGTTTAATTTCTGGAAATGCAATTGCTATATTCAACTTCCTTGTGTCACCACTTCAATGGGTGCAACGTGTAGACATCATCTGTGGAGATATAGACGGTTGGGTGCCTACTTCACCAAGCTCCCAGGTGCCTTTCCTGCCCAATTAAGCTCTTGCTGACAGAACTGGCCCCTACACTTCTACAGTGGGTTGTCTCTACCTTATATTTGAACAACATACGGAAATAACGCGAAAGAACTAGGGCCAACAATGTCCAGGCGACTCCGCTTAAATGGAACACAACGACAACTTGTATAAGGCTAAACGGTCCAATCTTTACTTTTTTTGGTATTTCACGTGTGCGTGCGTGAACAGTTCAAAGGTGAGCAGTTTCCCTTCGACCCACCTGACGTGCAGATACCGCACATACTAAGCTCAGAAACGATGGGGGAAATGTGACTCTCTTCCCAAAGGAGCAGGTGGCAAGCCAAAAAAAAAACACTTGGCAGAGAAAATATGAGGGGCAGGACCCAGACAGCCCGATACCAAGTTTAGCCCGACAGCGTGACATTTTCTTCAATTTCAGGAACTGCGGACATAAATCTCACACTTGTATGTCTGCGTAGTGGTTATTGGGAGAGATGCATGTGCTGCTTTGGGTAAGATAAAGGCTTAGCTAAAAAAAAAACGTATTTTGCATTCACATCACTGATTTTGTTAACAATTTCCTCGAATGTCACAGATTGAATTTGTGCATTTTAGAGGGTCAAGTCCACATCAGGTTAAATTGGGTATCTCCATTTAGCATGCATGTCCTTAGCATCCTCGAGTGGTTGATATTAAATCGGTTGTCCTATATAATGATACTGTTCCATTTTCACCCATTTTTGTCAAATTACTGCTGGATGAAAGCATCCGCCCCATGTGTTGGTCATGGCAGTGCCGGGTGAAGCTAGCGCGGGGCCTGTAGCAGATGTTATAAAGGGGTCCTAAATAAATAAATAAAACACGTAAATATTAAAATATTTTTTTTTACTTGCATAGTAAATGAATTGTATTTTTCATTTGCTGTGTACAGCCAAATAATACGACAAATCGCTAACCTTAAACACCCAGTCGTTCATAAAAGTTGAAGGCGGTATAGTACTATAGTAATAGAGCAAGTGCAGAATCACTGAACCGGAATTGATAACTTGAAAGCGTTTAACGCGGGGCCCTTGATAGTTGTGGGGCCTGTAGCTACTACTACATATGTAGCTACTACACATGTAGCTACTAGACGTGTTATAGCTACTACACGTGCAGCTACTTTTGCTACTAGGCTCATCCGGCACTGTGTCATGGAGGTTGTTTGACCATACTTCACCATGCTGGTCAGTATGGGTCGGTAAGCGAGGATGTGGCAGGGTCAGCTGTTCTATCACTCGCCAATGATGTTAGCTTTGGCCAGAAACTAAACTCGGTTCACCGTGTTCATAATGCAGTGCCCAAAATTGTTCACCATATTCGCCCCCCCAAGGTTTCCATGGCAAACAAATAAATTGCTCTTCTTATGGACTATTTCTAAATGGCTCATCAACTCAACATTAATGGATCATCGGAATAGACTCCACTGACAATGTTAAACATGTTGGGACAGGTTTTTCATTCTGCATTTTGCTTTTTGTCCTCGATCAACAGAACTCCATCCATCACTGCCATCTTTATACTTGCTCGCGTTTTCTCTCTCTCTCCGTTTGTATTCGTTATTTTTGTTTACGAGGCGTACGACTCATTAACCACCCCCAATTAGCAAGCACGCAGGCAAACGCTTGCAACTTAAGCCGTGCTTCGCAATGTCTCACTTGCGTTCCGATGTTTTTTTTTTCCCAAAGAATGCGATGATAAACAATTCAAATACACAGGCATTCTGTATGCACACAGAACCACACTGCTGCCTGCATTACATTCTTGTTCCGTTTTTTTTGCTTCCTGCACTGAGATGTGGAGCGTCGCTTATTTCGCATCTCAGGTCTCCTTTGTCATTGAGACTTTTTTTTTGTATGAATGGGCTCTCAGCAGACTGTAGGTAAAGTTCACAACGATGAAGTGATGTCTGTCTCTCTCTCTGCTCAAATGGCAGCGCTTATTTCCATTGACGGCCCAAGGCAAGTGGTTAAAATTCAGCATTCCCATTAAGAGGGCCAGTGTTCTCATAAGACAACCACTGTTGACTTCCCCACAAAGTGGTGCGCACTTTGTTGAGCCCCTGTAGGCCGAACGGGCGACGTGAACCCCTGCACCAGAATGTGAACTCTCACAGATTTCTTAATTGTGAGCGCGGCACTGTCAACGTGAACGGCATTTATTCCACTACCTTAATAATGCGCTCTCTGTCGTCGCTGACGTTACACGTGCTAATTGGGCCCCGTGTCCCTTGTGAGTAATGCGGGCAATGAATAATGTGAAAATGAATATAAACAGACCCTCGCAGGAAGTGTGAGCATTCATCATGGGCTCCGCAGCCTGAGTCATACCGCAAACACAAGTGTTCCAAAGCGTCCCAACGGCCCATGGCACAGCCGAGACTTCGGTGTATATTTAGAATTAGCCGTGATTTATTGATTGAAAATGTTTCAAGCACAGCGCGTCACGATGGAACTCGGTCACATGAGCACCAGTAGCAGGAGGTGCATTGAATCCAAAAGCACATGTCTGTTTAACAGACTTTTTGCTTGCTAATGTGAAACAGTTTTTGTTTTACTAGTGTGTTATGGGTATTAAATATTTACGTTTTCTGTTCGCTTATTAAATTAATTAAATTATATCTGGGAATTGTTCCCATCCGTTTGAGCTATCCATACCAATATGATAATGGTCGAGGCGTCATTGCATCATTCAGGTGCTGAATTATACTGGTAGGAACGAAGTTGTAAACCGAGTGTACCAGCCTGCAATAGATTAATGTGTCCGTCCGTCCGTCCCCTTTCAATACTTTAACGAAGTGAAATCTCGTGCTGTTGGGTGTAACAAAAAATTTCCAATGTTCCTACCAGCCCACCCTGCAAGGACCTGTTATCTGTGTGTAAACAATTAGTCTGTTGATCTGCACAGTTTTCCACTTTGGTCTACGAACTATCAGAAACATACTTCACCGGACAAGTAAATGCGGGTTGGTGGAAGGAGGAGAGGGGGCCAGGACTGGTTCAGATATTACTCATCATGAATGTTAGCGGTCTCCAGGAATTAACCTCATCACGTAGTGTTTCATTTAATGTCATGAATTTTTTGTTGTTGACACATCTGCCTGTGACCGGGTTGAGCCCATCATATTTACAATTCCATTTTAATTACAGATGTCTACCCAGAATTGAATTTATGCACCCAACCACCTCTAAAATATATAAATAAAAAAGTGTTAAAATATCGAATGGCTGTACATTAAACAATATTTGTCCAATCAAGATACTGACTACTGTCATAGGATATGTGTAATTCTACCTCTGTCTCGGGGCCACGAATAGAAAATAAATCAGCACTGTCCCTCACACTAATTTAAAGAGAAACATCGATTCTTCATACGCTTCACATTGCATCCATAAATTACGCGCATTACGCTATCAAAGTTTCACCCATTTTGGATGGAGATAACCACCTTTAAAAGTGAAGTTAAATCACTCCCGTTGCCGAGGTGCAGTTGTCTGCGCATTGTGAGCGCACTCCAATGCGATTTGCCGCAGGAGGTTATTCTTAGACTGACATTCGGCCGTGTGCACATTTTGCAGGAAGATCCAAGCGCCCATCCAAACACCCTCAACTTTTTAACACCCTCTCTCGAATCGCCTCTCCCCACCCTCCCTACCTCCCGCTCCCAATCCTTGACCTACAAATGTGCAATGAGAAATTTTGAATCTCCGCTGCGGTAATTAATGAGCCGAAGTAATTTTGCCAGCCTTGCGTTTGCACGACTGATGTTGAAACGTGTAACAAGCTGCCTCGATTATGCACGCACTTACTCGCGTAAACAATTGATGGCAGGGTAAGAAGTTCATTCTGGCAAATTAGCAAACAATGCAGGAGTTGCAAAACCCGTAGTACTGCATCTCAAATTGCTTCACACTTTGTGCAAATATAACACGATAATGTAATGCAAGGAAGCCGAGTTTTTAGGTGTTTTCACAGTTTTAATCCATTGTCACTAGGGGTCTGTCCTACATGTCGGTGTTGGAGTATTTCCAAAGGCATTATAATTGTTTTTTTTTGTCTTGCACATAGCACGAACAACGTGTCTTTTACAGGTTAAATCTGTGGTTGCATGGTGCTATTATATTTAAACGCGTTACTTGTTGTTCTATGTAAGTGTACATTATTTAATTCCCAGCTAAACATCAGTGTCAATAATACTTGTGTGATTATTCGAATTCTGGGATAATAAGTCGGATTAATTACCCAATTTTGAATCAAACGACTATTGGAACATCATTTAAAGGTTGTGTTTATACGGAAATTTAATAATGGAATTACCTCGAAGCGCGCAGATAAGTTTGGAGAGGGTGCACACCTGGAATGATGGACACTGGGAGAAAGGAAGAGGAACACGTGGATTACGTAGAACATGCAAGTTACGGATGCCATCTTGACTGTTAGGAAAAGTGGATTTTTGGAGGTGCACTTGACCAGAAGGAATGGTTGAGATTAATGATAAACGGTGGGATAACTTGGAGGTTGGTTCGCAACATCGCTATCGTTTTGAGATTCGCAGAAATAATGCATCAATGGCGTAGTCTGTTGGCCACATTAGTTCGATTCCAAGTCAAGGCAGATTTGATTTTGAGCCACAAAGCAGTCGAAAGCCTTGCCAAAATGTTCTCATCGACGGTTGTCCTCTGTCCTTCCAGAAATAGTCATCTATTCTGCTTCGAACGTAGTACAATTGTAGATTGTTTTACGGTGGGAAAAAGTGTGGATACCCCCCACAAAGACGGTGGCCCCGTAAGCACTGAAGGATGGGGCAGCATTGACTTCGACTTTGTCGGGCGGTCAATGTTGCTTGCTTCCCGTCCAGGTGTGATTGCTCAGTCAGTGAAGGCCTGAAATATTGACCCGACACTCGCAAGGTGTGTGTTGGTGGACGCCGAAGAATGTCTCGACAGTCTGTGATTAATGTGCAGCGCATGTGGTGTGTGTGTGTTTTTTTTTGTGTGTGCGCGCGTGCATGCGTGCAAACGCGTGTGGCTTTGGTAGAGACGCCACATCAGATGCTGCCTCTATTCTGTCCTTCCTAATCACTGCCAGCCTACACACTCCAACCTGCGCTCAACCCCTACGACATCGATTTTCTCCGCGTGTCAACTGTGATCATATATGTAATTCAGGGTTATCAATATTTCGGTGCTGGTTATATTTCTGAAATTCAGCATCCACTTCCCAGTGAGTTTCTAGTGTATAAAGTCACAAGTCCTATGAGATACATTAAAACTGCAACTGTATACTGACACGAGGCATACGATCATTCACCCCCCAATGACTCAATTCATTGTCATGTATTGAGTTAAGAATCATTACGTTTTTGGCTAGTTTTAACCATCCCATATGAATTGTTTCTCATTTGTGTTGTCTCGTTTGTTCAGTGTTGTTCTCTCCGATAGACTAAGTGAAACATTAACATATAATGAGCATATGTGAATAAATTGTAATCTATTCCCATACCTGTGATTTGTCGGTGGTATCACAAGCATAACATGTAATTTTCTGATTTAAAGTTTTCTTGACTGCAGGGATTCATATTCTTGGTTCTTTCGGTAAAGTCACGTAGAAAGGAAACAATAAAATAATACATTTTCTTGTTGTGGTTTTCACACCTGATGATGCAGTCGAAACGCCGTGAGAATTTTATTGTTTTATGTTTTAATTTTATTTCATTATTTTATTGTTTCCCTTCTACGTGACTTTACCGAAAGAACCAAGAATATGTAATTTTCTTACTACATTGTTATATGACTGGCAAATTTGTGTGGTTGGTTGGCGTTTATAATTATTCCACTGTACGATCGCTTTAATTGTCCTCTATCTATGTGTACTGAGGCCTCGATTAGGTCAGCAAAGCCCAAAATGAGTACCTGGTGTGGTGTGCAAACATCGCATATGGAGGAGACACAAATGTGACCTGGTGTGGTGCTGGCCAAACTATCCCAGTTTGCGTGTCTCAATAAAGTAAATGTGTGTCGATGAATCATTGGTGTAAATTCCCCATTCCAAAGATTGGGGGGTAGTATTTCATAAACACAGCCACTCTTGGCTTCCTACCAAGTAGCGCTCAACATTATCAACCACACAGGCTGATAAAGTCTTTAAACCATTCTCACTCACAACAATTGTGCCAACATATATATATTTTACGTGGATATTTGTCAGCAACACATTATTGTAAGAAAATCTGAATCTGCACTATGGAATCTCCGTGCCTAAAGTCTCCAGCAGCCAGAACAGTCACGTGAGCGAGTCTGCGCGTGGATAATGCGTGCTGGCATTAAAACAAATAAACAAGGTGATGCCGATGATAGTTGGTCTCCGCCCTGCTCGTTTGTTATCCTACCGTTCAATGATAGAAACTCCCGGCTTCCAAGTTCTCCAGATGGTTGATTCTACTGGGGAAAGGAATGTGGCATCCATCACTTGCAAGCCTTTCACATTCAGGCTACACTACACCCTGCTTAACCCCAGAGGTCCCCTGTTGCATGAAATCCATCTGAACCACATCCCCGCCGCTCAAACTCACCCAGCCCACGCTAACAACACAGCACCCATTTTTTTGTTCTGTGGTTCAACAATCGCGAGCTTTGCCCACGGACCGGATCGGCACGTGCTCTCACAAGGCTGTGTATTTCACACCTATTCATTGTCAATCCGGTTGGGTGGTACAGCGATTGGACGGTTGTGAAAATTCCCAAACTCAAAGCGGCATCACTTTGAGGTGGGGGGGGGGTCTATAAAATGAGCACTGACTCTTTAAAAAATCATGGGGCCTTCCTTTCCAGTATCAAAATATAAGCATATGTTTTCGCCTTTATGGAAATAAACAGGTGCAAAGACACGATTCCTTGCAAAGGTTTACATTTGGTGTTTTAACATCTCTCCACCTGTTTTATTGGCAGAAAGGATAAACCTTATAATCTTATTTATTTTGTAAAATGCATGTTGAGAGTGTCATGGGCAGGACCCATTGAGCGAAAGAGAAACACTGAGAGCAGAGGCCAAACACAAATGTGAGATCATCACATTGGGCACTGAGAAAAGTAAGCGCGCTTGGGGCAAGACACGTCGTTTGTATGTTTGCATGCACGTTGAGCTTCTTTCGTACCGTACGGAGACAAACCGCGCCCACCGTCGCTCTTGCGACAGTGACCGATGGTACGAGACTGGGGATTGAATGTCAGCCAATGGGAAGATCAACCCGAGCGAACGACCACCGTGGAGATAGAGCGATGGGATCTATCGTGAGGGTCCGTGAGGGATGCCGACGGTGTGGGCAAGCCTTTGCGGTGCAGCTGTTGATACATCCGTGCGAATGATGATGTTGATGACGATGACCCGCCCATACTGGGCATCTGCAAAAAAAAAGAGAGCTTCACAGCATATCAGATCCCCCCAGTCTAAATAAAGATTCCGATTATGATAACATTGGCGTATAATTGTCATCAATCGTCGTCGTCGATTCTCAGGCAAACAATGCCGTGTATGTATCGTAAGCGTACAAGTTATTTTAAATAATGATAAATTTGCGCGCTTCACGATATATACTTGTACACGACTGCCAATGCAGTGCAGTGATATTTTTTTGATCTACGTTTTGTTCATGCTGCCCCAGTATTATACTTGAGGTCCCACCACCCACCCCCCCCCCGCGTGCCCTTCCCCCTAACATCCCACCATCCGCCAGCCTCTCCCCTATTGCATACCCCACGTGTTCCTCTCTTTCTACTCCTCGCTCACGCTCAAAGCAAACCTCCCCCGTTGCCAGCGCCGCGGGTTGCCAGGCCAGCAGTCTTATCGCCTTATCGCCCCAATGACCGACCCACAAATTCTGATGAGATTCCATTTTCCTGCCAGACGCCCCCTCCCTCCCCTCCGTCCACCACACCGAGAGGGAAAGGAGCTTTTTGGGCTTTAAAAGGACAGCTGACTAAATGCGGCGCAGAAGAGAGGAGACACGTGGCTCGGCGATTGGATGGATGTGAAAGCACCCCTGTGGTGTCGAGGCTGAAGTAAATGGATTTCCATATTTGTTAGCGGAACCATTTCGAGTGCTGGGAAATCGGAGGGAGGCGTCGACAGTGTCGTTGATGTTGTCGTGAGCATCTCTCTGTTTTGAGTGGACTTCACGGTTAGTCTGTCATGCAGGGTGCTGACACTTTTAAAGTATATTTCAGTTTGAGATGGCCAATAGGCTCGCGTTGATGCTAATACACCAGGCAGTCATGTGAGACGCTTGATATAATATCTAGTCGTAATTTTTTTAATCTTTGACATCAAAGAGAAATGTAAAATTACCACGTCCAGGGCGTTTGGTTCAAGTAAAACGCCAACCTTTGGTATAATTTACAGCCAGAATTATTTTAGACGTACGTAACTTTGGCCAGAGCTTTTGTGGTTTCTGCAAGAAGGCGCATACCGGTAGACACGCACAGTGGAAAATACTCTAATGCTCTCGCCATTGCCAAACATTGCTTTCAATACGGTATATGTAAAATTTGCATGAGGCCAAATCACGCAGAACGTTACCCTATCCCATCAGACGTCGCAAGCTCAGCGGGTTTTTGTTGCCTGCATAGTGCTTGGGTGGGTGTCGTGGGGAGTGGGTGGCAGTGCAGAAGAGTCAGTGCAACTTGCACTTACCAGAGTGGTGAAGTGTGGTACAAAAGGATGCTCACTGCATGGACGACGTGGGGAGGCCCTCATCCAGCAGTGGATTGACGTTGGGGACATACATGCACACGTACACACACGTGCACACGTACATCATCAGATGGTAAAGTATATGACACAATCGTATTGTGTTACCCTGATGGTTTACTGCATACATTTGTATACAGAGTCCGCAGATTCCCAAAGTCCGGATTATAAATTGGGGAGATATATGGTGAACCTGTTTGGGGTGCACATGTCAAGCAACTACCAAGGTTTGGTACCTAAATCAAAGAATTGGAAATAAAAGTCATAACACATTGGTTGTTTATTTTTATCATTCCTTAAATAAACACATTTTTACACAATAATAAGTAGTATACAATAATGTTTTTTTTTCTTCTATTAATGAAGATTGGCCTGAAGTTTAGTTCACTATATCATTGATTTGCAGCTGTTTGTTCATCAGCACAGCATTGAGCAGGCACTGATGAGATGCTGGGCTCAAGTGTGGGGCAGTCAACGTGTGGGTTAATCGAGGTTTTAAATCTTTCAAGTTGATGGTCTTAGCCAGGTCAGCATTGAACGCAGAGAACACCCCGTGATATTAAATTGTCTTATTTTCACTTAATATTACAGGTAGGTTTCCACGACCAATGTTGTGATTCACGATTGGCCTCTTTTTGATGCACGTGACGCTTTTATTAATTGGCCGTGTCGGGTGGAGGAGGGTTTACGACACACACTTGTACACCACGACCCAACGCAAAAGAAACCAATCAATGATTATTTATCTGACTATGGCTTATTGAAGCTGTGATAGTGATTAATTGATTAATCCTAGGGTTGACATGTAATAACAACACTCTGTAGAATATGTTTTTTTATTATTATTCAAGAATCCAGAACACGGCCATGGGGAGATACAAATTACAAACATGTGTCGAACCCAGAACAATACACCCTCAAGGGGGGGAAGGGGGGGTCCGTCCGGATATTAGGAAGCCGCTGAAGCAATGGACTTTAAAATCTACACTCATGTATTGAGAACTGAGTTTTTTTGTTTCGTTTGTTGTCCTTTCCCCGCACCTCCGATTAACACGGTTGGCTAAGTACTGTGTGAAAGAAGTTCATCATACATACATAGACTTGTGCTCATTGCCCTACCACAGTACGTGCAGTGATTGGGAGTAGCACATTGACGGGGAAGGTGAAGAAGAGGGATCTTGGCAGGATTTTTTTTTTAAATGTGCCTCTATTGGGTGAATGAGAGATATCAGAAGCAGTTATATTAGATCATATTCTGGGAGTTTTCTCTGACACGAGGTGGTGTATTAATTGCTGCAACAGTTAATCTCATGATATGATTACAATGGGCCAAATGGGATATCAATGGGACAATTGATTTTTTGTTATCTAATATTACTTTGATGCATTGCTTATATACATTTTCTGTTTATCTTCATGTGTACGGAATCAAATAACTTCTGGAGCTGAATGTCAATGTTGAGGTCTACTCGCCTTGGAGAGGGCTTCAGCAGAGACGGTTTGTGAGTTTTGCTACTCCTCAATGGAAGGAGCCTAGGCTCCAGTGGTTTTACTCTGTGGTCCATAGCTTGGGATGCGTGGCCACGGTCGTGCTGTGGCTTGCCTTCGAAATTGTATTTAGGAAGGAAATGTGCACATTGGACTGTTGATGTTCTGATGTAGCTGATGGTTAGACCGGTGTCTTACGACACACAGACCGACAAATGGAAGGGTACGATTATGGCATTATATGGCCCATGGTAATTTTTGGTGACGAGGGTTTGGGCAGCGTATTTAACAAACGTTCAGATTAAATATATTTAATGACGAGAACCAAATTACTCCACTGAAACGCAATCCTTTCAATCTCATTGCATAAGTGACCATTTGGGGTTTCGTACGTATTTTTTTATAAATAGAACTTGAATTTCAAAACGTTGACCTCATTTCAAATCTAACAAGGAGTCACTTTATTCCCATGACATGCGAATTATACATTTCTCAACAAAACTCATGCATCTGAACATTTCTTTTCTCTGATTGCTCTGCTTTAAATTTATATTTTCAACGCTTAAAAAAACATTCCCACGAAGGTGAATGCAGAAGCATTTGCAAGTTAACTAAATGTAAATGTGAAGCAATAGATGTGAGTGCTTGTTTTGACAACAGACATTGTAGGGCATAGGTCTAGAAAAGATGGTAAATAGTTCAGCACATGGATGCACACATACATACATACATTAATGTCTACACACAAATTGACTTAGACCCCTCCCCCCTATTTTGCCTTGCAGGCTGTTTGGGAGCAAGGCCTGAAAGCTTGGCATGTATGGACATATGTTGAACTTCTTTCGCACCATACATAGCCAACCGTTCACATCTAAGGTGCGGGGAAAGGACAACACACTCATCACAAAAAGCAGTTCTAATTGTTTTTTTCAGTCGACATTTTTAAGTGCATAGTCCCAATGGCTTCTTAATATTGGAAGGAAGAGCGTTCCAGACGGCAGCAGAAGCACATCTGAAAGCGCACAATGTAGTGACCATCTTTATTCGATTGCCAGCAAAATGCCTCTGCGAGGATGATCAGATTTCGCTTAATAGCATGGCCCATCGGGTGTTGGCATAGTTAGAGCCATGCCTGGCTGCCACATCTTATAGTGAAAAAAAAAATGCCCTTAGCAGATACGCATTTAAATCTGAGTTCACCTCGGCATGGTCCATGTTGGATGCAAATACTGCTTGCTACTGATGTTTATCCATGTCGTGAATTCGAACTCAGGTGACTAGGAAAGCAGTGGAATCTTAACGCCACTGTACCATTATCCTTCACATACACGCAAGGCAACAAGACGAAGATCCCGCGTATAGCCTCAGTAGATGTTTGGGGCAAGTGCTGTGAGCGAGCACCTATGAAGACTGGCACAGCACACGAGGCGGTGGGTGGCCAGCACCAGTTACGGCCGCCTTTGTCTCCCTCCTGGCGATGTTTATACAGTGTAGCAGTTACTTATATGAGGCTGAGTCAAACCTAGGGGATGCCCAGGACTGGTTCAGATAATAATCATTGTTCTTTGCGCAGCGTGCTAACCACTACACTACCGCTCCCGATAGATACCCAGCTACACGCATGCATACACACATTCAAATAGCAACTATGGCCAATTGTGAAGCAATTTAAACGTGATTCTAGATTTGAATTTAAACGTGATTTTCTTTTTTATATTCTTTGTCACCAACAGGGACAAAAATACACATCTACCCATACAGGCAAACACACACACACTCCTTTACTGTATATCTTTTATGGCATTGCTATTTTTTACGTAATACAAACAGTGGATATATAACACGAAAATAAATTGTTTCTATGTCATAGTTTTCAATACACACATTTTCTATTATATTCTTGTTGATTTGAAGCTTTCGTGACCTCAGGAATCCATATATAGTCTTGTTGTGTACTGGTATCAAATGTTCATGTTGATACTGAAATCCTTTCACCATGTTGATACTGAAATCCTTTCCACATGGACATTTTTTTTCTTTCATCCAGCATCTCTCTGATAAAATTGTGCATTGGATCCTGCTCATCCCCATTAGTTTCCCGGAACCAGGAGTGGGAATTCCCACATTCCTACAGTGGGTCGGGGAGAGGGGGGAGATGAGCCTACCCACTAGACAGCGATAGTTGAGTTCTTCCTAAATGGCTACTCACTTTATCGACCCTTGAGAGATTATGGGCCGAGTCAACCGCAAAGCAGGATCTGATATCGCAACCTTCTGATAGTGTAGCCGCTTGCTCTATCATTCAAACCACCCGGCAGGGTATCTTTGACAAAGAACAGCTTTAAAATATGCAGCTGCCGCTGACGTTGGTGGACATGGCACCGACATTCAATGAAACTTAACAGATTTCCGCACTCATAATGTTGCCATCCAAAACCAATATGGTAGCACTTAAGTGTCACCAATGCCGCAAATGCTAGGGCCCACTGCCAGTGGCGGTCGGTCGGTTGGCTTGTATTGTTCTTATAAAGTGGGTAGAGGCAGGTGGTGTACTTTAGTGTATACACTTTCACCGGAATGCGTACCGTAGAGGGTTGCTCCAGGTGTACTCATAACGTGAGTTAACAATGTTGTGGACTATGACAGCAAAATAAAGTTACTCGGGATTTCAGGAACACTGGCATCTCTCGTTCCCGGCCCAGCTGAAATTCAAATCGTAAAAACAATTTCCTGCAGGTGGGGCGGGGGGGAGAGGGGGGTCTCCCGCATCATAAGATGCTGCTGTAAAGTGTAACTAGAGCATGCTCCCACCGCAGAGTGAGAAGGCAGCTGTTGTTTTTGGGACCGTGCCGATGGGTTTCTAAGCGAGGGGCCACACCACGCAATCACACGCACTGACGGATTACATCTCAGAGAAAATAAACAAGGCGCCTTCTGCCCAGTGCCATCTAAACACTGGAAGCGGACCCAGCATAGCTTCCACGAGGGCAATGCAATAAACAAATCTCACATCTCATAATCTTGTTTGGTAATTAATTAACGTGTTCCTAATTGCACGGAGGGAGTGGGTGGCTGGGTGATGTCGACACAGTTGCCTGCTAGAATTCAAAAGAGACTGATTTTGTAAGATTATATCCCGCCTGGAGCTTGCTGTAATTCATTTGCGCCTCAAAAATAACAGATGCGTTAGACTGTTAGCGCAGCGTTAATGCCTACAAAATATGTCAATGAAAATGAGTATTTTGAAATGCAAAATTGCGTGAGCAAAATAGACGTTTGCAGTGCTGTCAACAGGATATGAATATAAATCCCTCCAAGTAAATTCAGGTCTTCTTTTATACCTATAGCAAAATAATGGTGCACGTGGTTATAACAAATGTGTTGTTATAGCTCTAACTCAACATTTTACTTTTCTATTAGAAAAAGAAAAATTCTTTACAATGTATTTGTCACATCATCGGCATCATGAGGCATTTTCTATGCACTGTTGAACGAAAGCCTCCCTCGATTGTGACCATCTCTCAAGGTCTTGTGATGAAAACAAACCAGCTCGCTCCCACACTAATCCCATCGCTCCATCTCCGTCGTGGTCATCATCTTGGGTGCTGTTCGCCTTTTGGCGTTGTTCTCTGATCTGACACTGGTGAGACGAGGCCCTGAAGAAGGCCGTCTCTGGTGTACACCAATCAGTTTAAAAGACAATGCCATATATTATCAGATCATGTTTTTGTTTGAACGCTCGCCACATGTACGCGTGGTTAATACAGATATTATTCCTTTGCAAAAGGTGGTGTTTGAACATCTTATCACCTGTTTTATTGCCAGAAAAGTGAACACCTATTCTTACGTTTTTATATCTTGGGTGTGTTTCCCACCATTGGGGATAAAATCAGCTGATGATCCCTCTGGGGTTAACAAAATCAGTAATCACTGTGGAGAAAATGTCCTTTGTCACAGGAATGTGGCAATTCCAAATTTGGTTCAGGGCGACAAATAGATTTGAACACTGACCCAGACATGTCGACTAAGACTTTTGATTAATCAGTGACCGTAATATGTTAAGTTGTCAGAAAGTCAAATAGGGTTTAAATGATTAATCTGATTCTGTACAGGAATGCCACGGAATACGAGTGAGCCTGAGTTATGGTTGTTCTGCCGTAAAGTGAAATATGACATCCCACTGTGGAAATATTTGGTAGGCTTGAAAAAGTACCAAACTGTCAGTAGCGTAGACCATGCAGGCACACACCACACACAACGGCCTACTGGTTGAGTGCTGAAAAAGAAAACACTGCCTGGAATCGCCTACGTCCCCTGAGGTCCACTTTAGCGTACACTTTCACCGGTATGCGTACCGTAGAGGGCTGCTCCAGGTATACTTATAGCGTGAGTTAACAATGTTGTGGACTATGACAGAAAAAAATAAATGTCGGGTGTTCCCATGCGCTCTCAGAATTCACCGTGGCAGAGGTGATGTGAACCAGGTTAGGTTTGAAAAGTTCCTTTCGTTGAGAGTTGCATTTTGGAGAAAAAGGGTGACCCTGAGGAGACAATCAAAGTCACGCCGCCCCCCATGCTGTGCTCATCGCCACTGCTGCCCCTGAGGCAGCAGTGGAAATCCCACAATGCAGTGGGAGAGAACAATCTCTCCATATCATGGCCATTCGTTCACTTCGTGTCCGTACTGTGTTCAACCGCCACATTGCAAGACACGACGTTCCTCCTCCTCCTCATGAAAAAAAATGATTCCATTGCCAATAGCGGAATTTTAACCGAAGCGATAATCCTCACCACTCCTCACTACTCCGACCTCACCCTTCCTCCTCCACTCTCCTCCTCACCACTCACTGCTCCTCCTGCTGTCCCTCCTTCTCACCACTCACTCCTCCTCATCCTCCTCCTCACCACTCACTCTTCCTCCTCCACTCTCCTCCTCACCACTCACTCCTCCTCCACTCTCCTCCTCACCACTCACTCCTCCTCATCCTCCTCCTCACCACTCACTCTTCCTCCTCCACTCTCCTCCTCCTCACCACTCACTCCTCCTCCTCCTCCTCTACTCTCCTCCTCACCACTCACTCCTCATCATCCTCCTCCTCCTCCTCACCACTCACTCCTCCTCCTGCTGTCCCTCCTCCTCCTCACCACTCACTCCTCCTCCTCCACTCTCCTCCTCACCACTCACTGCTCCTCCTGCTGTCCCTCCTCCTCCTCGTACTGTTTGACTTGGGAACTTCCATCCTCTCTCCCATCATCTCTATTATCTGCGATAAGCCAACCCCCACGCACCACCACCCCCCACCCCCTGCTTCTAAATTGTTGTCAAATTTAGTTGGTATAATATAAGTAGGGGGTGAGCGCTAAAACAGAATGACTGATATTCAAAATAATATCTATCATTCGTCATTCTGTTTAGCATGTAACACTTGTCTCGTTCCTCCCCCCCCCCCATAGTTTTTAAATGCCCCCCCACCATCCCTCTAAATCTGGTCACGCTACAAGGCTGTTTCCCACACTGCCATTCGTGCTCATAGTTGTCGGCCAATTTGCATGATACAGGCCCGTGTTGCCTGCGATTACCAACAACAATTAAAAACAAACGTTCACTTCGCACAAGGTGGAATCTTCATAATACAGTTTTTTTTGGGGGGGTTAGATCGGGTAAATCTATAAATGTGTCGTTATATGCGGGTTTAACGACACATCTATATATTTACGCGATGTAACCCAAAAACCTGTATTATGGATGACATTGGTCGCGAGAAACCTACGTGCTAAACTGAAGGTGGAATCTGTTTATGGGCCTGGAATTTCTCATTGACAGGTTCGACCTGCAGACAAAGTTTCGAGCTCACGACCCTTTGATTGTGATTCTACGCCCTTCCCATAGACTTCGGACGCAAGGTCTGATCTCTGGGCAGCGTACGACATTTTTTTCAGCGGCCTGATTAAAAAAAAACAATCTCGGCATGCGCGTGTGATACCAGCCTGGCCCTTGTGGAGACCTTCCAGATTTACTTTCTCGGCGTTAAATACACCTCGGCGTATGATGTGGACCCGCACGCACGGGGGAAATCAGGCATATCGCACCATTTATATTTCTGTACGAGCAGAGCAGGCGGTGGATCCTGGTGCGCTTCTAAAGCCCTGCTCGCTCGCAAGGTTTCCCTGTGGGGAAGCTCTCCTTCCCCCCCACCTCGCTGTGCCCACTGCGCGTGTCTGCCTATGGGCGAGGGCCAAGAAGCAGCGGGGAAAAGTCAGCTGCGCTCTTATTTTTGTCTTCGCAGGGCAACAGACGCGAGCGGCAAATGTTTTGGTCGACGATCACACTGTGCTCACGTCAACGCCCCGAGCCACAGCCGTTTGAGGGATTCTGTTCGGAAAGCGATCGCTGTTCCTTGCTGAACATGCGAGGCCCGTCCGTGGTGTAACGGTTAACACATTCCGGGAGTGGATGATTTTGATTCGATCTCCCAGCGTGACGGCTGAATTGGGTATACTTTGCCTGTGGTGTGATGGTGAGAACGCTTACCCAGGGTCAGCTAGACGGTTGATTCATCCCATCATTACCTTGAGGGTTGGTTAAATGGGTACCACTTTGTGGCGAATTAAAAAGGGGACATTTCTAGAGGAGTGACACTTTGAAGGTGGTGGGGGGGGTAGACCACTTTTATAACCTTAGGGAGCCAATAATTTATGTCAACGACATTGAAGCTAATAGCAACGTCAGGATTGTTTAGAGCTGTTATCTTTGAGCCGACAATCTGATGGAACTCCTGTCTGAGCTGTGCCACCAATAATCTTAATTTGCTACAACACAAACGTGTTTTATGTGCATTTGTTGCGGAGCTTAAAGAAAATAACGAAGGATAACAACAACAATAATAATAGATTGGAAACCTTCATGTGAACATGATGACAATGGCTGACGAACGTAAATTATAATCCAGTGTTTAGGTTGGCGAGCTTTGGTAGATCGCACGGATTTGTGAATTTTACAAACACACTGCTCCGTAGAGTGGCAAGCAGAACAAGGGCATGTGGGCCCATTAACCCATCTGTGTGGATCTCTGAGTGATTACCCCTTTCATTGCTGGGGGTTTTCCATGTTCTCCAATGTTCCTCCGATATGAAAATCCTCATTAAAAAAGGAATTGCCCAAACATTCAGAATCAGACCCTCCCCTGGATGAGAGTCACGTGACTTCCCTGGTTATATATATGACATTAATATTATAATTCTAGGCCGGTCTCTGGAGCCGCATGTGGCTCTTTAAGGACTGTTTTCGTGACCTTATTTATTGAGGACCACCGTCTAGTATGTACGTGCATTGGCGGCTCTTGAAATATATATATTTTTACCGAATTCCAAAAAAAATGTCACTTGTTATTTTGGTTTGCCGACCCCTGTTCTTGGCGAGGAACCGGGCAAGCCAACCAGAATGCACCACTAGGGTAACATTTGGAGAAAAAAACATATTTGAAAGAAAAGCCTCACGTGGTTCGGTTACCTTCATCAAATTGACAGGCGAACAATCGCAAATAGAGCAATAGAATGGCTACAGAAGGAACAGAGGCAGAACCAGCAACATGCGCTCTAGGACTGTGAAAGATGCAACTGGGCCGAGGTCAATCACTGCACAAAAACACAGGAAGGACTGGAGAAGCTGGGTTGCCTCAAATGCTCCTGGAGCTGATTTATTGTTGAAAGTCAACAGCCGTCATCACGTGGATAAACTTTCCCCCTACCATGGGAATGGTTGAATTCCCACAACTGGTCCAGGATCAAAACTCTCACCAGGGCCACCAACACAGATGAGTGCTGAATCCAATGATCAGTTGAGCAGGAAACACGTTTGCCTTTTATGTTCAATTTGCTAACATGACACGAAACAAAAAAATAACACAACAGTCTTCACGGACTTTTTTTTTTACTGCCAGGCTTCAAGAATACATTGCATGTGCATCATATATCACTTTTCATTGTTTTTACTCTTTAAATGTCCCAGTAACATTGCAGAAATGATTCATAGTCCCATAGCCAGTTGACCCCTGTGTGTGCTTTTATTTAATCAGTTGTTCGACTCAGTTCATCGTTGGATTGGTGCCTAAGAACAGTAAAAATATTGTTGCGCAGTGCTGTATAAAGTAATGTTTTGTTAAATGAAGCGTTGATATGAATGTTTCCCTGCCCAAAAAACCTCCTCAATCAGAACCCCAGTACCCTGCCTAAAATGCAAAAACATAACCATTTAATGCGTACAACTATTCAACAAACTATCAACTTATTCTTAGCTCTTACGGTAAAGTCACGTTGAAGGGAAACAATACAATAATAAAATATATATAAAACAATAAAAAATTCTCACGACGTTTCGACACCGTTTGTGTTATGGTCGAAACGTCGTGAGAATGTTTTATTGTTTTATATATATTTTATTATTTTATTGTTTCCCTTCAACGTGACTTTACCGAAAGAGCAAAGATTATCAACTTATTTATTTATTTTACCAGGTAATGCATACTGAGCTATCTAGCTCTTTTTCAGAAGTGGCCTGGCCAAGAATGATAGCCCAACGAAGTGGCTTATCATGTGGACATTTATTGCAGCCAAATACTCTTCACACACGTTTCTTAATGTGGAGGGAAAAATAAATAAACGGGGGACCCGGAGAAAAATTCACGCAACCACGGGGAGGACATGCAATCTCCAAATATACAGCGGGCGTCAGGGTCGGGATCGAACCCACAACGTCCTGTATACCAGGCGAGGTAGTTAACATCTGGACCAAAGTGTCAATTGTGGCAATTTCATGAAACAAATGTTAGATTGGTGGTGGCTGATGCAGCCGCTGTCCCTGGGAAAGCATTACGAGTATAAATCTCAGTGGGTTTCGCTCGAACGATGAAAAAAAAAACAGCTCGCAAAATGAGAGCGATTGTAACAGATATGAGGGCATGGGCAAATATGGCATGCTTAACAGCACTGCTTTGCTAAGTTGTTTTTATTTCTCATGTAAACTTCGTTGGACTTTGAAACAAAACAAACAGCAAGAGTGCATGCACTTCATCGTTCCGCGCAAGTGGTGTATGTGTGCGAGAAGGAGAATGCGTGTCTGTGTGTGTGTATATATAGTGGGGAACGGTAGTGTAGCGGTTAGCACCGTGCGCTACGAGCCCGAGTTCGAATCCCGCTCACCGCCAACACAACAGTTTCGATTATATGAACCGGTTCTGGGCCTCCTCTCGGTCGACTCAGCCTCAAATGAGTAGCTGGTGCGGTGTGTATACATCGCCACCGGGGAGACAAAGGCGGCCGGGCGTGGTGCTGTCCACCCACCCCCTCGTGTGCCGTGCCGGCCTTCATAGGTGCTCGCTAACACCACTTGCCCCAACAGCCTGTTGAGGCTACACGGGGGATCTGTGTGGTTGTCTTTGGCATGAGCACCACGGGGTGGCACATGAATCAGTCCCCTGGCTCGCCTCGCACCCAGCTGACATCCTGGCCTTTACTTCCCAGAAACAACGCATGACAGCAGCGACACGTGGTATCTGAGTCTGCCCTGGGTCTCTCCGAGGACAACGCAGCACTCTTAAGCGAGTGGCCGCTGCGGTGGGTGAACATCAACATCTCGGTGTGAAGGATGGACCCGCTGCCATGCTTCCCCGTAATAGATGCCCCCCCCACCTCGCCAACTCCTCGCAGCCTATAAGGCTAAATTTGGAAACTTCTGTGCGTTTGTGTGCATAGCACTCTTTTTTATTTTAAGTCCATCCCCCCCCCGCCGCCGCCGCCGCCACCTCTATTGGTGTCT
The DNA here is from genome assembly GCF_048934315.1 of Petromyzon marinus. NCBI lineage: Eukaryota > Metazoa > Chordata > Hyperoartia > Petromyzontiformes > Petromyzontidae > Petromyzon > Petromyzon marinus. Next base: position 13,378,303 of record NC_133705.1, read on the forward strand.
GCGATCTCCCCATCGCACACCAGTTCTATTATACCCACGCAGCCTCTTCCCCCCCTCCCCAGCCTCCACTCCACTCTGACACCCTCTGCCAAGTCACCAGTTGAGAGAAAGAAAAAAAAACCCGCGGCTCGTTTACATTGGGGTCCCAACACTTCAAACATTAGCCCTTGATAGATGGCTGGCCTCGCTGCGTCCACGCTTTCTCACTGGCTAATCTGTCCCCAAGCTCCACTGGTGCGTGGCACTTTATGGCTTCTTTGAAACTTGTCAAACGGACCAAACGTCTAAACAATGTAATGCGAGCGTCTGTCTATCCCTCGTTCTCACTCTGTTTATATATCCATGTATACACACACGCGCGTTTTTTTCGTATTTAATAGTGGTAAGGATAGACACGCAGCAGGAAGGCGCGTTCTATTTTAAAATTGTCCACTTCAATATATAAAGTCTTATTAGACAGGCTGCTAAAATGTATTCCTATAACTACAAGCTTAGCAGCAATAACATGTGGCTTGGCAAAATTCTCTCTGGTTTGGAGATTTATTCATTCCATCTGTTCATCATTCATCCTATAAGTCACATTTTGCATTCTTAAAATAAATACAAAGATACAGTGTGTGCTTGTAACCATAATTCTTCGCCCAGAGGCTGATTTTGATCTGTTATTGCATTTCGTACCAAAAACGACAACGGCGCTGCAGTATGCAGGTAGACAACATACACTCGGAATGCTTTTAAAGTGAGCTATGCTCAGAATCTCACATCGCCCACAATCATTTCAATGCAACGGAATATGAAAGCCAATGTTTAAGTGTCCCCTTGCTCAAACAAGCGTGGCTAGGTGCTCGCTTCCATTGGTGATGTTGAGCAACGACAATCATTTTACATCGGGATGGTTGCGCAAGATAATTTCGCCAGGAGTAGTGTAGTGTATCTCTTTCCTCGTGAATCATAGACCAGACGCATATGTGGTGTCTCCTTCGTATTTGTGAATCGAGCGTTGAGTCATTATGTATGTTGATCTTCTTTTGCACCGGACGCAGCCAACCGCACTAATGGGGGACCACAGTCACGCACCAGATAGTTTTTTATTTATTTTATCATTCGTGCATCGAGTATCCGCGTCTGCTGTCGTGGTTTGCGTAGATGCGGAGTGGAAGATGGCAGCCTTCGCACGACCAGCTCTGTTAAGGGAGAAACCACAACGTATTATCAAGTTGTTGTTTCAACCCGGGCGACTGAACATCAATCAATGACCTCCCAGTCTCCAGAGCAAAAACCCATTGAAATACATATCACAATATCAGTACTAATTTTATTGAGTTCACAAAGATCATGCGTTCAGCTGACACCTGCCCAGGATTTGAACTCGCAACCTTGCCGATTGCTGGGCCAATCATTCTAACGACGATGCCACCTGGCCGGATAATATGATTTCTAGAGGCATTTATTTAGCTCGGCCTTGCTTATATTTACGTAACCTGGTGAGTATTTAGAGGAGGGGTGCTTGGTTGGTTTGTGGGCCTGGAATGTGGACACACCGGGGACAAGGCAAGGGTGTACACATACGAGTGGTTGGAAGTGAGTCATTGTGAATTGAGGTCACCCGCACGATTTTTTGAAAGTCTGACAGTCTTGCCATACAGACTTCGCGACAGTGGCGGACAGCCCGAATCCCATGCCAGCCTTCATTTATCATAGAGCAGACGCAGAAATATAATTTAAAGACCAGGCGCGTGCAACAGGTCTCTTGAGAAAAGGGGCACTCACCTCGGGGCAGGGCGCTTGAGGAAATGTCTCTCTGGTGCTTACGCAGTAGAAAAATTACAGCCCCAATGTTATCACTCACCCCCCCCATGCCTCGGAACATTAGGCGGTATATGAATCTGAAAACATGCATCGTAGAGATAGCAAAAGCAGTGTGATGTGGAATGCATGACTGGGAAAGACTCGGCCGGAAAAGTGGACACCAACACGAAAATATAAATATTAAAAGCAGAGTCAATGTCCTCTTTATTTCAACCGATTTAAATTGGATTAGATATGAGAGTGCCACGCATCACCATCATTCTTTTGCTCAGAGAGATTTGCCCGCACCATGGAAATGTGGAATTATGACACTTGCCTCATTGCTCATCTCGAGCAGGAGGTGGTGGTTGGAATATATACTTGAACATTTAATCGCACCTAAGTTACATATCCTAACATTACCAAACACGAAACGGTGACTTCTGCAATGCTCTGAAGAGATTGGTTTTGCATACACGTATTATCCAAGATACATCGATATAGGATAACGTAATCTGATGCTATTAAGCAACCACTCTGAATATGCCCAATCTCAGAGCCTACTTAATACTAGAATGGGAGAATGCCAAGGAATACCAGGTGTTGTAAACGTAGTTTGGAAGGTGGCCAGGTGATGGCAGTACAACAATGTATTACTAAAGTAAACTACTAAACTTTTTTTGAACAGGTAAGGCCCACTGAGCTATATAGCTCTTTTTCAGAAGCGACCCAGCCACAAATGATAGCTCAACAACGTGGCTTATCACGAGGAAATGTATATCACCCAAATACTCTTAATGCGTGTTAACAAACGTTACAGGGAAAACCTGGAGGACCCGAAGAAAAATCCACGTGACCTCGGGGAGAACAACGCAAACTCAAAATAAACAGGCGTCAGGGTCGGGATTGAATCCACAGCCTCCTGCATTCCAAGCGAGATAGTTAACATATCGCCACCGAGATAAAAGTATTGTTGTTTCTTTGTTGTGGAGTTATTACTGATCGAGTCATTGCACTTGATAAACTGGTTTTATCGCAGGTGGCTACCCTGGATTCAAACCCAGGATCTCAGTGGTGGCGGGTCAGGACTTTGACGAAGGTATTGTGGGCCCTCTGAGCCACTGAGCCAACGAGCCACCGAGCCACCGACAACATATTTATACATTTTATAAACATTTTGACGAATTATCTATTGCAAATTGTATTCATTTAAGTGCCCCCTTAAAGCCAGTCTTCAGTCAAAACAAGCAATTTAAGATATCTCAATACAGAATACCTTTGGCTAACTTCATCATGAGAAATGCAGAATAGGACAGGGTCACTTTAATATAATGACAGTTATTTTAGACACAATTCTTTAAAGTCCTCCTTTGTGTTTGGTTGGGCTCACAAAATATTCCTCATCTATATTCATTCTGAATGGAAATAATACAATAAAAGTGTAAAAATACCCATACTACAATGCGGGATAAGGAAGTTACCTTGTCAAACATCTCACTGCTCAAAAACGCATGGGGGATAGTATAATCTCCAATCGAGGACGTGAACAATTTTTACTAGCATTGCGTTTTGTGTTTAGTTTGTTGTCCTTCTCCAGCACCTCGGATTATAATCCGAGGTGCCAACAGTGATAATTATAATTGTTGGCTACGTACGGTGCGAAATAAGTTCAACATACCACCATAAAGAGAGGATGGGTTGAGTCAATCCCCTTGATTACAATTTAAACATGCACCCTTTCCATTGGTAATCAAATGTTCCATCAGATTCACCTTTCCGTTGCCACGGAAATGTTAACTATTGGCATAACACTGCCAACAGATTCGCCCACCACTTCATGCTCATTTCAGCAGGGAGATACTTTGATGTTTCAAATTGTTTTCCAATCGTGAACACTTCTTTATGTACATGTTTGAATAGTTCAACGTTGCAAAATGTTCAAACCAATGCATCGCCTGGTCGAATCATCAATAATATTAGCACCACTTGTGAGAAGTTAACAATGGATATCCAATTGAGAGGTGGTTCCTGGTATAGGAATGTGGAATATCCACCATAGGCGCATGTTACCAATACATCAGTTATTTGAGCAGATATAGAATTACTCTTTTTTTTACTAGCCCCAAGTAGCTCAAGGGTGCCTCAGATGAATAAAATGAATATAGGGGTGCACCATGAATCAGCTTGAACTCAGATCCTTATACACATTTTAACGCTTATCATAAAAAAGAACATGTTTAATTGCAATATATTACCTTAATGATATCACACAACTCCGATATAATGGAGTGTGCAGAGGTTGTCGCGGTATTTTATGTCTGTAGTCATGTGATGCTTCCAATTGGCTAACACCATTACTGGTGAAGTTGCCATCCAAAATTGTGGGAACTAGAAAACTTTAGCAATATGCTGCATTGCTGCTGATGGCAGCCATGCAGACTGCTAGGCTACTTGAACCATAAACTGTTGTTTTAATAGCATCTTCTTCCAACCTTAAGACAATTCGTTTTACTCTGTGCATTAATTAACAAGTTGGGGAAGCGCCGTATAATCTGGTAGGTGTGTAGCACGTGACCAGATTCGCGTAACTGTGTCCATTATAGGCAACTATTTCGGATGCGTCATAATTTAGGCAGCATCTTATCATTTGGAGAAAACTACTTTTTCGGTAATAGTTTGAAATAGTGTGCCCATATTTTTTTGGGCAAAATTTCTACATTATTTATCATAGCCACTACATACGTCGAATTTCCATGAAAGATACACGTTTGATAACAAATACAAACATGTATTTCGTCCAGAATTACACTGAGAAATCGATGTGGAATTTCAGGACTGGTTAATCCAGCTCCACAGGGGAAATGCGTTTCTGAATTCCCAGCACCGTCAATTACGAAGTCAAATTGTTTCAAAAGGCAAGTCAGATGTCATCAATCAATGGAGCCTCTATTTACAACGATTTAAAACCAATTTACAAAGAGAATCCCCATATGCTTAGGTTACCTGGATCTGTAGGGTATTGATGCTAGGAAATTAAAGATTTGTTCACTTCACAAGAGGCGCATCGGGCCTTGACTCTTCCGATCCCTGTAGCAATCGTAAATTCTGTAGAAATGTCTGCTTTTGTAAACATAGATTAAAATGATTCGCTCGTGAGGCAAAGCCTAGTGCTTTACTTTTAAGATGGAAAATTACGGAGTAGCATTCACACAGAGGTGTAGAGAAATTAGTCAGGGTAACATTCATTTAGTTTAAAATATATCTGCGTGTGAACTTCGTTTATTGCTTTCAAAATAGTTTGTCAGGAAATTAAATAATTAAGACAAATTAACAGAGCAACGATCGTCACAATGCTATTTTGCAAAATGACGATATGATCATCGTACACAATTTTACAGTGAGGTCCGATTTCCGGAACACGGGAGCGATGTGTCGACGATACACAGTTTGACGTTGCTAAGATTATATATTGACTTAAAGCTTTCGTGACTGCAGGAATTCATATTCTTCGGGTCTTTCGGTAAAGTCACGTAGATAGGTTCAAGCAAAATAAAAACTACGACGTTTCGATCACAACACAAGCGATGACGATCGCGATGACGATCGCTTGTGTTGTGATCGAAACGTCCTATTTTGTTGTTTTTTATCTTTTAACCTATCTACGTGACTTTGCCGAAAGACCCAAAGAATATGAGTTGCTAAAATTGCTGCTAAGTTGTCTTGCACGAAGGTTAGAGTGCTGGAAGTTGCTATGGTGTGAATGAATCGACTGCGAGAACGATTTATTTACCACGCGTGCTTTTTTTGTGCGTTTAATTTCTCCCTTCGCGATAATGTAACACAAACTTAAATACGCTCGCGCACGACTCAAATGTCCACGCATCGTCGCCTGCATCACTCGTTGAGGACGCGAGACGGACGCCGAGATGGCGAATCGACGTGCTAGTCAGAATCCGTCATTCATCCTGGAAAAATCCGATGAGCTGTGGAGTTCAATCTCCACGTGAGAGTGTTAAGGGATGAACGTCGCTCTGACTCTTATTCTTCTTTACTTTAATCATGGCACAACCAAAAGTTGTCATGTAGAAACAGGTACATGAGCTCTCTCTCTCTCTCTATATAAATACCCAAAAAATCCCCCATATAGCCTGAACAGACTGTTGGGGAAGGTGCTGTTGGCGAGAACCTATGAAGGCCGACACAGCACACGAGGGGGTGGGTGGCCAGCACCACGCCCGTCCGCCTTTGTCTCCCTATTGGCGATGTTTACACATCGCACTAGGTACTCGTTTGAGGCTGAGTCGACCTAGGGGGGAACCCAGGACCGGATCAGATCACTGTCAGTGGGTGTTGGCTGTGAGCGTGAATCGAACTCGGGGCGCCGGGTTCGTAGTGCAGCGTAGCGCTAACCGCTACACTACCGCTCCCACACACACAAAGACAAAGATCCCCCGTATAGACTGACCAGACTGTAGAGGCAAGTGCTATTATGGAGCACCTATGAAGGCCGGAACGGCACACGATGGAGTGGGTGACCAGCACCACGCCCGGCCGCCTTTGTCTCCCCGGTGGCGATGTTTACACACCGCACCAGCTACTCATTTGAGGCTGAGTCGACCTAGGGGAGGCCCAGGACCGGTTCAAATAATCGACAGACACATATACACACACACACACACGGGAAAGATGAAAGAGACACATGCGCAAAAAAAAAAAGAAATAATGAAAGACTACGTGGCCGGTGGAGGCCACGCGTTGAGGTTTCTCACACCAGGGACAAGAGACAATGGGGGCACTGCTGCTGCTGCTTGTCGCGGGGGTTATTGTGAGCCCACCGCTTTCCCAGGGCGCCGCGAGCTCCACCCCGCCCGCCCTCCCTCCCTCCCTCCTGTCCGCTCGAGCGGAACGGAGAAGGGTCGCTCGGAAGACAGCGTGAAAATGCCCCACATTCAGGCGCTTCCTCCTTTGCCATTGAAGCCCCCGCCGTCACCCCGCTCCGCACACCACCACCACCACCACCCCCCTAGCCGTGCCCTGTCCCGCTTTGTGCTCCGGCATAATCGCCCGGGAAGCGATGGATGGGGGGGGGGGGGACGACGACTCCCCGGGCCATTCATGGAAGGATTTTGGCAGATGAATAATTATCGCCGCCATATACAGACAGTGATCTTCTTATTCTTCTTCTCGAGGAGGAGGAGGGAGTGCTTCCGTCGGTAGCATGCGCGTGTTTGTGCGCTCATAGGTGCTCGCTAACAGCACTTGCCCCAGCGGTCTGTATGGATATAGGGGTGGGCGTGTGGGATCGTTGTATCCGTGTATAGGAATGATGGTGCAGTGGTTGTCACTTTGTGCTACAATCACACCGATCCATAGTCTCGTCCCCTCTAGTCGCGCGCAAGGTATGTGACACTTATTTGAACTGGCCATTGACCTTCCCAAGTTTGACTCAGTCTTAAATGAGTACCCGGTTAGATGTGTAAATGTCACCACTGCGGGAGACAAATGCGGCTGGACGTGGCGCTGCCAAACAAAAATACCTCTCCCCCCCGTGCACCATGTCTGCCTTCATAGGTGCTCGCTAACATTACTTAGTCCCCAACAGCCTATCACGATTCTAGATTTAAAGCTTTCGTGACTGCAAGGATCCATACTCTTTGGTTCTATTCGGTGAAGTCCGGTAGGTAAAAAATAAAACAACAAAAATCACGACGTTTCGGCCACAACACAAGCGGCCTTCATCAGGTGAAGGGACCAGACTGTCTCGACGACAGCGCTGGAGTGAAACAGCCACGCTCAGACCGCGACCTTTAAGCTGTGCGACCTTTAAATTACTTAAATGTCGTGATCTAAGCGTGGCTTCTTCCACTCCAGCGCTGTCCTCCAGACAGTCTGGTCCCTTCACCTGATGAAGGCCGCTTGTGTTGTGGCCGAAACGTCGTGATTTTTTGTTATTTTATTTTCACCTACGTGACTTTACCCAATAGAACCAAAGAGTATGGATCCTAGCAGTCACAAAAGCTTTAAATCTAGAATCTTTAAATTGTGCTTAAAGGTCGCGGTCTGAGCGTGGCTGTGTTTCACTCCAGCGCTGTCCTCGAAACAGTCTGGTCCCTTCACCTGATGAAGGCCGCTTGTGTTGTGGCCGAAACGTCGTGATTTTTGTTGTTTTATTTTTTACCTACGTGACTTTGCCGAATAGAACCAAAGAGTATAAGCCTATCACGAATGTACGTTTGACCTTCGTCTTGCGTGTGCGTTAAAGAATAGCGGTGCAGCAGTTGTTACGCTGCGCTACGATCACGGCAATCCGGGTCTGATCCTTGGGCATGCGCAGCGTAAGCGGGAACGGCCTTTCTGAATCTTCCTCGGGTCTCCGCTATGGTGGACTCAGACTTAAAGGGGTTCTTGCATGCGGTTGTTGGTGTGAACATCAGAGACTATTGTTGGCCGGCCATAAGCATAGACATTTAATTTAAGATGGGAGAACATGATGAGCCATGAATATATTCTTCACAGGTGCCCATCCAAAGCGTGTTGCCCTAGCGCAGTGGTTTCTTAACCTGGGGTGGACTCATCCCTTGGGGCTGCGGAATTCCCTTTCGGGGGCTGCGATACATGGCCAGATTATTTTTATAAGGAAAATAATCGAAACACAAATTAATCACGGGCAGGTAAGTACAACTACTTTGTTTCATCAAACCGATGTATTTTATTGACAGTAGACCTTTTTTTGCGATTAAGAAGCAAAGGAGTGTAAGGCTGCAATAAAGGTTAAGAAACCACCACCCGAGCTGGTCGACAATAACTTCGCTCAGTTATAGAGCTTATAATAATGCATGGTCATTGTCTTATTTTCCATTCCTAAATATGAAGTTGACATGTACACAGTAGCTCTAACACAATAACTAAAAAAGTGTATTGTCTAATCATTTAGTCATATAGTATTTACGAAAAAAGACACTTCTATTATTAAACAGCACCTTATAAGTTTAACACGTATGCTTTCGCACATTATTTGACTTATGAGGCTGTTCACTACCAATTAAAACTGCCTTATAGCAATGCAAGTATTTGGTATATATTTATTTATTTAATAAAGCCTGCATAATGCCCCGATTTGAATTATGTTGGCTAAAAGCAACTTGAACTGCTAATATCAGCAATTAAATCACTGCATAAACACTTTCAACATTGCATTATTTTTGTTTTCTCACTCTTCAATGCAGCATTTACATATTTTATAACGAGTGTGTGTGTGTGCACATATTCAGTGTACGTGAACAATTTTGGAACAGCTTTCACAGACCATTGAATACAAATGTGTTGGCAATATGCACGTGATTGTAATACATTGATTTTGCAAATTGATTATTCATCTTAGCGGTTCACCTCATACCTTCGGTGTCAAATAATGTGGTGGTCATCCTGGAGATTTGACTGGCCACTGCCATTGGTGTTCCGAATTTTGACTTTACACTAAATTGTACAAAGTTTATTAACCCCAGAGGGATGATGGGCAGAGTCGACTCCGACCGGGATTTGAACTCAAATTGTGAATCAAAACGCTCCAACCACCGTGCCAGCTCTTCTAATTCTATACACACTCGTTATCGAACATTTGAATTAATTAAACATCACACGATAATTGAACGTGTCATACATTGCAATGCAAAGCTAAAGTTGACGAAAATTGCAAAAGTTGGGGCAATCGAACCTTAGCCTGATGGAGGATACAGCTACTTATTTTAATTCATTTATTTCAACCTTGATGTGAAATTTCACTGAGGGCATCGGCTTTCTTTTTGAACCATAAACAAATGGAAATATTTACTGCCTTGGCCAGGACCTTAAATGCCCGCCCATTGCCCTACACAATGCAATGGACTGACCCGATGGAAATGAGCACCCGGCAGCCCAAACCAACCACTCCTATGATTGGAGGTCTCTTGTCATGTGCCAGGTGGTACCAAGGTGCCTGGGGACTTAGAGCCGTTTGCTCGATGATGGGTGCTCATTTTACCGTCACTGAGTGCCAGAACCCATTCCCATGACTGGCGCAGTGTGTCCACGCTGTCTGGGACTGAATCGAGACATTTGGCAGTGGAGGGACACCATAAGCACAACTCTGCTCGGTGTCTCCGCTTATAAATATATCCCAGTCCACCGGCCTATTGGCTCTCGTGACCGATGCTAAACAAATGCAGCCTTTGTTTAGCCTGCCTGCCTCTGCGGATGAGACCCAGAAGGTTGAAACTCTTCCAGGGCTTCCATGCTCAAAGGAACTATAATATAAGTCATACCCTGAGTATGATTTTAACTTGCATCATTAAAAACAACTTTAAGTGCACTCTTTTAAAAAAAAAGGAACTGCGCAAATATCAAAATCCAGGACCCTGCTGATCCAGCGTCTTTAGACTCTGTGAATCAAAGTATCTCCCTGCGCAAACGCACAGTGAGTTGGTACTCATCTTTTTTTAATCGATAAATCACCTGTGCATATCGCAGATTCGCTTGGCACTGGCCACTTTCCCCAAAAACACAACCACCAATTTCATCCAATGTCCATAATATAGTTTTTTTTTGGGTTAGCTCGCGTAAATATATAAATGTGTCGTTAAACCCGCCACCACTCGACACAGCTAACCAGTAAGGGGTTGTCAAGTAAACAGAACGTGGCCAATTCGTCACTAGTACAGCACACCGGTGTGTTGGAGAGCCAAACCACAACTTTACAATCTGAGTGGTGGCGGATTTTAACGACACATTTATATATTTACGCGATCTAACCCATAAAAAACTCTATTATATATGATATTGGTCACGAAAGCCTACGTGTTAAACTTCCTCCGATGTGTTTGCTCGGTTGTAGCTGTGTGCTGTTCAGCATACTGTCCAACATTTTTCTCCACATCCTGAGAGCTTCTTCAGACTATTCAGAAACGAATGAACTTAAACTCTTCAGAAATTATTGGGTTTCTGAAGAAGCTCCCGGCGCGTCAAGGAAAACGTCAGACATTATTCCAAACACGCGCTACAACCCGAATAAACATCCGGCAGATGTACAGCACAAGCGCCAAAACCTCAGTAGTGGTGCAACCACCAATAATTTCACAAAATGTGGACCTCATTCTATTGACCTTGGACGGAGGTTGAAAGTAGTGATGGGAGAAACGGTGGTTGATCAACAGCCAAGTAAAAAAAAAACATATCTTCTGTATTACAAAATCATGTTAAAACGAAATACAACTGCTGTGACTTGTTTTACAGGACGGAACGAGTTGACAAACTGTGGGTGCTTTTTTTCAGCCGTTTCTGAACAATAAGTGTCTCTGAGTTTCACAGCACGGTAAAGAAGAGTCAGGTCCGGTGTAACTTGAAACAGCCGAACCTGAGTTGAACATCTGCCATCCGACGGAGGCTCTGTATGCTAGATATAGTGGTACGAACATGTTATTTTTTTGCCCTTTCCTGCAGGTCTCCAGTATTCTTAAATTTAGATTGTGCAATATTTCAAAAATATACCAACATGCTTAAAAATAATTAAATTTGAACCAATATCGAGTTCGGTGGTGCCGTAATTAGATCTTTTGACTCACAATTGCAAGTTTACAAGTTCAAATCACGTTTGGCGAGTCAACTCAGCCTATATAATTACCTTGAGAGTTGATATATGAGAGTTATAAATGTGTGGGAAGTCAATAGTGGTAATCCTATGCCATGACTGACCTCTGCCAGAGTAACGTGGAAATTCCACCGCTGTCTCAGCACTGCGGAGAGGTAGGGGGCTTGCTTATTGGAGCGGGGAGACACTTTGACTTGAAATAATCTGTGATTTTCCTTCACTGTAATTTGCTGGTTTGAGATTGATGCTCAGCAGTGAATAAAAAATAGTTTGCTTGTGACTGGCAGCGGTTAGTGCACTAGCGCTACCAACCTAAGTGACCCGGGTTCAATTCCCCCTCACGTCCAATGCGCTCTTCCTTACATCGGAGGAAAGAGCATTCTGGATGGCCCACAGAAACACATCCGAAAGCACGTGATGCAGTGACCGTTTTTGTTAAATGGTCATCAAAAAGTCGCTGCTAGGATGACTCGAGATCAGAAGAACTAATCGCAGCTGATTCTCCACAATTAACTGTGACATCGGCTTAAAATAGCTTGCTCTCACAATATGAAGTGATTTTCTTTACGTCAACTTACATTTCCAGACTAATCGCTTGTTAATTTCCAAATTAAGCATTATCTGATAAGCCTAGTTGTGGATCCTGAGGTTGGATGTAAGTCTCCAAACTTTGAACCTGCGGCCAAGCCTGTTGACACCTCGACTCCAGAGCTGTCAGATGTTCCTCTTTGTGCTATATCAATTGTAGCCTCCTGTCTTTCGCTTGCCTAACAGCACAAAGGCCTTACAATCTTACTTTATTTTTCCCCCATTTCTATTTATGTATTTCTGAAGAAAATAGGAACACGACAATTCGCAAAAAAAGTGCATTTCAAATTTCACAGCTCCTCTGTTTTAGTTTCGATACTTTATTTATGATGTAGGTTGCATGCTAAAGATTTCCCACGGACTCCGGCATCAATTTAGAATTCGAGGTAATTACTGTTGGAGCAAATACCTTTGTAGTTATTGCCAAGACCTTGCAAGTGGAACACCCCCTGCCAGCCCTCCCCTTAAAATTGTAATAACACATCTGAATCTGGAGACCGTTTATCCACCAGCCCCGTGGATTAACGTTGCTAAAGCTAGGGCGATCTCTCTCTAGACGGCATTGCAAAGTGAGTGTTTTGTCCAGGCAGGAATTTCACAACTTACATGGGTTTTCTTCCATCAAATGCATAAGTGAACGCGGGGTGACCATGGTCGTTTTTTTTTGTATGGGTGTAAAACAGACCACAGAACCTTAAGCTGTCGGCTTGCATGGGCGTCTGGATGGATTAAGGACAAGACCACAAAACCACAGCCAACCTAGAACTGCAATTTTCTCTTTGCCACTTTGCTGTCATTTGAACCTGTCACATCATATCCCAAAGCGCAGCAAAAGCCTCGCAATAAAACAATAGCACAATACAGAGTGGTAATTACAGCTTCTCTTTCTGTCTATGTGGGCGCGTGTGTGTTGTTTGTGAGTCCTCACCGTGACCATTGTGCCGATCCTGGGCCTTCCCTAGGTCGACTCAGCCTCAAATTTGTACCTCATGCGATGTGTAAACATCTCCAGTGGGGATACAAAGGCGATCGGACGTGCTGTTGGCCACGGCGCCATGTCGGATGTGAGTGCCTTCAAAGCTTAATTGGTGACTCACTGACTACAGCTGCCCTAATTGTCTATCCAGGCTTAAACTGGGGGGTCTTTGTCATCATTATATTTTTTTAAACAGTGCACAGCAACTGAATGAGCAGGTAGCATGGGTGCCATGGCCGCGAGATGTAACTCTCTCTCGTCTGGTTTGCAGGAAGTCGTCGGTTCAATCTCGACCCTGACGCCTGTATGTGTGGAGTTTGCGGTGTCTCTCTCCCCGTGGTCGTGTAGATTTATCTCCGGGTCCCTCCGGTTTTTCCCTCCACATTTAGAAACGTGCTTTTAGAGTATTTGGCCTGTTATACATTTCCACGTGATAAGCCACTTCATTGAGCGATCATTTGTGGCCCAGGTCACTTCCGAAAAAGAGCTTTATAGCCCAGTGCGCCTTACCTGGTCAAATAAAACATAGTTACGTTACACTTCTTTCACACCGTACACAATGGGAGGCGCGCATTGCTCCAATGAGTAGCCAGTGCAGTGAAGAGACAGAGGTGACCAATGCGTGGTACTGGTCGCACAATTGCGGTGCGTGCCACAATCGACGGCGCTTCCTGCAATGTGTGAGCAGGGCAGAAAGCGTCGCAGCAATTAGCACGGTGCATACGTAGGGACGTGCGTACTGTGAGAAACAGTGCATTTTGTCACACCACTTCACAATCCAAACAAGAGAGGTCGACTCTGAATTAATTTGCAGTCGCCGCATGTATCGAATAGTCCCTGCATGAGGAATAGGGATTTTGCACTTCTAACACCAGCACGTGCGATGGAGTCGAGCGCTTTCCCAAAGTGTGCTTGAGCTTGAGGATGCCTTGACTTGACTTTATGAATAAATAACTTCTTCCTGCCATATGTTTGTGGTATGCCCATGGCAGGGATAAGCACTTCCCAACACTTACTTGAGCACGAGGCACCCTGGCATGTGTTTTGAAGCGGTGGCTAATTTATCAGCCAATACAATTGGATTAGAGCCACTCGTTAATTAATAACAATGCACCGACGATCTTGCATCACGTTCCCGTGTTGACCTCGTTCCCTGCCTCACATTCCTCCCGTGTGTCCTTCACTCCAGAAGAGAATGCCTTGCATCATCCCTCAACGGGCCCTCGCTACTTCTCTCACGCCCGTCTTGCTGCTGTCACGGCGCTCTAAAGCGCAGGCAGTTTGCCGCGTTCGTCAGCGTTCGCCAGGGTCAATCCACTGCTGGATGAAGGTCTCCCCAAGCCGTTGCCGTGTCTCTCTTTCTCTCACTCACACAATCTGCCTACCACCTGGGTATGAGATCATTTCAGGAATTTCATTAGACACGTTCCATCCCTTGGCTGCCTTCATTAATTATTGATCATCATCGCACCTGGCCGAGTGTCCTGCCCAAGCCTACTTACTTTTTTACAGTTAGAACGATGTTTCTAAGCTGCGTATCTTTGCTCATCCACGTGTTCCTGTTTGTGTTTCCACATTCATTAAATTGATGCGAGAAAATGTGGACCATTTAGAATCGTACTGTAATTGTGCATGCATAACGTGCTTTCAAGTGTCCATACCCATGTCTCTGCTCGAACAAAAGTGATGTGATGCTCATTTCCGTTGGTAACCCGAAGCCATTGCTGAACATTCCACATTTTCATAACACATGTCAGTCTCTCCATAGAGCAACCACTGTGGATTTGAGAAAGCGATACCATTGACCCCAGAAAGATGGTGGACCAGAATTTTTACTTGTGACATGATTGAGTCAGACACTGAAGCCAACTCACTATTGTTGTAGGCTATAAAGGCACTGCCTTGCTGTGGTAAAGAGGCTTGAGTGCATGGTGCATGGTAAACTAGACTCTTATGATTAACTGGACTCCCTTGGTAAACTGGACTCTCATGGTAAAATTGACTTTCATGGTGAAATGGGCTCCCATGGTAAACTGGACTCCCAAGGTAAAATTTACTTTTATGTTAAAATGGACTTCCATGGTGAACTGGACTCCCATGGTAACATTGACTTTTATGGTAAAATTGACTTCCATGGTGAACTGGACTCCCATGGTAAAATGGACTTTTATGGTAAAATGGACTCCCATGGTGAACTGGACTCCCATGGTGAACTTGACTCCCAGAGTAAAATTGATTCCCATGGTGAACTGGACTCCCATAGTAAAATTGACTTGTATGGTTAAATGGACTTCCATGGTGAACTGAACTTCCAGAGTAAAATGGACTCCCATTGTGAACTTGACTCCCAGAGTAAAATTGATTCCCATGGTGAACTGGACTCCCATGGTGAACTGGACTCTCATTGTCAGGGGTTGGCAACCAAAATAACAAGAAGAGCCTTTTTTATTGAAATTTGGTATAAAAGAAAAACAAAAATAACCTCAGCATTTCAAGAGCCGGAATGCTCGTGAATACGAGACGCTGGTCCTGAATAAACAACGTGTCACGAGGCAGTCCTTAAGAGAGTCGCATGCAGCTCTAGAGCCGCCGGCTGCCGAACCCCTGGGTGCCTGTACCAGTCAGGTACTCGGAGGGACAGAGGTAGAGACAAAATGCACTCCCTTCATCAACTTGCATTGACCAGCATGGTGAAGTATGGACCTAACAGCCTCCCGCCCACCAACGATCGACGCGCCTAAACCACAGCTACATCAGAGATGGCGATGGTTTGAAGAGACCATCATCCAGCAGTGGATTTATCTTAGCTGATGAAACAAATGACGAAATGTGCAGTGGACACCTACGGGCTATCCACCCCCATGGACCGTGGTGATTACTTTAAAATATATATATATATTTTTGGTATTGCACGATGTATTATTTTAGTTTATTCCTTTAATAGCGTCAAAGGCTCACATTCTGCCATGCGCTAATGCATCTGTGCAAGATTGAACTAATATAAAGTACCCATTTTCAAGGCTTAATGATTTAAATCAATTACGTAATTCTAAGTTCTGTCCTTATGTTTTCCTTTCTCCACAGCAGGTTATTATTTAGTCTGCTTCCATTGTTATTGCACAATGGTGCTCTTTATTGTTTGCTGTTTAATATACCACTGCATCTGTGTAAAGCAGAACACAAAGGCTAATTGTGTTTGTGTTCTGTGACATTTTATCCCTGTCGTCTTAAAAAAAATACTGAAAAACAATGTGTTAAGAAAAGAACAACTTGGTTCAGGAGGTTCAATATAAATTAATAATTCACCGTTATCTACATAAAGGAATATTTAGATTTTTTTTTTTGTTAAAGGGCGTTCAGTACTTTGCTATTCTATTTAATGTTGTTTCAATTGTCTGTGAAATGAATCTAATTTAATCTCACATCCCAGTGGGACTGCTCAGAGTTAGCATGAGTGTTTTTGCAGCAGGGGTTGCGAAAGGACCCGAGTGTTTATTTTGAGTACCATTATAATAGAAAGCAGTTAAAAAAAAAACCCACATCCATCATATGAAAGCAAGTCTCATTTTGATACATCAGAGTACGTGAGGTCACGTTCACCATGGTTGTACTGCTCTCACAATTGGGGCGGCAGGGTGCTGCACCGGGTAACGCTTTACCCTCATAACATAAAGAATCTCAGTTCGATTTCGGACTCGGGAACCTTTCTACGTGAAGTTTACATTCTCCCCTGGTTTTGCATGAGTTGCGTTCAGGGTCGCTGGTTCCCTGCCAAAGCTCAAAATACACCCGATAAAATTGGTGTTGGCCCCGACATCCCAATGCACGATCACCATGGAAAACTGTTTTTGACTAAGATTGGCTTTACTCAGTAAATAAATAAGCGTACCATAATGCAGAATTTACACTGATGGCTCAGGTACGTCCGCCGAGGTGAGTGCTGCCCCATTGTCTTGTTTGAGCAGGGAGACAATGTGAACCTTGAATAGTGTCTGCAATACATTACAGCTTAACAATTAAGGTAATTTAGATTTTCAGCCATGTCAATCCACAGATGCCCCTCCCCATCCTCCATGCTGTGTTAGTGACGGTGGTTATTTGACCATACACCACCACTGTGGTCAATGCCGATTCGAAGAAGGGAGGCGTTCAGATACAACTTGTTGCGAATGTTCGCCGTGGGCTAGGATGCAACTCAAGTCGCGAGGTTATAGTGCAGTGCGCTAACCCACTGCCCCACCATTGTCTTCCCGAGTTTATATATATATACATCTGTAAGTAATAATAGTAACAACAATAAGAAAGGCCATTGACAATGATATCACTATTTCATGTACCGCTTTATTTTTCATCTTTAAATTGGATGCAAACAAAATAGAGATGGGCACTTCTGACAAATCTACAACAGAATCGCACGCGTAAAAATGGCTTTGTTCTTCATAAAATGAAAAAAAAAACTATACCTCAAATTAACAAAAGAAAGTAAACTAACGAGGAAACAACTTTTATTTTTTTCCATTTTCTTTTCAATTGATTCAACTTAAATAAATAAATTGCAATTCTGCGCGTTTAACAAGTCCATCGTTGTAAACAGTCAAATCCGCAAAGAACACATAGTGTTAGGTTCCCCATCCATCCAGACTATCAAGAGCATTAGGGAATATACAAAGAGATAAAATAAAAGTCTGTACATTGGAAAACAACACGCAAACATTTACATTTTTCAGCCACGTATGAGGATTTTAAGTTCATGAGAGTTAATGCAGTACATGCCTACGCTTTTACATTTGTATTTATTTCGTGTCGCTTTCGTTATGTTCCAAAGTTCCACAGGCTTGTAGCTGGATTGCGCCTGAGCTGCGGCAAACATTTTTTTTTTATTTTTACAGATGTAATACCCACCACCTCTAGAGCGTACCCGGTTAAGTGTGGCGTGCGTGATAAGCTTAGCTGCGATGCAAATCAGTCGATGATTGCAAAACACGTCGTAGGGAAGTTTCGACAAACGGCAATCGGCCTCCCAAAAACAACCCGGGTTGTCGAGAGGCAGTAGAGTGGCATCTTGGATGCCTACGGTAGGCCCACGAAACATTTTGTTATCCATTTAATTCAAAGCAAAAATAACTTCTCTAACAGCGACACGTGGGTTAAAGAGATCTGCCTTTAAAAATGATACACTATGTACACATTTATGATACAAAACAAAAACGGGATTTGAAATAAATTCGTTGGAAATGGAGCACCAGTTGATTTCACCGGCTGGCCGTGTGGATGATGATTATGATGATGATTGGTAGTTAACCCTTTCCCATTCCAATGACGTATGCATACGTCATCAGAACGGAATCGGAATAAAAACTTAAATTAAATAACCGTTGGTACATCTTCAGGTCCAAAAGACGTACCTTTGCTCATGTTCAGGTCGGAAGACGTACCGAGGCTGCCACAAGGCCATGCGGTAGGGCACGCGGCACGGCTTGGCACCAGCTATCGTAAAGCGTGGTCGTGTTGCTACGGTACTTGGCGGTGAGTCCAATGTCTTTCAAAGCAACGGCGCTACGCCTCTCTTAAATAAAATTAACTCCGAGCCGCTTGCACATTCTGAGATTCAGCGGTGAACGGGACAGCCACCCTGCAACGTGAGGACGTCTCAAAACGGGAAACGGTGAATGTGAATATGATCTTTACCTTACAGCGAAAAGGGAGTGTTTTTTTTTTTCATTTACTCATACATTGAAGGCATTCAAATTGAGGTCATTGAAAAATGACGGTCGCGATGGTCCTAGTATTCACGTAACTTCCTTTCAGAGAACGCCACGCAGCAGTTTGCACAAATGGATGCTGAAATATTGCTTAAATTTTTTGCAAGCTTCCGTCATTAATATTGCAACCGATGTCGATTCACTTTTGAGTTTGACGGCGTGAGAGCAGGAGCAAAGGGGTGGTTAGGGGGGGGGATAAGGCTAGAGGGGGGCTCAGCCCCCCTTGTAAATTCTTGTTTGCCAAGTATAAAGATGTTGGTAGGAAATGAGTCGAATTGAGCGTGTCTAGCAGCCTTTGTTCGTATACACGGGGGGGGGGGGGGGGTGGGCGGTGAGAGCCAGGGCAGAATCTACGACAGACGCCAGCAGATCGCCGTCCTTACTCATTCTGTTCAGCTTTTAACGGTGGGTCACACCGCAGGATTGCGGCCAGTGGCTGACTTCTGCGTTGACTAACCGCTGACCGTCGTCTGGGTAGACGGGGACCAGCCATGGGACTGTGGAATTTCTGCTTCCGGCTTCACGGGCTGCCCAATGGAGATGAGCACCAATGCCAATTGTTTTCCTTTTTCATCATGGGACCTCCCTTGCCAGTATCAAAATGTGAGAATAGGTTTTACCCTTTCTGGCAATAAAACAGGTGTTAAGATGTTAAAACATTAAATTGAAACTTTAAAAATATTTTATTTTTTTTTGTTTTGTAAAGCGTGGGGTCGCGGTGGCAATTTTGACTTCCTATTCAACTCCACGGCAACTCTGTTTGATTCCGCTTTGTTATTATTTACGGGTCTGGGTGTAGCCGTTCGAAGCACGCAGGCCGATGTTTTAAACCGAATTTCTGGTCGCATCGGGGAAGCGGCGGCGGAGGAGGAGGATGTGGTTGTGGCAGGAGGGGATTTGTTTTGTGTTGTTGGGAGGCGGAGTGCTGTGGACTTCATGAATCCAGGGCTCGGAGAGGCACGCACGTTCTCCCTTTCTGTATATTTTTTTCTCTCTGTATGTAACCTAACCACACATCCACATCTCTCACCACGTGTATTTACAGTACAAGACAAAGAACCCCCCCCTCGCCTTAACAGATTGTTGGGGCAAGTGCTGTTAGCGAGCACCTATGAAGGCCGCCACGGCACACGAGGGGGTGGGTGGCCAGCACCACGCCTGGCCGCCTTTGTCTCCCCAGTGGCGATGTTTACACACCGCACCGGGTACTCATCTGAGGCTGAGTCGAGCTAGTCGAAGCCCAGGACCGGTTCGGATAATCGTCACTGGGTGTTTTGTCGTGAGTGGGAAACTAACTCAGGTCCCCGGATTCGGAGCACAGCGCGCTAACCGCTACACTGCCGCTCCCAACACACACACTCACACGCATCGCATATATATACGTATATACGCACGCGCATACAGAGACGAAAATAGCCTCCATTTCGCCTTACAGGCTGTAGAAGCAAGTGCTATTAGCGAGCACACACTATAGCTCGGCATGGCATACAAAGGGGCGGTGTGGCAGGGTGCCATTCATGGCTGCCTTTGTCTCCCCAGTGTCGATGTTTATGCACTGCAGCAAGTACTCAATTAAGGTTGTCTCAACCTCGCGAAGGTCCATGGCCATTTCATATAGCGTGTACCATTAATGTCTTCCATGACTGAATAAAACCCTGGTCGCCCAGCATTGTAGCGCAGTGTACTAACCATTGCACAACCGCTCTACGCGTACGTATATCAACGATGCACACACATGCACGCACGTCGTACAAACCTACACGCGACGGTCTTTCTGTCGTGCCCTCGTTCTCTTGCCCCTTCTCTCGCTCTCTCACTGTGCCTCTACCCCTCCACCCCCCATGGATCCCGCCCCCCCCCCCCCAAACACCCACACAAATCCACAGCTCCCCTCTCCGTGCCGAGCTCCTTCACCGTTCCGTATGACCCAAAACGAATAAAACAGCAAACCAAAAAAGTTTTGGCCGTCTCAAAATAGCGCGCGGTGGACGGGGGAGGACCTTGGTTTAGGCAGCCGGGTCAATCTCACACGTGCACTCCCTGGTTGTGCAATTGCACGAGGTCCGCCTTCATGCTCTGAACGCTGCTCAGGATCTTCTTCTGGTGCCCGATGAGAGTGATGCCTATTCTCACGATGTCACTGCAAGACAACAGACACAACGCAGCGGCCACGTCAGTGCACTACTTATCCAACCCGAAGTGGTCCCCTTGCCTCTCTTTAACGCGAGTGGCTTTTAACGACGACGACGACGACGATGACAATCATGAAACTTAGCAACGTAAAAACACGAAAGGGTTAAGGTGCCGGCCTGCGTTTGCACATCTCGCGCCACCGCTGGCGGAAAGCCCTCCCCACTGGAGTGAGCTCTAGGAAGCCAATAGAGAGGGCATTTTGGCCTACTCTTCCAAGTTGGTCAGACGTCTCGTCGCACCACGGTAGCACCCAACCCTATAAAACTAAAATAATAGCGATTGTGTGTACGTAATCCAGAGGGGTGACGCAGAGGTTTGGGTGCACGAGTTCTAAATGCCGGTTTAGGGGGGGGCTCGGGCACATCTTTATTATCAGTGCGAAACGTGTCTCTCGTGAAATCCCTCTGAGGTCGATATAACAAAAAATAAATAAACTTTATTGGAAGTCAGCGGTGGTTGTAGTTTGGGAAAACCTGCCCCACCCACCCACCCCTTTGCACGCGATTCTGGAAAATGCTCCACTCACGTTGTGACTCTCTTTATTATTTTTCATAACAATACAGGAAAGGCTCGGGGAGTCTCACGACACTGTATCCTTTTATCAGGAGGATCCCCTGTAATGCGACGTTTTTCCAATATCCTTTTTTTCTTTTTTAAAGAGAGTGTTTATAAAGAAAATGTGAAACGAGAGGCATAACATCGTCGCACACCGCTGTAAAACTAACAAACGACGTATTTTTTCACAAAATCCTTTCTGTTGATATTACCGTTATTCGTCGTTATATGCTCAGAACAGGGCGCTATTGTTCCAACGATTTTCACCGCGTAATAACAAGAGGTGTAATTGCCATACTGCGAAAAGTCCCTATAAAAATACACAATTCCTCCACAAAACCTGCAGCGCTTCAGTTGGAGGCTTAAGTACATTGACAGGCAATGTTGCCTTAGCCTATTCTTTATTTTTCTTTCTTTATGCAGTGCAGGTCTATTGACCTTCATTTCACATCATACAGTTACATGGGGGATATATAACCTCTCCACTGGGGATGTTACCGTGGTTGGGTTTCTGCAGAATCATCTTTGTGTGTGTGTGTGACTAAAGTAACATTCCAAGGAATCGCACGCGTAAACTGAGGTATTTACAAGTGAAATAAGTGATAACGTTCAGAGCTTTGTCAATGGACTGCGCGTCGCCTCAGAAAACTGTCCAACGTGGTGACCAAACTTCACCGCGATACTTTCTCCGGCCGTTTCTTTTTTAAATATATATGCGACCTATTCTAGCTCTGAGAAAGATAACAAAACTTTTCCTCATATGCAGGCGATAAATAATGATGATGACAATAATAATAAAGCTAAAACACAGGGTAAGAATAATGATACATTCGCATGGCATTTATAACCATTTCTAATCTAAGATCTGTCCACTGAAGTAATTGGATATAATGTTACCTGTCAGGTCACACAACGAAATGATGTCACACGCAATTATGTCATTGCAAATGCCAAGAGGGAATCGTTTTTGCACTGTTTATTTATTCTTGTTGTTTTTATTTAAGGCAACCCTGCGATCAATTCATCCGATTTCCAACGGGATATGCCCCTAATAGCAAAACAAATTTTACACTAAAAGTTCGTTGGCATTGGATCATCTTCACGAGTGTTATCGTGACCCCTTGTCACGAACAGATGGACAGAGCTAATTCAGAAGTGCTTACAACCGTGAACATTTTACAAAACATCAATTAAGAGAGAGAACGACTCTTTCTCTGGTCACGGAGAGGGGGCTATACTCACTCGGAGTCGAGTTGGACCACTTGCTCAAGGGACGTGTACCCTGCGGAGGCAAAGTTGTCCTTGTAGCGACCCATCTTGATGGCATCGAGCCACTCCTCCACCGAGCGGAATGATCCAAAGTCCGGGATGCTCTGGTCCAGCAGGGAGTTGGCAGACCTGGACAGCGCAACGGTGGGGCAAGCCTCGATGTAGCATCGGCGTGTTGAACCGCGAGAAGAACATCACACGGCCGATGCAGGCCAGCTCATTGCCAACGCGGTCACCGATCTAACGCCACTGCTGCGATCCATTGAAAAAAGACGCTTCGGCTATTATACCAGGCTGCTCCTGAAGCTCATTCGCCAAATCTTGACCGACATGAACACATGAACGTTATCGATCAACTGCCCCCCACGACGTTAAAGAAAATGAATAAAGCATAACAGCTGGAACCTGCCACGAGAGTCAAAATACAGGGCCGGTTCTTAAGTTGCTCTCACATATCCCAAGTGTTATCTGGCTTAAGCGTTGGGTTTTGTTAAACTGGAGCCTTGCAAGTGTCGGGTAAACTGAATTGTGTATACGTCTAGAGGCACATTGAATACTCCTTTTGAAAGATATTTGATGGAATGTATTTTTTTTTTAATTCTACTTTAAAGTTACAGTATTCCAAAAAACCTAGAATTTAGACAACTTTCTTTTATTAAGGTCATGTAATAAACGAACCCCCTCCTTAGGTTACTGTTAGCATCTAGTTGTCGCAGTTTTGTTCATTATATTAATATTTCCCCCCTATTTTATGTCAGTTGTACTGCTTGTGTCATGAGAGAACTTATTCGTTCAGAACCCCCAGAGAAAGTGTCACCCCACGTTAGAGGATGGCCTGGAAACAGATATCCCAGAGCTACTTCTGAGATCCCTTCAAATGATCTCTTTTTCATCTGCACATCAGGGGCACATGTTCCCATATGACCTACTACAAAGATATGTTCATCATGTGCGAGTCCAACTGTTATTATTTTAATTATCAGATCTGAGTTGCCTAATTACGTGAAACCCACATTTTTGTTTTTATTAAGATGTGACCGCACTGCATTCCGTAACTTAAATTAATATGTGGCTTTACCCATATTCATACCCACGACCTCAGCAGTACCAACTCGGTGCACTGACCCCTGAGTCACCAGGTCATCTCGAGAACTGTCAACATATTCTCACATCTCAAAGAATCAAAGTGGTCCTCCTACTAAAATGAGCATTAGCTCATTTCTCTTGGTGGACGAATGGCGGAAATTCCACATTCCTAAGGAAGGGGCCAACCTTTCCTTTGGATGACCATGGCTGACTTCCCCACCAAGTTTAACTCGTGGTATTGCACCTGCAGGGATGTCACGATAGCTTGAGGAGTCAAGTAGTATGACAAAAACTCACATTCTTCAAAAAACACTGCCTTGTTGTACATTTATAAGTCAACCTTTTGGGAAACAAAACAAAAATGTGCCTGCTTTATTGTACTATGACGAAGGGGCATTGCCTAAAATGCTGCTGATTATAAACGTTTCCTTTTAAGGCCACGGTGTTATTGAGGAATGTTAATTGGGTTTGTGCACCACTGCCAATTTAGCATCACCAAATAATGTATATGTATAAGTATACATTAACTTATAAGTTTATAAGTTAATGTATAAGTTTTCTCATCAGGTCACCACCTTGCAAAGTTCAAACATTTGTATCATACATGCGCATTGTAACACTCGTCTTGTACAGCATTATTCTAGTTAAAAATAAATAACTTTGTTGAAACTAAATAAACGTATGACTGCACCGGGATTGCTGTGAAAATGTTTTATTTTATTAGCCTGCAGCATTATCAGCTCGAATGATATACTCCAAAGTAATAACCCCATTAATTGGAATGCCGTGAATTTGTTAAATGATTACAGGCATAAAACAAAAAAATGTTCAACCTTATCTTAATTAAAATCTGCAAATGACCGTTTTTCCTCTACTCCCACGAACTGGGAATTGGCAACATTTTTTGATGATTATTTTAATAGTCAACTGATCTATTCAACAGTGTGGCGTATTCACCTGAGACCAATCAAATAATAATAATAATCACACAATCAATAGTGGAGGACTTAAACTCACACACATCATTGCAAATGTAAAAAAAAATGGGCCTCAAATCAATATATTATTTTGCAGGGCAAAGCTACACAGCAATTTCTCTGGATAAATCTAATATGTTGCAACAGAGAAGATATATATGTATTATCAGCATTATTGCCTGGGCTGGGACACATGACAATTACATTTTTACGTAAAAAAAAGCAAATGTAAATGTGACTGCATCTGGCAGACAGTCTTTAAATATTTAGCATTTTATTCAAAAGCACAAGCACACTGTCCTTAAGTATCTAAAATACTAGACGAAAGTACGTGCATGCAACTTAAATTGTGGATATTTAAACTAGAGTGCTTGTCATGAAAACACAAATATAAATATTCCCCACTTGGCATTATAGACTCGACGGGTGAGTGCCGTTAGCGACAATTTAAGGCCAGCATGGCAAATGAGCAAGCAACGTGGCAAATGCAGCAACCAGCATCAACCAAAGAGCCACTTCTCCCCACACGTTGTCACAAAGGTCACCCGTATCGCCTCAACAGACTGTAGGGGGCAAGTGCTGTAAGCGAGCACCTATGAAGTCCGTCACGGCACACGAGGGTGTGGGTGGCCTATACAATGCCTGGCCGCCTTTGTCTCCCTTGTGGCGATGTTTACACGCCACACCTGGTATTCGTTTGAGGCTGAGCCAAAACAGGGGAGGCCCAGGACCGGTTCGGATAATAGTCACTTGTGTTGATCGTGAGTGGGAATCGAACCCTGGAAGCCAGGTTCGTAGCGCAGGGCACTGCACAACTGTTCCCACATTTTCTCACACACAAACACATGAGTTTCAGAATATATGCAACTAATGTCGAATTAAACATTTTCAGCACGCACGGAAATGTGGAAAATGTTTCATGATAATATTTATCTATCTAACATGTGTTTCCTTATCGTAGCCAATGTTTTTTTAGCATAGGACATTTAACAGTAAGCCTCGCTGTATGCCTGTTTGGAGTAAAGAACCCGGAAGTGTAAAGCCATCGGCTATTAGGTCCTAAATTAAGGCACTGCGCCAGCAAGCGGCATTCAGCAATGTGAGTGCTTTACAGAGCGATCTTTTGATGATTGTGAAATGCCAAAACACCAGCATTGGAAAGTAACAAGTACTGGATGCAATGGCTATAATCGCATTACAAAGGGCAAATACCAATAATATCCTTGGATTACTCCATTTGAAGTGTGCAATCGGAGATGACTTAGCATTTAGAAGCTGATAACTTGCATAGTCGTTTTACTTTTTGCTCGAGATTGATGCCAGCGGCAACAAAAATGGGGAAATTAGTTAATCGGAAGCACACGCGATTACGAAAACAGCAGCATGCCGTGCACGTGGGCCGTACGTTTTATCTGAATGCAATGGCATGCAAGTAAATCTGATTGTTAATTTGGAAATAATAAGAAAACAATGTTATTCCGTCACACTACTTCTGTACGTTCAAAGGATTCGTATTGAGAGAGAGCCCGGTTGACGTTTTTTTTTTTTAAGTTACTCTCCGAACCCTGTCCGTCGCACAGCCGCGTCACCCAACGCACCTGGTCGTGACGTCTCCGGACGCGGACGTCTTGAGGACGTTGGGGTTGCGAATCATCTTGTCGAGGATGCCGACGATCTGGCCGAACTTGGGCCGGTCGGAGCGCTCCTTCTGCCAGCAGTCGAGCATGAGCTGGTGGAGCGGCAGGGGGCAGTCCATGGGTGCCGGCAGCCGGTAGCCCTCCTCGATCGCCTTGATCACCTGCAGGGCACGGGGGACATGGTCGGCAGCTCGAGCGTCGTCGCTAAACCCCCCCCGATAACTTCTCTGCAAGGCGTTAAGTCGATTTACGTTCGCGTGGAAAGCACGCGGCGAGGAAGAAGGAGGAGAAGCACGCCTGGAGGTACCGCAGAGAGAGAGATAGGAAGTGGAGCACGCGCATGCCAGAACGCACGTAAGGTTAATGCCAAGAGTATGTGGGCTTGGGCAGGACATGCCACGAGAAGGGATGATGGTAAAAATTATGAATGGAGTGGTAGCCAGTAGCCCTCCTCGATTGCCTGGGGGCACGGGTACACGGAGACATCGTCAACTCGAATGTCGTCGCGAAACCCCTCGATAACTTCTCTGCAAGGCGTCAGGTCGATTTACATATTTTCTTTATCACTTTATCTTTGCACCAGGTAAGGCCCACTGAGCTACATAAAACATTTTCAGAAGCCACCTCGCCACAAATGATAGCTAAACGAAGTGGCTTATCATGTGGACATTTATAGCAACCAAATACTCTAAACGAGCGTTTCATAATGTGAAGGGAAGAACTGGAGGAGCTGAAGAAAATATCCACGCGGCCATGGGGAGAGCGAACGTGCAAACTCCAAATATACAGGCGTCAGGGTCGGGATCGAACCCACGACCTCCTGCATACCAGGCGAGGTGAAGAACATCTCGCCACCGTGGCGTATAAAAAGTGTGCACACAAGCATGCCTGGAATTACCACCCGAGAGACAGAAAGTGGAACACCCGGATGCCAGAACGCACGTAGGTTCATGGTATCATGTGTTGCAGAATGTCACAACCCCTCCACCCAAAAGTAGAATATACCGTACAGCAAATGGAAACCTAAACATAGCCGCTTGGGTAAGAGAGAACAATGAATAGAGATAAATTGCCAATTCTATCAACAGCCTTGCGCAGGTATCAAACCTAGATCGTTGCTCGAGTATGCCTGCCTATACATGAAAGTAACCAGCCTGGTGAAGGTGCGCTTCGAGCATCGATTGTGGTTATGGTACTTGGAGGCTGTAGGTTCAAATCCGGCGTGGGAGATAGATCAGCACCTCATTCCTCCTGTGTGTATAAACAAGCGTCTCTGTGTTTGTTGGCCGTTAATGGCGGCTATCTTCTGGAAACACTAGCCCATTCCATTGGGACGTGCAATTTACATAACTGGATACGTGGCCTCACGACCGTCTGAAGTCACGTGATGCAATTATGTTGTACTCGTTAATTGTCCTGATGTCGTATTGGCAGCCAATGATGTGCATCCAGCACGGGACTTGACCACTCAACAACTGGGAATGATGACGGCGGTGCGAGGTTGAGGTGGGAATATTCGACTTAAAACTTTAGTGACTGCAGGAATTCATATTCCTCGGTTATTTTGGTGAAGTCACGTAGATAGAAATATAATAATAATAAATAAAGTGAATAAAAATAATATAAAAAAATATTTCATTTTAAAGTGAATAAAAATATTTAAAAAACATTTTATTTTAAAGTGAATAAAAATAATAAAAAATAAAATATTTTATTTTAAAGTGAATAAAACACTTTTTATTTCTTTTATTTTTTATTCACTTGTTTTTATTAAAAGAATACAAATTTTTATTCACTTTTTTTTATAATAATTTTTCTATCTACGTGACTTTACCGAAGGAACCAAAGAATATGAGGTGGGAAGGCTCAACGTCCCGGTGTTTTATAGCAGCACCTCAGAGGAAGTTGTCGTGTGTGTGTGTGAGAGAATGCTTGACACTGTTGATAAACGGCGAGTGGAAAATACGGGGAAACTGAGGCAGGATACAGAACAATAATGATCGTGGCTTGGGAAAACAGCGATGAATGGTAAAAAATTGACCACCTAACAATCCATCATCAGTTTTTTTTTGCCAGTCCTTCATTCATAACGTGAGCTTTTACGTGTCCTTTTTTTATATTGTATTTGCGGATGTGCACGGACACAACGAGTTCGCTTTTGCTTCCATGAGCATGTTTGAGAATTTGTATAAATAAACAAACAAGAGACATTTTTTTGCGCGGGTTTTTTTTTGTTGATTCAAAGATTGGCATTCGCCATTGTCGAGAGAAAACTCGAGCCTTGCCTTTTTGTTATTGGTGTATATTTTGTCTCCATGGCATTCACAACTTCGTTGGGGTGTGTGTGTGTGTGTTTGGAAGCGGTAGTGTAGCGATTAGTGCATTCCGCTAGGGTTACCCAGTGACCTGGGCATCACCTAGGTCGACGCAGCCTCAAATGAGTATCTGGTGCAGTGTGTCAACATCGCTACTAGGGAGACAAAGGTGGACAGGCGTGGTGATGGCCAATCCACCCCTCGTGTGCCGTGCTGGTGGTGCTCCCCAAGAGCACCTGCCCAAAAATGTCTCTGAAGTCTGTACGGGGTATCTTTGTCTTTTTCTTGTGCATGTGTGCTCGTGTTGAAACATTGGTTAGCACACTGTGCAAAGATCACAGTGACCTCGCTTGGATTCCCAGCCATTCACATCAATAATAAATGTTTTGTTTTTTTAAAGCCTGTCCTGGATATCCCCTAGGTTAACTCGGCTCCATATGAGTATCCGGCACAATGTTGAACATCAGCAACTGAGGAGGAATACATCGACGAAGCACCACAGTGGCCCACGGTACGTGCCCTTACAATGTAAATGTTCAAACAGTTGTTAAATCCCCTTCCGATGTACATTTAATATATTGTACCAGGTTACACTTTCAGGAAGATTTGTATCGCAATATTCTGTTGTTAAATCAAAATATGTCCCGACACTGAAGGGGCCTATCAGTCTGTGTCGATTTCCAGATGGGATTTGAACTTAAACTCTTTCCATTGTGAGCCAAGGTGGTCAGCCACACTTCCACCAGGAGACGTTGTGCATGTACGCGTGCGATTAAACGTATAGAGAGAGACACACACACGTGTCTCTCTCTATATGTGTGTCTGTGTGCAGAACAACCCCCTACCTCCTCGCGGTGCCGGACGGGCAACTCTGTCGTGGACAGTGCTGTGGGGGGGGGGGGGGGGTCCAATTCCGATTGGCTCCTCCCTTCATGGCGTCTGTGACCACCACAGTGGCTAAACGGGGGCTCTGGACGGGTGCGAGGGGCTGGTAACCCCTCCACCTTCAAAAATGTACCACTAAATCACGTATAAAATATCTAACTAATAAGCTTGTGTCGGAGGCCCCGGGGGGACAGGCGTCTATGACGTCTCCTGGCCAAACCCCAATTGGCGGAGCCAGGAGATGGAATCTCTACCCTCGGGGCTGGCTCCTCCAGAAACAACAAAAAGCCACTACGTGTGGCCACGTGGAATGTTCGAACGCTCACTGCGGAGGAGAGGCTGCCACTCCTCTGTCAGGAGCTGGACCGGTACCGCCTGGATCTCTGTGGCATTCAGGAGGTCCGGTGGACAGGTTCTGGCTCCTGCCATCATGAGGGGTGGACAGTCCTCTACTCGGTGCAGCAGACTGTCAAACAACAGGGTGTGGCACTTGTTATGAACAAAAGAATGAAGGGGGCGTGGGAGCGTGGCGGTGAGGTGTGGGAAGCTGTAAGCCCCAGGCTACTTTGAGCTCGCCTTCCCATCAATCGGAGGCGAGGAGTGATGGTCGTGGTTACTTATGCTCTCACCAAAGACGAACATCCGTGGAGGGATGCAGGCAAAGCCGATGAGTCAGATGCCTTCTATGACCTCCTTTCACAGGTACTGGCGAAAGTGGCCCTTCGGGATAGAGTCATCTTGTTGGGTGACTTCAATGCCCGAGTGGGTCATAATGCTGGCACCTGGTCTGGAGTGATTGGAGGGCATGGGCCAAATCAGCTCAATAACAACGGTAGGAGGCTGCTATATTTTTTGTGCAGCCCATGGGCTTGTAATTACCAACACGCTGTTCCCTCATCGGCGCATCCACACAACATCATGGATGCATGCCGGGTCCAAGCAAGAACATCTGCTGGACCACATAGTGATGGACCAGCGGATGCGAGCCCATGTCCTTGACACCAGGACCTACCGTGGAGCTGATCTGCCCTCTGACCATCGATTTGTCATCTGTAAGATGCGCCTGCCATTCTTCCGCTCCGGTAGTGGGTGTACACCCAGGACCCCATTCCAAACTAAAGTGGCCTGGTCTCAGTTATCTGATGAAAGTTGCAAGCGAGAATTCCATCATCGCCTGCGGCTGGGGTTGGCATCGTCCCCCACTCCTCCGGATGTCAAGGGTAAATGGGCGCCACACCTATTACCATCATTAGGGGAAAAAACGGTGATCCAATCTCCGACCCCCAGGAACAGGTTTGCAGATTTGCTGAGCATTTCTGTGAGATCCTAGGGAAGGGAAAATCCCTCAGCCAGGAAAACATCGTGGCACAAAGTGAGGATGACCCTGCTGAGGCTGCGGTGCCTCAAATATTGGAAGAAGTCACCCCTGTGAGTGGCTGGCTGAGGTGCCATCTGTTGAGGAAGTACTGAAGTCTGAGACCAGGAAAGGCAACGGACAGAGATGATCTCCCAAGCGAAATGCTGAGGGAGGGTGGCGTTTGTGCACAGACTGCCCTATATGACATCATAACAACAGTCTTGACCACTGGACGGGTTCCGCAGGATTGGAAGGATGCCCTGGTGGTCCCCCTCTTTAAGAAGGGGGACCGCACAGACTGTAACAACTACAGGGGCATCTCACTCCTCAGTGTGCCGGGAAAGGTCCTGGCAAGGATTATTCAACATCGCCTTGCCAGGCACGCTGAGGAGAGGCTTGCGGAGACCCAATGTGGTTTCAGGAAAGGGCGGTCCTGCACAGATGCCATATTTTCTGTCCGTCTGCTACAGCAGAGTTGTAGGGAATTCCAGCAAAACCTACATCTCTGCTTTATTGACCTGGTCAAGGCCTATGATACCATCAGTAGGCCTGGGCTCTGGGTTGTTCTTCGTGCTTTTGGAGTACCTGACCCTCTGCTCATGATCATTAAGAACCTTCATGATGGTGAGCGGGCCCGGGTAAAACTATGTGGCCGGGAGTAGAGCCATTACCTGTACACCTTGGGGTGCGACAGGGATGTCCTCTGGCTCCAACATTATTTAACATCTAGTTTGACCACGTAGCTCGTGAAGCCTTCAATAGCTGTACCGGGGGAATCTCCATATGGTACAGATATAATGGGAGACTGATCGATTCCCGGGTGCGGTCAAGGGATGGCTCCCTATTGCTCAACCACGTTATGTATGCCGATGATTTTTTAATAGCTGCTCATTCAGAGGAGGAGTTGGAGACGCTGCTGCTGAGGCTGGAGCGGGCCACTAAGAGATGGGGCCTTACCATCAGCCCCACCAAAACTAAGCACCTGCCTGGGTATTTTGTACCATCGGACACTCCACCTCCACAACTCCCAATCGGTGATGGGGCAGTTGTGGAGAGAGTGGAGAGTTTCCCATACCTGGGCACTGTGCTTATGACCAGCTCCAGTTTAACAGCAGAGGTCTCACTCCGAATCAGTCGAGCGGCAATATATTTTCATCGGTTGCGTAACGCTGTGTGGAAGCTACCTGGTCTGTCGCTCCACACTAAGCTTCAGGTCTTCTCGGCCACGGTCATTCCCTCCCTTCTCTACGCTTGCAAAACGTGGACCCCCCTAATGGAACATCTTTGCCAGTTAGAAACATTTAGGCTGGCCTGCCTACGATCCATCCTGGGTTTAACCAGGCTGGATTGTGTGAGGAGCTCACAAATCCTTGAAAGATCTGGGCACGGTCCCATCGGTGAGCTCCTCCGGCAGGCAAGGCTGCGTTAGCTGGGTCATGTAGCCCACATGCCCAGCCATCGCATGCCGAAACAGCTTTTGTTCGGCCGGATCGAGGGGGCTAAATGGGCGCGGCACGGGCTAGAGAAGAGATGGAGTGATGTGTTTCAGGAGGACGTGGAGCTGAGTGGACTTGCCGATGACTGGTACCAGCGGTGTTAAGATCGGCCTCTGTGGAGGAGGCTCGTGAAGGACGCTACTGGGCAGTTGGAGGCAGTCGCCCTCCAACAACAACGGAGGGCGGATGAGTGATGCTCACAACAACGAGCGGAGCGCCGGGTGGCTAAAGCACAGCAGGTTGGCACAGTAGGGGGCACAGGTGGTGCATCAGCCAGTCATCTCAGTCAGTCGACCTGTGGCACCTGGGTCTGCCCTGTGACCTCCTGCCAGCAGGCATTCAACACTTCACGTGGCCTCAAGGTGCACATGGCCTGGCATAAGCGTCGTGGTGACGTCACCACCACTTAGTGGCGAATGGCGGTTGTTGTTGTGTGTGTCTCACATGGGGAACGGTATTGTAGCGGTTAGCGCGCTGCGCTATGAACCAGGCGACCCTGGTTCGATTCCCGCTCACAGCCAACACAAGTGACGATTATCTGAACCGGTCCCGGGCCTCCCCTAGGTGAACTCAGCCTCAAATGAGTACCTGGTGCGGTGTGTCGTGAACATCGCCACTGGGGAGACAAAGGCGGTCGGGCGTGGTGCTGGCCACCCACCCCCTCGTGTACCGTTCTGTCCTTCATAGGTGCTCGCTAACAGCACTTGCCCCTACAGTCTGTTAAGGCTATACGGGGGATCTTTGTCTCACATGTGTCTGCATGTATCTATAATTTTCCGTCGTGGACTGGTGAAGGTTGGTAAAGATATGTGTTTCTACGGGAGGCGATTAATAAATAATTCCAAACTAATTTTGCAAGTTTGTAATGCTAAACGTTTGGCTGCAGATGATGAGCATATTTTTGTCATAACACAGCATGCTATAATATTCATTCGACAATTTTACCTCGCTTGTGCAAGCAACCGAACTCTGCTGTTGGTAGTGGCAATTGCGCTACAGCGAAGTATAAAATACCAGCCACAATGTAAATTTCAGCTGTGCGCAGCGCAACCTCAAACTCCTACACAATAACACGCATGATAACTTGTTGTTTTAATAAGCGAATATAAATACAGCATGAAAATAACTTTTGAAAGTTGTGGTATCCATGTATGGGCTAATCAGTACAAAAAAAAGCCAAATATTTCGTTTTATTTTCAGAGTTAAAATATTTTTTCCACTGCCTTTTTTTACCAGCTTCAATTCAAAGCAAACTCTCTTTCAACTCGTTTGTGTATATGCCCCCCCCCCGCCCCCAACAATGTTTGACAGCGACAGCACACCGTGTACAAGCAGCACGAGTGTTCTGTGAACCCTTCTTATTTCTCAAAGCACGGATGCTCTAGGCACAGGACAAAGAGAGAAAGAGCACTGTGGCTTAAAAAAAACACACAAGAGTATGTACAGAGATTGCTCGAGCATCAACGTGTGGAAAGAGTGGCCCAATGCTCGACTGACCAGCAACAATTACGGCTGGACCTTAGAATCACGCGCGGTTGTACATGTGTATAGTGTACGTGTCGAATGGGCTATAAGGAAGTACGTGACAAGTATTATTTTTCCAGGGTAAGTAAACAATAGAAACATCACTTTACGGTGTAGCTCCTCTTATCCGCATACCGATTATTATCCAAACAACTGCTGTTATTCAAGCATCTGAATGAATCCATACAAAGAATATATATAAAAACAAAACTCAAAACATTCGTCAATAACACTATGGTCTGAAAATGAAAAAAAAATATATATATATAATTGGGGACATATAAGGAAATGGCCCTTCTTCATAGCACACACAAACTATGTTTGCATTTGGTTCTACAGTTGAATGTTTTGTATAAACGTCTTCTCAAGATACCGCTTATACATTTGGCGACAATATATTTTCTTATCCGACTCCGTTTCTCATATGTGTTTTATTTTGTTCCTAGAGACACTGCAGCTATTCAATTCTTGTCAAAGGGTTTTTTTTTGTCATTCCTTCATGTGTGTTTTTATTTATTTCGGCCTTGGCTGTATCAATTTCTACCCAGTCAATGCATTTTAATATTCTACAAAGGCTAAGCAAACTGGTACTTGCTATTCACTCGTTTTAATTTACAGAATCTGATTTGATAGCACGTGTATTTAAGCAGTCACGAGTGCTTGTTTTCATTATCTCTCATGTATGTCATTGGGAAAGACGAGGCAAGCATTTACAATCTTTAACAAAAGTCCGCGATAACATCCCTCATATGTGTGACGCTGTGCATTCGTTAACCCCAGCTAGTTGTGCACCATATTTTCTTTGAAGGACTCACTTCCATACCCATGAACCCATACGGGTTTACCCCGTATTCTTGTACATGGAAATTTAGTTTTTAGGTCCTTACGGCGTACAGAGGTTTCAATAAGGGCAACTTTTTTTTAATCTGTTTGTTTGCGTTTCTCCCTTGTGATGGGACTGTGTAGGACGAACGTTGACCAGTGAGGTCTGAATCGGTCTGTAACAAGTTAGGCAGGACTGACAAGTGGGTCGACAGCTGTGCACTTCGGCCGAGCTGGCCGTGAAACGACTTTGCAGCTCAAACTAACGCCGCGCCGATGTCGAGATTCGCTCGATAGTTTGAGTATGCAGAACGACACATCGCCACATTTCCGTGCAAGGAGGGAAACAGGTAGACGTTAAAACGTGAAGTCGCGGCAAATGAATTATGTAAACTTTTCCATTAGAGTACGTACTTAACGCAGCCCGTTTTCGGCACACTGTTATTCCGCGCTCACAGATGGGTTCAGAAAGCACCTCCTCTGTACACACTCTCACTCTCCATTGTGACCCTTACATTCGGGGTCCGCGCCATTCATAACGTGCTTTTGAATATTCACAAAAGCTCGCTGCCTATTTAACATGGACAATGCGGAATGGCTGGCCCATTGTACTGCGCACTTAAATGGGGGTGAGACGTTTAAATTTGTAAGCTGTTATTAAGCTGTGAAAAGCGTGTGTGATTGGTTATGACCTCCAAGCAAGGAGCAATTACCCTTGGTACTCATTTTTAGTCCGTCACAATTAACGTGGACTCAAATCGACCGTCTCTCC
Organism: Petromyzon marinus; assembly: GCF_048934315.1. Classification (NCBI taxonomy): domain Eukaryota; kingdom Metazoa; phylum Chordata; class Hyperoartia; order Petromyzontiformes; family Petromyzontidae; genus Petromyzon; species Petromyzon marinus. The sequence continues at coordinate 13,413,927 of NC_133705.1, forward strand.
CCATCCACTCGCGATGCAATACGCAGTAACACGTGGACGGGTCGACCACGCTCAGTTCATTAGCAGCTCGCCCGTGGTAGGGTAAAGTGTAGTTGAGCCCACCTCTTTCAAGACACCTGGGCATTGTGGAAGGGTAGGCCTATAGAGCCGTTCTCCACGGAGGGCTTTCTGCCAGCGGTGGTGTGAGCGTGTGATTGCTGCGCTGCACCTTTACCAATACCTTTAATCAAGCAAATCACGCAATACGTCTGCAAGACAACATTAATCACACTTTGAGGGTGACGGTATTCTATGCGATATTCAGCATATATTAAAATATGCATCATATATACTTTCATATATGTGCTGTACAGTGTGTGTATATGTTTATACCACGAAAGACTTCCCATGCTTAAGCGAGCACTAAACATTGCTCATTTCCACTGACAAGCCCCAGCCGTTGGAGGAAATTACATGTTGTTATGGCAAGCGTCAGTTTCTTCGAGAAGAACCATACTAAAGTGGTATTTATTTGATCAACGCCAGAGGAATGATTGGTTGAGTCAATGCCTGATTTAGGATTTAAACTCGTAAGCTTCTCATTGCAGTACGGGCAGTTTTATCGCAGCACCACGTGGCCCGGTATATATATTTGTTTTACGTACGGCACAGTATTTATACATCAACTGGGCCACGCCCTCAGAAATCGCTGAAGCCTCTATAATGATTACGTCCAAAAGTAAGCTCGAGGATGATAGTTCTGTGCATCCTACTTACACGTGTAAAGTAGCGATGGTATATGATTTTGGGAAGGAGACACACGACTCTTTCCTTGTGAAATGCGACTTGAAAACGCGCTATGTTGGGAAACATCTCATATCGGCCTCTCACATGGATTAATTCTTCAAACATTACAGCCATCCGCGCCGTAATGAGTGGTGTTGTTGTGCACTGCATCTCAAGGGTGAGATTTTTGTTTTCATTCAATATCTACTCAAGGTCATTTTCAGTGGTGCATCAAAGCAAAGCAAGAGATTGCTGCTTTCATTTCTTTGCATCAAAGAACCAGCTGTCACAGTCTGCTTATAATATATTTGTCCTCTTGAATTGTATACATATACATGTACAGTATGTATACTTGTATTAACATATACAAATACAAAGATAGCCTGTGCAGCCTAAACAGACTGTTGGGGCAAGTGCTGTTAGCGAGCACCTATGAAGGCTGGCACGGCACACGAGGGGGCGAGTGGCTAGCACCACGCCCGGCCACCTTTGTCTTCCTCGTGGAAATATTTACACACTGCACCGGGTACTCATTTAAGGCTGTGTTGACCTAAGGGAGCCCCAGTGACCGGTTCAGATATTCATTGGTGATGTTGTCTGTGAGTAGGAATTGTACTCTGGTTGCTCAGTTCGTAGCACAGTGCACTAACCACTATACTACCGCACCCCACTGCATATATATACACTCGCACAAATATTCGCACATGCAATAAGTGAATTATGAGCAGTCTGACACTGACATAATATAGGTATGTGTATTGGGAGGAACCCGTGGCAGCATTTATCACGCTGTGTTACAATGCAACGTGTCACCATGTGTTACAATGCAACGTGTCACCACGTGTTACAATGCAACGTGTCACCATGCCCTAATGAGCACTGGGACAGTACTTATCTCTGTTGATGGGCCCTTTGCCATTGGGTCAATTCTGCATTCGCATTGTGGGAAATAATAATACAAATAATATTTCAAATTTATCATGTGCATTCCATCCGATGATCCCAATGCGCAATGCATGACAAGCAGGAAACAAAAACAGAACCAGGGAAACCGACCAAACTAAAGAAAGAAGGCCACTTTAAAGAGATGGGTTTTCAAAGCGGACTTAAATGTATCTACCGACTCCGATTGCCCTGATTTCAATTGGCAAGGCGTTCCATAGCTTGGGTGCCACGCTAGCAAAAGCCCGATCACCAAAAGCGCACAAGCTAGACCTGGGAGAGCTGAGCAGTTGGAGATCAGAAGATCTTAAGGACCCTGATGGAATAAATAAATGTATTAGTTCCTTCAAGTTTAGTGGGGTGTGCCCTTTTAAAGCCTTGCAGGTTAATGTGGGATAGTATCTCCGAAGAATAATCTCTGCCAACTTCCCTTAAATGGTACTAATTTTATAGAATCTGCAGAGATGATTGGCTGGGTCACCTCCCCAAACCAGAATTTGAAGACGTAGCATTCGATTTATGAATCGAGTGTTCTGCCAATTTGTGCAAAATTAACTATTTAAGATCGGGTATTGAAGTCAGATTGCTTAGTTTGCAGTGCTCCACTGCTCCCACATACACACTGTGTCTCAAGCAGAGAGAAAAATGAAAATTTGTAGATACAGGCACTTATTTCACGTGTCTCCACATAACAATACCATATGTTTTAGTCCATCAGACTTTTGCCTGTCCAGACGTAAACAGAACATGCCAATTCGTTACTAGTACAGCACACCGGTGTGTTGGAGAGCAAATCCACAACATGTACAATTTGAGTACATTATGGATGATATTGGTGTTAAATTGGCAAGAGCACTCCATCAACAAGAATGGGGGCTCTGTTCAATAAAAAAAGGTGAAATTGGATCCAAACTCATAACAGCGGGGGGGGGGGGGGGGGGTGGGGGGCAAGGCCTGCCAAACGCACAAAGCCAGATTTCAAAACGGGTTGGTGTGCAACACAACGCATCCGACGTGTTTGTTCTGAATAACATCAAATCAGGAGAGCGGTGACTGCCAGGCAGGTGTCGGCGGTCCAACTCACGTCCTGGTTGCTCATGTCCCAGTAGGGCCGCTCGCCGTAGGACATCACCTCCCACATGACGATGCCGTAGCTCCACACGTCGCTCGCCGACGTGAACTTGCGGTAGGCGATCGCCTCTGGGGCCGTCCAGCGGATGGGGATCTTCCCTCCCTGCACGCGCGCAGCATCGCGGGACGTAAAGAATCGTCAGCGATGAGGTGGCGTTTTCTTTTTTTTAACTTACCACCGCCACCCAGGAAAGCCTCACCAAGGCACTCTTTGATACTTGTTTCAAGCGCTGTCCTGAATTGCGATGATTGGCCAATTCCCACGAGTGGGAGTTTGGCACTTGGGAGGAAACCGGAGTTAGCAGGCATCTTAAAGGGGGGGGGGGGGGTAACAGTCAAATGCATTGCTGTTCTGGTATCTTCTGGCCACATCACAGCCAAAGTCTGTTACCAGAAATTCTCTCATCTAAGGACTGACCAAACTCAACCTCGCTGGGCTGTAAATTCTCCCGGGATTTCATGCATTCAGGGTGATTTGTACACGGGCAACGCGAGAGAGTGGAGTGGGCAGGGGAGTGGGGGGCGTGACTGGACAGTGATTCACGCACTGCGCCATTACCTCGCTCGATCGAGTTTAATTCCTGGCCACGGCCAGCATCGGCAATGGGTGATACGTGAACTGCTCCCCTTATCTCTCAACTTCCCCCTCTTCACTGAGCAGCGCTGACCAGCCTGAACTCTGATGAAACAGACCCCAAGATTGACGTGGTGTGGAGATGCCTTCATCTAGCACTGGAGTTGGGTTAGATCACGTAAATATAAATGCGTCATTAAACCCGCCACCGCCCGACACGGCCAAATATTAAAATTAGCAAAAACCTCTATGATGGATAATAATGACCGCGAAAGCCGCCGTATATGTTTTACTGGCCATACGCATCTTGAAAACTTGAGGGTCCACATTACAATGCCGGTGCTTTGCCAAAAAAAAATTCTGAAGGCAATTGATTAATTAAAATTGATCACTGCCCACGTTTTATCTTAGTGTAAGCGTTTCCATTCTGAGGCAGTGTCAATGGCTATCGTTGCGATGTCCTCCATTGTCAGTACAATCCATGATGCATCATTAAGTTCGTGAAATTCAATTGAACCCGAAAATGTTTTGCCTGCACAAAATATATATTTTTCTCATTCTATTTACATGAAACGGTTACAACTATGCGACCACCGCTCGGGGTGATTTAAGTCATGTGGGGATCTTAAATGTCTAATTTAGCAAAGTGCGCGGGGCGTGCAAATTTGTAAAAAAAAAAGTTTAGCGATTCGACCGATTTGTATTGGCGCTCAAAAGGCACCCCTTATCACTGTGTTTAGACTCGTTTGGCATGGGACAGTATCCCGTGCTGCTACCAATGCTCTCTGTTGCGTGTTTGAATTATCTGTGGTCTCGCAGCAAATCAACCCGGTCCCGTGAATGTAATTTGCTGCACTAGTCTTTGAATTAAATGAGACGCACAGCACAGTCCACTAAGTGGGCCTTTCAATTTTAAAACGAAGTTATTAGCAGATGTAAATTACTGGCTGGCCACAGCATGCGAGGACTTGGCACAATTCATAACGTGACAAACAATTATGACCTCCCTGATTTATTTGTGCATCAATGAAATAATGTGGGGGACTGCTTTTTGCGTGTTCAGTTTGTGTAGTCCTTCCCTCGCACCTCCGATTAGCACGGTTGGCTGCGTACGCTGCGAAACAAGTTCAACATACACACAGCCAACACACTGTGCAAATAAATATATATTTATCTAAATGTGGCTTTGATAAAAAAAAGAACAAAGCAGTTTTCTCTATAGTGATAAAAGCTGGCTTAAGTATGTTTTGATGCTGGGTAGAATTTCCATGAACATTTTCCCTCTTTATCGATAATGCACGGCACATGCAAACCACGTTGGTCGTAATTTGACAAGTATGCGTGGCACGTTGGGGGTCGCATATTTTGCGTTGCATATGTTGAATATTAACATCAGCGACTAAACAGTGACACATATTTGTTCCCTGACCATATGCCCTGAAGGTGCTTTTTAACCAGATGCCCCATTATGTTCACTTGGACTTTTGCCACTTGTGCCCTCTTCTTTGAAATGCATGAATTTGTAAAGCACGTGCTTTTAAGAAACCATAGCCATAGCTATGGATGCAGATTATAATTTCCCTATATAGTCTGGCATGTATGCATGTTGAACTTGAACTTCTTTCACACCATGCGTACCCAACCGTGCTAATCGGCCGAGTGGGGGAAGGACAGCAAACTAAGGCATATAATGTAAGGCATACCTTAATTCATATACACAGATATTTTATATATATCACGGTGACGCATAGTTGCCGAGTTAGCACGGTTGACCGCCAACAGCCACAGTTGTCTGGATGGTATCCCACGGTCCTCCTCCATATCAGAATCAGAATTTTCATTTATCCCGGAGAAATACTATGAGCTACGAAGCTCTTCTTTCACGGATGTCCATGACATATTACACATGTCACGCATAAATCCATCAGTGCGATACATTGCCAATTTGCTCACCTTTCAATGGGAAAGGTGAGAGTTACAATTGTGCTCTGGGGTTTTGCTCGCCCCGTCGTCCCTTCTCGGCCAACAAACATGACAAACATTTCGTGGGAATAATACAAAAAATAAGAATCAACCAGTCCTAGTCTACGCAGAGAGTGGTCCCTACCGTAGACATTTGCAAAAATTGCCTCTCATGGCTCAAGGTCACCAATGGAAATCGGTCCCACCCCATTGGTTGTTTGAGCAGGGACATTTCGCTCCGACGCGCCGGGACCCTCTTCCGGAACGGGCACTCTGACGCAGCGCGCGGAGAGCGAGATGCATTGGGCCGCGCGGCACGGCGGCTTTCGCCTATCGAACGCCGGCGGGGCTCTGACGCCGCTGCTCACCCGGGTGGTGTACGCGGCCTCGGGGTCGTCCTCCAGCACCCGCGACAGCCCGAAGTCGGACACCTTGCACACCAGGTTGCTGTTGACCAGGATGTTGCGAGCGGCCAGGTCGCGGTGCACGTAGTTCATGTCGGACAGGTACTTCATGCCGGCCGCGATGCCGCGCAGCATCCCCACCAGCTGGATCACCGTGAACTGCCCGTCGTTTTTCTGCATTGCCCGGCAGCGGTGGGGAGGGGGTAGGGGAAGGAGAGAACGCGGAGCAGTGTTGAGCTGCGGCGGTACGGGGCCACTGTGCCAGGCGCAAACTCGTTTTGCGAAACATTTCGCAGACACGAAGTGCTGGGCACAGACGAATCACAATGCCGTTGCCTATGTCGTCAAGGAGCACAAACCATCGTCACACCAACTCCTGTCATCCTCGCAGCAGCCGCGGATTTTTGGCTGGCCGTCGAATTAAAGCGGCCACCGCGTTGTGCGCTTTCAGATTGCGCTTCTGCGGCCGTCTGGAATGCTCTTCCTGCCGATGTTAGGAATCCGCTGGAGCTGTGCACTTTCAAAGCTACATTGCAAACTCATTTCTTTAGAACTGCTTTTTGCGTTTAGTTTGTTGTCATTCCCCTGCATCTCCGAATAGCACAGTTGGCTACATACGGTGTGAAAGAAGTTCAACGTACATACACGAAGTGGCTCATCATGGAAACATCTATAGCAGCCAAATATTCCAAATGCAAGTTTCTCAATTTGGAGGGATCAAACCGGAGGACCCGGAGAAAATTCCCACACTACCAAAGGGAAAACATGCAAGCTTCAAATATACCGCTATTAGGGTCGGGATCAAACCCCCGACCTCCTGCATACCAGGCGAGGAAGATAACATCACACCACCGTGGCACCCCTGAAATAAATAAATAAATAACCATTCATAAATATATATCAAGCCATATAGTTCAAATCTCAAGTATATATTTTCCACATCACGTGAAATTGCATTTGCCCCGACTTGGCAGAACAGACATGTGACTAACACAGTGCAGCGCTTGCTTCTTGTCAGACTTAGCGCATGTGCTCCAAGGTTAAGCTGCTAAATAATAGGATGCTACTGCACGAGGTCCATAGCCTTAGTCATGGTTCGGCTCAGGGTTGGCTCTGGTTCAAGCGAACTGGATCGAAGCCATGCTCATGCTTAATTAGAGCTGGCTCTAATAATGGTCCCAGACATTCACAGGAGTTACGTCAACTGAGCCAAGCCACGGCTGAGCCCATGCAAACTCGAGCGCAAGTGAGTGACTCAAGGCGAAGCTAAGCCATGTTCGAGGCCAAGCCAGAGCTGATACATGACTCGGAATAGTACCCTAAGTGTTTGTGTATATATGTGACTCTGTTCAAATGTGCTTCTTCATTCCATTGGCACTTTGAAACCTGCTCTAGACTTGAGTGAAGTACGAAGTATGAAGTGATAAATGATGATGCTGATGATGATGATATGTGGACACTGCACATGCTTCCTTACGTATAGGTTGATCGTATGAGAATAGGCGTGTAATTATGCATAGATTCATGGTTTAAAATATGTTATCGATAAGCAAATTAAATTGTGCACGTGAGAATCGATTTTTTTTTAATAAAAATGATATCATAAATATATGGCAATGCTCCATTTATGCTATTAGAGGTAACTAAAATGTACAAACGAGACGGGAAACAATACGACTAATATTGAAAGAGAAAGGCCATAAAACTAATTATTTAATCGATCAATTGAAGATCCAGAATTGTACCGATTCATTGAATCTCTGTTGGAATGTATGTATGTTGACCTTCTTTCACACCGTACGTAGCCAACCGCGTGAATCGGAGGTGCGGGGAAAGGACCAGAAACTAAACACAAAGAAATGTCAGATTCCTTTATGATAACACAGCATCCATTCACTATCTTTCAATATCCTCTTATGCACAGTAATAATATGATGGAACCACAGGTTATTGAAACAAATGTAAATCAAAATTTCGATTTAAAGCTTTCGTGACTGCAGGGTTTCATCTTCTTGGGTCTTTCGGTAAAGTCACGTAGAAGGGAAATAATAAAATAATGAACATAGATCGTAATATTACGTTGGAAAATCCCCTCTAAACATAATATTACGTTTCGATTTAAAGCTTTCGTGACTGCAATGATTCATCTTCTTTGGTTCTTTCGGTAAAGTCACGTAGAATGAGAATAAAATAATAAATTGATAAAATAAAATAACACAATAATATTCTCACGACGTTTCGGCCACAACACAAGCGGCCTTCATCAGGTGAAGGGACGAGACTGTCCTACCAGAGACTGTCCTACCAGACAGTCTCGTCCCTTCACCTGATGAAGGCCGCTTGTGTTGTGGCCGAAACGTTGTGAGAATATTATTGTGTTATTTTATTTTATCAATTTATTATTTTATTCTCATTCTACGTGACTTTACCGAAATAACCAAAGAAGACATAATATTACGTTTTATTTTTATTATTTACCTTCTACGTGACTTTACCGAAAGCCCCAAGAAAATGTAAATCTATCTTGTTCAAACAATTTTCCAATCCAAACCTCGAACCATAAACCTATCACAGCATTGCCTGCCATTGTCACATTTAACCGCATTACCAACGGCATTCGTTTTACTTTGTCGCTTATGTCTGCTTAAAATAATGCTTGCATAATACCACAAAACAAATGAAACGCCAGGGTTAGCGTGATAATTTTCTCCTGGGCCTTGCATACACAGCCTTTTATTCCTGAGCAGCAGGTTAGAGATTAACTTAGCTACCTTCCCGTAATTAAATTTCATCCCGAGACTCAGGGAATTACTTTCGAAAGGATTACGCAACACTACGTGATCATAGGCTGGCAATTGCTTTGTTAATTTTTTCTCAATGGGGGATAGTTTTGGTTTTCCTCGGCTGTTAAATAGCTTTCCAGTTTACCGCACTGCTGGGCACTTGATGTGCGCTTGTGTCTGCACCTGCCCACGTGTGGAGAGAAAATTGTGGCAAAGTTGAGTGTGTGCTCTGATAAGTTCCGCCTAAGCAGGGCTCCACTCCAGGCGATAATTCACAACCCACAGTGGCAATTGGAATCTGAACTTGCTGGCCTGTGGTCCTTCCCAAGATAAAATTTGGCGTAGTGATGCATATCTGGTCAAATCCGAGGCAATGTCAATTGTCTCCGTGCTCGAATGAGCACTGACGCGGCATTGATCTCCATCGGTGACCTTGAGCCAGCAGTGAAATTCCACATTGCCAGGGCGGGGAACAGTCTGCTCATCTGACCATTGCAACACTTTGACTTGATTTTGACTGCATACAAAAAAACCACACGTGCTGATTGCTCGCCTGTCATAAATGGGTGACACGTTGGTTCGCGCAATTGCTTTGGCGACCTGAGTTTGATTCCTGGCCACGGCTCACATCGGTGGTGAGTGACAATAAAAATGCTCCTGCACTCCCCCCCCATATTCACCAACCGGCACTGACCAGCATGGTGAAGTATGGTCGGGAAATCCCCTCTAACTGAATTTGCATTGGGAGATTTTCATTCACTGGTGGAGTGAAATAGGTTGTAATTTTGGAATGGGTACATGTATAAATAAATACACCTAATTTTACGAGCATTGTTTCAGGAGCAAACGATTGACTGTGAATGCAGTTTACTTGCAGTTTAACGAACAGGTTTGATTATAAACGAATCAATTGCAACAACCTATCCATTATACGAACAGCAGCAAGTCAATGTTATGTTGCTTTAGTAGGTAATCAGTAGGTCTATTACACTGCGAGTAGCATAATTCGGCTGATGAGACAAGGGTGGAGTGCATTAGTTATTGATGCTTTTCAGTCAATTCCCAGGTGTTTCTAAACACCAGTTTTTAGCACGTGCATTTGCTGCGATGGAATGCGTTAGAAAAGTCTCAATTTTAATGAAAGAAATTCAAATTTCCCTTCTCATGCTTCACACTCAGCGTGGCGGACTGCAATGATTTAAATGAGTATGAAATGAGAACAAATTTACGCAATAGATCACGGCCAATGGGAGTTATGCAGCCACATCTCACCACACCTGCTTTCCTTCTGCGGTCAATACTTGACCTCCACAGTGTGCTCTTAAAGTAGTCCGCTATTAGTGCTATGTCCCTCTGTTACCGTCCTCTAGGCAACGCTGTCGGATGTGCATCTCAGTAACCTGTCCTCTATCTACATCGCTTGCCTGCCGGTCTTATTATCCCATCAAAAGTCCCCACGAGACTCGGGCCCATTTGATTGTTTTCAAGCTTTACATTTTCACTGGCAATCTTTAAAGCATTCTTAAGTAAAACAATACAAATGCAGGACCAACAAGCACATAGGCTCCGAGGAAATAATAATTAAATAACTGAACAGCATTGTACAGCGACAGACGTCTTTACGGCACAATTCCCTATGACACATGGCTTCCTATTGGATTTTGTGCTCAGTAAACACGCATCACTATAAAGATGATATAGCACGGCACAGGATGATGTGTGCTGTACATGTATCTGGTTGTAACACCAGCATCTCATACGTAACTCTCCCGGTGGAAGTGCAACGAAATGTGAACCCACAAACTGCTCTTCGCAAAGATGTAATTCTCTTATGAAACGGTGATGGTGGTCATCATCAGAAACGCAGCGCACGGATAATGGCAGGAGGAGGAGGGCATTAAAGTCCCTGCTGTGACCCGAACATTAGTGGAGATTTATCTAAACGAACGTCCAATGAGCCCCGTGGCTGTATAGAAACGTGTGCCTGTGAGCGCGTGTTGAGTCGTGAGTGTGAGTGCCGCGTGTGTCTTGTGTGGCAAGCAGTGCCAACGGTGAGCTCATGCGAGATCCTATTCCTACGCACCTCTCCGATGCGTTTTTTTGGGATTGCCGTCCGCTGCAGGAGCTGAGAGATTCTGAACATTTCCTGAATAGTTCCTTTCGGTTTTTGCCTGAATAATCTAATGCGTGAGACATTGGGCTTGAGCAAGTTTCACAGCACAACACGCTAACCATGATGCAACCACTCCATAAGACACGGACGAAAAAATACACACTGATAATTTTTGAATGATAAAAGCCTTATACAGTGCCAGCAATTTTGCTAATTGTTTATCGGTCCGCTTAAGTAATTGGTCTATGATCTTTACGTAGTTTGTCTTGCACGGAACATTTTTATTAGTGTAATTGATAATGAAGCTCATGAACAAACACGGCTCATTCCGGGACGTACAGCCATTATGTGGCATGCACACACACGACAGAGCAATAAATCCCATTAATTCTGCTGTCATAGTCTGTGATCTCATTAATACCGGGTCACTAATACCCACCACGCAGTGCATTATATGCATGCGTCTCATGTAATCCGCTGGTCAGGCAGGCCCACTGACCACCCCAACTTTAATGCCCGTGCCAGATAGTCCTAGCTCGTTAAGACTCTATGTTCGCGCTAACTCACAGCCGTGCGCACTTGCTCATATCAAAATATTGCGTTTATATATACATGCGTGAATGAATGGGTAACTGAGTGCAATTGTGTGCCTAATTCTGATAGCGAACCAAAAAAAAATGTTAATTATCACATTGGAAAGTGTTGGCAGGTATGGTGCCGTGTGGGTAAACTGACCTCATTTGAACCAATATAACATTGTCAGATTAAATGAAAGGCAAGTTGGATTGTTGTGCCTCTGCTTACACGTGCAGAGGTGGGGACTTTTCTACATTGGTAACTATGAGCCACACATGTATATTTCACAATGTATACGACAGAGACCAGTTTGTCCATAATATAGAAATGGGGGGGAAAAAATAAACCCACTGATAACTTCCATCAACGTTGTTCTGATTTAATCACCCTGAGAGCCAAAATCTGATTGCGATTTTAGATTTAATTTTTCAGATCGCACCACCCAGCCAGAACTTCAATCAGTGTGTCTAAACCATTATTGATGTTTAACATAGTCATGTTCATGTAATCAACGCATTCATGAGTCATTTCAGCCATAGTTAACACTAGTGTCTGTGCTGTGGATATACTTGTCCCTGTCATACACATGTGGAAGTTTCCACCACTTGCTCAGGACCAGCAATGGATATGAGCATTGTCCATTGTTCACTTAAGCTTTAAGTTGCTTTGATGTTTTTTTCTTTCCTTTATAAAACATGCAAATCTATAGTGAATTAATTATGTAGGGCATTTAATTAGCGACTACTTGGAATATCGCAATAACCTTGCTTCCTGTATTCAATATATGTTTTATTTTGCCCCTCATAAGGAACCATAGTACTTGTGACAATATCGATGTCTCAACGTAATTTTTAAAATGTTTCTTATGATTGATTGCCCAAACATAACAGTTAATTAGATTCATTAATCATCATTGCCAATGCATTTTTCCAAACTTAATCTCAAATTTCTCAATCACAACTCCTGGAAGTGGTCCGTTTATGGTAAACACCCTTTTAACTGTCACACTCTGGATGAGTAAGTCAATACTTACGAAGATTAATTCATGAATATTCCGGCAATACTGCCTTTCGATTCAAATGTTTTAATTGCTGTATTTTGAAGAAAAAAGTACTGAGAAATTAAAATACTTTGCCACATATGACCAAAAATGGCACTCCATCAACCTAAGTAGCGTTGAATAGTCATTAATTCAGACGGTTAGGCATTCCGTATAATTTAAATGTCCATTTGTCAAAATTTGACAGGCCTTTTTCAATGACCGTGATCAGGTCATGGTACAGTAATAAGTAATAACCTTATCAGCCACACACGCTTGGAGTAACGCATTTTGATGGGTGATTTGGTGTCAATGTATAGAGTGGGTTTGCCTGCCTTCTGCACCGCTTTAACACTCAGCGGTGACCTTCAAAAAAAGGCCAAAAAGAACTCTACCATTAATAATGTAGGTCTGTTGGGAGTTTTGTGTTGGTATATGAGTCTGTAACCTCTCACGCACACGTGGCACTGTTTTCAGAAGTTTTAGACTCCAAATTGCAAATGTACAAGTTTACAAGTTGCGGTTGTGCCATCATCCATTCGGGGTCGTTAAAGTGAGCACACTGGGGAAGTCATCATTGGGACATGGAGGCACTCTACATGTAACTGCATATGTGTATAACCTTATATATATGGGTGTGTAGGAAATGGTAATGTGGTATTTAGTACAATGTGTTGCAATGCATTCACATTCCTGGCCACGCGCAATACCTGCGCGATTGGGTATCTGAACATGGCACGTGTTTCACCCTCTGTCAAGTCGTCCAAATATGATCTGTTAACATCAGCACTGGGGAGACAAAGGCAGCCGAGTGTGGTGCTGGTTCTACGAGGCGCTTGTGTACGTTGCCAGCTGTAGCAGGTGCTTACTAACAGTGTCCGCACCTAACAGTTTATGTGGTTGAACATGTGTAAGTGTGTTAAAGTGTTTCTCTGCTCCAAATGAGTAAGTGAATGACACTAATCGGCATTGACGACCCAATATCCATTAGTGGAAATTTCACATTCCCAAGGTTGGGTGACCAATCTATCCATAAGTCCACCATCGTTGACCTCCCGAAAAAGTGCTAGTATCTTTATCAGTGAGGCATGATGCGTTGAGCCCCATTTGCGAGACAAATTTGACTCTGATCACTGTGTCACAGATGGCCGACTGCTGTTATTACGATTTACTACACTCACCATAAACATGCAAGGGTGAGCTGCAATCATTACAACCGTCGCGATAATCATTGCAATCAGTGACCGAGTTGAATCGCGCGCAAAAAAAAATACGCACAACGCGGGTTTCAATTTCACTTGCCCATTGTACGAGGGGGCAGGCGCACAGACACCACATCAACGGAAACGAGTTAATGAAAATAATGTGCTTACCCGTACGCAGATTAATTAGTAAAATCCCATGGGGGGCTCCTTAAAAAAAAATGTGCTCATTAGGCCTCGCCACGTACGAGTGACAGTCATTTCTGCGGTGCAAAGTAATGAGGTTGCTGGCTCGGCTCACCACTGGGGAAATGGTCCCGTGTACGTTGCAGGCAAACACACTTAGCGCTTCGATATCGGGTGGGAATAGGGTGCACTGGCACTATTAACCTTACCGCACCTCACGCACGCCGTGAATATTAGCTGGCCGAGACACCGCTGGGCACCTCGGTATCGTACAGAGAAGCCTTTACTGAGCCGAGATGCTCGTGGGCATTTGAAGCGCCCTTCAGATTTGCCTGCACCTATATTTGACATTCATTTATCTCTGGCACGACTGGAGAAAGTCAAAGTGTATCTCTCTCTCTCTCTCTCCTCGCAATTTAAATGAGCATTGTGGTTGCCCCACACTTAGACATCTGGCTCTGATCCAGTGTTGCAAATTCCACATTCCTATGACAATAGTCAGTATCTTTTTATTTGTTTCATGATTTGCTTACAGTGCCTTTCCTATACTTTGAGCCTCCTATGGTGTTTTTATATTGTTCGTTGTTGTAACTTTATGATCCGCCCCTACTGGACATCTGTGAAATAGAGCTTTATAGCTCATCGGAATCCTCCTGTATAAATATTCTCATTCTGTATTTGCATTGCATGACCAATGTTGACTTCCCCAAAATGTAAATTTCGATTTAAAGCTTTCGTACATAGAACCAAAGAAGATTCCCCAAAATGGTACTAATTGTATTGACCCTGGAAAGAGCCTGGGCTGCATTACTTCTTCGATTTAAATCAATAAGGCATCTGCAGGCATTGAATTTACGTCTCTATAATAATACTCTCACATTTATATCGCGTCTGTATACACTGTGTTTTATTTGCACCGCCAAATGGTGAGGGTTGCCAACCACTGAGGTACAACAAAAACCAGGCGACGTCGTGGAAAGAAGAACATCTCAGAATACGAGATGAGGGGTGTTATACTTGTAAGTTAATTGTATTCATCGGTGCATTATTGCACAAGTGGCATAAAACCGGAACGGTTAATGTCCCGAGAACACACGCAAATTTCCTAGGACGACCACCTTAAAAAAATATAAAAATCCTGGGAATCCCAGGACAGATGGCAAATGTATCACTGGCCTATCTCGGTGTCTATATATACTGTCGTGTAAATGTTGCATTGTAAGTAACTTCAGTTAAGAAGCAGCTTAGAGTATGCTTGAGAAATAGTTCTGTATCAGAAAAGGGTATAAGTCATGTTTCAGTCGTTAATTTCAACTTAATTCCCGGTGCCCAGTACTAACAATTAATTATTTTTTGAGCAGGGACGACGGAGTGAATGAATGCAATACCAACATTGTTTGCCCTATGAACAGTGAATCTGACTTGACAATAATAGCAGTGGTGTAATGCGGCCTTGCTACTTACCCTTAAGAATAAATCCAAGGATCCATTCTCCATGAATTCAGTGATGATCATGACAGGTTTGCCTTCAGAGGGGAAGAACACCAAATGCATGAATTCACAAAACCATTCACAAACAATAATTTCTGTCAAAATAATATTACTACACGGTAGCATTCACATATTATATCGCTGCCGACATGCAGCGCCATGTGTTTATATCTATGTCAATAAAACAACAGATGAGTACCGTGTAAATCTTCTTTGACCATGGTGACACCACAGTATATAATATCTTTCCATCTTCGTTAAGTTGAAGAACTGATCAATATATAACAATAACAACAAACACGACGACCGTCACTGCTACTCGGACTGTGCTCACTTTGCAAACGAAGCACCACTTCACAAGTATCGCTGATCACATAATGAATGCCTCAAGAGAAGGGGACATCATGAATAGGCAACTGCGAAACGTTCAATGTATTCCGACGGTTATTAAGAAGTCCGCGCGCTTACACTTCAGGGGCACAAACGCAGTTAGGTTAGCGCACATCACGATTGGCTGGCAATCATATTGCTTCGGCAAGCGCGCATTCTGAATGCGCTTTGGCTGTGTGCAAAGGTGGGGGGTCTGAATTCTAATGGACTAAGCGTTGAGATTGCTTCCCTCCGGTTGGTGTGTACCGAGTCTTAGGCGGGGATTCATCACACATTCGGCTCTCGTGTTGCTCGAGCCGTACTTAAGAATGCACACCAGACGCCAGATCTTCATTAATTCAAAGCTCGCGGGCAAGGTGGCCAATTTTGTGGGTCCCACCCACTTATAATATAAGTCACCCTGCTGAGACTCGCAACGGGAGTCGGGCATCTCAAAACATATTTTTTTCTTGAGAACTATTCAAAGTATCGTTTTGTTGTTGTTGTTGAGAATATGCAGCTATCATTCGACCCAAGGGCGGGTTCACGCTGGGTCGTGCAAAAAAACACGTAACCTAGGGTAATGCCCACTTGGAGCCCTCTCACTTAAGTGACGTGGTCACGGAGGTGCAGAGTTAACGTGGCGCTGTGTTCACAAAGTTGCACCTTTGAGCGTGAAGTGAACGGCAAGAGAAACCGCGTGTCGATCGGGGTTAGGGAGGAGCAATGAGGGGTAATCGCACGATGATGAAGCAATCATCACCAAGCAGGTGACAGGCTGCGTTATGCAGTGGTCAGCCATGGTGATGTGAGCACGCTTCATGCACTGTAAGTCGTGATTTTCACTTCACGGATTCATAAGATCCAGTGTGAAGCCACCTTGACCCTTCTTAAATTAGCCTGTGCGCTGACTGTCCTCTGCCATAGCAATGTGGAATTTACACCACTGCCTAGTGGCTCAGAAATTACATTGGAGATGAACATTGCCCACTGCTCATTTTATGATTGAGACTCAAAAAACTTGGCGTTCTTTAAGACTCATCGAGTACGTGTCTAAGCCAACCTTAATATAGGTACTGATCTAGTTTGAGAAAACGACGTTGTTGAAAATCACTGTTGCAGAGCACATTTTAAATACGGCCCTCAAATAGTGTAACAAGGCCAATGCGGCCGATGAGAATTAAACACATTTCTTGAATTGAGCAAGTTATTATGAACTTGTAAAATTGGATGATGATCGGGTAGGAAAAGGTGTCACTCAGTAGAGAGTAGAAATACAGAACAAAGGAAAATGCTGCTTCCTAAGTTAAGGTAGTTGCAGACAGTATTGCAGTGCCCTTGTTTTGGTAGCGACTTTATCGACCCTAGTGGGACGATGGGCTGAATTAACTCCTGTTTGGGTTTTCGACGACAACCCTTTTTTGTGCTTGTGAAGCGCTCGCGTGCAAATCTGTTTCGGTGGCGACGATTTGGCTCGACAGCCGCCCGGTCAGGGGTCAACTCGGCCAATCATCTTTTTTGCGGTTAAACAATTAGGAATCCACTTGTGAGAAGTCAGCAATGGTTGTCCTACGGTGTCTGCCACGAGGCCAAGGGCGCGTGTGAGCACAGAGGCGTTTCGACTCGACTCGGTATGCGGTCCCGTCGTACGAGCATCAAAGTCGTGTAAATTAGATGCAGCGTGCCGATACCGCGTCGATAAAGACAAACAACAAGGGTGCCCTTCTCTCAATTTCAGCACGGTGCGGTTCACGGAGCCGCATTCTGTTCACGGCAGCGCGTAGCGTGCGCGGCGGGCAACAAAGGCGCCTCTCACAACAGTTTTACAGCACAGAGCAATCACTTTTTTTTTCGTCTTGAGCTGCACTGGAGCAAACCCAAGCCAGGCGCAGACAACGACTGACAGCTAGAGCGCGACAGCGGGTCTCAAACCCCGACTTGCCGGGATTGCATCTCTCGCTCTGCTCGCCGGGACACCATCATTCAGCGCCGCGCACGCACACACAAACACTCGGGCGCGCACAACTTATTAGGCCTCATTAGAGAATGCTCCCTTATGCAGAGAGATGGGAATTTGGCCAAGTTGAGATTGTGGGGGTGGGATCACTTGCCAGTGCTCTCAAGCTGGCAATATGCACTGAAGTGTCCCCTTGTTCTTCCACACAATCCATTGAAGGCTTATTTAACTCAACAGACATCTTACGGGCAACTAATTAAAAGTGTCCCGTACAAAAACATTCCTACCTTGACATCGAATTACAAAGGCGGATAATATGAATCGGGCGCTCTGCAGTGATAGAACTCAACTGAACGACAAAGTAGCATTGCAAGATTGTGTGGGCGATCGTAATTCCTAATAATGCAGAAGAATGTTTAAGATTAATTCATTAGCGGGTAACTTTTCACGAATAAACATTCCGATATAGCATTTGTATCGGAGAACTCTGAGAGACAGGACTTGTGGAAGCCATCATCCAGCAGTAGATTGGTCATGACTAATGGTGATAATACAATTGTGTAGACTATATAAAATATACTTCATTGTCTGTCTGTCAGTCTGTAAGTCACAACCCCTACTTGAGTGTTTGTTGTTGAACAGCATTGAGTAAGGGCTCATTCTGACTGGACGTATCTGGGGAACTATTGTACCGATAATTATCAGCTATGATCAATTGTCTTGGCAAATAAAAACACAAAAATAACATTTTCACTTTGATAATCTCATGGTATTTGTACAAATTTGGAAAACTCTCCATCTATTTTGTGCGGGGGTAGTTTTCCATAAATAAGAAAAGTCATGGGAGTGTCATCCATAATTTTCAAAGTAACTTTCTTTCATTGGGATAACTTAATTATGGTAATGGACACCAGCTGATGGAGGACAACGCCTTTAGAGCCTTCCAGTTTTGCTGATGTGGTGCATTTTCATCAAGGGTTGGAGGTTAAGGAAAAGATACATTTCATGCACAGGGTGGCATCGTTCCACATATTCGCATCACACGCGGTAAAGGAGCCCGCACGTGATTTTAAATGAATAAACTGGAAAGCGATCCATTGGCAGGCGGGAGTAGCCATTGCATAACATATTAAAAGCATGGGCAATTACACGAAAGTACGGCAATCATGGGCAGCAATCCTGTTAATAATACCACACCTCACCATCACTTCCTTCCCGCTGCCTGATGACTCAGCTATTGAAACCCGACCTCTGTTATTTTTTCGTACAGTAAACCAAAGTGACAAACAGGATGGCACCAACAACGAAATGTACACAAAGGAAAAACGGATCACGATCCGGGCCTAATTTGTAAGACGGGAAGGGGACAACAGCATGGGATGTTTAGTGAACAAAAATACAAAACACAACACCCACTGCAGGGGACGGCAAGCAGCGGACAACACTGGCGATGGGGTGGCACACGGAGGACATGTGATGGATGAATCACTGGGGCACAAACAAAAATGAGATGCACGGCGCACATCAAGGGGTAAGCTTTTATACTGCAGATATGCAGAACCAAAGCGGCTATAGTAATGCCTTTGGGTGCAGGAGTACATTGAAAGTGGCTTCATAATGATGTTGTCAACATCGTCATCATCATCGTTGTAGAACTACACAGATGTCTAGTAGGTGTGGCCGGCCTTCAGCATCTTAGTTGTAGAACTACAACTGTGAGGTTAAATGAAACCACTAGAACTAACAACAGGGGTACTTTGAGTCTCAATATTTTTGTCATCAAGGGTCCTGCATTGGAAAGTTTGTCAATATGTACACCATTAGACCTCCTTTGCCAGTACCAAAATGTAATAATAGGGGTTTTCCCCTTTTTTCTGGCAACAAAACTGAAACCTTTTAACAAGGATTCATGTCTGTGGACCAATCAGTTTCAAGGACAATGCATATATTATCATAGTATGTTTTTTTGTTAGCATTTTGACTGCAGGTATTGTGGTTAATGCAGACATGAATCCTTGTAAAAAGGTTTCAGTTTTGTTGCCAGAAAAAAGGGGAAAAACCCTATTATTTGTCAATTTCATTAACGTACATGTGATTCAACTTGAGAACCTCAAGAAAATCCCACAAACGCAAGGGTACAATTATACCAATCTAAATCTGTACAGACGTAACATCGATTCGGTGTGTATATGCTGCCACTGTACAGATACCATCAAATGTATCCGCCATAATTCATACATGTATTTGTTCTTCCTTGTCTAGAATCTGTTCGATTGATTGGTTGGGGTGCCGCGGCGGAAATATGTTAATTACCTCGCCTACATAAGGTTGTGGGTTCGATCCAGATCCCTGACATGTATATATTTGGAGTTTGCATGTTCTCCCCGTGGTCGCGTGGATTTTTCTCCGGGTCCTCGGGTTTTTCCCTCCGCATTTAGAATCAACGTGCATCTAGAGTATTGGGCTATGAAACATTTTCACACAATGATAAAGTCACCTCTGATTTAAAGCTTTTGTGACTGCAGGGATTCATATTCTTGGTTCTGTCGGTAAAGTCACGTAGAAGGGAAACAATAAAATAATAAAAATATAAAACAATAAAATTCTCACGACGTTTCGAATGCAACACAAGCAATCATCATCAGGTGTGAAAACCACAACAATAAAATTTAACCGCCACTTTTTTCAATTCTTCAACCACATCAATTCCATACACCCAGCCATCAGATTTACCGTGGAAGTCGAAAAAGATGGCAAGCTTCCTTTTTTTGATGTCCTAATATAAAGAGACCTGATGGTTCAATGAGTCACTCTGTCTACAGGAAAGCTACCCATACAGATGCTTATCTGAAACCGGATTGCCACCACCATCCATCACAGAAGAATTCTCTCATCAAGACTCTGCACCATAGAGCCCAATGCATATCCGACCAGGAACACATAGGCAGTGAACTCAAGCACGTACACCAAGCTCTTAAGGCTAATGGTTACTCCGACTATACAATCCGCAAAGCTATCATTCAAACCATGAAGAAGGACCCTCTTGAGGAGCCTTTCAAAACCATCACTTTACCCTACATTGTGGGGATCACAAAAAAGATCTCCAAAATCTTGAATAAACACAAGATCCAGGTCCGTTTCAACACATTACATAAAATCCGTGATCTGGTTCCGTCTGTAAAAGATGTGATTCCGGACATACAGTACCCTGGTGTCTACAAACTAAGTTGCCTCTGTGGTAGTAGTTACATTGGAGAAACCAAACGACATGTCTCGCACCGCATTCGTGAACACAAAGCAGACCTTAAACATGGTAGGACCAACACCTCGGCCATGGCAGATCACTGTTATAATTCAGTAGGCTCACATGACATTGACTTCTCCAAGACAGAGGTTCTTTGCAAGCCCTCTGGCTACCATGAGAGATTCGTTCATGAGGCTATCCACATATACAAACACAGAGACAATTTCAACCGAGAAGATGGATTCTGGCTTAGCAATCATTGGAAGGATTTTATAAACCATTTCGGGTCTTAATTGATTGTTCACGCTTATGGTGGCTTTCAGACAGCATACATTATTTTTTCATCTCCCCCATCCTCTTTTCCGAACAAAGATGGGCTCGTCCTTATAAACAAACTGCCACATCGCTATCCGTGGTGCTAACGTTTTATAAATAAATAAATACAAACCGCCACTTCTTTCAAATGTTTCTTGCCGTTGGTTTTCACACCTGATGATGACTGTTTGTGTTGTAGTCGAAACGTCGTGAGAATTTTATTGATTTATATATATTATTTTATTGTTTCCCTTCAACGTGACTTTACCGAAAGAACCAAGAATATGAATCACTGCAGTCACGAAAGCTTTAAATCAAAATTTATCAGACATCTGTGAAACTACTGGACATCTGTGAAAAACAGATTCATAGCTCATCGGATTCCTCCAGTATAAATAAACATTCTGATTTTATTATGATTCTGAAAAAAAAAAACCTATATAGCTCGGTGGGCCTTACTTTGCGAAATAAAAAAAATAGTTTAGGTAAGTTTTATTGTGTGGAACTCACTCTTCGTGATGACTCCCTCCAGCCTGATGATATTGGGGTGGTCGAACTGGCCCATGATGCTCGCCTCGCACAGGAAGTCTCGCCGCTGCTGCTCGGTGTAGCCGGCCTTCAGCGTCTTGATGGCCACGCAGACCTCCTTCTTGCCCGGGTGCTTCAGGTAGCCGCTGCACACCTCCCCGAACTCGCCTGCGGCCAAGGGGATCGACGATGGCGACAGTGGGTGGCACATGCCAATGATGTCACTTTCTTCCCGTCATTATATATGCACCCGTGTATATAGCAAAGGCCGGATATAAGCGCACCCTTATATGAGCGCAGTTCTCACAAGCAACGTGCCCTTGTATTGCCCTGGAACAGGGGTGGCTAACCTGTAGGAGACCAACAAGTACCTGTGAGTTCCGCAAAGAGCCAATAGACGGCTTTCTGCACAACACGGGGGACATTCCTTTATCTCTTTGCTACGACTGTGATCGTGCGTTCTGCGTCATGCCCCTTTGATAGAGCCGCGTGTGGTGGACGTAAGACCCCCGCGTGGCTCGGGAAGACGCCGGCTTGTCCACCGTTACCCTGGAAGAAGGGACGGCGGCGGGGCAGCCCTCTGACACGAGCACATTTCGTGCACGCGCAGCATGAGTGGCCTCGCTTCCGAGAGGTGTGACTATGGCCAGCTTCAACCGGACGAGTTAAATGTGGCGATTTTATTTATAATGGGCGCATAGTCTGCATTTGAGCTTCCGCAGCAGCTCGAGGTGTAAGCAGCGTTAACTGTGGGGTGTGCAGCAGTGACGCAAGCGATTAACCCACCGCGCTATGAACCCGGCGGCCCAGAGTTTAAATTTGGGCTACGGCCAGCATCAACGAAATGCCAAAGCCATTATTGACACGACGTGGGGAGGCCTTCATCCGGCAGTGCGTGAAGAAGGGATGTACGTAATCTAGTATGACTATTATTACGATGCACATTACGGAGAGACTGGCCGTTGCTATAGAAATGTGAGTTTAAAACCAGTGGCTTGGGGTCACCACCCATGGAGATGAGTGCTACCCCACTGCTCATCTATGCCGTGACGTGCAGCATTGGACCACTGCTTGCGTGCGGAAATTTTAGTCCCTGCATTCCTCCTCCCACTCTCTACCCCAGCCCACCTGCCCCAACGCTTGGGTGTGACGATCCCGCAACGGTCATTGGGACCACGAGGTACGGGGCAACGCGGACGCGGTTTATACTCGAGAAGTCTCACCCGCTCCGATAACTCGTTCGATTTTGACGCACGAGGCATCAATTTCCTTCGCAAACTCGTGGACCGCCTGATTAGGGTCCTCGTACGTGTGCGGGTCTATGTACATCTTCAAACCCGGCAGTTTCACTGTGGACGACAAAGTGACAAATTACCCAAGGCTCGGCATAAGCCCACGGGTTACATTTATTATGCACAGGTAAAAAAAAAACAATAATCACACTCACACACAGACAAGACTACAAATTTGCACATAAACAAATCAATTGTTTTCTTGTGTCCGATCATTCGTCATCTCTGAACCAATTTCTTTCCTTTGCGGCAGCTTTAGGGCCACTAAGAATTATCCTCCCAGTGCAGAAAGATAACTTATTTTCCCAGAAAGTGTACTAAGAAGAGCAATCGTGCAATTGTACTCTAATTCCATATGGTTCGTCTCATTTGTCATGATTGGGCCATTGCTCTGACTTATTATGCAACGCCTCTTTGAAAATATAACAGGTTGTTGGATAGAGTGTAAATATTACGTGCTATTATACGAACCACTTTGGGAAGTCAACAGTGGTTGTTCTGTGGAGAGATAGTCTCTGGCATAGTAATGTGGAATTGTCACCATTGGCTTAGCACCAGCAATGGATCGCTTTGGACAACGAATGGAGATGAGCATGAGCCCATGCTTTTTTCATCAGAAAGATAGTTCCATGTAACAACAACTTCTTTGAATTTATCATTGTACGTGAATGCAACGCACACATAAAAACGTAAGTACTTCCATTCATATACACACACACAATGCATATGCATACATACATGCACACGAATGTAATACCAACTAGTTTATGTTTTGTATGGTTTTACAGAATACAGCTCAACAAACTCAGCATTGGATATGAACACCGAGGAACAATTACGGCGGCCGCCTCCATAATAAATATCGGACTCTTTTTTTTCCAGCATCAAGGAATGAAAAATAAGACTCGGCTTTACCCTTTCTAGAAATAGAACAGGTGTGAAGGTGTTCAAGCACCTTTTGCAAGGAATCAAGTCGGCATTAACCGCGCGTATGTGTGGTGAACATGCAAACAAACATGGTCTGATCACACGGAGCAGGCTTTCGCGACCAATATCATCCATCATACAGGTTTTTTGGGTTAGATCGCGTAAATGTATCAATGTGTCATTAAAGACGCCACCACCCGACACAGCCAATTAGTAAGGTTTGTCACGTAAACAGAACGTGGCCAATTCGTGACTAGCACAGCACTACCGGTGTGTTGTTGTGGCTTTGCTCTCCAACACCCCCCCCCCCCAAAAAAAAAAAATCTGTATTATTGATGTTTTGATAATTATAGATGCGTTGTCCTTTGAAACTGATTGGCCTCCACCAGGCGTATATTGTTTCTACGAGAGGCGTCCCCGTCTACACGCGGAATTTGGGTCGGGGACGAGGAAGCGGTGTCGCGGCGGTGGCTGAGCGAGTGTCGCTGAACCTTCGCATCACACAGCGAGGCTACGGACCACAAACTATTTTAAATTTCACCCTTGCGTCACGCCCGCCAATGAGCCGTGCAGCTATTTTTTTTTTTTCCCAGGAGCGACCTGGCCACAAACGAAAGCTCAACGAAGTGGCTTGTTGCGCATAAACGTACGGCAGCCAAATACTCCGAAAGCACGTCGATCCTACACGTGGAGCGACAAAACCGGAGGACCTGGCTATAAAATCTGCGCGTGACCACGGGGGACACGTTGCACACTCTAAATGTGCAGGTGTCGTTAGGGTCGTGATCGAACCCACGACAATCCTGTATACCCGTGCGAGGTAGTGAACATCTCCTAGCCATCGTGATGATAATGCCGAGAGAGACACGCAAACTCCAAATAACACAGCAGGCGTCAGGATCGGGATCGAACCCACGAATCTCCCGTATACCACTGTGAGGTCGTTAACATCTCCTAGCCACTGCAGCGCCCGTGACAGGATAAGTGCATGGCAGGGCAGCTTCACCCCCCCCCCCCCTCCGAGTGTGCCACACATCATCCACGCTACGGCTTCACAGTGGGAAGTCACACTTCTCCACCCCTGCCACTGACAGCCGTGGCATGTCTGTGTGTGTGAGAGTGACGTGCCGAGTCCGGTGTCGTTGATATGCGGGGTGGGGTGGAGGAGTGTGAGCATGGCACTTCAACTGGAGGCTCCGCTTTGAAGGTGGCACGTCACAGGCCGTGTTGACTAAATGGCATTCTCTTCAACAAGACGGAAGCTTTATTTGACTGGCATGTTTTGGATTGGCGAACAAAACTGTTTGGTGATGACATGTGTTATATATGCAAACATGGTATATATATATCACAGCCATCGAGGGTATGTATCCAAGTTGCCGATGCATTACTCTGTCGCCGAGTTTCAAGTTCAACAAAATATGCATGGGAAGAGCATTCGTGCTGCTTGAGAGTGGCAGCATACGTGATGTGGTGCGTGGATGTGGAGGCGAAAGAGGCGGTGTGCTGCGTGGGTGTGGAGGCGAGAGAGGCGGTGTGCTGCGTGGGTGTGGAGGCGGTGTGCTGCGTGGGTGTGGAGGCGGTGTGCTGCGTGAGTGTGGAGGCGGTGTGCTGTGTGGGTGTGTGCGAGGCGGTGTGCTGTGTGTGTGTGAGAGGTGGTGTGCTGTGTGTGTGTGTGCGAGGCGTGAGAGGCGGTGTGCTGCGTGGGTGTGGAGGTGGTGTGCTGCGTGGGTGTGGAGGCGGTGTGCTGCGTGGGTGTGGAGGCGGTGTGCTCCGTGGGTGTGGAGGTGGTGTGCTGTGTGTGTGTGTGCGAGGCGTGAGAGGCGGTGTGCTGCGTGGGTGTGGAGGTGGTGTGCTGCGTGGGTGTGGAGGCGGTGTGCTCCGTGGGTGTGGAGGCGGTGTGCTCCGTGGGTGTGGAGGCGGTGTGCTGTGTGGGTGTGTGCGAGGCGAGAGAGGCGGTGTGCTGTGTGGGTGTGTGAGAGGCGGTGTGCTGTATGGGTGTGGAGGCGGTGTGCTGCGTGGGTGTGGAGGCGGTGTGCTGCGTGTGTGTGTGAGAGGCGGTGTGCTGCGTGTGTGTGTGGAGGCGGTGTGCTGTATGGGTGTGTGCGAGGCGAGAGAGGCGGTGTGCTGCGTGTGTGCGGTGCGAGGTGGTGTGGTTACCGTGGCCGCTATGGAAGCGGGTTTTCTCCTCATCATAATCCTGCTTCGCTTTGCTGTAACCGCACCTCCTTAAACGAAAGGAAGCGTGACGCATGCAACAATTCGACTCGACGCGGTCGCACACGTGCACTTCATTTCATTTTTGGGGGGGGGTCGAGAAAAGGAGAAAATTACATAAAAATAAACGCGTTAAAAAAGCCAATGTGTGCTCTGATGGTACGATCTCTAATCAACTTCAAGTGAGATTGCCTATTTACGCCACAAAATAAACAGCGGACCACACAAAATGAGAATTGGACCCATTATGCAAAGAGGAGCACGCACGGACGCGCGGCATTAAATGCACACGCGGTGTGTGTGGGTGTGGGTGCGTGCGTGTACACATGCGGCTCAGATGAAAGGGAGGGAAACGGCAAACCGAATTTGTTTGTGCGGCGGCGAGAGAGCAAAAGAGCTCGCCCCGGTGCCCTTGCTTATTACCTCCTTTTGATGATGAAAAAAGCGGTGATGAGTAGCAGCACGACTATAACAGCGAACACAAATGCCCAAATGAGGGTGTCCTGCTTCTGTTCGCTCGGAGAGGCGACGTCTGTTGGGAAAGCACACATCAAAAACTCCTTTCATAACAGGGCAAAATAAAAACACGCCCGCGCGCGCGCACACACGCGCCGCTTGACAAATTCCATCCAACGCTATAGCTGCTGCTGCTGCTGCCACCCTTTGTATGGTGGGCGCGATGCGTCGCGCCGTGCGCCAAGCCACTCGCCGCCGCTCCTAATGACCGGAACGCCCGCTAAAAATGTTTTCCGGCGGAGTGGTCACTTCACTTGGGTGACGTGCGCCCCACAGCCAGCTTTTGGCCCGCCGAAATGGAACGCCCGTGACGTCTCGTGGGCTCGGCGAATGTCACCAGCGACCGCGACCGCATTCTCGAATAATCGGAGAGAATTTCAGCATCACCGTGCTCTGAATATCGGCAGCGGAGATTGTTATTAATCTACGTTTGCGGGCGAGTAATACTTTCACTTCATATAGCGTCATCCACGCGCATTGCGTCCCATAACGCTGGATATTAAATATATATGGACCAAATCCCATGTGCAGACACTATCGTCAACGACTCAGGGGGGCGATGGGTCGAGTTGAAACCCCCAACCACCGGATGTTTGAATTCACAACCCACCGATTGTGAGCCGAGCGCTTGGCCGCACATTGCCACCTGGAACTTAAACTATGCTCTGAAATGAACGCGATCAAAATCAATACACAAACCGTCCTTCTTTCTCGTCCTGATTTTCCTCCAAGAATGCACGCACTTATTGTGAATATTCATTGTGAATATTCATGGTGAATATTTATTGTGATTACTTATCGCAAATATTTATTGCGACTATTTATTGTGCATATTCATTGCGGATATTTATTGTGACTATTTATTGTGACTATTTCTCGTGAATATTTATTCGAATATTAATTGCGGATATTTTTTGTAAATATTTAGTGTGCATGCACCGATAAGGCGTTCAAAACATTCCAATGAAAGACACCGAAACTAGCACCACCAACCCAACTTCGGGCTTAATTTTAATATTCTAGATGGAAATGCAGTAAACGTTTGGAGGTAAGTCAGCAGTGGTCATGCTCGAGACAGAATGAACCCCACCATAGGAATATGGAATTTCCGCCACTGCTTCAAGAACGCCAAGGGACCACATCATGCGATTTTGAAAAGAGAGCTGCTCTAGTTTTACGTTTTTGGCGAATTTAAAATAGGTTTTGCGCTTTATATATATTTATTTAAAATAACGTGCCATTCAGTGCATCCAGAACTTCACTTGAGTTTTCTGCCCAGTGGCATTGGACTCCAACTTCGTCCACTCTGTCCCATATCTTGGAGATTTCCTCTTCATTTCACTGTATGGCTTTCCCTCCCCATTCATTCAAAGCCCATCGAGCGAGCATCTGTCTTTCTCTGCCTCGCTTCCTTCCGGAACGCGCCTCATCATCATCACCATCCACACCACCTCTCTTTCATGCATTGTGGCGAGGATATGCGGCAGCAAAAGCTGTTGACGAATCGCAAACGCGCTCGCAGTTCCGCATGGATGTGCGTCGGATAGAAAATGGCCTGGGGGAAACAAAGAGTCGCCACTCGGCATCTATTGACCCTCCCCCGCCCCCTCCACTTTGCATCTCCCCCCAACAACATCTGCAGCAATCCTGTGTCTATCGATGTGTTTGGCCTGGGTGATCCTCACGGCACTGTTATTGCTCTATTCGCAAACCATTACAGCACGCGAAGGTTCACATCGATACAGGAGATAGTGTGGAAAAGAAGCTTGCACGCCATTTGCACATCCGTGTGATGAATTCCTCATTACGCCTTGGGATCAGCGGGGAACCCTGCAGTAAGAATTGTCGGTCTAAAAGTTTTGAAGGTTATTTTTTGTTAAATGCACATTCATGATAACTTTTTGAATAATATTACCCTTACAATGAGCGTACTTGTGCAATAACCATTGCATGCTAATTGAATTTTATATCTGTATATTTTGATTGCACTTTCATGAAAATGTACACCAGCATTTGAGTGTACATCTATATACAAGGTTACATGCTGCATTACATTTGAGTGACTCTTCGTACCACCATCTCCAAACCCTGTGACCACCGCTCTTCTTCGGCATGAGACACTGCGCTTAATAATGCAAATGATAGGCCAATTTGACCAGTCAAGTAACGCCGTCGTGACGGTTTTGTTAGCCACTGTCTCCGCACATTCGTTGTTTTTTTTTTGCCAACTGCGGTTGATGATCCTTAGGTCAGCCACTTTGCTTCACCGCTCCAAGGAAACAACTGAAGAGGGGGATTATGGCCATGACGACGATGATGAATGCTGGCAAATTGGCCGACTTGAGATGTCAGTTTAACGCTTAGTCGGCTTTCGCGACCAATATCATCTACAATGCTGGATTTTTTGGGGGGGTTATATCGCGTGGATATAAATGTGGCCGTTAAACGACGTTTCGTCAGTAATTACAACTGGCATCATCAGGCGGCAGCCAGTTGTAATCACTGGTGAAACGTCGTCCTCGGATTGTAAATGCTGTGGATTTGCTCTCCAGCACACCGGTGTGCTGTACCAGTAGCGAATTGTCCACGTTCTGCTTACGTGACACAACCTCACTTAATTGGATGTGCCGGGTGGTGGCGGGTTTAACGACACATTTATATACGGGCGATCTAACCCCCCTCCCTAAAAACAAAATAAAACCTGTATTATGAACTGAGATACGAATGCAACTTCACAGCCCATTGGACACCGCGTTGTTGTCACCGTACTCGAAGCGCGCTTACAGCCACAGGACACGGCGTGAACGGCGCTTCATCGACACGAGCGGTATCTCCGCAGCGCTGTCACGTTTTTGATAAAACGTGCCCGCCGGTGTCCGTTGTGAAAGACTCAACACTATAACCATTACCGGTGACTTAGGTGACCGTTTCCATACGTCTTGCTCACAATTTCGAACAACCTGCTTTGGCGGCATGAATCAGCGTCACAAGCAAACACTAATGTAATTACATTGTACCAACGTCTGTATCGAGAAAACACTAAACTATCTTACAGGGACTTTATCAAAGAAAGTATTTATTTGATCGATGAGCCTTTGCCTAGTACGACAGCGTCTGTATGATTTGTAAGGGCATTGGTTTTTGCAACCATGTGGAATTGATCAGATGGGAACATTATAAACAAATTGCTTAATATATGTATGGGGCCACTGTAGATTTACTCTGGATATTATGAGCTTGGAAAGTTGTTTAGAGCACGGTTCTTATATACGGTACAACTTGTATTCAAATTTTAGTTGTAACAAGAATGTCACTTCTTTGCAATGTCCTTTCTTCTAACAAAAAAAAGTGTTTGGAATGTTTAAACAAATCAGGGATAGAACCAGCATGTCAAAGCATTCCAAGATCTCTGCGCTTCAGCCAAACCCACGCACATCAAATTAGAGAAAATCAGTTTGATGAGCATTGAACAATACTTGCTGTGTGTATGTCGCAATACGTGTCAGTGCGAGTGTATGCACGCGTGTGAACATGTGATCATGCACACACACACACACTGTGTCATCCCATCTGTGCTGTGCACGACCAGCGAATTGCAGATCGAAACGCTTCTCTTTACGCTCGTTTCCTCACACTGCCCAACTTGGGATTCCCCACCAGCCCCTCCCTCCGCGCTGCACTACGAACCCGGCGACCCCCGAGTTCAATTCCCACTCACGGCCAACATCAGTGGCAATTATCTGAACTCGTCTTCGGCCTACCGCCACCCCCACGGGTCGACTCGACGATCCCGGACGCTCGGCCTCTCGCACACCAACTCGGTTTCAGATGAGGAGACGAAACGGCGCCCCCGGGCGTGGACGTGTCCACGCAACTGACCCCTGCACCCTTCCGCCTCCATAGGTGCCCACTGCCGGCACTTTCACCGAGAAGTCCGCTCGGGCGGAGAACGCACGCCTGGAGAATGCAGTGCATTTACGCACGCGTGCCGTGGAGACCCACGCTGCATTGCTCTCTCTATGAACGTCCGCGATTCCATCATTAATATCAACACAACGGGGTCGGTTACCGCCCACTCCGCCGGTATTGCCTAGACAAGTGCGCAGCGGTGGGATGAGCAATATGTCCGCCACGAGGGCGGCGAGATCGGTGCCCGAGCGTGCGTGCGTGCGCTCGTGCCACGGGGGCGCTCGGGCCGCTCACAGTCGGGCGACGTCTTGAACTCAACGGCGGGGCTGTAGTCCCCGTAGCCGGCGGCGGTGCGTGCACGGATCTGCAGCGCGTACACCACGGCCGGCTTGAGCCCCGTGATGGTGGTGCTCGTGACGTTGGAGCGCAGGGTCGTGTACTTACTCTCCTTCTGGTCCTTGCGGGTCCGGCAGAAGGCGACATAGGAAGCGGGGAGGTGGGGGGGGGGGGTGGGAGTCACGGCGTGCACCAGGAGACTCGTCCTCACCGATGCAGAGGGGTGTTTTTTTAGAGAGGGGGGGGGGGGGGGCGGGGGCGTGCCGATAGTTCCACCACTCCCCTCCAAATGCACTTGACATTTGTCCTGGAAAAAACTTGGCAAGGCGCTTTACGAGCCACCGTTATTTGAACGAGTGGCCTCTATCGATGTCCTCATATGTATGTATACACACGAGGGGCGAATGCCAGGCTTGGGGAATGCAGTGCATTACACGCACTGTGGAGACTGACGTTGCTTTGCTTTCTGAACGTCGCAGCCCATGATCTCACAATGGGTTCTGTTATTACCGATTCTTCTCAGCGTTGTTTAGACAGTGCACAGCGGTGACATGAAAGATATGTTATACATGAATAGGGATGCTGCCTTGGTGTAATCGTGAGCGCACTCGACTTGAAATTTAGAGGTCGCCAGTTCGATTCCATCTTCTTGCACGGAAGTTGAAACAATGGGATAGGTTTCATAATTCACCCTGACTTTGTCCATCTGCAAGTTAAACAAAAAACTCGGTGCACCACAGTTTGTCGACTGGCAAGTCCCATATGGCAGGAGTCAAAGCTCTGGGTACTCCCACCTCTCCCTGCAAGGCGTCTGGCCGGCTTGGAAGAGCAGGCCCAATATCGTTATTCAGTACTCTGTGAAGCTATTTGTTTTACTACTTTTTATTTTATTTTGCAAGGACAGGCCCACTGAGCTATGTACCTCTTTTTTCAGAAGCAACCTGGCCACAAATGATAGCTCGACCCAGTGGCTTATCACGTGGAAATGTATAGCAGCCAAATACTCTGAACGCGTGATTCGAAATGTGGAGGGAAAAGAACTGGGAGGACCTGGAGAAAAATCCACGTGACCACGGGGAGAACATGCAAACTCCAAATATACAGATGTCAAGGTCGGGATCGAATCCATGACCTCCTGTATACCAGGCGAGGTAGTTAACATCTCCTAGCCACCGTGGCATAAGCAAGCACTGGTAGGGCTGCACCTCGAGCACTTTGGTTTCATACCACACGCTCCAAATGATGCAAATAAAAAAAATGGTATTGGCCACACTTCCCAGAGCAGAGAATTTTTGAAAAAAGATGCCTCAAACTCAGCGAGGCATTTCTAGGCATTTGAATTATTGTAATATTCATTACCATTATTGAATCGTGCATATTCCTCGGTAACATGCCAGTTTGAAATGCTTTTTGATTCGAAACCCTAGTTCAATCAATGATCGATCTACCACAACCAGGCCAGAGACCAGGAACTCCATGCCTGTAGTTAATTAACATGTGACTGCTTATTACATAGTTACACCACAACCAACTAATTATAGTCTGGTCAAAGGCAACCAGAATGAATGTATGATATTACAGTTATGTGATAAACTCATGAAAAGCTAACATTATTAAACTGCCAAAGTGTTACCTGGTATGTTGATACTTTTAAACTCAAACTATATATATATGAAACACAAAAAACAATGATCCCCCCTCTGAAAGCATGAACAGACTTTTGGGGGCAAGTACTGATGAACGAGCATCTATGAAGGCTGGCACGGTGCAAGAAAGCATAGTATGGCCATCCCACGCCCAATTACCTTTGTCTCTCCAGTGCTGATGGTTGCACACCATACCAGGTACTCATTTAAGATTTAGTAGACCTAGGGGAGGCCCACTACCGGTTCAGGTTATCGTAACTCATGTAAGCCATGGCCATGAGTTGAACTCGGGTCACCGGGTTCACAGCGCATTGTGCTAACTCTACTGCGCTCCACTTTCAAACGCAATTGAGCCTCAACAGATTGTTGGGGAAAGTACTATTAGTGAGGCCGGAACGGCACATGAGGGGGCAGGTGGCCAGCACTACGCCGGGCCACCTTTGTCTACCGAGTGGCGATGTTTACGTACCACACCAGGTACCAATTTAAGGCTGCGTTGGCCTAGGGAACTCATATCTGGTCCAGTTAATCATCACTGGTGTTGGCTCTGAGTGAGAACCGAACTCGGGTTTCTGGGTTCGTAAAGCAGCTGCGCAAACCAATGCTCCATCACTTGACACACACACATACATTAAAATATGTATAATAAATAAAAAATGTAAGACTTTCATACCTTCTCATAGTATTTGACCTCGTAGTCCAGAATGATTCCATTGGGCTGCTTGGGTTCGGCCCAGTTTAAAATGATTGCATCTTCCGAGATGAGACCCTTCTGGACGTCTGTGATGGGCGATGGTGCTGCAGACGAACCCAGGACAAGCATTAACACTATAAGTACATACATCTTTAATCAGCTGTGCGTGTGTGTGTGTGATTTTGTGATGGGCTCACCATACATTAGTAGTGAGTAGACATTTGGCTAAACACCAACATGGCAAGCAAGGAAGACTTATAAACTAATTAAGTGATGTCACTACCCCTGGGAGCAATCTAAATATGTGAAGGATAAAGAAGTGCTGAATCAATTACTGGGGGAAATGTCCAAGGCAAGGTGCTTATTTCATTACATGCCTTATGACATTAGGTTGCAACCTTGACTTTCACATGTTTGCTCAGGGCTTAGTATGTGCGCTGCATAGTGATACGAAATTATAGTGTTATATTTTCCACAATCTTTTATTATTGTACTCAGTGGCAATATATCATCACCTTCTTGGTTCTTTCGGTAAAGTCACGTAGAATAACATTTTATTTTACATTTTATTTTATTATGTTTTATTTTTATTATTTCATTTCCATTCTACGTGACTTTACCGAAAGAACCCAGAAGATGAATCCCTGCAGTCACGAAAGCTTTAAATCGAAATATAATAATCAGCATCATAATCATCATTGACGGTATCATCACCATCATTGCCATTGGCCAAATAATAAACATTACTTCGCGTGCAATCCACAATGTGTAATAGCGCGCCATTATGCTTACGACTAAATCAAAAGGAAAAAAAAATGCTCAAATGAGCATTGGGTAATGCGTTTTGGTATAGATGGTCCCAATTCAGTGGTTTTATTTTGTATTCCATATTACAATTTGCAGGGAGCAGTCAATCCAGGCAGTGCTCACGTGACTGACTTCGGAGAGAAAGATGGGTGAGCCCTTCCTCGGCAAGGATGTGAACTCGTGGTTGTATAATTGGATGGTTGTTGTCCCATGTGGTTGGCTCTGTACCCTCAAGCTCGATACATCCCGTAATTGGCTAAGCCGAGTAACCTGTGCTTGGTTACGTAATTATCTGCCCTAATTATTTCAAAAAGGTGGTACAAATTGTTCAGACTGCGTTACGGCTCAAACTTTATTGGCACTCATCTCTGTTGAAAGTTTTTTTAAGCCAAAATTCTAAATTCTACGTTGCCATGTTGGGGCCAGACTACAGAAGTACAACTGTTGCATATGCGTGCCTTCAAATCTAGGAGACTGGCTGATGTGGAAACGCAGTCTGGTTTAGAGTCAGGGAATTCCGTTGCCTGCGGGTTGTAAGGGCTTTGAGTGAAAAATCTGTAAATCAATGGCTCAATTCACGTTTTGGTGAATGTTGCTTTTTGTCCGTTTTTTTTTTTGGGGGGGGGGGCAAAAACACGCCAATGTCTCTATCACCAACAATGGAGCAAATTCCCACAGTGCGGTGTGTTACAACGGTGCCACCATGAAGCGAACATGGCCCTCGGCATTTAAGGCAAGAGGACCCAAGCCACAATGCGAAGGTTAGATATTTAAATCCCAGTTGGAGGTCGTCTCGGCCCAGTTACTTTACTCGGTCATTCGAATGGACCACTCCTCTATGTAGGAAGTCAATGGTTGCTTTTTTATTATTATAATGACAGCATGGTTTCTGCCGTAGGAATGTGGAGTTATTATCACTGGCTCAACACTCTCTTGAGTGTGGGAAGTCACGTTCACTTTAATAGCGCAAACCGTTGCAGTCTGACATTCACAAATGTAGATTGACTCTTTAGTTTGTTTTGGTTGCCGAAAATGCGTTGGTTAAGAACTTGCTGCTGCAGTGAACTTATACCTAAAATAGGAGGTTTATTTAAAAAAAGTAACATGTTAATTTTTTTCTATATAAGGCCAGTTAGCCAAAACATTGAAATGTGCCATTCCTCCCAGTGCTGTTATCATTAACTTGTTGTTTTACAGGTAGTTGGATTGATGAGTGGTCCGTTGAAAAGACGAAAAAAAGGTATTTTCAAAAGATATCTGATTAAAAATAAAAAAAAAACATCAAAAACTAATCATGGACAATTGAGGTATAACACTATCCTTTAGAATCCAATAAAACTGTATTTAGTTATTATTCATGCATACTAGCCATTGTTTGATGTTGCATACATATATTAAATATACTGTGTATAGACCAAATATAAAGATCCCCCTTATAGCCTTAACAGACTGTTGGGGCAAGTGCTGCTAGTGAGCACCTATGGAGGGCAGCACGGCACACGAGGGTTCATGAAGCCAGCACCACGCCCAGCCACCTTTGTCTCCCGAGTGGCGATGTTTACACACACCGCACCAGGTACTCATTTGAGGCTGAGTCGACCTAGGGGAGGAACTGGACCGGTTCAGGTAATCGTCACTAATGTTGGCCGTAAACGGGAATTGAACGCGGGTCGCCGGGTTTGTAGAGCAGCGTGCTAACCGCTATGCCACGGCTCCCCATGTGTGTATATCAACAACTACAACCACCATTTGCCACTAAGTGGTGGTGGTGGTGTCACCACGGCGTCTGTGCTAGGCTAAGTGCACTTTAAGGCCACGTGAGGTGCCAAACGATCGCTGGTAGGTCACGGGACAGACCCAGGTGCCACGGGTCGACTGACTGAAATGACTGGCCGATGCACCACCTGTATTCACAAACATGTAGTTTATATATATACAGGTGGTAAATATACACAAACATGTACCAGCCAAATAGTCTTGGGGATTTTTTTTTTTTTACAATTCCCACCAAACGAAATTTAAGGTTCATTAGAAGTCTTTGCAATAAGCCCACGGTAGGGTTATTTGTCAATATATGAGCCATTTTTTTATCTAAAGGATATTTTAAGCATCGTCGTCTGTGAATTGTCCACTGCCCTTGTGTCCTCGTAAGCTGACACCCAACTCATTCACCCTTTGGTGTGGTGAGACTTAGGTTTGAGAAGTCTAACAATGCCGGACCAATATAATCTCAAATACAAATAATAATAATAATAGTGCGGGGACTTCATTTCTTATTATTAATATTATTTCAAACCATATTCCTGATGAGACGGCGCGTCTAGTTTGGCAGCATTGAATGAAAGCTTTTTTTCTCTTGTGCGTTGCAATGAAGGCGGATGATTCCACGCTTGAATAATAATTACTTCCATTTTTAAAATTAGTTTTTTTTCCATCGGGGATAGATCGACAGACACAACTGTATCTTGACACACAGCATTGCACAGTTGTATGAAATTGTGACATTATCAGACCTGTAAAATGCACTTTTTAAATAAATATGCGTGTTTCAACGTCTAGATACCTTTTGTGCTCTGATACAAAATATATACAGTGAGGGAACAAAGTATTTGATCCCCTGCTGATTTTGTACATTTGCCCACTGACAAAGAAATGATCAGTCTATAATTTTAATGGTAGGTTTATTTGAACAGTGAGAGACAGAATAACAACACAAAAATCCAGAAAAACGCATGTCAAAAATGTTATAAATTAATTTGCATTTTGATGAGGGAAATAAGTATTTGATCCCTCTGCAAAACATGACTTAGTACTTGGTGGCAAAACCCTTGTTGGCAATCACAGAGGTCAGACGTTTCTTGTAGTTGGCCACCAGGTTTGCACACATCTCAGGAGGGATTTTGTCCCACTCCTCTTTGCAGATCTTCTCCAAGTCATTAAGGTTTCGAGGCTGACGTTTGGCAACTCGAACCTTCAGCTCTCTCCACAGATTTTCTATGGGATTAAGGTCTGGAGACTGGCTAGGCCACTCCAGGACCTTAATGTGCTTCTTATTGTGCCACTTCTTTGTTGCCTTGGCCGTGTGTTTTGGGCCATTGTCATGCTGGAATACCCATCCACGACCCATTTTCAATGCGGTGAAGTTGTCCTATCCCCCAAAGCATAATGTTTCCACCTCCATGTTTGACAGTGGGGATTGTGTTCTTGGGGTCACAAGCAGCATTCCTCCTCCTCCAAACACGGCGAGTTGAGTTGATGCCAAAGAGCTCCATTTTGGCTTTCTTGAGCAGGGGGACCTTGCAGGCCCTGCAGGATCTCAGTCCTTCACTGCGTAGTGTGTTACCAATTGTTTTCTTGGTGACTATGGTCCGAGCTCCCTTGAGATCATTGACAAGATCCTCCCGTGTAGTTCTGGGCTGATTCCTCACCGTTCTTATGATCATTGCAAGTCCACGAGGTGAGATCTTCCATGGAGCCCCAGGCCGAGGGAGATTGACAGTTCTTTTGTGTTTCTTCCATTTGCGAATAATCGCACCAACTGTTGTCACCTTCTCACCAAGCTGCTTGGCAATGATCTTGTAGCCCAGTCAGCCTTGTGTAGGTCTACAATCTTGTCCCTGACATCCTTGGAGAGCTCTTTGGTCTTGGCCATGATGGAGAGTTTGGAATCTGATTGATTGATTGCTTCTGTGGACAGGTGTCTTTTATACAGGTAACAAGCTGAGATTAGGAGCACTCCCTTTAAGAGTGTGCTCATAATCTCAGCTCGTTACCTGTATAAAAGACACCTGGGAGCCAGAAATATTTCTGATTGAGAGGGGGTCAAATACTTATTTCCCTCCTTAAAATGCAAATCAATTTTTAACATTTTTGACATGCGTTTTTCTGGATTTTGTTGTTGTTATTCTGTCTCTCACTGTTCAAATAAACCTACCATTAAAATTATAGACTGATCATTTCTTTGTCAGTGGGCAAACGTACAAAATCAACAGGGGATCAAATACTTTTTTCCCTCACTGTATATATATTTTTAATTATATAATGTTTGGGTATGGATTGCTTTACGAGTATAGTAATGTAGTGATTATTACATTACTAAAAATTATTAGTGACCTAGAATCAATTCTAGCCATGCCCATCATGTATTTAGTTTGTTGGCCTTCCCCTACACCTCTGACTAGCATGGTTGGCTACATATGGTACGAAAGAAGTTCAACATATTCTTGGTTCTTTCGGTAGAGTCACGTAGAAGGGAAACAATGAAATAATAAAAATATAAAACAATAAAATTCTCACGACGTTTCGACTGTAACACAAGCAATCATCATCAGGTGTGAAAACCACAACAATAAAATTTCACATTTTCAAAGAATATGAATCCCTGCAGTCACGAAAGCTTTAAATCAAAATTTAAGTTCAACATAATTACATACAAAGGGTATCTTCAGCTGGTCTGAGTCTTTAATAGGTTGACTCAGCCTGAAATACGAACTCTAGTTCGCACTGTATAGTGCATCATAACCATCATCCCTACACATCACCTCTCGTGCTCTGCCAGCTTTAATAAGTGCTTGCCAACAAACTAACTAATGACAATGTGCATTGTGACGGTGGAGCGATTTGATCGGTTTACGTGCGGGCGCTGGGCTGATTGTTACATCGTAAGATTGCGAGCGGTGGTAGTGGCTTGGGGAGGCTTTCATCCAGCAGTGGATTGACCATGGCCCTTGATGATTATGATGTTTGTAATGACATGGGCAAGTATCGCTGCGGTCAGAATGCTATCCTAACAACTGA
Organism: Petromyzon marinus; assembly: GCF_048934315.1. Lineage (NCBI taxonomy): Eukaryota > Metazoa > Chordata > Hyperoartia > Petromyzontiformes > Petromyzontidae > Petromyzon > Petromyzon marinus. The sequence goes on from NC_133705.1 coordinate 13,452,649, forward strand.
AAAGGTTGTGAGTTCTAATCCCTGTTCGGGATTGACTTACCCATCTGTCCTCTGGGGTCAATATCACTGAATGCATCGTATTGATCTGACAATGCCCAGTATCTAACCTCGACACAACGCTATTTAAGACGCACTTCTCTGCACACCAAAATATGCATCTCTCCGTCACCTGCAACAGTTAAGAGCAGACAAACACATTCTCCTGCGGAGGGAGGAGCTGGTAGGAACGTTGGGTTGCTCGGTCAATGGCCAGGGTCAACGGCGGCACCACCACGTGGTGTATTCTGCAAATATGCCCGACTGTGAGGGCGGGCACAAGCCGGCGTGAGTAGGTTAAACGTTGAGTTTTATAAGGGCACCACGGGGTGACCAGCCCCTCCCCACCTAGTCCCACCCCTCCCACCCCCCACCCAGTCCCACCCTCCCCACACAGCCCCTCCCCACCCTCCCCACCCAGCCCCTCCCCACCCAACCGCACCCTCCCCACCCAGCCCCTCCCCACCCAACCGCACCCTCCCCACCCAGCCCCTGCCCACTTTTGGATGCACGACGGACGGACAGACACAATAATCCCCTGTGGGCTGGTGTAACCAGGAGGTTCCTACCAGTATTTATGCCGATTATAGGAATAGCAGATAACAGGAAGAGTGGTTAAGAGGAGGGTGGCAAACGACGAGCTGTACCGCTTAAACTAAACGGCGACTCGTGAAAACTGCATCAATACCCGGTGTTTTAGTCCCACGACCGAATTAAAATGATCTCCCTTGCATGCAATAACCTTCTGTTTTGGAATGTCTGATCATTACTTGAAATCACTGTTGCTGCAATAATATGCAAGAAGTCACCGCTATTAGCATTGTCATAACTGTAATTAGCGCATGCTACGCTGTTACTTTTCGCTGGAGTATAACGTCAATGAGTTAATTCACTGGTGTGTTTTTTTTTTTCTCCTACAGCATTACGTGCTGCACTATAACATTATGGGTCATATATATATAAATCGACAGGGGTGGGCGGAGTGGTGGCGCAGCGGTTAGCGCACCGCGCTATGGACTCAGCAGCATATGTTTGATTCCGGGTAACGGCTAACATCCGTGGCGAGTGATACCTCAGCCAGTAGCACGCCTCCTTACCCCCCTTTTAACTGACCAGCATGGTGAAGTATGTTCACACATTATTCTCATTTGACTCCCACGGTGTTGGAAGACCTTGCTCCAGCAGTTGATTAACAACGTAATGCACATTTTGGACGGTTATATATATATACATAAATATATAACTCTTAAAATGTATAACATTTTTCTGAATACCATAACTTGACATTTGTACGCGTTCAAGCATCGCGTTGCAGCGAGCGCGCAGCACCGTGCTCAGCTGTAGTATCAGTGCCTCAAGTCCACATCGCCCTACAGCCTGTGACAGCGCGGTCTGGTTCACTACACACCCCACTTATGTGCACAGTGTCTGTCTGGTCTTGAGGCTTGGTATATGGAGGAGAGTTGCCCGCATTGGTGTCTGTCTAGTTTTGGGGCTTGGTATATGGAGGAGAGTTGCCCGCATTGGTGTCTATCTGGTCTTGGGGCTTGGTATACGGAGGAGAGTTGCCCGCATTGGTGTCTATCTGGTCTTGGGGCTTGGTATATGGAGGAGAGTTGCCCGCATTGGTGTCTGTCTAGTTTTGGGGCTTGGTATATGGAGGAGAGTTGCCCGCATTGGTGTCTATCTGGTCTTGAGGCTTGGTATATGGAGGAGAGTTGCCTGCATTGGTGTCTGTCTGGTCTTGTGGCTTGGTATATGGAGGAGAGTTGCCTGCATTGGTGTCTGTCTGGTCTTGGGGCTTGGTATATGGAGGAGAGTTGCCCGCATTGGTGTCTATCTGGTCTTGAGGCTTGGTATATGGAGGAGAGTTGCCCGCATTGGTGTCTGTCTAGTTTTGGGGCTTGGTATATGGAGGAGAGTTGCCCGCATTGGTGTCTATCTGGTCTTGAGGCTTGGTATATGGAGGAGAGTTGCCCGCATTGGTGTCTATCTGGTCTTGGGGCTTGGTATATGGAGGAGAGTTGCCCGCATTGGTGTCTATCTGGTCTTGGGGCTTGGTATATGGAGGAGAGTTGCCTGCATTGGTGTCTGTCTGGTCTTGGGGCTTGGTATATGGAGGAGAGTTGCCTGCATTGGTGTCTGTCTGGTCTTGGGGCTTGGTATATGGAGGAGAGTTGCCCGCATTGGTGTCTATCTGGTCTTGAGGCTTGGTATATGGAGGAGAGTTGCCCGCATTGGTGTCTGTCTAGTTTTTGGGCTTGGTATATGGAGGAGAGTTGCCCGCATTGGTGTCTATCTGGTCTTGGGGCTTGGTATATGGAGGAGAGTTGCCCGCATTGGTGTCTATCTGGTCTTGGGGTTTGGTATATGGAGGAGAGTTGCCCGCATTGGTGTCTATCTGGTCTTGGGGCTTGGTATATGGAGGAGAGTTGCCTGCATTGGTGTCTGTCTGGTCTTGGAGCTTGGTATATGGAGGAGAGTTGCCTGCATTGGCGTCTGTCTGGTCTTGGGGCTTGGTATATGGAGGAGAGTTGCCTGCATTGTACTGTGTTAGTTTACAGAATAAAACAAAACACTCACCTTGAAATCTTCCACTCTTGGGTACACAAAGGCACGTGTTGTATTTTTTTTAACAATGCACAATCTCCTATTAGCGGCCACGTGCTCGCTGCCTCGAGTGGAAAGTGGGTGGGGAGGGGGGGTTGTCTCGGCTGGCAACATTGTGCGTGTGTGCCATTCCACACTCGTATGCACTGCTCACAATCGAAATGAAGACAGAGCAAAACTGAACTAGGCTATGTAAAATATATATAATGCAATGAAATGGTAAACAATTCGTCCGATTACAGCTCAAACTTGCACTCGTTTGTATCTTCAAAGCAGAATTAAGCACTCGTAGGGTCGTATCAAAGCAGGTGATATAACTGATACTGAAAGGTCACCACTATGCGCGCTCGTGAAGAATCCCTTTGAGCGGAGTATCAGAACAAAGACGTACAATGAGTCATATTTAAGATATTATCCGGCAAACATCGCAACAAGCTGTTGATGAATGCCATAAGACTGGCATTAGTTATTTAGAATAGCACGTGGTACATTGAACCTCTTAACCCCTCTCTCGGATATTAGCATTGTGTGTGTTCTTGATCAAGTGTGTCACTCCGAGTGCTTTGGACGTGACAGCATAGATAAAATAAAGACTCGATATGCAGATTCTGCACGTATCGCCCACGAGTCTGTGGAACTCGCCCAAATCTCGAGTGCTCACTTAATCCCCTCCCCCCCGGCGCTAAAAAACTGAAGTGTGCACACATTTGTTTTCGCCCTGTCTTGAGCAAGGGCAACAACGATTGTTGCGTGGAGAGACTGACTGTCCCCCGATCCCGTAATGTAGAAATGTGTCATTTCCACTGCTGGCTCAAGCCACCAGCGGGCTACATTTGAGGCTGCAGAAGTAAAAAAAAGAAAAAAATTGACAGGGGGGGAATAGTAAACTTTGGCAAGTCGAAGAATCAAGGTATTCCCATGCTCAATCAAGACATATTATAGCAGTGAGAAACAACACTCCATTGAACCACTTTTAATATTTGGGCAGCAGAGGATAAAAAGCCATTTGTCTGAGGTTTTTGCAGCCTACTGGTAAATGGACCTGGTGCCTCGGGATTGCTAATGTCGTGCACATTGCCAGCCCACGCAGAAAAAGCGGTGGTTTCATCAGCACACACACAACAACACCATATTAGTGCTGCCAATCCTGATATAAGCTTGCCAGGTGATATTGCAGGGAGCTCAGACTCCAGGTTTGAGGGTCAGCTCTGTCAATCCTATCGTTCCTCCTGGGATCATTGAAATTAGTACCATTGCTGTGGCTGTTACATGGTCACACTAGTACTCGCCATAGGAATGTGTAATTTCCACTACACGATTAAGACTGCCAGTGAGGATAAATAGTACCTGTTGCTCATTTTGGTGTATGGGGAGACAAAAACAAACGCACACCTTTGATGCTTTTGATATCTTATTTTCAAAGCTTTATGATTGCCCATTATATGTAGAAAGAAAGAAGGGCGTGCATGAACACTTGTCTATGCGCGGGGCATACGCCAATATTGCATTTTTCATTCTCTCCCGATATTGATTCATCCATTATAAATATCGCTGGCGCTTTCCCGTGCATGGGTTTATTGCCATGCTCTTCACTCCACACTTCTTTATTACCACGGCACAAACACGTGAATCCGTCAACTCTTCCGAAGACAGTGCCGTTGAAACCTACCAGAGCAAGCTGCCCTGCTAAGGTACTCATACTGTACAGCATTCGTTATGATTTATAAACAAAAAATCAAGGGGATACAGCATGGTATTTACTTTTTTTTTAAGTACAGCATTATCATTTATGCATTAACTCAAAGAGGCAGTTGCCATCGATTAATTAATTGATGAAAGGAGCTTAGGCCCCATTCACAGCACGATGACAATATTCGTTGTTAAACAAAAGCAAAACAGTGGAGGTGACTTCGTGCGAAAATGAACATTGAGTGGTGTTGCTCATCTCAAATTTAACAGCCCTGAGACATTGAGACAGTGATGTAAATTACACACTCATATGGTGGCGCAAGTCTCTTCAAAGGACAACCACTGTTGACTTCCCCACAAAGAGGTTCTTGATTTATGGACTGCAGAGGGATGATGGGCTTAGTCAACCACCAGCTCGTATTTGACATCACAACCTTTCGATTGCCAACTGCTCACTGTACCGCTGAGCCACGTGGCAATTCAACTCTGGTTTTGGATTATCTGGCACGACGTCTTTCCATTTCACTTCACTCCCAAGTTTCTGGAAGATTATTTTCGAAAACTGAAATTGAGAAGGTCACTTTCTGCCCTAATATACAGCGCTAATGGCTGCTGCTTTCTTTCATTGTCCGTTCGTCAGAAAGCTGAGCCCAATCAGAGTCATGAACCGGCAGCAGCAACATCAACAGCTACTGGATTACAAATCACGAATGGTGAAAAAATATAAACACTTTACATATTATATTCTTAGCTCTTTTGGTAAAGTCACATTGAAGGGAAACTATAAAATAATAATATATATAAAACAATACAAATTCTCACGACGTTTCGACCATAACACAAACGGTCATCATCAGGTGTTGTGTTATGGTCGAAACGTCGTGAGAATTTGTATTGTTTTATATATATTAGTATTATTATTTTATTGCTTCCTTTCAACGTGACTTTACCGAAAGAGCTAAGGATATGAATCACTGCAGTCACGAAAGCTTTAAATAAAAATTAAAACTTTACATATTTTTTTTTTTTTAACCAGATATGGCCCACCCAGCTATGCAGCTCTGTTTCAGAAGCGACCTGACCTCAACGAAGTCGCTTATCGCGTGGAAATTGGCAGCAGCCAAACACGCCAAACGCACGTCGATTCTGAACGCGGAGAGAGCGCGGGGGGCGCGTGGGCTCACCAGCCTGGTTGGTGGTGACGTTGACGGCGGCGAACCGGGACGGGACTCCGCTCAGCTCCGACACGCCGTTGTTGCCGTGCACCTCGAACGTGTAGTTGGTGTGCGCCAGCAGGTCGCGCACCACCACCGACGTGTTCAGCAGCCGCGCCTGCCGCGGCAGGAACCTCACGGCGGCGCCGCACGGCGCGCAGGCGCCCGCCGGCTCCGAGGGGCACCGGCGGCACACGATGGAGTAGCTCACGTCGCGGCGGCCGCCCGTCTCGCCCGGCGGGCTCCACTCCAGCGTCACCGACGTCTCGTTCACGTTCGAGATGACGTTCCCCGGGGCGGACGGCGGCCCTGGCGGGGCGGGCCGCGGAAACGGACACACGCGCCGGCGATTGACGGCCAGGGTCGGCGAGGTTGTTCAAATCTAGCCGCGCCGCGCGGTGCCCTTTGCAGCGCCGTCTTGAGAGGGTGCACGTCCGCCGAGGAGATGGAGCAATGGATTCGGCTCGTGCGCAGGTGCTGCCGGGTGGATTATTACATCGCACGATCGTGGGGGATGCGGCAGCGGTGGATTCAGCGTGGCTGATGATGCTGATGATTTATGAGCAATGGTCTCCGTGTGCATATTCATGCAGCAGGGTCTTTTGTATAGGGAAGGGAGCAGGTGGAATGCCTCTTGCTAAGGAAGGCGTCATGTCCTCGGTGCAGATTTATTATCAGGGAGACCAACGAAGGGGGGCTTAACGGGGTCACAGGCTGGTGAACTTTAAAACTTTCTGAATGCCTACGAGAACTCAAGATTACCCATCCATGCAACATGCACAAGCGTAGAAGCCAAATACCTCATTATAATGAGCAGGGTAAGGGAGTAAAGGTTCCCTGCATCCCCATTCATCAATATCCCCTGTTCAATGATTTGCATACCACCGTGTTGGATTCAAAATCAGACTTAGGAAATATAAAACACACGCGACTGAACACACAGGGTTGGTGGATCACATAGGGAATGAGAGCCACAGTGTGCACTTGGTGGGAAGCCAACAGTGGTAAGCTTAAATATGGACTGGCCCCCACCATTGTGTGTGTTGCGTGTGCACCGAGGCAATCTGACTTTGCGGCTTTATAAACGGCGCCGCAGGCGAATGTCATTGGCTTGCCAGGGGGCTCCAAGGTGAAGTTCCGCTGTTGTGTTATACTTTTTGGGCGCAGCAGTTAAGGAAGCACCCGAGTTAATGATACGTAATGATAATAATTACTGGCTGGCTCAGGAGTGCCGTGATCAATGCCTGCATACTAAGCTTGCCGCGTTTGACTCCAAACGCAAAACCAGTGTAAAGGCAATGAGAGTAGCATATCGAGCATTTTGTCCTGAATATTTTGCTTAACGAGTAGGCTTTTGCGATCAATATTATTCATAATAAAGTTAGTTGGGTTAGATCGCGTAACCCACCACCACCCGACACAGCCAATGATTAAGACATGTCACGTGAACAAAACGCGCCACCGGTATGTTGGAGAGCCACTTCTGAAAAATCGCCAAATGAAGCTGGTTGTAACCACCAGCGAAACTTCATACTTAAATTGTAAATGTTGTGGGTTCACTCTCCAACACACCGGTGTGCTGAAGAAGTTAACGAGTTGGCTCGTTTCGTTCACGCGACAAAACATACCAATTGGCCGTGTAGGGTGGTGGCGAGTTAACAACACACTTGTGTTCACGTGATCTCACCCAGGGTTGTTTTTTTGGGGACTGACGTTCCCGAGGAAGCTCCCGGCACGTGGAGCAAAACGTTGACCGCTATGCCGAACAAAGCGCGCGTCTGCATGGAATTCGCTTTTCACACCACCGCCGTTAGGATGTTTGGGGTTGGGATCGTGAAATAGCTTGCACGTGGAATGCATGAGACTGCCACTTGCGTCGCGCGCAATTGCAGCTATTGCGAGAGACAGACGGTGCTTTGAGCGGCAACGTTCAAGCTCATTGAGAAGACTTTTGGGGGCATTGTTTCAAGGGATCTGGTTTTGAGAGCACTCGATAAACAATTACAACAAACGATGAAAATTATAATCAACCAATTACGCTCAACTCCTTAACAACAACAACAACAGCAGCAGCAGATAGATTGCTGAACAAACTTCAAAAACACTCTCCACTGCTTCAAGTTCCGATCAATAGGCAATATCAACAGGTCCCGCCGCAATAACAAAAGGGGCATTTGGAAGCAGAGCCTAAGTAATTAATGTCCCGATTTGTTTCACTGATAACAAGTATTAAGCTGCGTTCTTTTGAAGTCGCAGTGATAAGAAAGCCTCGCTTCCAGTTTGATTGATTTGGATTCAAACCTGTCCTGTGTTTGTGCTCGGGATCCCAACCTATGTCTTATCTAAAACCTTTTTCTCACATCTCCTGCTCACCACTTATCCCCTGGAAATAAACCGGAGCGAGGATTGATGTGTATCATTGTAACAAAAATAAAGGAAGTTTTTTTTTCTTCATTAGAAGAACACGGAAAGCTGTATATTGCAAGTGATAAAGACAAAAAAAAACATATAGCCCATAACGGTGTTAGGATAAGTGTTGTTAGTGAGCACCTATTAAGGCCTGCACAGCACACAAGGGAGTGGTTGGGTCGTCAACACCATGGCCGGAAGCCTTTGTCACTCCAATGCTGATGTTTACGCACCGCACCAGATTAAAATTACCGCTGAGTCAACCTAGGGGAGACCGAAGATCAGTTCAGATAATCGTCATTGGTGTTGGCCGTGAGCGGGAATCGAACTCGGGTTGCCGAGTTCGTAGCGCGGCGCGCTAACCGCAAAAATTCCGCAGCCCCGCACACAAACACAAACACATACAGACACGCAGACACAAAGACAAAAATATACAGATACATGCAAACACAGACAAAGATCTCCCGTATAGCCTTAACAGGCTGTTGGGGCAAGTGCTGCTATCAATGACCTATGCAGGCCGGTAAGGTACACGTAGGGGTGGGTGGCCAACACCACGCCCCGGCCGCCTTTGTCTCCCCAGTGGCGATGCTCACACACCGTACCAGGTACTTATTTGAGGCTGAATCGACCTAGAGGAGGCCCAGGACCGGTTCAAATTTCCGTCACCGGTGTTGGCCGTGAACGGGAATCGAACTCGGGTGGCTGGGTTCGTAGAGCGAAGCGCGCTAACCGCTACACCACCGCTCCTCACATGCATGCACACACAGACATTGGCGTGCACGCACGCATACACACACAAAACTCCCCTACTCTCAACCGCACCTCGTGTATCTGCAGCCTTTCATCGCACGGCCACGAAAGTGCCCAAATCACACCAGGTCTCTGAACAGCGAAGCATAATGGAACCCGGTTTGTGTTTGCAAGGGAGGACTGCCTGTGAATGCCGGGTGTTGCAGGCTTGGGATGCAGGGTCATCTGAAGATGGCAGTACCATATATCAATGGATTCTTGAATCCATCTGTGTGGATCGTGGGAGCGTTTCCCCCTCTCATATGCATGGTGAGATTTAATCCAGGTACCCCATTTTCCTCCCACGTGCCAAATAAAATAGTCATTACCGAGGTTAACCAAACACATGAAAATTATGACTAGGTTTTGCCCTTTCTGGCAATCAAACAGGTGGCCAAACACCAAATAGATACGTTTTGCAAGAAATCAAGCCCACATTAACCACGCGGACTTGTGGTGAACATGCAAACAAACATGCTCTGATAATATATGCATTGCCTTTGAACCGGATTGGTCTGCACCAGAGACACTGTGTAGGCCAATCAGTTTAAAAGACAATGCACGTACAGAATAATCAGAGTAGTTTCTGTTTGCATGTACACCACAAGTGCGTGTGGTGAATGCAGGCTTGATCCCTTGCAAACTGTTTGTATTTGGTGTTTGAACATCTTAACACCTGTTCGGTTGCCATGAAATGGTAAAACCGAATCTTATTTTTCATCCTTTGATACTGGGAAAACAGGTCCCATGATCTGACCAAACCCATTGCAGGACCCCTTTAAATGAGCCTCGAGCTCTCCTGGGTAAATGAATAACGGATTGTTAGTGTTATTGTTTATCATCTCGCGAGCATGTTTCCAGCACAATAACTCTGGCCACCTCTGCCTCCCTTGTGCAACCACCGTTACACGCATGCCGCGTGTTTATTGAATAGGCCGAGTCAACCGAAGGGATTCCTGAAACAACAGCAGCAACAGCAACAGCAAAATATCTTTGCGTTGCATCACGGCGCAATTCTGCACCGTGTGTTTAATGCAAGGCAGCGTCATGGCAAATTGATTGCCGTGCTCCTAAATTGTGGACAATCGAAGCAACGCGGGTTTCTCGCACAGCAGCTTAAAGCAGTGCGTAAATCAAAATGTTGCGAGCGTGAGCTGTGCATGCAGGCACGTGTGCGTCTGCCTGTGCGAGTGGCTGTGCGGAGCGGTGGTGCAGGGGTTAGCGCGCTGCGCTGTGGATGCTGCGAGGAAAATTTTAAAAAAAACGGACTTCGACTCCCGCTCATGACCAATAACAGTGGCGAATGTTTGATCTGGTCATGGGCCTCACCCTCGGTCGACTACTCGGCCTCAAATGAGTACCTGGTGCGGTGTGTGATCATCAGCACTGGGGAGACAAAGGCGGTTCGGGAGCGGTGCTAGCCACCCACCCCCATCGTGTGCCGTGCCGCCCGTCGGCGGTGCTCGCTAACAGCACTTTGCCCTCAACAGTCTGTTGAAGGCTATATTGGGCACCTTTGTCTTTGCCGATGTGTGCGTGTTCATGCGGTCTGCAAATCCGGCGTCTCATATTCCACTGCCCATGCAGGAGCCACGGAGAGAGTGCTCACGCAGTCGGTGCGTTGGGTTCGTTCGGTTCGCAAAATGCGGCTGGGGCGGCGTTCTAATTTTACCACCGCAGCGGCAACGCGAGGCATTTTAATGATCCCGAAACAGCTGCGGCAAGCGCGGAACTTCCGTTGTGCCGCACGGCGCAGAGTACAGCGTGCAATGATTCCACCTAGACTAGTGCAGCAGATAACAGGGCATTTGTATTATATAACATTACGTAACATTGTATTATATAGCATTGTATTATGTAACATTGTGCATGCCCTGTGTATATATTTAACTGATTCTAGCAAAACATAAAAAGAGTCGGCAAATGCTTCTTATAATTAATTGGTTGCCGTTATGTCAATCCATTCCTGGACGGGGGGCCCCTTCCGTACACTGTGGCAGTCATCGCGATACCTCACCACACTGGCCAGTACATGTCAGTGAGAGAGATGTGTCGAGGACTGGTTCAGATTTCACTTGCTGCTGATGTTAGCCATGGCCCGCTCATGGAACTCAGGTCACTGGGTTCAGAGTGCAATGCGCTAAAAACCCAGGGACCACGTGTGTGCGTGTGTGCGTGCATAGTTTAATCGAGCTCGCTCAATCTGCTGTCTTGTTATAGTGGGGAGCGGTGTTGCAGTGGTCAGCGCACTGCGCTACGAACCCGGCGACCCGAGTTCGATTCCCGCTCATGGTCAACACCGGTGACGATTATCTGAACGGGTCCTGGGCCTCCTCCAAGGTCAACTCAGCCTCAAATGAGTACCTGGTGTGGTGTGTAAACACCGCCACTGGGGAGACAAAGGCGGTCGGGCGTGGTGCTGGCCAACCTCCCCCTCGTGTGCCGTTCCAGCCGTCATATGTACTCGCTAACAGCACTTGCCCCAACAGTCTGTTAAGGCTGTATGGGGGATCTTTATCTTTCTCAGCACATGCATTTGTTGAGCTCGCTCAATCTTCTGTCTTGTTAGAGTTGTTGAATATTGGATGACATCTGTATAAATGCATTGTATTTTGTGTATGGCAGGAAAGCTGAATGCATGAGGAAGCTCCATGCATTCTGAAGGGTAAACACTCAGACATTGCACAGAACATCAAGAAATGTACTTGCGTAACTCCTTATGGTAAGCACTTCATTGCCTTGCACATTTAAGAGTTCCACCTCTGTGGGAACCACGAAACCTTTCGCCATTTGCCGATCCTCCTAAGTGCAAGCTCGTGTTGAATGTCATCAAGGGCGAATATTCATTGGAGATTGAAAGCAGAGACACATCCACCCACTCCCACAACTCACCGGAATCTGTCTCTACGGCGTGGTTCAAATTACATGCTCATGTTGGCAAGCACAAATGGGATATTATTATTTTTCTCACAGGTCAGCCATTCACGTGTACACCCTTCATACACAACCCTCTGATGGGGAAGCAATTATTTAATTATAAACAAACACGCGTGTACTTTATGTAATACTTTCTACAGATTGCAATGCGTTTGTGCCAGAGAGATGTGTATTTAGCCCATTCGAAGAAACAATATGTACACTTCAGGTTACTTAAGAGTATAAAACAAATGCATTTTTGGTGGATGCGCAGACAATTTTAGCGTTAGCCTGGTCAACACTTAGCTAAGTGAACCTCCTTGGCTTCTGCAGTCGAATAAGATGAAATACTTAGGTACGAAGAGCCAAAGCCGTGTGTTCAACATTCGTAATTGAGGACCAATTGCATGTGCACGGGCAGTTTTAATCGCCGGATCAGCGAGTGCCTATGTCCAAATGTGTTGTGGGAAAATGTTCAACACTTGTACCAGTGGTGAAAATGGTGGGGCCCGGTATATCACAGGATCCTATCCAATACACATTTTGAAATCGTTGTTCGAAGAAATGTGAAATGTGTTGTGGCACAGGAAGCAATATGCCCGAATTTAAATTGAATTATAGAATGCTATTTTAAGCCTCATACAAGGCCCAGTCATACGAGTCATGCTGGGTGTTAATTATATTATTATTATTAACGTAGCATTCAAATGAAATGGGGTTAAATGTGTGGCATTAATGCAATCTCGAATGCATAACGATTGACCAGCTTAATGTTGTACTTAGGAAAAATTTATATGTAAAGAAATTAAATGGTGTGATATTAAGCCTTGCAATCAAAGTCCGTAATTGTCTGCCAAGTCATTAAAAGTTTACCCATGTCCCCGAATGCATCCACACTTGCTCTGAATGGCTGCTGTTCAAATTCACACGCAAGTACAATTCTGCTTGAAATAATGAGATGTCAGGGCTCCATCTGTTTGAAAGTCATCACCACAAGTTAAATGTGCTCTTACCCGTGGTAATAGTGGTGAAATTAGGCATCCTAAACCAGATCAGCGCTTATCAACGCAGCCTCACCAAATTCCTGTTCATTTAAACGATGGCAGCTGCGGGGTTTTCATTGCTTCATTAAAAAAAAGACTGCAACATAAACACATCGACGTAGAATTGATTTTCGTTACTAAAGCTGATGCTTCGCGTGTCTCATGCTAATTGCAAATGACTTGAAAATACCGTTTTTTTGTTTGTTAAATACATAATAGCCGTCTAAGAGCATGCATTTGTAAAGTGCATACGAATAACACGAACGCATCCTTTATTTTGTCTGGGAAAACCTCACTGAGTGTCGAGACTCTAGCTCGGCAATAACTTGAATACGTGTGTTTGGCATGCAATAGGGACCTACTAAGGTCAGCACAATGATACACATCTGGAATGTGCATTGAAGCTCTAAGGATTAAGAATGCATCAACACTAGAAGAAATACATCAGTGAATGTCCGGACGCATTTCAGTTGAGTCCTGATTTAGGACAATTTGACCAAACTCGTTGATTCATGGTTTGCGTTTTTTTTTTTTGTTCACGAGACTTTCTCGGAGAAAATCCCATTTAAGCAAGGGGGAGAACACTCAACCACGATACAGATAGACCAACAAACTACTTGCTCTACTGCCTCTATGGCCTCCACTTTTTTACACACAACGACCACAATCAATGCATGATCCAGCAAATCCCACATCGAAGCTGCAACATCATTGGTGTGCTAACCGCTAAGCGCTGGATGCAAACGTTCGGTCTTAGTGGCGGTTAAACAATATACGTGCGTGGATTTCGTAACGCTGTTCAAAACGCGTTTGTCCTTTAAAGCGATTTTTGCTAGCGATAATAACATTACCTTCTGGGTTGCGATACGAGATGACATGATATACCGTATACGCAAATTATAAATGCATCACCAAATAACGATGTTTCGTCTCCCTCGGTGCACTACAGGCCACGGGAGCGTAACTCGATCATCTCAACCCGCCACCGCACGTTGAACGAGACTCGCCGATTTTGCGCCGTCATCGTCGCGCTTGGGCAATTTCCGCCCGCAACTTTTACTCGCCGTCCACTCAAACAAACGAACAACAAAACGCTTCGTCGGCAAAGTGTTGCCGACCGGCGCCGGGCAGCGCCCGCGGGGTGAGAGTAGAACCTTGCAGGTTTAGATGCTGTGTACGGGCACGTTGCGTGTACGGGCACGTTGAACTTCTTCCGCGCGCCGCACGTGGCCAAGCTGTGCTAAATGGGAGGTGCGGGGTGAACGTACTTGCGCAGGCCACAGACTGGGGGTCGGTTCTGGGCCGGAAGTATCCCTCCTCGCAGCTGCACGACGCGGCTCCACGGGCACGGGCGGAGCTGTGCGGAGGACACTTGGAGCAGGAATTGTCTCCGGCAAACTCCTTGTAGAAGCCCCGCTCGCAAGCTGCACACCCAGAGGACAACCGAGGAGGGCACAACGTCAGGCAGAGCGAGGGTTGACGCACATTTAGTCTTCGTTCTGTTTGTGGTTTTTTTTTGTACGCCAAACGCACGGTTTATGTCAAGCTCAATGGCACGGCGATTGTCTCCCCCATCAAAAACGAGGCACGGGGCTGGTGCTCATCGCCCATTCGTGGTGCCACAAGAGACAATAGAGGACCATTATTATCTAAAGACCTGAGTGTGGGAAGCGAATAAACCTGCTTTTAACACAGACTGAAACGGAAGGCCCCTGTGTCCCTGTTGGGACACTTTCTTTGTATGTTGGCCCATCTTTGACATTTGCACTAAGTCCTAGGTGGAGGTCAAAGTGCAGCCCTCTAATTTACTCCCCCATACAACGGCAGGCAAAAGCACCTCCGTGAGTGGGAGATCTCCAGATGTATGTATGCATATACCTTACTAAAAAAAAACCTGTATTATGCATGTATGCATATTGAACTTATTAACACAGGCATGGGGGAATGACAACAAACTAAACACAAACCGTAGTTCTACAGAAATGAGTTTTAAATCTAGAACACCTTGCTGGTTTGATGTCTAAGAAAATTCGTGCATACCCACATTTTACCGCACTACACACGACCTGCTGCTGATCGACTAACTGTGTTGCACCCATTGCTACAAAATGGGTGCACAGAGGCTAGGGGGTTTCAAGAAACCGCCACCATTGCTTCAACTGCCTCACTGCAGGAGATCAAACGAGCATCCTATGGATTGTAAGTTTCTAATGCCCAACCATGAAACCATGGCAGCATCCCACTCATGTGCCGGCGATTTTATTTTCAGCACGAGCGAACATCGGTCGCTTTCAGTTGAGTCCACACTCATGGCAGTGAGGCACTCCGTAGTTAATGGGCCTGTCGAGATTCCAGTACTTAAACCAACGGTAGAAGTATTTCCCTGTGGGGGGAAACTGTGAAGCTTTATTATGATTTTTTTTGCTGAAGTTGGGCAATAACCCTTACATGCTGTGAATTTGCAGAACAGGACTGTGCAACCATTCAACATTAATGCATCTGTGTTCTGTAAGTCTAAGTAAATGCTGTCCCGCTGTGCAGTGGAGAATCATTCCGCTGAATGAACATTGTTGCGGATTCCCCGAGGCCTGAACAGAATGTATCAGGGTGCGTGAAAGAGTGTCGGTCGTTGACCGATGCGAACCAACATTGGTTGCTGCAGTCCAGCGTCCTGCATTGAACGGAGGCTCCATACGTTGTGACTTCGGTGAAAAGGGATTTAGCCATTTATTTTCATTAATCAACGTCAAAGAATTGCAGTTAAAGGGTCTCCGTGCTCGAAATAACGTTGGGCTATGCCCGTCTCTGATGGAAATCCTGACTTAGTCGTGGAAATTCTACTATTCCCATTATGGGAACAAGTATATCCATAGCAACCACTGTGCCTGTCATAAAGTGGTACTCGTTTTTACCAATCTAGAATTATAAGCTCTTTTTTCACAGTTGTCCAGTAGGGTGGGTCAGAATCCCTGGAGGGATGACCAGGATGTTAACTCATTGTCCCTGAATTGCAAGGAGGGGCACTTTTGATGACATTACTGCCAGATCAGACATTATTTCGATGTATAATTGCTGATGTGTTTTATACCACGTGTTGTACAACCCGAAAACACATCGGAAAGACAGACCATACATAGAAAACCCGGCACTACCTAAACACACGTCAAAGAGAGACGGATGTTTTTTTTCTTTCTTAAATGGAACAAAATAAGGCTCGTAAAATAAACACCGCAAGCCGCCCTCAACGATACCGATTGTATCATTGCAGGCGATCACAGGATTCACACACCTACAAATGGTGTGCGAAGACCTTTCAAGATTAACATCAGATATCAAGTAACTGGACGGTGGTGATACGGCGAGTTTCAAACCCACAAAGCCCTTGTAACATGCCACCTCTTTGGCGAGCACTGAAACCGCGGCGGGCAAATGAAGACGCGGCTTACTTGCGAGACACTTGCTCGACAGAATGTCCTGAAATGTATTCATAGTGCGTTCTTCGTGTGTTGTTATTTTTTTTTTGTACGAGCAAATGTGTAGGTACACCCACGGGCCGTCTGACATATTGACAAGGGTATCGATCAATGTGCGGCCGTTGCATAAATCAGAGACGAAGTGTGCACGCCGGGCGACAGAGGCAATGCCAGTCTCCTCGAGGTGAGCGAGCTTGACCGACATTTGAATGTGTCCCGTGTGCAGCCCGGCGCGAATTAACTAATGTAAACCCGTCAGAGCTCTCTCACATTAATGAGTTTTAATGTTGTCCTTCGTGTTATAATGTGACATCGACCTTCTGACAGCCATTGCCTGCACACACCATCATCACAACTGCAGAGTCCAATGACAGATGGGTCCCAATTCATTGCCATTCTAATGTGTCCGTATGTTTGAACTTCTTTTGCACAGTACGTAGCCAACCTTGCTCATCGGAGGTGTAAGCACTCAAGGTTACATCTCCATAGACGAACTGAGAGGGTGAATCTTACATGGACCTCCAAGTTAATACAACATAGATTTAGCACACTTGAAAAAAACATGTTTTCAGTGCTTATTAAGTCGACCTCAAAGGGAATGTTAAAGGCACAATCTTGCAATTGCTTGTGCATGCAACAGCTTGTGCATGCAACAGCTTGCGAAAGGGGCCTCCACTACGGGAACCCCTTTAGAGAGTATTTTGGCAAAAATCTTCCACACGGCCAGACATCTTTGTCCACACGTGACTTGCCAATCAACTAACTGTAGCGGACGCAGGGACACTGTCCTAGTTGGGTGGACAGAGGCCCTACATAGCCAACCGTGCTAACTGAAAAGCGCGGGTGGGAATGTCAACAAACTAAACACAAACAGCAGCTCTAAATAAATGAGTTTTCAGTCTGGATTTAAAAGTGCATAGCTCCGGTGGCTTCGTGAAACATCGAAGGGAAGAGCGTTCCAGACGGCCGAAGAATCGCATCTGAAAGCGCCGCGCGATGCGGTGGTCGCCGTCTTTTGTCCGATGGGCTCTGCGAGGGTGACCGGAGTTCGAGCGATGGTTTATGCCCCTTGGCGAGATGAGCAAGGCATTGTGGTTCATTTGTGGCGAGCACTTTGTGTGTGTAATGAGTGCTGCACACAAACTCGAAAGTCTGCTGTCATTTGGATGGTACATTAGGCCTCGCTGCCAAAGTTGCTTTCAAACGCTCAACAAAATAGACTCGAAACTTTAAGATCGCGCGATGCTCTCAGACAGAACAGTTGCTTTGTGCCAATGTCACGGTCAAAGCATGCACCTGCTGCCATTCATCAATGCAATTAGGACATAATCCCGCATACAAACATCGTCTCAGTGTAAACAAGACCCCCTAGCTATCCAGCGAACCTTCTCCATACGGGAAAACCCACACTACAGCTGCAGAATTATAATTACACAGTCATCCTTTCAAAACGATTAAGACTGATAAGGGGGACAATACCACACCATATATTGAAATTAAGCTCTGTTTGTTTTCAATGGGGTTGACATAATTTTTGGGAGGGCTGGTGAGATGGTTAGCACGGTTTGGTATGAACTGGCAATCCTAGTACAGAATCCTGGTCAATAGAGTTCCCACCTGGTTAAAACAAATGAAACTGAAAGTGTGTGTCTCTCTCTCTCTTCAATCGAGCATTGGGTACTACTGTCCGTGTAAATTGTCACCCCCGAGCCTATGGACGTGAGCTTTCGCTTGCTTCCATCTAGCTCTCCCTTTACGGAGACCGCTCGGTCCATGAACTTCTGGCAACAGCAACAGCAAGTCCTCCACTGTTGGCGATCATCATATCCCATCTGCTGCTGCCGTTTCCACGTCATTACGCTCCAATCCAGTGCCCCGTCAACCCCATCAGTCAAACGTGTTGTCTCTCATCCTCTGGGTTTGTCCCTTCCGCTCGCATCGCCCCTTGCTTGTTTTCTGGATTCCTGTTTGGTGGCATTCATCTGACCTGTGGTCACGAGCACCACCACCGTTCGTATGGCAGTGGCCAGTCTCTCCAAAACATAACCGCTGGCCATCGGTCAAAGACGGTCACCGCACCGCATGCTTTCATATGCGCTTCTGCGGCCGTCTGCAACGCTCTTCCTTTCTACACTGGGAAGCCACTGGAGCTATGCGCTTTTAAATCTTGATTTAAAAATAATGTCTTTATAACAGTTTTTTTGTGTTATTTTGCTCTTCTTCCCCACACCTCCAATTCGCACGATTGGCTACGTATGGTGCAAAAGAAGTTCGACATACGTGCCCATTTAACCTCCCAACCCGCCATTTCTGAATTAAATGCTATTGCCAAAGCATCATCATGTGTATCATTATAGTTTTAAATAAGAATGATAAAGGATATTAAATCCCACGCTATTTGCGCAACATATATTTCTTTCTGGCCGACCATCACTAATTCTTTCGCGTGCACGTGTCGCTTTGAAAAAAAAAAGTTTAACAATCGTGTTAACGCGCATTTAATTGGCCCGCTCAAAAGGAAAAGCTCAACAAGTTTCCAATAAAGTTGCGCGAAACTTTATTCAACGACAGTGCGGGTGAACTGCGAGTCCCTTTGTGCCACACCCATGTCAAAACGAAAAAGAACACTCTGCCAAGATGTAAAAAATATATATTCACGCATGTGAAGCGTGCGTATTTTTTTTTTACTCAGTGTCTCGAGTTATGCTTTTAGAGTAGGTTGGGGGGGGGGATTGCCCAAATGGGAGTGAAAACAATAGCGCTTGGGAATGGAATGTGACCATTGTGGGTTCTTGACAGCTCCCTGCTGCCAATGCAGATGAATGGACAGCCAACAAAACACAAGAGAGCGGGGGATTTGCATACGGACAATTGGCTGGCTGGCATTAATGCACGGGGCCGCGCTTTCTGTGCATCTGTAATCGCCGTGGAACTGGATACGCGGCCCGGTAAAACCAGTTTTGCAACACGGGACCCTCCTCTTCCTGACACGCCAGTGGGGTGCCCTCCCCTCCTCCCCTCCCGCTACCCCCTCGATCCCCTTTCGCACTCCCCCCTTGTCCGGTCGCCTCCTCGAACAACCCACGCGCTCGCAAAGTTTCACTGCCGTGTAATGCGAGCCGCCAAGGCTGCCCCAACAGATTTAAAATTTTCTCCAATTGTATCCCAATTGCGCTTTTGATGTCATGTCGCCGGCGTTATGGAACGGCCTGCAGAAGTAGATATCATAGAACTACATCTGAAATTGTATACACACTGTGTAGCAACACTTACCAAAGCCGCCGTTCTATATCAAGTAATATTTGCTGTATGAAAGTAAAACTGATCATTCAAATTATGATGGCAGGAATGCAGTCAAATTACCTGAAAATTACAATTTTAAAATGTGACTTTGTTCTGTGCAGTTATTGGTTGACTGGATTCAGACCATCCACTCACCAACCTTGATTGAAAACCTGGTTTCATCAAAGGCCGCTGTCAGGATGTTTGAACCCAGGATCACAGCTGATGCTCGTTCAGCGCTTTGACATCTGAGCCACCCATCCAGCATGTCCTTAATTTATTTTATTATTTAGCATTCTTCATTTTCCAATGCTTCACGACAGCCAAATACCATTGGTGCCACCACACCTAACCATCAGTTCTTACGCAGGTTTTTTCACGGCTGTGTTTAATTTAGCTCTCTTTACCGAAAGACCCAAAGAATATAACATACGGACAGACGACATACATCCAGCAGCTGTTGCAGTCAACACACAACGGCCAAAGGCTGCTCCCACAGCCGTTTCGCCAGCTCCAACGCCAGCACGCACCCCCAGTGAACCGCCCATTGATGCCACTCCCATGCCCACGAGCGTCTTCTTCCCAGCTACAACAGCTTCTCGACCATGGGAGGAAGCTGCGTCGCTTTCCAGCCATGTTCTAATCTGAACTTCCACGTGGCTTACGCTGTCCTCATACGAACTCATTGTAATTTCGGACAATAGCTCGTGTAAAAAAAAAAAATGTTGATGATGTTTGACTATTTTTTAAATATTTAATCGTTTGGTGTCTCCATGTTCAAATTAGCGTTACACGGTTCATGATTTATCTTGATAGCCAGTTGTTGAAATTCCACGTTCTCATGACAGGAGACAGTCGAGCCATATCATCACAACGATTCGATAAAGCGATGATGTGCTTTCAATCTGCAATCCAGAGGATCGTCGGTTCAATCTGCTGGTCAGGCAGTTGAAACATGGGCAGGCAGTATAACATTGTGCAAAGCACAGTCAGTCAACCAACAGGTGGTGTGCGATGTGGTGAAGTGTGGGTACTCCCCAACTCCTCCAAGACAACGGATCGGCAAGGAATAGTAGGCCAAGCTACTTGTGCGACCCTCTGTAGGGGCTCACGATAGCTCCTTCTCGTGGAGCCCGATCAAAACAACAGTTGGGTGAGGAATCAAAACTAAAAACTGTTTTGTTTTTTATTCTACCAGAGAAGTTCCACTGAACTTTTTCTCCTTTTTCAGAAGCGACCTGTCTATCACAAGTGATAGCTGAACGAAGTGGCTTATCATGTGGAAATGTATCGCAGCCAAACACTCTAAACGCATGTTTCTAAATGTTGTAGAGCAAAACAAGAACAGAGAACCCTGGAGGAAAAGCTAAACCACCATGGGGAGAACATGCCAAACTTTAAATATGCAGGCATCGTCAGGGTCGGGATCGAACCCGCGACCTCCTTATACCAAAAATCAAGTGTCAGGCCGCACCGTTATCCTCTTTATAACACTGCCAACACCGTGGAGCCCTTTGAACAAGGGGCAGGCTCTTTTAAACATTACATTTTATGACATTGCTGTAAAGGTATAAAGCTACCAGTATTGTTGTGACTACGAGACCGAGTTGACTGTTTAAACAGCAGTTACAGGGTGTACCCCAATTATGCTGTGATAATCGCACACGTTGCACGAAGCGTACCTTTAAAAAAAAAGAACCCAGTGCTTCATTGCACTAATTTTGGCCATGGCCATTAACCGTCGGCCGAGGAAGGTTGCAGATGGGACTTCTTTTTTTTTATTCTAGAAGCTCCCTTCACAAAGTGGAGCAACACTTCTCCTCCCGTCCCACCCCCCCCCCCCCAAAAAAAAAAACAGGAGTTTTTTTTTGTTTTGCCACATTGTAAAACACGTCAAAGAATCGCCCCAAACGCGCTCCCGTCTTTCACCACAGCCGGGAGTCCGGCTGGGTGGGGGCAGAAGCGGCGGGGGCAAAAGCGGTGGTGGCAGAAGCGGTGGTGGCAGAAGCGGTGGTGGCAGAAGCGGTGGTCGTTCATGTGAAGTTCGCTTTAAAACGCGGGCGGGCGGGAGGGGGGGAAACTTTTTTCACGCCAGGTCAACGCGTTTGCCCGATTGAAACTTTGTCCGCACGATGCCGTGCCACCACCACCACCACCACCACCCAACCACCACCACTCCTCTAGGGCTGTCAAATCTAACATCCTTTAACCCTGCCGGCTCTCTCCAACACCCGGAGGAAGGAAGTTGTGGGCCCCCTCTGGGCGTGAAAAAAATAAAAGGCCGCTTGTAATTTCACACTTGCACTGGGGGTGACAAAAGGTGTGCAAATGAGTGTGGACAGTGTGGTGAGAGCCAGTCGAATTATCCTAAATGTGTGTGTGTGTGTGTGGGGGGGGCATATCTTTAGCTATCTAGTACCGATGAAAATGATTACATTTGTATGAACTATCTGCAAGTTGTTGAATGTATATGATGATTACGCGTGATGTATTATTCATATATTTGTGAAGCATTGCTTCATTATTTCGCCTCTTAAAATCGAGTCCTACGCTGGCATTACATGCATCGAGCAGTGTCTGTATGAATCGATCCCTTTTTTATATTCTTATCGTCGTATGCACTTTAGTCACGTCAATCCAGCGGCCACGAGAGGCTCCCCATCTAACAATGGCAATGAAGAAATTATTATTGTTGAATTAAATTGTAACTCCAAATCGAGACTACATTGGATATTTACATGAAGACTGTTCATGTGTAGAATAGTCAAAACGAAAGTAGCTCCATCCTCTAACGAGCCTTTGGCAGCACTCATCACCGGTGGCATATCAGTACCAGCAGAGGAAATTCCACATTCACATGGCAAAAGCCAGTCGACCCATACACGTGATAGAACTCGATACAAAGACTGTTAGCCGCCAAACGGAAAAGTAGACATGTCAATCGCTTGAGCCAGAAATGCATTGAATTAAGCTGTGGAATCTGACGAGTTAAATGCAGTGTATACCTTGTTCACGTGCCACACAAGGATGGACTAAGCAGCGTTTGACATTTGGCGAATTATATTCCTTGCGCTGCACGTGAAATAATCTCCCCAAAAATGCAGATCTGGTGCAGAGTCAACAGCAGCGAAGGTCATAAAAGGTGCATTTGTGCCCAGTCACCAGAAGTGAGAACGGAGCCATTATCTCTTTACGTATGGTAAAACACATTGTTGCTGCTTCAGTGGATATACACAGTGCATGCAAAGTGGAGTGGTGGCATAGTGATTAGGGCACTTCACTAAGACCCCAACAACCTCGGTTCCATTCCTAGTAATACACTTGGTTGTCTGAACTTGGCCTTGGTCTCCCCTAGGTCTACTCAGCCAAAGTTAGTATCTGGTGTGGTTCGTTAGCATCGGAAACACAGAGGCGATGTTGCTGGCTTGGGCTGTGAGTTGTTCAAGAGCTGGTACGGTGCAGTGATGGACTGAAACCAATCTGCGTGGAGCTTCGAGTGTAATCCCCTTGACATGTGTATGGGGTTATTTTTTCCTGGTACTACAGTTTCATCCCACATGATGACAACAGACTCAGTCGTGGAATCAGTCGAACGTCCCAATGTAGGATACTCCTGAAAAAGAGTCTTCAGACTCAGCGAAGCTTTCCTGGATAAATAAAGGGCATCGTTGCTATTCTTAGTAATTGAGGTCAAGCAGTGGAGCATTGCTTCGTGCACTCCACCTATGTATCCAGCGACTTGAGTTTGATTCCCCAACCTTGGCTAACATTGGTTTAATCTAAACTGGTCCCGAGCCCCCCATTCACCAAATGGCAGGGACCAGGATGGTGAAGTATGGTCAATCAACTCCCAAGAAACAGCGTGGCATGGGCAGGGATCTATTAATTCCATAAGGGATTGACAAGGGGCTGCAAATAATAAGTTAAATTCGTTTTAGTCATTATTTAGATACAGAAAGTTTGGGCAAGGGTGAAACTGGCCAAATCGCCCACTGGTATAAAATGCCAGCGTTTGTAGATATTAACTGAGAGTGACAGTTTACTTTGTTTTAGGGCTCCTTCTTGGACGTTGTGTGTGTGTGCGTGTGAGCACACATACTTGTACCAATTATTTGCAGCAGTGGCGGAGTTGGTAACAGGTTGTTTTGCTATATCAGTACGGTTTATTTCACGACATTGTCAGCTGGCACTTGCACAGCGCTAAAGTGTCAACACTCTGGCGAGAGAGACAAAGGTGGTCGGGAATATCTCACTGTGATGTATTGGCCATCGTTGATAAAGAAAAAATGTTGCCAACAGCACTAAACGCAAGCCATCCATTCAGCCAGGAAATTCGAAACCATGTCCAAATGCGATGTATAACACTGCTGAAAGTAGTAGAGGCAACACTGCCAGCTGATATTTCAAACGCTCTTTAATGGTATTGGCCAAACATTCCGATGCAAGACACTCCTGGCAAAGTCTGGAGACACAGTGAGGCTTTCCTGGCTAAATTCAAAGCGTTATTATTTTAACTCGGGCACGACTACTTCTACCAAGACATCTGACCAGTATGGAAGAGTCATCCAAACTACCTTCTGGAGGGGCTTTCAAGAGCTTCCTCTTAGAGACAGACCCCCTTCTGCCAGCAGGGACACAAACAAGGGACGCAAACAAGCAATTGCAGGGCTGGACATTTTACCTCAATATATCTCCCCAGTTGTGGCCTCTTGAGCAGTGATGGGAATCGCTTATAGCTAATTTAGGGGGCCAGTACCTCAACTGGTCGATGTTTGTTGATATTACTTCTACAACCCCCCAGGTGATGATGGGCTGAGTCTACCCTCGACTGGATTTGAGATTGCCACCTTGAGTTAGCAAATGTAGCGCTTTAATCACAGCACACAGTATAGCACTACATACACTGCGAATGGTGTATGGACTAAATATTACAATTCATCCCAAGTTACTAATCCCCCTTCCAACCCCTTGCCTATATATCCGAGCTGTTCCCTCAGTACACATCCTCGGAAGTGCACTTCGTCGTCACCCAACACATTCTCACTGCTATTAGTGCCTCCACAAATATCTGGCACTCGTAGGCATTAGGTTTGTATGGTAAACAAAACCCGGTTCACTCTGCATTCCATGCTGCAGCCATTGGTATGGCACCTCCCAGGGACATATGCCCACCTCTCATTGTGGCTGTTTGCATCGTCGGGCAGCATGCTTCAACTGTACATGTGTACGTTAAACTTCTTTTGCATCATACGTAGCCAACCACGCTAATCGGACACCCACAGAGTGCTGAAAAATCAGCAGAAAGTTTCTGCCGATTTTACATTCAACTTGACATTTTGTACCCGCTCCCCCCAAATCTTGACCCCCTCACCCCCGGTCGCGCCTCTCCGTGCCTGGCCAAGCTGCCTCTCGCCACGTGCCCCCTCGTTACCCCTCTCTCTAGCCATCTTCACCCCCACAATCCCAATAGTACCCCTGACCCCCTAAGCCTTACCCCATTCACTCTGGCAGCCGCGCCACAGCGGTGAGATGTTAACTCCCTCGCCTGGTTTACCGGAGATCGTGAGCCAACCTAAAAGTGGGCCAGGCCTCGTACATGTCCACGCACCAATTACCGCTGGCGTAGCATACGGTGACAAACGTTCCATCGCTGCAAAGCATGAGAAGCAACACGCGAGCGCATCCCCCCCCCCATCCGCCCGTGTGATATTCGCAGTGCATTACCCCATTCGGCATTCTTGCGGTACAGCGGCACTTCCGACAGCGGGTCAACGCGGATGCCCCGCGCCGTCATCGCCGGGGCTCACGGTCGACATTGGCCTTGGCCGCGCAAGCGCTATAAATAGCTTCACGACGAAAAAAAAGAAAGCTGGGCGGCCTCGTTGCTCCATAGGGCCTTCATTAATCAAGGTGCGCCGGCAGTTGCAGGTTGGCCTCTGTATTAACAAGTGGAGCTGGGGACTGTTGTACCTGGAGAGCTCCGGGAGGCGGGCGGGGAGGGCTCTGAGTCAGTGCACCAGAGGAGCATCTTTCCCACCCCCGTGCGTCTTCAGACACGAACACAGATCGATGGCCAATCGCTGGCCAAGGCAGGCGGAGGCAACAGGAATGACGGATCGTCTGCAATCTCGGCGTGATTGGATCGCGGGCACCGTCAATGCCGCCCGAATGGCGCGATCCGTCTAGGACTTGACTTTGTGAGAACCAAAAAATGCCACGGGCCGGGAATACAGGCTTCTCATACGACAATTAGGATCTGTGTACGTATGCTGAACTTCTTTTGTGCTTACGTAGCCAACCGTGATAATCGGAGGTGCGATCTATGCACGTGGATGCTGCTGCGGTGTAATTGTTCATACACTGGAACTGGTTGGATTCGGTTCGATTCCATCTCGTGACAAGGCAGCTGAAAAGAAATGTTAAATATTTTTTTTTTATATAAACTTCCCGCCTCTGGCCACCCAGCAGTATAAATGGATATGCGCCAGTTAGTTGATCGGCAGGTTGCTTGTGAGGACGTCTAGTCGAGCGTGGAAGAGTAGACCAGATATCCTCACAAGGGGGCCCACTGGAGGTATCTCTAGTGGTGGCACTTCGACCAGCAGTGTAGTGAAGGAGCAGTTGCGGGGCTGCTCCTCCTAGGAGCCGTGGCTTGGCTCAGCGGTAGCGCATTCACCGCTTGTTGCAGAGGTTGACCGTACGAATCCAGTCGCGGCCCTGGTTAACACTTAGGCGCCATCGTGGTGCGATGTAAACTACCTCACCCAGTATACAGGATGGTCGTGGGTTCGATCCCGACCCTGATACCTATATATTTTTGAGTTTACATGTTCTCCCCGTGGTCGTGTGGATTTTTCTCCGGATCCTTTGGCTTTTACCTCTACATTTCGAAACGTACATTTAGAGTATTTGGCTGCTATAAATGTCCACATGACAAGCTACTTCGTTGAGCTATCATTTGTGGCCAGGTCGCTTCTGAACAAAATAGCTATATAGCTCAGAGGGCCTTGCTGGTGAAATAAAAGCCACATGTTTAGTTTTCGTTTAAATACTGCGTGTGCAGTAACAATTATACACACCGTCTGTTTCACATTGGACATTAAAGATCCCCTGACATCGTTCACAAGAGTAGGCCATTGTGTGCCGGCGTCACGATACAAATTTACCAAATTCGAAGACTTCCTTCACAAATTCTTCAATTGGGATTATGCATAGCAGTCTTCGCCCCATACTGGCAGAGTAATGCCCCTTGTCGCTCGTGCAAATTGAGACTACCCTGGTCTCTTGAGTTCTCATCTGGTTCATCAAAATAAATAGTGGACCTCGGAATTTACTTTTTTATGACAATCCAAGTTAAGTTGTTTTTCCAATGCTAACATATACATTATCATAATCTTTATTTAAACTGGAGGAATCCTGATTTAAAGCTTTCGTGACTGCAGGGATTCATATTCTTGGTTCTTTCGGTAAAGTCACGTAGAAGGAAAACAATAAAATAATAGAAATATAAAACAATAAAAGTATCACGACGTTTCGACTGCAACACAAGCAATCATCAACTGATGATTGCAACACAAGCAATCATCAACTGATGATGATGATTGCTTGTGTTGCAGTCGAAACGTCGTGAGAATGTTATTGTTTTATATTTCTTTTATTTTATTGTTTCCCTTCTACGTGACTTTACCGAAAGAACCAGGAATATGGAGGAATTCCTATGAGCGATGGAGCTTTTTTCACAGATATCCAGTAGGACAGCAAAGAGCAGCTTTTCTAAAGTCATGGAAGCTAACAAAAAAAAAACATAAATAGGCCACTGCCAATCCGAGCAGGAAAGCCCGAGAGAGAGAGAGAGATTCTAAAAAGGAATCTCTGATAAATTAATTGGCCGAACAGGAAAGCGAGAAAGTGCCGTTCTGCATCAGGGCACACCGCCGGCTTTAGCTCCCGAATACAGCGGCACTCCAGCCGTCGTGACAGAAACTTTAAAAAACAAACCTCAAGCAGCGACTGCAGCTTCCTGCTGTGGGAGCGCGTCCTGTAAGTGATGGCGGCCGTTGTCCTAGTGTGCCTGCGATGAGCTTATAGCTGTTGAAGGTTGCGAACTCATTTAAATCTTTAGCGTCTTATTAATTTGCCGCAACATTAAGAGGAGAGTACATTTTGAGCAGTGCGTTTTTATTTTTATAAAGAGTATTAAGTAAATGTGAATTTAATTTTGGATGTTTGGAATGATGAATTATCGAAACTCTCATTTTGTCAATTATCTCCATGCATTTTCATAGAATTATGGTGTGTGTATATTCCAATTACCTGCTATAGTAATACAATTGAAGACATTTTTTATTACCTTTGCAAATTATGTGGTATGTATTAATTTGATTCTGTCAATGGTGAGCACAATGGTGAGCACAATGCAACATACAATCCAGAGCTTACAGCTTAAATTATATCATCCGGCAGGGCTGTTAACTCGCCCCCCCGCCTCCTCCACCTGTCCACCCAGCAATATCAGTGGGCACACCACCACAGTCGACTGGCAGGTTCTGTGTGGTGGCATAAAGTGTGGGCACTCCCGTCTCATACAGCGGTGGAATTAAGAATCTTTGTTTCAGTTCACAATGATTCAATGGCAAAACTTGTGTCGAACTAAATAAATGTTGTTTTTTTATTGAGCTGCTATGCTTCAGGAGGGGAAAAAAAACCCTAAAATAAGCCCTGCTTTCACTCAGTAGTTCAAAGCTTTAGAGATTGGCAAGGCATTGCTTTTTAAAGGTTAAATGGAGAGACGTACAATGAAGCTAGTTGTCTGCTCGAGGAACGATGCCAACCGACCGGAAATAAAACGAGAAAGTAAATTTATTTTGGCCGAGCACGTGTGATGGCAAAGTTGATATCGTGCGAGAAAAGTTAACTTCTCCTACAAATGGTTACGTGGGCATTTGCTTCGACATGCGCGATGGATACAGACAGCTCACGGACGCGCGTCAGCTAATGATGTTGGCCATAAGATGATCTGTGCATGTCGTGTCTTTGTCTGATGAAATGATTCTAATAACACATTTGGAACATGATTGTGAGATCAAAAAAAGTATGTTTTTACGCACTCGAGTGCAATGTCATTGAGCCGAATGGATCCTGTGTAATAAGTAGCACAAGGTCAAAAGATTAAAAAGGAGTAAGTGTGGGAGTCTTTTGTTGCCAGTATCAAGATGATAATAGAAATATAATGCTGTACCCTTTCTGGCAACAGTACAGGAGGTTCAAACTAGATTCGAAAAATGTTGCAATATTTGGAAGAACGTAATCAACCAGGTGGGGTGTTGACTGTTTTGTTGACCAACTGTCTGTATTGTATTGCATTATATTTCCAAGTTTACTATTTTTTGTTTTCCCATTCATTTGTACCTGATGATGGTTGCTTGTGTTGCAATCTAAACGTCGTATTCTATTATTATTATTTCATTTAATTTCTTTCTATGCGACTTTACCGAAAGAACCAAAGAGTAATACGGGAGGTGTTAAGAAGTCCAAAGGCCACGTAGACACATCTATTGCAAGGCATCAAGTCTGCATTAACCACGCGTGCTCGCGGTTAAAATATTCAAACAAGCATGCTTTGACAATGCACACATTGTCCTTGAACATGATTGGCCTACACCAGAGACGAACTCCTGTTTGGCCGTGTCTTGTCATTACATATATAATAATAATAATAAAAAAAAGTTTTCACAGAGTGGAAAGGCACTGACACATACTCTGCCCAACTTCAACTCCCCCAGGGTGCAGTGCTAGGGCTGCCACACCGCCTGCGAGGAGGGGTGTTGTCACGTGTATTGTTGGGGGGGGGGGGGGAGTGCATGTCAGGGGCCACACTAATGGCCACCAGGGGCTACCGGGGGCCGCCAGTGGCCTTGCAATGAAAAACACTGGTCTCGTGGTGAATGCACTGCACCATAAACACGTCCACCTCGACTTTGATTCAGGGCTAGCGATATCTGAATGTACCTTCAGTGCCCCATTACCAACCCGCACTGAGCCAACCTGGTGAAGTACTTTCAAGCAAACCCCTGCGAACAAAAACGCGGCGTGAGCCTTCGTCTTGCAGTGGATTGCCAGTGAGCTGCACATCATTACTGCTTCACCTACAGTAACAACATCATTATTTTTAAGCTTAACTGACAAATTGTCTTGCCAACGTTTGCGAGACGCGTGACGCCTTCGGAGCAGAACAGCTCCTACGCACCATTGACATGATGCGGCAACCAACATAACAAAAAAGAGCCCCTTTTTTCAGTAAAAAAAAAAACAAACTAAATATTTCAAGAGCGGCAATGCATGTGAATAGGTGGTCCTGAATAGATAACGTCAGGGAACAAGTCCTTGAAGAGCTGCACGTGGCTGCGGATCCGCAGGCTGCCAACCCCTGGCCGTGGCCAAGCACCGAGCCATCGAACAAAGACCGCGATCGCATCGCGCGCTTTCAGGTGCGCTTCTGTGGCCGTCTCCATCGCTCTTCCTGCCGATGTCAGGAATCCACTGGAGCCATGCGCTTTTCAGCGTGGGTTGAACACTCATTCCTTTCGAACCGACAGGCAACGGTTGTCAACGTGCGGCGCGAAAGACGTTCAACACACACACACACACAAACGTCACGCACCGTGCAGCACAAATACTACTTATCCCACCTCGTTTTGTGAAACTGGCTTTCGGGTAACGACTCGCACACACATGCACATTCACATGCGTACACCGTGCAGCGAGACAAATCCGCTGACTTACCACCGGACCGCCCGCCGGACCATGCGTCGCGTGCCCAACACCCACCCCCCCCCCCCAACCCCCAACGTGTCCACGTGTGCCCTCTCTCACCTTGGCACCCGTCCTCCGCCTGCTCGTAGCCGGGGCCGCAGACGCACCTCCCGATGGGCACGAGCCACTCGCCGTCGACGCTGCAGAACATGCGCGGCGCCTCCTTCTCGGCCGAGTTGTCGACGCAAGCGCCGCGCACCTCGATGAGCGAGGACGAGTCGGCGCCCGTCACCGTGTCGGGGAAGACGGCCAGGCCGCGCACGGTGCGTGGGCAGCGCTTGTAGTAGACCCGCACGGAGACGAGCGCGATGCACGCACCCACGTCCTGGAAGGCCAGGTGGAAGCCCTTCTTGGCGAGGGGGCCCACGTCGCGCACCTCCGTGTTCAGCTTCATGATGCGGCCGCCCAGGTCGATCTCGGTGAAGCTCTCGTCGGCCGCGATGGTGTCCACCTTCACGTACTGGCTCTCGTGGATGCCGGACACGCGCTCGCTGTCCGACTCGTGGTAGTAGACGTTGAAGGTCTCCTTGCACGTGCCCGGGATGCCCGGGATGCTGTTGCAGTCGCGCAGCGTGAACTTGAGCTCGAGGAAGACGCGCTGGGCGCCCCCGCGCGTGATCCAGTTAGTCCGCAGCCAGTTGTTCTGGTTGGGCTTCATCACGTGGCAGACTTGGTACGTCCGAATGGGCGTGTAGAACTCGTCGTACCCGCTTATTTCTTCCCACTGTGTTTGCAGGGGTGGGGCGACAGAGAAGGGTGGTGGGTGGAGCGGGGGAGTGGCGATATTTTTGTGAGTGAAATGGGAAGATCGGGAGTTTAAAGTCTCATGATCAGAATCAGAATCGTTATTCAGAGCTGGGGGAAACTGATGAGCTATGAAGATTTTTTTGCACAAGTGTCCAGTCGGAGCGGGTCAGATTATCGGGTCGATTCAGCTCCTTGTCTCTCCAGGGTTCACATTGCGAGCATCACTTTGTGAGGAATCAACAGCGGTTGTTCTATGGAATCCTGGCCCCTGCCATAGGAATGTGCAATTTCCACCAATGGCGAAGAAAGGTAAATGGGATGAGCACCTCCAAATGCTCAATTGAGCATTATGGCACTCTGACTTTTAATTCAATCTTTGGCCTCTATGTACAGTACTTTATATAAGATTCACAATTGGATACCTCAGCATCATGTAATTTAGTCGCCACACAACAAAATATATAGATTCATCAATCGATCTATTATTTCATGGTCATTATTTCACGGATTTAATGTTGTCCTTCATCACACCTCCGATTAGCATGGTTAGCTACGGAAGGTACGAAATAAGCTCAACATGAGTACGTACAAACGAGACCGTAGATTAGAGACCATTTTTGGTGACGCGAGTACCAATTTAGAATGCGGGGTTGACTGACCTCCACCTTTTGGAACCTATGAGATTCACTGCTGCCCAAGGACATGGGAGAAACAGTTACTTCCATACGTGTTTCTCACACAGATTGCCGGCCTGCCATACAAAAATAATGTACACGCCCAGGCTACAACTGCACAGTAGATCACATTCAGGGAAACACAGAATGGAGATTGTTTCGTGGGTTGGAAGATCAATGAGACGTTAAGTTGATAGGCAGACGGCTGCCCTAAGTTGTGTTCCATTTCTATGCGGTTCAACCCAGCTCTATATGTATTTGTCCAAGTGGAAATAATAAAAATGATAATTGAACAGTCAATTGATGTAAATTAAAAGCACATGGAGATGTGCCCACATTTAAAAGGACAGCAGCCCATTTTGGCCACAAATAATGCATTCTGTTACGGCCAAGACGAACGTTACCATCGTGTAATTGCAATTTTTTAGGCAGGCTTCATTGCCAAACTCGGCTCTAATTAAAACATCACAAATGCTCTTACAATGTTGTGGGTTTAAAACTCAATCAGTTTGAAAAATACAACTTCACCCTGATGTCTGTGTGCGCTACACGTGTGCAACTTTCAACTCTAAAAGCGCTTTGCTATGTCATCAAATTTAAACCGCGAATTGGCGCCATTCAAATTGCCTTGCGGATTGGCGGCTCAATGTGAAATGCATGTACATGGACTCCTTTACTTACGAACGAAGTCGATTTGTTTGTAAGTCCAACTTTACTCCTGTCCATTCCAAACATGTTTTACCGGCATTTTAACTAAACACGGGGAAATTGATTTAAAAGTTGCGTGATCTCCTGTAGACGTAGATGACACCGTTTCTTAATTTTCTAGAGAAGTTGATGCCATCACCGACATCTATTGCGCGGCGGTTGAACTTCTGAATCTCGGTCTGAACAGGCATCTGGACATATAGACACGTTTGTTCGTATCTCTGAAAGTTCGTATGTCGAGTGTTCGTAAGTAGAGGAATCCCTGTATTAGCATACATTGCAAATGGAAGCGCTATTTGGTTTCGTTTTTGCATACGAACATGCGTTCTATATATTTACATATCAAGGGCGATTGATTACGTTTCGTTATAGGGATGGGAAATTAACAGTGCAATACAAACTCAACCTGTATTATGTCTTCTGTAAAAAGTAAAAAAAAAAACTATAATACCAATAATGTTAATTCTTTCCGGAAAAAAAGGCTCACAGGATCCTCCTTGGATATGGTTTGGCACCACAGTCCTGCCGAAGTGAGTGTTGTTTGTGACCGAAAACCGGAGTGCCCGGAGAAAACCCACAGTTACGAGGTGATGCCACTCAGCACCGCCATCTCCTGACCACCCCTGGCATCCCCATGCCAACAACACCTGGTGGTGGTACCTGGTGGTCACTCATCCAACTACTGACCAGGCTCAACGCTGCTTAGCTTTTTGGGCAACGATCACAATTGTCCCGACACTTAATTATTAGTCGCAACACATTTAACATTATTTGAATGTTTGGCTGAAAATCAGAGGATCTCCTGGTGATCGCTGGCATGTTGTATGCGGGCGTGGACCTTTGTCTTTGTCGTGAATATGTTTTAACACGATTCCAAGTACTCTTAGTAGGACTAAGTTGACCTCGTGGTGGGCCAGTTAACGTTCCAAAACCGGTGCACATGGCCGTGAATCAATCCCAAGTTGTGATAAGCACTACACCACCACTAACCCCCATATAGCTTAAACATGATGTTGGAGTAAGTGCTGTTGGTGAGCACCTATGAAGGCCGGGGTGTCGCACGAGAAGGTGGTGTGGCCAGGTCCACACCCGGCCGCCTTTATCTACCCATTTCAGATATTTACACACAGCACCAGGTACTTATTTAAGCCTGAGTTGACCGAGGTTAATGCCCAGGACGAGTTCAATTGATTTAGATTTATACTCGCCTTGGCTATGAATCAAAATCAAGTCGCTGTGTTTGTAGCGCGGCGCAATAACCACTGCACCCACCACTCAATACAACAACGACGCACACACAAAAAACAATGACAAGGATCCCCCGTATGACCTTAACAGACTGTCCTCTTAGCCAGCACCTACGAAGGCCAGTACGGCGCACGAGGCGGTCGGTGGCCAGCACCACGCCCGGCCGCCTTTGTCTCCCTAGTGGCAATGATTACACCACACCAGGTACCCATTCCAGGCTGAGTCGACCTAGGTGAGGCTCAGGACCGGTTCAGATAATCCGCCGCTGGTGTTGGTGGCCGTGAGCAGGAATCAAACTCGGCTCGCCGCTGGGTTCGGAGCGCAGCGTAGCAATAACCGCCGCGGCGCCGCTCCCCGCACACAAACGCGCACGCTCACACAGGCAGAAGAAATAACATTTGAGCCGAACAAAAAAAAGCCTGCACTCATACAGTACCAATATCCATAGGTGGTCCTTTTTTTTTCTTACCCCTTCAGGCGGCGAGGCAATCCAGCCAAGCTCCTCCTGCGCGGTCTTCGAGTCGAGGATGTTTACTGCAGGAGACAAGACACAACATTCAGCCCCGAACACCTGGCCACAACGTGGGAATGTGCAGAGCGCGAGGCGTGCAGGGGAACGTCGTGTGGACGTTAGGTTAAGACCGAGCGTGAGGTCAGCGAGACACATCAAGTCAAAGACAAAGAAAGTCACGTGTGTTTTTTTTTGTGAAGTGTGCGAGCGGACTCTGCGACAGCGATGGGGCAATGCCATGCATTTCCTATACTCTACCTATACTCTACCCATGGTAAACCAAGCGAGTAGGGTCGTCCGTCAGAGAACACTCATGGGAAATGTCGTTGTATCACTGATATCGTATTATCTGGATTATAAGACCCCTCCGTATTTAAAATGTCTTATTTTCAGGAGCATTTCATACTCTAGATAGTGTCTGTGTTAATAAACAGTAGTTCATGTAAAACAAACGATTATTTAAAAATGAGGCTAAAATGTGAAGTCTTTTCTTTTCCATCATTGGGCATAAAACTGTTTTTATCTCACTAAATCAGTTATATGTTTACGGGCACATTAGACTCAAAACAAACTCCCTCTGTAACTACCGTGGATGGGCCCGACCAGGCTCCAGAAGACACGTGAAATTCCTATAAGGCCCCGTGGATGTTGTTGAAATCGTATAGGGATTTTTTTTTTCGTAATGGAAGAGGCTATAACTTTTCACCCACAGGTCAGCTGCCTGTGGGAGGCGCTGGCAGCGATCCAGAGGGCCAACTGAGCGCACATGCTCACTGCACATGTCAGCGAGCCAGCCAGCAGCTTAGCCAGCTTGTCAATGGAGAAGGGGTGCTGACATGCTATCCGTCAATAACAATAACACTAATTAGAATGTTACAGTAATTCATTAGAATGCATCCGGAGCGGTGTGCTGCGCTAGCCTTGACTAAAATGTAGAGCCTCAATATCAAAAAACACAATAAGTGTTTTTCTTTATATTTATAAGGAATTATGGGAGCGTGAGTGTTGGCAGCGGATTGTGCTGATTATAATAAGATTGAACACAATTCATATGCGTGCGTATATTTCATGAATTAGACTCATTGTTCGAACGAGAACTCGGAGGCTGAGAAAGTGAGCGCCTGGACAGGTGAGAACATGAACCAAGTGAGAGGCTGAACCAGGTGAGAGGCTGATAAGGTGAAAGGCTGAACATGTGAGAGATGGAATGAATATGAGCATGGACGGGTAAAAGCCTCATCCAGGTGAGAGACTGGTTCAGGCTCTCAGCTGTTCAGGCATAAGGGGATGTTGAATTATTACATGCTTCATAACCAACATGTGTTCTTTTGCTTATTCACCAATTCAAATTGATTCTTATGGTTGTCATACACACATACAATGAGATCAGATGCAATTATTTCAAATGTAGTCTCTGTGCTATGTCTAATTGGTTCGTGGATGCCTTGCATGGAAAGTAATAATCAAACGTGGTCTTCAACCCACATCGCGACAGCCTACATAATTGCACTGAATGTTTATTGTTACCAGGGTGCTGAAATTTGCCATCTGCTGAAATGTGGATGTTCAAGATCCCGTGGCACCCATTGTGTGTGCCGATACAACAGCCCAATGCACCAAACCTGACAACACAATACAAGTGTGAGCAGATACTGTTGCGCTGGCAATGTAGAGTGTGTGTTTGACAACAGGTGACACGTCTATTTGGTGATAACATGTTTGTTTACGATACCCACACAGACACGGCCTAAATAGTTTCACAGTGTTATCTGATTTAATCCCTGTTAGTTTCCGAATAATCACAGTTCCATTTTACAGGTGTACTTTCATTATCAAGCACTCATGGCTGTACAAGTGCAGTTAAACAGCGTGTGATGCATTTGCCGATACCTAAACTGGATTATAATTTGAGGCCAAGTCACCCTAGAGGAGACACAGGTCAGCCTCAGATACCATGTATCACATGTGATCTGTGACTGAGAATAAAAACTTGATCACAAGGTTAACGATTTTTTTTTATTAAACCAGATAAGGCCCGCTGAGCTACACAGCTCTTTTTTCAGAATCGACCTGTCAACGAATGATAGCTCAACGAAGTGGCTTATAACGTGGACATTTGTAGCAGCCGAATCCTCTAAACGGATGTTTCTAAAAATGTGGAGGGAAAAAACCGGAGGACCCAGAGAAAAATCCACGCGAACATGGGGAGAGAGACGTGCAAACTCCGAATATACAGGCGTCAGGGTCAGGATCGAACCCACGACCTTCTGGATACCAGGCGAGGTAGTTAACATCTTGCCACCGTGGCGCCCCTGATGAGGTTAACTCATCATCAATACCATGAGACCCTGGAACCAGGCCATGCTCAACTGAGCTCGCATCTGGACTGTGGACTGGCCGAGAAGGAATGTCACATCCCCAGTTACACAGGGGATCGGTTACAAGTGGGAGATTATCAGTTTGCTCAGAACCTTTGATGTGGACGATGCGCTTCAAATTCGTGCCCTACAGCAAAGACAACAGTTATTCTAACAATATTTGCAGGGTTAGAATTGTACAAGGTGGCCCAGATGTATTGTCGCCGTCAATTAATTTGACCCCTGCCATTTTTTCCTTTGCATATTCGTTTCTGTTTCAAATAACCTTACCTAAAAAAAAACATTAAGCTTTTGAGGATTGAATGCGGGTCACAACACATCTGGACCGCCCTGTACACGCCGAACTGCTTACGACATCACAATCCAAGAGTCTCGGCCTTCAACGGCCTGAA
This sequence comes from Petromyzon marinus, assembly GCF_048934315.1. Lineage (NCBI taxonomy): Eukaryota > Metazoa > Chordata > Hyperoartia > Petromyzontiformes > Petromyzontidae > Petromyzon > Petromyzon marinus. The sequence continues at coordinate 13,489,583 of NC_133705.1, forward strand.
ATAAATACGCGTGTGCCATTGCTTCTTACTTTACATTTCTGACCATCGTAATGAGAGTTATCATGGCAACATTTTGCTGGTACATCTGCGGAAATAAATACTGTAGGAGTTGACGTAGTGAGCAGCATGTCTATCCACAACTCGATCTCCCGAGTGGTCATGCTCATGCACCGCACTAGATTATAATTTGAGGCCAAGTCACCCTAGGGGAGATCCAGGTCAGCTTCAGATCACACGTATTACATGTGAACTGTTCCCAAGAATACAAAAAAATCTTCATCGCACGGTTAGCTCATCATTAACACCACAAGACTCCGGTTCTCTCCCATCAGAATGAGCCCTTACTCAATGCTGTACGACGAAAGTCACTCGTCTACTGTGGCCCACAGCCTTACTCGCAGATGGACACCTCAAGTACATTGCAATGTAGATTACAGTAGAGCATTTTTTTTAAATATATAATCCTACGGGGTACGGTTCGAGCGACTGTGTGGGTGTAACATAGAATCCTACACCGACGGATGCAGCCAGAGAACTTATTCTATATATATTTTTTCGTAATCTGCATCAATCGAGGGGCTTACTGGTCCCAGCCCAACACTAAAGGCCAATTCTCCACGCTTATTTAACGCCGCTGCCAGCAACAGACCTCTTTGTATGCATGCAGTGGATGTACCGGCGTGTATGTGTATTCCATATATGAAGGTAGAAAAAAAAAACTATAAGGGCGCCATCTGGGAAACGTTGATGAAAAGTGAGGGATTATAATAACTGGCAGAGCTGTCATTGCTATGGTTTTGCACATTCAAAACACGGCCGTGTGCTTTGACCTGCAGTAAGGCTTGATGACATGGTCTTTCATGAGTCGTTATTATTCGTAGTACTATTGATTAAGGGGCTGCGTGGGTTTCAAGCGAGGTGGACGATGGCAATCTTTGAAATTCCGAAATGCAAGAGCGTGGTTGTGAAGTGATCGTTTCGCTGAGCGCTCTTGCGTTTCTCAACCCACGATTATGTTTTTTTTTTCCTCCGCTGGCGAGGGATTTCCCTTTGCCGCTTAGGTGTCTCGTGTCTGCAGAAAAAAAAAACTATCACTTTAAAGAACTCGGAGACAACCCACTTGGCTCAGGGTTTTATTTTTTTTGTGGACGGCACTACAATTTCAACGACATGGATTTACTTCCCAGACAGGGTTCGCCATCAGTGAAAAGTGGTATCTGAACCCGTGTTTGGGCCTCCACTAGGTTGACTTAGCCATTAATGCTTACCTGGTGTGTGATGTGCAAACGCGCTCACTGCGTAGTTCACCACACTGGTCTGTTATGTTTCATGTCGGCCCAGTATGTCCTCACTAACAGTGCCATGTCCTATGAGCTATACGGTTACTATTGCATTTTGTAAAGACTGTTTCATGATCAATACCACTATATTAATATATATTTAAGCTTCTACGATATTTGTTGCGTGTGTGCATGTGTGAAAGTGTTTACTCCTAAAGGAGTGAGTGAATATTAAAATAAATATGTATTTGAACCAGAAAGAAAGAAAGGAAAAATATATACGGGGTTAACCAATGCAATATTTAAGACAGTTTGTAAGTTAGCATGTTTTCTTCAGTGAACAATTGGTCTCTGCACTACCTGATGCTTTCCTGTGGATGGTTTCCTCATGATATACAAGTTGTTGAAATAAGTAAATAAATGAAAAATAAATGCACCGATATAAATTATTACATTTTTTTACAATATTTTTTAAAGGGTATACCTTCTCAAATGCTAATTGGGGCAGCGCTCATCACTGCCATCGGGGTGAGGTATATACAGACGAGTTAGACAATATATGCAGGTTAATTAAATAAATACAAACATTTGTTTAGTTTAATGATACAGTTAAAACTGTTAAGAAAAATCCAAGTGGGCTTGGGCAGGGCACTTTACTAGACTTAATTTGTGAGCATTCTACATTCATATGGCAGGTACAAGTCCATCCACAGAACAAAGATCTACTTGTTTTATCAACCCCAAAAAGAAAATGCTCACGTAAGGCAATATATTAATTTCCTGCAATGGGCTTCGCCATACAAACCTTTGAAGGGGCTCAACTATCCTTGAACTTTATTGCAGCAAACTATGCCAGCCACGACATGGGCACAGTAAAACGCTGCATGTAGGTTACAGTCTCGTAAATGTATCTGTGAACTCAGTGTGATGGGGTTTTTTTTTAGTTTCCACCCCATGTGTATACGACCGTCGTACGTCACATAGCGCGCTAAAATTTTCATAGGTCATGCGGCGTGTGTTTAGCAATCATCGGGCAGGTGCAGTGTGTAATGACATACATTTGTATTCGAGCGAAGAAGCCTAGTTCCCGTGCTGGGTCGCAAGAACTAGAGCTTGCGAAACAATGCCCTGAGCTTAGTAAAGTGTGTCAGCTGTTCCTTAGCCTTGTTAATAGAATATGGGATGATCATGGGTTTTCACACGCACATGCTCTTGCAAAATGCTACCGTTCTATTTTTTTTTTTGCAATTCAGACATTTAAATATCCAAATGAAAAAAAAAACATGACGCCTCAAACTTGTGTTATCAATTTTGCTGCACAAATGTTGTGCGCTACAAAGTGGTCATTATTGATGACGGGCTACCAGTGTTGTAACTTTGTAGTGGCCGTGTGCCTAATGACAACGCAAAACTATCAGAAACTATCATAACATTTATCTTTATTTGAATATTTCGTGACTGCAGGAATCCATACTCTTTGGTTCTTTCGGTAAACGGATGATCAGCAGGAGAACTGCTGGGATGATAAGCAGTTCTCCTGCTGTGTTTGTCTCACCTGATGACGGTTGCTTGTGTTGCGATCGAAACGTCGTGATCTATTAATTTCCTATCTCCGTGACATTCCCGAAAGAACCAAAGATTATAACATTTATCATTTCGTCTATTTACAATTTCCCCATGAATTAATATTACGTTTATATTCACCAGCCTAACATTGAAACTACTCCTCACTCACCAAGCTCAGCACAATAACAGCGATTTATATTTCCAAGAGAGTGCTCATGTTCGTATCGTTTATAAAATGCATCTTTGATGACAGCTAAATAAAGAAATTCATGTTAAAGGAAACCTGCAAACAATGCTTCACAATGCATCGCCTACGAGGCATTGTGACTAAATGTGATACCAAATGTGCACATTGGATGGAACTGGAGTTACTCCTGATAACAACTGTGCGCACAAGGAACGCCCTAAAAACATCAGCGTAGATTGATTTACATCGGCAACTGGGAGTATCTCATGCAACGTTACTCAATAATATTGTTATTGGACAGATCTCAATGGACAGGCCACGATTTCCGACGTCTTTAAGAGAGGGCAATCAAGGTAGGGGTACATTGAGAGAGAAGAGATATACCAGCGACCTACTTGCTATGCTGCCATCTTCTGGCCACCTCTCAGTCCAGCAAGTTAGTGTCAACATGTGTTCCACTTACAAATGCGCCATCACAGCAGGCTTGAACAACACGTGTGTGTGTGCGCGCGGATGCATGAGTACATGTGTGTGCTATGCCTCCATTTCATTCGGTTCGTCGGCTCTTGTCGATTCGTGTATGTTGAATGTGCTAAGTAGACATGCATGTTCGATTGCACTGTCGTGTACTGTGTGTGCGTGCTGTGAGTGCATGTTGTGTGTGCTATGACTGTTTCACTATTCCATGTGTTCCGCGACCGTCTGGGACGCTCATCCTTCCCATGTTAGGATGCCACCGGAGCTATGCACTTTTACATCTAGAATGAAAACTCATGTCTTTAGAACTGCTTTTTGTGTTTAGTTTTGTTTCCTTACCCCCCCCCCCCGCACCTACGATTATCACGGTTGGCTATGTACGTTGCGAAAGGAGTTCAACATGCGCGTTATTATTTACGTGCGGCTATGAGAAAATGCGAGTGTGCTATTGTTGACTTGAGCTGTCCGATACAGGTCTGAAACTTCGCTCGTGTGAAAAAAAAAAAGCAAAACCTTTTAAAACCTCAGACGCCCCACACTAGAATTCTCGTGGCATTCCTGAACTTCGGTCACGGATATTCTAGAATTTAAACACCACCCATGTCCAAACTAATGGCGCCTTCAGAGAACCGTGGTCTTAAATAATTTGTGTCCTCATTAACGAAACTTCAGGTTCGCGTGGGATAGCTTGGGACACGACCTATGTAACATATTTACAAGAGATATTTGTTTCATCGTGGGGGGTTTGGGTCTTCAAACATCGAGGAGACGCGTGGGAAAAGGATAAACAAACTATCACATGCAGCAGTCGCGGTGGAGCGGTGGCGCAGTGGTTAGCGCACTTGCCCTGTGTTCAACTAGGCAACCTAAGTTCGATTTCCAGCCACGGCTAACATCAGTGGGTTCCTGGAAACCCCCCTTCATTAACCCGCACAGGGTTAACACGAGTTAGAAACTACATGCAAATTTACGATATTTTATTAAAACTCTTACGAAAGGTGCACGGGGCTTGGGCACGAAACGTCGCTCGAAGTGATCACCAATGGCGATGGAGCGGCCGCCGAGGAATTGAACGCGTCCTTCGGGGAGATCCGCCGAGACGATGGGAGCGATGAAAGCATCACGTGGCCAGGGCGCTGGCTTGAATTGTTACATCACGTGGTCAGCTTTAGGAGGAGGCCTTCGTCCAGCGGTGGACTGGCGGATAGGGCCGTACATTAAAAGACGCGCAGTGGCTGCATCCTTTGGGCAGGGCTACAGCATGTTGACTAACGCGGCCCCCAGACTTTTAGGGCAGGCCCTTTGTCCGTGGGTTACAACGACAATTAAGACGCCGTGTTTGCTTTCGTGTATTCCTTCACAGGGCGCGCTTACGACGTTGCTCTGTCCGTTGTTTTACAGGTCGTTAGTTTTAACAGCCTCGCGAGGGTTATCTCAACGTTATCCAATTCCACGTCAATCAGTGCCACCATCGCCTCCTCGTGCAGACGCGCAGTGCGTGTGCTCACGGTCCGAAGTTCCTCTTCGCGAAAATGAACTCAGAAAAGTGTCTTCTTTGGTCCTTTCGGTAAAGTTACGTGACTTTACCGAAAGAACCAAAGAAGATGAATCCTTGCAGTCACGAAAGCTTTAAATCAGAAAGTGTATATGTGTATATACACTTGACACACGGTAATATTCTGCTACAGACCGATACATTGGTAGGTGCTCATATTCTTTGGTTCTTTCGGTAAAGTCAGGTAGATAGAAAAATAATAATGGTTAAAAAAAATTTACTTGATTATTTTTCTATCGACGTGACTTTACCGAAAAAAACTAAGAATATGAATTCCTGCAGTCACGAAATTTTAAGTCAAAATTGGTAGGTGCGTTAAGGAATCTGATCGCAGTCACGGGTTACTGAAGCAATCTAATCGAGTTACATGCCGAGACTGTAGTCCACACATCATGACGATGATATACGAGCGTTATACGTAGCCGTCTATGAGCAGAAATTCTGTCAATGCATTTACAGCAAAAACCACAGGAACTGGAATCGAACCCGGTTCGTGTTACTTGCATGATCACAACTCCCTATCTGCGAAGCTGGCCGCTCCATTCAGAATGTAAACGGGACATGTTTATTAAATGTTAGGTGGCACACCATTAGCATTATTAAATCACAATGAGTCGCTCTGAATGCGTCTCGCACTGCTGTGGTGCCATCTCCATACGTAGTACATCACAAAGGCAAAGATCATTCGTACAGACTGTACGGGGCTACTGGGGCAAGTGTTCTTAGCGAGCACCTATGAAGAGAGAGGGTTTGCACCACGCCCGGCCGCCTTCATCTCCCCAGTGCCGACGCTTACAGACCTTGCCAAGTACGGCACTGTACTCATAAACAAAAGGCTGAGCCGACCTCGAGGTCGCCCGCGACTGCTTCGCACATTCGCCACCGACGTGAGCCGTGGGCGGGATTCTCTGAGTCTTTATTTGAAGCTTTCATGACTGCAGTAATCCATGCTCTTTGGTACTTTCGGTAAAGTCACGAAACGTCGTGATTTATTTTATTTTATACCTACTTGACTTTACCGAAACAACAACAGAGTATTCTCTGAGTCGAACAGCAAAGCGGAGCCCCTGGCCACTACCCCACAGATGCATTCACTGAACAACGGCGTTGGACGGGTCTGGGATTGTTGTAGGGCGCGGATTGAGCTGAGCCGGTGGGCTCCACGTGGACCGAATCGGGAGTCGCAATGGGCGCTGGCTATCGGAAGCTCGCGATGAATGAATTGACGAGGGAAAGGGGTGGGGGTTGCCCTTTAATGTGAGGTTGATATATTCAGGGATTGCGTAGCAGCGGCGGGTGCGTGGGTGGGGAGCATTCGGTCCAGCGATCCGCGTGGCGTGATTGAACACTTTCAGGCCCGACGACAAACTCTGCGCGCGCGCGTAGTTTATTTATACTCGCTGTGACCCATTAATGCGCGCGCGTGCGTGTTTCGTGGCGTGGACGCGGTAGTGTTGGTGGCGAGTGCGCTGTGCGACCTAAGAATATGTCCATCTTACGAGCCCCACCGCCGTCTGGGTTCGACTCCCAGCACTTGTTAATATCGGTGCGCAAGTGGCGTTAGAAGCTGCCCTGGGTCCCTCTTCAAGGTCGACTCAGCCTTAAATCGGTCCCCGGTGCGGTGACTATATCCGCGCGTGCGTAGACGGGTGCAGCTGAGTGGAGTCTCGACCAAACGGCCCCCCTGGAGCACCTATCGGCCTTAATAGGCGCTCGCTGACATGCCCCTGCGTCAACGGCGCTGTGCGCCTCGACACGGAGCGATCTGAGTTGTTTCGCAGCAGGGAGGAGTGGCGCTAATGCGCTGCAAGCCATAGCGAGTTGAATTTGACTCCGAACCACGGCTAACATCAGTTACACGGTTGTCACATAACTTGGCCTGGGACTCCACTAGGTCTACTCGGCCGTAAATGAGTTCCAGCTAACAGTTCCGCCAGCCTGTAGGATATGTGGAGAATATTATTATGCTGCGTTCTCGTCGTGGCAGACAGCGCCACTGTTATTCCATTCCCGCCCCATTGTCTCTGTATCTTTTCCGTTGTATGATCTGAGCGAATTAACGGTTGTTTCGCATGCTAATAATCTGAATAAGTAGATGCCTGTCAATCTAATTCAACGGCTGCACTCGAAACACTAATTTATTCGTCTAAGGTAGCGAATCGACATTCCTAAACTACAATGCGGTCTTAGTGTATTCCAGAATTTTTCATAGCCGTGTGTGTGTGTGCGCGCATTCCCATTGCGCGTGTCGTGATCGGCGCAGGGTGGTGGCCAACACAATACGGCCCTTCGTGTGTTGACGGTCTTAATAGGCGCTCGCTGACTAAATGGTTACCCTCCCTCGTAAACGACGGAAGGGGGAAATGTGCGCACTCGTCTTAGTGTGCGTTTCATGTGTGAAATGTTAGCGTTGTGGATTCACGCACTGGCAACCGAAAGTTCTCTTTCGGGTCACGCACAGATGCCCAACAAAGGCACCAGCTGTTATCTGCATCTATGATGCGCTGAGCGCGCCCCTAGGTCGGCTCGACCCAAAATAAGAGGTGCGCAAAAAACAACGCGACCGGACATCGAGATGACCACACAAGACAAAGATGGCCCGTATAGCCCGGAACAGACTTTTGGGGCAAGTGCTGTTAGCGAGTAGCACCTATGAAAACCGGCACGGCACACGAGGGGGTGGGTGGACAGCACCACGCCCGACCGCCTTTGTCTCTCTAGTGGCGATGTTTACACACCGCAATAGGTACTTCATTTGTTGCTGAATCGACCTAGGGGAGGCCCAGGACCGGTTCAGATAAGCGTCCCTTGGTGTTGGCCGTGAGCGGGAGTCGAATTCGTGTCGCCAGGTTCATAGCGCAGTGCGCTAACCGCTACACCACCACTCCCACCCATCCAACAACCGCCATTCGCCACTAAGTGGCGGTGACGTCACCACGACGCTTGTGCCAGGCCATGTGCACCTTGAGGCCACGTGAAGTGTCTAACGCCCGCTGGCAGGAGGTCACGGGGCAGACCCAGGTGGCACGGGTCGACTGACTGAGATGACACACACACACGGACACCCACACACACACACGGACGAACACACACGGACGAACACACACACACGGACACATGCCTGCCCACCATCCCCGTCGCGCGCAGTCCCGCCCTGAATAGGCGCTCGCCAACAGCGCTCGCCACCGCAGTCTATTGAGGCTGAATGGGGGACCATTGTCTCTGCATTGTGTCTTCCTCTGCACGGTTCACGCATCGCTAAACACCGCCAGACTGTGGTTCAAGTGCCGCGCAGACAAGCGGTGAGTCGGCGTCTGCTCGCGCTTCGGCATCGCATTCGCCGAGGAAGTTTCCGAAGATCGCAGCCCTCCGATAAGTTTTAGCGGTGCAATTATGAACGACAAAAAAACATCATTATCTTACTCCCGCACCAGAGGTAGGCGCCAATGCTTTGAAAAAGGTCTCGTTTGCCTGCCCAATGACTGAATTGAGAATTCACTCGCATAGGCGGAGTGTGTGTGCGCATCTCTGAGAAAAGGGGTGAAAACTAAGATGATGGAATTCCGGACGTTCGGTGGGGAGATGTGAGCGCGGGAAGTTTTGAATGCGCGTACGCAACGTGCGATGTGCGATTAAGCAATACTCCTGAATAATTTGACAAATATTCCATATTCTTTTGATTATAAGACGCACTCCATCAGTGGCGGGGGGGGGGGTCTTATAATCCGCTAGATGTGTGAAACCATATCTGTTTGACTTTTGTTGCGTTGCGTCTTATTTTCAAGAGCGTCTTATCCGGTTAATACGGCCTGTAGCCAAGAAAGCAGGAAAACCCTCACCGTGTCTGAAGTCGTTTGTATCTCACAGGAGGTCCCTGCCCTGCGTTGGTTATCTTTGCCCAATACCATTCATAGTATTCAGCATTGTTGGGTATATGCTGGCGTACTCGGATGAACTCGAGTTGTAGTGGGATAAAATCACGTGCCTACTCGCGAACTCGGCTGCTGTGTGTGGGCAAGCTTAGCCACAGGCTAATGAAGCACGCTGGGCCTCTCGGGATGCCATGGGGGTCGTTAAACCGGTGGGTTATAATGGATTAAAACGTTCTGGTTCACTTGCGAGACGGAATATAGTTGTATATGCATGAGCATGAGGCTGTGGGAGCTGGTTGGCACATTGGACTTCAACCCCGGATCCCTCCACCGGTTTAGATAACTTAGATTCCATCTTCCGGCGTGGCAACTGAAACAATAGAGCAAGGTTTTTTTTTTTTGTGTGTGTGTGTTTAATCCCCAAGCCATGTGGGGCCACCTATCAATACACGCGGGGTACAGCACAGTTCGTCAGGTCCGCGTGTGGCGATGGTAAAGTGTGGGCAATCCCCCTTAACTCCCCCTTTTCTACTAGCACTCCGGGTCAGCGTGGAAGAGTAGACCAAATATTTTAATTTTAAACAATGTTTATCTTACCATGTAAGGCCCGCTGAGCTGCACGTATATATGTCTTTTTTATTCAGAAGCGACCTGGCTGTCGCAAATGACAACTCAACGAGGTGGCTGATTACGTGGAAATGTATAGCAGCAGCCAAATAATCTTCAGCACGTTTCTCTAAATGTGGAGGGGGAAAAAAACAGAGGACCCGAAGGAAAAATTCACACGGCCACGAGGAGAATATGCAGGCTCCAAATATGCAGGTTTCAAATATGCAGGGCTCCAAATATGCAGGCTCCAAATATTCAGGCGTCATGGCCTGGATCGAACCCACGACCTCCCGTATACCAGGCGATGTAGTTAACATCTCGCCACGCTCCAGTGGAGGCCCCTTTTCCGCCAGCAGTGCTACGAGCAAGCAATTGCACGGCCGCACCTTTGACTTTTGTTCGACACAACACTGCCTTGCGCAATAGAGCACGCTAAACGCCATGACACATACTTCTTTAGCTTGCGTGGGCTTTAGGTTATTCACACGTCCTCTAAAACGACTGCACGCCACAGTAAACATTTGTGAAGTTCGTGAATACGGTGCCGGATGGACACATGCGCACGCTCGCGTGCTGGCGTCGTGAACCCGCCCGACTGGGTTCCATTCCCGGTCAAGGCCAACATCACTGGCGAGTGACATCTTCAACGGTTCTGACTCCCCTCCTGTTTTCGAACTCGCGCTGAGCAACTTTGGTGAAGTATGGCAAACAAAACACATCCCCGTGCCCGATGCGTCATGGGGAGGCCTCCATCCAGCAGTGGATTGACAAAAGGTTTTATTGTCAAATTATTATTATCATTATTAATATTATTTCGAAAGCAAATGCTTTACTTACCCAGTGAAAATGTATCTCAATTTGATGCTTGTTCCCGCTTGGAATGTTTGATATTCAGACAGTGTGAGTCTGTCACAGAGCCAGGAGGAACCCACACATGAAGTCTGTAACAGCTAGTGAATGCATCTCTTGGCACGCCTGCGGCTGCCGTGTGCGCGTGCGTGCGTTTTCTGTCGGATGTGGATTTGCCGATGACTGGTATCAGCGGTGTCAAGATCGGCCTCTGTGGAGAAGGCTCGTGAAGGACGCTTCTGGGCAGTTAGAGGCAGTCGTCCTCCAACAACAACAGAGGGCGGAGGAGCGACGCTCACAACAACGAACGGAGCGCCGGTTGACTAATGCACAGCAAGTTGGCACAGTAGGGGGCACAGGTGGTGCATCATCCAGTCATCTCAGTCAGTCGACCCGAGGTACCTGGGTCTGCGCCCGAGACCTCCTGCCAGCGTGCGTTCGACACTTCACGTGGGGAGCGGTGGTGTAGTGGTTAGCGTGCTGCGCTACGAACCCAGCAACCCGAGTTCAGAATCTTTAATTAGACTGGAAGAATCCGATGATCTATCAAGCTCTTTTTAACGCAGATGTCCAAGTAAAACAACAACCGATTGGGGTGGAAAGTATAGGAAAGCTATCCAAGTCACTAAATATTAATTAATAAATAAATAGACCGTACAAGTACAAATTGCATAAGCACATCCATTCCTGTCGTTGTTTCAATACCGAATGCCATCTTGGGAAAGGCAGCAAAACAAAAGAACAGTCTCATACCACGCCAAGACACCACACAGCCCCTGAATAAAATTTCACATAAAAAATTGAACAATCAATGTATGAGTAAGGATCAAAGTTACAGATCGCATTGTGGTTGTGTCCGGCGCTTTAAAGTTACAGATCGCATTGGCAAATGTGGTTGTGTCCGGCACTTTAAAGGAATATTTAGTGTGTTAAGGGAGGAACCAAAGTTGTTCTAAAACGTTGGCGCTGAAACGGCTTTGTCACCTATTCCAATTCTTGTTCTTGGGATCGTTAAACGCCAATTAGACGGACGCCTTAGACTTCTTAGGTTTTGACAATTTGGTTAATGAATTAGCAAGGCAAAGCGCAGATTTGCCAAAAATGCTTTTATTGATGAATAGGGCCCCATATAATTTTCTCCTCAGTCACGGCCAACACCAGTGACGATTATCTGCACAGGTGCTGGTCTTCCCCTAGGTTGGCTCAGCCTCAAATGAGTACCTGGTGCGATGTAGAAAACATCGCCACTGGGGAGACAAAGGCGGCCGGGCGTGGTTCTGACCACCCACGCCCTCGTGTGCCGTGCCGGCCTTCATAGGTGTTCGATGACAGCACTTGCCCCAAACGTCTATTAAGGCTACACGGGGGATCGTTGTCTATTGGCAAGGTATGCAAGGTTAAAGTTTGCATATTTTCTTACGTGACACAAACCCAACGGAGCCAATAACCGGATCACCCGGAATGCACCAGCTCTCATCGGATCTCGCAAGCTAAGCAGGGTTCAAAGCATGGGAAAGTGCTTGGGGAGGATACTCCCGCACGCAAGGCAGCCGAGTAATAAAAGCTGTGAGGAATAGAGGGTAAATTTTGATTTGAAGCTTTCGTGACTGCAGTGATTCATATTCTTGGTTCTTTCGGTAAAGTCACGTATATTTTTTTTTATTATTTTATTGTTTCCCTTCTACGTGACTTTACCGAAAGAACCAAGGATACGAATAGAGGGCAGTGCAGCAGCATCCATTGCTATTCTGTCCTCAGCCCACACCTTCACCACCGGCGTGGTCAAGGTTGGACAAATATCTCACGGCCTCCCAAGGCGTGGGGAGGATTGAGGCTAGCACCATCCAGCAGTGGATTGACAAAACGGGGGCTATGCATGTACAGTCCAACAACCAAGCATAGAATAAACAAACTCGGATATATATAAATACCGATGCTGGCAAGAACTTAAGAATGTACTGCAGTCCTTTGTCTGTGCACTGCTGTAGATAATCTTCCGCAAGCCGCGTCAATCACCGATGTTGTATGGAGCGTACCTCAACAGCCCGATTGACCAGTGTGGCGCGAAATGCACGATTCGGTAGAGAACTAGAGTTCCCAAGACAAATTGTTGACGTTAGGATGCCTAATGACTGTTATTTGTAGCGACTAATTAAATGGTCCACTTGAAGCTGCGGCACATTGTTAAGAACAAGGATATTGCAACACTCTCTGATCGCATTCCAACATTAACCCTGTAACTGCAGAGCGCAAGTTGGACTCTTCGGCAAACCCAAACGGTGTTTGTCTTCACGCGAATATAAAATGCGTTAGTCCATCGGCCTTTGCGATTTCCAGACCGACGTTATCTTGCAGCGTTTGTTCAAGCAAGCAAAGTCTCTCCAGCTTCCCACCTTTTGGGTGTCATCAGCATGCAAGCCTGTAGACCATTCTGCTAGGGTCCTTTTTGGCAAGGGAACTGCGTCTGCACAACGGTGCCATGTTCAACGCAAAAGAGCAATGCCGCGTAACGTGCGTGGCTGTGGAGCGCTGTTTGCTGAAAGTTCGGATAACGGATACAGTCAGAGCGAGTGCCTGCTCCAAATGAGCTTTGAGGCAGCGCCGGATTATCCTAGAAGCAAAAGTAGCTACATATGTAGTAGCTACGAGCCCCGTACTTTTAAGGGCCCCGCGCTAAATGTTTTCAAGCTATCAATTCCGGTTCAGGGATTCTGCACTTGCTCTATTACTATAGTACTATACCGCCTTCGACTTTTATGAACGACTGGGTGTTTAAGGTTAGCGATTTGTCGTATTATCTGGCTGTACAGCAAATGAAAAAAATACAATTAATTTATTATGCAAGTTATACATTTGTGTTTTAATATTTATGTGTTTTTATTTGTATTTAAGGCCCCTTTATAACAGCTGCTACAGGCCCAGCACGAGCTTAGTCCGGCACTGCGTTGAGGCGGTACTCGCCAACCGTTTGCAGCCACGAACCGGTGGTGGAAATTCCTCTTTCCTATGGCGAGAGTCGGCGCCTCTCCATAGGGCAATCAAATGTGTTCTTCGTCACAAAGCGGCACTCATTTAAGGCACCCCAAGCGCACGAGTCAGACACCACCTCCCCGCAAGCGGGATTCGAACTCTCAACCTTTGGTTTGCGAGCGACTCAATCAAAACTTACCGCCGTGAGCTCTCCACGTCCTAACAAAACGCGTGTGCGTCCGTTTTATTTTTTATTTTTTTGAAGCCCATCTGCCCATTAGCTTCCCCGCACCAACATCATCCACGTCCCGGCGAAACCATTCATAAGCTCGCTCCAGCGTCCTCGCAATCGGTTTTTTTTTACAGCGGTGCAATCGCCCCTGAAAGCTTAAAGTGTTAATTTTAATTGTTTAATTGTCGTCCACTTCCTGCCTCCCTCTATTTAACACGGGCCATCATACAGCGCGGCCTTTTAGTGCGTACCGGCCACCTAGTGAGACGCCGGGTATTGAAATGCACGGAATTGTTGTTGGGCTTTACAACAACAAAAAGAACCAAAGCCACCCCTCCCCCCCCCCCCTCGTTAATTCAAACAGATTGTAAATGTTGTGGATTTGCTCTCCAACACATCGGTGTGCTGTACTAGTAACGAATTTGCATGTTCTGTTTACGTGACAAAGCTTCCTAATTGGCTGTGTCGGGTGGTGGCGGGTTTAACAACACATTTATATATTTACGCGATCTAACCCAAAAACCCCCCCTATATTATCGATTATATTGGTCGCGAAAGCCTACGCGTTAAACCAAACGGAGCTTGCTGTGTGTGTGTGTATCTGCAGCAGCAGCAGTAGCTGCACTGGTGCCCAAAGTTTCCATGTCGTGTTTTTGTGTGAGTGCGTGTGCTAACACGTCGCCAGATTGTTTTTTTTATTTGCACACGATTAAAAGGAATTGCCACCGTCATCACACAGGCGCATCCTCGTTTACGAACAGATGCGGGCTATTATTCTACAACAAGTAAGCTAACGTCAAGTCAATGCAGCCTTTATTCAGAACTCGGCTGTAGGACATTCATGTTAATGCTCGCTGATTGTGGCGAGTCATCTGAAACGTCGACATCCTCCCCCCCCCCCCCACCCCCCAGTTGTTGGCGGAACGTAACCGCTTTTTTGTGTTTATTTGGCTCGTTTGAAACGGCAATTTTCAGAACGAGGAGCACTGATGGGAAAGGATGCGCAGGTTACGGTTCAAATATGTCAAGAACAGTGAGCTTGGGATGGGTCAAGAGTCTTTACGGATTAGCAGCCAGTAAAATGGAACGCGTCCCCGAAGGATGACCACCAAGTAGATGGAGCGATGGAACCGGCTGCACGTGGATTATTAATGACACCGCACGACCGTGAGATACGGCGAAAGCACGAGGAGGCCTCCATCTAGCAGTGGATCGATCGTGACTGACAATGATGATATAGTGCAACAGTATTGGTGCAGTAACACGCATTCTAATCTGGAGGGCAGTTTTTGCTGTTGATATCAACGTTTTGGCGTGCACGGTTATATATGTCCAGCCACTGCCCCTGTACGCAATCCTGCTTGTCTTGGATTATATTTGAAAACAGTTGCATGATCCAGCCCGCAAGGCACGTTTTGAGTTGAATGCTGGTGGTGCGCATTCGACACGTCCGCAGAAACCACATCTCGCACGCCGCCTCGCTGCCTGCCCGATGCTCGAGCGTGAATCGAACGGCGAGGTGAGCACAGCTTTGATTTGAAGGCGCAGCGTATTGGGGGAAAAAAACCGCTTCTCCCTTTAAATAACTTAACAGTGCTTATAGCTAAATGAAAATATCATGTATGTGTGTGAGAGAGAGAGAGGCCTTTTCTAACTCGTCTGTTTATACGCTTTGCAAGTGTCTGTATGCTTTTTTTTATTCTCCGCGTGAATTGCTCTATAGTCTATACAGACGAATCATATCGCACGTTGCGCAAAAGCAGCCTGCATTGTGACACTCAACGCACTGCCGCTTATCCTGTGGGTGCCATAGGCAACCCCCGTGTAAGGCTCGGTCGAGCTCTGTGTGTGTGTGTTGCGTTGTGGCACATTCACATTCGTTTCCTCAATTCAAAGTAGATGCGCGTGAGTCAAGAGTTAATCATCTTGAACGATTCCATCGTCCAGCGTTGTGGCTTCCCACACGTCTCAAAGCAAAGTCCAAGTTGTGCGTGTTTGTGTTTTCAAACGTGGGCAGCCAATGGTGTAGCGGTCAGCGCGCTGCGCTACGAACCCGGTGACCCAAGTTCGATTCCCGCTCACGGTCAACACCGGTGACGATTATCTGAAACGGTCGTGGGTCTCCCCCTAGGTCGACTCAGCCTCAAATGAGTACCTGGTGCGGTGTGTAAACATCGCCACTGGGGAGACAAAAGCGGCTGGGCGTGGTGTTGGCCACCCACCCCCTCCGTGTGCCGTGCCGGCCTTCATAGGTGCTCGCTAAAAGCACTTGCCCCGACAGTCTGTTCAGGCTATACGGGGGATCTTTGTCTTTGTTTTCCAACGTGTCTCTATGATGTCGACGCAGTGGCCGACGTATCTTTCTTAAGGGAAAGCCATCCACGCAAATATTTCAGTCGCGTGTGTGTTTTTACTCACGCTTCCTATCAACTTTACTCACCGAATGACTCATGCGCAACAGCGTACGCTTCAAAACAGTACTACGCTGCTATGATTATCCTGCGAGCTGGCGAATAGATGGAAGGCTAGGCACATCAAGAGATTATTGACTCTATCTGTGCAGAGTTATGAGCATTATGCGTGTACAGTTTTATCTCAGAGAATTCGGGTTTTAGCCGCAGGCGAAGCCAACAAATAACGAATGGCAGTATGCCAAACATCCTCAATCAGGACTCTCCTGAAGAGCGATCCTGAGACTCTCGGTCTTTCTGGGATAAAGGGCACTTGAAAAAAACACACATCGTCATCACTAACATCAAGAGGTATGTGGATGTGTCTCAGCTCAAAAAAGGAATTGAGCGGCCCTCATCTCGTTTTGGTGGAAATTCCACGTGCCCATGGCGAGGGCAGGGACTTTGTTTTTCGCGTTTCATCATTACATTAATTCCCGGCTCATGATAAAAACTGCGTGGGTGTCGGAACCCGAAGAGAACCGAAATTCGCCTGCGCTGCATTCATTTATTATTTTACCAAGTAAGGCCCTCCGAGATATTTTGCTCTCGTTAAATAAGCGACCTAGCCACAAATGACAACTCGGCGAAGTGGCTTCATCATGCGGAAATGTATCGCAGCCAAATCATATTTTTTCCGCATGTTGAGTCTAAATGTATAGAGGGGTTAAAACCGGAGGACCCGGACGAAAAGAAAATCCACGCGACCACGAGGAGAGAGAGAGGCATGCGGACTCCAAATATCCAGCCGTCAGGGATGGGATCGAATTCACGACCTCCTTGCATACCCGGCGAAGTAGTAAATGTCGTCGCACATCGCGGCCCATCTCTTTGACTTGAGCACGAGGCCGTTCGCAGAACACAGCTCCCACCCCCGACACAGCTCGGCCAGGTAATGCGCGCACTTGAGCAGAGGAGCTTGTCAAGAGCACAGATTCCTTTTTATTGTGCCCCCATTAAAACGGATCCTCTAATCCAGTACCCACATTGCGATGTATCATAGACCTATGTAGAATTAATTTCTCCGTAGAACTTATAATACGCCCTTGCGTGATGTTCGCACGTTCTTCTCTATAATCGAGGTCTGCGGTACAGGCTGTATTTAGACGCTGTGAAGAAATGTCGCATACACTATACAATGTGATGTGTATGCCGGACGGCGCCTGCTGTACACGTGTGTAAAATGTCTAATTTATAAGTACTTTATATAATTGCATAGAGTACTCCCAACGCCGCTTTCAGTGCGTGGGTACACTTTTGCAAAACTTGACGGAGGGTATACTGCGCCCTGCCATGGGAATGGGGAATTTCCATCACTGCGTCAATGTCGCCAACGGATATGAACTCCTCATTTCTATCGCTCGTGTGACCAACAAACGATAAGTCATTGACTTTCCTCCAGTGTCTTGCGTGAGTAGCGACGTCTAGTTTGGATTATACACTCTTTACTTACTGCAGTTAGACCCGCCACTGCAGCAGAGTGTATTTAAAGTACGTGCTCCAAGTGTTGTCAATCTTTTACATTCGTAAGACGGTTAAAACTGGCCGTGGTGACACTATTCCTAGTCTCTGATACTGCTGAAGCTTCACTGCATTGCTGTGCTGTATGCACAGCAGTTGCACGTGTTTGCGTGTAGGTACGTGCGTGCGACAAGTCTGTGATGTTTCAATAAAACAAAAAAAACACAGCGCTCCAAAAAAAAAACACACAATGCGAACGAGTGGTCTCAGTGGACGCGGCCACTTTACCTTCGTTTGAAGCCACGGCGGTGCAAATCCCAAGAAATCCGGCGAAAATCCAAGTTAGGGAGAGAGCGGCGAAATTTCCCGAGGCCATGGTCCCAGTGTGTGCGTGCAGGCGCGTGCGTGCGCGCGCGCGCGAGACGTGCAGGAGTCGGGGTTCCGAACGAGGACGCTCCCTCTGCGAGGCGAGTGGAGGATGCGAAGCCCTTAGCCCGCTACCATCCAGCCGAGGAGACGGCAGAGGAGCGAATGATTGTCGGGCTGCTCTTGCCTCGCCAGCAGCGCGCAAAAGCGCTGAGCCAAACCCCTCCCTCGATCCAAGCACCCCCCCCCGCCCACTCCCTCCACCCTCCCCTCCCTCTATCCACCACCTCCCTCCTATCCCTTAACCCTACCCCCACACAGCGCTCACGACTGACCCTACCCCCATCCGCAGGCACAAAGACAAAGATCCCCCGTGTAGCCTTTAGCGGACTTGGGGCAAGTGCTGTTAGCGAGCACCTATTAAAGGCCGGGACGGTACACGAAGGGGGTGGGTGGCCAGCACCACGCACGGCCGCCTTTGTCCCCCAAGTGGCGATGTTTACACACCGCACCAGGTACCTATTTGAGGCTGAGTCTACGTAGGGGAGGCCCAGAACCGGTTCAAATAATCGCCACTGGTGGTGGCCGTGAGCGGGAATTCAATCCGGTCCGCTGAGTTAGTAGCGTAGCGCGCTAACCGCTACACCACCGCTCCCCCAGTCACTCACTCTCGCAGACACAACGACAGAGATGAATCACTTCCCTCTGTTAACCCCCCTCCCGTTTAGCCTTACGGACTGAATTGGGCAAGATATGTTTGCGAGCACCTATTCAGAATCGGAATATGTATTCATACTGGAGAAAATACGACGAGCTATGAAGCTCGTTTGCACAGATGTCCCGTTGTTTTCACAGATGTGGAGTATTAAGTGAGGTCGGCGTTTCACACGAGGAAACGGCGTAGCTTGAACCACCCTCAGCGCTGATGAGTGTAACTCACTCCATCAAGAGCTCATTTAAGGCTGGGTCGACCTACGGGCAGGTCGAGCCAGGTTCAGATAGCACTTGGCGCTGATTGTCAGTGGTCGTGAATCGAACCCCATCTCCCTAGACACCGACACTTAGACCTTACGAACAAACACGAACGCATCCCATATGGTCTTATAGACTGTTTTGGGGCAAGTGCTGTTAGTGAGCACCTATTCAGCCACCAACAAAGACACATACACATGCCACCAACCATAGCTACCACCACCACCCACCCAACCCCAAACCACAAGCTTCCCACCCTACCCCCCCACACATATCCATCCACTGCCGAACTCAACCACCCCTTTCCATCTCATCTCCTCCTTTCCTACCCCCCCCCCTCCTAATGTCCCTGCTCCTACCCTGTCCCCTCCCCCACTTCGCCTTACGCTGTTTTCCTTTAGTCTGCCCCTCCACCCGTAGACAGAGCTCGTCGAGCCGTTAAGCCTCTTCTCCGTTGCACCTCCGCAGCTGACAAACGTTGGTGCTGCAGCGTCGACTGAATTGTCTCCTTGGCCTGGGGAAATTCAACTGTTTAAAGTCTGGGAGAAGTCAACGTTGTATGTAACGTTGAGCTTCTTTCGCACCGTACGTAACCAACCGTGCTCATCGGAGGTGCGGATTTCGTATTAAGTGGTCCCACATCCCTGCCACGGGGAATGTGGAATTTCACACCGGGTTTCGCCGTGCGTGGTACCGATATCCACATTCCTATGGCAGTAACCAGAGGTATTAATAGTCCCAGTCATTGGGACGACGTTCATCTCCATTGGTGGCCTTGAATACGTGGTGGGAATGCCACATTCTCATGGTTGAAGCTGTATTTCATAATTAGTTACTTTTTTAAGTTTTTTCAAAATAGTGCACGCTACCTGTGGTGACATGCGTTTCAGAAACGTGGTTATTGAAAAAATAAGGGAATAAAAAGTGATATGTGGACAAGGATGTATCAAGAGATGCATGCTTGGAATGGCATTGGGAGACAGAAAGAGTAACACGTGTATTGTAAAACACACGCAGGTTAATGACACCACCCAAACCGGAATTGGGCATGACACATCGCGAGGCGAGATGACTAATGGTCAGCGGTTACGATTACTGACGCCTGCATATTTGGAGTTTGCATGTCTCTCTTCCAGTTGTCGCGTCGGTTTTTGTCGAGGTTCTCCCATTTTCCCCTCTTCATTTAGAATCAACGTACGTTTAGAATATTTAGCTGCTATAAACTTCCACGCGATAAGCCACTTCGTTAAGTTATCATTTGCGGCCAGGTCGCTTCTGAAAAATTTATATAGCTCAGTGGGCCTTACCTGGTAAGATGAAAATAGTTCCGTTCATAGTTGCTTTAAGTTTTAGTTACGTTCAGTTTAATTTATGATGGGATTGACATCCCTTGAATGGGACACATCCAAGAGGATGTCCACCGAGAAGGTTGAGCAATAAATAAGCTTTTGGATTCGTACATCCCAGGATCACAAAAGATTATATTGGCGTGGGAAGGCATTCATCTAGCAGTGGATTAATCATTGCTAAAGGTTATGATTCTAGGGACCTTTCTGAATCTATGTCTGTCAGTCATAGCACTCTCTGAAGTTATATTTGTCATACAGAATCGAGTAAGAGCTCATTCTGACTGAAAGGAGTCTTATTATGAGGTCCGTTGCTTTGCCTTACAACTTTCAAACAGAATCAGTTGATGTTGAAATACACTACATATTACGTCTGTCATGTATTTGGCTGTGTGCGCGTTGAGTATCTGTAATAAACCTGACTTGGCTCTTTCTGGCAACAGTAGCAGAACCATGAACCTAATT
Source organism: Petromyzon marinus (assembly GCF_048934315.1). Classification (NCBI taxonomy): domain Eukaryota; kingdom Metazoa; phylum Chordata; class Hyperoartia; order Petromyzontiformes; family Petromyzontidae; genus Petromyzon; species Petromyzon marinus. The sequence goes on from NC_133705.1 coordinate 13,510,240, forward strand.
TTCAGAATTGTAAATGAAATATAAAGTTTCACTCCAATCAATTATTCATCCTATATATTCATCATGACCATCGCTACCACCAACACCATTGTTCTTCCAGTCCACTGTGTGTGGAGAATCTGTAAGCAGACACGAATTATACTTGGCTTCTGAGAAGCTGCAATCCATCTCACTCCCCAATGTTTGTCCTGATTAATCCATTCCATCTCCACTTTGGCCATTCATCCCTTCATGCGCGTTCATTCTCTCCACTGTCATTCCTTCAATAGCTTTGTTCATTGATTGCCTTCGAGCGGAATATTCCGCTCACGCCCGTTTTTTTTTTCTTTTCTTAATACGAACTATGATGTCTGCCTCTGTAGGCCCTCGTCTTTGTTCCTTGGTCCACATGTCTGCATGGTACAATACAAACCTCGCATCTGCTCGTTTGGACGGTGACATCTCACAGCATTACAGGGGCTGTGAGGGTGCTCTACGTCTCACCATGAAGCTCGCAACTCAGCGATTTGTCACCACCAGTTAATTCTGGTAAAGCCAGCGGGGGGGGGGGGGGGATAGGAAAGCGTTAAAGTTGACCACGAAAGGAAGTCTTTCGTGGCCAACTTGAGCAATAGGATTAGGCAAGGATCAATAATTGCCAGAGCTGTCAAGCTCTACATTAAATACGGTGCAAAGGCAGTTTAATACATTGTTTTTATGTTTCTTATACTTGGTTAACCTTATATTTTATAAAACAAACATTTTGTTATCGCAACGTATTCATAATCAGGGGATATCAAATTGCACGGGCAAAATGTAGTACTGCTCTGAACGTAGCAAATTACTCAATTGGGATGACGCACAGCAATCACCGGCCACTACTGCCAGACTAAAGGCCTCTGCGTGGCCCGTTGTACCATGCAGGGACAGCTGCCACCAGGGTTACCCCTCGAATGTTTGAGGTGAGATGTGATGCAAGGCGCCATGGGTTTCCGAGGCATTTAGGCACCGTATGAAAATGTGATTAGTATTATTATTATTGTTGCTCCCTTTGTGTTACAACACAGTCTACTGCTGTTCGTGTGTCTTTGTAAGATGAAAGCATGATGCGATGTACAATGTATCAGCATTGAGAGCAAAACACTCGCCATCTAAACATATTTAGTCAAAAACTGAAGAAATAGATGGGCAATAGCGTGACCAGAGCTTGACTCACGAACAAAAAGTTGCAACAATTCGGATCCACGATAAACTTCGCTTATTAACCCGCTATGATTGGTGCAATTAATATCGCTTTGTGGGAAATCAGCACCGGTTAATTACCAGTTACTTCTAGAGACTGGCTCCTGCCATGGGAATATGGAATTTATACCAGAGGCTCGGGGTTGCCACACAGAGGAACTTAGACTTGACTTAATAATGTAATATACATTGCTATAGCCTACATTATGACACTTTATTAATATTGATTGTTTCATTTGCTTGCCTCATACTGCATCAAACTTAAAAACAAATTGAGCTTTGGCTGGTTCTCTGGCAGCCTATAGTTAGGCAGGAACCCATCCTTCAGCAACGACATGAAGGTGTATGTCATGTTAAAATGCAAGCCTGTATTTAACGCTCTCACCGTCAGTCACGTGTGCGCGCGTGTACGCGTGTGCTGCGGATTGTGCTGAACTTAGCAGTGAGTAGGAGTTCTCAAACAGCACCTGTCGGTATGATATATCGGGATCTTATGTGTGGGAGTGTGTGTGTGTATTATGTGTGGGAGTGTGTGTGTGTGTATTATGTGTGGGAGTGTGTGTGTGTGTATTAGATCACCCTGCGCTGCGAACCGGCGACCCGAGTTTGACTTCAGCTCACGGCCATCCACACCAGCGATGATAATCTGAACCAGTCACTTGGGTCTCCCCTCAACGAGCACCTCGTGCGGTGTGTAAACATCGCCACCTGTGGAATACAAAGGCGGCCGGGAGTGGTGCTGGCCACCGACACCCTCCTGTGCTATGCCGGCATTCATCTGTGCTCGCTAACAGCATTTGCCCCAATAATCTATAGAGGGGATCTTTGTTACATCAGCCTCGAATCGTTTTCCCCGTTTACGAATTGCAAAGACCACAGTCAGCGTCTCCAATAAGCATTGACCAGTGTCGATCTTCATAGAGGCCCTGAGCCAGTGATGGAAACTCAACAATCCTATGGCACGAACCAATCTCCACTATGATTACTTTACGTGTATGACCAACACTCCGAAATGAAATAATTGCGTACTGCACCACTCTTAAATTCTAATTCTCTATACTTTTCTCTTCATCTAATGAGAGTAAATATCCAAATATGAAATGTGTACGCATGCAGTGCTGGTATCTTTCTAAGTCACGTACGCAGATTTAATGAATGGCAAACTAATACATATCAGAAGGCGGAGTTAGGCAAGAAGATACGCTGTTTCCACGGTTATGTACACCAACATTAGAAGGAACGTTCACACAATATAACGTCTAGGTGCAAACACATTGAACAAGGGTGACGCTGCAGGTGCGCGTGTATGATCACACAACCAGCGGCTCGGGTTTGAATCACAGCAATGGGCATCATCGGTGACTATCGGACCTTTGTTCTGCACGTTCCTTGGCTGAGATTGTAGACTTTGCTGCTGCTGCTGCTACAACTTTCCACGTGACAAGCCACTTCGTTGAGCTACCATTCGTGTCCAGGTCCACTTCTGAAAGAAAAAAAAAAGCTACGTAGCTCAGTGGGCCTTACCTGATAAACAAACAAAAAAAGTTAATAGCTAAGTTTAGTTTTAAACCAGTAGCTGGAATGGTGCGTCAACTGCAATCATCCGTACGAGACGACGCCGGTCACGGCGTCTGATTGTGGCCAAACCACGGCGTCTCGCGCTTTGATAGGGCAACGCTCGCTCAAAAAAAAAGAAAAGCATTTGCCTCAACAGCCCGTGTGTTTACACAATGGAACCCTCGTCTTATAGGTCCTGCCAATGGCCACAGTAGGTGTGTGTCTCCGTGTGTGTCTGTGTGCGCGTGGGGAGCGGTAGTGTAGCGGTTAGTGCGCTGCGCTACGGCGAACACCCAGTGACGATTATCTGAACCGGCCCTGGGCCTCCCCTAGGTCGACTCAGCTTCAAATGAGTACCCGGTGAGATGTGCATACATCGCCGCTGGGGAGACAAAGTGGTGTGCCGTGCTGGCCTTTATAGGTGCTCGCTAACAGCACTTGCCCCTACAGTCTGTCAAGGCTACACGGGGGACCTTTGTTGTGTGCGTGTTAAACCGAGTCCGCGCCACGTGCGCATGCACGCGGTTGCCGACCGAGGCATTCTCGGGGCATGGGTGGTTGGTTGGACGCGTGCCACCCACGTGGCGGGGTATCACCAAGCCGGGCCAAACGGCAAGGGGCAATGGGTGGCCGCTACCGGCACGGCCGTTATCGCCGCGCGCGGATGAGGCGTTGCTCAAACGCGTTGCGGGATGACTGGGCGAGAGCACTTTGAAATGCACACAACTTGTTGTTGCATGGCGTCGTAGCGGGATGCTCGGGATACTTTACTGTCAGGATCTATTGACGCAACAACAAGAACGTCAACTGAGCAGAGGGACATCACGTATTGGTGAGTTTGGGAGTGGACGTTGCTCAAATAAATAAACGCCACCTTTGTCAACTTGTCGCAGAGTCGCAGCTATTTATTTATTTATTTCGATATAAAAGATGCAAGATTTGGGTGTTGTACCACGCATGGTATTCCGACTGTGAGCGCTGAGATTCTAAATGCAAAGCGCCTCCTTCAGCTGACATGAACTATGGGGCCAGGGTGGTGGTTTGCGAGCAAAGGCATCCGACTCCGTACCGGTGGCACACCTCGGTGCTGAGTGTGGCCACTAAATAAGTTACTCATTTTAAAATGAACAATCCCGGGGGGACGTCCCGGTGTGATAAGAACATCGATCATGCAGTAAAGCACACTGAGACAAATATATTTACTTATTTTGGGAGCGGGGAGGGGGTGCAAGCAAACATCTATTAAAGCTTGGAAACCGCACGAGAGGATGGTGTAGCAACACACACGCGCACATTCCTCATCATTAAATGTAGGGCATGAAAAAAGGTTGTAAGGCAACATTACGTAACTCGATACCCCAATGGCTCACGTATTATAAGGTGTATCTGTCACGCTAAGAAAGCTTTGTCATAAATGGTGATAAAATAAGGCTCGGGGAGAGAGAGAGAGAGAGAGGGGAAAAAGGTGGCAAACTTGATCGACCTGTTAGGATCATTGCTAATGTGTAGAAAAAAAACCTCGGCATTGTATGTTAAAGTTGCATTGTGAGCGCAGCGTTTTTCTCGTCCCCAGCACATTGTACTAACGGCATTATAGGTGCAGTAGTGTGCAAATAGCATGTACTAAGAGCATTACAAGTTTAAAAGACGGTAAACGTGCACATTGTCGGTTATTTCTCGAGTATTGAAGTATTTTATCTTAGTAAAAAAAAAGCATTTCGATATTAAAATCTTGTAACTCAGTAACTGAGTAGAACTCATACACCTACACAATAATTATCATCATCATTGATCATCGTCGCCTTTCCGATGGTGCTATAACAGCAAGGTACCGTGTAGATTTTCACGGTTGTACCGTATGGCTCCCTGGTTTGTACCTCGCATTGATGAAAAAAAACACGTGGTACGATCCGAAACACGGAGTGCAATATGACAGGGTATTTGTGTGCTCAACAATGTTCAACTCAGCTCATCACCACAGCTAACATCATATGGATATACTGGCCACGTGATGGGAATGTGGAATTTCCACCAACGGCGTACGGCTGTCAACGGAGGGCAGTGTCACGGCCAGACACCTTGAGTCACTTTGGCGCCCCCCCCCCCCCCCCCAATGAAACTGGAAAGTGGTCACCACAACTTGGATGGAAAATGGCATTTGTTGAAATGAAAAAAATAAGCCCTTTGACTTCAAACAATTCAATATGTATACAGTACAAAAAAACACATTAGGTCTTGCAGGAAGCTAAAACATATTGCAGTGTTCAAATATACACCCTGTTACAAAACATACAGTATATATTTAAGTAGAGCCTTCATGAAACGATTGACAAACCCCCCCCCCCCCCCCCCCCCCCCACAAAAAGTCCTGGGATTTATGACACATTCTTTACATGTTCACCGTCGACAATCTGTTATCATTCGTAATAACAGTCATCACTGCGCGCGCTGCGCTGGTGTGTCATGAGCGCACTTGCCAAACAACAAAATAAGAGCCACTCTTCAAAAACCAAGTTGCAGACAGCGCAACAACAGTCAAGACGGACCACCAGAAGGCCACGCGTAAATGTACTCGTTTCAGCCATGACACCTCGTTGGAAGCCAAATGCCCGCTGACTTTGTGCTCGATCCTTGTCATTACCCTTCAATTATGTGCGCTATGTCGCCATCTAAAGGCGAGCTTGTGAAGCTGCTGCCGGGGGTGGTCTGGCAGCGGTGGGCGTCTCGCCAGCCTTTGTGCAGTCACCCCTGTGAGCCGTTCTGTGGGAAGGTGCCCGTCTCTGTTCACTATACGTGGCGAATTTCCGCTTTTGTTAACATTTTTTCACTATGGTTTAACACGTAGGCTTTCGCGACCAATATTATTCGTAATAAAAAAAGGTTTTTTGTTGGGGTTAGATCGCGAAAGTATAAATGTGGCGTAACCCTCCACCACCCGATATAGCTAATTGGTAAGGGGCTTGTCACGTAAACAAAACGCCAATTAGTTACGACTTCAGCCCAACGGTGTGTTGGAGAGTAAATCCACACCGTTTACAATTTGACTAGTACGACGTTTCGCTGGTAATTACATCCAGCATGATCGGGCGATTTGCCAGAAGTGTGAAGTCATCCACCTGCTTCCGGCCTTAAATATAGCAGCAGGACGACGTCATCACTGAACCCATCAGGTGCAGAGATCAGAGGCGGAGTTGGAGGGGGAGCAATTACATAATATATTCGTAATAAGTTAATAAGTATGTGTTTCCTCTATAAGGAATTGTAATTCTAAGATGTATTACTTTACACTATGGCGTTGTCTGCCGATCGAGTTACCCTTAAAAATATATATCTTCTTAGTTCCAATGGACTTTTTTTCTGGAGATTGACTTTTGATTTTAGCCAACCAAGTCAGAATCACAATATTTATTACTGGAGGAATCCGATGAGCTTTGAAGCTCTTTTATCACAGATGCCCAGTAAGGCAAAGTGGCTCTGCGATAGAGCTAGCAGCTCGCGATCAGAGAGTTGCAAGCTCAGCCCATCATCCATTGTGGAGTCAATAAAATTAGCACCGTGTTGTCGGAAAGTCAACATTACTTATCCTTTGGATCGATTCGCCACAGCCATGTGAATGTGAAATTTGTATCACTGGCTTAGGGCTGGAAGAAATCATTTCAACTTCGACTAGAACAAAAGTTGGAGTCAAAATGACAAATTGCATCTGTGGTCGCATGAGCTGTCGTGCGGTCTTCATCTTTGTGAGCTAGTGGTAGAAATTACAGTTTCATATGGCGGGGGAGAGTCTCATCACAGAACTACCAATGTCACAAAATGGTATCTATTTTATCCACCCCGGAGGTTGATTGGCTGTGTCGACCTTCGGCAAATATTTTAGCTCACACTCATCTCATTGTGAGCCAAGCAAGTGCCCTGCTAAACTACCATCTGGCTGCAATATTACGTACACACTCCTTCACTTATATGCAAGAGGTTATATTTAAGTTGGCAGTTAATCTGCATTTTTACATAATTTTCCATGCTGCCATTTATCATTTGTAAAGCCCCGGTGGGTGGGCAGGGGTGTCTATCCATCATCTCCCTGTCTGTCTGGCCAAGCCGCAAATTTTCTGAAGAACCAAATTGGGTGATCTTACCAACACTTTCAGGAATATGCGCTAAGACTTTACAGCATCTCATTGTGAGAAAAAAAAACGTCAACGCTGGCTCCCATGGGCAAAGGTCAAATGCAAAATCCTTGTATCACCTTCAGAAAAAAAATATAGCCTCCAAAGCAATCGTAGGGCGCATCAGTGCAGCTGCAATAGAGGAGCACGTTGAATCGGTTTGCATACCACAGGGATCATCACTAACCGTGAGAAGCTACTCTCTGTTTCGTTGACTTTTCAGAACTATACCACTCCTGTTACCGGCAGCGCAGCTCATATATCGAGGGTGGTTAATCAAAATATAATCTGCATCCCGATGTAGGAAACTCCGACCGACCTCCGAGATTGACCACAATGGAAGTTGCTCTAGAGCAGAGGTTCTTAACCCGGGATGCATGAACCTCCTCGGGGTACGAAATGCCCTTTCTGGGGGTGCGAGACATGCTGGATTTTTTTCAGAAGGTAAATCAACGAAATACAAATTAAGTACGGGCAAGTAAGTAAAACTCCTTGTTTCATAAAACCCTATGAATTTATATTCTTGGTTCTTTCGGTAAAGTCACGTAGAAGGGAAACAATAACATAATAAAAATATAAAACAATAAAATTATCACGACGTTTCGACTGCAACACAAGCAATCATCATCAGGTGTGAAAACCACAGCAAGAAAATTAGAAAAAAGTTGCGTTTTTTTTAATGTTAGCACCACGGAGGGCGATTTGGCAGTTATTCAGATGGACGAGTCCGTCTATGTTCGGAAAAGAGGAAGGGGGAGACGAAAAATAATGGATGCGGTCTGAAAGCCACCAATAATATGAATCCCTGCAGTCACGAATCAAAACCTATGTATTTACTAACATACTTTTTTACGATTGAAACCCAAAGAGGCGCAAGGCTGCAGTAAAAGTTAAAAACCACTGCTCTAGATAATGTAAAGTATTGGTACCCTTGAAGTGCAAGGCATTTGTGTCCATAAATATTCCAATATTTTTTCCCTAAATATTCCAAGTGTTTATTTCCAGCCCCGAAGACCTCTTTGAGTCACTCCACAAACTGCTTTTTGATAGAATATAGCACATTTAGCAAGTCACTAAACATTTATGTGAGTGCAAATAATTACTTTTAAAACTCTGGCAAAGTGTGAAACACATTGGGAGCCATTCATCCAGATTCATTTGCATTAAGTAACGTTACCATCATTTAATCTGGATTTTAAGAGACGCGTTGTATTTGTGTTAGTTAATAAACAAGGTGGTTTCAAACCAGCTGTGACAACAGCACCTACTCTCAAACAGTGACTCTTTTGTTGTGACAACCATTCCTTGTATGTGCTCACGATGACAACAGCAACAACAACTCTGTTTTTGCATGTGTTCTGCATATGCTGCTAATGAGAGTTCATTCATTATAATTGTGACATATAAAAACAACAATAATAATGGGAAAATACAATTACAATCCGTGTTTACAAAAAAATATCTGCACCTAACTCTTGAGACAAAATGAGGCACAATTTGGATTCTTATGACTCAGTGAAAGTGGTAAAGATTCAAAGAGCAAACACGCTGGAATAATATATTATTGTTTAGCCGATCTGCTCAGATTCCTTGTTTACTTCTGTCAAATATTGACTAATTAATTGTAATGAGATCAATGCTATGTGAGTCGTGTGAATGTGTTTCTCAACAATGTAGAGTTTGGCAGAATATATGCACGTTAAAAAAATGATCACGCGAATGCTTTTCTGTCTCGCTTTGCTTTTGGTGTACGTTTAACGTACTATGTATGTTGAACTTCTTTTGCACGGTACGTAGCCAATTGTGTTCATTGATTGCCTAAATGGGTCGCACCACAGCAATAACACTGGTAATCAGGTAAAAGTGAATTGCCAATTATGAGCAATGGAACAGTAATAATTCCTAAGATCTGAAGCTTTTTTACAACATGAAGACAAAGGTCCCCCTATAGTCTTTTTCAAGACTTTTGGGGGCAACTGCTGTTAGCGATCGCCTCAGAAGGCCTCGACAGCACACGAGGGGGTAGGTGACCAGCAACGATTTTCTTCTTCCCATTGTTGCTGTGACAGTGAATGAAGAACATCTTCATAATATACGTCGGGCTCATTTCTCCAACGAACAATCAGAAACGCAGTGAACGTTGGTGGACCAAATGCTGGTTAGCATGTGCGTACATGTTTTCTGGTCAGCAGATAGCACGTAGAGATGGTGCGTTCAAATCCACGCCTTGCCCGCTCTGTGTCCCGAGCGCTGACGCTTACACAACCACCCCAGCCAGGCACTGAGTTAAGCCGAAATAAACTTCCAGGAGGACCCCCAGGGCATGTTTTAGACACCACTTTCCACTGACGGTGTCTCTGTGTGGTGCCAACTGATAGCGTTGGCATTGCAGCGCCGTCCCCAAACCGACACCTCCTGCAATATGTTTGTGGCATACACATTCAAATGTCATCCATAATAGAGGTGTCTGGGTTAGGTCGCGTAAATATAAAAGTGTCGTTAAACCCGCCACCACCCGACACAGCCAATTAGTAAGGGTCGTCACGTGAACAGAACATGCCAATTCCTTAGTAGTTCAGCACACCGGTGTGTTGGAGAGTAAAACCCACAACATTTACGATTCGAGTGCGACGTTTCGCCAGTAATTTCAACTAGCATTATCAGGCGGACAGCCACACATTTATATTTACACAATCTAACCCAAAAAAAACCCTCTGTTATGGATAATATTGGTCGTGAAAGCCTTTCACGTGTTAAACTGACATGTAAAATATCCCTTGTATCGCCTTGTCGCCTGCTGTACACAGTGCTGTAAGTGAGCACCTGTTGTTTTTATTCTGGCGTGGCACGTGAGGGAGTGGTGGGATGCCTCCACAATGCAATGTCGGTCATTGGGATCTGCTGGGTATCTGTTAAAAAGAGCTTTATAGCTCATCGGATTCCTCAAGTATAAATACATACAGTATTCTGTTTGACCATACTTAACGACACATATCAATGCAGATTGGTGAATGGGGAGGTTTAGGGAAAGTTTAAATATCAATTGCTATTGCATCTAATTGAAGTGACTGGGTTCATTAAATTACCACTTCATATATAGTTTGTTTTACGAACGCTTTTTATATATATACTTGCACCGCAATCACCTCCAAATTAAAGATACGTAAACAGTGTTGTAGGAAAATTGCAACCCTCTTAACATGGCGGAATTAACGTCAATGTGTATGTATTTATTTAAAAATGGTGACTCATTGAAAAGCAATGGCTGTGAAAGTTGTTGCTCATTATGGTGTGCAGGTGTGTAATGAGTGATTAGACCATTGGTGCAGCGTGCGATTTGGAAATACAGATGGTTTTTAACAGGCCTAATGACGATCCTGCAAACACGACGAGCACAATAATTCCATCCGTTATAATGCAGTCTCCATTCTCAAGGCCATTTCCCACCTGTCCGGCTCAATTCCTTGAGTGAAATGTTCCAATGTGTAACCTGCACCACAATGATGACATCCGTTGCATTGGCTTCGCGTTGTGTTCGGCAATTCGCAGGGCAATTTTTTTGGCGAAGTCCGCGTACAAATGGATGTCCGTCGTCTCTCATCGTGTGAGCATGCCGATGTCAAGGGCCGTTCCTCCGATTAGCACGGTGGGCTACGTGCGTTGCGAAAGCAGTTCTACGTACATACACGCATACAGTTCCGTACATTGGAAACAAGTACCGTTATTGTAGCGTATGCAGTTGTCAATATGTAGCAGGTGAAGTTTAAAGGGCACTGAACGCGATCCTTTACTTCGCCGTGATGTTCAACTCTTTAGATGAATGGTTCGTCACCAAGAAGTTGTCCTTACATTAAGTGGATTGGGGAAAAAAGCCTCCCTGCAGGTATGTTGTATAACCTTACACACACGCTTTGAACTTTACATTTGGTTACCAATAACGTACCATTTATCATGCACGTGCACAATATGCATGTGTGTATGTGCCACGTGTAAAATCACATTATTTTCAATATTTTGTTGCCGTTTTTTACTAACACAATTGAATTCGCTTTGAAATATACTTTTTAATTGATCTATCATACATTTCGTTTTGTTGGCAAGAAAGCCAGTGGTTTGAATGCAGTACAGCAAATACATATTTAGCAGCGTTTGTGCGTTTCACTAGCTTTTTGCAGGGGATGTTGTGATAAGTTGGTATCTAATTACGTATATTATCTGTTTGAAAAGGATACTATTTGTCAATTGCAAACATGTGTTGCTGATCTTCAAAAATAAAAATAAAATGTTTTACGTACATTACAGAACACTTGTACGGGTACTGGTGTGTGTGTTTGTAATATACATAATGTGTTTATTTAACTATAGGTTAAGGACCATTCATTTAAATAACCTAGTAGCACTGGTGAAGTAAATTAGTCTGCGATAAGGTGGAATTGGCGAACTTTGCAGATGATATTATCTGCAGTTTTCCACAATACGCTACTGATCTTGGAGATAATAAAAACAAATGCATATACTGTAATAGAATGGATTCGCCAATGAACTGTTATCCAGGAAAAAACTTTTGCAGGTCGTACTTTCACCGTTCTGAATTTAAATGATGCTAATCGATACGACCACCACTCTCAATGCGTTTTGACTTGCCATAAAAAATATCGTTAATTGTAATCCACCCCTGGAGTGATAGTCGGACTTGACCCCATTATTAAAACTTTTTACCTTCCAATTCTGAATCCAGCGCATTACCAAGAGCACCGCTAGGTCCGATCACGATACAAAAAAAACCCGCACATTTGCAAACCATATGTTGGCACGTTCCAACTGTTTTGTTTATCCCCCACCCCCACTAGTTTGATGGTAAACTAAAAAAAAATGCACTTTAATTACGAGCAGCCACTGTGAGGAACAACGTGAGCACACAACGGTATGAAAGGGAACTGTAACACAAACATCCGCCACAATTAAAACCAACGCGCCTCTTAGCGCTGGAGTGGAGAAACGAAGTGATGGGAAGATTTGTGCACCGAGAAGTGGCCGTCCAAATGGTGGAATGTGAACGTTTTGGAAGGTGTACCTGAACGAGCTGCTTGTGTGGGTCGTTTGTCTTTGTAATATCCCAGCCTCACGAAGTCGCTGAAATGTACGAAATAAAATAAGAGTTAGGATGCGTCGATTGCCTACCTCCATGTCTGTGATAATCAACGGTAACGTTGTATTTGTATGTTGTGTAAAGCAGCCACTAGATGATGCAAAGTCGCACTGCAGTGTACACACGATCTAAATTCTTAATCGAATTGTGTCCCGGGATTTAGACGATCAATCCGATTGCTGCAACGGTAAATCCGTCCGCACCATCGCAACCTGGCCAAAACTGTGTAGACGTATCATGCGTGACTTTTAATACCGGGAAATATTGAATGCAGGTGGGAATGTGGTCAAGGGGCAGACCTGTCACCACAAGTCGCACACCCTTTGTTGAGCCCTTATTGGAGACAAATATCTACTGTTTGAACCGCTAGAACTTGCAGGAAGACAACATTTGCATTGTAGAGTAGAAATACGGCTTTTTATAGCGTCCTATGGTATCGATATGTGCTTTGACCCTTTCGGCGATATTTTTGAAATGAATGATATTGAAAGATACTGGATATATTTTTGCAATAACAAAAAATGTTCATGGGCAAGCTAATATTAATTTTACTGAATGCATGTTGAAAGGAATTTTAAAGAAGTCAACTCATAATATTCATGGGAGGGGGGGGGGGGGTGAATGTGCATTGGTTAGTAGACTGCACTATGAACCTAGCCACTAAGTTCGATTATATTTTGTTTGACTTGCCATCGGACAAAGACGAGCACCGCATCGCGCGCTTTCAGATGCACTTCTGCGGCCGTCTGGAACGCTCTTTCTTCTGACTTTAGGAAGCCACTCGAGCTATGCACTTTTAAATCTATATTGAAAACTCCCTTCTTTCAAACTGCTTTTGTGTCCGATTCGCACGGTTGGCTACATACGGTGCGAAAGAACGTCGACGTACATAATTATGAAGGAAAGTCTGAGGTCCGAGTGATATCGGAACCAGCCTGGGCAACCTCGTAACGCCCCCCCCCCCCCCCCCTGCTTGAACCGTGCGATCCTGAGCAGCAGCATGAAGTATGGTCAAGCACCCTCCATGAGCAACATGGCATGGGGAAGCCTTGATTCAACAGTGGTTTTGACAAAATGTTGAAATGTATTATGAATACTTAATATTAAATACTGTAATACATCAGGGAATGTTCGTTATTATGAATACGTAATATTAAATACTGTAATACATCAGGGAATGTTCGGAGAAAACCTCTCGTTTCGTCTCAAAGAGTTGCTTAGGTTGTTTTACTAACATAGTTTTTTTTTAATCTTCTTTCCAATTAGTAAAATGTGATGTTGCCAAAGTACATATTTTTTTATTGACATTAACTTGTACACGAACCTATGCAGTGAATAAATGGTAAGTTTCGTTCCCAATTTGCACCTTCCGCAATATACACACTTCCCTTATTACAGGAAAGGCATTTCTTGCATGAGCCATTATTGTGCAGGAAGTCCCTAATGAGCTGATAATGTGACTGATTCGATGTACGTATGGAAAGACCAGTAGCCAGACAACTATAACTTTTTTTCTTAAAAGTGTGCATGCCAAAACCGTGTCCATTCTGAAAGTATTTAAATCCGTTACTTTGAATTAATCGTCCATTCAATCATATGGGTAGCCAGCCTGAGACCCAGTTTAACTTGGACCGAGCCAACCTGCTGTTGACAAAAATGTGTATGACACATTAGATTCCCATTGTGTACGAGCTGTACTGCGTGTTGCTCGGCATGATGTCCAACGTTTCGCTCGCCGTGCCGGGAGCTTCTTTAGAAACCCAAGCTCCTGAATTGAGGGAGCTGTTGCAGTTTTGTACCTGTTTGTCAAGAGTCGATAGTTGGGGCTGTACTTGAATGAATAATGGATCTCCAGCACAGGAACTGATTTCTACCCATGGGTTAGATGCTCAAATAAAGGAATACACATTTGAATATAGAGACATTTTGACTTTCGGCTTATTTAAAATACTGTATGGCAACATTTTTACGCAAGATTAATTTTTATTAAAAAAAAAGTTTCGATAAATACTTGTTTAATTTTTTTTTTGCTTTGCACAATTATCTACGTTTGCTTTACCTTTTGTTCAGCATGCATACAAACCGAGCCGAAAGTTGTTTCAAGCTTCAATTCTATTACCCAGCTGCAATAGTAAATAAATACACAACGTCGCGAGCCTAGGCCACACATTGTTCAGTAGCAGAGTAAATTTCTCCTCCCATGTTTGACCATGATTGTTCGTGCCTTTTTTTTAAGAGCACGTTTCGCAGGAACAGTAGAATCACGTTCGTTTGCTTAATGGGCGGGCAGGTATGCTTAAAGAAAAGCGAGAACTCGTTTCTACAACAACCGAAGCATCACTGCAGGCGTTGGTGTACCCCCGTGTGTGTTTTTTTTATAATTTATAAATCCGCCACAGCGAGTTTATTGGCAGTTTGCAAGTGGTGGGGTAAAATGTGGGTACACAATGTGTGTACACATTTTCCAGACGGTCTGTCCGTGTTGGAACCGAGTGGGCCAAAATATCCTCCGTCAGCTCTCTCGACTCTAGAGCAGTGGTTCTTAACCTGGGGTGCATCACGCACCGCCCTGGGTGTGCGAGATGCCCTTTTCTCGGAGGGTGCGACACATGGCCAGATTCTTTTAGAAGGTACATTATCGAAAACGCCAAGCACGTTCATGTAAGTACAACTAACGTGTTTCATCAATGCCTACGTATCTATTGCCACATTTGTTTAACTGTTGAGAAGCAAGGCTGCAGTCAAGGTGAAGAACCACTAGCTCTAAAGCCCTCGTCCAGTGGGAGATCGTTACGCCCTGTCGATTGCGTGTGCAGGAAATTTCAGTGCCTGCGCCTTTGCCCCCCCTCCCCTCCCTCCCTCCCTCCCTCCCTCCCCTTTGTATGTCTTTAATCAGCGGACGAACGCACGGCAGCAGAGCGATTTCGCGAGGAAATGCAATGGCTTTGTTTCAGATGTGTAACGTGTAGTGCGCGGGTGAAAGTAAGCGAATGACAAACATAAAAGCAGCATTTCCTCTCTATTGTGTCACACGGGGCTTGTGGGAGGGGCGGGTGCAGTCGCGTGGGCTCTCTCTCTCCTTAATTGCGGGCCATCAGCCAGAGCGCAAGGCAAATTGCAGGGCAGGAGACGCTGCCCCTGCTGATGTCTCTGTGGTTTGTCTATGAAGCAGCACCTGTTGCTCTCGCCCCCACCAGCTGTGTGGTTGGATAATATTGCACGCGCTTAATTTCTGAACAGCTTAAGTAAACAGGTTTTCCAGATTTCACCCCCCCCCCCACTCCTTCCGCTCAAAGGCAGTGCGTTTGTTTAAAATGTTATTTTGTTGTTGTTGTTGTTGTTGTCAAATTCCTGCTAATTATGTATTCGTGTTTCGTGCCAGCGACGCGATAGACGAGTTTTTGCATCTTGCGCAAGGACACCGCGGCGCGTTTCTAAGACGATGTGGTTGCTTACGCAACCATTGGTCATCACGTCCCACCAAATTAAGCTTATTTTAGCCACCCCCGGAGGTATGATGAGCCGAGTTGAATCTCCACGGTCTGTAGGGTAATGGTGAATGTTTTACACAACGGAATTCTACAACGCGTTCGTGTCGCATTGAATTTCGATTTAAAGCTTTCGTGACTGCAAGGATTCATCTTCTTTGGTTTGGAAACGTCGTGAGAATTGTATTGTTTTATTTTATTATTTTATTCGTGTTACATTGTTGAGGCAATATGTGTAATAACATTGTTATAAGCGGTTGTAATATTTGCGAATATAGTAGCATTCTATAGTCATTTGACCTGTTGGCTTTCCAGACCAATAGTATCAACAGAATGTGTGCGACTAATTGACAGGCAAGCATGTATGTACCCTACAGTATGTGTGAACTTCTTTCGCACCGTACGTAACCAATAGTGCTCATCGCGGAGGTACAGGGGTAAGGACGACAAGATAAACCACAAAGAAGCCGTTCTAAAGAAATGAGTTTGCAATCTAGATGTATTTTTTATCTAGTGCGATGATCCCTAATGTGAAGGAAACCGTTCTGCTGTTGTGCCCCTGTTGTCTGACTGCTCCCTGCGAGTCTGTCACCTTTGTTTTACTCTGGCTGTCACCTGATGATGCTGGTTGTAATTACCGGCGAAACGTCGAACTAAATTGTAAATGCTCGTTGTGCTGAACTCGTAACGAATTGGCAAGTTTTTTTTTGTTTACGTGACAAACCTTACTGAGTGGCTGTGTCGGGTGGTGGCGGGTTTAACGACACATGTATATACACGGCATCTAACCCAACACAACCTCTATGGAACCTTTGTTTACATGTATTCGATGACGACCTCAAGCTGGTCACAATGCAGTTCATTGACTGTTGATGATTTTAGCATTATCCACAAAGGACTTTTTTTCTTTCGAACGTTTTCTCTGCGTTGTTTGTTTGAAACTTAAAAGTTTTTTTTTTCCGGCCTGCGCCAATGTTGTCTTTGCCATGAGATCCAGAGTTTGCGTGCACAGAATCAATCCTGCCCCAAATGAGGAACTGCCATAATAAGGGTTGTGTGAAATTCACTTTCACCTGTTGCATGGAGACACAGATCTATGAAGTGTTGTTAGGTTGCATCGTGTTATAAGAAGAATCCTAACATCTAAGCACCTGTTCAGTTATCTCTATGAAGTGCCATTTACTTTCGCTCTGTGTACACGAGCGTACAAACACGCACCGCTTGTAAAAGTGGGTTGCTTCTGTTCAGCCCACGGCAGATTGCCTTTTTGTGTGTTTATGGGTCTATAAATGTGAAGCATTTGATGGCTGCACAGATGTCTTAAATGTGGGCACTATATTGTTTGGGATGGTTACATGGCCTCTAAAGTAGATGCCGTTTGGCCAAAGAGAGCACAAAACAGTCCTGTTCGTCATCACCCCCACGAGCAAGTCTCGCTGAAAATGCATCACTTTTGCTGTATAGTTCGGTGCGTTATTATTACAATTAACATGTCTGATTCGAAGTCACCTATGTTTGTGGAAGTATATTATTTAATAAGTTGTGCCACCCTGTTTAAACTATCATAGTCAGATGCTCATCATGAGTGAAAAATAAAAAAAATATAGCAAGGTCCAACCATGCATAACAAAAAAATTGGTGACTTCCTACAGTGGTACCATTATTACACTATGTAAAACAAGTTTGTTCCTGGGTGGTAAGTGTTATTTCGTAATTGCTTATGCCTAAAATGTATAGAAAATGGCTATTATTTCCTACAAACTTTGCTCTTGTGACCAGGACAGAGATATATTTTTTTAATTTACCTATTTTCAATGAGAAAAAGGCCGAATTTAGGTTTTTTTCGTTCACATAAAGTGAAAAAAAAAACATGAATCAAAATTAACATGCATTTATACTAAAGTACTACAGAAATGACTACAAAATATTTAAAAGCGAGTAGTTTTTCGATATTTACGATTATACTGTAAATCATTTTCACAAATCAGCCCCCAAATGTAGTCTCCCATCATGTTAGCGTTATACTGTCCTTGTTAGCAGCGTTCAAAGTCCAGTATATCCTGGTGGAAGTGCTCCCCTTGCTCCTCCGAGTACGCTCCCACGTTCTCCTTGAATTTATCAAGGTGAGCATCAAGGATATGGACTTTGAGGGACATCCTACAGCCCATTGTGCCGTAGTTCTTCACCAGTCTCAACCAGCTCCGCATAGGTTTCGACCTTGTGATTGCCTAGGAAGCCACAAACCACTGCAACAAAGCTGTTCCAAGCCGCTTTCTCCTTACTAGTGAGCTTCTTGGGGAATTCTTTGCACTCCAGGATCTTCTTTATCTGTGGTCCGATGAAGACACCGGGCTTTGACCTTTGCCTCGGACGGCTTAGGGAAGAAGTCTTGAAGGTACTTGAAGGCTGTCGACTCCTTATCTACAGCTCTGACAAATTGTTTCATAAGGCCCAATTTGATGTTCAGTGGTGGCATCAGCACCTTCGGGGGGTCCACCACTGGCTCCCACTTGACGTTGTTCCTCCCCACAGAGAACTCGGTCCGCTGTGGCCAGTCCCGCCTGTGGTAGTGCACCTTGGTGTCTAAATCTTTCGTAGTCATTTTTGTATTACTTTAGTATAAATACATGTTAATTTAGATTCATGTTTTTTTTCTGACTTCATGTGAACGAAAAAAACACATTCACCCGTTTTCTCATTGAAAATCGGTAAATTTCAAAATATCACTCTCCTGGTCACAAAAGCAAAGTTTGTGGGGAATAATAGCTATTTGCTGTACTTTTGAGGCATAGGCATTTAATACTGGTAGGAACGAAGTTGTAAACTGAGTGTACCAGCCTGCAATAGATTAATGTGTCCGTCCGTCCGTCCCCTTTCACTACTTTAACGAAGTGAAATCTCGTGCTGTTGGGTGTAAAATCGGCAATAGACAGCGCAGAGACTTGTCCTACCAGCCCACCCTGCAGGGACCTGTTAAATAACACTGACTACACAGGAACAGAAAAAACTTGTTCCAGTGTTATGAACACTTGATGGGTGCTGCGCTGAATCTCACAAACTTGCTGTTTGAGGTCAAGTTGCTCTGTCCACGGTGCTTCCAGTTGGAGGTTCTGTTCATCGGCAATTATCGGAGTATTTATGGGCTGTGCCACTTGTTGCTCCAAGTCATGTCCGACGCTAGCTGCATGGCGCTGCTTCAGGAAAAAAAAATAAAAAAAAATGCGCGCGGCGTAAAATGTCTGTCTGCGATCGACCCAAAAAAATCACGTCGGCGAGCGAGACAGACGAGTTCTTTTAAACTGACCATGTAATGGCTCGCAGCAAAATTGAATTTCATTTCGTAACGTGTATCATTTTTTTTTAAATGATCAGGTCTTCTGTATTTCACAAACAAAAATATAATTGCTACTTCACTGTAAGCAAACATTCTTTATGGTCATGAGCAACGTTTTTTTCTTTCTCCGTTGACCTGATTTGCCTTTTAACGACACAGACAATTTCAAGGTTATCCCTTCATATATATACACATACAGTGCTAAATATTATTGCCACCACGCCATATCCAACTTCCAAATGAAACAACATCGCCCGGTGCTCGGCGCCGCAAGCAAATATTTGCCTTGCATGAGCTGTCCCTTCTTAGGCGCCCTTCCTACTTGGAAACACAAAACTGTTGCCTGGGACAGCGTTTAGAATCCGTAGCAAGAAATAAATAAATATAGCAAGCTGTGCAGCCTGCACATATAAATTCCGGGCCCGCTGAAATGTCTCTCCCGAGAAAATTGTGCAATTAACAAACAATTTGGTTGCAGTTGAGCGGGTGTGAAAGGGGGTGCGTGCTTGAATGGAGACGGTGGATGATGGGTAAAAGTCCTCCCAGAGCCTCATCCATAATGCACGGAATTCCCTGCATGCATTTCCCTGCTGGTGAATGGAAGTGCCACTGGGCATACCTCGGGGGACAAATGCCTATCACTTATGTGGAAATTGCATAGCTTGCCGCTTTCACCTGCTGCTCGGCTTCCTTGGGCTGTGGAGGGTTGCCTTGCTTCCCCGTCTTCATTGTAGTCCATGGTCTGTCTCCCTTTGTTACTGGATGGGGGCCGGCGGATAAGAGGTTGGGTGAGTGGAAGTGTCGTGCCGTTTGGGGGGGAAGTGGTGAAGATATATTTGGCTCCTGAGACGCAAGGCTATATTCTTGAAATCTGCTACCCACCCTCAAACAATAACGCCGCAAATGCAAATGTTGATTACGAGATTGTTAGTGTCCTCACGTCCTCCCTGCAGTGTCGAAGTGTGATCTCTAATTTCAAGTCTGTGAGGTCTCTGGACTCCTGCCCTGAAGAAGGGCTGCTCTCCAAAACGTTAGACGTAGTTTTGGTCCTGTTTCCCCCCCCCCCCCCCAAAGTATTTTATTGAACAATCCATTCGAGTACACAAAGGCCTTGTGTGCGAATTGATACCAGTATAGACACAATGCGAAGTACTACTGCTAGAGGCATCATAAACGGGATCCCCTAGAAAACGTGCAAACTCCAAATATGCATGCGTCGGGGTCCGTATCGAACGGACGACCGCCTGCATACACGGCGAGGAGGGAGCTGACAGCTCGTCACCGCGGCTCTTGAGGGGATGATGACCATGACGGTGTAGCAGTCAAACGGGAGGCTCCTGGGCTCCAGCAGCACCAACGTGGAGCACCGGGAAGACCATGATGCATCGCGAATAACTGGGGGGGGGGACCTTCGTCCAACAGTGGATAGATATTGGTTGGTGATGAGAGACGGAACTCGTGCTATGGAATATTCGTACTGAACAAGTGTCTAGTGTGTGTGTGTGCATTGCATAGACCGAAGTGAAACTGGTATGGAAATGTAATATATAATGATAGATGCTCTCTATTATGGACACTGTGTCGATGTATACATGTACTCTGCTATGCACAGTTGTAATAATAGGAAGGCAGATATGTCCTTGCATCCTATGTAGATGCAGTTCAAATTTAAATGCCATGGCCGAGTGTTGGGAAATTAACCCTCTCAACCACTGTCTGTCCTATCCTGCCCACTCTTAATTCCTAACCTCCCACCACACTATTTCACAAGCAGGTGACCAACCCTGTAAACATTGCACACAAAGGCCCAAGAATCATTTAGTTGTTGAAAATGTTATCCTTTGTGAGCTATTTTTTTTAATGCACATTTGCATTCTTTTTTCTAGTGGGGTGAAATGTTCTGACAGTTAAAGTGAACTCCTCTTCTTGCAGTCTTTTCAGAGCAAACGTCTCCTGCATTGTTGCTGTGCTCCATTATACAACAACCTGCTTTCAAGCAATTAAGCATTGCTGGGTGGCATTGTGGCCAGAGGGGTTCTGTTTACAATCGAAAGGTTTTAAGTTCAAATCCTAAGTGTCCATCGACTCGGCCTATCATCTCTCTATGGGGGTCTGTAAAACTAGTACCACCTGTGACTTGTGAACATAAGCAATTGTACAGAGAGACTCGCCACTGTAATGTGGAAAGTAGAATGTTCAAAACTGGCTCAGGGCTGTCAACAGAGATAAAGGCCAGCTTTTTATTAAGTTACACAAGCGCTGTGGCTGAAACTAATACAACTATGATGAAGTAACTTAAAAACAAACATTCACAGTGTAATTTAGTTTGCTGCAAAGTAATTGTTGGGTTTACACACAAAATTAAATAGGGGCGAGTGGCTATCCGAGGTGTATTTTTTGTCAGTTAATACAATTCGTGGCGAGCGATGTACGGAGCCAGTTTTGGTTCCCTCAATTGGCCAACACAGCACCCTGAGCGTGGTGAACTCTGGTCAAACAACTCCCCTGGGTGCAACGGCAGGTCTTCATCCGAAAAGTGGCTTCCAAAAAAGCTGAAAAGCCGCTATAATTGGGAGCAGGTAATTAACGGGGGAGTGTTTTTGTGGCCTTCGTGGAGATGGAGCGATTTTTTTAAATCGGCTCGTGTACACGAACCGGATGGGTTGTTGCATGACGAGTACATTAGAGCTTTTGGTGGCTTGGGGAGGCCCCTGTCCACCAGTGCATAATGCATAACGCGTGGTGATAATGATGACAAGGTTCTAAAGCCTCCCGGTGGTCATTCCGATTTTAAATACAATTTAAAATTTGTTAAAATTTCGTGATTTTTTTTAAATGTAGTTTTAAAGCAAACGTATTTTCAGATTTGTTTTTAAATACATGCCGTACATGTCGATTAGCAAAGGTGCAACCCTGCAATTGTTTGCTCACACCACTGCTGCCAGAAGGGTCTCCACCAGAGGGAGCTCTAGAGAGCCACTTCGAGGGGGTATAGTTGGGCGACGCTGTGTCGCTGGTCCGGGCAATCTTGGAAGAGGTGGGATTATTATCCGCACGTTAACTCGCCACTTGTGACCTGCCGATCGACTAACCGCGGGATATCCACAAATATTTCACCCATTTGTATTGACGTGCCGAGTGGTGAGAAGTCCGGTGTGCTAACGGTCGCAACACAGTCAAGCATGCCGCTTGTACATGCCACGCGCATTTAATTTCCATCAAGGGAGATAAATATTGGCACTCGTCGGGAGAGTTCGTGTCCGATTTAAACCTGTAAAGCAAAATCATATTTACAATTTGCAAACCGATTTTGTGTAAACGCCTTGCGAACAATAAAATAGAATGCTCATTTGTATTGACTTTTCTTTTTGACTATAAAAGTTTCGAATGTCGAACAAAACCAGACAAAGGGTGCAACCGAACGAAGTCGTGGCCTGCTGAGACTCGTGCAAAAAGGCAAACCTTTAATTCAGGCAGGCCTCCCAACAAGCAGAAGGCACTCCACACCCGCTGGTTAAACAAAACCCATTGACTCTCGTTAATAGAGTTAGAATGTGTGCTCTAAAGGCGCTTTTTACAACAACAACAAAAAAAACAGCTTGAAAGCATTGTAAACGTTGCCTCAATGGAAGCTTTACAAAGAAAAATGGGGCATTTTGTGCCCCGGTAGTTTTACAGTGGGCCTGTGTGCTTTAAAACACATGGCACGTTATTAAAAGCTTATGCCGAAGCTAAAAGTATACCGCGGTGCATTGTTACGTTTTTGCTTGACCTACATCTCGCGAGACACGCTTTCTGATGTTAATGAAATGGGTTCTTTATTTGATCACCATTTATTTTTAAAACGTGGCAAGCATTTCCAAGCCATGTCTCGTAAATTGTATATTTTTGTGTTAAATAATGTATATATTTCATATGCATTCCGATATTAATTCCGTGGCAATTTAAGTACATGTAGAAGTGTACGAGGAATTGCAGTGTGGGGTTTTTAAGCCAGCATAAAAAATATGTAGCCTTCAACGGCTTACATTATTTGCGTGTTTTTGCTGCATGGGAGTCGGGGTTTTCAAAGATGTTTTTTTTTAATGTACCAATACATATATTGCATTTTGAAATTAAAGGTCCCCTTTGTAAGGTAACGACGGTATTGGTTTACCCATTGACAAAGCTATTCCAGGTCTTCCTTGCCCGAATCCTCGTTGGTCGGTGAAGTTCATAGCAGTATGACGTGACGCTACAGCTGGTCGAAAGCGGGCAAAGTCTACTCCAAGTTACTGGGTGCCGTGGTACACACACCAAGATGCTGTCTTTGTAAGAGTTACAAACTGAACCCAACATCTCGATACACTGGTCAGGCAGGTGTGACCCTGTTCACGAGATCGCTCGCCTGACAATCGCATATTTGCAATTTCGTGTCAAGGATGTGGATTGACGGCCCATTATCCTCTTGGGGTCAGTAAAATAGGTGCTGCTTTTTGAGGAGTCATTGTTTTTTTTTTTTGCTATATGCATACACTCCTGACACAGAAAGTTGGAAATTTCACCACTCGCTCATGCCTGTGAAGTGGAGATTGTTGTTAAGCATGCTGACTTCAACTGTGTGTGTTCCACGTCTCATTGCAATAGTTTGTAATCGGCAGTACTTCTTGTGTTGTGTTACCTACAATTAAATCCCATAAACACTTTGATTGCCGGCATCCGGTGTACTTGCCAAGTAATAATTGGAAAAGAGCATTGCACATTGGTGAATATTTAAATAGTGGGCATCCTAATAAAATACACAAGTATGTGCTGTGTGGCAGATTGCTTCCGTTTTGATGAGACTGTGATGCGAATTGTAAAATGTTTGCAAGCATGAAGCCAACAACAAATGCTTGAAACCATTCGATTATCGCATGTCGTAATTGTGTAATAAAGGCACAAAGCGTGGCTTGATGCCAAAGCCGTAACTCGTTAAACATACAGATGTCTCACTGTCATGTTCCACTCGTATGGCAGATGTAACATCAATGGAAAAAAAAACTGTTCTGGTACAAAGTCCTCACTTGTAGCATTCTTGGAAACATTGGCTTGCTTCTTTGATGCCTGGAAGAGCCAGTATTTTGAGATTAGCTGTGTTCTTTTTGGTTAAATTATTTCCATGTTGGGACCATTTAGACGTAATATGTTTCTCTATGAACTGCCTCTTTAAACTGGATTTGAAAAATGTAATGGGACTGTGTTCCGGAATGTGTAATTAGTGATGTTAAAAGACAGAACCATGCAATTAAAGATAATAACTTCAACCACTGCACACACTTTATGATGCGATCATAAAGTATTTAAAATAATTTTGCAAAATAAATTCCAATAAATCCCATTTGTATAGTAGATATCTGGCCATGTGGCACATTGATAAGAGTGTCTGGCTCGCAATCAAAATAATGTAAGTTAAAATCCCTGATGGGGTTAATTTACCCAATACATTTTCTGGGGTGACACGGTGCAGATTTCATTATCTATATGTAGGGCATGTAACCTGCCATGAGAATGTGACATTTCCAAAATTGTCTTGGCCATGAATGGATATTATTGTACCTTCTTAATGTGTATTATGAGTACTGATACACTGAGATTTAAACGTGGTTAATAAATCAGACCCTAGACTTTAATGACCATAAATGCCTTAACTTACTCTCCAACGTCTTAACATCCAATATCTATTGTACTACTGAAATATATGTACAGTGTCATGCTAAAAAAAAAATCTGCTAAATTCCTTTCAAATGTTCATGATGAACATCCACCCACACATTCACGTTGCCCGTCCAGTTTCAAATTGGCATCGAGGCAGTTTTTTATGGGACTTGCAGAGATCGCAATGATCATAGCCAGGCGAGCTTGAATGCTTGAAGTTGGCACAGGTGTTCTTGTAACGTAGTCCATGATTCATAAGCAAAGATAAGAAAACCATGATTGTGGTTTGAAATACATGGGATGTCATGAGGACATGTCACTCCTCTGAACCGCACCATTTACTTTGGAGGGAAGGCATTTCGAGTGGTCTTTTTGGTGCAGCTGATAGTAAGGTCCGGCCTCTTCATGGGGGTCTCTCATGCCATATCTGAAGAGGCAACAATCGACAGGTCATCACTGTGTATTATATGGTTGCCCATTTAGGGAGCCATCCCTTGATTATACGTGGGCATCGATACGCCTCCAGCTGTGTCCGGAGGCTTATTCCACCCCTACGATCGTGAAAGGCTTCCAAAACTCGCAGATAAAAAAAAATATATATATATCAAATAGTCTAAAGAGGCAGAATATATCCCTGTAGCACCCTTAGGTACAAAGGCAATGGTTCCGGACTCTTGCCCACGTAGCTTCACACAGGCTTGCCAACCATCATGAAGGTCCGAAACGATCATCGGTCCCCCTTAACACAAGGGAGTTGTGATTTAATTATCATGACTACTGGTGCATCTCCTTTCTCGGAAATATCCTTGCAAGAACTATTCAATATATTTCGAAGCACACTGAGAGGATTGCAGAACTCCAGCGTGTTCATGCAGAGGAAACGCTGTACAGATGGCAGTCAATTATCTGCTACAGCACGGGATTATAGCATTTCACACCATTGCTTCATCGACCTTGTCAAGGTGTGGACCATTTTTGGGACCCAAAATTGGCATTGTACTTTGCTTATGCATAGGCGCACAAAAAACACAGTAACGCCACCTGCCATTCGCCACCAAATGGCAGTGACTTCATCATGGTGTTCGTTGTGAGGCAAGGTGCATTGTGTGAAGCTTACGGGAAGTATCCAACATGCAAGTTTTAGTCTGGTTATAAATGTCACATTTATAGCTATACACACAGCAACGTGCCCACATGGACAGACACAATCCAACGGATTTTGATATGTGCAGTTCTCGGATCCCCACTCGCTGCTCCCTCCCCCCCCACGAGAGCAAGTGCTGTTAGCGAGCACCCATTAATGTCAGAGTGGCACGCGAAGGAGTGGTGTTGAGGCCTGCTTCGCACCCATTCCATTGCCTTTGTCTCCTAGTTCTGATGTTTTGCACATTGCACGAGGTACTCCTCATTGCAGGCCAAGTTTGACCTCGGAAACCCAACATAATTTTCACGATACCACTTCCCACTAATGTTAGCCACGGCTGGGAAGCAATCTTAGTTGGCCATTTTTTTTTACGTAATATGTTACTTTGTGTACATAAAAATGTGCAGCTCTTCTCGTCTACACGAAGCATTCTTATTAATAGCTAACTGAAATGTCCCAAGTTCAATGTTGGACGGACTTCATAGGTGGGTAGCCCTTTTATTGGATTAAGATCAAGCTTTTGTGGTGGGGACCATGAGAAACCCTGGGAGCCTCCGAACACTGGGAAGCATATTGGATCCCGCACGATGTTTCCTTGCAGCACTGCAGAGGTTTGTGTACCTCAAGGCGAACTACACGGAAATGTATACCCACCTCATGAGGTGTAAGAGTTAACTGCCACAGGCCTGACATACTCACAACATTCCCTGAGTTTAACCCCCGACAAAACCACCCAGCTCTTTAGAAGACATCCAAGTCATTTTGCAGAACATCAGTGTGTCTCTCTAATGTCCATGAACACTGGGCAGAGCTCATCACTGCTGGTGGCTCAGGGCAACGAATGGTTAATTACACTTTTTGGGGGGGTCAGTTGATTTCATTAGGATGAGTACTGTTCGGTAGATATTTAATTGAACCATGTAAAGATGATGATGGCCTTAAATAACCCCCCGAAATGGGGATTTAAAACGTTCTGATTGCGAGTCAAGCACGCTAACTACAGCACCACCATGCAAAAAAAATGTTTAGCTGTGTTATTCAAATTGACGCTCCATTTTATATGAAACAAACTATGAGAAAAATGAAACTTAGGCGACGTAGACAGAACGGGCAACATCGATAAGGGATTTTTAATTATCCATTTGTAGTTGTGAACAATGCATAGCACAACATGCACTTTGGCAAAAAAAAAGTTATTCACTTGTTAGCGTTTTGTGATGGTCACGGGTGGTCTTAAAAAGATCACAATGGAAGCTTGAATGTGCTAGGATATCAGCTAGGCCTGCAGCACTGCTCCACGCCAGGGTGAGCCTATTCATCACATGCAACCGGATTGAGATTTTATACTTTTTTTTTCTCTCGTGAGCAGGGTCTGTTCGTTTGTCCAAGGCCAATGGACTCTTGGTAAGCCGGCAGCGAAATCAAAGTGATATTGAAGGGTTTTAATTTTAAATAAACGTTTCTAGATTTGTTGTTGTTGTTGTTATTAGTTGCTGGGCTGGCACGATTGCTAAGTGGTTAGTTAAGGCACTGACCAGCATGGTGAAGTATCGTTGAATAGCCCGCCTGATTGACACTGCATGGTATTCATTAATCTAGCAGTGGATGGACAAAGTGGACTGCGACTCATCACGTTTTGATTAATTAATTGGTTGGTTTGGATTGACATATTTCATGACCATAGTATTGTCTATTTAAATATCTGTTCGTGTTCATTGGCAGGCCCTGCGTCACCAAAGGGATGATACTGTAAACACTTTGAGTAGACTCTGATTGGGAATCTGAACTCTTTGTCAAAAGATTAAGGACGGTTTAAGGCACTGTAATCCAATAACCATAGCAATTAACGATAGTCTACCGTGATACGTACTGTGTTGCATGTTTATGAGCTGCACACGTGTGTATACCAGAGGCCGTTAGTTGGTAGCATGTGTACTTGTGTATACGTGATCTATATAATCCACTGTTTTTTAACCAACAGAATATAAACCAGCAAATATATGAAGTGTGGCATAATGTATAAACACAACATTGCAGTGAAAATTGAACACATTATACTGCCCCCTCTTTTATATTTTCGCCCCCCCCAACCTCGTTGGCAATTTGCATCGCTTAAAAATAACAAAATTATCGCTCGGCATTAGCAGAGCGGACCTGTTTTCGGGCCGATATAAAGTATTGTATGGTGGGTGTCAGGCGCCCCATTTTCGCAGCAACGGAAGCATTGTGCACGGCCGTTTTTAATGCCTTCCTTGGCACTCAACATCTTGTCCTGTCGCCAAAATCACACCCGTCCAGGGGAAGCTAATGCAATTGGCAATGGGGAGTGTGGATTTCAGGAAGGGCTGGCTAATTTGGCCACAATAGTGGCCACAATTGGCTATTCTATTTCAAATGTATGCTGCGATATTTGGCACTTAAAATAAGAGCGCAACACACACCTGTTTCAATCGCTTCACCAAAGGTCACGATCCACCGTGATGCTTGGCCAACCACCTCTCCTGGGCGTCAGTGATACGAAAATATTTTACATTAACATGTCGCTTCTTTTTTTTCTTTCCAAAACCGACTTGTATAGCTTTATTTAGTTAAAACCGCATCAAAGGAGCCAAATGATAGCGACTGCAGATTGAATAACGTACAGAGCTGTGCAACACTGCACGTACAAAAAAAGCTCTCGGCCATATCCAGACCACCAGCTCCAGAGATCTTGATGCCGTAGCCATATTTGTCGCTTGGATCGGTGGTCTTCGCTCATTTGCAGAGGGGGAGGGGGGCACTTTCGCCGATAAAACATCATCAGTGTGAGGGCCTCCACACATTTGAAACCATTGGATTTGATAGCACTATGATGATGATGAGGCGTGTTTTTCCACGTGTTGTGTATTGTTAGGGGCCGCACGTCAGGGGCCGCACTAAAGGCCACCAGGGGCGCCAGCGGCCCGCGGGGCCTTGCAATGAAAAGCGCTGGCTTCGACCATCAACTCAAAGAGTTGGGCATAGGGCAGTTGTGAAACACACATAACCATAGACTGGTTTCGTCATCACCAGGACTCCTCACTTGGCAACCCAGAGGCACACGGCAGTGTTGCACGTGATTAATTGCAAGTAAGATTGTGGCCCCGAGTGGTTGGTCCGTGTAGAAGGTCCTTTGCTCTTCCGCGAGTGGTTAGTCGTGAGCATGTCATCTGCTCGTTCAGATTCACGTGTTGCCCCGAACGGGCTTCTGTTGAGCAGGTGAACAAAGAACCGCCATGGTTCATTACCGACTCCTGGGTGCATTGTCTAAGCGATGCGGGGACTCCGGGGAGCAGAATACAACGCAGGGTAACATCAGACGCTTCCCGAGGTTTTATGAACTGACCCTGCCAAATCGGTGGTGGGCACGGTAGCAGAACGAAAGACACAGGGGGGGGGGGGGGGCTTCATTCGCAGCAGCAGCTACAAATATTGATTACTGTATTGTACTGATGAGTTCAAAGGAGGACAAAACTGGTCTACACTTCACTTTGTTTCACAGCAGCCTGGTGGCATGGTCACATTTTCTCAACCTTTTCAGTTGGTTGTATAAATTGCAAAATGGCCACACACGTAGTTCCATTGGAGCTGGTGGTCTAGATAAGGTCAAGCAAGAGCTTTGACACGTGCAATTCACACCTTTTTGAGTGTAAAATATATTTCCAATGCACATTCGTTTTTTGTGATGGAATTTTTATTTGTCAATCCTAGAGGTCATCTGATCCGATTTGCCGGTGCGGCAATTGGAAATAATGGGCAAGTTTCCGATAATGCTTGTGCGTGTCTCTGTCTCCACCCGACCAAGTAACTGGCATGTTCACACGTGGTGCAGCAGAGGTGCGTTTAATCCCACACTTTAGGGGCAGTATTTATTGCACGGGAGTCAAACCAACATTTGTATCCTTCCTCGAGTTGGAATGTGCTGATTTAAATGATGCACCAAGTTTAACGTGGTCGGTTTGGTGACTGTGCTGAGACCATCAATTTGCTCTACTTGAGATCCTGGTTTAATTATTATTGGTTTCCAGTCGTGTTGGCTCAGTGCTTTGACGTAATTGAGACCCTTGGACCAACCCAGATACCTCCATGTTAACATGATTTGTAATGCTCGGTGCAATTATGTCAATATTTTATCTCGGTCATAAATTCCTCCTCGTGTTTGCTCGAACGATATCAGCAGAATGGGTAATAAAGTTTTTCAGTCTTTGATAACCGGTCCCCACCAATCAATCACTTCCAAAGTTTGTACCTAAAATAAAAAGCAACTTCTTTATGGCAACGGTTGAATTCTCGTTTGTGAAATGCATAATTGTCGAACAGCAGGTTGCATTCGTGGTGGGACACTTAAACCGCTGCATTCGAATGTGTGGGAGCGCCTTCAAAGCAACCAATGAACGGAGCCTCATTCCACTAAAAACCAACAAGCGTCAAAGTGTCAATCTCCTCCGTGTTTCCACAGCAGTGCAGGCAACACCCAGGCTTTAAAAAATAAAAAAAACTCCCGTTTGTGTAGTTTTTTAGACCTGGCGAAAACCCCGTTTTTACAACAGAAGCACAACATGTGATAACACCTTCCGAGTATTTTCCTGCGATGTTCTTGATCTCATTCCTGCCTTTCCATCCACATCCCAACTGTGCCAGGAACAAAGCACATTGGTGGGTGGGGTGGGTGGGATGTGGGGTGGGGTGGGGTGGGTGGGATGTATGGTGGGGTGGGTGGGATGTATGGTGGGGTGGGTGGGATGTATGGTGGGGTGGGTGGGATGTATGGTGGGGTGGGTGGGATGTATGGTGGGGTGGGGGACCTCCTTAGTTACCGGCGATCTGTGTATGCTGTCTGGCGAACGTCCTTGGCAGCAGTTGTGCAGGTTGAATGGACCGCTTGTGCGCCCATTTTTTTTAAGCCCTTGATGTCTTGTTGGTGGGATTGTGTCACGGGGTTTTGAATGCTGACATCTCCATTGGGGCTGGGTAATGGTGCGTGGCTTGCTTGTGGTGGTGGTGGTGGTGGTTGTGGGCGGTCGATCTGTACGTGGGGGAGGGGGTGGATGGGATGTCGAGCTGGTGGGGGGGGGGGAGCTAGAGGGGACAATGGGACTTGAGGCGGTGGGAAGTTCTGTGGGGGGTCTATGGAGATGAGCGATCCTACAACCGGGTATCTGGGAAGCTTTAGATGAGGCATCCTATTGTAATGCTGGCTGTGGAGGATGGGTGAAAGCAATGGGGGGGGGGGAGGGTATATGGCAGCAAAAGTCTGGTGATTGAAAAAAAATGGTTATGAATCGCACGGTTTTATTGCTGAAAAATGTGTGGTTTCCGTGGGTTGTCTGTGGCGTTTCTGTCTTCAACAATCTGAACCGTCGAAGCTGTCCACCATGGCTGCGTCTCGCGGGCGAGCTTGGGTCAGGGCAAAACCTGTCAATTTCTTCCGTGGTGTCCCGTTGCTTTCATCTGGGCCCGTTGTCGAAATGACCGAGCAGAATCTCCACCGTGAGTAAAAGATGAAACTTCATTTCACATTCTCCTCGTACATTTGTCCTTTTAAATTTGATCAAATAAATGCATTTTGAAATGACTTTCAAATCAAACTTACCTACTTGTGATGAATTTGATCCAATCACTGACGGTGTTAATAATTGCACTCTTATAATACAACTAATGCATTACTTCACACAGCATCATTATTTGGGGTTGGAGAGACAATTCCATTTTGGAAAACGAAAAAATATAAAACTTTTACAAATACGTTTCCAAAAGGTAAATGGGCGTAATTATTTCTTCTACCTGTTACTTAAAACCAAGTAACAGCACCGCCCGTTCGGATGAAGAAGACGCATGCTGGTCGAGTATATTGTGCGGTTTCCAGTGCCACTGTTCGACAGTTTACTTCTGCCAATCCTGCTACCCAGTTCGACGAGGGTCGATTCGCTAGACAGGAGCCTGTGCGTTGTACGTTGTGAAATCCAGAGGCGGGGAGGCAGCCTCTTCGTACCCAGTGGCAATTCGCATGCCGTGTTCTTACGCCTCACCCGACCGTCACCACGGGCTTGATGGATCAAGAGCCGCTGGTCACCGAGGTGAATGGGTCATGGGGGTGTTGACCATACTTCACCACGCTGGTTCGGTCGGATCGGTGAAGGGGGACACGTGTTTGTCACGTTACACGCCAACGTACGGCGCATTGGGATCTACGGATGAAATGCGTCCTACAAATGTTAATTATTATTACTTGACTGGTATGGGTGCCCTATGCTTATTCGTTTACCCAAGGCAGTGCTCTGTAGAAGAAGTCCAGGATAGTATCAATGGGAAATTCGGCCTTCAGAATCTATACATATCAACCCAGATTCAAGTTTCGTTCGCGATCCAATAGGCCTTGGCATTACAATTACCAGCCACTTAACCAATCGTTGCTCTGTTCTCTCTGGCCAGATGCACAGGAAGATGTGCATCCATATCAGCCATAAAAAAATCTCGCTACCACTCCCCGTACCTACCATGGGTTGTATTCGTCTCTCGGGGGGCATACCTTTAACTAGGCTATGCTGATCATTGGACTCTACATAATGGGAGTACATTTAGAAGGTTTTATTAAGGCTCCTGCTAGCCAGTTATTTATCATGCATTGTTTTAGTGCAGCAATCAAAAGCTAATGACAGCTTAATAGTTAATTTTAGATTTAGGGCACCACTTGCCAGGAGTATCTCGCAACATTAAAGCATCAATTACCAACACTTTACATGCTTAAGATGGACTTTTGACCTGGCTGTTCTGTAATCTTTCAATGCAAGTTGTGAAAATGCTTTTGGTGCATTGTGAAAATAAGCACATGGTCCAATGTTAGTGCAGTGAGTTAAAATCCCATTCAGGGGACAGCTTAGCTCCATCTCCCCTGCAAGGTAGATACAATGAGTATTGTAGTGGGGAAAATTCAAGCTTGGCTATTCTCTATGCATTTATTGGTCCTCATCGTGAGGATGTGGAATTTCTGCCACTGACACATGGCTACCAACATAAATAAGCACAACTATAATGATTGTTTGAGCAGTTAAACCCTTTACCTTGACTTTCGTCCTTAGACACCCATTATATTATACGTCAACGTTTTTTTACTACGATTTTGTCACCAGTTAGTGTTTTAAAAAAAAGGTATACCATGGGATTCTGCTGTTGGTGCAATAAGCACACTGGACTTGCAATACAGAGGTCGCCGGTTCGATATCTCCCATGGGGTGTATCAGTACACTGCACTTGGGTAAAGTGTGGGTACTCCCACCTCCTAAGAGGTCTGACCAGCGTGGAAGAATAGGCCAAAAATAAAATCCCCGTTGATGGGCTTTCTAGAGTTTCTTCTCGTAGATGCCTTCATCCCAGCAGTGTTGAGTTGACCCAATACCGTCGAACGAGGCCTTCTACCAGCAGTGGCTTTAGCAAAGACATTTAATGGCTGCACCTTTATCTTTACGCTCAGCCACCTCTTTCTAAACGAGTGTTCAACTACGCCTTTTTGCAATACAATAGGCTTATTTAAAAAAAAAAAAGTGCCTCCCATGGCAGCGACAGCGTTACAACAAATACTGCGGGCGATATCCTTTTCACCCTCTCTGGCGAGCCGGGTTAAATACATGACAACTTTTTCCCCATTTTTTTTATCCCTAACCCTTGACCTCCACGAGAGAGGCAGCACAAAGGAATTCACGGCAAATATTTACCAAAGGCTGGGTCTCGGCAGGTAGGGCGGGCTAAGTCGGCGGCAAAGCCAACGGCTGATCTGAGCACTAATGCTGCTGAGCTCGGTATTTTAAATCGTGCCTGTTGTCGGAAGAGTACCAATCATGTGCACAGAACTTACGTGTAGAGGCTTGGTAGAGTTCGTGAAGTAGCATCTCGTCTTTTGAAATTGACCTAAAGACTGAAAGACACGCAAACAGGGCTGCACCCTTTGTTTCGCCAATGTGAGGTATAAAGGTGCAGATCTGCAATTGCTTCCGTATGCTACTACTGCTGGAAGGGCCTCCACTCGCTAAAGATCCCCTCTGGGGGGGGGGAGGGCGGGGAGGTCCGCGTACCCCTTCCATGTTGGTAAAATATTTGAGAAGCGGTGGGAATCACGACACTTGAGCCCACCAAATAGGAACTGCCGATTAATTATCGACCTGGTGGTGATGGACCCATGTTATACCGCTGGATGGACAGTGCTGGAGGGGGCTTAAAATACATTTGCGCCAATGTTTCAATTCCTGACCCAGTGGATAAAATCCAGCCGTCAACTTCTGGATTGCAAATCCAGTGTGCTCTAGATTGAAACATGGCAGCTTTCCCTCGTTTGGTTACAAGGCAGCGGAGTTGATGACAATGGTATTGCTGAACGCACGACTCCCAGTGTTTTATTTCCATAAAAAAGCTAAAAGTTATAATTTGGCGAAATTAAATTCGGTGTCAAAACCCAGGAGAGCCAGCAAAAAAACCACGTTCGCTCGGCCTTGTTGTGTCTGGGTGAAAACACCGACGACGACTGGCCTTGCCTGGTGCTGCCCTAGTGCGGTGATTAATGGCACGGTAATGACTGAGGGTTGTTTGAGCTGCAGTGAAGTGGCTTTTTCAATTAAACACTTGTCCGTTTTCTCGAGCTCGAGAGGAAAGTTGACGGATATGCCCAAAACAAAGCAAAACCCTTCTCTTTCCCTGGAGTTTTAAGGGAAGCGCTTTGGTTTGTCACAACCTGTCGAAACGGATATGAAAGAGTGTTACTTCTTTTGGCTTGGGAAATCATTTCGGCGGTAACGGAGCCAGAGATAAATCGCATTCCCTTTATCGTAATTAAGTTAGCATTGCTTAATTGACGGCAGCAGAAGAAAAAAATAAATCTGCCGTGATATATGATCAAAGATATCATGAGTGGGTTTTTCGCATGTTACCGTGTGGAATTTCTGGTAGCTCTTGCACAGTCGTGTTAATACACCGTGAATCATCGGGATTGCCTCTTAGAAATATTTATAATTTAACATTTGCATCAATAAGGACAATAATCCCAGTGGTTATAATTATTTTCATTGATCGTCATCGGCTCAACTGTCATCGCGAACGCATAAAGGGCAATCCAGCATTTATTTTTTCCGCAGCTCAACATTACAACCCTGCTCACTTAGACACAACACAATGACCGCCAATGGTTGCATTATTTAAAAAAAAATGCAATAGGATGTTTAGTGTTGCAATAACATAGCTAATAATGTTCCTTTTTAAATTTTGACTTAAAACTTTCGTTACTGCAGGGATTCATGTTCTTGGTTCTTTCGGTAAAGTCACGTAGAAGGGAAACAATAAAATAATAATATATATCAATACAATTCTCACTATTGTTTTTATATTATTATTTCATTGTTTCCCTTCTACGTTACTTTACTGAAAGAACCAAGAATATAATGTTCCTTTTTATTTAACTTAAACATTCTCAATTAGTCTCAAGATCCTATTTTAGGAAGGTACTGCTTTGGAATTGTTTTTTTTCCATTTTGAAGGGAACCTGAGTACAATTGAAGAGCCCAGGCGTTCTAGGCTATATGTAAACAAATCAATTCGGTCAGATTTGCAACTCGCTTGATGGGCTGCCACCTCATGGTCACTGGGTAGCTCTGCACATGAAATGGTTCATGGACACGTGATCTCTCTAAGAAAAGCTGACCCAGCATGAAGTCAACGTTATGAGCTCAGCATTGCCCAACTAACTCCGAGCACGGTGGCGTTCATTTATCTTGTTGACTGAAATTCCACATGCCAATTGCAAAAGCCAGCTTCCGATGGAATGGGCCCCCAACGGCGTGCATCAGAGCTTAGACCAACTACTCGAAGGTTTTGAGAACAGCATGTGGCTATCCAAACGGGCAGCGGTGAAACTACTAAATCGGTCGTCAAAAATTGCCACACGTTCAGTTCTCTTGAGCTGATGGTCTGGTTAAGGCTGAGAGGTTTTGTTGCGTGTTGTTTAATCTAATTGTTTTCAAGGCCGCATGCTTGTTTTCTGTTGTGATAAGTCTCTTATTTACACTTTTGTTTGCATTACTAAATGAGGGAATACACATCAAGCAAGGTTGAATAATGAGAATAGTTGAGCCCTGACCTGAGTTTTCGATTCATGATCTTTAAAATAACGATTTGAGCACTCTGCCACAAGACTACATGGTCATATGTTCAAACTAAACGTTTGTGGAGCACTCCGGTGTGTTTTTGGTTCGTACTGTATATTATTTAGTGCGAGGTTTAATGTTTCAATGCACACGCTGAGAGCCCTTTTTTGAGAGGGGGGGGGATTTAAAAGTGAGAATTGAAGAAACTCCCAGCATATGGAACAAAAGGCCAGACATTGTGCCATATTAAACTCGCTAAGTTTAACACGTAGTAGGCTTTCTTGACCAATATCATATATAATACAAGTCCTATGGGTTAGATCGCGAAAATATATATTCGCGTAAATATATGCGTGATCTAACCCATAAAATGTTTGTATTATGGATAAACTCGCTAAACTATAT
Source organism: Petromyzon marinus (assembly GCF_048934315.1). Lineage (NCBI taxonomy): Eukaryota > Metazoa > Chordata > Hyperoartia > Petromyzontiformes > Petromyzontidae > Petromyzon > Petromyzon marinus. The sequence goes on from NC_133705.1 coordinate 13,546,525, forward strand.
ATTCATTTATCTTACCAGGTAAAGCACACTGAGCTATATGGTTATTTTCTCATAAGCGACCTGACTATCACAAATTATAGCCCAACGAGCAGTGGCTTATGCTGCAATTCAGGGCAGCCACATACTCTAAAGGCATGTTTCTAAAATGTGGAGGGGGAAAAACCGGAGGACCCGGAGCAAAATCTACACGACAACAGAGAGAGAGAGACACCTGCAAACTCTAAATAAACAGCAGGTGTCAAACAAACACTCGTTACAACCATAAACAAAAATCCTAGAGCTTTACATCACAACGGTGAAAGCCAACGCTGTGTTTGCCTATTGCGATTGAATTGTTAATAATGACACAGTTTGCGATGAGCCAAATATGAACAACAAAAAAATGAAAACAAATCGTTAACTTTCACACCACCTAAGAGAGCAGCACATCATTGATTGAGTGTCAAACCTGTACACGTAGATTATTTGTGCGTGGCATTCAGGGCATTCTACAAAAACAAACATGCATTAATCAGTGCCTTTGAAAGCGCACACTATTAGTGTAATTCCCAGCAGTAGAACACCCGTGACTCACCTTCAAGAAGAATAATTTAATATTGATTTACTTTTACTTCCATAAACAATGCACCGTGGTGCGTAATGTGTGTTTAATGCGTTGGCCGTGTCTGGGAGCGAGTGTCGTTTTGAAGCTGAATCGTAAGGATTCAAGTTCTGCCTAGAACAATGTAATTTACGCTTCGTCTACCCGAGGGACATGTCTCCCTCTTGATTGAATTGGAATCATACGAGTACATGGGGAACTGCTTATCAACTTGCCTGCAAATGGTTTGGTTGATCAGAAAATTTATGTAGAACTTATTTCGCACAGCACGTAACCAACAGTGCTAATCGGTTGGCTACGTATGGAGCTGGTTGCCAAGCTAGTTGCCTAGCTTATAGAGCGAGTTGCCTGGCTTATAGAGCTAGTTGCCTGGCTTAAAGAGCTAGTTGCCTGGCTTATAGAGCTAGTTGCCTAGCTTATAGAGCTAGTCGTCTAGCCTATAGAGCTAGTTGCCTGGCATATAGAGCTAATTGCCTAGCTTATAGAGCTAGTTGCCTAGCTTATAGAGCTAGTTGCCTAGCTTATAGAGCTAGTTGCCTAGCTTATAGAGCTAGTTGCCTAGCTTATAGAGCTAGTTGCCTGGCTTATAGAGCTAGTTGTCTAGCTTATAGAGCTAGTTGTCTAGCTTATATAGCTAGTTGCCTGGCTTATAGAGCTAGTTGCCTAGCCTATAGAGCTAGTTGTCTAGCTTATAGAGCGAATTGCCTAGCTTATAGAGCTAGTTGCCTAGCTTATAGAGCTAGTTGTCTAGCATATAGAGCTAGTTGCCTAGCTTATAGAGCTAGTTGCCTAGCTTATAGAGCTAGTTGCCTGGCTTATAGAGCTAGTTGTCTAGCTTATAGAGCTAGTTGTCTGGCTTATAGAGCTAGTTGTCTAGCTTATAGAGCTAGTTGCCTGGCTTATAGAGCTAGTTGTATGGCTTATAGAGCTAGTTGTCTAGCTTATAGAGCTAGTTGTCTAGCTTATAGAGCTAGTTGTCTGGCTTATAGAGCTAGTTGTCTAGCTTATAGAGCTAGTTGTCTGGCTTATAGAGCTAGTTGCCTGGCTTATAGAGCTAGTTGCCTGGCTTATAGAGCTAGTTGTATGGCTTATAGAGCTAGTTGTCTAGCTTATAGAGCTAGTTGTCTAGCTTATAGAGCTAGTTATCTAGCTTATAGAGCTAGTTGCCTGGCTTATAGAGCTAGTTGCCTGGCTTATAGAGCTAGTTATCTTGCTTATAGAGCGAGTTGTCTAGCTTATACAGCTAGTTGTCTAGCTTAAAGAGCTAGTTGTCTAGCTTATAGAGCTAGTTGTCTAGCTTATAGAGCTAGTTGCCTGGCTTATAGAGCTAGTTGCCTGGCTTATAGAGCTAGTTGCCTGGCTTATAGAGCGAGTTGTCTAGCTTATACAGCTAGTTGTCTAGCTTATAGAGCTAGTTGCCTGGCTTATAGAGCTAGTTGCCTGGCTTATAGAGCTAGTTGCCTGGCTTATAGAGCTAGTTGCCTGGCTTATAGAGCTAGTTGCCTAGCTTATAAAGCTAGTTGTCTAGCTTATAGAGCTAGTTGTCTAGCTTATAGAGCTAGTTGTCTAGCTTATAGAGCTAGTTGTCTAGCTTATAGAGCTAGTTGCCTGGCTTATAGAGCTAGTTGTCTAGCTTATAGAGCTAGTTGCCTGGCTTATAGAGCTAGTTGTCTAGCTTATAGAGCTAGTTGTCTAGCTTATAGAGCTAGTTGCCTGGCTTATAGAGCTAGTTGTCTAGCTTATAAAGCTAGTTGTCTAGCTTATAGAGCTATTTGCCTAGCTTATAGAGCTATTTGCCTGGCTTATAGAGCTAGTTGCCTGGCTTATAGAGCTAGTTGTCTAGCTTATAGAGCTAGTTGTCTAGCTTATAGAGCTAGTTGCCTAGCTTATAGAGCTAGTTGTCTAGCTTATAGAGCTAGTTGCCTGGCTTATAGAGCTAGTTGCCTGGCTTATAGAGCTAGTTGCCTGGCATATAGAGCTAGTTGCCTGGCTTATAGAGCTAGTTGTCTAGCTTATAGAGCTAGTTACCTAGCTTATAGAGCTAGTTGTCTAGCTTATAGAGCTAGTTGCCTAGCTTATAGAGCTAGTTGTCTAGCTTATAGAGCTAGTTGTCTAGCTTATATAGCTAGTTGCCTGGCTTATAGAGCTAGTTGCCTAGCCTATAGAGCTAGTTGTCTAGCTTATAGAGCGAATTGCCTAGCTTATAGAGCTAGTTGCCTAGCTTATAGAGCTAGTTGTCTAGCATATAGAGCTAGTTGCCTAGCTTATAGAGCTAGTTGCCTAGCTTATAGAGCTAGTTGCCTGGCTTATAGAGCTAGTTGTCTAGCTTATAGAGCTAGTTGTCTGGCTTATAGAGCTAGTTGTCTAGCTTATAGAGCTAGTTGCCTGGCTTATAGAGCTAGTTGTATGGCTTATAGAGCTAGTTGTCTAGCTTATAGAGCTAGTTGTCTAGCTTATAGAGCTAGTTGTCTGGCTTATAGAGCTAGTTGTCTAGCTTATAGAGCTAGTTGTCTAGCTTATAGAGCTAGTTGCCTGGCTTATAGAGCTAGTTGTATGGCTTATAGAGCTAGTTGTCTAGCTTATAGAGCTAGTTGTCTAGCTTATAGAGCTAGTTATCTAGCTTATAGAGCTAGTTGCCTGGCTTATAGAGCTAGTTGCCTGGCTTATAGAGCTAGTTATCTTGCTTATAGAGCGAGTTGTCTAGCTTATACAGCTAGTTGTCTAGCTTATAGAGCTAGTTGTCTAGCTTATAGAGCTAGTTGTCTAGCTTATAGAGCTAGTTGCCTGGCTTATAGAGCTAGTTGCCTGGCTTATAGAGCTAGTTGCCTGGCTTATAGAGCTAGTTGTCTAGCTTATACAGCTAGTTGTCTAGCTTATAGAGCTAGTTGCCTGGCTTATAGAGCTAGTTGCCTGGCTTATAGAGCTAGTTGCCTGGCTTATAGAGCTAGTTGCCTGGCTTATAGAGCTAGTTGCCTAGCTTATAAAGCTAGTTGTCTAGCTTATAGAGCTAGTTGTCTAGCTTATAGAGCTAGTTGTCTAGCTTATAGAGCTAGTTGTCTAGCTTATAGAGCTAGTTGTCTAGCTTATAGAGCTAGTTGTCTAGCTTATAGAGCTAGTTGTCTAGCTTATAGAGCTAGTTGCCTGGCTTATAGAGCTAGTTGTCTAGCTTATAGAGCTAGTTGCCTGGCTTATAGAGCTAGTTGTCTAGCTTATAGAGCTAGTTGTCTAGCTTATAGAGCTAGTTGCCTGGCTTATAGAGCTAGTTGTCTAGCTTATAAAGCTAGTTGTCTAGCTTATAGAGCTATTTGCCTAGCTTATAGAGCTATTTGCCTGGCTTATAGAGCTAGTTGCCTGGCTTATAGAGCTAGTTGTCTAGCTTATAGAGCTAGTTGTCTAGCTTATAGAGCTAGTTGTCTAGCTTATAGAGCTAGTTGCCTGGCTTATAGAGCTAGTTGCCTGGCTTATAGAGCTAGTTGCCTGGCTTATAGAGCTAGTTGCCTGGCATATAGAGCTAGTTGCCTGGCTTATAGAGCTAGTTGTCTAGCTTATAGAGCTAGTTACCTAGCTTATAGAGCTAGTTGTCTAGCTTATAGAGCTAGTTGCCTAGCTTATAGAGCTAGTTGTCTAGCTTATAGAGCTAGTTGCCTGGCTTATAGAGCTAGTTGCCTGGCTTATAGAGCTAGTTGCCTGGCTTATAGAGCTAGTTGTCTAGCTTATAAAGCTAGTTGTCTAGCTTATAGAGCTATTTGCCTAGCTTATAGAGCTATTTGCCTGGCTTATAGAGCTAGTTGCCTGGCTTATAGAGCTAGTTGTCTAGCTTATAGAGCTAGTTGCCTAGCTTATAGAGCTAGTTGTCTAGCTTATAGAGCTAGTTGTCTAGCTTATAGAGCTAGTTGCCTGGCTTATAGAGCTAGTTGCCTGGCTTATAGAGCTAGTTGCCTGGCTTATAGAGCTAGTTGCCTGGCATATAGAGCTAGTTGCCTGGCTTATAGAGCTAGTTGTCTAGCTTATAGAGCTAGTTACCTAGCTTATAGAGCTAGTTGTCTAGCTTATAGAGCTAGTTGCCTAGCTTATAGAGCTAGTTGTCTAGCTTATAGAGCTAGTTGCCTGGCTTATAGAGCTAGTTGCCTGGCTTATAGAGCTAGTTGCCTGGCTTATAGAGCTAGTTGTCTAGCTTATAAAGCTAGTTGTCTAGCTTATAGAGCTATTTGCCTAGCTTATAGAGCTATTTGCCTGGCTTATAGAGCTAGTTGCCTGGCTTATAGAGCTAGTTGTCTAGCTTATAGAGCTAGTTGCCTAGCTTATAGAGCTAGTTGTCTAGCTTATAGAGCTAGTTGCCTGGCTTATAGAGCTAGTTGCCTGGCTTATAGAGCTAGTTGCCTGGCATATAGAGCTAGTTGCCTGGCTTATAGAGCTAGTTGTCTATCTTATAGAGCTAGTTACCTAGCTTATAGAGCTAGTTGTCTAGCTTATAGAGCTATTTGCCTGGCTTATAGAGCTAGTTGTCTAGCTTATAGAGCTATTTGCCTGGCTTATAGAGCTAGTTGCCTGGCTTATAGAGCTTGTTGCCTGGCTTATAGAGCTAGTTGCCTGGCTTATAGAGCTAGTTGCCTGGCTTATAGAGCTAGTTGCCTGGCTTATAGAGCTAGTTGCCTGGCATATATAGCTAGTTGCCTGGCTTATAGAGCTAGTTGCCTGGCTTATAGAGCTAGTTGTCTAGCTTATAAAGCTAGTTGTCTAGCTTATAGAGCTAGTTGCCTAGCTTATAGAGCTAGTTGTCTAGCTTATAGAGCTAGTTCCCTAGCTTATATAGCTATTTGCCTAGCTTATAGAGCTAGTTGTCTAGCTTATAGAGCTAGTTGCCTAGCTTATAGAGCTAGTTGTCTAGCTTATAGAGCTAGTTGCCTGGCTTATAGAGCTAGTTGCCTAGCTTATAGAGCTAGTTGCCTAGCTGAAATAAAGTGACATAGCTCAGTGGGCCTTACCTTGTGAAATAATAAAAAGTTTCGTTTGCGTTGGTACGATGTCTTTTTCAGGAACTCAAATCGGTTCTCGCTCAATTCCCTGACAGAAAAGGCTCTGAGCGTGTGGAGTGAAACTTCAAACATCGCATCAAACAATATGCAACTACTGAGGCAAGAAACTCTTTAGTTCTTTCTGTAAAGTCACATAGAAAATAAATAAATTAAATAATAGAGTACGACGTTTCGATTGCAACACAAGCAACCGCCATCAGGTAGAACTAAATTTGAGAGAGAGACGAAACACAGACACGGAGACACACAGACAGACACACAAGCAGAGAGAGACACACAAAATGTCGTACTCTATTATTTAATTTATTGTCTTTCTCCGTGACTACTGAAAGAACCAAAGAGTAATTCCTGCAGTCACGAAAGCTTCAAATAAAGTTTTTTTTACTGAGGCAAGCTTTGACTATACTTCACCACACTGGTCAATGTGAAATGGGAGAACAGAACCAGTTCGGATATCACAATTCACCATCAGCCTAGAATCGAACTCGGGGATTAAACTTATTGGTGCAGTGTGCTTACCACTCTGCCACTACTCTCCACTGAATTATTTGTAGGCTATAAAAAAAATCTGGCTTTTAGGAGTCTTAAATAATGTTAATGCTGCTTCAGAGAGGTTAATAAATAAATACGTGCAGGTTCAATCACCCAATGATTTGGCATATTTATCAGAAAGGTGAACCTCACTTTTTAATGGTTCGTCGTTTTTGCTTCGGTCCTTCCTAATGACTCAATGGCTATTAAGGTATGTCTCATTGTGGGTGTTTTTTTTTCCTGGCCACTCTTGGCTCGTTCCAATGCAAAAACAAAAACCCTGAAACTCGATGTGGAATTTACCAAACAAATCAAATGAATTGACTTTGTTTAAGGTTGATATAATTGACCCACTCCTTGTCGTGTTTTAGTAATGAAGTCTCAGAAGACAATGCTTATGAAAAGAGAGCAGCCTTCGTGTCTCTTGTGGCATAAATTTGATACCAACGAAAATAACGAATGCACACCGTGTTCATCCATTTGAAATACCACGCATACCATTCTGGTACGGGCAAAAAACTAATTTTGGTATGCATGATCACAATACCCTTCCTTGCCTCTGCCCATTTAGCCCTGAAGGGCTTCTCTTTGTGCACAAGGCAAGCTTTCTTTCATTATGCCAGAGGCAACGATTCTTATTCCTAGTGATGTGTGCTGAACGGGATTGCGGTTAATTAAGATAATTCATTGCCATTTTGGTGTATCTCACTATCATTAAATATATATATATTTTTGTAACCGTTACATCCGTCATGGAATGTCTTAACGGGGGTGTGAGTAGCGCTTAGGAGAGGGGACAAAGTCATCCAGTTGTTGATTGACGTAGAACTGTAAGCTTATTTTCTATTGATTTATAAAAACAAAATTGGTTATCGTTTTTGTGTTGCCGATGGGATGTGGGAAAAAATCGCATATTTACTTGGTGAGATTTTTTTTTTAAGGAGGCGTATTGTCTGATTTACTTATTGTATTTTAAAATAATTGATTACTTTACCGATGATCGGTGTCATCACTCGATTAATTGGCCCACTGGATTAAACATTCTGGGGGTGGGAGGCGGAGTATTGGGGATTGATGTGCTTTACATCGTTTAAGAGACAGGATGTCGGGGCGCCACCGCCCTTAATTGTCCCAGCTGTGATTTCTTCAACCAGAAAAGTATCTCCCTGAGCCTCAACTATTTTCCTTGCGAGTTCTGCATTAGGCTGCTTGGGGCAATTCCATTTACGGGCGCTTTTTTGTTTGTTTTGTCTGCCATGTAGAATGAGAGAGGTGCCTGGAGAACCCCCCACACACGTACGAGGGGATAACACTCCCCAAGCCGCGCAATGGCTTAAGTATTTCGCTTTTCTGTGATCTCCCTAGCCAACTTGCACCCCATGCCCCCCCGACTCATTACGTGTCGGCATTGATACATTTCAAAATCGGTCGGTAGCCTCTGCAAGTAACGTTTGAATTACACCACGTGGTCTGCGTCCATAACATAGATTTGTTGCCGTTGAGGGAATCGGCTCGGCTGGCTGAGCGCTCATGGCCCTCTCCACCCCCCCCCCCCACCCCCCTTATGGCGACCTGTCAAGAAATCGAGTCGCAGCAGGACGTCTAAAGCATCGGGAGCGAGCCCCAGCGCTCGACACGCCGACTCTGCTCTGAGTTCTCCTGGAATCAGACGGGGGGGGGGGGAGGCCCCTTTCCTTTTCGGAGGGTCGACCTGCACCTGGTTGGGCGTAACGCGGGGTGGGTAGTGGGGGGTGGGGGGAGGGAAGAGTTCGGATTCTGTGGATGCGGTGCAGGCTGCGAGAGAGCTCCACTGCCTCCTGCCGCTTTAGGAGCCAGACATTTGGTGCGTACGCAAAAAATCTCCCAAAAACTTGACCCCCCCTCCGCCCTCCCACGCGTACTTTTTACCCCCCCCCCCCACCTGCGTACGGACGCCTGACGCACCCCCCTCCCCCCCCCCCCCGAATCCTATAGAACGGCCGATATGTAATCCACGTGCTTAAGCAAACAGATAGTCCACCGCCGGACTATCTAACTCATTTGAAGGCCAATGTAGACATTATTATTATAGAGGCTACACCACCCTCCCCCCCCCGTTTCCTATGCGTACGCACATTGTCAGTAGACCCCCCATACGCAAGCGTACGCATTTGGGTTACCCCCCCCCTCCCCCCTCTCTGCTCTATGCGTACGTACTGAATGGATGGCCCCCTAACTCGCCGCAGATGCTGGAAGGGAGAGAGGCCGCGTTGGACTCTGGTGGGTTGTGACCTGTCTCGGCCAAGTTCACACAGCAGCCGTTTGCGGGGGAATTATTTTTTTTTGTCGGCAGCCTGCTGCTGCCTTGCGTACGAAATCAAATAATTACTCGCTGCCAAGGCAGTTTGTGGGTAATGAAGTATTACGACTGCGTGCGTTTTCACAGCTGTGCTGTAGAGCCCTCCGGCGAGTATTTTAGGGGGGCTTCAGTAGCTGAAGCAACTCCCCAAATATGTGGAGCAAAAATGCTGTGCAAGGGCTACCAATTCCCCCGCACCTCCGATTTTGCGCGGTTGGCTACGTACTATGTGAAAGAAAGTTCAACAAACGTGCATACAAACATACGCACAATTTGGGTACATCATTGACCTGATAAAAAAAAGTGAGCTGGCCGGAATAGATCGCGAGGAAAGGGGGGGTAAAGGCTGATGGATGACAATGGATGAGGATGACAATGGATGGGGATGACAATGGATAAGGATGACAATGGATTGGGCAGCTCCAGGAGGGAACGCACGCGAGAGGATGCCCACTACGGAGATGGAACAATGAGATATTCTCCTGTGCAGGAGCGAGATGATGGATCCTGGGATATCGGGACCGCGGAGGGGGGGGGGGGGAATGTTAGAAATATGGGAAAATGGCCTTTGTCTAGCTGTGGATAGAAGATAGCTGATGATGACTTGTAAGATCGCATGATTCATTATTGAACTTTTTTTCGTGATACATTATTGAACTTGGCGAGTAAGGCCATCCAACAGTGGGTAGAGCATGGCTGATTCTGATGGCGAGCGTTAACTCGCTCGCCTCGTATGCAGGAGATCGTAGGTTCGATACCGACCCTGACACCTGTATATTTTGAGTTTGCATGTCTCTTTCCCCGTGATCGCGTGGGGTTTCCCCTCCACATTTATAATCGTGGGATTCGAGTATTTGACTGCTATACATGTGCACATGATAAGTCACTTTGTTGAGCAATCATTTGTGGCCAGATCACTTTTGAAAAAAAGAGATACAAAGGTCCGTGAACGTTACCTGGTAAAATATAAAATAAAATGTAGTTTATACTTTAACTTTGAAACTAATGCATTTAATGTGAGGATTGTAAAATGCACCCACGGTCCGAATTGTAATATCATTTCTGTATGTGTGTGTAGGTCCTGCTGAGTGTTTGTTGGTATCCCTATATCAGCATTCTGCAAGTCCAGCCTTTAACACCCCCAAAGGTGCCACCTGCCATGATGCACAGCTTCAATCAAAAGAATGCAAGGCGTGTGCATTATTGGATTTGCTTCCGAACGGCGAATACAGTATTGCTAAACTTTTAGAAGTGACGTGAGCAGTTTAACACGTACTTCATTCCCAGAAACACTGATCTCACGATGTGTCATTGCCATCTCAGCATCGCGCCTGTCCTTGACCAACCCCAGACTAGAACACAATGCCACAATCCCTGCCCATCCCCCTATTCCCTTCACCCCCCCCCCTCCCCACTGGCTCCTGCTATAAGAGGAATGTGTAGGTTCACTTATTGACTCAGATCCACCTAAATAGAGATGAACATTCCACATTACTCACTTCTAAATACTAATTCACTGTGACATGACCAGGCATATAATGTGAACAACACGCTATTGCACGAATGTCTCTGCATCACATTTTAAATCATAATACATTTTTGGAGCAGAGCAAATAAGGTGTGGTGGGTTTAGTGTGTCAGCACAGCAATTGATTAAATACACGAAGGACAGACTTGAAATGCATTCGAAAATTTGGTATACTGATGAAACTTTGACCTGCAGTTTATTTTGTTGTACCAATACCATGATTTACTCCAATTCCTCTGGCCATTCCAGATTAATCCATCAATGTATCATGCTCAGCATGTGTTTTTACAGTGGTGCGAGTTTGTGTTTGCAACTCGTAGAAGTTAGAAGGTTTTGTTCAATGTCTCAAGCCTTCATCCAGCATTTGATGAACAAAAAGCTGTGAAAAAATATCTACAGCAATAGTAAAGTACATGAAAGTTTACCATTTCGGTCAATGACCCTTTTTCAGGACACAGAACATTGATTTCACATTATTATCCTTGGAAAATACTGTCCTAGGAAATTTGAGATGTTGAAAATTGGAAATGAGTGATGTATTATAATGGAAACAAGTTGAAGCTACATTGCACGAGTCGTGTAACCCGCCCCCTCCCCCAACCTTTAAACGCATTCCAAAGCAAAATGTTTATTGCTAAATGAGTCCAGCCCAGCTTGGAGAAGAGGCTTATGTGGTGCATGAGAAACCACGTAGCCGAGGTAGAGTTGTGTCACCTAATGTCAGGGAACGATCTACTTTGAATTGAGGCTTGTTGAAACATTCTTCCTGGGGCAATGGCAGCAGCCATCCTCCGCGCATGACAAAAAGGTGGGGGAGTGGCGCTTAGAACAATTTGCTCCTCGGCAGAGTTGGCCAGGTTACTCAGAGGTCAGGTCACTGGGCTGGCACCGCTGAGATCCAGGGTTTGAATCCTGGCTGTCTCCCATGATTCAACTGGCTTCTCCAAAGGAGAAGTTAGTTGACGGTCTCGGCTTGCTCCCAATGACTGGTGCATGAAAAGGAAAAAAAAAGCAATTTGGTTACACTCCAGATTTGTATTAAAAGTATTGGCATGACTGTTATGCTCTGAAAATTGGTCTCTAGCAGGGGGGGTTGTCAAAGTTCTGCCCCCTAGTGTTGAAAATAGATGGTTTAAGAAGTACTTCTATGGCATCCACATCATTATCTAACACGTGGCATGACACGGCTGTGTGTGACCGCTAACGGGATTATTTTGTCTCGTGGCACGACACCACAGGTGCTGTCGTGATAACGAAATGAAAGTAGGAGACATAAAATGGCCAAAATGGAGCATCACCGTTGGGCATTAACAGCGGCCACGTTCCGATAAACCTGGCGACCACCACGGAGATGCGAAATTTACTCCCTGCCTGTAAAAAAAAGAAAGAACAAAAAAGCTGCCACTGGAGAGGAGTGCCATCCCGCCGCACTGCAGCAACGTGACACTTTGCCTGAACACAACAGAGGTTTATGTGTTGGATCGCGTAAATATAAATGTGTCGTTTGACCTGCCACCACCCGACACAGCCAATTAGTAAGGTTTGTCACGTAAACAAAAAAAAATGCCTAATTCCTTACTAGTTCGGCACACCGTTGTGTTGGAGAGTAAACCCACAACGTTTACAATTTGGAGCACGACGTTTCGCCGGTAATTTGCAACTAGCATCATCAGGCGAAATCTTCCTCTTTTCTCTGATCACGATCACGGAGTTCCATCGGCCTCGTAAGTTCTTCCTTGACTTTGCCTGCGCAAAGGATCCTTGCTATCTTATGAGTCCTTGGCTGTAACGAACGCATAAAGGCAAAACATGTTAATGTTTTTTTACGCGTAATATGGAACATATATTAAATCTTCTGAGCTGCATGCACCTCCCACCTCACTCCAACGTTAGTAAATTAGTGTGGGAATTAGGAACATCAAGCATCTTAAGGCTATCTCAAAATGACAGCACTGATTAAGCATTTCCTTTAACTTGTTCTGTGGGAGTTTTTTTTTTAATTGTCATGTTAATGAATAACCTGTTGGACGGGACTTCACATAGATCATTGGGTGCCTGATAATGAAAAGACAACAACATTCATTAGCCTTAAAGCAAAAAAAAACTGCAGTCTGTCAGGCTCATACTTGGCAATTACACTGTCTGGACTTTGATCTTCTTATTTCCCGCTAATGTTAGCGCAAGAGCAAAGGAAATTCGAAGCGTCTTACTGCTCAAACAAGCATCCGGTGGTGGTCATCTTTTGATGATGGTCCCGGAAGCAGTGCTGACAAATCAACGTTTCTTACGCAAACACCAGTATTATAATTGGACTAAATGTCGTGGACTTTGCAATGCTATTCGGCTACTGACTCTGCATGCAACTTAAACATATTACTCGACTATTATCTAACATTCGAAAAGAGACGAATTAATATTTGCGTAGCACCGCATACATTATTTTCCCACGAAAAAATACTCGCTCAACTTTAAAAAAAAACGCGATTTTGTATGTGTTTATTTTAGTTATGTATGTATTCCACGTAAACACATTTCTTAAACAAAAAAAACAGCATTTTTCCAATAATTACGACTTTAACTTGGACCCTTTTCAGCAAAACAAATATATGCATATTCAATCGTTACGATTCTGTACATCTAATCCGCCAACACCTGCAATAACGGAAAGGCCTCGCGATAGGCAGGAGAGGGGGGGGGGATACCCTTGTATTGTTTTAAAGGTACACAGAGCTGTGCAGAGTGTGCCACTTGATGGGCAGGATTAGCTTATCGCTTGCAGGCCAGACAAGTGTTTGGTGACTCAAAACAATGAGCCCCATCCGAACTCTGACCTACTGCGGCTCGGGGAACACTCGCAGCGATTAAGTGCTGATGTGCAGCAGGGACCCTCTGCGACGGGGAACAAGGTGGGTTACCACAGCGCAAAAAGAGGCCCCTTCTTTTCTGATGTGATAACGATCAAGACTATGGTGGGCCTTCCGTGCAAAAAATATATATATACAGCCCGGCCAAATGCATTCAGCCCCCCACCCACCCCCTTTGTACGCCTCCTGAATGGGAAACCCATAGCCTCTTTTTGTTCGTGTGGCTCGCATTTCGAGCACCAAACCTTACAAGCTACGAGATGCACTCGGTCATGCCTGCTTGCCTTGCAATGCTGATTTATTTCTTTGCATTCTACAATTCAAGGGTAGTAGTTTCTTTACATGGAAAATGAGCAATGGGATAAAACTAGTCTCAGTTGGTCGCATTTAGCAGGTGTTTAAAATTGAACGTTAAAAGGTAAACTAAATTATTGCTTGGGTAAAGGTGCAGCCCAACAATTTGGTGCTCGCACCACTGTTGGTGGAATGCCCTGCACTAGAGGGAGCTCTCTAAGAGGAGCCCCTCTAAGTCGGTATTTGGCCTACTCTTCTACACTGGCAAGCCATCACCCGATTCAAGAGCCGAATGGCGCACAGGGCTATACCAAAAAAATAAAACTATAAAAAACTATGAAACTATTTAACTAGCCATCGAACAAAGGCGGTCACTGGATCACGTGCTTTCGGATGCGTTTCTGTGGCCGGCCTGGAACGCTCTTCCTTCCGATATTATGAAACCACTGGAGCTATGCACTTTCAAATCTAGATAGAAAACTCATTTTCTGAGAACTTATTTTTTTGTGTTTAGTTTGTCCCCCACACCCCGCCGCACCTACAATTTAGCACGGTTGGCTACGTACGGTGCGTAAAGTTCAACATACGTACATGCGTACACTGGTAAGACTTCTTTAAACAGAGGAGGATCGCAGACACACTTTGCTCCATGCCACGCAACCTGCCATTCGCCTCCACTGCGGTACATCCATTTATACAGTTGGGTGGACAGAGGTGCGGGGGAGGGGGGTTAATAAATTAGCATCGCCGGTTTTTATTTTTACTGCCTCACTGCGAGACCGAACTGGCGACCTCGAGAATGGAAGTCCAGTGTTTTAAACCATTACACCATAACAGTATCCCTCATGGTGGGTACCGACCTATTGAAAGCTTAAAACTAAACTTATATATTTTCATTTTACCAGGCAAGGCCCACTGAGCTATATTTTCAGAAGTGGCCCTGCCACAAATGATAGCTCAACAGAGTGGCTTATTTAGGGTGGAAATGTAAAGCAGTCAAATGCTCTCTATTAAAAGACACATCCGTAGTTCTCACAACGCGGCACTTTTTTTTGTATTTGCCGTAGATTGATGAGCAGCGTTGACCCGTGACTGGAATTTCAACCCACCCACAACCCTTTAAATTGTGAGGTCGAGGTACTCTTTTAAATAACTACTTCGTTGCATATGTACAGAGTACCAAAAATATATATATATACCCTACGTCACATGCCATGATAAAGTATAGTATCTCAGTTTTTACATTTGTATGTGTGACACGGGGATCAATTTTTTGACTGTGGCATACCATGTGTCAGCAGATACCGCAATACCTATCTGTTATCCTCGCAACGATGACAGACTGGCAACAATAATGCAACCTGGATCTGTCCTGTGGTGGTGTAAATCTTACATTAATTGTGGCTTGTGTCTCCGTGTTGACATTGCACCGAAAACCCCAAGCAAAAGCGAAATCATTCGCGTGAAATTGGGGCCACAAAACAGGACAACTCTTCCCTTGTCTTGCTCGGCACCCAGACATCTGGTGCCGCTGAACGTTTTTATCTGATCCCGCGCACAGTTCGAGGATCTGGTGTCAATGCGCGCGGCAATCGCTGGTCACGTTTGTGCGTCAGAGTTAAGAATTGCCTCTGTTCGATCCCCAACTCGGACGCCTTTTCTAAGTGGAATTTGTACGTTCTGCCCACGGTTATAAATGCATTTCCTCCTGGTTCCCCACTCTATTTGCTAAAACAAACCCCCCCCCAAAAATCCCTACAACGCCACTGGCATTGAGCAAAGCATCCCAATGCTGAACAATTGCCTGCAAATGACTCGATTGGGATTACAATTGGCGAGTATCGCAATAACTCCTCGGCAGTGCTTGGCAGCACACCAATCATCTCTTGAGAGGAGATTCCTTGAAAAAAAAAGTCTCGATTGAGACTCCAATAAGACTGTCCAGAGAAATAATGATTATTATAAAAAAAATCATACATTTCTGTTATCCCACTGTATACTTGTTGATGATGGGGGGGGAGGGGGGTGGAGTTTTTCACACCTGGGGGGATGGGGGAATGGAATTTGCGTCCACATCGCAACCCCCTCGTCATTACCACCCTGACGGAGGAGCGTTGACAGAATTTTTTGCGAGTGAGCTCAAACTGTCCACGGAATCCCGGTCTCAAACGCGCAGCCTGATTTAAATAATGGTGGCACATCAATTTTACACGCTTTTTGTTAACTCACTCTGTTGTTGTCATTGTTGTATCCTCAAATCTTGTGACTCAATTTTAACCCACCTCCCAATGTGCTATCGACTGCAAACTTGGTATACTTATGTCATACTGATGACAATACTATATTCTATCACAATGAATAAATATTTATTTTTAAACATTCTTTTTTATTTGTTATGCTTCGGCTTGGGTCTAAATGTCCATGGTAAACTGACGTTGGATGTAATTGTCCACGGCCCCTTACGTTGTGGCAAGCTTCGGGGCCACTTCCTGGAGTCGTGGAGTTCTGCCATTTCTAGTACATTTCATAAAAGCGTGTTTTTTTGTTTTAAAGTTGTTTTTTAATATTACTTATTTTGTGTGTTATCAAGTCGGGGTACGTATGTTGAACTTCGTTCGCGCACCGTACGTTTTCAAGCGAGCTAGTCGGAGGTGTTGCGCACACCTGTGCAACATTGCGTATGCTGCGGATTTGTTGATGCACAATACAGAATATATCTATAATGACGTGCAAACTCGTTGTCGTGATACAGCATAGTTATTCAGATCAATAGTGATGGATGGAATAGTCGGAGGCGGTCCTAAAATGTAAAGATTTTTCAATAGGATCTGACGTTAATGTTAATAAACAAAAAACAGTGAAAGTGTTCTCATGAAAATTTTGATTTAAAGCTTTCGTGACTACAGGGATTCATATTCTTGGTTCTTTCGGTAAAGTCACGTAGAAGGGAAATAATAAAATAATACAAATATAAAACGTCAAGAGAATTGTATTGGTTTTTATTTGTATTATTTTATTATTTCCCTTCTAAGTGACTTTCCCGAAAGAACCAAGAATGTGTTATCATTGTTAAATTCTTCAATTCTCTGTTAATATCTACAGTATTGCATGATACTCTTTGGTTTTATTCGGTAAAGTCACGTAGGTAAAAAACAAATTAAAATAAAATAAACAATTAAAACACGACGTTTCGGAGGCAACACAAGCTTCCACGATTTTTTTTTTGCTGTGACTGTTTCCACCTGAAGACGGAAGCTTGTGTTGCCTCCGAAACGTCGTGTGTTTTAATTGTTTATTTTATTTTAATTTGTTTTTACCTACGCGACTTTACCGAATAAAACCAAAGAGTATGAATTATTGCAGTCACGAAAGCTTCAAATCTAGAATTATTGCATGAGTTTGTTACACACATTGTACTTTTGCTATTCTGCTTATACAACTTTTCTTGTTTTTCATAAAATGCACCTTGGTGTCACTTATTTTTTCAACTCATCAATATTTGTCCTGAACGTCAGCCCCAGCGATGGGGCTGAAACAATTTCGGCGGTGGTTCCCTTCGGCCAAGACGATCTGCTGCTTCGCTCAGTCTCAATCACCCTCGCGCGTTTATCGCTCCACCAACCTATTGAACATTTGTTCAAATAATAACTTTATTAAATAAAAACGGGCAAGCGTCTCATTTTTAGTCGGCACCGATATGAAACGCAGTTGTGAGCCTGT
Source organism: Petromyzon marinus (assembly GCF_048934315.1). Taxonomy (NCBI): domain Eukaryota; kingdom Metazoa; phylum Chordata; class Hyperoartia; order Petromyzontiformes; family Petromyzontidae; genus Petromyzon; species Petromyzon marinus. The sequence goes on from NC_133705.1 coordinate 13,563,437, forward strand.
TCGCGTGCGCGGATACAATTGCACACTTTTAAAGTACAACGTAAGCTTATAAGTTTTCTGTTCGGGTGAATCTCGAATCGCCGCTCTTATAGTGTCTGTATACCCCCCCCCCACCCCCCAATCTAATAATATAATTGCACATTACATGAGAAATGTGCTTCACTTACGTGACTGGTTGGTGGTTGGTGCTGAGTTTAAAGCAAATTGCCTCCCATTCTTCAGAGTTTCAAGTTCAGACAGCAATCGAGAGTCAACCTCCAGTCCATTACCCCCCCCCACCACCCAAACTGGTGTTGATAAAAGAGAAGTCGTGCTTCGTGATGCGTTGACAGTGGCTCATCTACGGTGAGGCTGACCCATGCCAGGGAACATTGCTGCCGCTGATGACCGCCACCAACAAAAACAACCCCCCCCCCCTGCACCTCTTTTATGGTCCAGGAAGACACTGTGGACCTAAACATTACTTTTGTTGAATCACAATGAACCCCCACGACATGAGTGCTATATTCAACATTCTGTGCGATCCAGATTCTCCCCCAGCCTGGCATTTAAAAACAATGAAGAGTTTTGTTTTCTTCTCTTATTCTGAACGCCCCCACCCCACGTCTGTCGTCAACC